>NC_141693.1:1380539271-1381777128 GCF_964263255.1 Lissotriton vulgaris | reverse complement strand
CGATTAACCTCCAAATTCTGGAAGGCACTTTGCAACAATCTAGGAATAGAAGTGGCCCTGTCTTCCACCTTCCACCCCCAAACTGACTGCAAACAGAATGACATAACGAGTTCTTAAAACAACGCTTCAATGCATATTTTACACCTTCACCAAGCATTGGGTTCAAACTTCACCACTAGCAGAATTTGCCGTTAATAACTGTACAATCTCTGCCACTGGACTCAAACCCTTTTTCTTTGACACAGGCTATCACTCAAGAACCCCACTTATAGAAACCCCAAGCCTTTGAACTTCAGTCCCTTTTGTCACTGAACATTTAGAACAACTAAGCAAAATTCAGGAACACACCAAGAATAACTTGGATAAGGCTAAGTCCAACATGAAGGCATCTGCAGATAAGCATAGGACCCCAGCTCTCAAATACAATGAAGGAAACTTGGTTTGGCTGTCTACACAACACCTGCAATTGGAGAATCCACGAAAATTGCATCCACGATTAATTGGCCCACATAAAGTCATTAAGCTACTCAGTCCAGTTACTGTAAAGTTATGACTAC
Organism: Lissotriton vulgaris; assembly: GCF_964263255.1. Taxonomy (NCBI): domain Eukaryota; kingdom Metazoa; phylum Chordata; class Amphibia; order Caudata; family Salamandridae; genus Lissotriton; species Lissotriton vulgaris. The sequence goes on along the minus strand of NC_141693.1, from coordinate 1,381,776,571 downwards.
TCCAGAATACACCATTCACAAAGTATTACATGTTTCACTCCTTAACCCTATCATCCAGACACTCACAAAGATACCCCTCCTCCACCAGGTCAGGTAAAGGGACAACAGGAATATGAAGTTTAACATATTCTAGACTCAAGACGCTGTGGAGATAAATGATATTATCTGATTGATTTGAATGGCTATGATTCCTAAGAGTGTTCATTGGAACCAGCATCTTTTGTTCATGCTCCCTACCAAGGGGTTGATTCCGATTTGGGAAAATATAGGCTGAATCGCCGTATGGATCATTTTTCCGGTACTAATCGTATCCCGAATCGTCGCTGTACTTACAATGTAGTACGATGTGCACCCAATGCAGTTCTCCATACGAATCATACCAAGGACTGTATGACTCAATAATCCGTACGGTTTGCACTCGGAACACGCAGTACGCGATGTCCGTACGGATCGAAGCAGCTATGTACGACCCAGCAAGTACGATTCGTATCGTATCGACGACACTCCGTTCTACTCTTTTTTTACGGGAGCTTAAAACGTCCGTAAAAGCTGATTTTGCCTCGAAAAACGATACAGACCCCCAACCCGGTAGGGTGCATACACCCCATGATAGCAGCGGTACGGTGCGTCAGGGTATGGTGCGTACACCCCTGTATTTTAGGGGTACGGTGCGAATGTACCCATGCGTAAACCCCATGATTGTAGGTGTACGGACCATAGGGGTACGGTTTGTACACCCCAAGGTCATAGGTGTACGGTGTGTACACCCCGTGCGTACACCCCTTGAGTTTAGGGGTACGGTGCGTCTGTGAATGTGTGGCTCTCCGTACGAATTGCTTATATATTCACAACTAATGGACTACATAGTACAAGGGGGAATAAAGACCTATAGATTGTGTGCTCGCCTATTCCCTTGTGCCTTACAAGAATTCCTTAACTGGTGCGCCACAAGATCTGAGGCAGGCCCTTGCGAGTTTCTTTACCTTTTTTCTTTATTTGAAGAGAGTATACAAAGTACAAAAAAATGTACAGAAAATGTGTTCATGAGCAAACCAAAATACAGCTACAGCTAATATATATTTACAGAGAAACAGATTTTTTCGACATATCATATATATATATACAGTACGGATACAATCTAAAATCAATTAATCCCTAAGGTAAAAGGAAATACTTGAAAACATAAAGACAGGGCTTTAAGCAAAGATACAGAGAATATGAGAAGCTGGGAAATTGATAGGATTCTGCCTGACCCCATAGGTTCTTCAGCATATGCCAGCTAATTCCTCCCTGTGCCTTGCTTTGTAATCCATTTCCTCATTGGAGCCCAAATTTTCTATGTCTCCTGCTAGCACCTCAGCCTTTACAATTATATAATGACTTTTCAAGATGATATATGGCCAGCAGACGACCCAAATAAAAATGATACAAAGTTGGCGATAAGCAACTGGGCCCACAGCTAATGAGTTAAAAACAAACGTATTCTTCCGATAATCATATTGTGCCTTTCATTGTATCATCGCAGCATTAATGTAGGGGTTAGGCTGATTATCCTACCTATTGCTTCGGTTAAAAATTCCTTTATTCCCTTTTTAAGGGGTCCCAATTTCTCACAACAACAAAACATATGAATTATGCCTGCTGGCCCTTGATCACAACGAGGGCACTTGTCATCCTCTCTTTTCCCCACCAGCAAAGTTTTGTGGGAGTGAAATAGAGATCGTCTATGGTATCATAATGTTGGGCTTTTAGGTTGGCTGCGAGAAATGTACCCTTACCTAATGCTAGTGATTGGCACAGATCGACATCAGGGTCTCCTACTTTGGTAACCCACTTGGTTTCTACTGACTCCAAATCATCAGGGAGTGTGTCTATCAATATTTTATTGATATTTTCTTTTATCTGGGGTTGAGACATGGCCTCTAGTAAAAGAATCCTATTCATGGAGATCTTTTCTTCATTGATTTAACTAAAAAAAATTGTGAGCTGTTTATATTTAAAATACGTTCCAATTGCTATACCATACCTTGGTTGCAACTCAGTGAATGAGAGCCTCTGTTCAATTAACAATAGATCTCCCATATTCAAGATTCCCCTTTCCTCCCATTCCTACCCAAATTATCATAGATTGATATGGGAAATAAGGGAGATCGCCACAGAGGTGTATATCTGTTGTACTTCTGTATTTGCATGAGCCCTGCCATTGTATTCAAATTTACAAAATTCCTATCACTACCTTAAACCTGATCTTTTGATAATAATGGGCCTCTATCTGTCGAAGAAGTACCCCCTGCGCAGCCTTGCTTATGGCCAACTCATATATGGAGTTGAGGTCCTTATTTGCCCAATTCCTAATGAGATCACAAAGGCCATCTGTTGTAAAAAAAGTTGCAAAATAATAAAATCTAAGATTAGGATCGGACCATCCCCCCGATCTTGGGGTAATGTTAAAAATGTAAGGGATCATCAAATGTATTAATATTTCCAAACAAAATTGCTAAAATTACAATCCAACTTCTTTAGAAATAGGTCTTCGACTTCTTATGAGATGGACCTAAACATATAGAGGAATTTAGGGAGCATAACCATTTTAAGTATATTACATCTTCCTATAAGTGCAAGATGGAGTCTATCTAGAGACCGTAAATCTGTACCGATCTTATTTATGATAGGCAACATATTTATTTCCAAATGGAGTCTAAGTTACTATTGATCATGATTCCAAGATAAATTACCTCATTTTGCCTTCAGGAATTATTAGAGAGAGTTTTAGAGTTACATAAGACATGGGTTTTCCCTGTATTTAGTAGATAACTGGATTTACGGCCATAATCATTGGCCAATTTCTGCATTTGGATAATTTCTTTTTCTGGGTCGGTGGTTACCACAGCAAGATCATCGGCAAGGGACATTATCTTTGATTCGTAACCGTTGCAGCAGATTGGTATAATTACTTGGTCTAGGAGGATTTGTTGTATAAAACTACCGATATATAAGGCAAATAATATAGGAGAGCAAGGACAACCCTGTCTTGTCCCTCTTGCAATGTCAATTCTGCTTGATTCTTGATCCATTATATTTCAAATGGTCTACGATACAGTGCCTGTATAGCTGTTATAAAACCAGGCCCCAGCCCTCACTGTACCATCGTAGACCACAGGTATTGCCATGAGACTCAATCAAATGCCTTCTCTGCTTCTAGGAGGATCATAACCATCTTTTCCCCAGTTGTCTCAGTTACATCAAACAGGGCTATAGCACATCTGATGTGATCTGTTGTGCCTCTTCCCGTTATAAAGCTGTGTTGCCATGGTGAAACTAGATGAGCTATGATCCCCCTAGGCGAGTCGTGAGACTTTTTGAATACATTTTAGTGTCCACAATGGCTCATTTCTGAAGCTAGATTTGAGGAAAGTAGAATACAGTCTATTATGGTGAAGCACCCTGTCCCGTTAAATGTGCTCTTAAAGGACGCCAGATTAATACTTAATTCGTTAGCATATAATAAATCAAACTCACATCCCATTTCATTTAGGGTATTCCTATATTTTGTATGTGTAAAATGTGTTTCACATTCCCCATCTTCATTCATGAAACCACAAACATTAGTACCGTTTTTAGTACACAGTGCAATGTTAAAGTCCCCCCCACCAAATGACATACGTGTCCCCTCTTTCTTCTCTTAACTCACTTTCGAGAACATTTGACAAGTTTTCCAAATTTCCAGATATCTTGCCCGGGGGTGCGTTATTATAAAAATGTACCAGTACCACTCTTTCCTTACTCCCCGCACACATCTCCATCAGTTGGTAATTTACATCCTCATGCTTCAATATAATTTTCCCGATATTTAACATATCAGACACGTATATGGCAAAATCCCCCTTTGCCCTCCCATGACTTCCTCCAACTGCTGGCATATGATAGGTGCGATTTCCATTCATATGTACGGGCTTCTTTATCCATGTCTCTTGAAGACATATGATTTAAAACCCTTCTATAAACTCACACTACTCTGGGTTATCTATCTTAGTTTGTAAGCCTGCTACGTTCCACAAAGTCACAAAAAGTCACTTTTAAAAGCGTATTATCATCATAATGTATTCCTTCAGGAATATTTACCTCTGTCACAAAGTTGATAGGGATGATATTAGGATCTGACGCTGGATAACCCTCTGCCATTTTTATCAGAGCATCCTGTGGGCAGGTTGTCTCAGTATGGGGTGTAAAGCTACTGTTTATAGCTATTTTGCCTGTCTTACATAGCGATATTCTTTTATCTTCTATTTGTAATGGTGGAATGTTTGTGAGTCATTCTTGATCTTCTAGGCTATACAAACTTTCAAACCTATTTGCTATTTGGATATTGTAATTAAGGTTAGTTTTTATCGGGTAAGCCCAGTTCATGTTTACCCGTTCATTTGGTGATTTATAAAAATAAGTACCCTAGTGCAAGAACATTAATACTTTGGGGGTTTGTAAAGATGCTCCAAAGACGCTCCAATATTATTTTTACTAAATATGTGGAAGCAAAAGTTAGAACCACACAATCCCCTGCTGATGCTTTTGGGGATTTCCCCACCCAGGCTGTTTTACTGACCATTTTAAATTCAGAGAACAGTGCTCTATCCAGGCCTGTCCTAGTATTCAACCAATTTAGGGATTTGTTTCTCTGGGTCTCCAAGATTCACTTTCTTGTCCTGTTAGCTGTGGAACAGTTTATAAAATTACAATATACGGGATTGCTTCTGGAAGGGAGATCTTGGTAGTGAGTGTTTTGTCCCGTTTTGATCTGCATGGGGGGTGGGAGAAGTGGGCTAACATGGGAGTGATGAGCAGTACTTTCGCTCATTTGGCTACTCTGCAGATTCTTCCCCTTGTTTCTTACGATATTGCAGTGGAAGATCTAGACCCGAATGAAATCTTGGAGCCTTTATTCCTATTAGGTTGTTCTGCCTTTCATATCTTAAGTTGCCTCTTTCTCTTGTGTCTGAAGTATTATTGGTTACTAGTGTGCTTGGTGTTACCAGCGGTCTCATGGTTGTTATTTTGGGCAGTCTAGATCTTCTGAGGACCTCGCTTTCGCTAGTCTCCTGTTAAGTATATGCCATATTTTTCTCCTGGAGCTTCCCTAAAATTATTTAGATGTTTTTTAACCTCTCTTCCATCTTACGCAATGCTTCTTTTAGAGTGGTTTCTAGGTCTTTCATCAGGGTAGAGATTTCTTTTGACTCACTCTTATTATAATGTGGCTCCTTCTGTGGTGTTTTTTTTCCTACCTGTCCTAGTAGGGGCGGATTTGTCAATTTTTTCTGCTTTAACACCCTTCTCTGTTGTTGTGAGCTTGGTGTGTTTTTCACTAGGAATTCCCCGTTTTTTGACCCGTTTCCTCCCTCAGTGTTTCTCACACGGTTTGAGGGAGTTTGATATCCTCTATCCTCATCTTCGCTAACCCACACCTGATCTGATGAAAATTGTATGCAACCACTTATGGGAGGGTGTTTTCGCAGTGGGAGTATTTCCTGTCTCCGTTGTACCCTGGGTGCTTGCTGTTTGAATTTCTCCCCTGGCTTCTGCTTTCAGCGTCCCTTCCACAGTGCCTATTTGTTTCTCTATTGCCCCCACCACGCCCGTCTAGTAACTCAACAATGAGGAGCGGTTATTTGGGTCCTTTTTAGAGTCCGGCTGCTTGCGTTGTCCTTTTCCAGGTTCTGCCTTTCTTTTCCCCATATCAGTAGATAATGCAGTAGATAATGCAAAAAGTACTTTCAAGAGTTCACCAATATTTATCCAGTTATATCATTGTGCTATGTAGCAAAGTTATATAATTATGTCTAATTACCAATGAACTTATTATTATGAATGCGGGGCGAATAATGTAATGATTAAAAATTATGAGTTTGTTGTTTTTGGTTAAGTAGTTCCACCTTCAGGTTCTCACCAAACCAATCCAGTCAAGACCAAGGGAACATACAACAGGACCAAGGGGGTTGTCCAGCCCAGCCTCCTCCGGTCACCGACTGGCACAGACGGAGCGGGTGCCGCAAGTTGCTTTTCAAGGGCCAGGTGGTGTCAGGGACTTCTGGATATCGTAGTCCTCTCCTCTCCCTGTGACAACGTGCAAGTCCCCACAGCGAAGGTGTACCAGAGGGAAAGGAAGGGTCAGATACCCAGGCATATTTGGTTGATATGTTATCTGAAGCATTTTCGGACTTTGATGGATGGAAATGGGCTCTAGAAGTACAGAGGGCACATCGAGTTCCATTTAACCTCAAACAACTTGTGAGACCCGACACGAAACATCGTGCTATTTTGCTCTATTTTGGCAATTTTCTACTGCAGCAATCTATCTATGATAAACCCAACAACAAAGCGCAGTGGGGGGATTATTCCTTCTTTGTTCAACCTGATTTTTACCATTATACGGTAGAGATATGTTGGCGTTTACGCTAGATGATCACGCCAGTGCAAGATCGAGGGGGGCAAGCCTTTTTACTGTATTCTGCTCGCCTAAAAGTACTTAAGGGTGACCATATTCGGTTCTTCACCTCTGAGGTGAAGGCTAAAGAATATTTGGAGAACTGGGACTTGAACTCTAAGTCTGATTATTATAATAATATAACAATGGTGGCAACGCATGAAACATTACATTTCAAGGGCAAACATGGTTAACTTATTCTCATTACATATAAGGATTTGACTTTCACCGGTATTCATTATGAACTCTGTTTTTTTTCCTTTGGCCTAAAGCTGCCATGTAATAAGACATATTGATCGGGGAGCAGCAACCATTGCAACAGACTGAGCTAGTCTGGGTGCCTTTCAACAGGGGTTGTGGTGTTGGAGGGGTTCAAGGGCACAGGGGGGTAGGTTAGGGTGAGATGGAAAGGGGAATAGGGGTGGGGTCTTAAGGGTGTTGGGCACAGGGTGGAGGGGGAGCAAAAAAAAGAAAAATTGGAAAGGGTGCAAATTAAACTTTTGAGAGAGCAATAAAAAACAATCAAGAGCAATGAAAGTTGAGAAAATTACATAATTTAAATGTGTAGAATCATCATCTGCTCAATTAATGCTCTGCGGTTCACTGTGCATCTGCTGTCTTGTACTGCAGATCCAAGCCTAGGCCTGGTCTTCAACCTGTGTATGTGAGGGGAAACATGTACTGCTGTGGCACATGCTGTACCTAGTGTGTGTGTGATAGGCGTACTCACTGGGAGTCCAGTCCAGCCTTTGCGATCAGCCAGCTGTCTGTCTGTGCGAGAAGTGAGGGAAAACGCAAAGACCCCAAGAGCTGTGAGAGTGCCGAGAAACGGCGCGCTGAGCCGAGTAGCCACCAACCGTCTGTGTGTGTGGAAAAGCACAGTGAAACTGCCTCCTGCTCCCTCCTGTTGTACATCAAGGACCAAGCTGACCCTGTTCACGTCTCTGCTCCATCTGCCATTTCTTAGTGGGTGCGTGGGTTGAGCGAGGCAGTGCAAGGCAAGGAGGCAAGAGCAAGACCGGCAAAGAGCGGATGTGACTAAGCGAGCTTGGTGTTGATTGTGTCAGTGGTGAGTGGTGTGAGAAGTACCCTCCTTGCAACCCCCTTTTTGAAGTAAGGAAGGGGAGAAAAATAAGAGCGGATGAAAGGGGAAAAGGGAAAGAGGAACAAAGCAAAGCTGCAGGCATGTAGGTTGATTACGCTTTTAATTCTGATCCAGCTGACCTTGGAAATGGCCTGGTACAGTTTGCATCACCCCCTTCTCTTGCAGCTGGAACATCTCCTTGCTCTAGACGCTGGATGCTGGAATCACGCTATAACATAAATAAAATAATAATAACTGGAGCCCACTGATGGCCATTTTATTTGCCAAACACGGCTGAAGCCGCTTGTCTTGTCTTTCCTGGATTCGCCCAACATCTGCCCTATGGAGCAGGAGCCACAAAAACATTTGTCAACACTTGCCAACGTGGCAGGAGCTGCTTTCCCGAACGCAGCGGGAGGTGAGACAGAGGTAGAGTGGTAGAGCAGTAGAGCAGTTGAGCGGTAGAGCCCCTGCTGCTCCTGCTCCCTCCCTGCTCCCTCTCGCTCCAAGCCTCAAGACTCAGCCCTTGTGCCACCCGGGCTCAGAGGTTGGTGCGGTCTGCGTGGGGTTGTGCGGGGCTTGCTTACTCCTGCAGAGCTGTAAAACGTTTCATCGCATTGAAAGTAAGCATCAGAAACTCCACAACCTCCATAAACTCAATCAGTGCAACACCGGGATGTTAATCAGTGTGAGTCACAGCCTCCCCTGAGTTGACCTGTGTACAGTCGACCACCGCTGAGGACCCTCCCCTGAGCACTGAGTTACGCAAACGGTGAGCAGAAAATTCAAGGAGAGGAGCGACAGATGTCAGAGGACAGAGGGCAGAGGGCAGAGGGCATTCTGTGGGACTAAGGCTCAGAGCAAACTCTAGAGCAAGACCAGTAGGCCCGGCACCTGGAAACGGTTCAGCTCCCCCAGCGCTTCTCTAGCCCTTTAGCCCCTCAGCCCCTTGGCTCCTCTCAGCACACCCAGGAATTTTCGAGTGTCTGGAGTGTGAAAGCCAGCTGCTGAGGTCCTGTTGGAGGGCTGAAATCTTCTGTAATCTCTGTAATCTAACGGATTCAGGTAGACCCATGAGGTCAGGAAGAACAAGGGAGGCCTTTCCACCAAAATAAAAGGGCAAAAAGGGAAATAAACAAATTCCAAGTGCACAGGACATTTCCGCGCAAAAGCTCATTGAAACCGAGAAGGACCAGGATGAGGATTAGTCAACAGCACGGGTGCAACCTATCAGCGCTCTATGCTCATACTAACCAAAGATCTACACAAAATGTAATTTCCTAAAGGATGCAGGGTAAGCCATTTTTTCCAGCAATGCAACCCTGAGAGGCTTGCAATCGTCATTGCTAACTTTACCACTACAAATGCAAGCACTTTTCCAAGCCTTCTGCCCATAGACAAATGCACGGCATCACAGCATTAAGGCCAGCTATTAGAGCCTAGACATCAATCACCAACAGGGGCAAAGGTAGCAGGTAGCATAACCCCAGTAGCTTCTGTGGGAATGCCTGACATCTCGGGGTGCTCCCCAGCAAAAATATGCCAACAGGGCAGCACTCAGAAGAGCCCGACTGCAGGATAGGAGCCCCATAAAATAGCAGATGCACCGTCACAACTCGATGCCAGAGTCGAAGACTGTGCTATTAACAAATCCAAGGTCAAGAGCAAAGACAGCACAGACTTGAGGGGAGAATATGGGGGTCAAATCAGCGCAACCACCTCAGGATGCTCCCCTATGAAAACTAGCCGGGCAGCAGTCAGAGGACTCCGACTGCAGAACACAATGCCCCAAAAAGTAGCTGTCTCACCATCACATCTTGACGCCAGCACTGAAGACTGGCCCTCCGACAAAATCCAAGGTTAAGAGGGAATCCGGCAAAGACTTAAGGAGAGAAGAGGGGGAACAAATCAGTAAATTTAACTCCAACCCCTCAACCAACATGTCGATTAGAAGTTATAGCACCCCTATCAAAACAACAAACTGAGCAAACATAAGACTTTCGCCAATTCCACATCCCCCTCCCCAAGGAAGTGTGCCTGTCCAACATGGAGCATCGTGCACAGGGATAAGGGACATAAGTCAGAAAGAAGAGGGCAGGGCGATAGTGTCCTACTTAAATACACAAGAATGGGAAGATATGCTTGCCACTTATAACTTAGATCAAGATCAGAGACTGCACCTTTGCCAAGACTCTCCTCAAGAGTCTCTCCGGGACTCCAGCCTGGCAGAACAAAACAACAAAAGCATGAAGGAGAAAGAGCTCAGAAAGAAACAAAACACTGGCACTTGGACCTCTCTACTAAACACAATACAACTAGCCGTTGAAGCACTGCAATACCAATCAGAAAAGATGGAGATAGAATTAACACTTTTGAATACACTGGCAGTCTTTAATGCAGGCACTGACGAAAAACTGGGAAACCTGAATAGCTTGATAACAAGAGCACAAGCAAACACTTATCTTAGTTGTAACTGTGACCAGGTTGTTGACAAATCCTCCACCTTGCACTCAATGCTAAGCGGTCTGGTAAACGACATCAAATACGTAACAGCAGAACATTTAACAAAAGACCAGGGCACCTCCAATAGCACAGAGGGAACAACCAACAGTAAAACAACTGGCAACACGCTTAAAGGCAACCCTGAGGTGGACACAGAGAAGACGGGATGGCCCGGACACAGAGAGCTCCCAAAACTCAATGTCAAACAACGTCGCCAACAAAAAAGGAAAGGGCGCAATTAAAAGCCCAAAACAAACGCAACAAAATACTTCTCTATCTTCTCAGGCCCTCAGAGCAAACATGACACCAACTACATAGACACAGGGTTAATAAATCAGGGACAACTACCCCAACCACTTCCAAACACCTCCTGGTGGGGGGACCAGCCCCAAAACAGCCAATCGCAAGCAGGGCAAGTATGGAAACTGAAGAAGCAAAAGGACATGGACCTCCACTGAGGGACACAACAGAACACAAAGAAGCAAAAAGAGAAGAAACCAGAAAGACCTGTCCATCATTAAAAACTGACAGAGGTCAGAGGCAACTGTTAACAGACATCTAAGATCTGAGGGGATAAACAAGGGACTCATCCATCGAACATGCACTCGTAGAGCAGGCAACTCAGGGGCCACAAGGCTGATCGAAAGAAAGCAAAAAGGCACCAACACAAGCTTAAAGACTGGGCCCAGAAGAGAAACTTGTGGAACAGCAAAGTGGCCAAATCAAGAATCACAACTCAGAGAGATTGAAATGATCATCACACCGACAGCAATTGGAAAAAAGGGTACAGGACAGGGCGCAATAACTAAAGAAAACATCCTTAATGTTTATAACATCCAAATCAAATACAAACCACCCCGTGGCAGAAGGACCAAGCAACCAAGCGGAAACACAGCTAAAAAAAACAAATAGTCAATCAATGGCCACAACACACCTACAGCCAGCGAAACAACAAATATCAGGAACTAGACAGCAGGAAACAGAGGTCTTGATCTTTTATCCTCCATATACCTCAATGGGACAACATGACTTGCTAAATTAAGGAAATATTCTTAGATTAACGAAGTCCATTCCAAACCTGGCTGGCATAAGCTCAAAGGATCTACTATCCGTAGAGTTCATACCTGCTGCTAATCCTCAAAGTCCAGAGGAAACATAGACAACATGGACCTCGCAAAATCGCAAACACAATCCTAGCTGAACTGGGGATATTCCAAAATTGGGGCATCAACATTGCCCCTTTTCAAAAATCAGCCTACCCATTTCCACTACTGAGCACGGCAAGCCCTGTATATAATACAACAACAAGCACACTCAAACAGCATACTCAGAGGAGTGCGGGGAAGATCGCGAAAATGGAGCACCAGTAGCCAGTGGGAACCACCAGATCTATGGTCAAAGGCAGTCAATCATTCAAACCAAGGTCCTACAAGGGAAGTACTATCCCGCACAATAACTATACGCTCCGAGGAGGACTGACGCAAACTACAAGACAGAGCCTACAACAGGGCAAAGGAACCTGTCCTTGGGCTATGCTCGTGGAACAATAATGGCTTAGCAACAAAAGTAGAAGACTCTGAGTTTTTGAACTACATTACTAACTTCGACATAATCATGTTGCAAGAAACTTGGCTCAAGGACCCCCAGCACATTGAGGGTTACACATGCTTCGAAACACCAGCAACAAGGACTGGTAGGTTTGGCCATTGCCCTGGAGGTCTGACCACCAATGTTTCCACAACAAGCATAGCCTCAGCAACCCTTATGGACTCGACGTCAAGTGCAATACTAGCAGTCACAATTAGTATTGCTTTTGAAGAAGAAGAAATGGAAGTCTCCATAACTAATTCATATGTCCATCCAAAGAGCAAAGCAAAAGACTCGACCAAAATTACCAACCAACTGGCCGAGTACGCCACTGAGATGGAAAACCCATTATTCATTTTGACAGGGGACGTAAACCATTATCTCATCGGCTCGGCTGAAGGGGAGGAGGCACTAGCTCTAACCAGAATCCACAACATTCCCACACAATGTGTCCCACTAGACGGAAAGAAAAAATGCTTCCTCGATGACCTACTAGATCCTTAAGATCGGAATCTCTCGGCCTTGCCGTTGTCCCTGCTGTCAAGAAAGCAAGGGTGGGGGGACGTTCCTTTAAACGCTTGGCGCCCCAGCTATGGAATGCTCTTCCTCTGTCACTCCGCAGTACTTCGAACCTGCTGGCCTTCAGAAAGGGTCTGAAGACGTGGCTTTATGGACAGTAATTTGCTTGCCCATTTTCTCCTTTTTGCCTGCCCTCTGTAGTCTGTTGTGGGTTAGAAAGCGCCGGGACACTCCTTGGAGTAGCCGAGCGCTATATAAGACACCCATAACATTAACATTAACATTAACCTAGAATACCAAAATCTTTGTGCATTAAACAGAAGATTTCAGGAAGACTCTCCTCCAGTTGAATCTTTTTACTTTACGACAACAAACTCCATATTGGATTACACCTTTGCAAACCTTGTGCTGTTCCCATATATCCTTGGGTTCAAAATGGGGGACAAGGGCGATAGCGATCATCGCCCCCAGGAAATTCATCTAACAGCATCAGCCCCCAGCCTAATCAGGCCAGAAGTATCTTTGGGGCCTACTCACTTCGTGAATTTAAAAAGGATCAAAAGCATGACAGACAACTCAAACCTGCAGGCCGAAGCTGCAATACAACTCTTCAATTCTCAAGCATCGACCACAGTTGACTAAATCGCTCGCTAGGGTCATTTTACTGCCACACTGCCCAAAAATTTTCAATTACTCCCCCCACAATAGACAACTTTCGGAAAGAGGGCAGATAAAACAATTTAAAGAAAGAGCAGAGAGTACAGCTCAAGTCACTCAAAAAGATCAATAAACTCGATTCTGCGCAAGCTGAGAAGATCCCCAGGGAACACTAGTACACGAGAATCGCTGAAACATCAAAGGGCAGCGCTAGAAAAGATTGAAATGGAACATCAAGAGGGATGTCTAGAATGAAGCCTGGGCAAAACTCCTATACAACACGAACAGCAACAACAGTGCCTGCTTCAGGAAAATCGTTAACAGGATCATGTGTCCACAACACAAGGGTTTTCCGAAGAAATTGGGATAAAATATCTTACCAGTCACTTCAACAACCATATAGATAACGCAGGAGTCCAAACAGTCATCAGCTGGATTCCAGAGGGACAACTTGAAGCAAGCAAATCTGAGATAAGGAAGTAGGACCATTCAGCCACAGAAACAAAACCTCCAGGGGTACCGAGGTGCCAGTTGTCACACTTAATTAAAAAGCAGATCGCTAAAGGAAGGAAAGTAGGTGCCCCGGGACCGAATGGCATTACACCTGCCCTGTTCAAAGCAAAGAGTGAAGAGTGGATGGATATCCTGCAACCTCTCTTTCTGGAAATTAGGTTATTAAACAGAATACCAGAATCCTGGAGGGGCTCGACAATAGTCCCAATTCACAAAAAAGGAAACAAGGCAGAGCCAGATAACTACCATCTAGTAGCTCTGATTGGCAATGAAGCTAAATATTTTGCAGGCATCATACTAGAGGAGCTCACACTCTGGTCTGATTCAAACCAGATCATTCTGTTGAATCAGACCGGCTTTCGCAAAACAACTGGAACATCTACAAATATCCTTGCAATCACTCTAATAATTGATGCAGCAAAATCACCTAAGATACCTCTACACCTGTGTTACATTGACTTCAGTGCTGCCTTTGATAATGTAGAGAGAGGCAGATTGTGGGGGAACCTGGCGCGATGGGGCATTCCACAGTCTACCATAAATATGCTGATGCTTTTACACATGCATACCTGGGTGCAGGTGAAAGTAGGCAGTGGTACCCACCTTTCCTCAAAAGTGCCCTCAACAAAAGGACTGAAACAGGGTTGGTTGCTTGCACCAACCTTGCTCAATCTATTCATGGCCGACCTCCCAAAGGTGCTTGACACCTGTAACTCCCACTCTCCAAGGGTGGGAGGGAAAACTTTAACCAATCTTATGTACGCAGATGACGTAGTTCTGCTCAGACATACGCATGCCGGTCTTCAACGTCTACTGAAAAAATATACAGAAATATTTTACAGAAAACAACCTAAAAGTAAACTTGAGCAAGACAAGGACAATGTCAAAAAATAACAAAAAGAACCCAGAGCGGAACTGGTTCCTCAGCGGCATAAAATTGACCCAGCTTGTGGGTACAAGTATCTAGGCGTCACATTCTACAAGGAAGGGTCGTTTTGGCACCAGAAAGAGGAAATAAGAAGGAAAGGTCTACTGACCGTCATAATGATGAAAAGCCTTGCAAACCAACTGATGGGACCGACTTTGACCCTGCTACTGAAGGTAGTTCAGGCCAAACTGCTCCCCTCGATCACTTAGGGTAGCGAGGCGATGCTGGGAAGAGACGTGAAAGAGCTGGATAGCATGTAGGCTAAAGCTTATAGAACTATGTTCTGTCTCCCGCTTTATACATCACCCAATCAAATAAGACTGGAGTTTGGTCTTCAAAAACAAGTCTTAGCCAGGTATGGCGCATATATCATCTGTTGGCACAAGATAAAAAGTGCAACTACAAACACACTAAGCTATCTGCTGTGACACGACATAGAACAGAGGGAGTTCTCTCAGGCAAATATGGCATCATAATGTCCTACAGCCATATTTACACACAATTACATAACGTAATCCCATCTTTAATTTTGGTAGGTGTGGGGGTGATTAGAATTCATACTCCATATTCAATACTGGGAACCCAGTATGATGATGAATGATCAGGATTCATAAAGGCTAGTGGACATATCTGGATTGGCCACTCTTTGCATTATAATAAACACGAATTGCAACCATGAGCTCACATACAGCCAGATTCATCTACACAAATTGCGTTCACAATAGCTGCGAAATTGCTATTGCGATCGCAATTTCATGAATCGCAATTCATGAAATAAAACCTGACCAAATTGCGAATTCACAAAACATATTTTGCGACTTCGCAAAGAAAATCGCAGTATCAAGGTGGAACCCCCTTTCCGAATCGGAAATTGTGAGTTCCCAATGATTCTGCAATTTTATTTGCGAATTCGCAAAATAATCGCAAACCAAATGCATGAAATATTGCAATTAGCGAAAAACCTCAAAATCGCTATTCGAGAGGCGCAATTTAAGGAGAACCAAAACCAGGTGGTAACCATGAATTAAAAAAAAAAAAAATCCTAACTAGCCACAGGTGCGGGGCTGGCCAAACACACTTAAGGAGACACAGTAGGAGCATGAGGACATTCACAATGCCAGGGCTCTACATGGTGGTTAGGCGGCGAAGGCTCCAGGCTGCAGCAAGGAACAGACGCAGGATCCAGGAGCGAATTTTCCGCCAGCGGATCACACTACTAGGCCGAACTGAGGAGGAAATCTACTCAAAGTACCGGGTGAATGGGGCAATGATTACAAAGCTCATCCGGGACCTTGACCCCCTGATGCAGCACCCAACGAGGAGGACCAATGCCGTGCCCACCCATGTCCAGGTCTTATGCAGCCTGCACCTCCTGGCCTCCGGAAGCTTCCAGGGGATAGTTGCTGTTGCAGGGGGATCTCCCAGAGCACCATGTCCCGCTGCCTAAGGAGTTTCCTGGAGGCCATGCTGACCCGGCTACACCCTTACATTAAATTCCCAACCACCCAACAGGACTTGAATCAAACCAAGCTACAATTTTACAACATGCACAATTCCCCCATGTAATTGGATGCATTGACTGTACCCACATCCACATCTGCCCACCCGCAGAGACAGAATACATGTACCGGAACAGCAAGTCCTACCACTCACTGAACATCCAGATGGTGTGCAACGCTAAGACAATCATCACCGACATACTGACACAATACACGGGGAGCATGCATAACTCCTTTATATTCCGGCACAGCGGCATGCACACATGACTGGCCAGGGGAGACTATGGCGAAGGACACCTTCTAAGTAAGTATTCATGCCAACAAACAGTACATCGAGAACATGTAGCAGCGCATTACAGGCACTCACCCTCTGCTCCTTTCATTCAGGTGACAGCGCATACGGCCTCCGTGAGTACCTCCTCACCCCATACCTCAACCTCAACCCTGCCACACCACAGCACCGGCATTACAATGCTGCACACATTCGCACTAGAAATTAAACATTAAATCAATCTCCTTATTGGAGGACAAGGCGAGCTTCTTGAAAAGCTTTTACGCCTGGGTGACCCTCAACTCCTACAAATCACTCCTCCCACAACAATACTTTAACCAGGGCTATCGCAGAGCCATAAAAATTAACTTTGTAAGGTACAGACTGGGGATCCTTCCATGCACCCAGCATCTACCACCATGTCTGAGGAGAAATGGGCAAAATACTTGCAGGCTATGTAACATCAACAATGGTGACATCCTTCATGTAATCTGCCTATGCAAAGAACTGCACCAAGCATGGCAACAGTTCCTTAAAGAACCACTTAAACAGAAAGGTATCCGCACCAGAAGGAAAGCGGTGCTGGCCTGCCTAAACCCAACAAATATCCAACTAGACTGCAGATTGGTAACATTTCTGACGGTGGCTAAACGAAAAATGCCAAAAATTATCGAAAAATGCTCTACAAAGCCTGCCGCCTCAAGCTGACCAGCAGATGGGTAAAAGGCCTTAGCAGAACCTTATTAAGGATACCTATCAGCAGCAGAGGGACAAATCTTGCAACAAGCAGAGTCCATTCGGAAGATGCAACAAATGGGCATGCTGGACTGGAGTAAGGAAAATCTAAGAGACACACATTCCAGCATCCAGCGAATAAATTACTTTCCCTAATTAGCACAATTGTACTATGATTTTAAACTGTAATGAATTTTCACTCTTTGGCTTTTTTATTGGTTTTAAACATGGATGTTTTAGGAATTTTGTAATGGTATTATTGCAACAGTTTTAATTAACTAGACAAAAATAAAATTAACTTGAAAACCATAGCATTTTGTCTTTCCAAACCCAATCCCCTTTCCCCAGGGGCCTATGGTCAAAACAGTGTTATATCCTGACTTTGTGAACTGGCCATTAGGAGGAATTCAGGGATTCAGCACTGCCCGATTGGAACCACCTGGGATTCAAGTGAATGGCTTATTACAACGTCAACCTGAGTAGGGAGCAGTGTGTCATCTGGTTGGAGCAGGCTAAATTAAAGATGGAGAGAAATAAATCTTTGATGGAGAAGGAGAAAGCCTTGGAGGAAAAGAGGATGCCCATAGAGGGAGAGCAATGGAGGACGGACCATGAGCTAAGTCAGTAGGAAATCAAAGCCATGCAAACGGATTCCTGCTGCAATGGTGGCAGAGTACCTACAGTGTCCACTGGAGAAGGGAAGGTCCACTTCCCAAAAGATTTGGTTCCTCAGTTATGTGGTGGGGGATGATATTGAACTTGGTTCACAGCCTGTGAGGAGGCTTGAAGGGTGCACAAGCTCCATGATGAGTATTGGGGGTAGGATGTGGAGGTACAAGGACACAGTTGGTAGGGACACACTCCTAACAATAGAGTTGGAGGACCAGACACAGTAGAATCTCATGTAGGGGATTCTTATCAATAAGTTTGGGTTAACCCCTGAGACATAGAGACAGAGATTAAGGAATAGCTACAAAATATTCACACAGACCTGGGTGGACTTCCTAGACTATTCCAGAAAGGCACTAAATGGCTGGGTGAGGGCTGCAAGTAGATGTCATCAATGGGCTGTACAACCTATTTCGAGGGAGCACATGCTTGAAATTTGTTTTTGCAGAGCTGCACCAGCACCTATTAGAGAGCAAGCTGACTGTCCCCAGGAAGCTTGCTGAAGTGGTAAACCTCGGGGTCAGCACCAGTGTCCAAAAAGACATCTGGGGGGACGGCTTCCATAAGGGTGGCCGGATTTCCACCAAAAGAACAGGCAAGGGAGATAAAAAGGAGATCTCACAAGGCCACCAAAACAGTTTACTGGGGAAACAGTCCCATACCCAATCTGGCTACCAGAATAAGAGCTTTCCTGACAAGAGTCAGAACAAGCCCCTCAAGTGCTATGAGTTCTTTGAATATGGTCATTAGAAAGAGAATTCCACATGTTCCAAGGGGGCACAGTCTCACACTGGAGGTAAGGCACCAGGGGTGACAAGTATAGTGCTTAGGGAGGAGTTTATCCCAGTCCGTGGAGGGGTAAGGTTAGTGATATGAAAAGTCTCTTGGATGACATGTCTTAATGTGTATCAGATGAGATGAGTATGGTGGAAGTGCAAAAGTCTGTACTCTACTAAAAAGAAAGGAAATCATCCACCCCTTAACTTTTCTTTAAATCACACTGAGTACAGATTTCAATTAAGGAGGCATTGTTGTATCAGGTCAAAACGTAGTGAGAGACCTAATAGTGAAAGGTGGTAAGTTTGTGTTACTCAACAGCTGTTTTAGGTTTTGAATAACCGATAACAGATCATTCCATTTATTGTACTGTAAATTTAGGATAGATTATGCTTTTTATCAGTTTGGCAAAGAACTGCCATTTTACATTGGGTAATTAGGTTATTGCATTGAAAGTCATCAATGAGTGACCTGACATCCAGTGGTGATGATGATGAAGATATGGAATAGCATCCATCTAAGAAAAAGCTCAGGGTAGTAACTATTTTTGTCAACATTGCACATGCAAAACCAGCCAGCTGTGCCTTCAGCACCATCACTTGTCACTGAGATCATCTCCTATGACACAGGTAATATTGATGGCACAAGAGAACGAATGGTTTCACCATCATTAGAACCATTTTCAGGTGAAGTACCATGTGAAGCAATGACAAAATCAATGTGCTGAAAGTAGCAGATGTTTTGTCAATAGAGGAGTCCTTACTTGGTATTTCACTGACTAGTAACCACCTTTAGGTACATCACAAAATCACTGATTCTACAGCAAAAGGCACCACTACAACCCGGCCATGTGAAAATCAAGCTCAATCATGTTCCAGTCAGAACAGACCAGCCCAAAATGCCAGGCCAGGTCTTCCTTGAACAGGAACAAAAGCAATCCAAGCTCCGTTTCACTCTAGTTGGTGCTCTTCTTTCAGGTGCAACTTCGTTTCCATTGGCACAGTCAGCACATGAGCATGCTATGAGGGAAAAGCTCCTGGGTATTGTATCTACTTTTATTAGTTTACTTGATTTATCTTTTTTCTCTTTCTTTTCTTTTGCAGTCTAGAAAGATCAATGGACCTGTCGTAACAGAGGTCTACAATAGAGTGAAGCAAAGGGCTTTGTTGAGAATCTAGTTGAGAAGAGGCAGTCAAATTTCAGGCAGTCTCCATGACATCAGACTCACTTCTTTCTTACAATGCTACCTGTCTGGATGGGTAGGTGGAGCAGTGGAGGTAGAAGATTAGAACAGTTTGGAGTGAGGCAAATTGTTGGATCTTTACTTGTAAATTAATTTTAGAATGTCCAGGATAGAGTCTGATTCCCTGTCTCTCTTATCTTCAGCCATACCGGTTAAGAGGCTGTGTTAGTGGAGAGGTGGTAGCAGAGGACTAAAGTACAGTAGATATAACACTGTATTTCACTAGTTGTGAAAGGTGACACAGTAGCTGTATAGAATTTTCAAAAAAGTGGATCCTTAGTGGGCAATAGAACAGTAGTTGGGTTTTGTGGTTAGATGAACTAATGCATCCACTTCAGGAATCTGTGTTTGACCTCATGGCTCTTCATCCTTGTGAGGGCCATAAAATGAGGACCATTGAGTTTGGTAACAATAAACATCTGTGATTTCAGCAGTAAAAGACAAAACGGTGCCCTTCACAAATACATGTTATGCTAATACATACCACTTGAAAGAATAGTTTTTTTGTAAAATATATCATCTGTGATGTATTGATTCTGTTCTTTGTCTCCCACATTTTACTTCAGTAGCATCTTGGAAGAAATATGTACAATGTTTGCTAATTTTATATTTTCCATGTATAATAAGATTTAGTTGATGTGCTCCTGTGTTTGCATGTCTTAGAGCATATGATATAAACAACATGCATTATTAAATTTTACTACAAAGATCAAGTGATTTAAACAGTCAAGGTGTAGTAAATCATCTAATTTTATCTTTGTGCTAAATTGAGATGTTGGTTGATTGGCAAACATAATAATGTAGACAAGCCATTGTTTGCATTTAAACGCAACAACAACTTGAGGAAAGAATTGGTGCATACCTGCAGAGAAACCCCCGATATGGGAAAACGTACGATTACAGGGGCCAAAGGAATAGACATCTACAAATGCAGTAGTTGTCTGATCTGTGACCACTGCATAGTAGTTAAGAACTTCACATATAATAAACACATCCTTTCTGCAAAAGACCTGAACAACTATATTACAGTGATATTGTTTATTTGCTGGTATGCCCTTGTAATTAATGAGACCTTCGTGAGGATTGCCCTGTGACTGTGCCAACCCAAGGCTCAAGGGAGTCTCAGCGACGTTGTGTGCGTGTGCCCTGTTGCAGCCTGAGATCTTCGTTATCGTCATCGGCCCAGAATCAACCAATCTGCATCGGAGGCCCAAGTCGTGAGAGGTGGAGAGGAGAGCGAGGTCGCACCCCCCAGATAATTTGTGTCGGCACCTGGGGCAGAGTGCGGGATCAGAGAGAGATGCTTTCAGCCTCTTCCCTTCTGACAGCGCAAGCCTCTGTCCCAGCTTGTGTCGCGGCTTATACGTGCCAAGGAGTGGCAGTAACGGGGCCGCAGCGGGGAGCTGCACTTTGGTTTACACCAGATCTTTGTTAGATTAGATTAGTTTGCATAACAAACTGTGTGATTGTTGAATTACACATTGCATTTGTTTGCTAAATGAACTACCTGATGTTGCATTAGGCATTGCATTATTTCTGCATAACAAACTGCCTGATTTTTGTATTACGCATTGCACTAGTTTGCAGAATGAACTACCTAATTGTTGCATTATGCATTGCATTATTTCTGAATAACAAACTGCCTCATTGTTGTATTATGCATTGCATTTGTTTGCAGACCAAACTACTCTGATTGTTGCATTACGCATTGCATTATTTCTGCATAACGAAGTATCGGATGGATCATGACATCCTGTTGACCCGTGTCGAGGCGGCGGGCATTGGGGGCACGGCCCACGCCTGGCTCCGGTCCTTCCTAACGGACAGGGAGCAGGCTGTCCATCTGGCCGACTTTACTGCCCCTCCTCGTGAGAGTGTCTGTTAGAGAGTGTCTGTGAGAGAGTGTCTGTTAGAGAGTGTCTGTGAGAGAGTGTCTGTGAGAGTCTGTGAGATAGTGTCTGAGAGTCTGTGAGAGAGTGTCTGTGAGAGAGAGTTTGTGTCTGTGAGAGTGTCTGTGAGTGAGTGTCTGTGAGAAAGTGCCTGTGAGAGTGCCCCTCCTCGTAGAGTGACATGCGGCGTTCCCCAGGGCTCCTCTTTGTCTCCCCTGCTATTTAATTTATACATCTCACCCCTTATTTTTTCTTTACAGCAGATGGAGGTCTCGGTGTTCAATTACGCCGACGACCTCCAACTTATTTTTAACCTTTCCCATTCCCCCTCCTCTGCCCAGAATTTCCAGAGGGTGATGCTCTTCATCCAAGATTGGATGAACTGCAACCTCCTCAAACTAAATCCCGACAAAACCGAACTGGTTTTGACCGGGAGTGGTTGCAGTCTCTGGTCTCCGTCTTTTTGGCCCGACTCACTCGGTCCCCCTCCACTCCCGGTTCCAAAGGTCAAAATCCTGGGCATCTTTATCAATTCCCAGCTCTCCCTTCACACGCAGGTTCACTCAGTGGTGTCCTCTTGTTTCTTTTCACTTCGCACTATTCGTAAGGTTTCCCGTTTTTTTTCTGTTCCCGCCCTTAAGCTTATCCTCATGGCCATGGTGCTATCGCGCCTTGACTATGGGAATGAGGTCTACAATGGCGCCCCAGACTACCTGATCCGTCGCCTTCAACAGATTCAAAATCAGGCTGCCCGCCTGATTTACGAACTCCCTAAATTTCACCATGCTACCCCTCTTCTGCAATCTCTGCACTGGTTACCGGTGAAGGAGAGGGCTCTCTTCAAGTTGGGCTGCATGACTTATCAGGCTAGGTCAGGGACTGCCCCTGTCTTCCTCTGTGATGTCATATCACCCTACCTTCCGGCCAGAGAGCTCCGCTCATCTCACCAGGCCCTCCTGACAATTCCCCGCTTTAGGAAGAAGAGGTCCGGGGGGACAAGATTTGCGGTCCTAGCTCCATCCTTTTGGAACTCTCTCCCTTCTGCCATCAGAGCCTCTACCTCCTATGCGGAATTCCGCAAACATCTTAAGACCTTCTTGTTCTCCAGATCCCTAGCAGTCTAGCCTCCGTCTCTATGTCCACTGGTTCACCGCTACCTAGCGCCATGAAACCGTCCCGGTATAAGCGCGCTCTACAAATATGTTAAAATTCAAATTCAAATGGTTGTATTACGCAATGCATTCGTTTGCATCACAAACTGCATTATTCTTGCATTGTAAATGCCCTGTTTCTTGCATTATGAACTGCAAAGCCTTGCATTAGGACTGCATAGGATCACCTAGAAGTGCTTATTAATACCACCAGAACTTACAAGAGCTGGTTGACCTAATAACTGGCCAGGAGGTATATTACAAATATGCATATGTTGAATTTTTATCGTGTGGTCTCATCGTATATCTATTTATATAAACTTATACTTGTTTTTATATTAAACTCGTGTGGAGTCCTTTTGAGGTGTCACCATTGGGTCACTGGGAGCATGGTTGCAAATACTTTACACATTTGCCTTGAAGATAAGCCTGGCTGCTCGTACCAAGCTACCAAGGAGGTGAGCAGGGATTATCTGAGAAGGTGTCCTTCCTTTCCCTGATGTGGAAGCAAGGGTCCCTACTTGGTCTAAGGTACCTACCTCAGCCAACTAGGGATTCCAGTTCTAAAAGCCCCATTGCTTCAGTTTGAGATTTTAAAGCAACTCTGAGTGGGAAAACTGAGGGTTTCCAGCAAGTGTAAAACTGCTAGTGGCCCAAGGCGAGTTGTGGCTAAAGATGTCTGTGCAGTGGCTCTTGGTGCTAAATGTGGGAGGCATATGTGGTTTTGACCCACAGCTATGTAGGTATGTATGTATGTGATATTTCTAAAGCAAGGTCCTAGCCAAAGGGCCATGTAGCACTGTACAGTGTAAAGGCAACCATAATGTCAATGGATTATAAGGGAGGTAGCTGATTTGTGGACAGTTAATTTATTGTGTTATAATGTGCTTTAAGGAGGTTCAACTTCAACTATTTTTCTAAACTGGAGCCACTTTGATGCAGTCTTGATGAATAGGAATTGCTTTTCCAGATCCTTGGAACAGGCCCACTGCCTACTCTGTTTTCTTTTAACACTTTTTAATCTGCAGTCCGATGCAGTCCTAGTTGCAGGTTTGCATAGAACCCAGAAGGCGATACCAGGTAGGCATCTTCTGAAATCAGAAAGGTGCTGTGTGCATCTCTCAGGCTACCATTCGAAGTTCAGGAAGGGACTATGTACAACCCCACAGGCCATCCCGCTCTGGAGAGGAAGACCCTTTCTCAAATCCATGGTCCTTTTTCCACTGTCTGGCG
This sequence comes from Lissotriton vulgaris, assembly GCF_964263255.1. Lineage (NCBI taxonomy): Eukaryota > Metazoa > Chordata > Amphibia > Caudata > Salamandridae > Lissotriton > Lissotriton vulgaris. The sequence goes on along the minus strand of NC_141693.1, from coordinate 1,381,752,836 downwards.
AATATACACATCATGCCACAGGAGAGCCATTAACAGTCGGGTGACCTAGGACTCTATCAGAAAGGCACATTTGGCTTAGGCAGGAAATGGTAACAGTATATACTTTAGTTGGCAACTACCGAGAGAACTCTTACTCCATTCAACCCCCTAAATAACACACATTCCATCATAGGGGATACAGAAACAAATAAAAAAGCAGTGTGCCAATACACAAGAAAAGTATTGAAAGTATTATATATCAATTTATTAAAAACATGTAAAACAAGTGTGGCAAGTTAGAAAATAGTTATTCATACATAGAATGTATTGTTCAAAATCAAAAAACATCACACCATAAATAAACAAATGGACAGACTCAATAACAAAGACAATACAGACGAGAGTATTAAAAGACACTACACTTTGTCATAAAGGGACCATATCCGTGTGAAGTAACATTGGGGCTGGCCCCTGATTTATGGAAGACAATCAATATCTAGTGTGGCAGCCCACTGCACGGATTACGGTACTAGTGCTTTGACGCGCATGTAACACACTAAAATCAAATTTCCTCATCTGAGGTCATCTAATCTTAATTTTAAGTCTACTTCTGTGTGGGAAATATCCTTAACAATGCGGTTAGTACACCGCAATGCTGTTACATGGCGGTTGTTGCAACGACCGCATGTAACAACGCTATGCCATTACAACGCAAGTCTTTACATCGACTTGCGCTAGATGGCATGCTAACATTAAAAATGGTGTAGTTTACTATCCCAACACCTTCCCTACTGATAAGTGGACTGGAGTTGGAATAGTAAATTACACTTTTTCAATGTTAGCACGCCACCTAGCGCAAGTCGATGTAAAGACTTGCGTTGTTAAGGCATAGCGTGGTAACATGCAGTCATTGTAGCAACTGCGATGTAACAGCACGCGTTGTAATAACACGCGTTGTTACATCATACATCCCTTCTGTGTATCATTGAAGAGACCTTCTCTGAATATACTGTGTCAATTTTTAAATCATTGATCGAGGGGTTGCGGAATCTCACAAGATCCATCTATGTCCTGAAGATGGTCTTATTGAAACATTGCAATGGAGACCAAAACATCAACTTATAACTCATTCTTCCTATTTATTTATTTATTTATTGCATTTGTACAGTGTAACAGCTACCCGGAGGTTTCCCAGCGCTAGGAGACGCAGAAGGATGAAAAGGAAACGCTAGGCAGTAAAAAGAGAGAGAACTATTTATTAAAGAGCCACGTTTTTACGTCTTTTCGAAATTTGGAATAGTGTTGTTCAGTACGTAGATGATAGGGAAGAGAGTTCCAGAGTGAAAGAGCCAGATAGGAGAAACAATGTCCACCCATCCTGACTCGTCTGATACTAGGGGTTTGGAATTTGTGCTGGTAAAAGATCGAAGCAGACGAGGGGGGCAATATTGGTGTACCAAGACCTTTAAGTACTGAGGTGCTTCACCAGAGTTCATCTTATTGATGTAATATAATGCTTTAAATTTGGCACGATTGTTTATCCGAAGCCAGTGGAGGTCACTTAATGAGGCTGAGATGGCAGTTCTATTGGGGAGTTTGCAGAGCAATCGAGCCGCAGAGTTTTGTACAACCTGTAGCCTGTGTAATACTTCCTTACTTACAGTTTTTTGGGTAGTCAGCTGAAGCATCCACAGGATTTTTCTCAGCCATTTTAAAATGACGAAGCAGGTGGAGGCTACATTGAACGCTTGTTGCCTCATTGTCAGTTGGTCATCGACAATGATGCCAAGGTTATGGGCGGATTGCACAGGGAGCGGGGGAGATCCCATCTGGGAAGGCCAATGTTGAGGGCCCCAGAGCGTTTTGTTGTTTCCGAAGAGGAGGAGATCGGTTTTCCCATTGTTCAGTTTTAATTTATTGGCGTGCTTCCAGTCGGCAATGTTTGTTTACCCAGAACGGAGCGTAGAGGTGTTGTACTTAGTTTTGGCCGAAAGTGAGAAAATAATCTGGGTATCGTTGGCGTAAGAATATACAGTGAGCCTGGCTTGCTCAGCTATTCTAGCCAAAGGAAGACTTGCAGATACATTGGAGTGGTGCACTACCCAGATATCCAAAAGTTAATAATGAAACTTAATCAAATCCTTCATAGGAAAAAGTCTTTATTCATATAAATCCAATGTAAAACAGCCAACGCGTTTCGTTCTGGAAAGAACTTCTTCAGGGCTGGGGAAGAAAACATAAATAACAAACATGAGTGTCCAGACTCATACAACATACAACATAGACCACTATACTAATACAACACTTGTGATTTAAAAAGGCAGAGAACACAAACACAGATACGTAAACTCCAAGAGGAAAGTGACGACCTCAGGAATCTACACAGCTTGGCTCACATTATTACAAAAGTGTGAACAATCAACGAAATAAGTTATAAAAATTACATATTTACATATTTACATAACGTAACCCCATCTTTTATTTTGGTAGGTGTGGGGCTGATTAAAATTCATACTCCATATTCGATACTGGGTACATGGTAGGATGAATGATCAAGATTCATAAAGGCGAGTGGACATATCTGGATTGGCCACTCTTTGCGTTATAATAAACACTAATTGTACCATGAGCTTTGGTAGGTCAAAAAAGACAGTAAATGATCATATGACAGGTAAATTATATTTCAAAGCAAAAACAAGAGGAAAATCTAGGATATTTAATAAGTTTTGAAGGGACATTCTAGCAAGGTCTACAATCAAACATATGATGCTAACCATTTGTGGCTCTCCCAACATACAGTATACATTTGTTTTTTAGCCATGTGGCAAGTTAATATGTTTAAACAATAAAAATGAAAAGGCTGACCATCACACGTCGTTCAACAAATCCAACAGATGTAAGTGTCAGTATGTACATACCAATGATTATATTGGATGAATATCCCACTGTGTGATAATTTTCAGAAGTTGAAGGAGTAAGAATTCCTGTATTTGAAATATCGATATAGAGCCCACCATGATAAGGGCCAGACCAAAGCACTGTGAAAAGAACACACAATGTAAGAGCCATGAAGCCTACAGCAGACCAAACTAATTTGTTTCTAAGCACCTAGACAGTTTTTTTTAAATATAAAAAAACAATAGTGTAAAGAGCCACCAATACGGCATTGTGTCAGACTGGCCGAGAGGTCTAGAAACAGACCAAAATACACGTTGTGCACGGGCGTATTACAGACAGAAATGGTCTATAAATCAGAACTAAGTTACAAATATAATGAACATAGTGGTGACAGCTGGGAGTCGTAGTCACAGCTAACAAATAAAAATAAAAATAAAGGGGCCATGCCTTCAATGATACAATGTGGCTTCGGTGAAAGAGAGAAATATAGAATTTTATCACATTACGCCACGTTAAGCCCTGAAAAGATAGTTTCTTACATATGTTTTTAAACCAATTTTCACATAATATCATTGCCAGAGCCCAACACGTAGTATTGTGATGACGGAAACAAATCTTGTGTTGCCAAATATGTGTTTAGAGCTCGAATATCGAGGCACAGGGCAAAAAGCAGGCAGAACCAATAATAAAAATTGATGTTTTTAAAACTTGAATGTTAGGGCACAGTGCAAGCGCCGATAACATCAAGAAAGTCATGCAAAAATACACTGAATGCCGCATGCGGCCAAACGAAAATCTGGCGTCATAATGTCCTACAGCCATATTTACACACAATTACATAACGTAATCCCATCTGTTATTTTGGTAGGTGTGGGGCTGATTAGAATTCATACTCCATATTCAATACTGGGTACCCGGTATGATGAATGATCAAGATTCATAAAGGCTAGTGGACATATCTGGATTGGTCACTCTTTGCATTATAATAAACACTAATTGTAACCATGAGCTCACAAACAGCCAGATTAATCTACACAAATTGCGTTCGCAATAGCTGCGAAATTGCTATTGCGATCGCAATTCCATGAATCGCAATTCATGAAATAAAACCTGACCAATTTGCGAATTCGCAAAACATATTTTGCGACTTTGCGAAGAAAATCGCAGAATCAAGGTGGAACCCCCTTTCCGAATCGGAAATTGCGAGTTCCCAATGATTCTGCAATTTTATTTGCGAATTCGCAAAATAATCGCAAACTAAACGCATGTAATGTCGCAATTAGGGAAAAACCTCAAAATCGCTATTTGCGAGGCGCAATTTAAGAAGAACCCAAACCAGGTGGTAACCATGAATTTAAAAAAAACAAAATCCTAACTAGCCACTGGTGCGGGGCTGACTAAACACACTTAAGGAAACACAGTAGGAGCATGAGGACATTCACAATGCCAGGACTCTACATGGTGGTTAGGCGGCGAAGGCTCCAGGCTGCAGCAAGGAACAGACGCAGGATCGAGGAGCGAATTTTCCGCCAGCGGATCACACTACTGGGCCAAACTGAGGAGGAAATCTACTCAAAGTACCGGCTGAATGGGGCAATGATTACAAAGCTCATCCGGGACCTTGACCCCCTGATGCAGCACCCAACGAGGAGGACCAATGCCGTGCCCACCCATGTACAGGTCTTATGCAGCCTGCACCTCCTGGCCTCCGGAAGCTTCCAGGGGATAGTTGCTGTTGCAGGGGGGATCTCCCAGAGCACCATGTCCCGCTGCCTAAGGAGTTTCCTGGAGGCCATGCTGACCCGTCTACACCCTTACATTAAATTCCCAACCACCCAACAGGACTTGAATCAAACCAAGCTACAATTTTACAACATTGCGCAATTCCCCCATGTAATTGGATGCATTGACTGTCCCCACATCCACATCTGCCCACCCGCAGAGACAGAATACATGTACCGGAACCGCAAGTCCTACCACTCACTGAACATCCAGATGGTGTGCAACGCTAAAACAATCATCACCGACATAGTGGCACAATACCCGGGGAGCAAGCATCACTCCTTTATATTCCGGCACAGCGGCATGCACACATGACTGGCCAGGGGAGTCTATGGCAAAGGACACCTTCTAAGTAAGTATTCATGCCAACAAACAGTACATCAAGACCATGTAGCAGCGCATGACAGGCACTCACCCTCTGCTCCTTTCATTCAGGTGACAGCGCATACGGCCTCCGTGAGTACCTCCTCACCCCATACCTCAACCCTGCCACACCACAGCAACGGCATTACAATTCTGCACACATTCGCACTAGAAATTGCATTGAGCGGACATTTGGGCTTTTAAAGAGCTGATTCAACATTCTACACAAGACTGGTGGGGCCATCAAATACCAGCCTGAGGTCTTCTGCCGCATCGTGGCCGTGTGTGCAATACTCCACAACATTGCTACCAAGCGAAGGATACCTGTGGAGATCTCTTGCAATGAGTCGGAAGGGGACAACCGCCCACCTGCACATGTGCATCATGCACGCGGGGAGAATCCTGCTGAAGGACACATGCGCCACAACAAAATCACAATCAACTGTATCTAGTGCACCCATTCCGCTCACACAACACTGCACTCATGCATGACAAATGTAATAATGACATGAGTCGGATTTACTTGTGACCATAAATTCTTATTGTTTTTTCACAATAATGGGTACTACAATTTTTGTAAATATTACATGCGAACTGTATTCCCTCATACAGCCCCATAATAGGGTAGAGGGTGTGCTTGTGTAATCAGCATGGCCCTGCTGGTAGAGTTCAAAGTGTCACTGGCGCCTCCGGCCGGACGCACCCAGTCGCCTCTCCACGTCCTCCACGACACATTTGGCCTGTGATGCTCCAGTGGGCCTGGTGCTGCGGCGGCGTTCCATTACCAGCGGCAGTAACAGGCTGCTGTGACTGGAAGTGCCCTCGCTGGCATCATCCCCCCCACTTGCTTGGCCATGGCCAGACGCCTGTAGACTCTGCACAACTGTTGTCACCTGTACATGGGCCCTGGCGACGTCCTGGCAGCATTGGACCATCTGCATCTGCATCGCAAGGGAGCAGTGCGAAAGTTGGGAGGTGGGATTTCCTATGATGTGGTTAGATCTGGTGTAGGCTGACAGGCGGGTCAGCAGCTGGTGGTGGTGGCGGAGGGCGATATCCTGCTGGGACACCAGGATCTGGCTGTTCTCACGGACAGCTCGGTCATGACCTGCATGCTTTCTGTGAGCTGGCCCACATTTCGAGCGGTCTTATTCAGCTGCAGGTGGATGGCTGCCAAGTGCCGTGCCTGCTTCTGGTTTACTGCAAGCATCGAGCGCGCTATGGCCAGCCCAGGATCCCGGACATGTACTCCCCTGCCAGCGCGTGTTGAGATGTCGCGCTGCTGCCTCATCAGTCCGCTGGACTGGGATTGCACAGTGGCTGTGCGCCGTGTCTGCCTTCTGGGTGCTGGTGGTGTGGCCTGTACCACTGCCATGGGTGTCACTTGGGGTGGTTGCTGGGCACCTCTGGCTGAAGGGATGGCCCTGTCCACATGGGGAGGTGGTGGTACTGCTGCTGCTGGCTGAGATGGTCCGGATCGTGGGGCAGGATGGCCCTCTCCCTCGCTTCCTCAGGGTTCTCTCAATGTGTAGGGCCTCACTGTCGGTGCTGGGTTGTTCAGACACACCTGTGATGTAAATGGGTGCATGATTAATGATATATATCTTGCACATAGGATGTTGCTACATGCATGCAGGCTTGCATTCCCTGACTGGCTTTAGGAATAACTTTCACTTGACAGGTCTGGCTGTGTGGGGCTATCCGGGAATTGTGGTCACACTACATATCCGACAATGCAATAGGGCATTTCAGGTGTGCATGGCCTGCATTACTAGGGTTATCAAATAGCTAGCTCTGGTTTCATGTGCATTGTTAGGGGACGGGGTCGCAGTCGCATGGCACTTACCTTGGGATTGTTTGGTGAGTCGGGAGGAGTCCAGCCAGGTGACCCACACAAAGGCTGCAGGATTTAGGGAGTCCTCGACAAGATCTTCCAGTGGATTGTTGGGTGCACCAGTAGGGTCTCCTCCTCTGGTGGCAAGTCGCTCCCCCAGCCTCTCAGCGATGCGTTCTTTGTCACGCCCTCTGAGGTCGTACCACCTCTTTTTTAGTTCATCGATGGAGCGCTGGGTCACTCCGACTGAGTTCACCTTTGCGCGGATGCGCAGCCAGATGCGGCTCTTGTCCGCCTCAGGCAAACACCGGGACTCCTTTCCAAATATGCGATCATGGTCCTTAGAGACTCCCTCAATGAGGTACTCCAGTTAATGCTCTGAGAATTTGATTTTCCTCTTTCTGCTTCGTGCACTGCTCCCTGCTGCTTCCTGGGATATTTTCAGTTGTTCTTTGTGTCCTGGTGTGGTGCTGCAGGTAGTCTGTTGTGAAGCTCTGGCCAGTGCTGCTTCCACTCTCAGGCTCAGTGATCAGAATGAGGGAGGGAACTGCCTACTTTCTGGTTGTGATGTCATCATTGTGCTCGAAATGCGACTTCCCGTTGTTGCGATCTCGTGAATAGCAAGATCGCAATTTGCGATTTCGGTAATTGCGAGTTCGCAATTTCTACATGGAAAACGGGCGATTCTGCGATTTTTATGCGATTTAGCAAAAATTGTAATCGGCAATTGCGGCTGATTGAGATTTGCTTTTTTAATCGATTTTCTTGATGCATCCCATTCTGCGAATTCTAAATTGCAATTCAGTATTTTTCGCTATTTAGAATTCGCAGAATATGGGCTTCTAAATTGCAATTCGGTATTTTTCGCTATTTAGAATTCGCAGAATATGGGCTTGATGCATCTGGGGGATAGTCTTTTATTTTTTCTTCTTTTTTTTCGTTCATTTGTTTTTTGTTAGGGTGTTGCATGGCAACACCACTTGACACGTGTTGGTATACTGCAAACTGTCGGCCCTGATGTCTCTGATCCACAGAGCCACATTTGACATCGGCTCTGAGCTACCGAATCTGCCATGCTGCCAAAGTTAGTCTTTCGACCTTTAGGGCCCTTGGTGTGTCTTGCGCTCTATAGTGAACTACTCGTTTTGGCTTTCAGTCAAGTTAGTCTTTTTTTCTTTGGGCTCAGTGAATTGGTGTTGGCGCTTTGAATTGTCCAATATTTAAAGGCCTTTCCTCCTCCTTATTTTTCTGAGTATCCGTTGCTCAGGTTCGCGACCCATAGCGTTCTGGAAAAAATTTGGGATATTCCATCCATGCGTTCTGGTATTAGTTCCAGCTTTTGATAGCGCACATTTATTTCAGGTTTGGCATGCCGAGTAATTCTGTTTACTTCCCCGGTTGTAGGACATTATGTCGCCAGATTTTCGTTTGGCCGCATGCGGCATTCGGTGTATTTTTGCATGACTTTCTTGATGTTATCGGCGCTTGCACTGTACTCTAACACTCAAGTTTTAGGAACATCCGTTTTGCTGCCTGCTTTTTGCCCTGTGCCTCGATATTCGAGCTCTAAACACATATTTGGCAACACACAATTTGTTTCCGTAATCACAATACTACGTGTTGGGCTCTTGCAATGATATTATGTCAAAATTGGTTTAAAAATATATGTAAGAAACTATCTTTTCAGGGCTTAATGTGGCGTAATGTGATAACATTCTATATTTCTCTCTTTCACCAAGCCACATTGTGTCATTGAAGGCATGGCCCCTTTATTTTTATTTTTATTTGTTAACTTTGACTACGACTCCCAGCTGTCATCACTATTTTCATTATATTTGTAACTTAGATCTGATTTATAGACCGTTTTTGTCTGTAATACGCCCGCGCACATGTATTTTGGTCTGTTTCTAGACATATTAGAGGCCTCAGCCAGTCTGACACAATGCCGTATTGGTGGCTCTTTACACTATTGTTTGATTATATTTTTAAAAAACGGTCTAGGTGATTAGCAACGAATTAGTTTGGTCTGCTGTAGGCTTCATGGCTCTTACTTTGTGTGTTATTTTCACAGTGCTTTAGTCTGGCCCTTATCATGGTGGGCTCTATATCGATATTTAAAATGTAGGACATCTTACTTCAACATCTGAAAATTATCACACAGTGGGATATTCATCCAATATAATCATTTGGTATGTACATACTGGCACTTATGTCTGTTCAATTTGTTGAACAACGTGTGATGGTCAGCCTTTTCATTTTTATTGTTTAAACATATTAACTTGCCACATGGCTAAAAAACAAATGTATACTGTATGTTGGGAGAGCCACAAATGATTAGCATCATATGTTTGATTGTACACCTCGCTAGAATGTCCCTTCAAAACTTATGAAATTTGCTAGATTTTCCTCTTGTGTTTGCTTTGTAATATAATTTACTTGTCACATGATCATTTACTGTCTTTTTTGACCTACCAAAGCTCATGGTTACAATTACTGTTTATTATAACGCAAAGAGTGGCCATTCCAGATATGTCCACTCGCCTTTATGAATCTTGATCATTCATCATACCGGGTACCCAGCATTGAATGTGGAGTATGAATTCTAATCAGCCCCACAGCTACCAAAATAACAGATGGGGTTATGTTATGTAATTGTGTGTAAATATGTAAATATGTAATTTTTCTAAATTATTTCTTTGTTTGTTCACACTTTTGTAATAATGCGAGCCAAGCTGTGTAGATTCCTGAGGTCGTCACTTTCCTCTTGGAGTTTACGTATCTGTATTTGTGTTTTCTGCCTTTTAAATCGGTGTTGTATTAGTATAGTGGTCTATGGTGTATGAGTCTGGACACTCATGTTTTTTATTTATATTTTCTTCTCCAGGCCTGACCAAGTTCTTTCCAGAACAAAACGCGTTGGCTGTTTTACATTAGATTTATATGAATTAAAAGTTTTATGAAGCTTCATTATTCACTTTTGGATATCTGGGTAGTGCACCATTCCATTGTTTCTGCAACTCTTTCTTTCCCGTTCACAAGTTGTACCTTTCAGGAGTTGTGTATGCACACCATACGAACATGAACTTTGCAAGATACTTTGGGAACAAATAGGGGATTGTGCGGCATCTGGAGTCCACCGTTGGCCCTCTGCATTCAGTACTATTCTAGCCAAAGGGCTGACATATATATTAAAGAGCAAGGGACTCAATATGGAGCCCTGAGGGACTCCATACTGAGAAACATGGACTTTGGAGCAAGAAGTAGGGGAAAAAACTTGCAAAGTCCTATTTAAAAGGAAGCTGGATAGCCACTTGAGTGCAAGGCCAGTGATACCACAAGATTGAAGGGTGTTTAGAAGAATGGTATGGGAGACAGTATCGAACGTGGCACTTAAATCAAGGAGAATAAGTGCCACGGTTTCTCCTTTATTGACTTGTAGGCGAATATTATCAGTGACACCCAGCAATGTTGATTCCATGGAAAAGCCTGCCCTAAAACCGGACTGGGAGTTGCGAAGGACATTCTGCGTCTCCGCAAAGTTGGTAAGCTGGACATTAATATGCTTCTCCAGGATTTTCGAAAAAGTAGGGAGAAGGGAGATAGGTCGGAAGTTAGATGGTACCTCAGGGTCCGAGTTTGCTTTTTTCAACAGGGGTACAATCATGGCATGTTTCCATAATTAAAATAAGTGTGGAATGATTCAAAGTTTGAAGTTTGAAAAATTGAAGGGGGGAATGGATCATTAGGGGACCCTGATTTGATGCTACTCAAGATGTTACAAAATGTAGTAGCATCAAGTAGAGTCCATTTATTTAGGCCAATGCTATTATAGGTTAAAGTGGTTTCCTGGGGGGGGGGGGATGTTTGTTTTGGAGACCATTGGCTGGAGGAGTTGTTAAGGTAGGAGCCTGTGTATCAAAATCAGCATAAATAGTAGCAATTTTGTTGACGAAGATATCCGCAAGATCATCACATTGTTTAGAGTCGAGGCACTGGGGGTTTAGGCTCACAGGCGGCACCAGAGAGTTATTTGACAACTTTAAAAAGGACTTTGGGGAAGTTTTGGGCTTCTTAAATAGTTACATTGGTGTGCTCTGCCCGAGCGTTGTTACTGAGCAGATGGTAATTGCTAAGGGCTGATTTGTACAAAGATTTAATTTTAGAGTCATAGTATTTGCGCCAATGTCTCTCTATGTTTTTACAATTGTTTTTTTCTTGTTTGAGTGCTTCAGAGAACCACGGAGCAGGAGGGTAATGGTTGTTGTATTTCTTTTTTAGACGGAGGTAGGCAGGAGTCAATAGATAAGCTAAGCCAGTGATGGATGACATCTTCATCATCCAAAGTAGTAATGGAGGCTACTGGTCTGGTATTCTCAAGGCAGAGGTTAAATTTGTCTACATCCAAGTTTTTCCAATTCTTTTTAGTTATTGTTAAATTAAATGATTTTGAGTCCTGAATCCTATGCCCAGGATCAACTTAATTTTTGATAATGAGGAGGTGGGCTTTATACATTGATGACTGGTATATTTCCATCTCTGGTTCATTTTCGATTTCTGTATCGATGTATGTGAGACTTGCTTATTATTGAACCTCTGTCTTTTGCATTTTGAATACAAATCTAATTATGTATGATACAACAGGTTACTGTAGTTTATTTGCTATATGAATCATTTAAGTTTCGATGTATTAATTCTGTGGTGTCGTATGTTGTCACTTTATGGAAGATATACTAAAAATGTCTTACGAAGTATATTCTTTGCATGAATCCCTTGTTGGCAGCTTCACCTGTTTAACTTTACCACCCAAGTGCACAAGGGTATACTGGCTTGCCAAAAGTCATTGATATAACTTTCAAACAGTGGTATTTTCAACATAGTAATTTGTGATGTTATGTTATTTTATGTAATGTATGTTAAGTTATGTCAATGTTATATATAGAGAACACATTCGCCACTGGTCTTTTGCCATTTGTAGTAATACCATGTCTGGCAGGAACCAAAGCTACCCTGCTGAAACATTTCTGAAAGGAGGTACAGTTGGTAGATCTTCTCCAGCAGAGAATTTCCCATGATAGGGGTCTTCATGGTGAAACTCCTGCGTTTCAACTTGCTCTTTTGATATGTTGGGACTAGCAGCTTCTTTGCATAGGAAGAACTCAAATTCTGCCAGGGAAAGTATTTTCTAATCCTATGTGCCACAAATTTGAGAATTAGCCCATTGACACTTTTAAACACAATGCAGCACACCTTAAATTGTATCCATGTTTTACAGGAACCCAATGAAGCTTGTTTAATAAAGGTGTGACATGGGTGCATCTAGGATGCAGGAAGATCATGCTGGATAGCATTGGGCAGGGCTTTATAGATTGCATTCACATAACGAAGCCTGGTTTTTATATAAGCTATCACTAACAAATTATGTGCTTTGCTAGCCAATAAAGTCACAGTGTTTGTCAGGATTTTTAGCAGGAACATATTTCTGGACTGCAGTAAGTAGTTTCCACCAATCACAACCACTAAGCACTTGGCTGAAATGAAGGAGTCAGTAATGAGCCAAGTTTACTTGGTCAGTACAGGTGGTTTCAAACACAGGTCCTGTTACTCAAATGGACTATCTCTGTCTTATCTACATTTAGTTTTAATCGGTTGTTCTCCATCTAGCTGCCAATATGCCTCATTGTATTTCGAAAATGGACTTACAGGGACGTAGTTCTGTCTAAGTAGAACAGTAACTGTGAATCATCAGCATAGTTGTAAACACTACTTCCTTTTGGATATTAGTTCCACAATAAATGGCCTGATATATAAATTGAATAGGTGAAGGGGCAGCTAGCATCCTTGAAGAACACCGCATTCCAACGTATTTGGCTGACATGAAAATTGCCCCAATCTAACCAGCTGCGTGCGGTACTCAAGGAAGGATTTAATCCAATGAAGTGCACTACCTCGTACCACAGACAAGTCTAGCAATACCAGTGTGACATCTTTCCCTCTATCATCTTGTCATCTTGATTCACCCAGTAAGGTCACAATTACAGAGCCCTTGCTGCACAAAGAACTAAAACTGTCTTGAGGCATATGGAGAAAAAACATGTCCTGTAAGGGCCAGCACATTTCTAAGCCCACATAAGTCTCTCAAAGTGTTGCCAGAGAAGGGAGCAGAGAGATAGGCCTGTAATTTGTTTGCATCATCTGGTGAGATACCTGTGTTTCAGCAAGGGGGTCACATCTGTAGATTAAAGGTACTCAGTACAGCAACTTTAATGAGAGACTGATTGAGTAAGATTCTCAGAGGAGAAGATACTATAGTAGGGAACTCTCTTAATAAAGCTGATGGCTAAGGAACCCTTGGGGGGGGGGGGCAGGGGCTGCTTTTACTTTTGAAAATAGGGCCCTTAGTCACTGTGCGAGGAATGGGCGTAAAATTAATCTGGGAGGCCGGATGTGTCTCTCAATGTTGGCGTTTATTTTGTGGGTAGGCCAAAGAATCAAATACAAACAGAAAACCAGGGGGAAGGGGAGTAACAAAATAAAAGAGAGTGTTGAAATGAAATTTTGATTCTTCGCCTCTTTTAGCAGGATTCTTCTCCTTCTTCTCTTTGTTTTAAATCCACACTTCTGTGGTGGGCTGTCCCAAGTTTTCATGAAAGAAGACATGGAGAAAGAGGTAAGTATAATGGCTTAACGTTTTTTTTTAAAGGACAGGGACCACCACCACACCCAGGGGTGCAAGGGAGACCTGTTGTCTGGTGAAGGTTGTAGTTCATATGCCCCTTTTCTCTATTAGGTTGTTTGTTTTCTTAAGCTCCTGTTGTGAGCACTAGGGTGTGGGGAGTGAAATCATGCTCAGTCTACTCTCCTTTTCTATCTTCCCTCTTGCTGTGTTAGGAAATGTCCCTGAAAGTTTTTTATATACTGCTGTTCATTTTTGGGGGACCACAATTACACCAATTAATTTGCCTTTCTCTCAGGCCCAGTTTCAGGCTCAAATCTCGCTAGGGAGTGACATCTCTTTCTGCTCTAAACTAGCATCAGCCAAACGCAAACAACAAACAATAATTTTTTTTTAATTTTTAAGAGAAAAGCAGAGGGCAGAATAGTACTCTTTGTAATATTGGGCCTCAGGCCCACATTACTGAAAGAATAGACAAGGACACCAAGTGATGGTAGACCAGTAACTGGCCACGGGCACGTGCACCCTAGCCCTTTTTTTGACGGGGCCACGTCATTCATGGCACCTGTGATGGATGGGTGTGGGAGTGCAGTGTGTCCAGCCCTCGAGGGAGTGGCTGGCATTAGAACTTCCTGCGAGACACTAGAACATGTCTCCCAGAACATTACATTCCTCCCCAACTTTATTGAGGAACAAACAAAGTGTAACTCCAACCTGTGGGGATAAAACAAACAGTTAACTGGATACCACAGTGTCCATCAGTCTCTAGAGTCAGGTGGCAGGACGACAGCAGAACTGGGCTGGTGACTTTGCTTGCTGCAGAACCTTCTCGGTGGGTACCCAAAGTTTAACCTGAGGGCTCATGGCATGACCGCTGGCTTGGAGACACCCGCTGCATACCGTCGGTTCGCTGAAGGTGACATGTCTTGCCGTCTTGCATGGCTTCCGCTTTGCTGACATCGGTGATGGTCTGTGATAAGTTCCAACAGTTCCTTTTAGTGGGTTGCGTCGTGAACATGGATGGAGCCCCAACTGAGAATTCACAGAGGTGTTGCTGGGCCGACTGTCCCTGTTGAGCTGCTGGGCTGTGACCGGTAACCTTTCGGTGGGGCAATGTTTCTTCTCGCTCTCCCGCCTGGGAAGTCCCGTTGTCGGGGTTGCTGTGGGACTGCAGGAGGGCTGCACTGGGGGCCACTTGTGTGCCGTCTGGGGGCTGCTGCAGGACCGCCGAGGAGCCGGTACTTAGTCGCACGCCCAACTCCCACGGGTGGATGAGTCTTGGGCAGGACTTGCATTCGCTGCTGCTGTTTCGGTGTAGGCCACGTTCACAGGCCATGTTCACAGGTGGCCTCTGGTTTTTTTTGTCAGTTGCTGTGGTGAGGGTGCAGGACTCCAGTCCACCGATCTTATGGGAGTGGTGTTGTTTGACACAGGTGCTGATGGCTGGCGTGATGGTGGTCGCCAGCCATGTGGTGGCTCGGGATGACAGGTGATGGTGACTTGCTGGGGGTGTTGGATGTCTGGAGGAACTTGGCAGCCATGTGCCTCCGCCTTGCTAAGCTGGAGTGTCTGACACGTAGAATGTGTGGATCTTCTCTTGCCTGGCTTAGGGCCACTGTCGACTCCATTTTTAGGCGGTGTGAGGACGGACACTCTGTGCTGATCTTCACCCGTGGAATCTGTGGACAGAAGCAGGGATGCCGCTTGACTTAGACTGCCGACGCTCGGGACAGGCGGTCGCCCGGGGAAGTGTTAGGATGAGACGCGGTTGGCGCTTGCTGTGGCTTACGTTCGGTTCACCCATGAGGCTGTATCCAGGGACGTCAGTCCGCCTTGGTGGCTGTCTGGTGTGTCAGGGTGTGCTCTTGGCTTGCCGTGAGTCCTCGGTCTTCTCACTTTGTTGGTTTGTTCAGCCCACCTGTGTTCATCCGGTTTTGGGGTGACAGGGCTGTCACTCTCTTCTTTTCTTCGACGGTGTTGCGCTAGGCACTGTTATGACGCCGGCTTCTGCCTTCGCTCTAGCGTGCTTGTCTGGACTGGTCACCTTGTGACGTGCTCCTTGCTTGCTGGGCGACATGACCTCCGGTCTTGTGTCGCTGTTTGTTGGAGCACATGGTGCAGTGGTGGCCTGCCACGTGGGGTGTGCGACTCCTCACTTGCCAATCTTGGGTCGCGGCCGACTCCGTCTTGAGGCAGTGTGAGGGAGGACATCGTGTGTGGTCTTCGGCCTACTGCGGGGTTTCCCTGGGACGGTGGAGACGTGGGTGCTCTCCTACCTGCGTTCAGCAGTGCTGCTTTGTGGAGATGTCTCTGTCTCCTGGGTGCTTGCCCATGTTGTCGGATTCACTGGTGCAGGCTTCTGCACTCTTAAGACCATGTGCACTCCGTCTCCTCCTTGGGCAATCTCTTCTGGCACTGGTGTGCCTGGGTAGTAGCTGGCGGTTGTGTCTGTACAGCAGTGGGGGCGAGTGATGCGACCTCTTCACTGGTGGTGGCGGTGGGCAGCCACGTGTGGAGCGTGCTCAGCACCGGTCTTTCCTGTGCTGGTAGTGGAGGGTGGTTGCCTTTAGACGTTGCTAACCGGCTCGTCTTCCACTCTTGCTAGTGGGGTTTTATTTGGTGTTGCTACTTGAGTTTGGTCAGTGCTTGCTTAGGCTGGAGGAGCTTCGGGCTTCCTGGGCCCTTGGTGATGTGTCACAATCTTTCTCCTTTGAACATCTAGGCAGCCCATTGGGGTGGCGCGCAGAAGCCCATCCTTGTGTGCTTCTCTGGTGCTTGTCGTCTTGCAGGGTGTCATTGCTTTTGCTTCTTGACATGTTCCTGTACTGGGTTTGTCCTGGGCTCCTGGTTGCAAATCTGGCACACACTGCCTGCACGGGCAGGCAGATCTTAGCAGACAGTCTCAGCAGATGTTTTGCTCCTTCCTCATCGACATGCAGATAGTGGTTGATGTGTCCTGAGGCTTGATACTTCTGTGATGGGGCAGCACTATCTTCCACACTGCAATGTCCTATCTTACTGCCTGGGGTGGAGCACGTGCCGGTATCTCTTCTTTCACCTTGAGACTTCTCTTGCGGTGTCCCTGTGGGTGTGGCACGGGTAGGTGCAAGGGCGATGCTCTCAGATGACAGCCGCCGGATATGCTTGGCAGTGTGGGTGGCGACCTGGTCCGGGGGCCTCTTGTCTAGGCCTCTCTTGTCTCTGCCGATCTGGACAGTTGCAGGAGGGCGTGTTGCGTTCCACAGCTACTGGGTGGCAGTGCTGTGTTGAAATTTCCCGGCAGCTTTTACCTGGGAACTGCGGGCATCTACTGTCTAGAGTGTACCGGTTACGGGCTGCGTGCTGATTTGGTGCCAGACTACAGCCAGCCGTGGTGTGCAGCGCTGATGATTGCAGACCGGGCGGTCATGAGCAAGCGTAGGCGTCAACCCCTCTTGTGGGGAACTGTGGGCCAGAAGAAGTGAGGGACTGAGTGGGTGGGGCCGCCTTCCACTGTCTCACTCATCTGCGCAGTGCGGAGCAGGTGAACCACGCCGTCCCCCTCACAGTGACACTGCGTTTTACTCTGGATGGCCATGGGAGGGGCTGGGAGCGGTCAAAGTCCTGGGTTCTGGACTGGGGCCCTTTCGTGTAGCACTCTCGCTGAGCAGGGATGCCGGTGCGAAGTGTGACTAACAAGTGGCGCTGTGCTTCTCAGGTGCGGTGCAGGCTTGCGACTGATGTGTGGCGCTGTACATGAGTCTGGTTTTCCAAGGCCACAGCAGTCCCTCGAGGAGGTCCTCTGTGCTCCTTGTGGCAGTTGTGGTCTCGCTACTGGCAGCTAGGTGGTGCTGGCGCTCTCTTCTCTAAAGTAGCATTTGCATTGAGGCTGATCATGCAGGTGAGAGATGCAGTGCTGGGGGTTTCATTGCCTTAGCCCCGGTTGGGGCGGCCGCATGGAGGGACTCCAGTAACTGTTGAATTTCCCCTTACTGCACGTTACCGTGTGGCAAACTGAAAGCTTCTGCCAGGTGGAGCTGTTCTCTCTCATGAAGGGGGTCACTTACTCTATGGGCAGCAGTGCGGTTTTCCTTTTGCAATGTTCTGTGTGGTGACAGAGGACAATGCTGTGCTCTCTGGGACTGCTAGGTGGCGTTAAACACTTTGCTCCAGCCACCACAGTGTTCCTTCGAATGGTGGATGTGTCGGGCCTCTTCACTGACGGGCCGCATTCAGGTGTACGAATCAGGAGCACACACTGGGGTGTCTCCCGCTGGCCGGTAGAGTTTTTTTTCTTTGCCGACTTCCAGGCTAGGTGATCACTGCTGGAGCCGGGCTTGAAAACTTGGGAGGGCTGTCCTTCCATTACAGCATCTCCGCGCTGGGGCAGCTTACAGTTGACAAAACCGGCTCCAGGCACATTAGCAGGTAAGGGTCTGTGGACCTGAGCACAGCGCTATCGTTTCGCCCTAGCTTCCTCTCTAGAGGGCTATCATCTTCCCCACTATGTGGTTAGTGTTGGCTCTTAATCCGGTGCCGCGTCACTCACTGTATCGCGCTGGTGGGTGAGAGCAGTCTGTTGTCGGGGGGCTACCCGCCGCAGCTATGACTGTCCTTCTCCCCCCCCAGCAGGGTTGAGACCGCAACCTGGTGTGGGACCGAGCCGGTGCTTACTGTGGTAGTTGCAGGTCGGGCTCTTCGTGCATGCCCGTATACTTCTGCCCTCTTAGGCCATGCCCAGCATCAGTGCTTCCATGGCGTATGGACCTGTAGGCAGTGGCGGTGGGGGGAGTCACTCCGCGATCCTTCAGCGTGTCTCCTAGGCCAGGCATGTGCAGATTGGTGGCCACAGTGGCAAACCATGCAGGCGTGTTAGTGCGGGGGTTCCCCAGGTTACATTTCTCCTCGGGGCACACCGGAGAGTCCAACGGTGTTCCACCGGGGGCAGACCCGCTCGTTGCCAGTGTAATGTTTGACCTCAGGCCCACATAACTGAAAGAATAGACACGGACACCAAGTGATGGTAGATCAGTAACTGGCCACAAGCAGGTGCACTCGGGCCCTTTTATTGACGGGGCCACGTCACTCGTGGCACCTGTGATGGATGGGTGTAGGGGTGCAGTGTGTCCAGCCCATGAGGGAGTGGCTGGCATTACAACTTCCTGCGGGACACTAGAACGTGTCTCGCAGAACATTACACTCTTCAATGGATACCGCTTTTCAGAATTAAGGTAGTGCCGCTTCTTGACCTTTCCCCCTTTCTCAATATCCCCCATTTCAGTTCATTTTCCCCGAACATTCTGTTACACCTGCCCTATCTTTCCAGACACGTACCAGAGGAGACGCAACTCTCCTGAATTGCGACGGGGTGTCACACTTCCGAGGGCAACCACCACTCTTCGCTCCAGTCTTCCAGAGTCTCTTCATCTTTGCCCTGTGTGACAGAAGATAGCCTCTCTCCTTCCCTTCCCAGTGCGAAGTTCCCGATTGGAACGGGCTGAGTTCGACTCCTTCGGGCCGCGTCTTGAATCCACGCTGTTTCATTGGGCGTCTTCCGGATAAAGCCTCCTCTCTCCCTCCTCCAATCCAGTTACCGCCTCTTTGTTCTTTGCCCCTCTCCCTGATTGGCTTCTAGTGTTTGTAAGCCTGCCTCCTTCTGTCGTCAGTGGATCCCCGGCAAAAAGATTAACCCCTTCCTCTCTTTTTTCCATGGAAGGAGCTGCTCGTTGTGCTGCAACAAAAGAGGTAAGTAAGGGCTGATTATTGATGTTGTGTCGGGGTGCCTTAGGGGTAATAGATTGCATTCAGGGAATGGGGCCTGGTCTTCTGCTCAGTCACCTTTTGTTAATTCCTGTGAAGTTTGTTGATGTTATGCTGTTGTACTCCTTGCTAGATTCCACTGATCCTAAATGGAGGATAGTGATGCTATCCTTAATGTTCTGTATTTTATCAATAAAAAATATAAAATTCATCACATAGTTCCTGAGAGAATGTATACCCAGCCAAAATTTTTCCTGGGGAGGTAAGTTCCTCAACAATCTTCAAAGTTTATTTTTGTTTATTACTTGCTTCCACTATCCTGTTGGTATAAAAGTTTAATTTGGTTAATAATTAACTTTGCTTTGTACTCAACTAATACTTCTTTAAATTTTACTCTAAAATCGTATGCATATTTCCTGTGCCACTGTCGCTGTAACTGTCGTAATTTGAGTTTGGCCTCTGTGGTCTGTAAGAGAGACATTGTTAAGATTATTTTACATGAGATGTTACTACAAATGGAGTATGAAAGCTATGCATTCTTATCCTGGCAATTAGAATGTGGTGGCAGTTGTGCAAATGGCAGTTATAGCTGAGCCAAGCAACTGACAGTGACTGAGGTCACTTTCCTCTGTACTTATTAAAACTTGGAGAGTACTTACAGTTGTGTGGTGTCCTTCAAACTGCACTGCCATCTCAAGGTTTTTGTAAACCATGGTGCTAATACTCCCCTATAAGTTACATGCTGTCTCTGTAGTGACACATGGAAATAAGCCAATGATGTTAGCCAGTTTGTAAACACTCACTCATCCTCAAGGATTTGGTTGCTTCGACTGTGTTTAGTCCGCTGAAGGGCAGACACCATCTCATTCATTTTGACTTGTTTCCAATTTTTTAACATTGAGTATGAGTGGCTTTCCATATTGGAATTGAAAACTCTATTAAGTGACAGTCTGACCAAATGTGTATGCATATTTTAGTGTTAGCTATCTTGATGCTAACAAGGTTTTTAAATTAAAATGAGTGGAAGAAGTATTTCTCTAGTTGTTCCCAAAATTATTTTAGCACTCATTAGGGGTGATTTATAAGCATTAAAAAGGAAGGATTAGACCTGGTAAAAGGATTATTTTGCCAGGTTGAAATGTTAGATTTGAAACTCCCTTTCATAATATGCATTCATGTCTATTATATAAGTTAGCATTAGGTGGCTAAATAAACACAATTTGTATTAGCATTATGAAACCAACTGAGTTATCCTTGTGACATGCAAGCTTCATTGGCTTGTGTGCCTCCATGTTTAATGTGCGACTACTAGAAGTCCGTCTAGGCCGCAGCCACACTAGGCCTCATTTGTTTTTCGCTTGTTTCAGCGGAACTATAAAACTGTACTTAGTTAATATTCTTTCTCTGCTCCCCAAGGTTGAAGTCTGATCTGCTAATGAATAGATGTTCTTTTTGTACATTCCTTTCTGTTTATGTAGTTCTGCTCCCACGTTAGGAGACGTTGAAGGCCGACACATTGGCCTTAAAGCACTGATAATACACCCATCTGGCAGGTGTTAGCTCATCTCTCTGTACCCTCTTTGTTCATGCACCCCTCTGGCCGGTATTTTTCCACAGTGGGTGAGGCTGAGGTCTCAAGAAAGCTTTATCATGTATTAGCCCGCTTTGGGCAGGCAGTCCCCTCAGCATCCATTTTAAGGTGCATGTCTGACTGGGGCTCTCTCTGCAGAGAACTACTAATAAAGTAAGTGTATTCTCTACTGACTGACCGACTCTTCATTTGGGAAGGCATAGCAGGGGGTTGTGTAAATAACCTGCAGACCCTTAGAGGACCAGGTGCTTCAGATGTTGCCTGACGGGGACCCGCTTAAAGGGCCCCGTCACCTGTAATCGGGTTGCAGGGGTCGAGTGGTGTCTGGTCGGTCGGGCGGATTGGGCCCCTCACTTACAAGACCATGCTTGGTTTTTGCAGCTGCTCAGTTCTCCCAATTGATCGGATCCTCAGCTAGCGGCCCTTGGCCAGGGTCCGCAAGGCGAAACTCTGGAGCTGACCATTTGGTCCGAAGTGGAGAATAATGTGCTTGTCCTGTGTGCACCAGGTGAATGGGTTGATTCTTGGGAAAGGCTCCTTGCTTGCACGACACAAGCCTGCGTGCCATGCCTGGTACAGTCTATGGACTGTCTTGTCTTGGACTTGATGGGTCTGTGGAACCTTGAGTCACACAGATCGCTTGCAAACAGTCTACCGGCCAACTGGTAATTGGCCTATTTGTGAATAGGTCCGGGACTGTTCGCAGGCAATCTGCCAGGCCAACTGGTAATTGGTTTAATCTTTGAAAAGGTCTGGGGCTGAAGGCCTGCCCTCTTGTATTGGTACAATGTTTGAGCTGTCTTAGGTGCAGTTTGTGGACTGCCTTGCTTGCATGGCATCGGCATTTGGGCGGTGCCTTGATGCAGTCTACAGACTATCTTGGAATACACTAGTCGATGAACTGTGTTTTGGCACAGTCTTTTGGGCCATCTTGGTTTGCACCTGGTGGGTTTGCGGACTCTTGGAAAAGGCACAGATTGTTCGTGAACAATTTGCCAGGACAATTGGTAATTCGGAACATGATTCAAAAGATGTGGGGATAGAACCTGTCTTCTTGAACTTGGAGCGGCCTTTGGGTTGCGGTGTGCGGTTTGCGGACCGCTCTGTTTTGTTTTCTGACCACTGTGCTCTTGCTTATTCATCCTTTTCCCTACTGCCTTTGTTTGATGATGTCATATTTTGTCTGTTGAGGATACAGTATGTGTCTTATATTGAGATGCAGTGTTTAAGTAAGTTTGGGTGTTTTGGATGTCGATGTTGTTCTACTGATGCTCGGTTGGAAGAGAGCCAGCCTGCACCTCTGGAGGGTTCCCCAAATGTTGACGTATATGTGAAGCACGGTATTGGCCCTATTATGTTTAACACATTGTGGCATAAATATACGAGGGACAATGCTGAGAAAAAATTCAATTTCTTGCAGGACAAATTGTTTGCTAGAAAAAGTAGCCAATTAATGTTTGATTCTTTGAGAGTATGGCAGAAAGAAGCAAAATAGCGGTGCATGAGAGTGCAGAAAGGAGTCAGGAAAAGACAGACACTAACACAGAAATCTGTGGCCTATGAAAGGGAAAAGGTAGAGAAAGGAATAGAATATGCAAACAGGAGGTTTTGCTAGCACACTGATAAATGTTATGTTGCGAGGGAAGAAGGTGAGGATTTTGTTGAGGAGCTCTTGGACTCTTGTCCCCTGCCTCCTTATGCCCCTGAACAAATATACCCGACAGACTGACATCTCAGTCCTCAGCTCCTAGTACTGCCCACCCGGATGCATCTACAACTAGTTCTACTGCCTCTACCCGACAGCTCCTGCCCCTCTTCCCTATACACCATTAACCGGAGTGGGTGCTGCTAACCTCCCCACCCTGTTGGTCCATTCTTCTTCTGCTACAACAGCTCTTTCCACCCCTACAGTGCTGTGCCCCTACACAATGATTTCTGTCTCTGCCTCCATTCTTTCACCACCGAGTGTGACACTTCAAACGTTACTGAATGTTGACACGCCTGTGCGAGAGATGTTTGAAGGAAATTGGGATGCAGCGGGAGATCGCATGGAGAAAGTGTTGGTGCATTCTACAGTGGTAGATGAGTAAAAGATGATGGTGGCGAATCAGGCAGCTCAGTGGGCTCGCAATGCAATTTATACTGTAGAATATATGTGGATTGTGGGAAAAGATGAAAGATTTTGAATCATTTTTACAGCAGTTTGCTCTTAAGCATATGTCAGCTACATTAATAGGATTGTGGGAGCAGTGCTTTCAGGGTGTTGCACTGCAGATTATATACGATATAAGAGACAGGGTCTATGCTATGGGCACGACCCCGAATAAAGTTTTAGCCAATGTAACAACGTTAGTGGGGGTACCAAGGGAGATTGCTCCAAAAGATCCCGACCATGGGGGTACAACACCCTGTGACGGAAGTCCATTCCATTTATCACCCAGAAGTACCAGAATTGCGTGACACTATGAATACAGTAATTCGGCCACGAGTTAGGGCCCAGTTTCTGAAGCAGTGTATCTACACTCCCTGTAAGAGGAGTGAGGTCCTGTCTTTAAAAAGCCAGCTGCCGAACCCTTGAAACAACCCCACAGCATTTTATAAAGAAGTGACTGTGGCGGCCTTCTCCACTGTAATGACATTAGCTGATTTCGAGTTGTTATTTGGCTTGTTGGTACCGGTTGATTTATGGCCGCAGGTTCATACGCAAGACCATGCACTGGAATTAGGAGGTACCTGGGATGAGATTAAGGCATGGGATAGAGAGTGTAAGCCTGGTGACAAGCCAAAAGCGGAGCATCTAGGGTTACCAGGTCAAATTATAACATACATGCATTCCCTTATTCCCCTAAAGAAAGTGGACTGGGGTAAGTTGACTGCATGCCGCCTGAAGAAGGACAAGAGTGTCTTTGATTTCTTTACTAGATTTGAGGGGGTGTTCTTGGATTTCAGTGGTCAGGATTTATTTCTGGAAGGTGGTGTTTGGTTGTTCGTTAATAGATTTGTTACTAATTTGCACCCTGAGTTTGCAGCTACACTGCAGGCTTCTGAAAGCAGATGGACTACGTCTTCGCCTTCAGTGATCTTGAGTATGACTCAGTATTATGAGCGTAGAGAGAATGATGATAAACAAAAGGTGGAGGAAAAGGTGTAGGAATTAAAGACATGGGTTTTGTTACAGCAAGTTGCGAGGGGCAGATGAAGAGGTTCTGGATCGGACCAGCGGCTACCTCGTTCCAATGCGCCCCTTTGGCTTAATCAATGTGCGTATTGTAAAAAGGAGGGGCATTGGTGAAATGAGTGCAGAGAGCTGTCACACAAAGGTGAGACTTTAAGAGGTCGAGGATATAGAGGATGTAGGAGAGGGGGAGTTGGAAGAGAGGGGATTCAGTTAGAGAATGCATCATTAAATAGACAGAGTGGAAATTATTTTGATGACTCCAGGAGCTGACAGTATAACCATGAAGATTATGATATGGATGAGATGACTGGGCTGTCCCACATCTAGGACAGCCAGGGCCAGGAGGCGTGGGACCAGTTCGGTGCTTATAGATCAACGTGGACCCTACATCACCGCTGATTTGCAGGGCACCATGGAGAAATGTCTGGTTGACACAGGGGCTATGAATAGCTTTGTTCCCCGTTTACTGGTCCCAGGGGCAGCTCTGTCTGGCCAAAATAATGCTTTGGTTAGTTTCTCAGGTGTGTCTGTTCTTAGGCCCATTTCCAAACCTCTAGAAATGACTATTGGTCTCATTACGGTTGATTCCCCATTTTTACGACGTCCAATTGTGGGGAAAATCTGTTGGGACTGGATTTGTTAAAAAGATTACATGCAACGATTTTCGTTCTCTTGAGGGTGTGTATATGACCATTGGCCCACAGATTGCCCGTGCTAAACAATGTTTTGCCAAAGATGCTCACTTTCCGCAGAATTTGAGACAGTACCCCGCACAATATGGGCCACAGGGGACACAGATGTGGGATTGCTTCAGATCTAGCGGGTCTCCATTCAGCTCTAGGATAAAGCCAAATTGCCCCGTTTCCCTCAGTGCAAGATTTCACAGGCAGGAGAAAAAGCTCTCCTACAAATCATACAGGATTTGATTAGAACGGGGATGGTTGAAGAGACAGTGGCAAATGTGTGTAATAGCCCTATTCTTCCTATGCTTGAAAAGATGCACTTTGATTCTCCGGATGTCCACCTAGATGTCTACCGGTTTGTTATCGACCTACGAGAAGTTAATAAAATCGTTGTTCCCCAATACCCATTGGTTCCGGACATTATGACAATTTTGACAATGATTCCCCTGTCAGCAAATTTATTTTCTGTAATTGATTTAAAGAATGCCTTTTTCAGTATACCAATACATAAGGACAGCCATTATCTGTTCGGTTTTAAAATTGCTGGTCGAAGTTTTAGATTATGTCATGCTCCTCAGGGCTATTCAGAAATACCTAGTATATATAGCTAAGCATTAAAAACACAGTTGGCTTATCTCCCCTGGTAATGTGCTGTTGCAATATGTTGATGACCTTCTTGTGGCCTCCGATACTGAGGATGGCTGCAGAGAGGCCAAAGTTAAATTACTCCTACACTTGGCCCCCCATGTCCACAACGTGCCCAAATTTTATTATTGTCGACAGGAGGTAACCTACTTAGGTCACCTACTGTCGAAGGAGGGATGCAGACTTACCCCAGAGTGCATAGCTACCATCGCTAATATGCCTGTTTCCAAGACTCAACGTGAGGTACGTGCGTTTATTGGGATAACATCGTATTGTCGACATTGGATCCACAATTACTCCTTAGTAATGAAAAACCCTTCTTCACCTGACCACCAAAGAGAAGTGCATGAACCCCTGCCCTGGACACCTGTACTCAAGCAAACTTTCGAACAGCAAAAGGTTTGACTTTGCTCTGCTGCTGTGCTTGGTACTTCTGATTACAAGAAGCCTTTTGTGCTCTACGTGCATGAGCCGGATGGTAGCACGCTTTCTGTCCTAACACAGGGTTTCAGTGGTAAGCAGAGACCCTGCTCTTATTTCTCTGCTATGGTTGATAACGTCGCCAGAGTACTCCTGAGCTGTCTGAGAGCTGCCGCGGCTGTGGCACTTTCTATCAGATAATGAGCAGGGCTCGTCCTTGATACTGATCTCATAGTAATGGTATCTCATGCTGTGGAAACGCTTTTGAACAAGACAAAGACCGAGCACCTTACTAGTGCACGTCTGACTGGAAATGATTTGACTTTGTTTGCTCCACACATTACCATTAAAAGATGTGCAACTCTGAACCCAGCCACGTTACTACCCCTCCCTTCAGAAGGAAAGTACAACGATGTTCATGATTGTGTGTTTCGGACTGAAGATAAGATGAAGGGACAGGCAGACTTGACTGATGTTCCCTTATCTGACTCCCAAGAGGAACTATATTGCAATGGCTCTTGTTTTCAACTGCCTGATGGCACTACTACTGCAGGCTATGCAAGCACCACCTTAAACACTGTAGTTGAGATGTCTCGTGTTCCATACCAGTCGGCCCAGGCAGCAGAGTTGGTTGCACTCCTAAGGGCTTGTGAGTTGAGTGAAGGATTAACTGTAAATATTTACACTGGCAGCCAGTACGCGTTCGGGTGGCTGATAATTTTGGGCACCTATGAGTAGAGAGAGTGTTCCTGATGTCAAACAGCCAAAGAATACAACAAGATCCACTAATACTTAGACTGCTATTAGCACTGACACATCCTGAAAAAGTGGCCATAATAAAGTGTAGCGCCCATAAATCTGTCACGGATGATGTCGGAAGAGGCATTGCATTTGCAGACAGAATAGCAAAAGAGACACGCCAGATCCAAGATGAATAAAATGTTTGTAGCAGGTCCTGCTAGATGGGTCACTGATAATGAGATGTTTGAGAATACTGTGGAAAGTGTAAGGGAAATACAGAGTGAGGCTATATGGACAAACTAGACATGTGGGAGGAGAGGATAGGACTCTTGGATGAGGATGGATGTTGTACTGATTCGTCAGGAAAACAGAGATAGCTGTTACTCAATGCCTTTGTTCTCCCTTTGGTCACTATGGCTCATGGTCCGGCGCACATTATTGCGAAGGGTATTTGTAAATTGCTATCCCAGAATGGTAGAATGAGAATATCTGTAAAGTTGCAACACACTTGGTGGGACATTGTTTTGTCTGTTTGAAGCACAACACCGGAAAAGGCACCCCTACATCTCCTTGTAATTTTACACCACCTTCTTTCCCTTTCGAGGTCATCCAGATGGATTTCATCGAGATGGAACTGGTAAACAATCTAAAATTCGCATTAGTGGTAGTCTGCGTATTTAGTAAGGGGGTGGAGGCCTACCCGACTAAAGAGAACATGGCTATATAGACAGCAAAAGCACTTCTGATAGAGTACTCCCCTCGCTACAGATTGCCAGGCGTGATCTGGAGTGATAACGGGAGCCACTTCAATGCTAAAGTCATTGAGCTGGTATGTAAAGGCTTGAAAAATGTGCAAAAATGTCATGCAGCAATCCATCCACAGTCAGCTGACCTTGTTGAGAAATACAATTTCATTCTCAAGTTGAAATTAGCTAAGTTTCATGAAAGCAATGGATTGCAATGGCCAGATACATTACCTCTAGAACTTATGTTAATGAGGGTGACTGCACTTTCCAGGACTGGCATGTCACCCTATGAGGTGGTCTTCGGGCACCCTGCTAATGTTTGAGGCATTCCCAGACCTAGAAAATATTCAGAAATAGAGTATCCTCTCTTGATCAATTATTTGTATGCTTTGTCTAAAGATCTCCATTCTGTTCACCAACCGAGATCTTCCGCCATACAACCATTGCCAGAGGATACCAGACATCAGATCCAGCCTGGGGACTATGTACTAGTCCGCTAGTCATCGCAAGTCCTGCTTGGAGCCGTGGTGGAGGGGTCCCACCCAGGTGCTTTTGGCCACTAGGACAGCTATGAAGGTGGATGTCCGGAAGCACATGGTGCACGTCTCTCACGTAATAAGGGTGCCTCTGCAGCTTCCGTATGATTCCTGGGTGAAAGAAGGGATTGCTGACCAGGAAGGAGAGCTGATACCTCATTTTGCTCCCTTTTCTGATGCCCGGTTGAGAGGGGAACAGACCGACAAGGAGAGTAATGAGATCTTGCTTGAGGCGGTACCCTGAGATAAGGGCCACTCCAGATATCCCAGCTCCTGCAGTGCAATTACCTGAGTCCAGATCCCCAGCAGAGTGTGAGCTCTTACCTTTGTTTGTTGCTGACGAAGTGCCTGGGCACACTAGGTAGAATCTGCTGCCCCGACGGAAAGACAGTGCATCAGTTGGCCAACACAGAAGTTAGGGAAATACTTGAGTTTAGGGTGCAGGTGCTTTGCTGCTGGTATCTGCTTTAGTTCACAGTTAAGTACTGGTGCACTGCCCAGAACACTGGACAGTATTGTTGCGGGTGTTTGCCCCGGAGATGGTTACCCTATCCTGAATGAAGGATTGTCTACAGCACGGGTGGCGATTGTGGTGCTGAGTTGCAAATGTGCAGCTCCATCGTGGGAGACAACGTTGATGAACGATAAAAGCCTGGCAGTGAGGCTTTGATGGACACAGGGGAGAAGAATACCCCTCTGGCTGGTTGTACAGTGGATTTTGACTTTACCTAAATACTTTCCAGCTTTGTACCCATTTGGTCCTGAAACAATGAGAGAGGAGCGCCCTTTAATAGCTTCTCCGATACAGCAGAATGAGCCTGTATGGTCTAATTGGTCCACAGGAAGCAGGGTGGCGGTGGTGGTGTCCATTTTGGTGCTGATGGTTAGATTATTCGGAATAGTTTGGTATCTAGAGGAGCAGCATCCCATACATATTCTGATAGGGACCACCCCAGTGCCCGCAGAGCATTCATTCATTACATTGGCCCTTCATAAGTAGAGGCATAGACAAACATACACTCAGAATGCCTTTATTCAAATGCTCCATCAGGTGCATAGCACAACTAATGTAACAGAGTGCTGGGTATGTGGCCTACTTCCTTCCGTTATGCATAAGTATGATTTCTATACCTTTATCTTACTTAGGCAGTTGTGTGGCTTGGTTTCAGTTATGGCCATGGTTTATTTGCACTATTATGCAGACTCAATGAAAATGATGCAGGACGACTATGAAGCAATTCTAGAGTATATTGTGTTGCATCAGGGATATATCACCAGGGAAGATGGAAAGGAGAATAAGCGACACCCCAATGCTTGCATGAATGTTTTCACAGTCCACGAAAATGTTACCTGGTTAAGAAATGAAGTAGCAGACTTTCAAGGATTCAACATTACTGAATACTCTAAATGTTTCCAAGAGCAAATTATCACTTAGAATAAAGCCATGCCTGTTCCCGTGATAAATACAACAGTTAGTTTCTGTGTACAGAGAATAGGGAATGTTTTGCCAGGGGCGTAGCCAGTGTAAATATACTTACCAGCAGAACACGAATAGAAGCCCACCTTTATTAACTCCTCCAAATGTGTATTTTATCTGTGGAGAACAAGCGTATATTTGGTTCCCTAGGGGATGGTCTGGTCAGTGCTATCTTTTCTTCTGCCTCCTGTTTATATTGCACCATCCACATACCACAAAGATCATAGGTTACATCGAGGGATGTCTCCATGAACCGAGTCAAAAGAGTGGTCAACGTAGATGATATTGATCAAACATATAATTCACTACAGCATATCACTGACATAATGAAAGGTATTGTGCCATTCTGGGGTCCCATGTTCAATAGCTGTAACATACGCTGCTTAGCTAGAGTAGTTGATGGAGTCATTAATACTACTGCCGTTATATTCACTAATATAACAGTCGAGCTCCAAGCTACGAAACTCGTTTCGCTCCAAAATCAGATGGTTTTATATGTCATACTGACTGATAGGGGTGGAGCATGTAGGGTCATTGGCAGTAGCTGCTGTGTGTACATTCCTGATAGGCTCCGACTGTATACTCTGCCATACAAAAGTTACACAGATTGGCCACAGAAATACACCAGGATAATGGATCATGGTCTCTCACAGGGTGGTTCTGGGACCTATTAACTTCATGGAGTTGGAAGATATTTCTTATATTGTTAGCTGTTGCAGGGATTGTATTCACCTGTTGCTTATGCCTCAATTGTCTTCCAGCTTGCTGCACGTACTGTGCAATGAAATTTACTTCCAACATGGTGAGGTAAACACAAGATAATAATAATTCCCCCATGATGGTGCAAGAAATTCAGTCACTAATGCTGATAGAGGAGGGAATATTTGATTATAAGATTGCTACAATATTTGCATACTTTTGTATATCTGCTTTGGAATGCATTTTGCTATATAGACGATTATGCACTACTCCCCCTTCGTTAGAATTGTAAAAAAAAAAACCCGATGGATAGCAATAAAGCTTATTTAGCCTCCTATGCTAAAAGGAGGGTCTGATAGGTTTGAATTTCCCTTTCATATTATGCATTCATATCTATAATATAAGTTAGCATTAGGTGGCTAAATAGGCGCCATTTGTATTAGTATTATGAAACCCACTGAGTTATCCTTGGCTTGTGTGCCTCCATGTTGGATTGTGCGACTACTAGAAGTCTGTCTAGGCCACAGCCACACTAGGAATCCTTTGTTTTTCGCTTGTTTCAGCAGAACTGTAAAACTGTACATCGTTATTATTCTTTCTCTGCTTCCAAAGGTTGAAGTCAGATCTGTTAATGAATAGATGTTCTTTTCGTACATTCCTTTCTGTACGTGTTGTTCTGCTCCCACATTAGGAGACGTTCAAGCCCGACAAATTGGCCTTGGAGCACTGATAATACACCCATCTGGCAGATGTTAGCTCATCTCTCAGTGCCCTCTTTTTTCATGCTGGGCTCCAGACTGTATTTTTCCATAGTGGGCGTGGCTGAGATCTCGAGAAAGCTTTATGATGTATTAGTGTGCTTTGGGCAGGCAGTCCACTCAGTGTCCATCTTAGGATTAAGTATGGAAGCAAAATCCGTTACGCTCGTGGAATTTGTGAATTTTCGGCAATTTCGCGACTCGTGAATTTTGCAAAATTGCATAAAAATTCGCAAATTTGCTCGCGGGCGGATTTTTGCACATGCCTGAGTTGAAGCTCAAATAATAATCAGCCCAAACAACTAGTGAGCACGGTCTAGGCTCGGCAGGTGTCCTTCCTCCCTATATCTACCGCCTACAATTAGATGTAATCCTTGATGGAGGTCTTTGCATCCACATGTTTCTCGACCGCAATCCCCGTGTTCTTCCTGTAACTTGGAGGCTGCTTTCTTCTCATCTGCTGCTCTGAGAGCGGTCGCTGACCCTTTATAAACAAGAGGCATGTGAACTCGCATAGAAGCCCTGGCTGTTTGGCTCCGCCACACAAACACACTAGGGTATGCATAATGCAACGTCTTCCCGCCCTTTCCTTTGCCACCGCACCTTTCAGCTCGGTGGCAAAGTTACAGACACATGTGGTCACTGGAGACAACTCTTCTGGCCCTTTACGCAGCTGTAGTGTAGCAAAAGCACTACACAATTACCCAACGAGGTAGCACTTACTGATTAGCCAGTAGAAAGTACTCCAGTTGAGTAGAGGTATGGCACAAAACGGTGGCATCTCCGTGGATAAATATACAGGCAGGATTCATGCTGGCACAATGCTCCTGTCACAAAAATGAAAACTCAACAGGAAGCACTTGCAGATATAAGCAGGTGCCCGAGTTGAAGCTCAAATTCAGTCGCGCATTATAATCTGCCCAAACAACTAGTGGGTACGGTTCAGGTGCGTCCATATCTACCACCTACAATTAGATATATTCCTTGATGGAGGTCTTTGCATCCATGAATTTCTCAAGCGCAATACCCGTGTACTTCCTGTGACCAGGAGACTGCTTTCTTTTCATCTGCTGCTCTGATTGGTCGCTGACCCTTTATGAACAAGAGACATGTGAACTCGCATAGAAGCCCCGCCCATTCGGCCCCGCTACACACACACACTAGGGTATGCATAATGCAACGTCTTCCCGCCCTTTCCTCACTATGATGGACAGCTCACTCGAGGGACCTCGGCGCCTCTCGGCGCAGTGGCAAAGTTACAGACACATGTGGTCACTGGAGACAACTCTTCTGGCCCTTTACGCAGCTGTAGTGTAGCAAAAGCACTGTACATTTACCCAACAAGGTAGCACTTACTGATTAGCCAGTAGAAAGTACTCCAGTAGAGTAGAGGTATGGCACAACATGGTGGCACCTTGGTGGATAAATATGCAGGCAGGATTCATTCTGGTGCGATGCCCCTGTCACAAAAATTAAACCTCAACAGGAAGCACTTACAGATATAAGCAGGTGCCCGGGTTGAAGCTCAAATTCAGTTGCGCATTATAATCAGCCCAAACAACTAGTGAGCACGGTCCAGGTGTGCTTCCTCCCCATATCTACCGCCAACAATTAGATGTAATCCTTGATGGAGGTCTTTGCATCCGCGAGTTTCTCGAGCGCATTCCCCGTGTTCTTCCTATGACCAGGAGGCTGCTTTCTTCTTATCTGCTGCTCTGTTCGGTTGCTGACCCTTTATAAACAAGAGGCATGTGGACTCGCATAGAAGCCCCACCCGTTTGGCCCCGCCAGACACACACTAGGGTATACAACGTCTTCCCGCCCTTTCCTCACTATGATGGACAGCTCACTCGAGGGACCTCAGTGCCTTTTGGCGTGGTGGCAAAGCTACAGACACACGTGTCACATTATTTGTGCAAATGGCAAAAAAATCAGTGAGTTTGCGGATTTTTTTGCCATTTCGCGCGAATTTGCGGACCGCGAATCCGCAAAATTCGCTCATACTTACTTAGGATACAGGTCTGACCGGGTCTCTCTCTGCAGAGAACTACTAATAAAGAAAGTGTGTATGCTCTACTGACTGACCAACTCTTCATTTGCGAAGGCAAAGGAGAGGTTGTGGATATAACCTGCAGGGCCCTTAGAGGGCCACGTCCTTAAAAATGGCAGTTTAAACTGCACACCCAGGAAGGAAGATATGCAATTACAGTCCTAAGACATGTTTTACAGTGCTACTGTAGTAGGTGGCAGAATGAGGGCTGCAGCCCACTAATAGCATTTAATCTACAGGCCCTATTTAACTGGTGTACCATATACTAGAAACTTCTATGTAAATTATATGTAAATTAAATTGTACCTATCAGGGGTAAACCAATGTTATCAAGTCTACAGAGTCCAAATGCAAACACAACAGGTTCAGCAAAAAAGAACGTAGTGAAGGCAAATGATTTGGGGTACTACCACACAAAAGATGGTAATTTCTAAAAGACTCCAAGGGTCAGTTGCCAGACCTTCTGTTAAGCTACAGGGACACAAAATCTGCAAGAAGTTCTTTTTTATGGAGAGTCCAGCTGACCGATTCCAACTGCACCTGACCTGGACCCTGCTGATACCTTCTAATAGAGTGCTGTTTCTGAGCTCCTGGGAATCTTAGTTGTGTCAAAGTGTACTCTTCCGAAAACCCTGAAAAACCTGTGACTTAGAAACGTTTTGGCTGGAAAGATCTCCACTGATCCGTGACAAACTGACCCATACAGTCCAATGAAGGTATGCTGCCACTGAGCTAAAGATTCAGTTTGCTGCCACATGCAGCTTTTTCACAGCAAAAGATTTGTTTCAGTGGAACATCATGAAGAAGGCATCCAGCCTCATGGAGCCATGTTCAGCTACAGATTGCAGCCATTCCTGGCTAGAGGAATCTAAGCTCCAAAAAAGTAACTAAGACCGAATGTAAAAATCTTCCCTGGGTAAAGGCGTCAAAAATATCTATCTGGATATATTGGATGCAGACCAAGCGAGCCCCGGGGAGTTATAAGTGACTGGATCAGTAGACACTTGATGATATTTTGGAGATGGAAGGGAAGGGAACCAAGAGAATAAGTTTACAAACTGATGTTAATTCATACCTAGCTAAGTAATAAAAGGTTAAAGAAGAGATGATGTAATGCTCCATGGCGTGGCGCATAATGTATGGTATTATTCAACTGTAATTGAGTTTGTTTTGGATTCATTGTTTTGAAAAAGAATAAAAATATATTTTTTAAAATAATAATAATAATATCTGGCTGGCAGGGACTTTGCTTGGCCACACATTTGTAATTTCTTCCATTTGTAGCTTTCCTGCCAAAGGTCAACTGCTTCACAAGGACCTTGTCTAATAGCTCTTCAGCATCATGGAGCCCTTCTCAGTCTCAGTCTGCTGCTTTGCCATGCTGAGGATGTTTGACCCCTAATTCAGAGATTAAATCTAAAAGTTAAACTTTGATCAGGACAAACCTTATTTCTAAATACGACCCGAGCTCCATCACCGTCAGCCTTAAATTATGCCTAGGACCCCGTCAAGTGCAACCAGATGATGACGTTTGGTGTCTAGCACTTTTTGTCATTCTTTTTATTTAAAACAATAAAAAACAGGTCTCCAGTACCCTTTATTGTATTTTTGTTGTTCTGGTGCCATACTGTTAGCACGCACGTTGTTCACTAGAACAATTTGGGAATGTGCAGCAGAACACAGAAGAATGACAAAAGAGGTTGTTGTAGCTGCTGGAATTAAATATTTACTTAGAATATTATCTTTATTCTTGCATGGCTTAGGACAATAGTATGAACTTATGGAAAATGTTTTTTTCATTTTAGTTTCTGAAGCACCTTACACAACCACTGTGAGAAAATGATGAGAGAAAACAGTTTTTCTCAAACATGGGTCCTCAAATCCCAGCAGACACCATTACAGAGTACTTATCAACATTCCTAGAAAGAGTATAGAACCACAAATACATGATATATATAGTTACTGAAATCTGTTATTACTTTTTATATGTGCTCATTATTGTGATGTGACTCTCAAAACCTCACATTCCATTTTGGATGCTTTTGAAGTCTGCGTCCTTTTCTACACAAACAGCGTGTTTTTTTTAACGTTAAATATTTTTATTAAAGTTGAGACTGCAAAAACAGTATAGATAATACAAATATTATGAAATTGGTATTTATTGCAGAGCAGTATAATTGTTAAGCAAGGTGAAACTGAGAAAGAGAAATAAAATACAGAACAATCTGAAAGTAAATATAATGAAATAATAACCTCCATTTTATTTAATATGAAAAAGAAGAAAAAGGAAAGACTGAGAAGGGAGTATGAAGAAGGAAAAGAGGGGGGATGAAATAATTATAGAAATAGGATATATGAAAGCTAGGATACATGTGAGTGCAAAGACAGAAAGGTAGTTAAAGGTAGCTAATATAAATCAGAAGTAATTGAGGTAATGAATTTGAAGAAACATAGTAGCTCCATGTTCATCACATATAAGATTCCACCATTTTAACATACATAGTTTAGAAGTATCTTTCCAACAAGAAAGTTTAACCTAAAGTAAATTCAAATAAACAGATCAAATAATACAGGCTTAGGTGAAAGATTGTCAAAATCAGATCACATAGTTGGAAAGAAAACATTTTGAATAGATAGTGGAATATTACATTGAAATATCTTTTAAGACTTAGACCAAATAGGGTTACAAAAATTAAACAAACAAGGACAAACAGTATAGTAGATGAATTAAAGTACAATTTAGGAGGAACAGTCTCAGCGTAATGGAGAAGTAGAGGGCTCAATTTTATAGATAAATATGGGATTGATAACAGCTCCATTATTGATAAAAAACAGTGATTGAGTAATATTGGCAACTCCGAAAGTATTAAATATTTTGAGCCATAGTTTATCCCAATGATGTACAGAAAATGATTTAGAAAGGTCACTTTCACATAATAATTCTATAGCGGTTTTAGGTCTTACAGTAGTTGGTGATAAATAGATTTTGCAAATAACTGAAGCTTTAGGAGTGGAATCATACTCAATATTGTATAACGGTGTCAGGGTAGTGAAAGGTATAGAATCAGGTGGAAAATTATTAGTTATTGAAAAGGATTATAGAGCTGGTGATATTTGGGTATATTCCTATAAACTAGAACGGGGTAGGTTATAATGTATTTGCAGGTAGAAGGGTAAAATAATATTGTGTAAGACCAACTGATAAAAACTATCCTCTTTCCAGTGCTTAAAATAAAATGATTTGTGATGAAAGGTAATTAATGTATTATAACAAATGGACGATGTAAGAAAACATTGCTTAAAATCAGAACTGTGGGTATATATTGTATACAACAAGTATTGAGAATATTTTAAAATCAGGTTCTCAGAGATAAAAGCACCATTCAAATACAATCCATTGTGGAATGGTAGAGCCTTGAAAGTCTTTAGTCAAGGCATAAAATAGTTGAATTAAAAAAGCAGTATGGATAACTTAAAATCAGGATATCGCACACTACCTTCATTTGGCAAAACGTGACCAGTTATTATTTCAAATACATTTGGTACAAATGGAATTAAATTGAGGAAGGTAATAATTGGGAATTTTGAAAGATAACATAGAAAGTGTAAAAAGGACATGTGGTACAATCAACATTTTGATGGTATCTAATCTGTCTCACCAGGATACGTGAAGGGGAGGCCATACATCAAGGAATTCAGAATTGTAAGTTTGAAACTATTAAAATTATGAGTAATTATGTTAGAAATAGTTAGAGTAAACCAAACACCCAAGCATTTAATAATGGGAGGGCACCATGCAAAATTAGTATTGGCAAACATGTAATGAAAACATAAAGAATAATGGTAACATTTCCATTTTGGAGAAATTTTATTTTTAACCACAGAAATTAGAGTATACTTTGATCTCTTGCAAAAATGGATCTAAAGAGGGTAGAGGATTAGACACATACATCAAAACATTGCCAGCATATGCTGAAAGTAAATTTTCAAGGGAGTTGTGATTAAATCCAGCTATGAGGGGGTTTGAGCGAATATGCTCAAGGAAGGGTTCTAAACAAAGAAGAAAGAACAAGGGGGAAAGAGGACAACCTTGTCTGGTGCCTCTAGGTAGATTAAATAGGTGGAAAATCATCTATTATTGAAAACACTTGCACAAGGTGCAGAGTATAATAGTTGTATAAATGAAATAAATTTAGGGCCAAAACTAAACCAGTGGAGAGCAGTGAACCTAAAATATCAATTAATATAGCCAAATGCATTTTCAGAATCAAGAGATAAGGCTGCAAGGTGAGAGTGCTATTTTTTCTGAATATGAGAATTTTTGAGAACATTCTGGCGTTGTTAATACAATTCCACCCTTAATAAATCATGATTGGTCTGGTTTAACCAGAAGGGAATAACATCTTCAAGTAGGTATGCAAGAATTTCGGCAAGTATTATGCAATCATAATTAATTAATGAAATTGGACAATAATTTTTGCAGAGGCATTGGTCCTAATCTGGTGTCGGAATAATAAGAGTAAGGGCATCCAGATGGAGCCATTGACTTTAGAGTTCAATCAAAAGGAGTTAAAAAGGTCAAATAATAGTAGGTCAAAAAAACAAGAGAAAGAAGAGATGAATTTGATAGAAAAGCCATCTGGGTCAGGAGCTTTGGCTTTCTTTAAAGACGTGATAGCATTAATGACATCTCGAAGAGTTATATCACCTTCAAGACCAGTAAAAGCATTAGGAATAGAAAGGGGACTGGGAAGACCAGAAACAAAGTTTTAATATCACATTATGATGGAGTGGTATTATCTGTATATAAGGATTAGTAATACATTTGAAAGTATTGATAATAGCTAGGTCAGATGTCACAGTATTATTAGTCATTTCATTACAGATAGGTCCAATATTTTTGCATTCTGATGTAATTTTCAAATAATTGGCCAACATTTTACCAGCTGTATTTTGATCCCCTTGGGTATTAGATTTACCTTTGAGAAGGATGTTGCATGCTTCATTAGTGGTAAATTTATTGAAGGTAGACTTGGCTTTAATCATTTCTTGCAAAGTCGAGGAGGATTTAGAAGTATAATATGTATAGTTAGTTCAATATGTTGAAGAGTTCAAATGTATTGGGAATTCAGCTTTTTTGTGGCTGAGTAAGCAATAGTGAAGACTCTAAAGAAATCTTTGAAAGTGTCCTAGTTATGATGAATAGAAGTGTCAGTAGAGTGCTTACATTGAAAACAATTATTTTATGAGATAGGTAGCTTTGATGATAAGATTTGAAAGAGTTAGTGAATCTCCAATGACCTTGTTTAGAGGTATTACGAGACAGATAACAAAATAAATAAAACAAAGACACAGCCAGGAATAAAAATAGAACTAATTTCTGATAATATAGAAGGGAATAAAGATTTGGAACCTAAATATAATCAATTCTGGACATAGTATGGTGAACATTGAAACAAATGTAAATTCATGTGTATCAGTGTTACAAGTTTTCCATATGTCAAAAAATGTATGACTGGTATTAGCAGTTTGGAATGCTTTATGTGATTTATCAGGTTTAAATTTGCAGTTGGACGTCTTCTCTGTAAAAGTCCCTAGCCACTCCTTAAAGTCTCCATCAACTATAATATTGGGATTGTCAATGGAAGTCAAATTTAATTTGATGCTATGCCAGAATTCAGCATCAGATTTTACAGGGCCACAGATATTACAAAAAAAGAAAATTGTTTGTTATAAATAGTGGCCTTAAGCAAAACCTATCATTCATGTGTGTCACACTCAGTTGATAGGATCTGTACATTCAACAACTTACAACAGAGAATGGAAACACCACCTTTACGACTAATTGAAGGAGAAAAGACAACCTGGCCAACCTTTTTTTTTTAAATATGTTTTTATTGCAGAATTAGAAACCATAGCATACAATTACACAACCAGTTCACTCATGGTGTCCCCCCGCATCAATCGTAAGAGCGTATATCATACACAGCCATTCAGCCCGCATCCCGGAGGCCGGGCGGCACTGCGTCCCAATTAGACAACCTGGCCAACCTATTGGCATTTTAACTTAAGTGACTCAACATCATTACAATAAGCTTTGACAAATGAGATCATTCCTTTTGATGCTTGACAGGAGGTTCCAGTCCACGAGAAAACATTAACCATGTTGTGGATTCAGGAACATGGATGACAAGCTGTAAAAACAGTAAAGGAAACAAAAAGATACCATGTACTAACAATGATGTGACACAGAGACGATGTAAACAGAATATTAAAAGGAGACACAAAATCACTCACATAACCACAGGAAGGAGAAAAAGAAAAGGGCCAGAAAAAAGATTAGAGAATGGACAGAGGAGTAAAGAGACAGATCAGGGATAGAAAGATAGATCTGAGAAAAAGAATATTAAGAAGGAGCATGAGACAACCCAGCACCAAAGCGAAGAGAAGCAGAGCCATAAAAAAATAGGATATAGAAAAGAAGCTATACAATCAAGAACGTAAAAGAAACTAATCCAACATGTGCAAAACAAGTTCTCAAAAATGCTGAACATGAGTGTCCATATTGTTAGATAAAACATTGTGAAGAAACTCTTTTAATTTCATAGGATCATCAAATGTACAGGAATTTATATAGCGCAAATCACCACCGGTTTCTAAGCACTTGCTTAGGGAACCCGTCCTGGTATTCCCCTGTGAGATAACCCCGGCAGGGTATCCGCAAGGTGAAAGCCAGGCATCCCGCCGCGAGGGGCCGTGGACATTTTAGGACTCAAGACCCCGCCGAGCCGGGAATTGAACCCTGGTACCGGGCTGACCTCTGCTTCCAGGTCTGCCTCCTCTAACCAGTGAGCCACACTTCTCCATGATCTGGCTGTGCCTTTGTAAGTGATTTTACAAATAAACAAAGATGTAAAATACCATAAAATATATTCAATTGTCTTAGTTGAGGATACAGGGCAAGACATTCTTTTTTCTGGCAGTGGTAGCAGTTGAAAGATATGCAAAATGTTAATGTTGTGACCATACCAGCTGAGGCAACGCTTTTCTTTGGCAGCTTTCAGGACCTGTAGAAGATCTGTGAGTTCCAGAAACAGCTTAATAATACCTCAAGCTTGAGAAAAATGAGGTTGAAGTTGACCAAGATGATGAGCTCAATGGAAATTGAGAGATGGAATATTAGACAGACCAGGAAGATCTGGTAGAAACATTTTCTAGAAGAGAAGAAGGTTTAGACCTGCAAGGTTCTCCGGCAAACTGAATAAACAAAGATTCTTATGTCTAGTCCTGTTTTAAGGTACTCAGTATGAAATTTAAGTTTGTAAATTTCTTAATGAAGAAATTGTATTTTAGCTGTCACATCTTGAAAAGTACTAACCTACTGTTCCAAATCAAACAATGTGCTTTCCATAGCTATCCACCTGTCTATTTATTGGAGTTTCTTATTGGTGGCACACATAAAAAGCTCTAGGCCTCTTATCTTGTTGAGAATAGTATCCAGAACCAGATTATGGGAGGACATGACAGGTGAGGGAGGATCATTTGTTGCCATTTTATGTTTAGTGCCAGAGGTACAAGGCTTTGACATAGCAAGATGGTTGTTGGCCATCTTAACGAAGTGGGCAGCATAATAAGGAGACCTGTGATAGGGCCTGGTCCTGCCCATACAGCATACAAAAGGTGTGAGATAAAAAATTTAGTCAACAAATTGTGGCAATTCAAAAGAAATTTCAGAATAGAGTAATATGAAATGAAGAAGCACAATCTCAGGCAGGAGTAATGGCTCTTAGCCAGCAAGACAGAAACAATAAAACTCTTGAGAAATATTGATATGGGCTCACAGCATTATCACCACAAAGGAAGGAGAAACCAGCAGAAATCCAGACATATAGATAATGTTTTGGTTAAAAAAGCTAAATTGTCATCTTGAAAGCGGAGACACAGACAGCATGTAAATAAAACGGTGGCCGCTGGAGAGATATGCATATTAGTGCAGGTAAAGTATGATGAAAGAGTTGAATAAGTGGGTTCCAGGTGTTATTAATGTATACCAGCATTTATGATGGCAGACATGGTAATGCAATACCAATGTAACAGTGTGGCAGGTGAGAAGCAAGACAAGGCAGATGACGCCAGCGAACTGTCAATAAGTGGCGGCCACTCGCGTTTGTCAGGAGCTCACTACTATGGCTCCCTGGGGTCACAAAAGACTCCTCTGTGATGGCACACCAACACTAATTGGTGTGAAGGCATCACCGAGCCAAAAGGTAGGCCTGGACCATGAAAGCGCAGGCAGATGAAGGCTTAAAAATAATGTTAGTCTCCGTGTCAAAACTTAGTTCAGGGATCCACTGTCATCTTGCATGGTGCGGAAGTCACAAACCTCATAAACGAATGGCTTAGATACTCAGATTTGCCTCCTGAGTTCCTCCCAGATATGGGTGGTGAAGCAGCTTAGCAACAGTTCAGATACATGTTTTTGCTCATTCTTCCCCCAGCTTGCCTGCATTGGCAATGTTTTCAATGTTGAATATTACTATTTATTAGTATAGATGGCGAGTTAGCATGGAGAATGGAGAAGTCACAGGACAATGAAGATCAGGCATCTGTTTAGATGGCAGAGTGTGTCTAGGAATTACATAATAAAAAGCACAAGAAGTTTGGAATCATCTGTGAATGAGGACTTTTACAGGCTGAGAGAGAAATGAAGGCTGAATAACACTAGTAAGTGTGGCAGGAAGTAACTGTCTGAATGCCAAATCTTGCATAACTACTTCTTTATTAATGTATAATCTTATTGCCACTTTCCATAGTAAATCAACAACATTGCATTACCGCGGCACAAGACATCAAAATGTAAAAACAGAAGAGTAAAAAAATGAAATAAAAAGAAAATGGCAATAAATAAAGAATTTTCAAAAACGATTTTACAAGAACAGGCAGCCCGGGGAAGAAAAAATATTTATATTTTTTTAATGGGTATTGCTATAAGTATCAAACATGGATATGTATAGGCTGTTTGATTATCTGCAGTGCCTACCACAGTAGTACAAATAACCTTTAGAGCGGCGGAAGAGGAAAATGTGTTTTCACTAAAAATCAACCCTGGTCCTCACAGGATATGAGCAGCAGAGTAGAATAAACCAAGCGTAATAAGACAGAATTGAATGAAGGACGTCTTTGTAGCGTTTGTAAACACATGATCCGATCTTACTTCTACCAAAACAATCTCTGCTCAAAATATGACGATAGAATTTGAGAGAGGGTTTCACATTAGCAGAGGCAGGCTGAGTACATCAGGTTCAGACATCTCTCTCGACCCAACCACACAAACTTTTGGGCGCAAAAACATTCAGTCAAATGAGCATGTTTCTGATCCTCTCTCTACAAAGGTAGAGATACACAGCGGTCACTGCAATAAACAAACAGTGGTAGGGCTGGCGGGATCAGGCGGGAAGCGTTGTGCGGGGTTATAAATACACAATATTATAAAAATATATAAAAGTTACCTTTTGCAGCCGCGGTCGACCACCTCCAGAGTCACGCTGCATTCGCCCTCTCCTCAGCAGCCCCTGGGACCCAGCCTCCTATCCAATCCCCGCGCTGCAGAGCAGCGCAGGGATTGATCAGAGCAGGCAGTGAAGACGCCCAATGCAGCAGGGCTGGAAAAACCCTAAGTGCGCATGTGAGTTTTGGTAGGCATGAGATGGCTAGCCAAAACCCATAAGCACATTAAGGGAGGGGAGTACACAGAGCACTCCTCCTCCCCCCTCCCAACACCTGTAGCAGAGCTGGCAAATGTAAAATTAAATGATGCAAGAGCATCGTTTTATTTTACATTTGCTGGCTCTGAGCCAAGCAGTGAGTTGAGGCTACTCCGCCATTGCAGAGGAGCCGCCACTGGAGATACATAATTCGACATACCAAATTAAGTTTCGAATCTAAAGTTTTAAAAACCATTGATATGTAACACAACCTGCCAGTGTGCATATGCTTATAAATATTCTTTTAATTGAACATTAGATTACAAGTCAAGGGGCCAAATATATCAAGCCTTTTTGCATTCACCAATGGCCCAATTCACAGAATCAGGCTGATGCCACTGCAAAAAGGCATTTAGGTATGTAGAAAACCCAAATTGAAATTGTGGATCATATTACTGAATCAGAATTTGTTTCTGCAATCAAATACTGTTTCAGACCAAATAATGATTCAGTATTTGGAAGGGGCGTGTTTAGGGCATACCTTCCAGATACTGAATAAGAATGGTATGTATTACTCTTCGCAACCAAAATCCGGTTGAAAAACATGAATTCTTTACCGACTACAAACAAGTAGTGAAAAAAAGGCATTCCAAGGCACCCATTCACCTTTTATAAATGTTGACAAAACAATTTTAAGAGTAATCAGGCAGTGATCACTCTTGAAAACTGCCACTTAAATAAAAAAAATGTTTAAACGCATCCTGTTTTCCCTGAAGGAAAACAATTTGCATTTTACCCCTTCATCGCATGGCAAATTCTGCTGCGATGCGAAGGGGGCGGGGGGCGGGCTGGGTGTAGCGCTCAGATACCCAGGACGGCTCCCGGCCATAATGAGTCATGGTAGTCATGTGCTCATGACGGCCAGGAGCCGTCCGAACTCCGCCCAACAATTAATTCACCCGCACAGGTCAGGGAAATAACCTGCGTGGGCGGAGCGGCAACAGTCGGACGTCTCCCGGCCGTCATGCGCACACGACTACCGTGACTCTTGACGGCAAGGAGCCGTCCTGAAATCGATGAGGTAAACAAAAAAAATGCTTTATTTAAAAACTATCAACCATGGTGGCATGTTGACATCAGCAGGCCACATTCTCTGCAAAGGCTCTGATTCCTAGTTTGTCTCAAACCTCATTATTAGTCATGAAGTAGGTCGAATTGTGATCCTCCAGGAATCGGTAATTCAAATGAATAGGGCACAGTGATCTAGCAGAAAGAAAGATATAGAAGAAATAGTTGCAGTTCTGTGACTGAGCAGG
The DNA here is from genome assembly GCF_964263255.1 of Lissotriton vulgaris. Classification (NCBI taxonomy): domain Eukaryota; kingdom Metazoa; phylum Chordata; class Amphibia; order Caudata; family Salamandridae; genus Lissotriton; species Lissotriton vulgaris. The sequence continues at coordinate 1,381,709,024 of NC_141693.1, read as the reverse complement.
GGTGAAATTAATTGAAAATAGCATGAAGAATGACAATGGAAAGAAACAAATTATTTTCTACTTTACTATTGCCGAATAAATGACAAGCAGTGAAATGTGCAGTTTGAAGACTGGGCTTTTTGAAAATCATGGCGTCTAAGTCCAAATTGAGGACTAGTTAACGGTTGTCAGAAAACGCAATTCTACCCATCATGGTGAATTATTTCCAAAAGCAACAGCTATATATCAGTGTGTACATGTGTAGTCAAGTGGGTAACCACATATTTCACGTTGTTTTTGCTGCACAAAAACAGATACACAAACATATTTAACAGTTGCTATCAATAGTGCACAAGTTGCAGTGGGGCCAGGGGACAGGGATCTGAGGGCTCTGTGCACACAATTATGGCCATATGTCACTACCTAAAAATGGAAAAATGGACCATGTTGCTTCACAGGACGAGGCATCCTAGCATCTTTGCCAAATCACTGAATGGATGGAGGTACACAATCACGAAGGTTGCTGATTTCCACTAGAGTAATTGAAAAGTGGAAATACAAACAATAATAATCATATTTGAACCCACAAAAGAGAAAATAACACAGACATTTTCTGATTCTCTCCAGTTAGCCTGCTCTTCCAATTGGATGATAAGCAAACACCTTGATGGTGGATGAGGCAAACCAGATGTTCAAGGGGGTAGTTAAACAGTTCATCTGGGTGGACATACTGCTGCAGGACCCCACTCCAGAGGAGATAACAATGAATTAGGAGGAAGAATAACAGGTTGAGGGTGATCAGTAAAAAAATACCTTAATCGTAAAGTTAAAAGAGTGCACGTTAAATCCGGTACCGAGGAAACACAACCAGTCACCAGGCTCTAAGTCATATCCCTCTCACACTCGCCTATCACAACAGATTTACAATTATCTGACTTGGCATTCGTTCTTTGAACATTCCACATTACCTCAATCATTATTTTATGTAATTACAGCTATGCAACAAATATTTATGCAAATCCCTTCATTTCATATTCAAACTCTTCCACATTCGGTGATGTAGCCTCATAAATGTTTACTAGACATCTCCGACTGATTTCCTCTACGGGCGATTTTCATGGATTTTGCCCTCAGTGCCTGTTTCTCAGCCGTTGCTTTTCCCTATAATATATATTATCTTGGGCATAATGCCAACTGCATTGGTGAAGGAACTTGCATAATGTACCCACAAACATTGCCCTTCCTCGTGTTGCCAGAAGATCCTATTTTTTTGTCACATTTCCTTCCTTTCTGAGTACCTTGTTTACACTGCCTATCCTGGGACCACCCCCAAAAGGCAGTGCTGAGCAGAGCTCTCTTCTTATTTTAAACACCCATCATGCTTCCTTCATTTATTTGACGTCTCCTGTGCATTTAATTATGTCAACGTGACCTTATTTCCACTGTGCCTCCAAAGCAGCCCTAAGCGAATTATGGCCAATCATATGAAAGTAATCATTATCTAAGCTGCGCTCCAATGTGCCCATGTTCACTGAAACATCCTTCTCGGAATGAGCCTTCACATTTCCTGCACTGCACAACACTGAAAGGATGGAAGCATATTTGAGCATAAATACTTTGTCCTGTAATTGTGAAAAGAAATGTGTAACAAAAAATTCATCCATATCACACAACGTTGATACTAATGGCACGAAAAAATCCGACATCTCATCCTTATCTAATTCTACTGGCTCTGGCATGATCTCCTCTAATTCAATTAATTTCTTTCCTTTCTCCTTTTTTCTTTGGCCTTAAGTCCCTTTTGTTCCTACATCCCAACGCAAATCCAACACAAATGCCCATTTCTGTACTTCTGTTTTGCCTACTCTCTTCTCTTCCACTCTTGAGTCATTTTGTATTTCCTCTTTCTCTCTTTTAGCCTTTTCTGCAGTTCCTACCACAATGCCCCTTCACATGATTAAAATAAGTGGCACACAATTGTAAAGAGTATTGGCACTCAATTCCTGAGTCTTTGGGCCACGTGCTTTACATTTCTCAAGTTAGGAATTGTGTTCATTCATAATACATATCATAAAAATAGAATCCCCTACACCTGGAATCCTGGCCCAGGAGCCCTACTTTGCCTCACCAACTAATGACTCGTACTGTCTGGTTGTGTCAAGCTCTGGCCTTTTACTAGTCAGATGACTATTATAAGGATCATTTCTATGAATTCAACCTTATAGAATTAAGAACACAGCTTTCTGAATCAGACAGACAACTATGTTCAATCAGGCAAAAAAGAAGCGCTCTCCCTGTAATTCACTCCAGACTGAGTTGCATCACTCTTTCACACTTGAGTCATTACAGCTCCCTGATGTTTGAGTTTTTCCTCTTCCTGGCAATGTGGCCCACGGTGCATCCTCCTGAATTGGAAAACTCACAATTTCATCAGTAAGTACGAGGATCTATGCTTCTGTATGTTGAGCAAGCCCACAAATGTAATGTTGCCGACTAAACTACTTGTTAGCAAAGCCGCCTGTGATTGCTTGTTGTGGATAGGCCCACCTACAGCTGCATGACTGGGGTCCAAACCCCGCTATGTCCAACAAAGGATGGTAGAACATGTGGTGGGTGACATGTGCCTCCCACTTGCTACTTGCAGCTCACAAGCTTTTTGATCTATGCACCTAGGATCTAGAACAACATGCTTGTATTCATCAGGACCACCCCCAATGCTGCTCCATTTTAGGTTTGAAGAGTTGAAGAAACATTGGCTTAAAGAACACTACATCACAATGCATTCGCTGTCCCCAACCCAACTGCTACCTTGATGATTTGTTGATTTTATGCTTGTCTTAGACCGTGTACAGCATGCAGGAGGTGGCTATAGGTAATCTATCAATCAATCAATCAAAAATTTATATAGCGCGCTACTCACCCAGAGGGTCTCAAGGCGCTTGGGGGAGGGGGGTCTGCTACTGCTCAAACAGCCAGGTCTTGAGTTGCTTCCTGAAGGAGAGGTGGTCTTGGGTCTGACGGAGGTGGATGGGGAGGGAGTTCCATGTCTTGGCTGCCAGGTAGGAGAAGGATCTTCCTCCCATGGTGGCTCTTCGGATGCGTGGAATGGATTCGGGGGCGTGGTTGGTCGAACAAAGCTGGCGGGTGGGAGTGTAGAAGGTCAGGCGGTTGTTGAGGTACCTGGGTCACAGGTCGTGGAGGGCCTTGTGTGCGTGGGTAAGGAGACGGAACTTGATTCTCTTGTTGACGGGGAGCCAGTGCAGGTCTCTCAGGTGTCCGGAGATGTGGCTGTGGCGGGGGATGTCCAGGATGAGTCGTGCGGAGGCGTTCTGGATGCGTTGGAGTCTCTTCTGTAGTTTGGCTGTGGTTCCGGTGTAGAGGGTGTTTCCGTAGTCCAGTCGACTGGTGACGAGTGCCTGTGTGACCGTCTTCCTGGTTTCGGTGGGGATCCATCGGAAGATCTTCTGGAGCATGCGTAGGATGTTGAAGCACGAGGACGAGATGACGTTGACTTGTCTGGTCATCGAGAGGGAGGAGTCCAGGATGAAGCCCAGGTTGCGTGCGTGGTCCGTTAGTTTGGGTGCGCTGTCCAGGGCAGTGGGCCACCAGGAATCGTCCCAGGTGGAGGAAGATGGTCCCAGGATGAGGACTTCCGTCTTGTCTGAGTTGAGTTTCAAGTGGCTGTTCTTCATCCACTCGGCTACTGTTTTCATCCCTTCGTGTAGGTTGGTTCTGGCGGTGGCTGGGTCGTTGGTGAGGGAGAGGATCAGCTAGGTGTCGTCGGCGTAGGAGATGATGTTGAGGTTGTGTTGGTGTGCGATGGCCGCGAGGGGGCTCATGTAGATGTTGAAGAGGGTGGGGCTGAGTGATGATCCTTGTGGTACGCCGCGGATGACTTCGGTGGCCTCAGATCTGAACGGGGGGAGGCGGACTCTCTGGGTTCTTCCGGCGAGGAACGAGATGATCCACTCCAGAGCCTTCTCTTGGATTCCGATGTTGCTGAGGCGTTGTACTAGGGTGCGGTGGCAGACCTTGTCGAACGCTGCGGAGTGGTCCAGGAGGATGAGGGCAGCTGCCTGGCAATGGCCTAAATCAGCCTAGTTCTAACTGGTCCAGTCCATGTGTCCATAAGGTTTCCATCTTGTTTTATTGCAGTTGTGTATTCAAGTCTGGGACCGTTTCAAAAATACCCTTACCTTTTACCTTATACCCTTCTAGAAGATGGCAGGATCAGAACACTAGCCTAGGTCTGGAACCGTTATCCCCCCTTTCCCTGCAAACCAGATTGCTGGAATATTTTCACAATTTAAAGAAGCAAACTCATGCTGGCAGCTAGCTAATGCAACACCAACACATGCAATCATAACGTTAACCATAATAAGTCAATTCTTGCTAACTGCAACACATTCTGTCTATCGTATTGAAAACTTGGAATGTTACTTTCAAAAGGAGGCATGAGACCTTGTCTCCCGTAACTAACACATTATATAACTGACCAAATGTGGGCTATTAACCTGTAATTCATCAAATGTCTCTTATTTTACTCTCGTTGTTTGTTCATATGATCCCCAGCTAAACTCATTGCTCTCTCTCATCATCCCAGACAAGCTCTCCCATTCCTTCTCTGGTTCCTTCATATCCTATTTTATGGTACAAAGCAGGGGTCTTTGCTCTCAATCTTACTTGTCTCTTCTTCCCCTCCATCTCTGATATTATGACCCATTTTCAAGTGTCATCTGATGTATGTCTCCCTTTCAGTTCTAGAATTAATGAGCTCTTAGCTGCTCTTTTTATTCTTGCTTCTTTTGCAATCGCACCTGTATTGTCATTGCCTCACCACCTTTTCTCTAGCTGGAACCTCTTTCTAGTACAGCTATTCTGCTTCTTTGTCATCTTGTCTTTCTCCTTCTACTCTCCTTCTCTCACTCTTCTGTGGGGTTGTCAGTAATTTCCCAAAGGTTATTCTGGCTTCTGTTCTGATAGGCCCTCTGTGAGAAATTGGGTTATTGGTTGACTGGGGTGTGAACCCTGGTCAAGCAGAAATCGCAATCCTTGTCAGGGTGAGACCACAGCCCAACTCTAAATTAACAAGCGCTCAATCCTCTGGCAGCTGGGCATAGAACAGCATAACTTACCTTAGAGCTAATGGGTAACATATTTGTGCAACACATTAAACAATAATAAAATGAAAATACCACACAAAAAATTGCATTTTGAGTTGGAAAAATAGAGATTTCTTTAGTATATAAAATGACCAAAATGAAAAAAATTCAATTAGTAGAATCGGAGACTAATTACAGGGAGTGGGCAGCCCTTTTTGTGAAGACAGGACAAAGACCATTCATTTGCAATTATGGCTGGTCCAACCTCCTCCCTCCCATCCTGCCAGTGATGGCCCATCCCATCATCCCTAAGCTACCCACTGTTTGTGGCTGTCTAGGATAAAAATGCAAAACCCAAATGTCAGCTACGCCCAATCATGTGATCCAGAGACAATCTGCAGGCACCAAATAACTAAGGCAAGAAAATGTTAACTTTCTAAGCGTATTGTATAATAACAATGGGGTAACCCGGTGTCCCTCAGAACGTGGGTAGATATATATGAAAAGCTACAATGGTTTTGTCAGGAAAGAGCAATTTGCTTCACACATAACAGATAAATCATAAATAATTTTAGGACCACAACATCTATTCAGTGCAGTTGGAACACAGAAATACAGATAATTTAATTTATAGATCGTAGTAGTAATGGCATCTAACTTGTCTTGTCTATCTTTTCCTTTAGTTTATTAATACATGGAAATTGGGATACAGATTCTTATACACATTATTTTACTTTGCTTGCAAAGATAGTATTCAGCAAGTGTGAAGGTATTTTTTACTATCTTCATTCAGAACAGTACTGTGTTCAAACTTGGAGTAAAATATGAGGGTAGGTCGCTTCTCCACCGCTGCAGCGCCTTCTCAGCCTGCCGCCTGCCACCGACCTCTGCCTGCCTGCGACCTCGACCCTCCTACCTGCCACCTGCTGCTGCCAAATCCACCTGCCTTGCCAGTGTGCCTGTGCCTGCTCCCCACCTTTTCTCTCTGTACCCCCCGTGTGCCTGTAGCCCCTGTAACCCCTCACCCCGCTCTGCTGCTCTCCCGTTTTTTCCCACTGCTGACCCCCCTGGGGCCCCGCCCCATGCCCATTGGCTCGCCTGCCCTCCCAGCTGACCGCCCCTCCCCCTCCCTCTTATGGAGACCCTGCAGCGACCGCACAGCGGACGCGCGCAGCGGGTGAACCGCTGGCGCGCTGAAGGCGCACCAAAGGCAAGCCTGTCTACGCCCGTCCGCGCCTGGACCGCGGCCAGCGCCAGGACCCCTGGCCCTCAAACAAGGCCAGCCCACCTGACGGACCTACGACGCCGCCACCATCCACGCACTCAACGCCGGCCAGAACCCCGTCTTCTACCGAGCTATCCAGAAACGCACCCACGGATCCTTCACCTGCCAAACCTGCAAATTCTCCTGCCTCCGAACCTGCACCGCACCCGCCGAGCCAGAAACCAGCAACAATCATCTCAAGTGCATCCTGCTCAACACCCGCTCTGTCCACAGACATGCCGTCGAAGTCTGGAACCTCCTCGACACAACCTCACCAGACGTCGCCTTCCTCACAGAAACATGGATGAACGCCTCCTCAGCCCCAGACATCGCCATAGCCATCCCGGATGGCTACAAAATCACCCGGAGGGACCGCATCAACCAAACCAGAGGAGGCATCGCCATCATCCACAGAAACACCATCGAATCACGACCAACTCTGACGACACCCTCACCGCCGCCGAGCACCTTCACTTTCAGATACACACCGACCCCAAGACCACCCTCAGGGGTGCTCTCATCTACAGACCCCCGGTACCACACACACAATTCAGCGAAGCCATCACAGACTTCATCAGCCAGCATGCCCTAACCTCCTCAGACTACATCCTCCTTGGGGACCTCAACTTCCACCTGGAGAACAACAACAACAGCAACACCGCAGCCCTAATGGACAACTTCACCAACCTCAGACTCAAGCAACTGGTGAACACCCCCACCCACTACGCCGGCCACATGCTAGACCCCATCTTCTCCTCAAGGAAGCACATCTCCTTCAGCCACGCCACCGGACTACACTGGACAGACCACAGCAGCGTCCACTTCAACTTCGAGAGAACCACGACCCACCACCACCAGTAACAGGTTCCCCGCAGAAGCTGGGGCAAGATCACCATCGACCAGCTCACCAACTCCCTCAGCCAGAACCCTCCAACCAACACGAAGGACCCCAACGAATCAGCCCGCAACCTCACTCAGTGGCTCACCAACTGCGGCGATCACCTCGCACCGCTGAAGAACCGGCAGCTTGAGGGCCTCGTGTTCACCAATTACCTCATAAACTTCAAGAAAACCTGCAGCACCCTCGAGAAAGCATGGCATCATGACCAGACAAAAGAAAATATGTCAGCCCTCAAGGACGCCACCCGCAAACACCACCAACTGATCCGCACCACCAAGAGGACAACATTCAAAGAACGATTGGACAACAGCACCCACAACAGCAAAGAACTCTTCAGCATCATTAAAGAGCTCTCCAACCCCAGCGCCGGAAACAATGACATCACACCCTCGCAAGACTTCTGCGACTCACTCGCCTCGTTCTTTCACCGCAAGATCACCGACATACACAACAGCTTTGGTGCACAGTCCATGCACCCAACCACCGAACCAGCGCCCCCCACCACCACCCTCTGCGCCTGGACCCCGGTCAGCACCGAAGACACCACCCGCATGATGAACACCACCCACTCCGGCTCCCCAACCGACCCCTGTCCACACCACATCTTCAACAAAGCAGACACCATCACTCGCACCCCATCTCCGGGACATCATTAACTGCTCCTTCGCATCCACCACCTTCCCGGAGAGGTGGAAACATGCCGAGCTCAGCGCCCTCCTGAAGAAACCCACCGCGGACCCCACGGACCTCAAGAACTTCCGCCCAATTTCGCTCCTGCCTTTTCCTGCCAAAGTCATCAAGAAGACCGTCAACAAACAACTCTCCGCCTTCCTCGAGTCAAACGGATCCCTCGACCCCTCGCAGTCGGGCTTCCGAGCAAACCACAGCACCAAGACTGCCCTCATCGCAGATACTGACGACATCAGACATCAGGGCCCTGCTCGACAAAGGGGAAACAGCCGCCCTCATCCTCCTAAACCTCTCAGCAGCCTTTGACACCGTATGCCACCGCACCTTAGTACAGCGCCTCAGCAACACCGGAATCCAAGAAACGGCCTTGGAGTGGATCATCTTGTTCCTCGCCGGAAGAACCCAGAGAGTCCGCCTCCCCCTGTTCTGCGGCCACCAAAGTCATCTGCGGTGTCCCGCAAGGATCCTCGCTCAGCCCCACCCTCTTCAACGTCTACATGAGCTCCCTTGCAGCCATTGCACGCCAACACAACCTCAACATCATCTCCTATGCTGACGACAACCAGCTGATACTCTCCCTCACCAAAGACCCCGCCACCGCCAGAACCAGCCTCCAGGAATGATTGAAAGACGTCGCGGAATAGATGAAGCTCAGACGTCTGAAACTGAACTCAGACAAGACGGAAGTCCTCATCCTGGGACCTTCCCCCTCTGCCTGGGATGACTCCTGGTGGCCCCCGGCCCTGGGCTCCACCCCCAAGCCAACGGACCGTGCATGCAACCTGGGCTTCATCCTGGACTCCTCGCTCACAATGACCAAACACGTCAACTCCGTCTCGTCATCCTGTTTCAACACCCTGCGCATGCTCCGTAAGACCCACGCACACAAGGCTCTCCATGACACGGGCCCCAAATACCTCAACAGCCGCCTCACATTCTACACAACCACCCGCTAGCTTCGATCCGCCAGCCTCGCCCTCGCCTCCGTCCCACGAATCCGCAGAACCACCACCGGAGAAAGATCCTTCTCCTACCTGGCGGCCAAGACATGGAACTCCCTCCCCGCCCACCTTTGGCTGACCCAGGACCATCTCTCGTTCAGGAAGCAGATCAAGACCTGGCTGTTCGAGCAGTAGCGTCTCCCCCTCCTCCCAGCGTCTTGAGACCATAGCGGGTGAGTAGCGCGCTTTACAAATTTTTCTGATTGATTGATTGATTGATTAATGGGTTATACTTATGCCCTTAGGTACTGACGAACCAGTATTTTTTATGGGAGTATCGCCCGTGTGGAGTTCTATTAGTTTCTAAGGGATTTCTGTTGCTTTACTTCAGTCTTGTGTACTATTAGGGTTCAAGGTCACCTAGCAGATAATTTCCTATTAACCTTTGGGTGTTACGGTATATCTGCTCTTTTTCTCACCTATTAACTTTACTCTTTCACTTGGTGATGGAATTTGTGAGTCCTGACTACTGGTGGTGGCCGTACTAAGCTTGTAAGGAATTGAAGAGCTTAACATTTATGTGTATACTCTATTTTGGGGTCGCAGCCCTGAAAAAGTCAAAAGTGCGGAACTGCACACGGCAAAACACTTGATGGCTCCTTCTTGTGAAGAATTGTACTACAAGGCTGTTTTTGTGAAGAACTGCATTACAATAAGCTGTGGAGACACTACCTGAATAATTTGAAAAATAAAAAACATGGACTTTCAGTCATAACGTGTGAAGATTCCAAAATAAATCAGAGCTGTTTTGATTGAAATACTTCAGTGGGCTCATTGTCGACTATTTGACTTTGAAAACGAGAAATGAATTATATGCATCAGGGGGGGTGGTTCCAACTAGCTAGAGTAAAATTAGAGGGGGTCGCAATCACACACTACTCACCCATCATGGGGGTAATTCCCTTGAGAATGCCTTGCTGAGTAAAGACTGCCAGAATTCTAAAGAAATGTAGGGAGATTAGTGTTACAAACATCCCTTTAAAATGGATCAGTGAATCAAAGACGCAGTTCGAGAGTCTTACCTTGAGTTTTATAGGAAGACTAAAAAGTAAGAAATCAAAGTGGTTCCGGTTGTTGTTTTAATCTGTGGTGTAAACTTAAAACTGCGTGTGAATAATGACTAATGGGACAACAAGTGTAATACGTGAAGGCCATGTAAGAAAAGGCTTACCTAGGCCTGTTGTTGAGTCCCCCAATAGAGTTCCATGTAACCGGTAACAAGTCCTGCGGACAAGGAAGCGTAAAGAAACTATTCCGAGGGACGTGGGAGATTAAATATACATTGGACGGGAAGTAACAGTACTCTTCTGCTTACCTGGCAATGGAGTGCATATTCACTCTAAGCAGTCTAGAGTAGAACTGCCTGATTCCCGGTTAAAGAAGGGACCGGGAACAGCATATGTCGGGCGGACACACGTTGGTAACGTGCACGATGCCATGCAGCCGCTGGATTCTGCCTGCGGAGTCACCATGAAATGTGGTACATGGCCTTAGTAGAGTTTTTACAAACCTAAGGTGTGACTGAGGTTTGCAAAACGAAATTTGTAAAGAATCGTGAGATCTTCTAATCTAAAACAGTCTTGACCAGAGTCCAGTATTGCAACCATTAGTGCTATAACATTGGAATGTTCTGTGCCAGTATGGCTGGGTATTTTGAACAATACAATAATTAAATGCAATATAGTATAAAGTACCTTGTTCAGACCTTTATATTAATTATGTTATGGTGGATAAGGTAAACTTCAAATTGAATCCATGACAACAAAGATAGCCAGAAGCTTTCATTATCTGAAATTTAGATACAGTTGTATTAAATATAAGAATGAGGCCCAATTCAAATACGGAACATACAAATGAGCACCTATATTAATAGTTTCACAGAGAGGGTGGGTAAAGAGTGTAAAAAGTAGAAACCTTCTCAGGGGTCACACTGATACTTGGTCCTTGCAAACCAACAAAGAAGAAATTGGCACAGAAGCTGTAATATAAAATTCATATTTATTAAACCTCAAATGAGGGAGACTACGTCACACAGAAGCCTTACCAAATGAATAAGGCAGTCTAAGGAGTACGGAAAACTGGGGCCTTATATATGGTTAGGGTTACATAGTCAGCATAAGACAAAGGGGCAGTCCTGGCTCATGTAAGCATGCAAAATTACTAATATGGGCATACAAGATCTGCTTGCTCAACAAAGTGGGAGGAGCTAACAGTGGCTGTTTTTGGCAAATACATCCTGACATTTATATACTAGGAACAGTTGCAAGGACAGCTACAAGCTCAACTGAGCATGTGCGAAGGTGGAAGATGCTGAATATAGTTTGTTTCTAGGCAGATTACAAGAGCAGTCAACACTGAGGGAGGACAGAGCATATGGCGAGCACGTGGCAGCACATGGCTAACTAAAATGGCTGCCAGAAATACAAAATGGCCTTCAGCTCATACTAACAAATCCCTCCAATATTTAACAAGAGTAAAGTATTTATTTTATTTTACAGAGTTTTCTATAGCTCAAACTTGACCCGAAGGCATCATGTTTCAGATCGCTTTACATAGCTCCTCTTGTGTTACATGAGAACATATACATGTTTTTTTTTTGTTAGGCACTGGCAGATGAAGTGATTTGCCCAGACTCACAGGATGTTCAGTGCCATTGTGGAGATTCAATCCCAGTTTCTCAGATTCGAGGTCGACCACCCTAGCCATTAAGCCAACTCCTATGCTGCTAAGTATGCTAAAAAATGTAGATACAGTTGTATCAAATATAAGAATAAGAGCCAATTCAAAGATAGAACATACAAATGAGCGCCTATATTAATAGTTTCACAGGGAGGGCAGGTAAACAGTATAGTATAATGCTGGAACCGATAGGAAGTTGTCTACTAACGGTAATCAAGAAGACATATCAAAGCTAGTTAGCATCTTAGAAAAGTGCAATCGTTGTCTAATAACGGTAATCAGGACGATATGTCAAAGTTCATCTTTAATGAAAAAGTGCAATATAACTTGTCATTTAATAAGCATACAGATTCATAGTACAAGCGAAGGCATGCTTCTGACATGAGGGATTGTTCAGTGTCAATATTCCAAATGAGGCACTCCTTGGGTGATCAAAAAAATGATTCCAAAGTTTTAGGTAGAATGTAGATTTATTGTTCAATCTTCGTTCAAAAAGAGTTTTCTCAATGATATTCTCATCATATCAATGAAGGCTGTAAGTAGTACAACGTGTACATAATGAACACAAACTCCAATGCATTTCGGGCTAGACGCCCTTTGTCAAGGAGAGCTGAAAAGAAAAGACGAGCCCATGTCAGGGTGAAGAATAACGTGGTGTGTGAAATAAGAGAGTAAATGAAACAGTCATAAGGATGGCTACAAAAGTTAAACTTTAAGTGCCGATCAATAAGAGTTCTAGGTCGGGTGCCTAAGTAAAGGATGGTGGATGTGAAAGGTGATTGGCAGCGTGCACATCGGGGGGTAAGTTAACGGAAAGTTCGCAAGATAAAGGAAAGTGCGGGGATCTATAACGAGTGCGGTGAGCTTGGACCGGTCGGGAACTAAAATCAATGTCGCGGCTCCGACACGGGAACCTTCCTTCAAGGTTGGGTACTTACTTCATGGAAGTTGCGGAGTGGCCCGCTGCTTCAATCAATGAGTCTGGGTATTCCAGTTCAGTCAGCGCGAAGTGCGCAGGGGGAGGTGAATAAAGGAATGCAACATGAAGAAAAGTAAAAAAAGGACTCACGAGGAAATTAGAAATGGAAGAAGGTAGTGGAAAGCAAAAACGGGGGCCATCTTAGAATGGTCGAAAAAGGTAAACAAAGGCAAGGAATGGATAAACAAAAAATGAAATGAAGGGAAATACAGAGAAATAAAGAGCAATGGGATGTACAGTAAACTAATAAAGATTACAAATAACAACTGTATTCAACACGATCATTCAATCCATGTGGTTTGAGTGTTTGTAGACGTTACATCCATTCAAGTTCTCTCTTAAGTAGTAACTTGCGATTGTCTATGCCTTCGGTACGAGTGATGGTTTCCAGTAATGTAAATTGAAGTTGTGCAATGGTGTGATGAAACTCATGAAAATGCATGGCGACGTTAGATTTTTCCGGTTTCGTGCGGATGTTGGATTTATGCTCGTTCATGCAAACTTTAATTTTCCTCTCAGTCTTACCTATGTACATTTTTCCGCAAGGGCATTTCAAGGCATAAATTAAGTTTGTAGAGTCACATGTGGCATTTACTTGAAGTTTGATGGGGTTGCCTTTCATGGGATGTTTGATGGTATTGCCCTTGATGAAACAATTGCAGTTGTTGCAGTTTAAGCATGGTTGGGAACCTTTGTAGTTTTTGTTGATGGGTGTTTGTTTGGTGAGAATTTCTTTAATGTTTTTACTGCGGGTATAAGCAAACAGTGGAGGAGTGTGAAAAATGTCCAGAAAATCGGGTTCCATTTGTAAAATCGGCCAGTGATTAAGGATAATTCTCTTGTATTTAGTGCTAGCCGTAGAAAATTTAGATACCAAGACCATGCGTTTGTTCGGTTGTTTGAGTCTTTGGGAAAGGCTTTGTTGTCTAGTGATGCTTGCCACTCGTGTTTGTGCTTCATTGAGGATTTTTTCAGGATAACCTCTGTCGAGGAAACGTTGATGCATTTCTTTGATTCTGGTGTTAAAGGTTTGTTCGTCGGATACAATGCGTTTGACGCGTAGCATTTGGGAAAAAGGCAAATGCTTCTTGAGAGATCCCTGGTAGAAACTAGTGAAATGCAATGTGTTATTGCGGTCGGTGGTTTTACGATGCAAGTCAGTGATGATTCCTTTTTCGGTGATCTTGATGTTAACATCAAGGAATGAAATTTCCGTGTCGCTGATTTGCCAGGAGAGTTTGATGTGTTCGTCTTTAGTGTTTAGTTCTGTCAATGCATTAATGAGTGTCTCTTTGGTGTCCGTCCACATGAGGAACAAATCGTCAATATATCTGACGTACATTTTTATTTTGTCATGGAAGGTGGCATTAGCGTATATATGTAAATTTTCAACGTTTTCCATATAGATATTGGCGTATGTTGGAGCCGCACAATTGCCCATCGCCATTTCAGATAGCTGGAGATACCACTTGTCGTCCTCTTGAAAGTAGCTATGGTATAACGTGTACACCATGAGTTCCATAATGAAGGTTTGCATAAGTGGATCAATGTCACTGTTGAGGAGAGCTTGTTCGACTGCCTCAATACCTCCCTGGTGGGGTATGGAGGTGTACAGTGAGCTGACATCTGCTGTGCATAGTATCAATGAGTCGTTGGTGTTGACTTGGATCTGAGCCAATTTTAGAAAAAATTCTGTGGTGTCTTTGATATAACTGGTGGATTTAGTGACCAACGGTTGAAGGTATTTGTCTATATACTTGCCCGTAGGTTCATGTATCGATCGTTTAGTTGAAACAATGGGTCGGAAAGGCAAATCTTGAAGATTTTTGTGTATTTTAGGACTCATGTGAATTGTGGGGCTTTTGGGATGTTCTTGGAGCAAATAGTTTTTGGTGCGATCTTCAATGATGCCAGCTTGGTGTGCTTTTCCTACTATATTTTGTAAGATACTTTGGAACTCCCTGGTGGGGTTGTTGTCAAGTTCCATATCGGTGGTGGTGTCTTGTATGTGTTCAAACAGGCGTTGGGTGTACATGCTGCTGTTGATGATCACAAGGGCCCCCCCTTTGTCGGCTTTGACACACTTGATGTGTGGGTTATTGGCCAAGGTTTTAAGAGTATCACGATCCTTTTGTGTGATATTTCTGTGTTTAGGTGAGCTTTTGAAGTTGATTTTGGACAAGTCGTTGCATACAAGATTTTCAAATAGGCCTATACACTTATGGCTACTAGGAGCTTGATAGGTGCTAGATGGTCGTAGACCCTTGAGTTGGTCACTTTTGATGGTGGTGTTAGGAGGTAAGGTATTGTCGAAAAAATGGCGCAGTTTAAGTTTTCTGGTGAACTTGAAAGTGCTCACTTCAAGTTCAAGTAGGTTGGTTTGAGTCACCGGAATAAATGATGTCCCTTTCTCGAGGAGATCCATTTGATGTTTAGGAATAGTGTTGTCAGAGATATTGATAACTAGGTGAGTTTTTTGGGTTTGGGATCTTTCTTGGTGACGGTGCTCCGGGTGATCGGAGGACTCGTTTCCTTTTCTTTTCTTCTTACTCCTCCGGAGTCTTCGGTTGCTTCTGGGCCTGATCCTAAAAAATGAACCGTAGAAGGTTGTTCTTGTCCGGTTGTAGATGTGGATGCTTGATCATCAGTGGAAGTATGATTTGTGGGAGCTGTAGTGGTGGTTTTGTGTGGAGGTCGATAGGAAGTATCACTTCCAGAAGATGATGTGTCGGTTTGTGTGTTAAAAGGCCTGTTGCGACGGCGTTTGGCATAGACATCAGCCCACGTGTACACTTCATCTAGCTTGTAATCAAGCGTGTCTCTTCGATACTTTCAGATTTTACGTTTGTTAATCTCTTTTTGATGTTTGTCGAGGATAGTTTTGATGTCATCAAGTGTGTTTGTGAGCTCTTCTGGTGTCAATAGATTTTTCAATTCACTATCGATTTCCTTTGAGCCAGACAAGGGTGCCCTTGGAATCAGTCGTTTAGATAAAGCACTACGTGTCGCGCCAGTGTCTACCAAAAATGGAGACTTCGTACCCAGGACCTTAGCGGTGACATAAGGACCTTGCTGGTCAACATAGAGCTCAACTGGATCCCTCCCTTGTCCTTGGCAGTCCTATGCAAATTCATGGGTGTTTTCGCAGTCAGACTGTTGGAACTGGTTCTGTCGGGGACGGTCAAATGTGTTCGGTCTGCTTGGCCTGTCATTGTTGGTGTCGTTCGTGTACCCTCGTCCCTGTCCTCTATTTCTTGGCCCGTCCGCTACGTCTCTTGCATCCCTATTTTTGTTCATTTCTAGCAGGACCGGACACTGGGATTTCCAATGACCAAACCCTTTACAAAACGCACACTGGTTCTCATCTATGTCTTTGCGTCCAGCGTAGGGTGCAGATGTACGGTCTTTAGGGGGTAGATTTCTAGGAGCATTTGATTGGTAACTTCCTTTGTATGGTTCCTTTCCTATAGTCACCCCTTGCAACTGTGCGATCATCACCCTTTCCTTCAGGTCCTTTTTCTTTTTCTCAGTCGCCCTATCGTTCTCGTTCTTTTGATGCTCATAGTACTGGGCCATCTGAAGGATAGCCGCAGGTTTGGAGGCCGCCCAACTACTCTCACTAGTCTGTAGTTTCTGTGAGACTTCCTGCGACAGACCTTTGACATAATTCTGGACAAACAGATGATGTCCGGTTGCAGTGGTCATGTTCTGGCCACTGTAATCGGAAAACACCGTCTCGAAACGGTAGACGTATTCTGATACGTCTTCCTAGGGTTTCTGGCGGCAGGCCGTTACTATCGACCAGTCCACCTTCTTTTCTGGGATCAGGGTTTTCAGTTTCTGGACGATCTTGTCCGGGAGGTCTAAAATGGCTTTTAAGGGTTTCTGTTCGGGCTCTCGTTGTCTATCTATGCCATCGAGTTGTGACCAGGTATGTCCGAACAGCTCAATGTGGTCGACTTTCCGGATTTGCTTCCACACATCAGCTGGCAGTAATAGGCCGAAAAACAAATCGATGTCCGCTAGGGTCATAATCGTCGAACCCAAGGCTGTGCCTAGTTCAGTATAAAAGGCAGTGGGGTTCTTTCGTAAATCGGGTAAGGATGTCTTGTTGATCCCATGGTTGGTAAACCGAGTTATAAACTACCCTTCCTCTCGCATCTTGGTGATTAATGTCATCATGTGTTCCCCGTCCTCTTGGGGGAACCCAGTAGGGAGCGGCCTCCTTTATATGCATCATTGTGTCCGTTTTTTCTGTTCGGGGTTTAGTCGCTACAGGAGTCGTAGTCTTAGTTTCTAGCCTCTGATCAGTGAGGTGGCGGAAAACTTCAAGCGTACGCGTGAAGTGGTCATTCACATCACACTCGCCTTCGTCTCCAATGTCGACTTTCCTATATAGAGTCGTTAAGCTCTCAGGACCTTTATCTTGAATCTGTCTTCATAGGCATTGAGGGTGTGATAACAAAATCGCACAACAAAATGTCATCTGTGGCTATCGGCATATGAATTGTGCATATCTGTTACGTATTCTTCGCTCTCCTTTCGTTCCACCAGTGTTTTCACTATCTTATTGATCCCTGCTCGTTCATCTTTGCTCAACCGGTTCATTCTTGTGGAATCTTTCTTTCTAGTCTCAAGGTCATCTAATGTTACTGTTTGTGCTGTGTTCAGTACAAGGGACTCGGCCGGCGCGGAGGCCAAGAGGACCGAGGTGCTGGCACTATTCTCACCTGTACTTGGGGGCTGCGGGTGCTGTACTAAGGGTTGGGAGGGGGCGTATGGAGGGGGCATGTAGATGATTGGGGGACCTAGTAATAAATCATTATTTGCTTGTTGTTTTGAAGGTAACTCAAGGTAGAGCGTAGAGAGTGTTCTAATAGGACACTGGCCCGATGTTTCGGACTCTTGCTTCTGTTCAGCTTCCTCTCTCTCCTTTATCTCTTCCTCTAACCTTTTGGCGGCAAGGTGAGCTGCCTTTAGTAGCTCTTTTCTATTCTTACTTCATCTCTCTTTTTCCGTTGTGCTGCTTCTTTGCGCCACATGCCGAGACTATCAAGCATAGTGGGCGTTGTCTTATTGGTACGAAGGGCTGCTTCTAGTATGTCTATTTTATTGTCATCAAAGGACCCTATCAATGGCCACTGACTTTCTTGATCCTTTTTTGTATATTTATGCCATAGCCTACTATAAGCTCCGGCGAATAATCCGTATTTAGTGAACATGTCCTTATTAGGGGTGCCTTCCAGTGGAGCTGGATGGTTCATCTCTAATAAGCGGTCCAGGCTTAACCAACTACCAATCAGTGGGGAGAAGATAGGCATGACAGATTACAAAGGGTGGACAAAGGTCTGCACTACCTATCCTTCACTTCTTGCAAAGACTAGACAGAATATTTCTATTCTACGTTATTTGCAAACAGAGAATATCTCAAAAAGAACCAACTTCGAACAATCAATGTTCGGACAATCAATCAGTGGGGAGAAAAATAGGCACGACAGATTACAAAGGGTGGACAAAGGTCCGCGTTACCTACCCTTCACTATCTGCAAAGGGAGAGAGAATATTTCTATTCTTCCCCGTTTGCAGGCAGGGAATATCTCAAAAAGCAATCAATGAGCAATACTAGTATTTTCAGACAATCAAACAATCGTTTCGCAATTCGTCATGTTACACGACCTTACCCGGACCGCATGGACAGTTTCTCATCTTCCGCTTCCAGCGCCCGATCGTCCTCTATTCTCCATTATTGCCGCGGCACTCCTGATGGTTCCCAGTCAGGACCGTAGATCACTCTAGAGAGGTCTGCTCGGAACCGGTGAAGTTCGGATTATCGGCTGCCAGACGAGGGTCTATCGGGCAGGAGCTCTTCCCGATCGTTGCAGTCGTTCACTCTGTCATCAGGACCTCTCCCACTGGATCCACGCGTCGCTGATGGGCCCCATGCTTGGGACACCAATTGTAAAAGGGTAAAAGGGGGCAATTCAATTGATAACCTTTAAGTATTGCCCGGCGTTAGTCGCCTCTCATACCACTCGATAATTATCAAACAAAGAGGCAGGCACTGGAGACTGGAAGGCAGGAAACAGAAGTTTATTCCGTCGGAGCAGAACACATCAGATCAGACAACAGGGTATCGTCTCGAGGTGCTCTAACCGCATCTCTGAGGCCTGGCCTCTTATACACAGGTTTATGGTCTTTATTGCAGTTTATTACATGTGGCACATTCTTGTAAATACTTTGAAGTACAGAAAGACATCCTCGGTATCCCTGCTTCATGCCCCTTCCCACACATATCTAGAGTAGAAGTCCCCTCCCCGATCTCAGTAGGTGATGACTGGCGCGCAGCTGGACATTCCGCCGGTTCCCGGAATGTGTGCGGCTGATCGGATCTCATGGGGTTGGAGCTTTGATCGATCGTAGCTCCTTTGAAGAGGGGCAACTCCTTACAGTAGGGGGCAATAAACTGCATCCGCGGGACTACGTGATGGCCTGGGATCGGATGCGCGATCATGAAAGGGATGGAGGGAGGTGTTAGCCGGGTACGAAATGTGGTTCTGAGGCAGGGGTGGTTTATGGCCCAAGCATGTGAGAGCGGGGGCTGTCAGTGCACGGGGGATGCTTACGAGGTCAGAGAGAGACCTGCTGGCGATCGGCAGTGGGCAGAGAGGCCATGGTACTCAAAATGGCTTCTGCTTACGCACACGTATGAGCCTGAAAAAGGGACAAGATGGCGCCGATAATGTTTACGCCGCAATCTAGATTTTAACAGTCCTCCCTTTTTAACATATCTAGCCAGCTTGTCAATCTATATCTATCCCCATTATGTTACGGATTTCCACTTCGTATAAAGCTTTCATTCGTTCAGCTCGAAGTCCAGAGTCTTAGGGCATATACAGTTTGCAAAAAGTGAGCACAGGGGCGGCAAGCATTGAACACCCAGACAGAATCCACATATTATCACAATCGGTATCAATATGATCATAAACAACCTCCACCCCCAGTCCTTTACAGCACTCCAGAACCAGCTCCCAAGCGACCATCCTTCTTGTTCCTGATGAACCTCTGTGGAAAGTCTGTGGAGGTATTCAATGGCCTTGTAGACTGAAGGCGAATTGTCCGATATGTAGGTGCAGCAGCTGGACCCAATGATGCGGCATGCTCCTCCACGATCCGCTAGAACCACGTCTAGAACAAGGCGGTTCTGAAGGGCCACTCGGCGGACCGCCTGAAGCTCGGCTGTGTTGTTCGTGAGGATGCCAGCTGTGATATTCATAGTCGTTTCAACTGCCTGGGTCAAATGTAGGATGGCACGGCTGTTCGCCATCGGACCCCAGAACGGAACAAGTCCCTTCACTGTGTCCAGGAATGTGCTCCGGTGGAGTCGGCTTGTTCAATGTCTCTTGCTCGTTTATGTCGATGGTGGTTTGCTGGAGCCACATAGGTCGGGGGAGGATAAAGGCGATGTAGCAGGTACCTCCCCAGCCCTTTGGGAGCCAGGTATAGGCTTTTGGACCGCAGACAAAGTACATGTTCGCGGAGGTGACAAAAGAGGGTGGATCAGTTGAGTCCAGAGTTCTGGTGATGTGGCAAGCGCTGTGGCCCACCAACTGTGTCCCGAGGCCTTCGATGCATACAAGGCCCGAGACGTTGACGACAGATAGGGCCACAGTCAGGGTGGCAGCTGTTCGTTTTCGGAGGTAGGAGAAGGTGGGTCTGGCTGGATTGTTGAACACTTGCATTTCAACCCGTTCTTTGGCAGGGATGTCCATATGAAAAGAAGCATTGGATGTCACAGGGCAAAAGGGAGCAGCGGTTCTTCGAGTTTTATTGAGCCAAAACCCATGATAAAAGTGCGACACAGTCTTGCTGGAAGTGGCATTATCCCTGTAACTCTCTTGCAAGAAGATCAGCCAAGCAAGGCAGGAACCATGGGCGGAGAAAGGTGAAGGGATGAAGGGGATGGAATGTCCTGTGGCATGTGGTAACAACCCACAGATCCAGCAATTTGTGGCATTGGCGGCAAGGTTGTGTTGGTGCAGTAACTGCACAAAGGAGTTGTTCCAGAACTCCTTGCGCATTTCTCGGAGTTGAGGTGAAAGAGAGATCAGGTAGTGTTCTTTCATGGTGGTAGGCTGTGCAGTAGCTAGAAATGTCTTATGAGCTGGTGCGCTCTCTTCTACAATCCAGAAGGTGGCCATGAGGAGGAGGCAAGAGAGAAGGGCGATGAAAAGGGCAATAGTCTTTGAGCTGTGTATTTTATCAGTCTTTGGGTTTCTGTAGTGGATCTTCGGATGTCCGGTTGCTTCCATCATCTTCTTATCGGGCGCTTCCATCATCTTCAAGGGGCTCGGTAGCGGGCAGAACCACAAACTTCATTTAGCCTCTCTCCTGGTAGCCTTAGTAGTGTTAGGCTACCGTTCTGAGATTTGTAACTTAGTCAGTGGCCTGCTTAGCCAAAGCTACCTCCTTCCATCGCAGGTTATACCCTTCTCTGGATGGCACAGTGGAATCGGGAAATTTTGCCAATTCAAGTGTCTCTGTATCAGGGTAACAGCTCAGGGATGGTCGGTCTTTGTTCAGGAGCTCTTCTTGGGTGGCCACGTCTTCGGTCGTTGTCAGTGTCGAGGATATTTTCTTGCAGTGGTGTGCGTGCAGCCAATTTTGTTTCCCCTCTACTCAAAGAGCTGTTCGGGTGGTGATCAAGACTTGCCAGGGGCCCATCCACCGAGGTTCCAGACTATTCGCACGCTGGAAATTCCGGATTAGGACGAAGTCACCGGGTTGGATGTCGTGTCCGAGGCACCTGGAAGCATCGGGGATGGCCTGCAGCATCTGTTGATGGATAACAGACAGTGTTTTAGTCAGATTATACAAATAGTCAGACATTAGGACGTCTGGGATGTTGTGAATGGATGCCGGTTTTGGTGCAGACCAAACGCTGATAGGCCGGCCGAAAACGACCTTGTAGGGGGTCAAGTGGTGTTTGGTGGGGGTGGAACGCATTGATAGCAATGCCAGTGGGAGAGCATCTGGCCATTTCAGTCCTGTGGTACCCACTATTTTTGCTAGTTTGAGCTTCAGTGTGGAGTTTTGCCGTTCGACCAGTCCAGCAGATTGGGGATGGAAGACTGCGTGAAACTTCTGTTTTACACCCAACCCCTTCAAGATGAGTTGGATAACCTCAGCTACGAAGTGGGGGCCATTGTCGCTCCACAAAATTCAACAAAGGCCGTAGCGAGGGAAGAATTCCTTTAGTAATACCTTTGCAGTAGCAATGGCAGTATTGTCGCGAGTTGGATAGGCTTCCACCCACTTGCTAAATGCTCACACAACAACAAGCACATACTTTAGACCTTGGCACCTTTCTAACTGGATGTAGTCCATCTGTAGGACTTCAAAGGGATGATTGGGGACCCCAAACCCTCCCCGGGGTAGGACAGTTCCTTTCCCAGGGTTGTGTTGCAGGCATATCAGACATTGTTGGACCAGACGTTTAGCTGAGTCCGTGATCTTGTCATTGTGTCAAACTTTGGAGACAAGTTCGGCCATGGGGGCAGATCCTATGTGTACAGGGGAGTGTGCCATGGTCAGTATTGGGATCAGGTACGAGTTGGGGAGCAACCACTTGTTCGTGTCTTTTGTCCGCCAGCAGCCTTCATCGTCTTTCAGTCTCACCCGTGCCCATTCAGTCAATTCGTGTGTTGAGCTGGCCATTTGGATGTCCCTAATAGTTTCCCTAGCGTCCTTCCATTTTTCTGCTTGTGACCTGGTCACGTACATGCGTGTCGTCGTCCTATTCTCGGTTGTGGTCCGGGCAGTGATGTCGGCCAGTGCATTCCCCTGCCCAATGATGTCCGTCACCTTTTTGTGTGCCTGGCATTTGATTACAGCAAGTTGTTTGGGAAGGAGGACTGCTTCAGTCAGAGCGGAGACTAGATCTCCATGTAGGATGGGTGTGCCGTGTGAGGTCAGTAATCCCCTCTCCTTCCACAAGAGCCCAAAATGATGATACACCCCGAAGGCATACTGGCTGTCCGTGTATATATTTGCTGTCGTCCCTGCTGCTGGGATACACGCTCGTGTGAAGGCAATCAGTTCCGCTGCCTGTGCAGAACGTTGTGTGATGCGGGCTGTCTCAACTACAGTTCGGGCTGTGGTAACTGCATAGGCAGCTGAGGTGGTACTGTCGGGGAGTTTGATGCAAGAGCTGTCCACCCATATCTCTCCGTCAGGATCTGGGAAGGCAGTGTCTCGGAGGTCAACCCTACTCCTAGTCTGTTAGTCCGTGAGGGTCACACAGTCATGTATAGGGGACACATTGGGGTCGTTTTCAGGTAGGGGCAACAGAGTGGCTGGATTCAGCGTGGTGCATCTTTTCAGTGTGATGTGGGGTGCAAGCAGAGTCAGTTCGTACCCAGTCAATCGTGCACTAGTCAGATGCTGCGTCTTAGTCTGGTTCAGGGGGGTGTCAACCGCATGGGGCACTAACACTGTAAGAGAGTTTGAGAGCACGATCCCCTCACTTTGTCTGATAGAGATAGCAGCGGCAGCTACAGCTCGAAGGCAAGCAGGCAAAGCTCTGGCTACAAGGTCAAGAGTGGCAGAGAAGTAGGCACATGGGCGTTGCTTGGGGCCGATGAACTGAGTCAAAACAGACAAAGCGCACCCCTCCCTTTCGTGAGTGTAGAGGGAGAAGGGCTTTGTGGAACCTGGGGTTCCTAGGACTGGTGCAGAGAAAAGGGCATCTCGTAACTCTTTGAAGGAGGATTGGCATTCGGGGGTCCAAGGGAGTGGGAAGGGGACATCTTTAGCCAGCAGGGAAAGTAGTGGTTTTACAATGAGGCTGAAATTTGGCAACCATTGTCGACAGAAGGAGGTGAGACCTACCAGAGAGCGGACTTGTTTCTGGGTCTTAGGGACAGGGGTTTCTAGAATGGTCAGAATTCGGTCGGGTGTAAGCTTCCTCCCGTCTTTGGACAAGAGGTGGCCTAGGTAAGTCACCTGGAGTTGGATGGTGGCTGTGATTGCAAGTGGAGTGGTGTCAGCCGCCAAAAGGATATCATTGACGTACTGTATCAACACCACTCCATCCGGTAACTGGACTGCATCCAGCTGTCTCTCAAGGGCCTGGCTATAGATGCTGGGACTTTCAGTGTAGCCTTGGGGTGCTCTACAAAATCTATATGAGTGGGATTTTAAGGTGAAGCCGTAAAGGTAGCGGCTGTCTGGGTGGATGGGGATGGAAAAGAATGCGTTCTTGAGGTCGATTACAGTGAAGGTGGTGGCAGTGGAAGGAATCAAAGTCAGAATGGTGGTGATGTCTGAAACTACGGGGTACTGAGGTTAAACTACTTTGTTAACCTCTCGTAGGTCAATGATGAAACGGTACGCTTTCTCATCTCCCTCACCCTGCTTCTTTACAATGGGTAGGATAGGGCTGTTGCAAACATTGCTAACTACTTCCTCTACCACTCCTGCATCTACTAAGGACTGGATAATCTTTACCAATGCCTATTAGCCCTCGGGCGATATCCGATACTGTGGAAGTTTTGGGAGTACTGCGTCCTGTCGAACAGTTATATGCACAGGGTCAATCATCATGCTTCCTAAGTCCGAGTCAGTTTTGGCCCACAGGTAAAGAGGCAGAGCGTCGAGTAGGGACAGGTCAGCATCAGTTATGGAAAACATGCGTCGTGTGGGACAAGGTCTGAGCAGAGTCGGGTTGTCGTACAGAATGACTCGAACTCCGTCTTGTGAACATCTAATAGTAGCTCGGAAATGTTTCAATAAGTCAAGTCCCATAATGGCGTCGGGGGTGTTGGAGGAGAACAAAAACGTTGTGTCAGTGGCATTATTTTCCAAGTCAAAGGAGATCGGTGTGGACAAGGGATTAGTGGAGGGCGTTCCATCAAAACCTATTGATGTTACATGTGAGCCAGACAAGGGTGCCCTTGGAATCAGTCGTTTAGATAACGCACTACGTGTCGCGCCAGTGTCTACCAAAAATGGAGACTTCGTACCCAGGACCTTAGCGGTGACATAAGGACCTTGCTGGTCAACATAGAGCTCAAGAGGATCCGTCCCTTGTCCTTGGCAGTCCAATGCAAATTCATGGGTGTTTTCGCAGTCAGACTGTTGGAACTGGTTCTGTCGGGGACGGTCAAATGTGTTCGGTCTGCTTGGCCTGTCATTGTTGGTGTCGTTCGTGTACCCTCTTCCCTGTCCTCTATTTCTTGGCCCGTCCGCTACGTCTCTTGCATCCCTATTTTTGTTCATTTCTAGCAGGACCGGACACTGAGATTTCCAATGACCAAACCCTTTACAAATTGCACACTGGTTCTCATCTATGTCTTTGCGTCCAGCGTAGGGTGCAGATGTACGGTCTTTAGGGGGTAGATTTCTAGGAGCATTTGATTGGTAACTTCCTTTGTATGGTTCCTTTCCTATAGTCAACCCTTGCAACTGTGCGATCATCACCCTTTCCTTCAGGTCCTTATTCTTTTTCTCAGTCGCCCTATCGTTCTCGTTCTTTTGATGCTCATAGTACTGGGCCATCTGAAGGATAGCCGCAGGTTTGGAGGCCCCCCAACTACTCTCACTAGTCTGTAGTTTCTGTGAGACTTCCTGCGACAGACCTTTGACATAATTCTGGACAAACAGATGATGTCCGGTTGCAGTGGTCATGTTCTGGCCACTGTAATCGGAAATCACCGTCTCGAAACGGGAGACGTATTCTGATACGTCTTCCTAGGGTTTCTGGCGGCAGGCCGTTACTATCGACCAGTCCACCTTCTTTTCTGGGATCAGGGTTTTCAGTTTCTGGACGATCTTGTCCGGGAGGTCTAAAATGGCTTTTAAGGGTTTCTGTTCGGGCTCTCGTTGTCTATCTATGCCATCGAGTTGTGACCAGGTATGTCCGAACAGCTCAATGTGGTCGACTTTCCGGATTTGCTTCCACACATCAGCTGGCAGACATAGGCCGAAAAACAAATCGATGTCCGCTAGGGTCATAATCGTCGAACCCAAAGCTGTGCCTAGTTCAGTATAAAAGGCAGTGGGGTTCTTTCGTAAATCGGGTAAGGATTTTCGGAAAGTCAGGATGTCTTGTTGATCCCATGGTTGGTAAACCCAGTTATAAACTACCCTTCCTCTCGCATCTTGGTGATTAATGTCATCATGTGTTCCCCGTCCTCGTGGGGGAACCCAGTAGGGAGCGGCCTCCTTTATATGCATCATTGTGTCCGTTTTTTCTGTTCGGGGTTTAGTCGCTACAGGAGTCGTAATCTTAGTTTCTAGCCTCTGATCAGTGAGGTGGCGGAAAACTTCAAGCGTACGCGTGAAGTGGCCATTCACATCACACTCGCCTTCGTCTCCAATGTCGACTTTCCTATATAGAGTCGTTAAGCTCTCAGGACCTTTATCTTGAATCTGTCTTCATAGGCATTGAGGGTGTGATAACAAAATCGCACAACAAAATGTCATCTGTGGCTATCGGCATATGAATTGTGCATATCTGTTACGTATTCTTCGCTCTCCTTCCGTTCCACCAGTGTTTTCATTATCTTATTGATCCCTGCTCGTTCATCTTTGCTCAATCGGTTCATTCTTGTGGAATCTTTCTTTCTGGTCTCAAGATCATCTAATGTTACTGTTTGTGCTGTGTTCAGTACAAGGGGCTCGGCCGGCTCGGAGGCCAAGAGGACCGAGGTGCTGGCACTATTCTCACCTGTACTTGGGGGCTGCGGGTGCTGTACTAAGGGTTGGGAGGGGGCATATGGAGGGGGCATGTAGATGATTGGGGGACCTAGTAATAAATCATTATTTGCTTGTTGTTTTGAAGGTAACTAAGGGTAGAGCGTAGAGGGTGTTCTAATGGGACACTGGCCCGATGTTTCGGACTCTTGCTTCTGTTCAGCTTCCTCTCTCTCCTTTATCTCTTCCTCTAACCTTTTGGTGACAAGGTGAGCTGCCTTTCGTAGCTCTTTTCTATTCTTACTTCATCTCTCTTTTTCCGTTGTGCTGCTTCTTTGCGCCACATGCCGAGACTATCAAGCATAGTGGGCGTTGTCTTACTGGTACGAAGGGCTGCTTCTAGTATGTCTATTTTATTGTCATCAAAGGACCCTATCAATGGCCACTGACTTTCTTGATCCTTTTTTGTATATTTATGCCATAGCCTACTATAAGCTCCGGCGACTAATCCGTATTTAGTGAACATGTCCTTATTAGGGGTGCCTTCCAGTGGAGCTGGATGGTTCATCTCTAATAAGCGGTCCAGGCTGAACCAACTACCAATCAGTGGGGAGAAGATAGGAATGACAGATTACAAAGGGTGGACAAAGGTCTGCACTAAGCATGGGCGGAAAATCCGTTCCGCTCGCGGATTTTGCGGATTTTCGGGAAATTCGCAATCCGCGAGATTCGCGAATCTCCCGCAAAATCCGCAAATCCGCGAGCAGCGGATTTTGCTCGCACTGCTCGCACTGTTTGCGTGAGTTCGCGCCCCGCGAATAAGTGCAAAATTGCAGAAATACGATCTTAGCAAAACTGAAAGTAACTACTTACCAGGTTCAAAAGTTCAGGCTCATCATTAGTAGCCATTTCCTGTAGTGCTTCCTGAGGGGCCCCTCCAGAGTTCAGTTGCCAGTTGAAACTATTATGTGACCCTGCTCTGAACCTCAGAATAGTTACACATATGCCACAAAGGTCCTGAATTACAGCTAAGGGAGACAAGCAGGAGCCAGGCTGGAAGTTAAAATCCATTAATCAGCCCCTAATTCATTATTGTCAGTTGGGGCAGGGCAGGTGTTGTAACTAATTTTGCAACAATGAAAGCACTTAGCAAGTGCAAAAGATCACTAATCAGGGCGCACTAAGGAAGCAGGTGCCAGCTAAAAAAATATTCTGTGACACATTAATCAGCCCCAAATTAATTCAGGTCACTTGAGGCAGGGAAGGTGTGCTTTGCCTTGCCGAAAATAATGTACACTGGACAACCAGAGGGTGTCGTGATGAAACAGAGGGTGGCATGGGTGGGCCAGAGGGTGGCATGAGTAGTCAGAGAGTGGCAGTGGTGACAGAGAGTGGCAGTGATGAAGAAGAGTGTCCCAAACAGGCTGGACACGTAGAAACAACAAGTTAGCAAAACTTGCGACCCGACAGGTAAGTTCGCAAATTGCGAAATTGTAAAAACCCTCGGGAACTGGCAGAAACACGGGCGAACACAAAAAAAAAATCCGCAAATTTGCGGGAATTCGCGGATTTTGCGGATTGCGAGTTCGCAAATCCGCAAAATTCGCGAACGCGAGATCTGCAAAATTCGCCCATGCTTAGTCTGCACTTCCTATCCTTCACTACTTGCAAATACTAGACAGAATATTTCTATTCTACGTTATTTGCAAACAGAGAATATCTCAAAAAGAACCAACTTCGAACAATCAATGTTCGGACAATCAATCAGTGGGGAGAAAAATAGGCACGACAGATTACAAAGGGTGGACAAAGGTCCGCGTTACCTACCCTTCACTATCTGCAAAGGGAGAGAGAATATTTCTATTCTTCCCCATTTGCAGGCAGGGAATATCTCAAAAAGCAATCAATGAGCAATACTAGTATTTTCAGACAATCAAACAATCGTTTTGCAATTCGTCGTGTTACACGACCTTACCCAGACCGCATGGACAGTTTCTCATCTTCCGCTTACAGCGCCCGATCGTCCTCTATTCTCCGTTATTGCTGCGGCACTCCTGATGGTTCCCAGTCAGGACCGTAGATCACTCAAGAGAGGTCTGCTCGGAACCGGTGAAGTTTGGATGATCGGCTGCCAGATGAGGGTCTATTGGGCAGGAGCTCTTCCCGATCGTTGCAGTCGTTCACTCTGTCATCAGGACTTCTCCCACTGGATCCACGTGTCGCTGATGGGCCCCATGCTTGGGACACCAATTGTAAAAGGGTAAAAGGGGGCAATTCAATCGATAACCTTTAAGTATTGCCCGGCGTTAGTCGCCTCTCATACCACTCGATAATTATCAAACAAAGAGGCAGGCACTGGAGACTGGAAGGCAGGAAATAGAAGTTTATTCCTTCGGAGCAGAACACATCAGATCAGACAACAGGGTATCATCTCGAGGTGCTCTAACCGCATCTCTGAGGCCTGGCCTCTTATACACACGTTTATGGTCTTTATTGCAGTTTATTACATGTGGCACATTCTTGTAAATACTTTGAAGTACGGAAAGACATCCTCGGAATCCCCGCTTCAGGCCCGTTCCCACACATATCTAGAGTAGAAGTCCCCACCCCGATCTCAGTAGGTGATGACTGTCGCGCAGCTGGACATTCCGCCGGTTCCCGGAATGTGTGCGGCTGATCAGATCTCAAGGGGTGGGAGCTTTGATCGATCGTAGCTCCTTTGAAGAGGGGCAACTCCTTACAGTAGGGGGCAATAAACTGCACCTGCGTGACTAGGTGATGGCATGGGATCGGGTGGGACAATCGGGCACAGAGGAAGGGGGTTTATCAAAGGATGCGCAATCATGAAAGGGATGGAGGGAGGTGTTATCCGGGTACGGGATGTTGTTCTGAGGCAGGGCCTCACTGAAGGGGTGGCTTATGGCCCAAGCATGTGAGAGCGGGGGCTGTCTGTGCACGGGGGATGCTTGCGAGGTCAGAGAGAGACACGTTGGCGATCGGCAGTGGGCAGAGAGGCCATGGTACTCAAAATGGCTGCTGCTTACGCACAAGTATGAGCCTGAAAAAGGGACAAGATGGCGCCGATAATGTTTACGCCGCAATGTAGATTTTAACAGTATAGACTAATTTTTTTCCTGCAATCTTTATTATATTTTTCTATTTCAGCACTTGCAGTCAGTCTTTTGTGTTTACTTGTTTAGTATTAGCCACTCTTTTCATACACTCCGTATATTGTTTAGTTGATTCATATTATTATTATAGTTAGAATGTGTGCACAAGGCTATACATTATCTCCTCCACAGTGCTTTTGGTCTGCAGGCATCTCACCCTATATGCCTTGGATTGAGTGGAAGACGTATTTTTTAAATTTCATTGAAACTTTGGATGCTAATGGTAAAATGAAACCTGCTGAAAAGAAAGGTATATTCTTACATTCACAAGGACCAGACGGTCTTAAAGCTTTCAACCAATTACCTAGGGCAGAAGGTGAGGGTGATAGGAATGTCTTTGATAAAGCCATTTCAGATTATAACTAATTATGTTCACCAAAGGTGTGCGTTGGTATTTCAAGATATACATTTTTTCAAAGAAAACAACTTACTAATGAAACTTCTGAAAAGTACGTTTTTGCCACTTAAAACCTTATCTCTAGATTGCAATTTTGGTACACTTCAGGAAGAAGTGATTAGAAACCAGGTTGTCATGCACGTTAATAATCCTACAATTCAGGTAAGATTATGGGTGAATGGTGACAAAAATCTTGAAAGTGTTTTAACTATTGTGAGAAAGTCAGAAATGTCGTGCAGAAGTACTCAACAGGTTAAAGGTAATGAGATTAATGGTAACAAGGAAATTGTTTCTAAAATTAATCCCAAATTTTCTAACAAAAATGCGGATTTCACTAAGAAAAAACATGTGTATAACCCAAAAGGAAAAATTGATGAGAACAAAGTAAATTGGAGGTGTTTTAGAAGCAATAGCAGATCACATTTGGCAAATTGCAAATCATGTCCTGCCTTAAAACAAAAATGTTCTAATTGTGGTGTCATTGGGTATTTACTTCTGCCTGTAGGAAGAGCAAAAATAATAATAAAATCAAGTGTATTGAGAACAGTGAGGACAGTGAGGATGAAGAGAACTCCAAGGATTCTAATTATAATTCATTTGTGCTTAACATCAAAGATTCTTATCTCACTATTCTGAATGTTGACAATGCAGTAATAAAAAAAAAACCTGTGTGTGAAATGACTATTGGCGGAGTAAAAATGAATATGTATGCTGATTCAGGTTCTCCATATTCAACTGTTAATGAGTCTATTTGGAAATCACATTTTGTTGATGATAATAGTTTTTTCAATATTTTATGTTAGGGCATGATAGTAAACAATTTTTGGCCCAAACAATTGACCCAAATTACTTCAAATGAGTCAAGTTTAAGACTGCTAAGCATATCGTACAAATTTGGAAGCAAATTATGATTCTTGATAAAACGTCTTTTTTTAATGCTGAACTAAGTTTATGGGGAAACCCAGGACTTCCTGAAATATTCTCAGACGGGGAAGGGACAGCTTGGTCTAGCCATGGCATTAAAACTTTGGGAGATCTTTACGGACCTGATGGTTTATTAGGGTTTTCATCACTTAAATTAATATATAATTTGCACTATAGGATGTATTTTAAATACATGCAAATTCAAGACTTTCTAGTTCGGAGAATGAATATTAAAGAAGTCCGACACTCGGATATTCTACAATGCTTATATTCAGATAGGACTAAGTCACTTATCAGTAAAAGCTATTGTCTTTTGAACCTGGCAAAAGGAGACGATTGTCTTAAGTTAGCATCCAAATGGTCCGACCGGCTAGGATTAAGTATAACTCCCAAGCAGATATCTGCTTCCTTTATCCAACTCAACCAAGTAGTATAGTCTTCTAGTATGAGATTGCAGTCTTACAGTATTATTTGCCAACTATACTCTACTCCTCAAAGAATCTCAAGTTGAGTACTAGATAATCGTCCAAATGAACGTACCAGTTGTCCCAAATGTAAATTAGAAGCTGCTGATATTGGCCATATGCTTTTCTCATGTCCGGCGTTATCAGAGTTCTGGAAGGGCGTTGTAGGAATATTAGATAGAAAACTTATTATATCATCACCCCTTTCAGCTCATTTGATTTTATTAGATCTGCAGCAAACAAATAGCCCAAATAAAGATTTGAACTCTATTCTATATGCCTACGCAAGACTAACTATAGCTAGGGCATGGATATCTCCAGATCCACTGCACGTTATGGAGTGGTGGGCTCTGGTAAATGAAATACACACATGGAGACAGTACTGGCAAGACTAAGGGGCCCTAACTCTCTGAGGAAAAAAGAGGGAGTATGGGACATTCTATTCGGAAAGATTAATTTCACAAGATCGTACTTGGCCTCAGATACTAAATTAAGGCTCATTCAGATGCAGATTTGTTATAATTTATTTTCTCTACCTCTGCGTTTATATTTCTGTTTGGTTTTTCTTTATGCTTATGTATATTTTTGTCTTCTTTTGTATAATCATGTTATGAATTGTAAAAGTATTTATTTTATTCTGTCTCTTGTGATATCAATAAAAATTGAAAAAATAAAAAAAGGAAATCACATTTTCACAAGACTTGGAGAACATTTAGAAAAAAACTGATATTAATTCTGAGGGTTATTCTGGTGAAAGGATGAATATCCTTGGGTTTAGGACCCTGGTGTTTAGATTTAAAAATAGTCAATGCACTGCTAAGTTATATATTTCAAAATAAGGTCCATCTGTACTAAGTTGGTGTGAACAAGAAAAACTAGCTATTATTTTAAATCCCAACCGTCCTGATCCTGTGATGGTGGTCGATCAATGGAATGGCATCAGTTGTTCTATGCTCAAAAAAAATTCCAATGTATTTAAGACAGAAATAGGTAAATTGGTACATTTTAAACATGAAATACGCTTAAAAGAAAGTGCATGCCCTAAGATCCACAAGGCACGTAACATTCCTTTGGCAGTACGTGAAGAAGTTAAGAGTGAACTTGATTCACTTGTCAAAGAAGGCATTATTGAAATGATTTAATCCTCGAAATGGGTTTCTCCTATTGTTGTGGTCAGACGCCCCAACTGTAAGGTCAGACTTTGCATTGATTTGCGCCACAACAACATAGTCATAGATCAATTTATCTTACCTCTGTTCTCTGAAATGTTAGCGACCATTGGTGGATCTAAATTCTTTTCAACTGTAGACTTATCTGCAGCCTACCACCAAATTAAATTACATGAAAAAAACAAGGATCTGACTGCGTTCATCACCCCATTTGGTTGTTTTAGGTATAATAGGATGCCTTTCGGACTAGCGTCTGCCGCTGCCATTTTCCAACGTGTTATGCAGGACATTTTAATCAATTGTAGAAATGTTGTCTGTTTACAAGATTACATATTGATATTTGGAAACAATGAACAAGAACATATTTTAGCCCTGGAGAATATTCTATGTCTCTTTAGCAACCACGATTTAACCATTAAGCATGCTAAATGGAAATTTGGGGTAAATTCTGTAACTTATCTTGGTCATGAATTGTGCGAGGAAGGTATTAAAGCCAAATCTTATTTAACTGAAGCTATTCAAGCAGCTCCAGATTCCTTATCCAAGGATGATGTCAGATCCTTTTTGGAATGAACAGAATTTTAAGCTAAGTATATTCCTAATTTTTCTTGTTGCACTTTTAACATTAGACAATTGATTAAAAACAAAAACAGATTTGTATGGTCAAATGATTGTGATGCTGAATTTTGAGATGTTAAAAAAACTATTTGCACTGCCACTGCTCTTTCTTGTTTTGACCCTTCTCTCATGTGCATCATTACAATCTATGCAAGTTCCAAAAGGTTGGGTGCTGTGCTTGCACAGAAGACTGAATCTAGGAAAGAATGCATCATTGCGCATGCCTCTAGAGCACTTACCCCAGCAGAAGAAAAATATTCCACAATAGAAAGAGAAACCTTAGCTGTGAATGGGCTTTAGAACACTTTTGAGCTTTTTTGGGGGGTAAAGAGTGTTGAAGTGATCACAAACCCTTAGTGCGTTTCTCACTACGGAAGGTATGATGAAAGCATCAGCACGCATTGCACGTATGTCAATGCGTTTACAGGAGTTTATTTGCATCATTATGTATGTCCCTGGTAAGGAAAATTTAACAGCTGATTTTTTATCTAGAATGCCTTTACTCATCAAGGAAGATCTTTATAATGAGTGGGATGATTTACATCTTGCTATGGTACAGGATGATGGTTCCATGCCTATAGATCAAACTTTGTGGTGCAAAGAATTTGACAGTGATGTCCTTTTAAAAAAAGTTACAAGTTACATTTCAAGTGGATGGCCTAAGAAAAAGAATATTAATTCAGAGCTCAGAAGTGTCTGGGAAATTAGGGACAAATTATTGTGCAATAGCAATATACTCAAAAGAGGGGATCGGGCTGTCCCCCTAGCAAATTAAGACGTTCCATAGTTCTACATGGCCATGAGGGTCATAGTGGCATTGTAAGAACAAAATAGACAGTTAAAGTTTATATTAGTGGCCAGGTATGGACATGTTCATTGAACGTATTGTGAGAAATTGTATTATTTGTGACAATTCTGATAAATCTCTTGTTACTCTGTGGTAAATATTTTAGTAATTTACCTTGATCGGAATTTCTATAATATCAATAAGGTCAAGTATGAAGAGCAGAGTCCGTGGTGGTTCGAATTCAGGGTCTTTATTCAGTAACTCAAGTTAAGGGAGGGCTCCGTCACCTGAGGAGGATCGGAAGAATCTCTAACTTTCATCAAAGAGGACATAGTATTTATACACAGAAAAGAGGAAGGAGCTTCCCTTGAGCAAAACTCGGATAGCTGCGTTTGTAACAATACAGAAGTCAGTAAAACTCGGATAGCCGTGTCGTAATTTTACAGAAATCATAGCAACGTTACTGTGTCAAAATCATACAGAAGTCATGACAGGAAGAAGCGTGACTGTGTCTTTAATCATGAGAAAGTCACGGCAGAAGCAGAGCATTGAGAAATAATCCTAGGCTGGTTCCTTAGATAAGAGAGAGAGAGAGAGAGAGAGAAAAAGGAGAACTGGTTGTTGACAGGATGTCTGGTGTCGTGTCTTTCATCAAACGGGGGCTCTTTTTCTCCGAATTGGTTGTCGTGGTTTAGCAAAACGGGGCCTATTTCTTGGAATCGACCCGATTGTAGGGAGATGGTTACAAATGGGGGGTCTTGTTCTCGGAATTGGCTTAACCATAGGAATGTGCAGTTTGTGTGAGGAAGCTGTTTCTTGGCATCGCCCTAACAATAAGAATGTACCTTTGAATTTAAGAGGAATGAGAGTGCGTGTGCAACTTTGTGTGCACGTGATCGGGCTTGTTTGTGTTCTCGTTGCTTGTTTCCCGACATGATGGGCTCGGGACGTGACTGAGAGGGTGTATGATGGGACATAAACTACGAAATGTTCTACATTCCCTTCTTGTCCCATAATATACCCTTTAAAAATTATTTTTCTTATTAGTCTATTTCTATACTCATTAGGCCGTCTACTTGCTCCTGTAACATGATTCTTTCCTTTTCTTTCTTTCTGGACTGGGGTTTGGGAATTGTAAGGATCTTCCACCCCCACGAGGACAGGAGGCCCTAGAGCCATCCCGTCAGGGATCAGGCTCCTGTGTCTGTGTCTGCGTCTAGTTTCTTTGAAAGTACGTGAAGGCGGGAAATCCACAAAATTCCAAAATTGTGGACGACCCCGAAGGCGTACTGTGAATCGGTGTAGATGTTGACTCGTTTTCCTTTAGACCACTCACATGCTTGTGTGAGAGCTATTAGCTCTGCTGCTTGTGCTGAATGTACGGATATCCTAGCTGCTAAGTGGACTGTGTTTTCTGTAGTGACAGCATAGGCTGCTGAAAGTTCGCCTGATTAGAGGCGCATACAGGAACCGTCTAAAACAGTGTGTGTTCTGGTGTACTTAGAGGGACATCTGTAAGATCAGACCGGGGCTTTGTGACTAGTTCGACTACCTCTAAGCAGTCGTGGATCTGATGGTCAACTGAATGTAGCTGGGTTAAGGATATTGCATCTTTTGATGATGATGTGGGGTTGAAACAGAGTGACTTCGTAACCTCTGAGGCGGGCTGTGCCAGGTGTTGTGTCTGGGCTCTATTCAAGAGTAGTTCTACTGCATGTGGAACTTGTACTTCAAGAGAGTGTCCTTGTACTATGGAATCACTTTGTCGTATTGCTAGAGCTGTAGCTGCGACAGATTTCAAACAGGCAGGCAAACCTTGTGCAACAGGGCCAAGAGTGCTAGAAAAATAAGCACAGGGACGATGTTTGTTAGATTGTGCTTGTGTGAGTACTGACAAGGCTGTACCTGCCCATTCTGTGACAAAGAGGACACAAGGTTTGGCATAATCGGGTGTAGCTAGGACTGGTGCAGAGCATAATGCTTGTTTGAGGGTTTCAAAAGCAAAAGTATGATCAGGTGTCCATGGCAATGGGCAAGAGGTTGTGGTTGTTAGCTCTATCAGGGGTTTGGCCGGGTATGCAAATTGAGGAATCCACTGTCTACAGTAGGACGTGAGGCCAATAAAGGCACGGACTTCTTTCTGTGTCTTAGGGACAGGAATGTTAAAAATGAGTTGAATTCTTTCAGGTGTGAGTGCCCTACCCTCCTTTGACAGCAGGTGTCCTAGGTAGGCCACCTGCTGTAAACACAATTGTAATTTCGAGGGTGACACCTTGTGGCCATGTTGTGCAAGGAACATTAGGACAATCCGTGATGCTTGTTCACATTCTGGTTCAGAGCGTGCAGTGATCAGTAGGTCATCGACATATTGTAACAATGTTGTATTTGAGGACATAACAATGTCATCTAGCTGTCTTTTAAGTGCCTGGCTGCAGATACTGGGACTTTCTGTGTAGCCTTGAGGAGCTCTCGTGAAACAGAAGCTACGACCTTGTAGTGAGAATCCGAATAGGTACTGACTGTCTTGGTGAATGGGTACACTGAAGAAGGCATTTTTCAGGTCAATTACCGTAAAATGTGTGGCTTCAGGATTTATAGCTGTTAGTAGAGTACTATTGTCAGAGACCACAGGGTATTGTGGTACCACACACTTGTTTAATTCACGTAGGTCGACCACTAGTCGGTAAAATGGTGGTGCACCGTCATCTGTTTTCTTTCTTACTGGTAAGACTGGTGAATTACATATGTTGGAAGGTACTTCTCTGACTACTCCTTTCTGTATTAAGTCATCGATAATATGGACGAGGGCTTGTTCTGCATCTGGAGGTAACTTGTATTGTCGGACACGAGGTAGGACAACACCTTCCTTTAATGTGACCATGTGTGGTGTAATGTCCTTGAACCCTACGTCAGTCGGATCTGTAGCCCATAATTTAGCGGGACTGTCTCTTAGTCTGATGTCTAATTCTTGTGTGGTAAAATGACCTTTGAAATCTCGGAGGAATAGTTTCAGTCTGGGTGACTATTCGTCTGGCTGTTATTTGATTGGTTTAAGCAGGAGGAGGTTCCATTAAGTAGGTGGTAATGAAGTCTTTGGGAGCAGAAGGAGTTTTAGGACTGTGGGAATACTAGGGTTATCATCGGACTCTGTCTTTTGTGAAAGGACGGGATACATTCCTGTCACGGAGGCCGAGGCCTTCCTCTTTATTTGTTCAAAATTAATATCCGCATTCTGTTCTCGTAAATCTCTCATCTTACTTTCTTCTGACATTCTATTTGCTTTCTCTACTTTCCTTTGTTCTTTCTGTTCCCTTTGATGTGCTTCCTTTCGCCATAATTTAATATTCTCTAACATCGAGGGTCTTGCTTTCTTTTCCCAACATTTCTTTTCAACTGCCATGATACAATTCAAATCCCATGTGCCTCTCTTTGGCCATCTAATCGCAATTTCTAAATCTTGAGTGTACTCTTTCCACAAATCCAAGTACAAAACGGCACTTATGCCATACTTGGTGTACATAAGAAAACCAGGAGTATCCTTTGGGGGGACTGGTACATCTTGTTCCAGTAACCCCCTCTGGGTACCCAGTTTACACAACTTTGAAAACAAAGGCATTGTGACAACAAACAAGAAACAACAAAAACTTACACTTGATAACTTGATATATCCTGAGTATCAGAATACAAACATACCGTTTTCTAGAAACCTAGACCCCGTCTTGACCGTGCTCTGAAAAATCAGAACCCGTCTTGACCATGCTCTGAATAAATCAGAACCCGTCTTGATACACCCCCAGCAGTACTCACCAAGGTGCAGAGAAATTGAAGATCTTGAAGATCTGGACACTGGACTAGTTGCGCTGCGCTCTTGATCGGGGGACTTGGCGGGATTCTGAAGACCTCGGACTCGGCAATCTTCACAGGTTTCGGGCTCTGGGTCGAGACTTCCGCTGTCATCCTCACCGCCTCGTATGGATGCTCAGACCTCGGTACAGCCTCTCTCGGACACGCAGGAGTTCATGCAGGAACACCCTGCAGCGTGCACTCTTTTGAAGTCCGTCGATGTCTTGAAGAGACCGGTTTGGGTCCGCATCACCGGTGTGTGGGGAGAAAGGGAAGTACCTGTACGGGCGCCAATTTGCTGTGGTAAATATTTTACTAATTTACCTTGATCGGAATTTCTATAATATCAATAAGGTCAAG
Organism: Lissotriton vulgaris; assembly: GCF_964263255.1. Taxonomy (NCBI): domain Eukaryota; kingdom Metazoa; phylum Chordata; class Amphibia; order Caudata; family Salamandridae; genus Lissotriton; species Lissotriton vulgaris. Next base: position 1,381,671,005 of record NC_141693.1, on the reverse strand, counting down.
TATGAAGAGCAGAGTCCGTGGTGGTTCGAATTCAGGGTCTTCATTCAGTAACTCGAGTTAAGGGATAGCTCCGTCACCTGAGGAGGATTGGAAAAATCTCTAACTTTCATCAAAGAGGACATAGTATTTATACACAGAAAAGAGGAAGGAGCTTCCCTTGAGCAAAACTCGGATAGCTGCGTTTGTAACAATACAGAAGTCAGTAAAACTCGGATAGCCGTGTCATAATTTTGCAGAAATCATAGCAACGTTACTGTGTCAAAATCATACAGAAGTCATGACAGGAAGAAGCGTGACTGTGTCTTTAATCATGAGGAAGTCACGGTTGATGCAGAGCATTGAGAAATAATCCTAGGCTGGTTCCTTAGCTAAGAGAGAGAGAGAGAGAGAAAAAGGAGAACTGGTTGTTTACAGGATGTCTGGTGTTGTGTCTTTCAGCAAACGGGGGCTCTTCTTCTAGGAATTGGTTGTCGTGGTTTAGCAAAACGGGGCCTATTTCTCAGAATCGACCCGATTGTAGGGAAATGGTTACAAATGGGGGGTCTTGTTCTCGGAATCGGCTTTACCATAGGAATGTACAGTTTGATTGAGGAAGCTGTTTCTCGGCATCTCCCTAACCATAAGAATGTACCTTTGAATTTAAGAGGAAGGAGAGTGCGTGTGCAACTTTGTGTGAGCATGATCGGGCTTGTTCATGTTCTCGTTGCTTGTTTCCCGACATGATGGGCTAGGGGACGTCACTGAGAGGGTGTATGATGGGACATAAACTACGAAAAATAATCTTTTTCCACAACTCTTAAACCTAATATGAGTAGTCACATAATTTCTGACAATCCATGGGATACCGTTGCTATGGATATCATGGGGCCCATTTGCTGCAATTCAAAATTCATTCTAGCAGCTATTGATATTTTTTCAAAATGGCCAGTCATCAAAATTGTTGAAAAAATTGCCACTGACTCTGTTTTAACTTTTTAGATGAGACGTTTACCGAAGAGGGTTTACCTGTGTGGCTTATTACAGATAATGGTGTTCAATTTCTATCCTACAAGGCCAAAGAATATTTGAAAAGAGTTGGTGTAACTCAGGCTGCCACTTCTTTGTATAATCCGAGTGGTAACGGCGCTATTGAGAGATTTAACAGGGTTCTCAAGAATGCCATACAAGCTGTGAGAGTAGACATTAACAAGTGGGAGTTACAGGTTCATAAAACTGTATGGATGTACAGAACTACTATAAATACTATGACAGGGTGTTCCCCTCTTGAACTCATGAGAGGGAGACTTCCCAGGACGAAGGCTAATCCTTCATGGTTAGTTTCCTCCACTTCATCTACTTTAGATTTGGAAAATGTAAAAGAAAAAAATGTGCAGACTCATGCTACCAATAAGAAGTATTTTGATAATAAAAAAGGCTCAAAGCGAAATCCTTCTGTTAAAGTCAAAAAAGTATGGAAAGTTAAAAAAAGGTGAGAGTCAATTCATGGGTCCTTTTGATGTTAAAGATGTTTTAAAAAACCCTGTGAGACTATTCAAAAAGAAAGTTTGGAATTTGAGCAGAATAGCTATTCTTGAAGTCGACAAAGATATTCTAGCACTGATGATTGTGGCAATGAAAAACTCAATCACACTAACTTTACTTATTTAGATAATATTGATGATGAAATTGTTGAAAGCAGCTCTGTTCCTAACGCGGACAATAACAGCACTCAAGAAAATTTGATCAATTCTGATGATCCGGGTAAAAGATCTGTAAGAAAACCTATGTGGATGTCAGATTTTGTTTCATTCGTTAAATGCAAATTTGTAAAATAGATCTTTATATTCTTTAAGGGGGAACGGTGTGTTACATCCTGTTAGCATGCATATTTCCGCGTGTTTACATGCACACATTGTTATCTTGAATGTTCTTTGTTGTTCACGTGCTTGTATACATGTGTTGGTTCTTTATATGTGTTGTTATTCTTTGAATGCTCTGTCTCATGGCACGATCCTCACGTTCTACATTTGAGCATGGGATCCGGCCGTTGAGTCAGAGCAGGCAAAGTGAACAGTTGCTTGGAGCTTCCCGGTGCCTGAAGACCTGTAACCGGTGGTGCTTCTTTTCTATTAAACAAATCTTCTTTTTTAACTTATACTCCATCCGCTATTACTTAACACTGGTGAACACAAGAATGCTGGAGGGGTCACCCTCTTTGTTGGCAAGAGCACGTTTGAAATAACAATGGAATTGTTATCAACTCGTTATCATAATTTCAAGAAGATAATACACTTTGAATGAAGTTTGATGTATCACATTATAGTTTAGTTTTCTTGTCCTTTGTTGCCAACATCAAAATGAATCCAAATATCCTTATGCATCAAGATATATTCAAACCAAGCAATATTCATATACCCAATGCATTTCAGGGCTGTGCGTGACAAATTATAAGGGGTTCCTTACCAATGATTCTACAACTGAAGTAAAAAGAGAAGACTTAGGCAACTAACAGCCCACAACTGTATTCCAATAATGAAAAAAATCCCTTCCTTTCAAAAGATCATGCACGTTAGTTGGTCCAAGTAGAAAACTAGATTGACCGAGTGTTTGAGATGAGTCTAATCATCAAAAAAATTGTGTAAATGTGGGCAATAGTATGAAAGGCCCATTATTGAAGTGAGTGAAGTGAAAAGAGTGCACAAATAACATAACAAAACTGTCAACCCCATCTATTGTTGCCATTCAGTAAAAACCATTCAAAATAATAGTGCCTGTACGGTATTTGAGATACTTTTCCTGTGACAGCAAAGTGTTAACCAGTCAAATTGCCCTCCTAAGGTTAAAACCATGTCTACATTCACCAGCGGAACAAATCATTTCTGTGCTCAAATGATTTAAAAAATCACACAATTGCTCTTACCAGAGTAAAGCCGAACCTCTACCTGCGTTGTCGGGAATACTTGACGTGTGTTAGGTTGAAGGTAAATACATCCTGCAAAAGAAACTTGTTAAAGGGACAGTGCCATTACGAGAACAAGATCGTGACTGCTCAATCCGTAATGGTGAAACTCTAAAGTGAGCTGAATTACACAAGGAAAGTGTTGCTAATCTTATTTCAGAAAATAAACAAAAATACATTAAAAAGGCTTACTAAAATATAATATGCTTTTATATGTGAAAAATATGGTCAATAAAGTTTTGAATTTTTTAACGCGCTAAGGACAAGCCTAGGAACTATGTTCACCACAATACATTGCTTATTGTAGTCTTGCGGTCTAGTCTACTGAGGTCACGTGACTTGCCGCGAGGGATTGTGGGAGTGATGTGACGCCGGCGAGATTCAGATCGCGGCGCGGAGACGAGCAGGCCACCTTTCCCCACTGTTACTAGAATAAAGCATCCTTGAATATTTTACCTGCCTGTGTCTGATCATCCTTACGGTGGGGTGCTGCTAGCCACAGCACAGTGGCGACGAGGCAGAAGAACGCGGGAACCAGTCCATCCGCTGTCAAGGTAGGGGAGAGCCAGCGCATGCTCTGTTGTGGGGAAGCACTACTCATCACGCTCCACTTGGCCTGATTGCATGGGGGCAGCCGAACACACTGTGTAAAATCGGCGCTCACCTCGGTGCTTAGCACACAACCCCATTCTGCAAAGCAAGGCCTGTGTGCAGTGAGGGCCACCTGCTCCACTGTGGTGAATTTGGCGCATACTTCAACGCGCACCACCAAGGCTCACCCTACTCCAGGGGGTCGTATCAACCTACACCCCCTCCTCCAATGGGCCCTGAGCAGGCCTCCTGCGACCTCACTGCTACTGCAGCCAACCTGCCGCCTGCCAACTGGCATAGGGGTGTCATGTCTGCAGCACCCAGCAGCCTGCACATCAGCATGTGGTGCCCCTCCAGGTCACTTAAGGTGTTTCCAAAATCCCAGGCCGCAGAGGTCTCCACGTGCCTTAGGCACACCTTTAAAGTATGTTACCTTCCATGCCGCATGCACCATGTGCACCAAAACCTTTCATTGACCAACCCGGTCCCTTCCTGCCAAAGCCTGGGGAACCAGCCATGAAATGGGCTGACTGGAAGGGGTACTTCTTGAACTACCAAGCAGCATTGGAGGATGAAGGTGAGGAGGAATTCTCCAGATAATGTGGAAAGAAAATCCTCCTACACAAACTGGGGCCGGTAGGTCTGCGCGTCTATGACCAAATAGTAAAGAAGCCAAGGGCATTGTCAGACGATGATGTTTTCAAACATGCCCTAGAGGACCTCGATAACCATTACCAGCCTGTGATCTGCACAGCCATCGACCGCTACAACTTCTTCCAATACAAACAGACTGAATCAGTATCAGTGGAGGACTGCATAGCGGCCCTCAAGAAGTTGTCAATCAACTGCAAGTATGTCACCCTGCACGATGACCTCATACGAGACCAAATTATCATGCACACTAGCCACTCAAGCATCCAGGAGAAGCTCTGGGTTAGTGGTGAGGCATCCCTTCCTGAGATCATCGCGATAGTGCAGCAAGCTGAATTATCCAAACGTTGCGCACTCGCTGCCAAGAAAGACACGGTACAACAGCCCACAGTGTGCATGACCACCGACCGGAAGGTTCCACCCTCAAACACCACGGCTGACTCCAGCTCCTGCCTCAACAAAGCAATCTTCGTTCACATTCAGAGGCCCCAATCGCGCCCTCCGGGCAAGCAAGGACCCTGTTACCATTGCGGCAGCCACTTCCACATGGTGAATGACAAGAAGTGCCCAGCATTCCACATCAAATGCTCCTTCTGTGGAGTAACAGGACATTTCGGAAAAGTCTGCAGACGGAGGCCCAGAAGCGCTCCTGTCGAGTACGTCCATGTTAACTCCGATGATCAAGATGGAGCAGACCTATCCGACCAAGATAGCATACTTTGCATCAAAGACCACAAGCTGGGCATTGGTGGGATTGCAACCAAAAAGCTTTCCTGCCAGTTGGTAAATGTGGACGTACACATCGCCATGGTAGCTGACTCCGGTTCACCATGCACAATCATCCAAAAGCAGATATGGGACCGGGACTTTGCCCACGTGGTGGGGGACCATCTTCAACCCAATGACGTCCATCCAGTCACATACACTGGGGAACAAATTCCAATGGTGGGGTTCCAGAAACTCTTGTTTGAGTTCAAAGGCAGGCACACAACTGCGAAGTTGTATGTCACGCAAAAAGGTCCATCGGTCCTAGGATGGGCAGAACAGGGGGCGCTGGGCATCCAACTCGAACCCGGTGGTGACACTCAAGTGCTCCCTATGGATGACACATCCACTCCTGCTTTTCTCCGAACAGAGTTTTTCACAGCTTTCAGCGACCAAATCAGGAAGATGTCCAAGTTCTCCTACAAAATTGTGCTTAAAGAAGGTGCGATAACAGTCTACCACAAAGTCAGGAACATCCCGTTCAACTGCAGAGAGGCAGTGCAGTTAGAACTCAAACACTTAGATGACAGCAACATCATCGAACAAATCGAGTGCACCGAATGGCTTGCGCCCTTGGTGGTGGCACTCAAAGATACGCCTTTGCATCGATCTCCGAGAACTCAAAAAGAACATCAACGTGGACCAGTTTCCATTGCCCAGACCATTGGTCCAGACCAAGGGTATCAAGTGTTTCTCACCTTTGTCCTCAAAGCCGCTTACCACAAAGTATCCCTCCATCCATCATACTGGAAACTGACCTCTTTCATCACGCCTTTCGAATGCTACAGGTTCAGACTGTTGCCCTTTGGTCTCGCATCCCTCGCTGCCATCTTTCAGAAACTCATGCATAAACTTTTCAAAGGGTTTTACGGAGTACTCTACTTTAAAGATGACATCCTCTTCATGGGGAAGTCCAAAGCCGACCACGATAACATCTTTCACACTGTTCTGCACACGCTAGCAGCCAATGGCCTCACGGCAGAATTAAAGAAGTGCAAATTTGGGCTATCCAAAGTGACCTATCTGGGACATGAAAACAGCGACACAGGAATCTCTCCCAAGTTGGGAAATGTGGAGGCCATCATGTCCGCACCCTCCCCAAAAAACAAGGATGATGTCCGCTCCTTCCTGGGGCTGGCAGAGTTCTATAGCATTTTCGTCAGGAACTTCGCAACCAAAACACACAGCCTACGTAAACTGCTCAAAGAGAAGATCGCCTTTTCCTGGTCAAAGGAGTCAGAAGCACAATGCACTTCCATCAAAAAGAACATTTGCGAGCCTATCCCCTTACATGGATTTGAGGGCACCGCTTCCAGCATCCTGACCACGGACGCCAGTCACAAGGGTTTGGGAGCAGTCCTCTCCCAGAGAGCTATGGATGGCACAGAGACAACGGTGGGCTTCGCCTCACACTCTATCACCCCGGGTGAAGAAAAGTACAGCGAGATTGAGAAGGAAATGCTAGCATCCATATGGGCGATGGAGAAATTCTGGCAATACCTATGGGGGTCACAATTCACACTCTGCACTGACCACAAGCCCCTGATCAAAGTCCTCTCATGTCCAGCGTCCACCCCACGTATCACAAAAATGACTCTATGCTTCTGGGACGTTGTCTACGATGTGTAGTACATCTCAGGAACACAAAACAATGAGGCAGACTTCCTGAGCAGGGCAGCAGCAATGGAAGGATCTATCACACGATCACAGTGGGACGACTACAGCATCTCATTTATGACAGATCACGAATACACTATCAGTGTCCAGGACTGGACAGACGCCTACGCACAGGACGCAGAACTCTCACAAGTCAAGTTGTATGCCGCGCTTGGCTGGCCAGAGAAGGAGCACACCGAAGACAACTTGAGGAAATACTGGGAGGTCCGCCATGAACTCTCCATTGGTGATGACTTCATATTTCTGCTGCAGGGCGACAGAGTGGTGCCCCCGAAGGCCCTATACGTCCACATTCTCCACATCCATCTTGAAGGCTATCTGGACATTGTAAAAGCAAAAAGACGAATGAAACTACTGTACTGGTGGCCCGCCATGGACAACCATGTGGAGAGGTTTGTGAGAGCATGCGACCATTGCGTCAGAGATGACAAAACTCTTGTCACCCTGAGACCCCCATGGGAGAGTTCAACAACCCTTGGGAGGACTTATCTATTGACATAGTACGCCCCATCCTCAACACATGGGGTACACCCAAACACCTCATTGTCATGGTGGGCCGCTACTCAAAGTCGAATCAGTGAATCAGTAGACTCTGATGCCGTCATCACCTTCCTCACAAACATCTTCCTGTGGAAAGGCATCCCCAAGACTTTCACAAGTGACAACGGACCCCAGTTCACATCAGCCAAATGGACGGCTTTCACCAACCGCAATGGAATCCAGACAAGATGCACACCGGTATAACACCCAGTGTGTAACGGCCAAGTAGAACGCTTCAACGGGGTGATCATGGGCTCGATCCAGGTAGCCATCAGTGCTGGAAAGAACTGGAAATCCGAAGTCAGGAACACTGTGTAAGCGTATCGCAGCACACCAACCCTCACGGTACAGCCCTTTCAAGATCCCTAGAGGCAGAGAACCTTTCACCAGAGACAGCACAGACTGGATGACTGTGTGACTCCAGATCAAGTGGTTCACGGCCATCGTCCGTAGCAACATAGAGAAGGCACAACGTATCTACAGGGCACATTACGACAAATGGAATAATGTGCGCAAAGCCTCACTGGCGGAGGGCAACTGGGTCCGAGTCAATAAGGGACACCCAGGACAAAAAGGAGACAGCAAATTCAGTGAGCCTTTACGAGTCTTGAATATATACACCCTGCCTTGTTGAGCAACAGCAAGGTGCGGTCAACAATCGAAGATGGCCAAGTGCAACAAGATCTTGCAGTGGGGCATGAACAAAAGCGATCTAGAAAAAAGCGACAACGCAGCAGGCGTAGCAGCACCATCCACTGACCCAGTAAGCCGGGAAATGTAGACTTGCAACAGGAGCTGTAGTGTAGTTCCTAGTTTCCCACTAGGCCCTGCGCATTGGAATAACATAAACAGTAGTATCGACGTGGAACTGCAGATATTCCAGGCCTCCACTGACTATGCTAAACTTAATTGGGTTGTGTTACCAACTAGCTCAGAGGTCACTGGAAACTTTCTTCTCTGCATAGGAAGTGATCAGCTTCCTTGGCACAGACAAGAAGGGATTCAGTTTTCCAACAACCGTGCAACATGACAACTTTGCTCCTCAGATCAAGAGTCAATCTCTAGGGTCGTGTGAAACAATAGACATGTATTTCACTCAGTCAGTCTAGTGCAGTTTACTTTCACGAGATGTAGAGAATAGAGAGACGGGCGTGTATCAATAAAGGTTAACATTTATTGAACAGTCTTTCTTCTCGTACAAGAGAAATGTATTGCCACAATTGCAATAACTGTTATTAGAAAAAGTACGTACAGTAAGATAAGTATTGCGAAATAGAACTGTAAAAGCATTGGTATGGTTTCTTAGCCATACAATGGTTTAAAAGTAATAAAACATATATACAGTCATATATACATTAGGCTAACATACTCAACTGGTGCTTCTAACTAAGCCTACCCCAGTGTGCCTGACCTAAGCCTAACACGTGAAAAGGGGAGTAAGTAAGTAGCTTAAGTTAAGTTGGTTTTGCCAAGGTTTGTTTCAAGAATTCTCGTCTAAGGGTTTAGTCAACACCATACCTCTGAATAGAATGATGGAGGATTGGTATCTCCTTCAGGGGTCTCTCTCGATATCCCAGTCACCCGCGAGGGTAAACCGGAAGCGCCGGGACTGGATTTCTCTGCACGAGAAAGGCAGCGGCTCTCTTCAGCGCGTCGAGGAAGGAGGGGGGACAGCGTCCGCGGGCAGCTGGAATCTGCTGGATGTCTTCGCAGAGGACCGCTGTTCAGCTCCTTAAGCGTACTGCACCATAGTTCGCGCTGTAGCGGCGATAATGGTAATCAGCAGCTTCACCACACAGGATAGCAGGCTGCAGCAACAGAGTGCTAGATTTACCAACACGGGTCTTGCAGCTCACTGCTCACAGCTTACAGCTCACAGCTCACATTGCTTAAGGCAACGTTGGTAATATTTATACCTGACAGGTGCCGGGTTTGACGCAAGTTTGCTGGACATAAGACGTCAATTAAAGATGTCACTAGGAAGTGACAGTTATCAGTTGCTCATTAGAGTTCCATTACTAATCAAAACATAGCAAGCGGGGATTTCCAGGTTTGCTAAGTTTTTATCTTGTTGAAGAACTCGGAGTGTTATCTAGGAATATCAGATAGTGACTGCTGCTCTGTCATTGCACTAATTGGTCGCAAAGGAAGTAGCAGAGAGTCATGCTGGAATGTGGCTCTGTTCGTGTGAGGCCAGAGATGACTTTTCAGAAAATCGCACTTGAACGGTTATGCCAATATAGGGAATAAATGGATTTATAGCCGAATAGGGGCATAAGGTCACAGTATCGATCAGGAACCTAGATAAGCACGCAACACCAACTCCACGTTTTCATGTCCATCAAAATCACTAAAACTAAGCAATTAGATGCATGTGTAACATTGCCCACCCCAAAATACATAAATGCATTCGAAATAGGCGTACTCGTAATACATGGAATTTAGGTACTGCACGTTTTTTAAAGCATAGTAATCATTCAAAAATTATTGCATATGAAATCAATGAACGATCATGCATAGAGAATTACACATGAAGTATCTCTGACAGAAGAAATGCGAGATAAATCATCACATAAAAATGCATTGTAATAACATGTGTGCTAGAGGCTGGTGTTATGTTGTTATGTCTCTAGATGTGTTTAGAAATAGAAGTGTGAAGCTTCTGTTCTCTAAGAATAGTTTTTACGTTAAGCAAAGAATTGTTCGTGCCAAAAAAAAAAGGTCAATATTAGAAAAATTGTCCAATTCAAAGAATTATTGCTTGAACGGGGAAAAATAGATTTCCAAAGCTCTTGGCAGTTTTTGTTGATTAAAACTGAAGGCCGAATCCAGAGTTCATGGAACGCTGTGTGTCGGAAAGCTTCTAAAAGTTATTGTTTCTCTGTGGGTGAGAACATCGTATCAGACAGGCTCTCAAAGAATTGGTCTACAAATTCAGGTGATAGTTCAACCAAATTAGATAGCGCTGTAACTTGGCAGGTGTGAGAATGATTGCTGTCATCGAAGGCAGGACCAGCAATGCTCACAGCACGTTGTACCTGGATGATGTTGCTTTTGTCACTCGCTCCACTGTTACCACTTGGCTGTAGTACAGGAGTCTCCACAAATGCCGTCATCAGGATTGGTAGCCGCTGGGGACAACACAATGCGTGAGCCGTTATTGGACTGAGCAAAGTATCGACGTCCATTGGTACTGCTGATGGAAGTGAAAGACAGATGTCCAACACGCATTCATCGCCGCAAAGCATACACCGTAGCACAGGTAAAATGCAATTTTGCCATATTGGTCTGAATGAAAGGAACCAGGTCATGTTTAGATCTCTCAGCCTGGCCAATCCGAGGACGTCAGTTATCCTGTCCCTGTAGCGCATTGCTAGGATTGTCTCTTCCATTCCCATGGGAGCTATGTCTGAGCCGAGGCTTGCCATAACGTAGCAGGAGGGTCAAAAATAGAATCCCTGCAACGAGTCCCAAAAATAATGGTATGCCGCCAAAAATGGAGTGCACAAAATTAGGAAAGATTCCCAAAATTGCCTGGAAGGGTGTTAGCAGTCCCGTAAAGACTGTCTTAAATATGCCTGGGATGCTTGTTGCACTAGACATGTTAAGGAGTTGGCTGAATATTTCTACGAAATGCACGGGGCAATTTGTTGATAAAAGGTCATGGACTTCAGTAGCCGTCCTTGCGACTAGAAGATCATACGTCTCTTTAGATGACGTTATAGGCACTGTTGTCTGTAAAAGCACAGATTTCATTTTGCTTAATGTATCAATTCGTATAGAATAGAGATTCAGACGAAGCCAGAGGGGAGTCACTATGTCTGGAGGCCCGCTCGGGAACAATGCTTGCATACAGCATTTGACCATGGACGTAACATGTACTAGATAACTTGTCCCTGGCGCGAGGCCACAACACCTGTGATCCGTTCTAAGAATGTAACTCCCGTTTGCGAGTTGCATAAAGAAGGGCTCTATCTGAGTTGCAGGTGTGACTAGCTGGTGGCATGAAAGGTTGTTTGAATTCCCATCACATGCTCCGTGTAAATTAATACCCTGACACAAAAGTATACCGCTTAGTGAATGTTTACAGTTCTCACCACTAAGAAATACATTTTTGTCGCTGTCACTATAGCAAGAATGAGTGTATGGTAATTTCCATTCGGATTTTACATATCCTTTACCCAATTGTTCATACTGGCCAGCAGGTATGTACTCAAGGCACTTTTTAAATCGGAAAGTTGTTATCGGAATTGTGATAATTCCGTGTATTATCCATTCAATGACAGGACTCTCTGACATTGTCAATGGTAATCTCTCGAGTCTTTCGATGCTCAGGATTGTATAGTCTGCTCCTTTCTGTGCCAAACTGATCTGTTTATCAGTAAGGTTAAAACTGGAAAATAATGACGTTGTGTTGATTAAACGCCAAGGCACATAGCCTGAACGAAGGTTTTGCAGCGTCCAGCCTAATTCTATAATAGAGCGTAATTGAGACTGGCCATGTTGTAACATTAGCAAATCTCTGTCTATCACATCAAAGGCAGAGGATACAATATTGTCCAACGAATATATTCTGGAAGACAGAGTCGTTAACCCATTGTCTACCACAGAAAGTGATTTCTCCAAATTAATACGATCAATTTCTCGTATTTTTTCAGCAGTTTCAATTTGCTTTACTTTCCAAGCCTCGTTGTAAGCAGCATAGATTCTGGTCGCTATGAAACGCTTTTGACGCTGTTTGCGTGGTCCAAGAATGAAATCGCGCAAATCAGCACCATCTTTTAGTAAAGACAAGTGTTGCTTAATTTCAGCCAGTGTGGATGTTGTAAGCCATTCTAGGCAGAGTTTCCCTACACTGTATGTTGTTTTAATCCCTGGATGTTGTCTCTGGGAGTATCTAGGGTCTAATCTGGTCATTTTTAACCCCTGTGTTTTATTCAGGAATCTATCTTGACAGCTGTTTGTGTCTGTAGGCCAGATTAACCACTTTTTCCAATCAGGATGTGTTCTGTTGAAATGTAAAATTTGTGACACGCCTAACTCAATATCTGCAGTTACATTTTCAGGTATTGGCTTTGGTATAGACGGTGTTTTAAGGTCTTTGTTCTTAGCTAGGCCAAGACAAGATGTTTGGTGTATTGTGTCATTTAAAAACAACATTTGTTCAGGTATCATGCAGGTTCTAAATAGTGCTTCAATGCCTTGCACCTGCCAATCTTTTGTACCCCAAATTGTTTTCGTTTCAATATTATTTTTCCAATAATCAAAACCAAACGTCATCATTTTGTCATAAAATGCTTCTGAATATATCAATTTAGAATTTGTCAGCATTGTTTTCATTCCTGTTTTCTCTAACAGTTTATAATAAAACGTTTCTGCATCACTGGTGTTAAACCCTGAGAAGTATTTGAATTTTTCAAATAATGCTTTAGAACTGCTTTTAGGTGGTGTAGAACAATGTTCCCATTGATTGTACATAAAAACATTTCTAGGCTGTGCAGATTTATGCAAGTAATGATCCCCATAGTGGGTGTAACAGAATAATTGCTCATAACTAGATGAACCTTGTAAATAATCATGATCTATGAATCTAGCTGACATTACTAAATCAGACATCATGTCATTAATACTGTTAAAGTCCCAATCATCAGAGAATGTACTTGGTGTCACAAAGTCACTTAAGGACACCTTTAGTTGATGAGGATACTTCAGGATTTCGACCGGACCATAGATCTCATAGTCTGTTTTCTCCCATACTACCCCACCAGGTATTGGAATTGCTGTGACATTTACTGTTGACAGTTCTCTTTTCTTCACATGGGATGATCTGTGTGGTTTCAGGACTAAGTTGACGTTCTGACTTGCTGTGTCCATTCAATTGTAATGAACTTTCCTAAAATTAAAACTAAAATTAGGCAGAGTAGGAGTATGAATACCCCTGAAATTATCCAATGCTCAATCAACGGTGAATCCAGATATAATTCTTTGATTTGTTGAAGGAGTCCTGTTGTATTTTCTTTAAAGGACTTTTTTGTTTCTGGCATCACTTCGGGGTCGTTCAGATCTTCAGAGAAGTTGTCGAAGTTGATGAAATAACCAGAGGCAGTTCTGTCAATTGATGGGATTGTTCTTTCAATCTGTCTCTCGGTAGCACTTTCTGATGCCACATCATTGTAGACTGGTGTTGTTTCTTGACGAACTGTTTCAATCTGTGTTTCAAGAGGCACGAGTTCCATGGCATTATTGCATAGTCCTTCATTGTGCACTGCAGGCTGATCGAATGTGATTAGTCTTTCAGTTTGAACCTCTTGGATTGTTGCAAGTTTGGGTATTCTGTTGTTTCTTGGGAGTCCACTGGGCCTACTGTTGATTATAGGCCACATGCTTGTGGTTTTACCAGTTCGATAGACACGACTCTGTTCTCCTTTTTACCAGCAAGGGGCGGTAGCACAACTGATCTTGTTCCGGTGACTGCTAAGACAGGTACTGCTTTTCTGTAAGAAGGCCCAAATTCCTTCTTAACCGCGATCTTTTCTCTGACTAGATCCCCAATCTTTGGAATCCAGACAGGCCTTGCTGGGGCTGTTGTGTGTGGTGCCTCGTCAGTGGTACTTGGCTGTTGCTTTAACTTTATGTTGCTTAATGATTTTCTTGTTTCATTCAGTTCCTGTAAAACAGCCAAACTATCCTTTACATCAAAGTGCTTTGTTTCTTCTTGTACCACTGACATCTGACTATCGAGGTCCTGAACGCGCATTCTAATTCCGAACAATAGTTCGTATGGGCTGAAACCTTTTAGAGAATTTCTTGGCATGTTGTTAAGACTAGTCTGGACACTTATTAAATGTTTGACCCACCCAGCGCCTGAACCTAATACCTTCGCTGTTATAGATTGCTTTATGTCACGGTTTTTTCTTTCTACCACACTATTCCCTTCGGGATGCGACGGACAAGAATACCGCAACCCAATTCCCATGCTGGCCATGGCCTCCTTATAGGCTCGAGAGCTGAAAGCAGGACCCTGGTCAGAATGGAACGTGGTAATTGCGTATGTGCCGATAAAGACTCGCAAATCTTTTATAACCGTTCTAGCGTCAGCCGAGCGCTGGGGCCACATCCATATGAACCTCGTACAGGAATCCACTGCTACCATGATATATCTATAGTTGCCGTCCCTTTGTAGGGGACCACAGTGGTCCAGGTAAACGCATGCAAATGGTTTATCCCAGATGAGAAGGGGTGTCTGCGCTGGTCGTTTCACTGTTGATACTTTTATCATTTGGCATATGTCGCATTTTAATACATACTTTTTAGTTTGTATTCTCAAGCGAGGCCACCAATATCTCTGTTTTAATAGTGATACTGTTGCTGAAACGCCAGCGTGTGCAATAGCAAGCCCTTCGTGTGCCGCTTTGATTAGTCCTAGTCTGTGTTCCCTGTTTGGAATTACTCTATCCCCCACTCCAGGGATTCGAGCAAAAGGAACATTATTTGTATCCGTTAAGTACAAGTACTTTATAGGAAAGCCTTTTGGGAGTGTTTTCTTATCATTTTTTACTGACGTAGTGACAGCTTGTAGAATATCGCTGTCTATTTTTGTTTGTGACCGAGTTATCGCAGCGACGGAAGCCGTTTGCACCGTTGCTTTCGCGGCTTCATCAGCCAATGAATTCCCTGCAACGTGAACGCCATCACGTTGATGACTCAGTGTATGTATCACGTGAGTCTTTTGTAGTTCTTTCTGTAAAAGAACTACCTGTTCCCAAAGCATTTTATGCTTTATTGTGCCACCTTTTGCATCTTTGAAACCATTTTCCACCCAATTCTGCAAGTATTCATTATAAGATTGTACGCAATAAAAAGAATCGCACACTATTAGTGTGGGGAACTCGCGATCGGTATTTTCTAGCGCCATCTTAAATGCTACTAATTCAGCTCGTTGAGCCGAGCAATCTCCTAGAGATTGTGTTTTAGTGGCCAATGGTCTAAATTTTCCTTTGTGCCAGCGACCTTTAACAATCGCGCACGCAACACTGTAAGCTTGCTTACCCCCAACTGCGGGTTGTGCTGATCCGTCAGTATATATAATACTTCCGTATTCTTCGAGAGGCAGGATTTCAATTGGCAGAGGACATTCGTATTCATATTGTAAAAATTCCTGTGTTTTTAAGTTAGGATCAAATTCGTAAACTACGTCTGTTGCGGCAAGAGAATTAACCCACTGAATCCATCTCGGATGCAAAGCTTTAGCATTAGGAATGCTTGCTTTAGTTACCGCTTCTAAAGCCGGTATGGGTGTTACGATTATTATTCGTTTACCTTGTGCTAGGGGCCTTTCTTTCGCTACAGCAGTCTGAACCGCAGTTAGAATTTTCTCCGTTGAACTGAATTTTATTTCAGCCTTTGTGTACAAATGTGATTTGTAAGCTATTGGTACCTTTTCTCCCTCATTAGAGGTTAGGTATGTGAATCCGCATCTTCCTGGGATGACTCGGATTACAAGATCACGTGTGTTGTCTCGTGTATCTAATTTTGTTTTTGCTAACATGTCTGTTTGCAGTGATCTTAAAATTTCTGTGTGTTTTTGAGTCCAATTGATTTGTTTAAAATCAGGTTTAATTAGTTCGTAGAGAGGTTTAACCCTCTCTGCGTAATTTAGGATGTAAGTTCTTCCGAAATTCAGAAAACCTAGAATGGATTGTAAATTCTTCAGCGTTTTTGGAGCTTGGAGTACAGCGCACTTCTCTAAGAAGTTGTCCGCTAGGCTTTTCCCTTCACTTGATAATTCGTACCCTAAAAATAGTACTGTCAGATGGGCAATTCGGGACTTTTTAAAGTTGAATTTGTAACCCTCTGCTGCGAACCCAAGTATGATGGTGTTCACTCTTTTCAAGTGAGTATCCAAGTCATCGTCTGTGAGATAAATATCATCTACGTAAGATAATGCTTCATCATCATAGATTTGTAGTAACTCTGTTACCCTAGCTGAGAATAGTCCTGGGCTGTTCTTGAACCCCTGTGGAAGTCGACAGAATTTTTTCTGCGACCCAAATGCGGAGAAAGCGGTCAAATATCTGCTTTCTGGTGCAATGTTTTGACAAAAGAAACCATTAGATATGTCTAATGTCGTTTTATATTTTTTCCTAACTATGTTATTCATTAGGGCTGCACTATGCGAGTTTTGTACTGCAAAAGTTTTGCAACATGTATTAAGATGTCTGTAGTCCAAAACTAGACGATATGAATTGTCTGGCTTGGAGACAGGAAACAAAGGATTGTTCATTTGAGAGGTGCATGTTTCAATCACCCCCTGGTACTCAAGTTGATCTAAGATCTCCCTGACCTGTTTTTTAGCTTCTTGCTTTATGGGATACTGCCGTTGGGCAGTTGGTTCACTTTTTAGTTGGATTTTGTGAGGAGGAGAGTCCTCATCCCATCCTACATGATTTTTATATAATGCAGGTGCCTGGGCTACTGCCCATTTCCGTGCATATGTATATTTTTTATGAATCGGTATGTGATTCGAGAAGGCAGGCATAATTACTTCTTCGCCACGAGGGCACTCCCTGACAAACTCCGGGGGCCAATCTTTTTCAGCTAACAGAATATCATAGCCTTTTGAGAGCTTATCCCAAAATAGACCCTTAATTTTCCTAGTCTTATCACCCTCCATACGCAATGTTATTTTGTATATTTTATGGGGCTCGCTAAGTCTGGTGTCGGCAGTTTCAACCTGAATGTACTCATTCGTGTCCACTGTCTCCAGATGACTCATCAAGTTCTTGCGCGCTATACTGATTTCTGCTGCACTGTCCAACATTGTCAATGCCCACTCCCCGTTTTTCAACTGTGTCCTCAGTATTCTCGGCATGGTTGATTACTCTAATACTGGCTACCTTCTTTTTAGGAAATTGAGATTTTTTACTCTGAGCAGGTTCCTTGTCTTTGGACTTGGTGTGCTCTCCTGGGTCTGACCGTCCTCTTCTTTCCGAATTCTGTGGAAAAGATCGAGAGGGACGTGTATCAATACTTTGATATCTATCAGGTTTTTTCAGATTATCCCTATTTCTAAGGTTATATCTTTTCTCAGAGGGCTCCCTCTGGGGAGACATCTCTTGACATTCTTGCAATGTCAGGATGTGGTGTGTAGCTGGCTAGAACCGGCCACGTTGCTCCTGGTCTACCTAGTGGACCGAGCCTGGTTATGTGATTATTGTGTTTTAGGGCGCCATTAAACCAGAGCAGGTGCTCTTGAAATTTAAGTGGGATTTCAATCTCCTCGAAAGGAGCGTACTCTCCCGGAGGTTCCTCTATTTTGTAATAGTGAAACTCTTGTGTTGCAGCGTTTGCCGCTGGAAAGTTTATCCATGAATAGAATACCTCTGTCTGCCGATACTCGTGAGCCTCTATCACGAAAATTACTGTACCACCTTGAGGTGTCAGTCCGTTTTCTATAAGTTTTAAAGTTATAGATCTTCTTAAGTGAACCGGGATGATAATAGCATCCGGGTCTGCTTGTAGGAGACCTTGCTGAGTCGCATCTACTGCGGCCCCAGAGGTTCCGTTGGTTTCCACTGACATTTTAAAAATGCAGGTTTGCAGAGTAGCTCTCCAAGGAGACAAAGATTAGGTGCACAATATTTTGGAACACTGTATCCTTCAACGTTGAATAAACCGGAGCTTTACATAGGAATCTCTTCCTACTAAGGTCGGGCGGATTTTAACCTTTCACCCACTCCAGACGTCTATTGGAGTATTTACGGGAGAAAGGGGTCTGTGAAATATGCACGACTGAGTTACTCTATAAGTCTTACGTTAGTTTATCGCCTTACCAAACGTTGGGCGCCATGTAGTGTAGTTCCTAGTTTCCCACTAGGCCCTGCGCATTGGAATAACATAAACAGTAGTATCGACGTGGAACTGCAGATATTCCAGGCCTCCACTGACTATGCTAAACTTAATTGGGTTGTGTTACCAACTAGCTCAGAGGTCACTGGAAACTTTCTTCTCTGCATAGGAAGTGATCAGCTTCCTTGGCACAGACAAGAAGGGATTCAGTTTTCCAACAACCGTGCAACATGACAACTTTGCTCCTCAGATCAAGAGTCAATCTCTAGGGTCGTGTGAAACAATAGACATGTATTTCACTCAGTCAGTCTAGTGCAGTTTACTTTCACGAGATGTAGAGAATAGAGAGACGGGCGTGTATCAATAAAGGTTAACATTTATTGAACAGTCTTTCTTCTCGTACAAGAGAAATGTATTGCCACAATTGCAATAACTGTTATTATAAAAAGTACGTACAGTAAGATAAGTATTGCGAAATAGAACTGTAAAAGCATTGGTATGGTTTCTTAGCCATACAATGGTTTAAAAGTAATAAAACATATATACAGTCATATATACATTAGGCTAACATACTCAACTGGTGCTTCTAACTAAGCCTACCCCAGTGTGCCTGACCTAAGCCTAACACGTGAAAAGGGGAGTAAGTAAGTAGCTTAAGTTAAGTTGGTTTTGCCAAGGTTTGTTTCAAGAATTCTCGTCTAAGGGTTTAGTCAACACCATACCTCTGAATAGAATGATGGAGGATTGGTATCTCCTTCAGGGGTCTCTCTCGATATCCCAGTCACCCGCGAGGGTAAACCGGAAGCGCCGGGACTGGATTTCTCTGCACGAGAAAGGCAGCGGCTCTCTTCAGCGCGTCGAGGAAGGAGGGGGGACAGCGTCCGCGGGCAGCTGGAATCTGCTGGATGTCTTCGCAGAGGACGGCTGTTCAGCTCCTTAAGCGTACTGCACCATAGTTCGCGCTGTAGCGGCGATAATGGTAATCAGCAGCTTCACCACCACAGGATAGCAGGCTGCAGCGACAGAGTGCTAGATTTACCAACACGGGTCTTGCAGCTCACTGCTCACAGCTTACAGCTCACAGCTTACATTGCTTAAGGCAACGTTGGTAATATTTATACCTGACAGGTGCCGGGTTTGACGCAAGTTTGCTGGACATAAGACGTCAATTAAAGATGTCACTAGGAAGTGACAGTTATCAGTTGCTCATTAGAGTTCCATTACTAATCAAAACATAGCAAGCGGGGATTTCCAGGTTTGCTAAGTTTTTATCTTGTTGAAGAACTCGGAGTGTTATCTAGGAATATCAGATAGTGACTGCTGCTCTGTCATTGCACTAATTGGTCGCAAAGGAAGTAGCAGAGAGTCATGCTGGAATGTGGCTCTGTTCGTGTGAGGCCAGAGATGACTTTTCAGAAAATCGCACTTGAACGGTTATGCCAATATAGGGAATAAATGGATTTATAGCCGAATAGGGGCATAAGGTCACAGTATCGATCAGGAACCTAGATAAGCACGCAACAGAGCGAGGCCAGTACCTCGGCAAATGCAGAAGGACAGTCAGCAAAGTGGCACACACTGTGTCTGTTCAGCCAAGACGAAGCTTGTATCCCAAACGGGACTTCCGACACCCGTTGTAGAGACCAGGAGGAGAGTACGAGGTCAGCTGAATCCCACGGAGGAAGAGAGCAAGGGATCGGAACTCACACCTGCATGGGCCGTGCTGTGAAGCTTCTGAAACATTTCAGTGACTTTCAGTTGTGAATCCCTCTCTCCCTATCTCTCTCTCCCTCCTTCTCTTCCTTCCACCGCATCTCTCTTTCCTGCCCCGCTGTCCTTCTCCTCAGTTACAGCTTATTGATGTTGTTAAGGGGGAAGAAGTCTAGTCTCCCGGAGGCCACATGACTCGCCGCGAGGGATTGCTGGAGTGACGTGACGCTGGCGAGATTCAGATCCGGGCGCAGAGGCGAGCAGGCCGGCTCTCCTCATTGTTACTAGAATAAAGCATCCTTGAATATTCTACCTGCCTGTGTCTGCTCATCCTTATGGTGGGGCGTTGCCAGCCACACCACACTTATTAAACCAGCTAAACCTTGTAAATGCTGCATAGCTGATTAGTTCATATAACAGAAATTCCATGCATTACGATTACAGAAAACAGATATAAAAAACAATTATATTCGATCCTATCATTCATTCTGTAAGGTTGCAAAGTTTGCAGTTTCTTTGTAAAAAAAAAACTCAGATCTTTCCAACATTCTTTGTAGATTAATCCCTGGTTTTGGTCTAAGTGCCTCAAGTATGGTGAAAGGTAATTGTGCAATTCATGACGTGCTTTAACCACATGGCTGCTAGGCGTTTTCCCGTCCTGCGCTGAAGAACCAAAATCACCATCATTCATGACGAGCTGGCCTTGTCATCCACGCACGGCAGGTAAGCGCCATGAGGAGCCCAGCTCGTCATTAGCTTCGAAGGGGTTAATCCAATGGGTTGCCACAGTGGATTTCATGTTTTGATTACGTATGTTGCTGTTATGCTCCCCTATACACACTTTATATTTTCTTTCTGTCTTTCCTACGTAGACTTTGCCGCAAGGGCATTTCAAGGCGTAGATTATGTTGGAAATATCACACGTGCTCGAATGCATGAGATTGATCTTGTTGCCTTTAGTGGGATGTACAAACAGATTACCAACAATTACATTATTGCAATAAACATAGTTCATTCATTTTTGCATTCTTTTGTGAATTTGCGATTTTGTCTCTTGTCTCTTGGATAACAGTTCTTTCAAATTATTCAGCCGCTGCATTGCAAAAGTGGGCTGTTGTGGAAATAGCTGCTTAAAATAGGATTCTGTTTGTATGGTTGACCAATGTTTCATAATGATAGATTTAATTGTATTAGCTTGAGTTGAATACTTCACAGTGGAAATGATAGGGTTGGATTGTTTCGTTTCAGTGTGTACCAACAGGGACTCTCTACTGAGGGTTAGACTCTTTCGATGGCTTTTGCAACTATTTCTCTGGGACAACAATGTTTTTGGTAATTATCAGAAAAATTCTCAATTGGTATATGGGCTTCTTCTGGGTGAGATATGATGCTTTTCAGCCTGATAAATTGTGAATAAGAAAGATGGCATTTTAATGAATTTCGGTGAAAGCTTTTAAAATTATGATAACAATTGCATTGTTATTTCAAACGTGCTCCTGCCAGCAAAGAGGGTGACCCCTCCAGCATTCTTATGTTCACTCATGTAAATAGTGCCTGCATGGCACATCAAATAAAGCCCCCCTCCTCCTGTTGTGAGGGGACTTGAGAGATGCAGTCTGAGGCAGTGTGCTCTGCTCACTGGAGGATCCCGCACACCGGAGGCCTGTGTAAATAGCACCACATGCGATGCAGCGCACACCACAAAATTTGTTTTATTAGTTATTTACCTGAAATCGTCCGTTTCCCTCATTTTACAATCCCTTCTTCCACCCCACATCACCGCCCGGTGGCACGCCCTACATGGGCCGTGGCTGCTTGGCAATAAAAGGGGCTGGGCGCACCTGCCCGTAGCCAGTTCCACAAACTCACTCAGTGTGTTCGTGTGGTCATTATGTATGCATGAGGGATCAGGGCCATACCACATTAAGCTGTGTACAGCGGGTGCAACCATGTCACCGCAGGCAGTGGTGTAGACCTGGGACATGTAACTGTGTTATACCTCCCTGTGAGCGTAAGCGGAGTGGACAGGCATGTAACAGTATAGCGTAGGGTGTGGCTCCATCTGGGTGTGGTTAAGTTTAGGCACAGCAAAGGATGTAACTGATGCTAGTGTCTCTGTTGTAGTGTCTGCGCCACCTGTCCTGCAATGGACAATGATGCTATATAGCATGCCCCCGCTGTGCCTGCTCCACCAAAGGGGTACATGGGTCTGGCCACATTCGGCACACATCATCACTGTGCTGTAGTCAGAGTTGAGGACATTCGCAGAGAGCCATGACAATGGTGTGCCGCAGGGGTGCAAGTGATGCATCCGCGCTGTGCACACTAGTTACTATGCTTACGGGGAGGGAGGAGCAGCAGTGAGACTACTTAAGACACATTGATGCCGCTCATTTGCAACAAACAGTTCCTCTCATACAGGAATCACTAAGTCACACATACCACACACCAATGAACCAGTAAGCCTGCCTGTTAGAATCGGGGGTCTCTGGTTGGCACAGGTATGCACTTGTGACAAACAGGGACCCTCTCCTCTAGTCAGGGTAAGAGAACTACTCCTTAGAAATAACGCCTGCTCAATCTCTAGGTAGTGTGGCGCGAGCAGCCAAGGCTAATCTTCAGGGCGATAGTTGAGTTAAGCATGTATGACCACATACAGTAAAATCACAGACCCACCACAAATGGACACCAATCGTAAGTTTTGTATCAAAAATACGTAGGCTTTATATAAAAATAGATTTCTTATGCAGGCTTATTCACAAGACCATATAACATTGTTACAATTAGGCCACTTAGATTGGTTAAGGCAAAAGTTCTTTAGTTTTTGGTTTCAAGGAGATGCGGCCTGGTTCTACGTGTAGACCGGCAGGGAAAACAAACGTTGTGGACCCTGGATCCGATGCGAACTCTCGGTGGAGTTGGCGTGTCACAGTACCTTGTTGTAGTGCTTGTTCACGGCGTTCAGGGTGGACCAAGTGAGGGCGGTGTGCAGCTCACTGGGCGAGGCGTCCGTCAGGCCAACGAGGCGTACTTCTTCCGTTCGCTGATGGATGCGGGTGTATCTTTGGGTCGACGGGGCTGACTTGATCAAGCGGGGCAAGTGCGGCACAAGGCTCAGTACTCAGCGTCCCGAGAGGCCTTTGAGCGTGCGGCACGGCTCGGCAATGGTTAAGGCTTCAAAGTGGGACAGCGGCGTACGTCTTCACAGTATGCGCCGTCCGAGGCTCGGTGTAGCTCTCGCAGGGAGCTCCGGCGGGAGGAGTGCGATGCACCCAGCGCACTCCGAGCGAGTGAGGTAAACGAGATGCAGGCGGCCCTGGACAGCGAAGAGAGAGTGACTCGGGTTGAGCGTGGCTCTCAGTAGGCAAGGGCGTTTAAGCACGAGTCGTTGACGGCTCGGGGGAGGCAAAGCACAATTGTTGGCACAGTTCCGGCAGAGGGGAACTCTCAGAGAGTCAGCAGTCAATAAGCGAAGATAGAGTGAGCCCAATGGTCCTGGGGCCCAGTTCAGGGGGCAAGCTCAAGATCAAGCCCTTGGAGATCGTTTCAGGCACAAGTCTTTAATGTCCTTTTTGGTCTTTTCCTCTCCTTTTTCAGCAAGGCACCAACTTCAGGCCAGTCTCCCGGATCAGAGACAGTCTTTCCTCCTTTAGATATTCCTGGTCCTTCAAGTCGGGCAGAGGTTCTTTGTGGTCAAAACAGGATCTGATTTGGTAGGTGCGGCGCTCCTCTTTTATACCCAGTTTTTTTTGTTCGTTCAGGCAAGGGGGGCCTGTGCATAGTCCATCTCAGCTCTTGAGCACTTTCTTTTGCAAAGTCTGGTTTTTCCTTTCAGTGAGCAGACGCTCACACAGGAGGTGGCCCTGCGGACGCTCCACAGGAGGTGGAACCAGCATTGTGATGCCAAGTACAGTCCAGGAGTACTCTGTTGACGGTCTTCCCCTCTCTTCTTACAAGGTGCAGGGCAGAGTCGTCAGCCGCTCCCCTGGGGCCGGAGCCAGCATTGAGGTGGCAGAGCACCATCCTATTCAGAGTCAAGGGGCACTCCCCCACCCATCCTGGTGTAATCTTTTTATTCACCACCTGTCTTCCCCCAACCCCTGTCACTCACAAAAAACAGACAACAGATACACATAAGAGCAGAGGCGGGCTGAGATGGTTAGGCAAGCAAATGCTAGCTTTCTGAAAGTAGCATTTGCAAACACAGGATATTAAAATAAACTTTACTAAAATAAGTATTTTATTATTCTAAGTTCAGGCATAATAAACGTGACTTTATTACCATGTTCCCCGAGTCCACTGGGATTATAGAGTGTAATAACCAGCAGCCCATTCTGGCCTACGAGAACAGGTAGCCTTGCAATAGTGAAAAACGAGAATGGCTGTAATTCACTATTAGGACATGCCACACACATCAGGGTCTGTCCTACCTTAGACTTACAATGCACCCTGCCCACGGGCCTACCATAGGGGTGACTCATATGAAACAAAGGGAAGGGTTAGAGGCTGGCAAGTGTGTGCACTTACCCAGCCAGCATTACAGTCCCAGACTGCACACAGGTTCTGCAGAGGCAGACCTTAGACCTATTTTTCAAGGCGGCTTCTGTGGGTGGTGCAACCAGCGCTGCAGGCCCACTAGCTGTATCGGTATTCACAAGCCCTGGCACTCCGGGTGCACGTTACTGGGGACTGATAGTAAATCCAATCAGCCAATCATCGAAATCAATTACATGTGTACACTTTACATCGGGAGCACTTGCAGTGTGGCACTGATTGGCAGTGGCTGAGTGCCCTAAGCAGCTAACACCAGCCAAACATCTGAGGCACATCAGCAAAAAGTGGAAGGGAGCCTCACGGCAAGGTGCCAGTTCTAACACTGCAAACACATCATGCAGTATGTAGTCTTGACCCATGTCTCTCTGTACTGTCACAGGTGACAAGAACATGCATTCTGCGCTTGGATGATGACACACCTCTGAGCCCCGAACACACAGGCCCAGAGGCAGTACAACTTGGCCCACAAAAGCACCAATAGCATCCTGGAGCGCACATTTGTCACATTTCAGGTGCCTGGACATCACAGGTGGAAAGCTCCTGTACAGCCCAGACATTGTGTGCAAGATGATTGTTGCATGTTGTGCTTTGCACAACATATGTGTACATTGCACAACATATGTGTACGCAGCAAAGCCCCATGGATACGAGAGCCAGATGCACCGGACGATGATGACGAAGATGAGGCAGGTGAACCACACCCCACTGCAGCCATTGCAAGAATAGCCCGTAGGGATTACATCATTGACAATTTCTTCTCTGGTTGACATCACATTGTGACATTCCTTAGCAATAATGGGACAGTACGATTAATGACCACAGACAGAGCATGTGCAAAAAAATGCATTCAAAACACATTCCCTGCGTGCATGTCACGCATCTGTACGGGTGCAGCATGTAGTGCTGACAATTTTGGAATTTGTTAATGGATGGTGGGTGTGTCACCTCTGTGCAGTGAGGCTGTTTAGGGTGTCACGTATTTGAGCTGCCAGCTCTGTGTGCCACAGGTGTTATGGTGTCCCACTATTCGGCATTTCACATGTGTCCCAATTCATTCCATTTTGGCTGTCATTTGTGGCCTACAAGTGACAACAGGGCTTCTTTTGGGCTCTGATATGTGCTGCCATGATGCAGAGATGCAGCCTGGGACTCAAGTCCCACGACATGGCAACATGTACGTAAGGGGCGGTCAATGCCCCTACATTAGTCCATGCTTTAATTTTTGTATGATCATGGACATGGCACGTTGGTGTACAGGGGGTGTTGCTTGTCCCTCTGCAATTTGAAGAGGAGATGTGGTTTTACAGTGTGTTCCATGTATGTTTCCGCATCGGTGCAGGTTACATACTGAATGCATGTCAACGTACATTGTGGCTGTTTCTGAGGAAATGTCTATCTGATGTGGGACAATGGTCATTTGTTCTACGTTATAGCTTTGGCGTTAAGCTTGTATGTTGTCATCTTACTGTTTTTTTACTCGGAAAAAGATCACAATATGGTGGCGGTGTATGTGAGACACCCCCATCCATATTATGATGAGTGCGGTAATGAGCCTTGCGGTCATTGCAGTTTGGGGCCCGTAGCGGGCCCCCATGGTGTTTGGGGGTGGGAGGTGCACATGCTCATTGCCATGCACTATGTGGCAGGCACCACGTGGTGCCTGCGGTGTAGTGCATGGGAATGCCGGGCACAGTCCATTTACACTGTGAGTGGGTCTGCAGCTAGCAAATCCACCCGCAATGTAAAGTGGCCAGGATGCGCCCGCCAGTGTGGCGGGCGCATCCTAATTTACATGGCAGGACTGCTATGACTTCGGTAGTTGGTCCCTGGCTCCCCTATGGTGAGTTTGGCCGCCATCATAGTGGACCCCTTGTTAACACAGCGTTATTTTCCCACAATAGACTGCGATGTTTAAAGTTGTGCTAAGCTAATTTGCAACTAATAATCACATAATTCACTTTTGGGGGAATTCAGTAGATCCGTGAATACATTTTGCTTAGAATTCGATTGCAATTAAATTATATATAATTCACACAACTCTTTTCCCTTTAGATGTAAATATTTCTCAACTCGCCCCACGAGAACCCTCGTATCAAAAGCTGATTAAGAGTGAGGTAAGCACCACATACCTAACATAATTTTTCCGGTAGAAAAGCTCTATACTTTTAAATATAATGGGTTCGAAATATTTGATTTAAAATATTTTATTTGAAATTAAATGGCATAGACAGGAAAATTCTTTATTAATCAACCTTGCCTTTTACGCTTGCTTAGTACAAAACCATGAATAAAGTTTCAACTGGTTACGTTTGAAAAAAAACGTGCACTAGAATGTAGGCATAGGCATCAAGGGGATTCGCAGCAATTTAGATACAAGACGCTTTTTAAAGCTTGCAAAGGTATTTTCAATTATGTATGTATTTTCTCATAGTGATCTCAGGACATTCTTTTTGTCCAGCTTCCTTTGGAGTTGATAATGAGCAGCTCCCAGGTCTAGCCAAGATAAAGCATTGGGAAAAAGCCATTTATGTTTTCCCCTGAAGGGCTGGAACCTTAAAGAAATGAGAGGTTGCTTTCCATTATCAGATGATTTGTTCAAAACGTGACTGCCCTTCCTTTCTGTGAAGAAAAACAATGCACCGTACAGTGCAGTCTGCTTAGTATGTATTTCTGTAGGTCCAGAGTGCTTTATAATGACTTACTCTCCTTGGGCCCGATTCACAAAGGTAAACTGTGATGAAAGTCTAACTTTACGACTTTCGGTATTCATAAAGGGTATTTACTACTCGTAAATGCCCCTTGTGAATACCCAAAGTCGTAAAGTTATACTTTCGGCTCAGTTTTCTTTTGTGAATCGGGCCCCTTGATAGTTGTACTGTCATCTGTCGTTATTCTTCTATGCAGACATTGCGGTTCAGACTCTATCGGAGAATTCACCCTTATTCAAAGTGAAAATAAAGCTTTGCAGTCGGTGGGCAAGGTAAGCTAGGGTGGCATGCCCTGCAATGGAGCAAGACTGGATGCAGGAAGCTGGATACCAAAGCTCATGCTTGTCTGGGCCATATTATCAAGAACGCGATAACATTGTTGCCGATTTAACAGCGGAAAACTGCAGCTAAAGCAGCGATAATGGGCTTGATAATATGCCCTTGTGAATTCCCATAGAAGCCCAGGTTCACACCAGAACCGGGCTTCTATGGGAATTCACAAGGTCATATCATCAAGCCCCTTATCGCTGCTTTATCTGCAGTTTCCTGCCGCTAAATCGTCTATGATATGATATGATATGAATAGGCTTTTATAAAGCGCGACTTACACTCCATGGAGCATCTTGGCGCTATAATGTTATCACCGTTCTTGATAATATGGCCCTGTCTTTTTTTAAACTGTTCTGCCCTTTAGGCATGTTGCATCGTCTGTGACACATCTGTCCTATTACCTCAAGAAGGAAAGGGAACGCCTCAGTCAGTATTCTTGGCATGCTATCATACTGTGCGACTGACTTTCACTTCCGTCAGAAGGAAGCAGGGGGTGGTATGAGGGTGAGCAGCTGCAGTGAAGAGACTTTGAGTAGCACCTGCCTGAAAAAGTACACTCAACGCCTGAGTAAATGCCTGAGTAAAAGGAGGCGTAAATGCTCTGAACCAAACTAGATGGCAGGTAGATAACCTGCTCTGATACTGTTGTACACGAGCAGCATGGCAGACATCTTGTAGGTAATTAGCCCTATATATTAAAGCTGGACAAGGAACAACCATGTCACAATGCCGGGATATAAATGTCCTATTTCCTCAGTTAAGGTGCTATTCATTTTTCCTAAACTGCTACCTTAGTTATTTGTGTTTTAATTAACTACTACACGAATGGGTTTCTAGTAATTCAGGTGGGCGTATCTTATTGCTTACTAACTCAAAGACAATACCGATTTGAGGCGGTAGAGGGTATGGAGAAGACACCACTGGGTGTTCGTCTTGTTGATGAACTGAGACAAGGATTATGCGTCTATTCTTTGTGTGGATTTGTCAGAGAATTAAATCCATAAAATGCAAATGCACTGGGTGTCATATGAGATGGTTGCCGTGGACTACAATGTAAGCAGTCGAAAGCAAGAATTCAGTTGCTCTTTGTAATCCATAAGTACACTTTTATTATGGCTCTGGATTATACAGCATTGCATATCTTTGAGCCTCCTAATTAGCCGCGGCCAGTGCAGGTTCCAGCCTTGAACCCACGAAGAGCAAAGTGCTTAGAGATGAAATTTTGGAGTGCAGGTCATACGCCCTAAACTATACTTACCTATTCATTCTCTATCAACTTATTGCAATACATTATGCTATATTGTGCTATGTGCTTGTCTGCAAGATATTCACACCTGGATGTGCGAATCTTCCCTGAAGCTGAACGGTGCAAAAACCGAAATCATGTTTCTGGGTAATAAATGGTCCTCCATCCCTCCATCAGTTTGGCCGGACGCCTTTGGTGATATCCCCACGCCTAATAAAGAAATCAAAACACTAGGATTCTGGCTGGAGCAGGACCTCTCCATGAAGACCCAGGCAGCCAAGACCGCTGGTACATGCTTTGGCCTCCTGCGATCAATTCGCAAGATTCTCCCTCTCCTTCCCCCCCTATCCAGGAAACTACTGGTTCAAGGGCTTATACTAGCTCGGCTTGACTATGGTAACGCCGCGTACCTCGGCGCTCCTGAATTCACCTTGGCCAAGCTCCAACGTGCACAAAACGCTGCGGCGAGGCTCATTTTGAACCTCCCTCCCAGAGCCTCAACCAAACCGGCCCTCAAAGCTCTGCACTGGCTTCCTGTGCGCCAGCGAGTAGAGTTCAAGGCCCTGTGCACCACGCATAAACTCATCAACGGGGCTGGCCCTGCCGCTCTTAAAGACATGGTCATCCCCTACAAAGCCCCCAGAAACCTTTGCTCTGACAGCGAACATCTGGCCATAGTTCCAAAATTTAAGAAGTCGCGCACCGGTGGCCGCCGCTTCTCGGTCAATGCCTCTTCAAAATGGAACGCACTTCCTCGTAATCTGCGTCTTGAACCCTGTCACGCCCTCTTCCGTAAAAAACTTAAAACCTTCCTCTTCCCCAAATAGTTCCCTGGTCTCCCTCTCCTGGATCTCACAACCATACAGCGCGGGGATGCCCTCGGGTCACCAGGCGCTCTATAAATCATAAAATAAATAATAAATAATAAATAAATAAATGTTTATCTTTGCTATATTGTCAGCATTTGTATTGTGTTTTCTAAATTTAGTATCGGTCGGGTAGTGCGTTGTTATACTTGGTTCTGGGATTTACCTTATTTGGTTGTGATAGATGTGCATAGGCAGCAGCTATTTTTTAAGAGTCTAGTATTTATTCTATTTGCTTAATATAGGTATACAATTAGTTTGATCATGCTAAAGATGTGTGCAGTTTTTATGTTGTTGAATGTGTGTGCCAATGGACTGCTGATGAGCAGGATGGTTAATTGTTCATAGCCTATCCTCTTCAGTCTGGTTTCTAGAAGGCAGTGCAAGTCAGATAAATAACTGCAGGGTGATGTTTTGCTTGAGGGTATGTAATACTTTCCATAACTTTATCTGAATGGTCCTAAGATGTACATTAGTGTGATTCCGACGGCATGCAGTTGACGTGGCAGCACTGTGGCAACTATATCTTGAGAACATGTGGATGCTAATCGTGTATTTTGTTGTACACGTCTGAGTGCAGTGAATTTGTCTCCTGTGGTAAATTATGAGTGGATTGGGTGGCATGAAATAAATATTGTTGGGTGGAAGGTGCTTTATAGTAGCTGATTATGACATACTGAAAGTGAGTTAAACTTGTGATGTGAGGTCTGTGTACTGTACACCAGTAGTGAGGTGAGTCGTGGATTTGGGTGATGTTTTTAGCACAGCCGTAGTCGATTGCAAGGCAAATCATAGGTGTCTGGGTCATGGGGCAGGTAGGTGTTTGTATGTGTATAAGTGGCTGAGAGTGATATCTTCTATTTCGCAATGTCATAAACTGACCTACTTGTGGGAGAATATTGTGTTCTACATATGCACTTTATGATAAGTGATCAGCAGCCACTAAATATCCATATCTCTCAGCACAATGTATTTTTTCAAACAATAACCAATTCAATTCAGCCCCAATTTTAAATCGCATTCAGTTTCTAAGAATATCCTCAAGTGAAAAGTTTTTTTTAGGAATACTAGGATCACTTCAAACATGTCATGTGTTTAATTTTTTTTTCTTTATTGATGATTTATAACAGATATTCAAACCAGTGTAGCCAACACGTTTTGTCTCCTTTCATAAGACTTCTTCAGGGCTAAAATTAAAAAACACAAATTACATATAAACTTAATAAAATCCCATACACATGAGAAACATTAAAATATAGCATTTCACTTGAAGGATATTCTCAGAAACTGAATGAGATTTAAAATTAGTGCAGAATTGAACTGGTTATTGTTCGAGAAACTACATTGTGCTGAAAGATATGGATATTTTAAGGGTGCTGATCATCACTCAAGTATTTACGTTTGTGGATTGTATCTGCTTAACGGGGACCCAGGAGGCTGTTTTCCCCTGATGTAAGCACCACTGTATAAGATTCAACATCATGTTATGTTGGGTGCGGCACTGAGAGTCTAAGCCTCCTTTTTGTAAATCACTTACGTTATGATAAGTGCATGAGCAAAAGAGTGCATAGGTGGATTCCCTCTCATCTCATCCCTCTCTGATGGTGTCTGAACTTCGACCTGTGCCTGCAAACTTTCTCTAAATTGATAACTACAAATACCTGAGGGCCCACAAGCTTGCATTCCTTACCTTCTACTGCAATCCCATAAGCATTTAATTGCGTAGAATTGTAATTCTTGTAACTACAGGGGTAGAAGCACAAAACGATATGCTTAAGACAGATTTATGAGGCCAAAGAAACAAAGGGACATATCTAAACGGAAATAGCTTGATGGCAAATTTTGTAGCACCGTGCTGGGTCATTTAAAAAACACAGGGATGCGCCATATTTTCAAAATACGGTGCTGGTGCTAAAAATAGGTGACTATCACTAACACAGACACATTTACACCATAGAGCAAGGGTCCCTGCATTGCAGGCAATGTTTGTTTATGTGCAGGAGGGAAACATCCTTTACAACGCAACTTTTACCACGCAGTGCTTTTACATCGCAACTTTTACAACGCAAACTATTACAACGCATTGCGCTGGGGGGGCGCTCTAGGATAGGGAATAGATTTAATTTACTATCCAACACCTTCCAAACTATCCACGGGGACTGGAGTTGGAATAGTAAATTAAACTATTCACTATCCAGCACCCCTCAACACTATGCGTTGTAAAGGCATGCATTGTAAAACTTGCAATGTAAAAGCATGCGTGGTAAAAGCATGCCTTGTGATGTCATACATCCTGTGCAGGAAGGTGTCCCTTCCTGCACATAAACAAGCAATAATGGCAATTTACTACTTTTGTGTGTGCTGGATTCTGGAAGTTACATGGAATCACCATTATTTAATGAGTATTTATGTGCAGGAAGGTATTGCTTCCTGCACTTAACAATTGTTAAAGGCGTTTTGCTCTTTCTATTTGTGCTGCCTAAAGCAGCACACATAGAAAAAACAAAAATGAGGAGAAATAAAGGCATTTCACCTCATTGCACCAATCTAACGCCTGCTTTTGCATGGCACTAGTTTTTGGCACTGCCTCAGATTTACAAATTCTTGAAAATCTGGTGTAACATCAAAAAGCAATGGGTGCTGCTGTGGAACAGCCACAGCAACACCCATTGCATGCCCTTTTTATGCAGAAAACAGTGATGAAGGGTACTATATGTATAAAGCAGCGTTAACCCATGCAAAGTGGCTTAATATCACTTTGTAATTATGGTGCAGGGCATTGCGCTACAGGAACATCATAAAAAGTGATGTTCCGGTGGCTCAATACCCTGGTAAATATGCTCCTAAGTAACTTAAACTTTTCTTACTGACATAATAAGGCACCATGAGGAGCTGGCGAGAAGTTGTCACTAAGTTAAGCCCTGTCACAAGCCTCATGTTTGACACATTTTCCTTGAACGAGTCTTATTCCTCAAAAACAAAAAAGTGTCACAAAAATTTGGCAAACAGA
This sequence comes from Lissotriton vulgaris, assembly GCF_964263255.1. Lineage (NCBI taxonomy): Eukaryota > Metazoa > Chordata > Amphibia > Caudata > Salamandridae > Lissotriton > Lissotriton vulgaris. The sequence continues at coordinate 1,381,638,571 of NC_141693.1, read as the reverse complement.
AAAAATAATGGAAGCATTAGATTTACTTGCTGCAAGTGTACCACCGCAGAAATATATTTAAAAGACTAGGAACACTTCATTAGCGTAATAGTAATACACCAAATCTAATCACGTCGGTAGGGCTGGGAGACTTACAAGGCCTAAAACATTTATTAGATCAATTCGCTTCCACGCATTTTATTAGGAAAAATACATTTTGGAATAATTGTGGCATGTGCAGATTATTTTTCATTTCGTTCATTACATCTAAAGAGGAGCACAGCAGATGGATAATCAGTTAAAAGAGCTGTCATTTGTGAATTCACTGTCTTCTTAGCATCACGGGCATAAGTAGGAAATCAGACCAGGCACATTCATTAGAGCAATAATTAATCTGGGCATTATTTAGGATCCCGTGGATTATTGCATTCTTGACAACAGCATTTGAGTTTATGCTCTTTGAATAGATATGCCTGAGGGCTATTCTGCGGTAGCCCAAAATGTTAAGGCAGCAAGAAAGTTGATAAATGGCAACATGTTGTCGGGAAGGCGGAAATGCAGCCAAGAAAGTATATATTGAGCATAAGGGACAGGTGGAGTCCATTTTAATTTTAAACACAAATGGCCAGATTCACTAACAAGTCATGCAACGCAGCAAGACAACTTGCTGCACTGCATGACACAAAGTGATCAGTAATGCACAATATTTAATAAGGTATGACACATTCTTGCTCTCTCCCTGCACTGGGCACAGAGTGCAGCCTAGCACAAATACAGTCACCCTTGTGCCATAGTGAAAAGGTGCCTGCATTACAGACTGGATAGTTTTTGTGCAAGATCAAACACCTTCCTGCACAAAAATAATCCTCTGAAGTATTTCCTCTATCTATGTGTGCTTCATAATGCAGCGTCCGTAGAAGGAGGAAATAACAAGGAGAAATACATATTTTTCTCTTCATTACCTTGCACTGCCTTGTGTTACTTCAGATTTACAAAGATTTACTAAGTCACAAAGAGCCACGCTCTGATTAGTAAATCAGAATTAAGGGCTTGCATTTCCTTGCGTGACCCAACAGCAATGCAAGCTCTCAGTTAATCTGGGCCTAACTTAAACGCTTCTTTGGGAATCCATTCCACCCATTATTTAAAATTGGCTTTGTAGTGAGTAATTCACATTTTCTGGCTTTTTATTTGCTGGTTTTGTTTGCATTAGGTAGTCAAGTGTGTCTTCATCCCACCCATGCAGCAAAGCTTGTTCAACATAGCTAATTTTATTCTTGCACAAGTCTTCACTTTTTGTAAACAGGCCTTTAAGTATTCTTATCTTGTCACATTTGCTGTGCATGATAACAATTAGAGAGAGAGGGAGCAAGAGAGACTCTCAGTCCCCCAAATTAATTTTATATCAAACAACAAAAGAGTGTCATGCGCAAAAAGGTCTGTGTTTGAGCACTAAGACAGAGACAGAAAAAATTCCCTTGTAAGAACACACTGGAAATCTTTTAGGGATTTTTTAGAAGCCCTCACTCACCAACCTGGTTGGTGACATGCTTCATCATCGGGCCCACCAGGAGAAGCCGAATGCCTCCCTGAAGTGCTACAACGCCAGAATACTGCGGAGCTGGTTTCTCGTGACAGTGATGTGAAAAAGGAAATGTGGTTTAAAGATGTCTAAAACTGTACCAAACAAACATTTTTATTCACTGGTCAGTCAGACATGGTCAAAAGATATGTGTGGGAAATCTACCCAAACATTTTTATGGAAGTTTCCACTTATAGTGGGGTCGACATGTTTCTGCCCGTTTATGTGTATAATTTACTGGGCATTCTTCAGGACCGTGTTAAGTGTACCTCGGCGGCATGGGCACGCTAAGGCCCACCCTAACCAGAGGACGTGAAAGTTAAAATTTAGATTCTAGTGTAAAAATTCAGTGCAAGAAAACAAACGAACAAGTGGTGGGATTTACCTCTGATATGAGGAACCTGTATAGTCTGGAAAAACAAAGAGAGACATACATACATATAAGACAGACATATACTTAATGCTCTTGGTCTAAAAATGTTTTCTGCTAGGCCAGTCTCTGCATCAAAGTGTTATATGCTAGTCTGGAAGGTGACCCATGTGCCATAAGTTATATGTTAGTGCGAGAAAACGCTGTATAATTGCCCAGGGGGGTATTACAGGCGTATGGGCATGCACTATGGCAAAAAGGAAATGGGGCCACAAGACAGAGTGGCTAGTTATACATCACTTGTGAATAGCGATCAATGGGCCATAAATGTACGGCCAAAAGTGCTATCATTGACTCTAAAGTAACACGCTGAAAACAATTGTATACGGCATGTTAATCTCACTTGTAGGTTAAAAGATCCACGCCCCATACGTCTCGGGAGGGGGTGGAGGCGACAATGGCACACCCTGTAGGGGGACATCAGATAGAGGAAAGCCAGGTAAGAATTACGCGCCAAAATGGTAGCGAAAATGTAAGTTACTTAGCTCTGTGATAGTGGAGAGAAGGAGTCTTACGCCCGCAACGCCTGGCACCCGCTCAGCACCTGGCTTCTCCTGTAACCGGACCTTGTGGTTGTGAGCCGGGGCCACAGAGAAAGCTAATGAGGAGTGCCGGTGGGGGGCGGGTGACGCGCAGGGTGCGGCAGCCAATCGGAGAGCCGCTCTTGGATAGAGGCTTGGAATGCAAGCCTGGTCAGCAACCAATCATTTGGCCCGTTCGAAAGAGAGGCTTGAAACTCAAGGCGGATTGAAAACCACAGAGCTTTATTCTGGGGAATTTCAATGAGCAGACACCGAAATGCCCGAGTAGCTAGGGCCGGTGTCAGGCAGCTCCTAAATGTTGAATAGGAGTTGTGTGTAAGATAGAGGTAGCTAAGAGAGATAAATACCATTTTCTTTGATGATGCACTCGGTAAAAAGGCGGATTTAGAGGAGCAGGCTAAGGAGACAATAAGTGGCTAAAGAGCCTGTCGCCAAAGTCTACATGGGCCAGTATTAGATGGTTAATCTGGAGTGTGCAGACCATCTGTACCACACCTCCACAGAATACTGCCAAAGGGCTGGGAAGAGTTGAATGGATGATCAGCCCAGGGGGAATATGAATTTCTACAGATCACGGACTTAGGCTATAGGTCGGTGTTCTCAAGGGAGCATATACCGTGCAGTACTTGACTGGAATGACTGCGATGGTTGATGGCATACGTTGGAAAAGGGGGGGATATGAATGGTCAGCGTTTCATTACTGTAGACCAGGGAATCTGGTCATTAAGACCATGCAGATGAGTGCCAAGTCTGTACACCCAGCGTTGTTCTTTTTCGTACAAAACACTGGTGATGTTTCTCTCTGAGTCAATTTGCTCAATGATAGTCCACTCAAGGTCGTTAGGGGTGTGATTCTGTTGGAGGAAATGTTCACTCAACTTTATGGTTATTTTGCGGCATCTGATGATACTACGGTGTTCGCAGATACATTGTTTAATTTTGTGGGTGGTCATTCCAACGTATCTTTTCCCGCAGGTGCAGGTAATGAGATAGACAACGTTCGTGGAGTTGAAGTTCGTATGTTTCTTTTGTATCCAGGTTTTTCCTGGTTCAAGGAGGAGTTGTTTTGTGTGTGTCGTCAAGTGGCACATTTGCTGTGTATTCAAAGACAGAGGTCAAAAGTCCGGCTCTGTCTTCCAAGGGAGCCTGGTGTTTACGTTTCCTGCTCTGACTTGAAAGTGAAATGATTTATGTAACAATCTTGTTGGGCACTGGGAAAGAAAAAAAAATTCTTTCACACAACAACATGTAATTATCTGTAAATGAACTGTGCAAATATTTCAGAATGTATCAGAATTAGGGAAACACAAATGAAACACTTTGTCATTGTAATTCAGAAGTGTGGGGAAATAAATATTTGATAAGATCAAAACAAATCAGTACACTAGGTGGTGCCATTTCCACACAATATAATTTGTGTACTGAATGTTTTATCAGTAAGACTGTATGCACAAATGTAATGGTTGTTTCAATTGAAAATATATTGTCTGTAATGGAAGTGTGATAACACACCATGCATACTCCAATCTAAGCAACTACACTCTACTCCACTCTATGGTACTACTCTATGACACTTTACGATTCTCAACATTACTCTACTCTCCTCTATGACTCTCTACGGCACTCTACTCACCTCTACGACACAAAACTCTATGACACGACACTTCACCATACTTCACTCCACTCTACTCCACTCCACTTTACAAGATTCCAGTCAACTGCATAGCATAGCATGTGTATTTGTAAAGAGCACGTTCACTCCGAACGGGGTATCTTGGCGCTGAATAAAATGACATTCTACTCCCCTCTATGGCACTCTATGTCACTTTACTCCATTTTACACCACTCCATGCTATGCTATTCCACTCTGACTTTACTTCACAATCCTCTACGGCATGCCAAGCCACTCTACACCACTCCACTGTATGCCACTCCACTCTAAGACAGTTTACTCCACTCTACACCCCTCAATGCTATGCCCCTCATCTCTGCACTCTACCCAGACACTCTACTTTATTCCATTTTATGACACCCTAAACCACTCCACTCTATGACACTCTACAACACTCCACTTTACGAGATCCCAGTCTATGAATGTCTACTTCACTCTATGACACTTCATATTACTTTCCTCCCCTGTATGCCACTCCATGCTATGCCACTACACTCTGACACTTTACTCCACTCTATGCTACACCACTCTACACTACTGCACTGTATGCCACTCCACGCTATGGCACCTTACTCCACTCTAAGCCCCTGAACTTGATGCCCCTCCATTCTACACCCCTCCACTCTGACACTCTACTTTACTCCATTCCATGACACTGTACAGCACCCCACTCCAGGACACTGTATGCCTCTCTACTCCACAACACTCTACTCCACTCTACTACCCTCCACTCTATTCTACAAAATGCCATTCCACTCTATGCCAATTCACTTTAGGCCACTCTTCTCTACTCTAAGCCATTCCACTCTACACTACTCCACTCCATGACTCCACCCTATGACTCCATGACTCTACTCTACTCTACACCACTCCCCTCTATGACACTACTTCACTCTACACCACGCCACCCTATGGGGTTCATTATGATGTCAGGCGGTGGCACCACCATGGTGCTGAGGGGGGCAGAAAAACTTATTTTGGCGCCCGCGAGCAGCAGTACTCACGTCCGCCACATTAGTATAGCAAAACATAGATCATTTTCTGTCCGCCAAGGAGCGCCGAACATGGCCTTCAAAGTGCACCTGCCACCACGGCGGTGGGAGCCAATTGAGACTCACCGCCGTGCAGAATGAAATCCGCCCCACTTCACAAATTAGGATGGCCCAAACTGGCAGACGCACCGCAGCGGAGACACCGCCTAACCAGAGACGGCGGTAACTCGACAGCGGAGCACGATAGCAGAGACACGGTCACCTCCACCCGGTCATGAACACCATGGACCCAGCTCTACATATGCATCCCGTGATGTACCTGCTACAGCACTATCATCAAATAGGCCGCCGCAGATGCTGCCGCAGGTACGCAACTACACAAATACAACACTCAACACACAGGATGACACAGGGTCCAATTTCACCACAGACACCCTGCTGAGGGATACAACACATCCACAAGGGCACCCACACATTACCCCCTGCCACCAAGTCTCCCCTCTACATCCAGGACACACATCATCTGCGAACTAGAAGCAATGTCCCGTTCCCGGTCATGTCACTGCTGCGGTCAACACATGCGCACAATGCAGAAGGCAGGGCCACTCTAAGACATGGGCAGGTCACAGAGACCACAGGGAGACACCACCCCCAACCACACATCAACCCACCCCATCAAGTCACAGGCCAGGTGCCCATTCTGTGCACCTCCATGCACAGCAACAAGCACAGCAACAAGCAAGCGCAATGCACACCCAGCACTACACAACAAAAAACCAGGGAGGCAGCCACTGCAGGAGTGGCTGACAAGGAACACACAACACCACGTCCTCACGCACTGAAGGCTGACAATACTTCCCAGCACATACACACACAAACAAACACACACCCTGGGTGTAGCCACAAACAGAACACACACAGGGAAGCCTGAACAGATGCCTGCCCAAAAACTACATACAAGCACCACATGAACACACACAGAACCCCAACAGAAACAGACAGCCACACTGTGGAAAGGCAATGGGAGCACAAACACAACATGAGTGCACAACATCATCACTAAAGAACAAAACACACACACACAACATACCACAAATCACACTAGAAGTGCACATGCACAGAACTACACTGCCACATCAAACCAACCACAGATGCACAAGAAAGCAGAAATCAACAAACACCACAGGACATCAGGGGATGCACATCAGGCAATGCCAAGCCCAGATACACACAACACTGTATGCACAACAAGCAGTGTGTGCACAACAAGCACAACAGCTACACACAGACATGACTGACACAACCTCAACACACACACCACAAATCAGCACAGCACAAAAACAACAGCACACCCAGGAAGTAAAGGAATATCACCGCCAACACACATACATCCAACACAACAACAACAGGATGCAACACTCTGGGATACAAGAGCAGAACCATCTAAACCAGAGCACTTGGCAGCAAACTCAGCTGAAGTGCACATGGGCAATCCTCATTGATAAATAGTTGAAGAACATCACACATAAACCATTCGGGCAATGTTCAGAGTGGAACGTCACTCTTGGCCCAAGAACTGCACCACAAGGCACAGTTTCACAAATGAAGTGATGGGGAGGCACATACACATGTAAACAAAGGGCACAGCTGACATCAAAGTCAACTGACTTGCATGTCAGTAGTAGACATGTAAGGGGTGTGCCATACACAAATAGAGGGAGTGCAGACCCACAATGACTAGGCACAAGTGGCACACAAAGGTGATGGCATTACACCACACACACCATGCCATACAGGAGGAGAAAAGGCACCATGTACCTGCAATGCATGAAAAACACAAACACAATGCCAGTGAGGAGCAGCAGGGCCACACAGTCTACACAAACACGCTCAAGACACATTGATGATCAAACAAGCACAAAACTGATGTGCAAGTCACACACTTTGCACACTCATAAGTGACCAAAAGAAAGAATAAGGATGAGTCACACAAAACTGTATGGACACACCAACACACTGCACAGTGCACAACAGACAACTCACACAAGTGCATACAATCATTTACACAGGGCAGGACAATCAAAACAACAGGCACACAACTCCTGGGTGACACATGTGTGTCTATCACAATCCAGGGGCACACACACATCCACACCCACTACAAAAGTCTCACCCTTCACACTGCACACCTCCTCACCATCCAAGAGCACACATCTCATGTAGGCCAAGGGACCAGGACTAAGGGCCAACACAAAATCACCACACAGATACACAGCTGGGCACATATACAGGAATAACACACATACATCATGACATTGTCCAGCCTGCATGCAAACATGTGCACAGCATCACACCCTGTGCTGGCAGTGTACCCCAACCTGACATAGCAATAACATAGCCAACAATAGCAAACAACTAAAAAGAGGACTGCATGACAGGTGAAAGAGCCAACACAGATAGCACAAGTATCAGTGTCTGAATGGACTGAAGACACTGTCACCCCTGTTTAAAAATGTGATGTCGGCAAAGAGCTTGGCAATGTTGGAGTGACACATAGAGCATGGGGCACAGGCAACCAAATGCACACACCAAAAGAACTTTAATCAGCAAGGACACTGACAAAACACACAACAGAGTAACTGTCTTTATTCAAATATTGCACAGATGTGACAGTATAACAACAGTAGACAAGAGCACAGTGGAGAGTACAACCCAGCAGAGCAACAGGGCCAGTGTCCATGGCAAAGGGGAGAGTCCAACACAGCAGAGCAACAAGGCCAGTATCCATGGCACAGGGGAGAGTACAACACAGCAGAGCAACAGGGCCAGTGTCCATGGCAGGGGGCACAGTAAGTAGAGTGAGTGTGTTTGACCGTACCCTTCCATGACCAGCAACACACCTAGGTGGCAAACAATGGGCAGCACTAGCACACCTGTATGAGAGACAGGTGTATGAGGGGGACTGCCACTCACATCTGGCTGTCAGGCGGACTTGGAGCTGGCTGTGTGTCGGGGACAGCAGGAACACTTGACTGGGAGACAGAGACCCAGGTGATGTAGGGCTATCAGTTGTTTGGCAAGCAGGAGGGCTGTTTGGACCAGGTGGTATAGTGGCACGTGGAGGTGGAGTCATGCAGACCTGTGACACAGTCACAATACGAGCGGAGGAGCGGAGGAGCGGAGGAGTGGAGAAGGGGAGGAGGAGCAGAGTAACGGAGTAATGGTCTCGGGTTGTGTGTCGCGGGTCGCAGTCGGAGTGGCGTGTAAGAAGACCGCAAGAAGTCCGCAAGAAGCCCATTTCTGCCCTGCTCTGCCCGTATTTCGGCCCAGCCAAAATCAAAATCAAAGCTAAGCTAAGCTACGCTACGCTGATGAAGCGAGAAGCGAGAAGCTGAAAAGCAGAAAAGCCGAAAGCCGCAGCCGCTGCTGAGGTCTGGGTGGGGAGCCTGTAGCCAAGTCTAGGCGGACCAGACCGGACCGGACCAAAACCAGGGGCCCGAACCCGAGCCGGAGTCTGAGCCTGGGCCGCTGTGAGCAATAGAAGGTGCCACGGTAAAGGAGGCTGAGGCTGAGTGAAAGCCTCTTTTGCAGCATTCTTCCATATCTGCCATTCTGCCTAGATTGCTGTGTAGAAGCTGTGTAGAAGCGGCTGTAGTACCTGGAAGGGAACTGTCGCTGGAGCAGCTTATTGACTACTTATTGTTTTATTGTTTTATTGAAGCCTACTGAAGCTGCATTGAGGTAACTTCTTCTTTGGCGAAATAGTAAGCTTAGTTAGGGAGCAGGCGGACACTGCTACCCACCCCCCCACTGAAGTCCCGCCTTTTCTAACGCTGAAGCTGCTGAAGGTGTGGGGAGTGCTTGAAGAGAGGGAATTGCTGAAAATAATATTCAGTATCTAGTGTCTCGTTTAGAGATACCTGCGGCTATTGCAGGTGGTTTGGCCTTCACAGCCTTCACAGGCCTCACTGTGAGAGCCTCATAACATCAATAAGCGGGGTTGTTCCGGCTGAATAGTGAGGCTACAGTTAGAATTAAGCACATTGAGGGCACGTAGGCCGTACTTACCCCCAATCTTGCTGCCCTATTTTAGGTGCTAGTTGATGATGAGATCCGGCCGTCAACGAGGCGCTCTGCCGAAATTAAAACAACGCCGGAGGCATGTTGCATTACCCAAAGCGGGGTCACAGTTAAAGTCAGAGGGAAAAAATGAGGGGGTCACTTTATTAAGGGACTGCTCGATGGAGCCAGTTGAGTTGAGTTTGTCACCTTTATCCCCTATAGTCCCCGGAAAGATTCAATATCGACGCTCAACCGTCCATTAAGAGTTTCTTTTTTAAGTACCATCACACTCAAAAGCAAAATACAAATCAAATGAAGAATGGCAATTCCAGTGTTAATTGCAGATCATTATCTTCTTCTCCGTTATCGTCACCGTGTTTGACTAGTGATCAGCTTTGTGAAGATCCGGAGAATAAAATTGACTCGGCTTTAGCAAGGCCTAGTGTTAAGACGGACTCCCCGGATAGGAACTTAATTTCTGGCCAGTCTTCTCCATTGAAGGATCCCAAATTTATCCGGGGTCAACTTAAGGCGTTTGATGTGAGTAGCCTCAAGGAGAAGTCTCCAAAGCCATTCAAAGACACACAAGACCAAGTGCTTATCCCGCCGGAGTACCTATTGGTGTATCCTTGAACGCTGCAGACGCAAGCACAAATCCACCGCCAAAATATGGGGGACCAGTCAATTGGGCTAATTTTGAGAGAGGACTTACAAAATTCAGGAATGCAAGAGTCGAACAAAAGATCTATAGAGAGTGGAAATGTTGTATGTCCAATAATTGATATCTCTTCTGGCTCAAATCATAGTGTGAGTGATGTGGCCGTAGTGGCTGATCATAATGCTGCTAAGTCGCTCAATAAAGGTGGTGGAGATGTTTTAGTATTAAGCCCGATTGATCATCCTTCCTTAATCAGGGACGCTCGTCCTTTTAATTTGGATCAATCCAGTATAATCTTGGAGAATACTTTCTGTATTAATAAGTCTGTTTTGATTCCAGGTATGGCCAGTAGGTGCTATAATGTTAAGTGTTATATTAAGGAACAATGTAAAACTTTTAATTCCGCAGATTTATCTTTTTTAACAAAATGTCACAGAAACTTTCAGGCAAAACCTGATGCCTTGGAAAATATTGTTGGTAACCCTGAGCGTGGAGTATGGGATTGTTTGCTTAACACTATGGATTCTATAACAAATGCCCTTAATTTCCACTCTGACAAGTTAGACATTCAGATGGACACTTTAAATACTTTAGCAACACGTTGTAGGAATTGACGCAAAACTTTTTCAACTAAGTTGATCTCTAAAGGTCAAGCTGATAAAGAGAACCAGTTAATATCTTGCACTTGTGCTCAATTGATTGATAAAATCTCTGCCCCTCAAGTCAATAAAAAGGTTAACCGCATCGCTGCGGCTGCTTTTCCCGCTGTGTGCGGCGTTTTTCAAAAACCCGCGTTACATGACGAGCTCAGCTCGTCATCAGCATACGAGCGCCGTAGCTGATGACGAGCTGAGCTCGTCATCAGCATCAAAGGTGTTAAACAACCCAGTAAAGTTGGGAGTGAAGAGTCAAAAGAAGAGCCTAATCTAAATGTGGGGACCAAAACCCAGATACTAGCAATTCGAGAAAGTCGAGGAGGACAAGACAAGCCTATCCAAGATTTATACTCCTATCCGGGTATTCAAAACGTTATTAATCAGAACGAGATTACTCCAATCCAAGAATTAGCAGGGCCCAACAATAATACATAAAACTATCCAAGGAAAATAGGGTCAGTTTGGCCTGGAAATGACAGAGTAGTCTCAAAAGGAGAGCATATACGGCTAATGATACAACTGTAAACCCTTCCCATACGCATAATGGCCAGATTAGTCAGGGAGTACAGCCTTGTGTTCAAGATCAGAAGCTGCTTTATGGAAAATTAGTAAATCCCACCCTTCTGCAATCTAATAAGAATGAACAGGCTGAACGTCCTTGTACTCCGGCTCAATCAAAGCCAGAGCAGTCTGATCGATTACTTTTTCTGGACAATCCCCTGTTGGTGAAAGCTGGGAATAGGGATCTATCCGAATCAGGGCTTAGGAGTAAAATGGAATCTTCCAAACTGCAGGTTGAAAATAGAAAAGTAGTTTTCTGACCCCAATACTCTACTCGTGGTTCACACGATATTTTGAATAGGGGGAACATTTTGAAACTACTAAAAGCAATTCCTGATCTTAAGGATGTTTCAACTGAAGACCTGGATTCAGTAGAATTTAAGATAGACAGTGGTAACAGGGAGACAACCATCACGACCTGGCTAAAGGATGATATTGTAAAGAAAATATTAACGAATTCTAATAATTTTGAAAGTTGGGGGATCAAAGTATGGAGACTCCATGGTCTACAATACCCGACCCCATTAATACCTATAGTGAAGAAGGAGGCTCCAAGATTAATTGAGGTTAACTAATTCAGAGTATTGAAAGGCGCTTCAGGTCCATCCTCAGCCTTAAATAGGTTAGGAGGCATTAAAATCAAAAGCTGTCAGCCCGGATCACGTGTGTGTGAGGAATTAAAAGGGGTCTCCAAGCGGCAGATGATTGGACTTGGCTTCCGTCTATTCTATCTAGAAAAAATTCAGTAAAGACTGATTGATGTTGGGGTACCTCATATAATGCACCAACAGCGTTTAAATTCTGCTCTTGGAATACAAATGGTATTAACACACTTATAGAAGATGTAAATGAAGTAGATTTTTAAAAATTGTTTGATATGTTCATTTTGCAAGAAACATGGAATTTGGGCAGTACACCACTGATCGGCTGTTACGAATATTTGAACACGGCATGTAGGGACGCCGCTTATGGTCGACCAAGTGGGGGACTTTCAATATATGTTTCTTTGCGTCTTAATGTTGAACATTACGAGATAGACCTTCAAGACAAATGGATTCAGTGCGTCAAATTAGTAGCCAGTCAATCGTTGATCATTTTAAATGTTTATTTGAGTTTGATAAAAAGGTTAGATCATCTCAACTTATCCAGTTATGGGAAATGGTGAAAGTGCTATATTATGATCATAGAGATGCACAGATGATAATTTCTGGGGATTTTAACACTCACCTTGTATCGTATAAAAAGCGGGATACCCATTCAGATCTACACTATAATTCACAATATAAAGGAGTAAGAGGCGCAATTAACAAATTTTGGAACGCCTTGCAAACTGACAAGGACATCAAATCTAGTGTTCTTGAGTTCCCACAGATAACCTATAGAAGACCCATGTCACTTAAGGATAAAGTATGCCAGACCTTAGTGGCTAATAGAAAGAAAAACAACCCAGTTCAGGGATTCTATGTCTGTGGCCGATGTAAGGCTTGTAAATACAGCCATAACACAAAAGAAGTGAAACTGTCTGAAACTGTCTGAACACTGTGCGCCGCACAAGATTCTCAAACATGTCTCATGCCATACAGAGTTCGCTGTCTATGCACTTAGATGCCCATGCAATAAATTTTACGTGGGCAGCACGATTAAACCTGCAAAAGAGAGAGTTTTACAACACCTCAGAGCCATAAAAAACCTGGACAAACAGTACCCTGTTGCCAGGCATTTTGCAACTCACCACCAAAGTAACAACAGCCTGTTATCCTTCACCGTCCTGGATCAGATCCCAGTGAGAGAAAGTGGAGGTAACAGAGTACAGGAACTGAGACGCCTTGAATCTAGGTTTATCATCAAGTACCAAACCATGCAACCCCTAGGGCATAACTGCGATGAGGCACTGGGGGTTCACCTAGGATGAAATTGTTATTGTTATTTGCTGCCTTTTATATACAGCAGCTAAAATGTCCAACTTTGTTTTAAATGTATGTATGTGCACAAAACACAGTTGAATGTTGAAATTATATTCACGTTTTCCCGTTTACTTTCACCACAGGTACCTGTCGACCTAATTTGGGAGAGTTTGAGACACAACACATGAAATGCAGAGAGGCTGAAAGTTGCACCGAATAACACTGTTACAGTATGCATGAGTGACTCAAGGGTTTTTGCTTAATTGAAAGCAAAAAAAGCGGCACAAGGACGAAGCACCATGGATGTGGTATGAATTAGAACACTTAAAATGATTGAAGAGTGTGGTACTCGGATAAAAGCACGCCCACTAGGGCTAGACAACCGACTTTATAGTCAGTGCAAGACCGCACGGTCAGGCTTGTAAGCCCTTCGGGCATGCAAAGTTAAAATTGGAAAGTTGCACAGTCTGCTAGTGCACCAAACGTTTGCCTGGCCGGAAGTCGGAGGTTCGAAACTCGCCTCCGGCCAAATTGCTTTTTTCTATATAGACACTAAATACTGTATTATGTGTTTACAGTTTAAAAAGTTTAAAATGCTTAAAGTGAAATGAACTTTATTTATTTAATATAATTTTGAATTTCGGTGTAGCCTGCTGCAACATAAGAATGTGCTCATAGCTCCAGATACTTCGTGACTGAGTAGTCTGTTGTTTATGTTTATGTAACTCACAGGTCACATGATTTACATTTAAATGTACTGTCACTTTGCACTAACACTCGTGAACAAGGGAACTTGTTTCCCAAAACGCGTCGAGTGCGTTTCTGAATTAAAACACTTTCGAACGGAACCGTGGCCTGGATATCGTTCTTGTGTGAAAGGAAGAACGACTGTCGAGTGGATACGGGGGAGTGGCGATCCCGTCCCGGCCCGCCGCTGCTAGTGGCCATCATAGCTTTTATGCCGAAGTGAGGTGGATATATATATATATATATATATATATATATATATATATATATATATATATATATATATATATATATATATATATTACCTACTGGCGTTCGCCAGTAGGTATATATAGTTAGGATTTTTTCCCTATGGGATTTTTGAAAATTCTATGTCTAATAACTTTGGCGTTTGTGGACGGAATCGGCTGAAATTTCCAGGAAAATGGCACAGTTTGTTTCTGAGCAGCCCCTGAAAATTTGGTGGGGTTTCGTCAAGGGGGGGCCGAGAAAAAAGGGGGGTCCCAAAACGCGTTTTTCCCATTCATTTTTCCATAGGGCGGTTGGACTCACTTTTAGCTCGAACGGCTGAATGGATTTGCACGAAACTTGGCAAAATTGTAGGGACTGTTAGCCCGATGTGCCTTTGCTAGGTCTCAATATATGTGCTCCAGTAGTTTTTGAGAAATTAACGTTCAAAACAAGATATATATCTGTAACAGCGCTCCGGGCAGCGATCCGGTCCGCTTACTTTTCGCGAAACGGAACTTTGCGCGCAGAAAGCTGATTGGCTCTCCAGTGTCTGTCAACATTCTAAACAGTCCGGAGCGGCCGCCATCTTATCTCTCGGTAGGATCGAGAGAGAAGAAGAGGTGAAAAACGAAGGGGGAATTTATTGAAAGGGGGCAAGGTATACCCCTCTTGACCCCCTAGGAATGTTGTTGGGGTTATTAAAGGGTCCCGTGGGGAAAATAAAAAAAAAATGATTTTTCACGGTAGAAGCGCTTCACGGGCCGCGAACTGGGTCGCAAACTGGTAGCGAAACGAGAATTCGCCATTTTGTGCTTTGTTTTAATTGTTTAGAGACAAAAATTATCGCCGCACATCGGCCACAATGCATGAATATCGCTGAAAAGTCAGCGATATTCATGCATTATCCAGCAAATGCTCTTAGCCATGTTATCCACCTTCCATTGGATAACATGGCTAAAAACTGCTCTGTGCGTGAGCTTTTTTTTTTTTTTTTTTGCTGCGTGACGTGTGTTAACGTTCGATTCGATGGAAATCAGGAAGTGTTGACCACCATTTTGTCACTGCGAGTAAATATTTTGTTATAAATGAATCCTTATTGATAAACATTGTCTGCGCCATCTTGCGTTTTTGTCCAATGCCACAATTTTGTCGTGCACGGCAGCCATTTTAGATGCCTTGACCAGGGCCACTCTCTGCACGCCGCCGATCCTCAGCATGGCTCCCCACCCTCGCAAGCATCTCCCCCACGCACTGGTCACCCCCGCTCTTTCTCTCATGCATGGGCCATATACTTCCCCCCATCTGCGCTGCTCTTCTCTGAGAATCACACCCTGTGCCCGCCCGACACCTCCCTTTCACCCTATTCACTACCGCACCCTCTGACACTCCTCTTCCTCTGTGTCCGATTGTCCAGGCCGGACCTAGGCTATCACCTAGCCCTGCGGATGTAGTTTATGGCCCCAGCTGTAGAGTATCCAGACATGACAACCCTCCCGATTCAGGCGTGAGACTACTGATTTCAGTGCTAGTCTCCCGCCTCCCGATTCCTGCAAGCAAAAACCCGGGGGCATATTACCAACAACTAGAGATAATTTTTGTCTCTAACTTGTTTAGAGACAAAAATTATCGCCGCACATCGGCGAATTTTATCGCACATAAACCTTGCTATTAGCAAGGTTTATCGCAAATGCGATAAAAAACGGCCGCAATGCATGAATATCGTTGAAAAGTCAGCGATATTCATGCATTATCCAGCAAATGCTCTTAGCCATGTTATCCACTTCCCATTGGATAACATGGCTAAAACTGCTTAGGGCAGGTGTTAGGTTTTGGAGATATTCGCGCTTAGCGCGAATATCTCCAAAAGTTGGTAATAGGAGATAGCGATGGTTAGGGACTGTTTCCAGTCGCTAAAATCTTGGCACGCCCACTTTGCATGTCATTAGTGATAAATATCGCTGATATGCAAAGCGGGGCCCAATATGGTCGCTATCTCCTTTTAGCTGTCACTAACTGGTGTTAGCGACAGCTTGGTAATAGGGAGATAATTTTATCTCTCTTTTTTTTGGCTTTTAAAGCCCAAAAAGCGGAAATAAACCCCCTTGATAATATGCCCCATGATTTCTCGGGGGTTTCAGCTGACAGGGCTTGGTATTGTGTTACGTGCTAATTTTTCCAGGAAACGTCAGAGGGTCGATGCAGGGGTTCTAGAAGGGGTGATAAACCATTTAAGCCTCATGAACAAGCGCATGGTCTTTTAAAGATTTGTGAAGTACTCGGGGCGGCGGTGTGTGTGTGCCCTCTTTCAGGAGCGGGCGGGGGGGGCACTGCCAGCAACTTGCCAGGCCAGGCAGTGTTCAACACGTGCATCACCCTTTCTCTGCCTGCTATTGCGCTCCATGCTTCGGAAAGGTAAGAAAAAGAACGTGCATTTGAGTTTGAAATGTCCGATCTTGTAGCAGTACACTTGCAAAGCCCACACATGACAATAACCCGATTCAAGGCCCCATTCACCCGATTTTTTAAACATATATAGCACTCCAACAAAGTTAGATTTTAAAACTTTATTAACATTTAACTATAATGAACGGAACAAAAACTGTAAAAACATTTAAACATTTTTCACCCAAAAAAGCAACAATGGTCAGAAGCTGTCTTTTGTGCGAATAGTCCCAAGGCAGCACAACGTGCAGAGTTCTGGACGGCACCCAGGTGATGTCGCCTGGGTGCCGCACTGGTTTTGGGATCCTACAATGCTGCTCCGAAAATTGGCGTGGGGCGTCCCGGGTGGTGCGGGGGGAGGCCTCGTCAGTAGCGGTCTGTTGTGCGAATAGTCCCAAGGCAGCAGAACGCGCTGAGATGTTGATGGCACCCAGGTGATGTCCAGTAAACTGCCGCACTGGTTTTGGTATCCTACAATGCTGCTCCGAAAATTGGCGTGCGGCGGCCCGGGGGGGGGGGGCGTGGGGGAGGCGGCGTGAACGGGCCTCCCCAGGTGGCGGCCATCCAGCTGAGTTGCGCCCGCTCTTGCGGCTACAGCGTCTCGCTCACCATGTTGTTGAGTTGCTCCCACTCTTGCAGTGCAGCGATAGGCGGCTGCCACATGACTCTTAAAATGGCGGACGGCTCTTCGGTTTTGGGCCTGGTCCACTGAAATGGCCCTGGGACACCTTGGTGCGGCAATTTGCTGCCTTCGGCCTATTCGCACATCGGTCCGCTACTGACGCCGCCTCACGTGCCAACGGATTTTCTACGCTTTTTGTAGCCCTATGCCGCAGAACAGGTCATGTGACTTGTTTATAAAACTTTTCATTGGTTCATTTTACTTTTGGTTTCCTAAAGATGGAAGGCTTGGTCATATGACCTAAAAATAACACTTTTCATTGGTTTAGAACATTTTTTTTCCCAAACGATGAAAGCCCCACCTTGTTTCTGGATCATTCAGACTGAAGCTGGCGTCAGCATGAGAGCACTTCCATCTCGTAGCTCCGTCGTGGCCATTCCATGAGCAGACATGGCAGCCGCTCCCCACCAGAAGCCTGCGGGAGTCGGAGGCCCCCAAGACTTTTGTAGAATCTTCACGGCTGAGGGGACGCTTTCGAGAATGGGACCCAAGCCCTAGCAGACAAGCGTCCGAGTTCAAAGGTGTCCCAGGGCCATTTCAGTGGACCAGGCCCAAAACCGAAGAGCCGGCCGCCATTTTGAGAGTCCTGTGGCAGCCGCCTATCGCTGCACCGCAAGAGTGGGAGCAACTCAACTACATGATGAGCGAGACGCTGTAGTCGCAAGAGCGGGCGGTAAACAGCTGAATGGCGGAAGAGGCACAGTGTAGCAAAAGCGGGCGGAATGGCAACTGAAACGGTAAAGGGGCGCCCCACTACAGCTTGTCTTCAGGTCAAACGGATTGTGGGACAAGGTCCAGAATTGAAGAGTCATCAAAAGGCAAAAAGTTCCGCTGGACCCCGGGAGCCGGCCGCCTATGTCGGGGGCGATCTCAGGCTATACCAGTGCTATAAGACTTGGGGAGGGTGTCGGAGCCAAGCGTCTTCTCCGAGTCCGTGCCATCACACCGTCCCTCGGGGGCCTCCGTCAAGCGGTTTAGGGAGGTACCATATAACATTGTTTTCAAATGCAGTCAGGTCCACAAACGACCCTCACTTACTTTGAGAATAGTGAAGCTGCAGTAGGTGGAAATAAGCTTCAGACAGTCTTACAAGCACTGCTTTTGTAAACATTTTTTGTTTTTTTTGTATTTTTGCACAGTTTTATATATTTTTTTTGTTTTTGATGGAGGGGAAACAACAAAGCACAGGCATTGAAAAAGGCTCAAACTCAGAACTCTGAACTATGGCACCCAACATCCAGGAGCTTGCCATCCGGATCTTGGAGCCTTGTGCTGCTTTCGACCTATTCACACATCGGTCCACTACTGACATCATCTTATAAACCAACGTTATGTAAATAGTTTTTTAATAAAATGTTTTACCCTGTTTCTTTGCTGGTGTGTTGTCTATATTTTTAATATTTGCATAGGGTTTGTCGTTATTTTGTGCGGGATGGGTGATGGAGCCGAGCTGTCTTGCAGCCCTCATGGTGTGGAGCTCAGTTCATCTCACTATTTTTGTATTTCTCATGAAGGGTTGTTTATAATATTTCTATTTTAGCAAGGTCAAAAAAAGATCCAATTAGTGGCGTACTGATTTTGCTCGATTACTTTTATTTTTTTACACGATTTTTCCCGATCTGCAAAGACTAAACAGAGTATTGCGACTTTGTGCTTGTTTGTAAATAGAGAATGAACCAAAGAGAATCAATTGTAAAACAGTAAATGCTTGGATAATAATCAATCAAATGGAGAGACAAGCAGGCACGACGGATTACAACGGGGGCAAAGGCCTGCGTTAACTACCGTTCACTATCTGCAAAGAGAGAGTACTACTAAGAGAAAAGAGGGGAGGGGGGGGCAGCGTTCAAAGCACATCAGCGTGCATAAATACGAAAATGTTTTTATCTATCACGTACTTGACATTTTAAAGCTTTTCATATTTGCTATTAAAAAACCAATGAAATTCACAGAAAAAACCATAGGTTATAGTGGATATATAGTTAGGAATTTGCATTTACAAAACCTTGAAAATTCAATGAAAAAACCATTGGTTTTAGGCCATATATAGTTAGGGATTTGCATTTACAAAACCTTATTTTACTCGCATAAAACCATTGAAATTCCATATATAGTTATAAGCGCTAACTATATATCGCGCACCCGCAATCCACTGCTGATGATGTCACATATTACATCATTCATGACATGGGTAGTGACATCACTGATGACATCACTGATGACATCTCAAATGACATCAATGATGACATCACTGAAAACATCTCATTTGACATGACTGATAACATCACTGATGATATCATTCATGTGATAATACCATGAACCTCTTCAGACTCTAATATAACCTTAGATACAATCAGTGTAAACAGACAGTCACAGACTGTCACTCATCCATGGAGTTACTCACACACCTAGTCAGTTATGCCAAAAATCAATCACACCTCCATTTTCTCAACTATACAGTTATACACACCTTACTTATTCAAACATATACTAACACATATTTACTTTACTCTCTTATACAATCTCTGATACATGTTCACAGTGATCCATACAGCCACTCACACATTTACTGGCTCTTATGCACAGTTATTTATAGATGTCAACTCTCACATGTACTGTGTTTTACATATGTACTTAATTTGACATGTAGCACTGAGATATCCATTCACTCACTAATACACTCATGCACAGTCAACCGCCCATACAGCTGTTTGCACATGCACTTTTGAATCTATACATATAGTGAATCAACTACTCACACATCTATGTACAGAGTCACACACCTCCCAGCCACCCATACACACACACTCAGTTTCCCATACAAATACTTGGACAACCAATCAATAACCCATACAGTTACTCATATAGCTACTGATCAACATATGCAGCAGTTTGTAGAACAACAGATATAATGATGCACAAATTAAAACAGTTTAGTCACTAACCCATGCACTCAGTGAGACACATTTAATCACTCACTCAATCAGTCAGTCATGCACCTAGTAAATCCTTCATCCAGACACTTATATATCCACTCATTCTTCAATATGTAAAACATATTTTAACTTTACAGAAACATACAGTCACTGGATGTTGTCATCAGTGATGTCATCAGTGATGTCATTTGAGATGTCATCAGTGATGTCATCAGTGATGTCACTAACCATGTCATGAATGATGTAATATGTGACATCATCAGCAGTGGATTGCGGGTGCGCGATATATAGTTAGCGCTTATAACTATATATGGAATTTCAATGGTTTTATGCGAGTAAAATAAGGTTTTGTAAATGCAAATCCCTAACTATATATGGCCTAAAACCAATGGTTTTTTCATTGAATTTTCAAGGTTTTGTAAATGCAAATTCCTAACTATATATCCACTATAACCTATGTTTTTTTCTGTGAATATATATATATATATATGTACATATACAAAAAGTATTGTCCCCAACCTTCTATGATTCAGGAACCGGCACTCGCAGTCATGGGTGTTCTCCTGTTTATTGCATAATCTGCATCACAGACACGAACATCACAGGGACGCGTTTCGGCAGTCTAGCTGCCTTTTTCGACCTGTCATGTGCCATATTGGTGCTTCTTGTAAAGTTAAAAAATAGTAAAAATAGAAGATGCACGTTCCTTCACACTGATTGGGTACACATTTGTATGTGGGAAATTAATTATACCAAAGCGAAATACACATCTGTCAAAACTCAGACAAGGTCGCAAACAGGGTAAAGCTTATAGATAACATTACTTCACTGTTCTTTGACCACCTGCGCTACTGAGGCTTGAGTCTTTCAGTTCATTAGATCCCATCATGCATTTCTAAATCACTTGCAAAGCCCGGACTGGATTATTACAAGTCCTTGGATTTAAAGATGCCATTCCAATAATGTTCTTTTAAAAGCCAATGTAGGCAGAATTCTTTCCAGCATTATCATTCCATATATTATTATCCACTTCTCCTACTTGTCTCCGTTCATGATGGTAACTTATTTTTTCTTTTCTCCACTCGGAGACACCTTAATTGTGAATTAAAAAATGTCAAGTTATCAGGGAGAAGGACTCACTGTAACGTCTTCATGCTGCTGACACTCCAGTCCGTGTGTCCGGTGCAGCCAATCTCAACAAGCAGTAGTAAGGTTCCATGACACCGCCGTTTCCTCGGCCAGTGCCTTTGCGGTGTCCATCTCCATTGGAAATATAGTCATGGGACCTTACTACTGCTTTTCGAGATTGGCTGCACCTAACAAACAAAACACAACATACATAGAGCTCCTAACAATATTAAAACAATACAACAACAACTACTTTCAGCAAAAAAACATAATTGATTTTGAATAAGCAATGATTCAATCATTTTAAAAAATATACCCACACACTGCAATAAAAGGTTGCTATTACTACTTTGACCAAAGTATCTGGAGACATCTACAATAATCTACTTTAAGTATAGATTACGCCACCAATAGCAACTTTGCCTACCAAATAAAAAGAAAATTGCCCTTGCCTATGTACCAATAACTGAAATAGCAAACCATTATAACCTACTTCTTGAAAGCCCTTCTCTCAAGCAAATTAAACCAAACCAACTCCCTTCCTAGACTACTTTGAAGACACTTGGGTGGGAAGGCTACATAGATCATGGCACTGTAGACAACCTAAGATCCAAATAACCTGGTGGAAAGTCTACCACAGTACTCTAGCTCAAAAAGGTTACACCAACAAAGCATTGGAAGGATGGCACAATGCCTTTAAAGCCACAATTGGAAGAGGACAACCAACCCTACATAAACGTATAGAAGTTATCAAAAAGAACAAAGTTATCAAGAGCAAAGGCTAGAACAATCCCTAACTAAAATCGTCCGTAAACTAATTAAACAAACTAAAAAATGCATGAATATCAACAACACAAAACTACACTATTTGGAAACACCAAAGGTCTAGAATACCTAGACATGATAGCTAAATCTATACTGTAAAAAAAAGTGCTAAACACCATAACCATTTTCAAATTTCCAAATATTTAAACAACATAATTCGACTATTTAAAAAATATATATATATAAGTATGTCATGTAAAATTTAAAACATGGCACAAATATATATGTGACAATATATAATTATTAAAATAAAAAATAAACAAACAAATCAATGTTACTGAAAAACATTTCCCACCATAATAATAAACAATTACTTACAGTTATGTGGCAGTAGACAATCCTGGAAATCCAATAAATCCATAGAAGATAAATCAAAATACAAATCCATTTGGAAAGAGAACTCCCCAAAAAATACAACAATACAACTCTAGAAAAAAGGCTCCACCGACACAATCCTCATAAAACACGAAACTCTCAAAAACCTAAAAATTTGTTGACAAACAATGCAAAAATATAACTGCAGACAAAAAGGCTCCAATGACACAATCCTCTCAATAACAAATGAAAAATACCTAAAGAAAACGCTCCAACAAACCCGGAAAATAAAAGGAAATTTAAAACAACTTGTTTTCAATAAAATAGATACATTTTCATTTTTTTTATTTAAAAAAACGAGTTGACACCACCATCCGTTCACGATTAGGAAAACCTCTAAAGAAAATAAATGAACATCCACCCACAGAAACCCGTACAAACCACAAACGTTATCAATAAACACAACATAATAGAATTAAACAACACATAACTAACATTACATAGCACTCTACTCCTATCGAACACTACGTCAAACACAGAAAAAAAGTCCAACAAATCTAATTACACTACTACTACCTTGCCCCTACCCTAAAAGTATCTTAAAAGCAAATTATATCAAACTTACCTTAAGCAACGAAATGCAGCTCCCAACCATGAGTTTCTGTCTTTGAAAATGATAGAAAAGTGAGGAAATGTGAAAAAATGGCTGTGTAAAAAAAATGAAAAATAGACTTTCTCCCCATAGAACAGAATGGAGAAATATTTATCAAATGCAAAAAAAATTTATCTTTTTATGTAGTGTCAAAAAAATTACATGTCACAATAATATTCAAAAATGTGTAAACAAAAAAATATATTTATATATATTCAAATCTGTTTATTTAATGTACTGTAAATGTACCAAAAAAAATAAACATTTATAAATAAAAAATATATGTGAACTTATATATTTGTTATACAATTTGTAAATTATTTGATATAATAAATATTATTTCAAGAAAATAATATTCAATATAGTAAATAATAAAAGATACAAAAAAGTGTAAAATACATAAAATATAATTTTCCAACTCTACAAGAAAATGTATGTTCAGAATATATTATACTTTATAATACATTTTAAACAACATCAAAATACCTGAATCATATTTCAAATATTGTTAAAATATGTATAACAAAACCAAATAGTAACAAATAAAATATAAAACAAAAACGAAGATGTATTAACCAATAAAACTATTTACAATAATACCTAACATACATTTCCATTCTTATTTAAATGTACATACAAACTACAAAAATAAAATACCTAATTAACAATAAAAATGTACTTTTCTTAACTCCCAAACCAACTAAACTCAATATATATGCTGAATAATAAACCATAAAAAATTACTATTCCAACACCAACCAAACTCAGAGAAAGTGCTGGATAATAAAACATAATAAATTAGTATTCCAACTCCAAAACCAACTCAACTCAGGGTAAGTGCTGGATAATAAAAAAAATTAAATTACCATTCCAACTCTATAACCAAATAAACTCAGAGAAAGTGCTGGATAATAAACCAGATTAAGGTGCTCATTATGATGGTATAACGATCACCACCGTTCACCATGAGATTTACCCCCACCACATTATGATAACTGTGGATATCTTCGCAGACGAAAAGTCCGTCTGCTGCTTTTCTGCCGGTAGCAATCGTCATGATTGCCTGCCGGGTGGTGCAAGTAGTATGGTGGCTGGCCCCCCTTGTGTCTGGGGAAGGTGGGCTGCACTTGGGGGTATTGTTGCATTTCGCTGCACCAAGTGGCAGGCACCATGTGGTGCCTACCAAGTGGTGCAGTGAAATACCTGGCATGGTATTTTACCATTGCGGTGGTGCTGCTGTCAGCAGCACCCATGGCAATGTTAAATTGGTGGTCGAATCCTAATTTGCGGTGCAAGACCGCTGCATGTCTGGCAGCCGATCCCAACACTGCAGAGATGGCAGGTGGACTCAGGTCCACCCGCCATCCTAATGAGCCCCTAAATTACTATTCTTACTGCAAAATCAAAAAATAACTGTGCGAACGTACTGGATAATAAACCAAATTAAATTACAATTACAACTTCAAAACTAAATAAAATCAGGAAATGTGCTGGATAATAAACCAAATAAAATTACTATTCTAACTCTAAAACCAAAAAAAAAAGTCAGGGAAAGTGCTGGATAATAAAACAAATAATATTACTATTTCAACATATAAAACCAAAAACTAAGGGAAAGTGCTGGATAATAAACCAAAATAAATAACTATTCCAAATCCAACTAAACTTAGAGAAAGAGCTGGATAATAAAACTTAATAAATCACTAATCCAACTCCAAAACCAACGAAACTCAGGGAAAATGCTGGATAATAAACTATAATAAATAACTATTCCAACTTCAAATCCAACTAAAATCAGCGAAAGTGCTGGATAATAAAATTTAATAAATTACTATTCCAACTCCTAAACCAAAAAAACTCAAGGAAAGTGCTGGATAATAAACTAACTTTAATTACTATTCCAACTTCAAAACCAAAAAAACTCAGTGAAAGTGCTGGATAATACATCATAATAAATAACTATTCTAACTCCAAAACGAACTAAACCCAGGGAAAGTGCTGGCTAATAATCAAAAATAAGTTAGTAATTCAACTCCAAAACCAACTAAACTCAGGGAAAATGCTAGATGATAAACAATAATAAATTACTATATTAACTACAAAAATGTATTTTTCAAAAACATGTTTTACCACCAGGTCCTGCAAATCCCCACGGGGAGAGCCACCTGCAGCTGCTACACCTTTAAAGAACAGTGAGGCTGTTGTGCCCACCTCACTTCTCACTCCGGCCAAGACACTTGTGGGATATCGGATCCCCCAAACAGTTGAGACTCAGCCTTCAACATTCACCCTCAGCCACTGAGCCTCCTGACATCAGGTCTCCAGCCCCCGTACCATCATTCCAGCCGGTCCAAGCAGCCCTCAGGCTCCCACATCCACGTATCCCCCTACCTCAGCCAGTTCTCTCACTCCCAGGTCCTGTGATCCACCTGGCCCGACAATCAGCCCCCTCCCAGTTCAACTTAAAGCAAAAGTTCCCCTCCCCACAGCATTTCTCCCACAGCAGTGCCTGGACTGCCCATTCGAAGCTCCTGACCTGAGATGATTCCCATGGCAGTGGACTGTGTTATCCATTTAATGTGACACTTCTCATGCACACATGTGCAGACTAGAAATTTGGACTGGCCAATGGCCTTGATGTTTTGCACGTTTGATGCCTATCCAGAGATTGTGTAATAAAGGCTGTTGCTCTTTGTCACTGCCCTTGCTAATGCAAAAAGGCAATGTATGTGTATATGTTCATGTGATGCATGCTCTGTATGCCACATTCACATTGGCAATTACTTGATTTTCTTTTTGAGAGTTTGCCAGAGGTTAAAGGCACTTTTGTGCTTCTTGATTCAGAGGCTTGAGGGTCCAATGATGGTTGTCTGTGTCATTCTATTGTTGGGTTTCCAATTTTGTACACATGTCATATTCGGATGCTGTACCACAACAGAAGTGAATTCCATCCACAGGATAACTCGTGTGGCGGACAGGGTCCGTCATATCTGTTGGATCTGTCTTGATGTGTGAACAGCAGTCTAGATATGTAGTCATCTTGTGTAGACCTGGCTTCATAGTCACATGGGTGCATTTGAATGTGTGCACTTGAGTGGTCGTACAGTGTGATTGGCTTGTCATTGTCAGAAGTGTTGAGGTGTATGTGACACCTACACACATGTGTGATCCAGTTAATGAGTGCCTGTTTGTTTACATTATCAGATATGTGCTTCAGATTGTGGGCATATGTAGGAGTTGTGGTTGAGAACTGTGCAGTGTATTGGTGTGACCATGCGATCCTGGGGTAAACCTACTTGTTGTTTTTGTCAGTTGCGAGTATGCAGTGTGTCTCTGCAATATCTGTGTTGTGGTTTGTTGATCAGCTATGGCTCTTGTTTACGTTTGTGCTCCCTGTGCTGACCTGCTCAAGCAAACTGACATATTGGGGCCGATTCCGATCCCAGAAAAAAAACGTCCGTACGATTTGTATCCGGAGCCATCTCCGTACAAATCATACCCGTCCGTCCGAGTCGCAGAGTACAATCCGTATTTCGTCAAACCATCTGAATCGTCCCGATCCGTTCGTATTGCAAGGCTGAAACCGTGAACCGTACAACTCGTACACATGCCGTACGACCCGACGAGTACGATCCGGACCAGGGTATGAGGATGCGATTCGTACGGTCCACGTCAGGTAAGGGCGATTCATACGCAAAAAGAACACAATCACATACACACCATATGGTGCGTACACCCCATGATCGCAGGGGTACGGTGCGTACCCCTGCGATCATGGGGTGTAAGCACCGTACCCCATGATCGCAGGGTTTACGCACCGTACACCCAGCGAACATGGGGTACGGTGCATACACCCCATGATCGCGGGGTACGGTGTGTACACCCCATGATCGAAGGGGTACACACCGTACCCCTGCGATCATGGGGTGTACGCATCGTACCCGGGGGCGTTCCGTACCTGTTTCAAGGAGAACTCTGCTTCTCCGTATCATTTTGGCTCCTGTAGAAAAAGCATTGACGGTGCGTACCCCACACAAATCGTACTTGCCAGGTCAGAAAAAGCAGCCGCAAACCGCATGGATGTCGTGTACAGTGGGTTCCGAGGGAAATTCGTACGGGGATTTGATTCGTATGGTCTCTGTACGATTCGTACGGAGTCCAGCTCCTGGTACGAATCGTACTTCGTTGTACGTGCGGGGGACGCTGCAGGGTACAATTCGTATGGGAAAAAAACTCCGTACGGCTATTCGGAGCAGTTTTACCCGAATCGGAATCGACCCCTATATGTGACTTTTCTCATACTTGACACATTTTTGAGACAAGTATGTGGTATGAAGAGTCACACCATCTCCAATAGGGGCTTTGGATGCCTACACGTTGTGAGTTACTCCTCTATGTGTTTCTGTACTGTACGCTTGACACCTGTCCAGTACTAATGTACACACTACTTCAGTCTAATGTCTTCCACCCCATGCCAGTGTGTGACCATCCCCACCACTACTTAGTTTGACACTATACTGTGGGAGGATGATTTGTGTGCAGGACTAATGTGCCACTCAGGACAGTTTCACAATTTGTTATGTGGTATTTTCTTCTACTTGATTGCAGTCATGGTTGCTCATGTACAGTGCATATGTTTTACCAGCACAGTCCTCTAGCCATGTTCGATGCATCTGTGTTTTCCTGAGTTGTACAGCAGTGGGTGATAGTTAAAGTGTATACTCCAGTGCCAAATGTCCTTGCACTACCATGGATGCGCTGTATTTACAATACAGTGCTCTATGGCGGAAGGATGAACAGATGCATCAGTAATACTGACACATCTGTTGGCAAAAAAATGACTAATTGCTGGAGTTGCTCATGAAAGTGACGCAACTCCCACAATCCACCACAACAGACCGGTGTGTCCCATACAAAAAGCCCTGCATCATTCCTTATGCCTGGGATAAACAGGAAAAGCGATTTTGACGCAGTGTAGGCATACAGTGAACCAGTGAAATGTTGTATATTTCACTGCGTCATTCTACATGGAATTTTGCATGGGAATACTCACGCAGGATATATTATACTTTGCAGAGGTATAATGTGACGCAAGGCTTTACGACGTGACACATCTCCCTAGATGAGTCACATTGTAAATTGGCCGCATTGTTTGCGCCACTGTTGCGTCACATAAAGTGACGCAATGGCGGCACAAGGAAGGACAAGGGTCTTGTAAATCTGCCCCCCAGTATCTAAGGATCTTGGGGCTTACTGATGGGCCCTTGCATCACTTTTGTGCTGCCTGTCCGTTACTTTTGGTGATGCACCAGCGCCATAAAAAATGTGCCCTGTTGCACCATATTTACAAAGTAATGCATCTAGGTAGATGTGTCACTTTGAAAACCTCTGCACCACATTATACCTGCGCCAGGTATAATGTATGGAGGGGGGCATTCCGACACAAGAAGGGGTAGTAGAAGTGGCGCATTGGAATCTATAGGATTTCACTGCACCACTTCTAGAACACAATTTACAAATGCATCAATATCTTACACCTGCCTCATGGCAAGCTTAATACGGATGCAGGAACATTTAACATGGGACTTGCCCTTGTGTATTGACCCGTTGCTGGAGTTGCGTCACTTTTGCGACACACTCCAGCAATGCATCATTTTTGCACCCACAGATATGTCAGAAATACTGATGTATCTGTAACTCCTTGCACCATGATGCGTCATGCTGAAAATATGAAGCACAATTAGTGTTGCAAGGAGGTTGCCATAAAAAGTGGCTCATCGTTGTTTTCTTGCAGCGATGCATCACTTTTCATAAATTAGGAACCTACTATTTTGGAGGTGTGTTTTTTGAAAAACCCAAAAACAAGAAATTGCATTCTTTGCCACTTGCTGCAGCGTCATTAACTTGCAAATCAAGCACTTTCGAGTTTGAATGCCTGGCTCAGAATGCTGAAAATAGCAATTTAGCTAAAGGTCTTGACTTGAAGTGTGACCACTGTGATGTTCCTGAGGGCTGATCTTATCACAAACCTCGATTTCAGCTAAAAGATTCTACCGGCTCCTCACGAAGCAAGGCTCGGAATAATGCATTTTGTTCCTGATTTCCGTCTTTTGAAAGGTTACTCGACTCTGTTACAAAAGTCAAGCGTAACAGAAACAAATGAGAGAAGCATTTGACTTTTAACAATTTTAACAACAATCAAAGACGTCTCTTTATCTCCATTCTTCAGAGGAAGTTATTCCTTGCTGTAGTGTTAAGAAATACATATTCCCTGTGACAAAACACGTACCACTCCACTTTAATTAGAACCCAGCCAATACCGAAGCCTTAAAAACATCCCTGAGAGACTAGTCAAAGGACTTCTACATTTGCCTCCTGCTACCTTTTTTAATTTGTATTACTAACATTTGATAACCACTTGACCTCACCTTCTTATGTTAAGAAGATTTTTTGGATAGCGCTCAAATAATACAGTTTACTTTTGAATGTTGTTCTCTCCTATTTTGTCTCCGTTTTTTTTAATTATTCTTATCTATTTTCTCTCATATTATTACTTTTTTGTGCACTATTCTGCATGTACTTTATATTTTATCCTAAATAAATACATTATTTTCTTTCTTTCTGTGTTCTAATTTAGAATTACTATTACCTTTTATTGCCACACACGTCAACATTATTTGAGTCTGGCCCTTTGAGTTCGCCGGGCCATGGTATCATCAGAGTCTTGTCCATGTCGATAATACGGGAAAACTGGAGCATAGGTGTCAATATTTTTTATATGCATGAGCTAAAAATTCACACTTAAATATATTTTTGATCTGGGTAATGTCTCAAGTATTACCAATAAAAATATATTTATGTAGGGAAATAAGACAAACACAGATTTTATTTCCAAAATTACTTGACTGTAATCTTCATTATTCCAAGTCCGAGCCTCCCTTAAAGCATTTTCTCTTCCTGCCTTCTTGATAATGACCGCATGGGCCAAATTGTTGGAGTTTCATGAAGCTTGCTAAATATGTGTTGATGACAAACTAAGACATCTGAAGTACGTTTATATCATGTTTTTTAAACATAAAAGTATAAATACAACATGTAAAATGCAATATTTTTAAGTTCCAATAGAAAATTATTTAATGAATGTTGTTAAATAGCATTGCTTTATAATGCTTAGAATTAACAATGAATGTTTCAATGTTTCACATGCTAATCAGATATGGATGGCAATCCCAGAACAGGAACTTCCATCTAAAAAGATAGGTGTCAAAGGGTTCATTCAGTCTGTGGCATAAGGCTTTCCTCAAATAGGGAAAATCTTTGAGCTGGTCAAGATTGGAGAAGGCAGAGAGGAGCCTCCTCAGCTCCCGTTCCCCACACCAGTGCCACCACAACCACCACCCCTATCACAACCAACAACATTGCAATCTCGCTGTCAGTCAAGACGATGAATATTTGTTGTCTGTGAAAGACGACTGAATGCCCTATCCCTTATCTGTAATCTTTATTACTCCTGGTCCTGTTATCTTCGTCCCGTTCACAACCTGTGGAGATAACCATTGCCTAACAGAAAAAAAGGGGCAGAGGAATGCTGGGACCCTAGCCCCCCTCCCACAGGGAATGTAGAATCCATACTTACCCAGCATTCTGCCTGAACATACCCTAGCCTCCAACAGGAAGGCCGGGAGGAAGGGAGGGGTATAATGAATGAGAAAAGGACAACGGGACCAGTAGTAATAAAGATTACCCAAAATTAGAATGGCAATACCCCAGGTCCTTTCTGTCCTCGTACCATTCCTAACTTGTGGAGAATACCAAAGCAATGAAACCGGCCTTCTGAACCACCAAAGAATTCTCAAGACACCAAACCAACCTCAGTATCCTAAGGCGTGCAAATGGAAGAACAACAGGAAAAACACAGGCAGGAGCACACCGCCCATAAGGCACCCAACCCAACAAAAAGGACACTCCACGCAGAAGAAGCTGGAGATGACCAAAGGTAACAAACATGAAGTGGCAAGCCCATGGAGCCACCACCCATGCTCACATCTTGCACGTAACATTTGCCTGGCATCCTAAAGAAAAGCCGCTCTGGAATTTCGGTTAGAAAGTCAATTATTGCTTTGTAAGCTGGCCATTGAGTGTGCTCCGGCTGATGACTGGGAGACCTAGAATTGCTTTGCTGAGCCTGCTTGCGCTTGGGTCCAGTACTTTATATACTGGACTTGTGATTCTTCCCAAGCCATTATTTTTCTTTTGTTGATGGACTATTCGCTGAGTTGCCTTTACATTGGAGGTTGACCTGAGATAAAATTCTGGGCTGGATGCTCAGTCAAATGTTGTCTGTCATGATGATGACCAGTTCAAGGGGGCGTGGCTTGGATGCCGAGGCGATAGGCCGCGCGAGCCCGGAGCTCCGCGCCCGATCCCGGCTAAAATCCTGTTAAAAGGCACGGAATCCGACGGACGAAGCATGTCCTGGCAGAAGAAAGCATCGGTGGGGTAACGAGACCACAGGGTGTGCGCTAATTGCCGCTTTCAAGCTCGGAAAACCGACTCGGCGGACTGCTCGAGAAGCGAGACACTGCAACACAAGATGGCGTATGGTGCACCGAGCCGGCGCTGTGAGAGACCAGCGATCGTTCTCCAGAAGCACCGACAACCTGTGGGACGCCATCGGAGGCTCTGCTGAGTGGCAGAGATGGCGGAGGTTGCTACTGGCATCCCCTGACGACCGCGAGAAGGCATTGTTCGGCGGCTGACGAGCTCCCCCCGGAGCACACACAAGATGGCGGCGGCCCCGAGAGTCGATGCCTGAAGAGCCCGCAGAGCGGAAGGGCTGCGATATTGCTGCACGGAGCCCGCTGGCGGGGTTGAGGATCCATCCAAAAGCAAGGCGGAACGAACGACCCAGCAACTAACAGCCGGAGTGCAACCCTGCAACTTAGGAGGCCCGACAGCTGCGAGCAGCCTGCTTCCAGGGGGTGCGGAGACGAGCGCGCCTAGCGCTACGAGAGCAGTAGAGACCAGAGGAGAATACATGCTCTGGTAGGGCAGGGAACACACGGAGCCCGGAGCAAAGGTGGACAAAAGATCGAACCTGCCACCAAATAGAGGAAGACACTGATGACAGGGGCACGGGAGGAACGAGGCCCGAGTGCAGACCCGCGCCGCCTGAGAGGGAACGTGGTGGCGGTTGCAGATACTGGGGAATCCCAGACCCTACGAGACGGGGTAGCTTCATTGGAGACGACTACCCCAGGTCAGCTGTGACAGAGCTGTCTGGTTTGGGTGGCCGAGAGTGCCACATAGTGAATGACAAAAACAACAGGTGATGGACCGAATGTGGATCAATGTCACACATTCACCCCAGTCCAAAGATCTGGGCCCAAATCCATCGTTTTTTTGCTCTCCACACCACCCTGGGTTAGACAATGGCGATATGCAAATCAGCTCTGACCCTGTGCCCCATGGGAACAGTCCAGTCCGAACTACAAAAGCCATGTCCTTCCCAGAACGGAATCAAGCATCCGAGGACCGGACCGGTTTCGAGGTAACACCTCTCATCAGCCCGGCTAGCTTGACTCCAGTGGTGTGGAGTGCCTGGGACCCACGTCTGGGC
This sequence comes from Lissotriton vulgaris, assembly GCF_964263255.1. Taxonomy (NCBI): domain Eukaryota; kingdom Metazoa; phylum Chordata; class Amphibia; order Caudata; family Salamandridae; genus Lissotriton; species Lissotriton vulgaris. The sequence goes on along the minus strand of NC_141693.1, from coordinate 1,381,605,956 downwards.
ATCCCCAGCGCACTTAGGGCGGAATATGCAAAAACAACAGGTGATGGACCGAATGTGGATCAATGTCACACATTCACCCCAGTCCAAAGATCTGGGCCCAAATCCATCGTTTTTTTGCACTCCACACCACCCTGGGTTAGACAATGGCGATATGCAAATCAGCTCTGACCCTGTGCCCCATGGGAACAGTCCAGTCCGAACTACAAAAGCCATGTCCTTCCCAGAACGGAATCAAGCATCCGAGGACCGGACCGGTTTCGAGGTAACACCTCTCATCAGCCCGGCTAGCTTGACTCCAGTGGTGTGGAGTGCCTGGGACCCACGTCTGGGCATCCCCAGCGCACTTAGGGCGGAATATGCAAAAACAACAGGTGATGGACCGAATGTGGATCAATGTCACACATTCACCCCAGTCCAAAGATCTGGGCCCAAATCCATCGTTTTTTTGCACTCCACACCACCCTGGGTTAGACAATGGCGATATGCAAATCAGCTCTGACCCTGTGCCCCATGGGAACAGTCCAGTCCGAACTACAAAAGCCATGTCCTTCCCAGAACGGAATCAAGCATCCGAGGACCGGACCGGTTTCGAGGTAACACCTCTCATCAGCCCGGCTAGCTTGACTCCAGTGGTGTGGAGTGCCTGGGACCCACGTCTGGGCATCCCCAGCGCACTTAGGGCGGAATATGCAAAAACAACAGGTGATGGACCGAATGTGGATCAATGTCACACATTCACCCCAGTCCAAAGATCTGGGCCCAAATCCATCGTTTTTTTGCACTCCACACCACCCTGGGTTAGACAATGGCGATATGCAAATCAGCTCTGACCCTGTGCCCCATGGGAACAGTCCAGTCCGAACTACAAAAGCCATGTCCTTCCCAGAACGGAATCAAGCATCCGAGGACCGGACCGGTTTCGAGGTAACACCTCTCATCAGCCCGGCTAGCTTGACTCCAGTGGTGTGGAGTGCCTGGGACCCACGTCTGGGCATCCCCAGCGCACTTAGGGCGGAATATGCAAAAACAACAGGTGATGGACCGAATGTGGATCAATGTCACACATTCACCCCAGTCCAAAGATCTGGGCCCAAATCCATCGTTTTTTTGCACTCCACACCACCCTGGGTTAGACAATGGCGATATGCAAATCAGCTCTGACCCTGTGCCCCATGGGAACAGTCCAGTCCGAACTACAAAAGCCATGTCCTTCCCAGAACGGAATCAAGCATCCGAGGACCGGACCGGTTTCGAGGTAACACCTCTCATCAGCCCGGCTAGCTTGACTCCAGTGGTGTGGAGTGCCTGGGACCCACGTCTGGGCATCCCCAGCGCACTTAGGGCGGAATATGCAAAAACAACAGGTGATGGACCGAATGTGGATCAATGTCACACATTCACCCCAGTCCAAAGATCTGGGCCCAAATCCATCGTTTTTTTGCACTCCACACCACCCTGGGTTAGACAATGGCGATATGCAAATCAGCTCTGACCCTGTGCCCCATGGGAACAGTCCAGTCCGAACTACAAAAGCCATGTCCTTCCCAGAACGGAATCAAGCATCCGAGGACCGGACCGGTTTCGAGGTAACACCTCGCATCAGCCCGGCTAGCTTGACTCCAGTGGTGTGGAGTGCCTGGGACCCACGTCTGGGCATCCCCAGCGCACTTAGGGCGGAATATGCAAAAACAACAGGTGATGGACCGAATGTGGATCAATGTCACACATTCACCCCAGTCCAAAGATCTGGGCCCAAATCCATCGTTTTTTTGCACTCCACACCACCCTGGGTTAGACAATGGCGATATGCAAATCAGCTCTGACCCTGTGCCCCATGGGAACAGTCCAGTCCGAACTACAAAAGCCATGTCCTTCCCAGAACGGAATCAAGCATCCGAGGACCGGACCGGTTTCGGGGTAACACCTCTCATCAGCCCGGCTAGCTTGACTCCAGTGGTGTGGAGTGCCTGGGACCCACGTCTGGGCATCCCCAGCGCACTTAGGGCGGAATATGCAAAAACAACAGGTGATGGACCGAATGTGGATCAATGTCACACATTCACCCCAGTCCAAAGATCTGGGCCCAAATCCATCGTTTTTTTGCACTCCACACCACCCTGGGTTAGACAATGGCGATATGCAAATCAGCTCTGACCCTATGCCCCATGGGAACAGTCCAGTCCGAACTACAAAAGCCATGTCCTTCCCAGAACGGAATCAAGCATCCGAGGACCGGACCGGTTTCGAGGTAACACCTCTCATCAGCCCGGCTAGCTTGACTCCAGTGGTGTGGAGTGCCTGGGACCCACGTCTGGGCATCCCCAGCGCACTTAGGGCGGAATATGCAAAAACAACAGGTGATGGACCGAATGTGGATCAATGTCACACATTCACCCCAGTCCAAAGATCTGGGCCCAAATCCATCGTTTTTTTGCACTCCACACCACCCTGGGTTAGACAATGGCGATATGCAAATCAGCTCTGACCCTGTGCCCCATGGGAACAGTCCAGTCCGAACTACAAAAGCCATGTCCTTCCCAGAACGGAATCAAGCATCCGAGGACCGGACCGGTTTCGAGGTAACACCTCTCATCAGCCCGGCTAGCTTGACTCCAGTGGTGTGGAGTGCCTGGGACCCACGTCTGGGCATCCCCAGCGCACTTAGGGCGGAATATGCAAAAACAACAGGTGATGGACCGAATGTGGATCAATGTCACACATTCACCCCAGTCCAAAGATCTGGGCCCAAATCCATCGTTTTTTTGCACTCCACACCACCCTGGGTTAGACAATGGCGATATGCAAATCAGCTCTGACCCTGTGCCCCATGGGAACAGTCCAGTCCGAACTACAAAAGCCATGTCCTTCCCAGAACGGAATCAAGCATCCGAGGACCGGACCGGTTTCGAGGTAACACCTCTCATCAGCCCGGCTAGCTTGACTCCAGTGGTGTGGAGTGCCTGGGACCCACGTCTGGGCATCCCCAGCGCACTTAGGGCGGAATATGCAAAAACAACAGGTGATGGACCGAATGTGGATCAATGTCACACATTCACCCCAGTCCAAAGATCTGGGCCCAAATCCATCGTTTTTTTGCACTCCACACCACCCTGGGTTAGACAATGGCGATATGCAAATCAGCTCTGACCCTGTGCCCCATGGGAACAGTCCAGTCCGAACTACAAAAGCCATGTCCTTCCCAGAACGGAATCAAGCATCCGAGGACCGGACCGGTTTCGAGGTAACACCTCTCATCAGCCCGGCTAGCTTGACTCCAGTGGTGTGGAGTGCCTGGGACCCACGTCTGGGCATCCCCAGCGCACTTAGGGCGGAATATGCAAAAACAACAGGTGATGGACCGAATGTGGATCAATGTCACACATTCACCCCAGTCCAAAGATCTGGGCCCAAATCCATCGTTTTTTTGCACTCCACACCACCCTGGGTTAGACAATGGCGATATGCAAATCAGCTCTGACCCTGTGCCCCATGGGAACAGTCCAGTCCGAACTACAAAAGCCATGTCCTTCCCAGAACGGAATCAAGCATCCGAGGACCGGACCGGTTTCGAGGTAACACCTCGCATCAGCCCGGCTAGCTTGACTCCAGTGGTGTGGAGTGCCTGGGACCCACGTCTGGGCATCCCCAGCGCACTTAGGGCGGAATATGCAAAAACAACAGGTGATGGACCGAATGTGGATCAATGTCACACATTCACCCCAGTCCAAAGATCTGGGCCCAAATCCATCGTTTTTTTGCACTCCACACCACCCTGGGTTAGACAATGGCGATATGCAAATCAGCTCTGACCCTGTGCCCCATGGGAACAGTCCAGTCCGAACTACAAAAGCCATGTCCTTCCCAGAACGGAATCAAGCATCCGAGGACCGGACCGGTTTCGGGGTAACACCTCTCATCAGCCCGGCTAGCTTGACTCCAGTGGTGTGGAGTGCCTGGGACCCACGTCTGGGCATCCCCAGCGCACTTAGGGCGGAATATGCAAAAACAACAGGTGATGGACCGAATGTGGATCAATGTCACACATTCACCCCAGTCCAAAGATCTGGGCCCAAATCCATCGTTTTTTTGCACTCCACACCACCCTGGGTTAGACAATGGCGATATGCAAATCAGCTCTGACCCTATGCCCCATGGGAACAGTCCAGTCCGAACTACAAAAGCCATGTCCTTCCCAGAACGGAATCAAGCATCCGAGGACCGGACCGGTTTCGAGGTAACACCTCTCATCAGCCCGGCTAGCTTGACTCCAGTGGTGTGGAGTGCCTGGGACCCACGTCTGGGCATCCCCAGCGCACTTAGGGCGGAATATGCAAAAACAACAGGTGATGGACCGAATGTGGATCAATGTCACACATTCACCCCAGTCCAAAGATCTGGGCCCAAATCCATCGTTTTTTTGCACTCCACACCACCCTGGGTTAGACAATGGCGATATGCAAATCAGCTCTGACCCTGTGCCCCATGGGAACAGTCCAGTCCGAACTACAAAAGCCATGTCCTTCCCAGAACGGAATCAAGCATCCGAGGACCGGACCGGTTTCGAGGTAACACCTCTCATCAGCCCGGCTAGCTTGACTCCAGTGGTGTGGAGTGCCTGGGACCCACGTCTGGGCATCCCCAGCGCACTTAGGGCGGAATATGCAAAAACAACAGGTGATGGACCGAATGTGGATCAATGTCACACATTCACCCCAGTCCAAAGATCTGGGCCCAAATCCATCGTTTTTTTGCACTCCACACCACCCTGGGTTAGACAATGGCGATATGCAAATCAGCTCTGACCCTGTGCCCCATGGGAACAGTCCAGTCCGAACTACAAAAGCCATGTCCTTCCCAGAACGGAATCAAGCATCCGAGGACCGGACCGGTTTCGAGGTAACACCTCTCATCAGCCCGGCTAGCTTGACTCCAGTGGTGTGGAGTGCCTGGGACCCACGTCTGGGCATCCCCAGCGCACTTAGGGCGGAATATGCAAAAACAACAGGTGATGGACCGAATGTGGATCAATGTCACACATTCACCCCAGTCCAAAGATCTGGGCCCAAATCCATCGTTTTTTTGCACTCCACACCACCCTGGGTTAGACAATGGTGATATGCAAATCAGCTCTGACCCTGTGCCCCATGGGAACAGTCCAGTCCGAACTACAAAAGCCGAGCTTAAAAAACGATGGATTTGGGCCCAGATCTTTTGACTGGGATGAATGTGTGACATTGATCCACATTCGGTCCATCACCTGTTTTGTTTGCAATACCGCCATAAGTGCGCTGGGGATACTCAGACGTGGGTCCCAGGCACTCCACACCACTGGAGTCAAGCTAGCCGGGCTGATGAGAGGTGTTACCTCGAAACCGGTCCGGTCCTCGGATGCTTGATTCCGTTCTGGGAAGGACATGGCTTTTGTAGTTCGGACTGGACTGTTCCCATGGGGCACAGGGTCAGAGCTGATTTGCATATCGCCATTGTCTAACCCAGGGTGGTGTGGAGTGCAAAAAAACGATGGATTTGGGCCCAGATCTTTTGACTGGGATGAATGTGTGACATTGATCCACATTCGGTCCATCACCTGTTTTGTTTGCAATACCGCCATAAGTGCGCTGGGGATACTCAGACGTGGGTCCCAGGCACTCCACACCACTGGAGTCAAGCTAGCCGGGCTGATGAGAGGTGTTACCTCGAAACCGGTCCGGTCCTCGGATGCTTGATTCCGTTCTGGGAAGGACATGGCTTTTGTAGTTCGGACTGGACTGTTCCCATGGGGCACAGGGTCAGAGCTGATTTGCATATCGCCATTGTCTAACCCAGGGTGGTGTGGAGTGCAAAAAAACGATGGATTTGGGCCCAGATCTTTTGACTGGGATGAATGTGTGACATTGATCCACATTCGGTCCATCACCTGTTTTGTTTGCAATACCGCCATAAGTGCGCTGGGGATACTCAGACGTGGGTCCCAGGCACTCCACACCACTGGAGTCAAGCTAGCCGGGCTGATGAGAGGTGTTACCTCGAAACCGGTCCGGTCCTCGGATGCTTGATTCCGTTCTGGGAAGGACATGGCTTTTGTAGTTCGGACTGGACTGTTCCCATGGGGCACAGGGTCAGAGCTGATTTGCATATCGCCATTGTCTAACCCAGGGTGGTGTGGAGTGCAAAAAAACGATGGATTTGGGCCCAGATCTTTTGACTGGGATGAATGTGTGACATTGATCCACATTCGGTCCATCACCTGTTTTGTTTGCAATACCGCCATAAGTGCGCTGGGGATACTCAGACGTGGGTCCCATGTAGAAAAAGGTAGGGCTTGGACCTTTCTCAAGATTTGCCCGGCGCTAACCGCCCTTGTACCATTCAAATTTACCAAGCAATGAGGCAGGCGCCGGAGACCAGAAGGCAGGAAACAGAAGTTTTATTCCGACGGAGCAGAACACATCAGATCAGACAACAAGGTATCATCTCGAGGTGCTCTAACAGCCTCTCGGAGGCCTGGCCTCTTATACACTGGTTTATGGCATGTGACCTTTCTTTATTATAATCAGAACATTGTGAGGCCCGGAAAAAGACATCCCCGCAATCCTCGTGTCAATCCCACCCCCATATACCTTCACAATAGAAGCCCTCAACCTACTGATAAGAGGAGGGGGGGGTCATCACGCAGCTGAGTGTTCTGCCGAGTCTTAGGATGTGTGCGCCTGATCATATCACAGGGGGTGGGGAGGCCTTGGATCAATAGAGGGTCCTTTGAAGGAGAGCGACCTCATACAATAAGGGGCAGTAAATGATATCTCCCGGCTTAGGCGATGGCCTCGGACCTGTGTGGACAGTTGGACACGGGGTGAGGGGTCATCAAAGGAGTGGTATTCATGCCTCGTGGACAATCCAGTGCGGAGGGAAGGTTGATCAACAGAGGGGCATTCATCGGAGGAGAGGAGGTGTTGGTCAGGCGCTGGCGTGACTCCCAAGGACAGGGTCATGCAGAAGGGTTATGTTCATGAGGGGAGGGAGGGGGAGCCAGGGTGCGCGGAGGATGCTTGCTGGGTCAGAGGGGCGCGCTGGCGATCGATCGTGGACAGGGAGACCATGATGCCTAAAATGGTGATTGTGCACGTTGTACGTGGGTGACAAGCTGGCGCAGATAATGTTTAGCTCACAAACTAGAATTCCACAGTCCTCCCTTTTAACATATCTCGCCAACTTGTCAGTTTGGATTTATCCCCATAAGGCCATGTATTTCTACTTCATAGAGGGGACTCATGTGCTCATTTCGGAAGTCCAAAGTCTTTGGGCACATACAGTTGGAAACAAGGCCGCACAAAGATGGTAGACATTGGATACCTAAGCAACACCCACATAAGATCACAACAGGTATCAGCACGAAGGAAAACAACCTCCAACCCCAGTTCCTCAAAGTGTCCCAAAACCAGCTCCCAAGCGACCATCCTTCCTGCTCCTGGTGAACCTCCGAGGAGAGTCTGTGGAGGTGTTCAATGGCTTTGTAGACTGAAGGCGAGTTGTCTGGCACGTAGGTGCAGCAGCTAGATCCGATGATGCGGCATGCTCCTCCTCGGTCGGCTAGGACCACATCCAGGACAAGGCGATTTTGAAGGGTCACAAGGCGGACCGCCTGAAGCTCCCCAGTGTTGTTGGCGAGGATGCCAGCCGTGATGTTGATCGTTGTTTCTACTGCCTGGGTCAGGTGTCGGATAGCGCGGCTGTTTGCCATTGGGCCCCACAGAGGAACAAGTCCCTTTGCTGCATCTAGGAACTGTGCTCCGGTGGAGTTGGCTTGTCCAACGTCATCTGCACGCCTCTGTCGGTGATGGTTGGCAGGGGCTACATATGTGGGTGGAAAAACGAAGGCAATGTAACATGCGCCCTTCCAACCTCTCGGGAGCCAGGTGTAAGCTTTGGTGCCACACACAAAGTACATATTCGGAGAAGCAACAAAGGAAGGTGGGTCAACTGAGTCCAATGTTCTGGTGATTCGGCAGGCACTGTGACCCACCAGCTGCGTTCCATGGCCTTCGAGACACACAAGACCTGTGACATTGATAACAGACAGGGCCACAGTCAGAGTAGCGGTAGTTTGTTTTTGCAGATGAGAGAAGGTGGTCCTGGCTGGATTGTGGAGCACCTGTACTTCGACTCGTTCTTTGGCAGGAATGTCTTTAAGGAAGGTGGCGCCCGTGAGCGCAGGACACAGAGCAACAGAGGTCTTTTCGGTTTTGTTTAGCCAGAACCCAGAGTAGAAGTGCGACACTGTCCGGCTGGAGGTGGTGTTGTCCTTGTGGCTCTCTTGCATGAGGATCAGCCAGGCGAGGCAGGAGCCGTGAACTGAGAAAGGAGAAGGGATGAAGGGGATGGAGTGTCCTGTAGCATGCGGGAGCAACCCGCAGATCCAGCAGTTCGTAGCATTTGCAGCAAGGTTGTGTTGGTGCAACAGTTGCACGAAGGAATTGTTCCAAAATTCCCTGCGCCTTTCTCGGAGCTGAGGCGACAGAGAGATTAGGTGATGCTCTTTCAGGGGTGTTGGCTGTGCAGTAGGGAGCAATGCCTCATGAGCCGGTGTACTTTCCTCCAGAATCCAGAAGGAGGTCATGAGGAGGAGGCAGAAGAGGAAGACAATGAAGAGTGCAATTGTCTTTGATTTGTGCAAGTTGTCAGTCTTTGGATTTCTATACTGGGTATTTCCTGTTACTTCCATCATCTTCTTATCTGGCGCTTCCATCACCTTCAAGGGGCTCGGTAGTGGGCAGAACCACAGACTTCGTTTAGCTTCTCTCCCGGTAACCCTCGATTGTGTTTAGGTCACCGTTCTGAGATTTTAACTTAGTCCGTGGCCTACTTAGCCGAAACTCCCTCCTTTCGACGCAGGAAATACCCTTCTCTGGATGGCACAGTGGGATCAGAGAATTTTGCAAGTTCGAGTGCCTCAGTATCGGGATAACAATCCAATATCGGTCTGTCTTTGCTCAGGAGCTCTTCTTGGGTGCTGACCTTTTCTGTCGTGGCCAGGTTCGCAGAGACCTTCCGGCAATGATGCGCGTGCAGCCAGTGCTTCTTCCCCTCCACTCGGAGCGCCGTTCGGGTGGTGATCAGCACTTGCCAGGGGCCCGTCCACCGAGGTTCCAGACTCTTGGTTCGCTGGAAATTTCGTATCAACACGAAATCTCCCGGTTGGATGTCATGGCCGGGGCCCCTGGAAGCATCGGGGATGGCTTGCTGCACCTGTTGATGAATGACAGACAACGTTTTGGTTAACTTGCACAAATAATCAGATAGCAGGACGTCTGGGACGTCATGAATGGAGGTCGGTTTGGGAGCAGTCCAGAGATTCATCGGTCGCCCAAACACGACCTCGTAGGGGGTCAAATGGTGCTTGGTGGGAGTGGAGCGCATCGATAACAAAGCCAGTGGGAGGGCATCCGGCCAGTTAAGTCCAGTGGTGGCCACTATTTTTGCCAGTTTCAGCTTCAGTGTGGCATTATGGCGTTCCACTAGACCGGCGGATTGAGGGTGGAAGACCGCATGAAACCGTTGCTTCACCCAAAACCCCTTTAGGATTAGTTGGATAACCTCAGCTATGAAGTGGGGGCCATTGTCGCTCCATAAAATTCGACAAAGGCCATAGCGAGGGAAGAATTCCTTCAGTAGTACTTTGGCAGTAGTCATGGCAGTGTTGTCACGGGTTGGATAGGCCTCCACCCATTTGCTGAAGGCACATACGATGACTAGTACATACTTCAGGTTTTGGCATCTCTCTAGTTGGATGTAGTCCATCTGAAGGACCTCAAAGGGGTGATTGGGGGTCCCAAACCCTCCCCGGGGTACTACAGTTCCTTTCCCGGGGTTGTATTGCAGACAGATAAGGCACTGCTGAACTAGGCGTCTGGCTGAGTCGGGGATTTTGTCATTGTGCCAGACTTTGGAAATGAGTTCGATCATGGGTGCAGATCCTATGTGTGCGGGGGAATGTGCCATTGTCAGTATGGGGATCAGATATGAGTCGGGCAGCAACCACTTGTTTGCATCCTTCGTTCGCCAGCAACCCTCTTCGTCCTTCAAACCCACCCTTGCCCACTTAGTCAGTTCGTGAGGGGTGCTGGCCGACTGTATGTCTCTGATCATTTCCCTTGTGTCACTCCATTTTTCTGCTTGTGACCTGGTCACATATATGCGTGTCACCGTCCTATTCTCAGCTGTGGTTCGTGCAGTGATGTCGGCTAATGCATTCCCTTGTCCGACTAAGTCTGTCACCCTTTTGTGTGCCTGACATTTGATCACCGCTAATCGTTTGGGGAGGAGAACTGCCTCAATCAGAGCGGACACTAAATCTCCGTGGAGGATTGGGGTGCCGTGGGACGTCAGGAATCCCCTCTCCCTCCACAGGAGCCCAAAATGGTGGACCACTCCGAAGGCATACTGGCTGTCCGTATATACGTTCGCGGTGGTCCCTGCGGCTATGATGCATGCTCGGGTGAGGGCTATCAGCTCTGCTGCCTGGGCAGATCGTTGTGTGATGCAGGCTGTCTCAACTACTGTTCGGGCTGTCGTTACTGCATAGGCAGCTGAAGTGGTGCCATCTGGGAGTTTGATGCATGAGCCGTCTACCCATAGCTCTCCATCGGGGTCAGGAAAAGCAGTGTCTCGGAGGTCAACCCTACTCCTAGTCTGTTCGTCTGTGAGGGTCACACAGTCATGTAGGGGAGGAACGTCGGGGTCGTTTTCAGGCAGGGGTAACAATGTGGCAGGATTCAAAGTCGTGCATCTCTTTAGTGTGATGTGGGGTGCAAGCAGAGTCAACTCGTACCCTGTCAGTCGTGCGCTAATCAGGTGTTGGGTCTTTGTCTGGTTCAAAAGGGTGTCAACTGCATGGGGCACTAATACAGTGAGGGAGTTGGAAAGTACGATTCCCTCGCTCTGACGGATAGAGACAGCAGCGGCAGCTACTGCTCGAAGGCAGGCAGGTAAAGCTCTGGCTACAGGATCAAGAGTGGCGGAGAAGTAGGCACAAGGGCGCTGCTTAGGACCAATCGATTGAGTCAGGACAGACAATGCGCATCCCTCCCTTTCGTGGGTGAAGAGGGAGAAGGGTTTGGAGTAATCCGGCGTTCCGAGGACGGGTGCTGAGCAGAGTGCATCCCGTAATTCCTTAAAGGAGGCTTGACACTCAGTGGTCCAAGGAAGCGGGGAGGGGACATCTTTGGTCAGCAGGGCAAGTAATGGTTTCACAATGAGGCTTGTAATTAGGCAACCACTGTCTGCAAAAAGAGGTTAGGCCAACCAAAGAGCGGACCTGTTTTTGTGTTTTTGGGATGGGGGTGTCTAGGATGGTTTGGATTCGGTCAGGGGTAAGTTTCCTCCCTTCTTTGGACAGAAGATGGCCTAGGTAAGTCACTTGTGGCTGGCAGAACTGTAACTTCTTTTTGGAGACTTTATGGCCATTTTCTGCAAGAAAGTGTAGGAGTTGAACGGTGGCTGTTGTTGCAAGCGGAGTGGTGTCGGCCGCCAAAAGGATATCATCGACATATTGGATCAACACCACTCCCTCTGGTAGCTGGAAGGCATCCAGCTGTCTTTTGAGGGCCTGGCTGTAAATGCTGGGACTTTCAGTGTACCCCTGGGGAGCTCTACAAAATCGGTACGAGCGGGATTTTAAAGTGAAGCCGAAGAGATAACGGCTGTCTGGATGGATGGGGATAGAGAAAAACGCGTTCTTAAGGTCGATAACAGTGAAGGTGGTGGCGGTGGACGGGATGAGGGTCAAAATGGTGGTGATATCAGAGACTACGGGATATTGGGGTACAACCACTTTGTTAATCTCTCGTAAGTCGATGATGAAGCGGTACGCTTTCTCATCTCCTTCACCTTGCTTCTTAACAATAGGTAGGATTGGGCTGTTGCAGACGTTGCTAACCACCTCTTCAACCACTCCTGCATCTACCAGAGACTGAATGATCGCTACCAGTGCCTTCTCACCCTCTGGGGATATCCGATATTGCGGGAGTTTCGGGAGCATAGCGTCCTGTCGTACAGTTATGTGGATAGGATCAATCATCATTCGCCCCACATCAGAGTCGTTTTTGGCCCACAGGTACGGGGGCAGGGTGTCAAGCAAGGACATGTCAGCGTCAGTTATGGGGCACATGTGTCGTGGGGGACGGGATCTGGGCATGTCTGGGTTGTCGTATAGGATGACTCGTATTCCATCTGGGGAACACCTAATGGTAGCTCGAAAATGTTTCAGTAAGTCAATGCCCATAATGGCGTCAGGGGAGTTGGAGGAAAGCAGGAATGTCGCGTCAGTGGTGTTGTTTTCTAGATCAAAGAAAATAGGTACGGACAGGGGGTTAGTGGAGGGCGTTCCATCGAAACCTATCGACGTTATGTGTGAGCCAGACAAGGGTGCCCTTGGAATCAGTCATTTTGATAACACACTACGTGTCGCCCCAGTGTCTACCAAGAATGGAGACTCTGTACCCAGGACCTTAGCGGTGACATAAGGACCTTGCTGGTCAACACAGAGCTCGACTGGATCCCTCCCTTGCCCCTGGCAGTCCTATGCAAAGTCGGGGGCATGTTCACCTTCGGACAGCTGATATTGGTTCTGCCGGGGACGGCCAAATGTGTTCAGTTTCCCTGATCTGTCATTGTTGGTGCCGTTGGCGTGCCCTCGTCCTTGTACCCCATTTCTTGGACCACTTGCCATATCCCTGGAATCCCTATTTCTATTCATCTCTAGCATAACCGGACACTGGTATTTCCAATGGCCGAACCCTTTGCAGAAGGCACATTGGTCGTTGCTAATGTCTCTACGTCCAGGGTGGGGTGTGGGAGTGTGATCTTTAGGAGGTGGATCTCTAGGGGCGGCTGGTTGGTAGTTCCCTCTTTGATGTTCCCGTCCTATCGTTATACCTTGTATCTGGGCTATCATTACCCTTTCCTTTAAATCGTTCTTCTTTTTCTCGGACGCCCTATCATTCTCATTCTTTTGGTGCTCGTAATACTGAGCCATCTGAAGGATAGCTGCAGGTTTGGAGGCCCCCCAACTACTCTCACTTGTCTGCAGCTTTTGGGAGACCTCTTGCGTTAGACCCTTTACGTAATTTTGTACAAACAGGTGCTGTCCGGTTGCGGTGGTCATGTCTTGGCCACTGTAGTCGGAGAACACTGTCTCGAATCGGGAGAAGTATTCTGACACATCTTCCTGCGGTTTCTGTTGACAGGCCGTGACTATCGACCAGTCTACCTTTCTTTCTGGGATCAGTGTCTTTAATTTTTGAACTATTTTGTCTGGGAGTTCTAGTATGTCTTTCACTGGTTTCCTTCCAGGTTCTCGTTGTCTATCTAATTTACCGAGTTGGTCCCAGGTATGCCCAAACAGATCCGCGTGGTCAGCCTTCCGGATTTGCTTCCACACGTCAGCTGGCAGGCATAACCCGAAGAACAAGTCAATGTCTGCTAAAGTCATTATCGTCGAACCCAAGGCTGTGCCTAATTCGGTATAAAATGCTGTCGGGTTCTTTCTTAAATCGGGCAGGGTTTGCTTAAAGGTTAGGATATCTTGTCGGTCCCATGGTTGGTAAACCCAATTGTACACAACCCTTCCCTTTGCATTTTCATTATTAATATCATCGCTCGTTCCCTGGCCCCGTGGCGGGATCCAGTAAGGGGCCGCTTCTCTGATAGGCATCATAGTATTGGCTACTTCTACCGAGGTCGTTTCAGGGACTGTAGCCTTGGCTTCTGGTTTCTGTTCCGTGAGGTGGCGGAAGACCTCAAGCATCTGCATGAAGAGCTCCGTCGCCTCACGTTCAGTCCCATCTCCAACATCAATTTTCCTATACAGTGTTGTTAGTTTAGCGGGACCCTTACTTTGATACCTATCTTCATACGCGTTCAGGGTGTAGTAGCTGAATCGCAAGATGAAATGCCGTCTGTGGCTGTCGGCATGTGAATTATATACGCTCATTGTATAATCTTCGCTCTCCCTTCGTTCTACTAATGTCTTTGCTATTTTGTCGATCCCATCCCGCTCATCTTTGCTCAACCTATTTAGTCTGGCTGGTGATTGTTTGCTAGACTCGGGGTCGTCTGATGAGGTTGTTAATGTGGCTGGTGCAAAGGCCGTGAGGGCTGGTGCACTAGCACTGAGATCGCTTTCGCTCACACTCGGAGCGTGAAAGCTTTGTCGGCAGGGGGCATATGGAGGGGGCATGTAGATAATTGGGGGACCTAGCAGTAACTCATCGTTCGCCCGTTGTTTGGAGGGCAATTCAGGGTAGAGCGCAGAGGGGGTCCTAACAGGACATTGGCCTGTCGACCCTGATTCTTGGTTTCGCATAGTATCTTTTCTTTCTTTTATTTCTTCTTCTAGTTGCTTTGCGGCTAGGTGGGCTGCCTTTCGTAATTCTTTCCCTATTTTTGCTTCTTCTCTTTTCTTTCGTTGTTCCGTTTCTTTGCGCCACATGCCGATACTGTCGAGCATAGTGGGCGTGGTCTTATTCTTCTGGAGCGCTATTTCTAATGTTTTTATTTTATTTTCGTCAAAGGAACCTATCAGTGGCCACTGACTTTCAGGGTTCTTTTTCGTATATTTATGCCATAGTTTAGTGTAATCAAGGGGGGTTCTGTCCAAAGGGTGTGGCCGGGTAGGACAATTATAATTATAAGAAGGAAGAAGACCCGGTCACTCGTTTGCTGGTTCTGCTCAATTTTTATTTAGGGCAGAATCTTGCACTCAGGTATTTAATCCTTCTGTGCAATCTATATGTTTTTTTTGGATATTCAAGAAAAGTAAATGCAGTGATTTTTACAAATACTGTGACTGTCCGAAGAGTTACTTGCGGTCCTGCACAAAGACACATATATTTACATGTATTTACAAGCACAATTTACACATCACTTAGAAAAACACAAAAAAGAATTTGTACATTTAAATAATATATACAAGACAAACATTTGAAAGAATATGACTCATTGAAATTGACAGTACCCTGTCCATATACTTTCTGTCAGGCCACTAAAAGCCGAACAGCTAGTTTGTGTAACCACGTATGGACCACTAACCAACAAATTCAAGGCCATAGTACTGAAAAATTGGCACTTGTTATCAAACCTGAACATACCATTTCCAAAACCCTTATTTGCCCTGAAAAAGAGTAAAAGCATAGGGGAACAAATAATTCGAGCAGATTTGGGTACCCAGAGACCAAAAAGCGATTTACCCACATTGTGGAAATTGGATCCGGTCAAAGGACACCACAAGTGTGGTAACTGCATCTCGTGCACAAATACCATTGAAGGCACCACATTTGAACATCACAATGTGAAATGGACCCACGTGGAATTCACAAACTACAAGAGCAAAAATGTGGTTTATGTAATCATCTGTCCTTGCGACAAACTCTACATAGGGAAAACTACACAAACAGTGTCACAAAGACTGACCCAACACAGGTCTAGGATTAAACAAAAAGTTCTAAATGCCCCAATGGTCCAACATTGTATCGATTCAGGCCACACTGAGAAAGAATTAAAGTGGTCAGTATTATCAAAGATCCAAGTCCCTGCAAGAGGAGGTAGTGTAGAAGCAATGTTAGCAAAAAGGGAGGCATATCTGATTCTGAAATACGACTACGTGAATGATAGACTGAATGAACACACAGAAAGCCAAAATCAATAACTGGGCCGCAGGCGGTACAGACCACCCCTCAAACAATCAATCTTGAAACTTCAGGACTACATGTCCCAGAAGCACTGGGTGATATAAAAAACTCCAAACCCTCGCGTTTTTTTCAGCCTTTCTCCCATCTGAGGAACTATGGAGTAAACAGCAGTGCCTAGCGACTCATCCACAGGTAAACGAGCATACGCGCTAAATATTAAATGGATTAACACTCGTTAAAACGCAATCCTAAATCTCCGCTTTATCAATTGTTTACAGCGCTAACTGTATCCACCGTAAACTAACTAGAAGTTGAGCAACGCCCCCTCCAATATAGACTCGACGTCCACATCGCGCAAGTAGGTGTTTTATTTTTGTATCGTGGAAATTAAATGCCCATAACAGTGAAAATCCAGTACTAAAACACTGCATTCGCTTAAACTTACAGCGCCGAGTGTTAAAGAGCAACAAGAGGTGGCGTCCCCACACAAAGAAATACGGCGCCTCGCGCCCGCTAAAAGTAAGTGCCCAATGATCGGCTGTCAGTGTCACAGCGCTAAAATGCTTGTAGCGATAAACAGAATAGTGATTTATTACTAAAAACGTCCCTGTTGACTTTGTAGCGCCAGCGTTAATTACTGCTCATATCGGAGACCAACAACCTGCTTGAAAACGTCCTGGCTGTTAAACACGTGAGTGCTAAAAAAGGTTGAGTATAAATCACTAGTAGAAAAATAAGACCTTGGGAAACATACCATGTTATTGTTTCCATTACAGAAGTTAAGGAGTCCCCTAAAAGAAATCGATCAGAAGATCAGATAATAGAAACTGTACAACAAAAAGGTAACAATAACATCAGTTGAACAGTTTTTGATGATGCACAAAAGAGGGTCAAAAACTCATTATGCCCTATATTTGTACTCACATAGGTACCCAGCCCCAAAGCCCTGAAGACGAGCCTGCCAAGTACACAGACAGGCTCAGAAACGCGTCGGCTTACAGGCTCTTGACCTTCATTCGTCTTAAGTCCGAATGTGTTTTGGCGCATAAGGCTCTTTTTGTGTTTTGATAAATACATAGAACATTGATTGCACTAACAGCCTCTTGCGCTATCAGGCCATTAGAAAAAGGAAAAAATATTCAGCTTTTAGTGGCCTGACAGAAAGTATATGGACAGGGTACTGTCAATTTCAATGAGTCATATTCTTTCAAATGTTTGTCTTGTATATATTATTTAAATGTACAAATTCTTTTTTGTGTTTTTCTAAGTGATGTGTAAATTGTGCTTGTAAATACATGTAAATATATGTGTCTTTGTGCAGGACCGCAAGTAACTCTTCGGACAGTCACAGTATTTGTAAAAATCACTGCATTTACTTTTCTTGAATATGCAAAAAAAACATATAGATTGCACAGAAGGATTAAATACCTGAGTGCAAGATTCTGCCCTAAATAAAAATTGAGCAGAACCAGCAAACGAGTGACCGGGTCTTCTTCCTTCTTATAATAGTTTAGTGTAAGCTATAGCGACTAGTCCATACTTAGTGAACATGTCCTTATTAGGGGTGCCCTCCAGTGGAGCTGGATGGTTCATCTCTAATAAGCGGTCCGGGCTAAACAGGCTACCAACCAGTGGGGAGAAGACAGGCATGACGGATTACAACGGGGACAAAAGTCTGCACTACCTATCTTATCACGGCGGACAAAGACTAGACAGAATATTTCTATTCTACGTTGTTTGGAGGCCGTGAATACCTCAAAA
Organism: Lissotriton vulgaris; assembly: GCF_964263255.1. NCBI lineage: Eukaryota > Metazoa > Chordata > Amphibia > Caudata > Salamandridae > Lissotriton > Lissotriton vulgaris. The sequence continues at coordinate 1,381,588,509 of NC_141693.1, read as the reverse complement.
AGAACCAATACCGAATAATCGGTCAATCAAACAATCCAGTGGGGAGAATAAGTGGGCACGAAAAGTTATCGTTACCCACTCTTTCTCTACCTGCAAAGAGAGACCTTGTTCTTCCCTGTTTGCAGACAAAGAATCTCCAGACAATAATCCACGAACGATAGTTCGGGAAACAGTGGGGGAGGAAGATAGGCACGACGGATTACAACGGGGACAAAAGTCTGCGTTACCTATCCTTCACTGCTTGCAAAGAGAGAGCCTGTTTGTTTTTCCCCGTTTGCAGACAGTGAATCTCCAGAGGGTTTCAACAAAGCGTAATACTAGTATTATCCAAACAAAACAATATTTTTTTTTTCAATTTGTCGTGTTTACACGACCTTACCCGGACCGCATGGACGGTTTCCTGTCTTCTGGATCCAGCGCCCAATCGTCCTCTCTCCTTCGTGATGCCCGTGGCACTCCTGATGGTTCCCAGTCAGGACCGTAGATCACTCGAGAGAGGTCTGTTCAGAACTAGTGAAGGTCGGATGATCGGCTGTCAGACGAGGGTCTATCGGACACGAGCTCTTCCCGATCGTTGCAGTCGTTCACTCTGTCATCGGGACCTCTCCCACTGGATCCACGTGTCGCTGATGGGCCCCACGCTTTGGGACGCCAATTGTAGAAAAAGGTAGGGCTTGGACACATTCGGTCCATCACCTGTTTTGTTTGCAATACCGCCATAAGTGCGCTGGGGATACTCAGACGTGGGTCCCATGTAGAAAAAGGTAGGTAGGGCTTGGACCTTTCTCAAGATTTGCCCGGCGCTAACCGCCCTTGTACCATTCAAATTTACCAAGCAATGAGGCAGGCGCCGGAGACCAGAAGGCAGGAAACAGAAGTTTTATTCCGACGGAGCAAAACACATCAGATCAGACAACAAGGTATCATCTCGAGGTGCTCTAACAGCCTCTCGGAGGCCTGGCCTCTTATACACTGGTTTATGGCATGTGACCTTTCTTTATTATAATCAGAACATTGTGAGGCCCGGAAAAAGACATCCCCGCAATCCTCGTGTCAATCCCACCCCCATATACCTTCACAATAGAAGCCCTCAACCTACTGATAAGAGGAGGGGGGGTCATCACGCAGCTGAGTGTTCTGCCGAGTCTTAGGATGTGTGCGCCTGATCATATCACAGGGGGTGGGGAGGCCTTGGATCAATAGAGGGTCCTTTGAAGGAGAGCGACCTCATACAATAAGGGGCAGTAAATGATATCTCCCGGCTTAGGCGATGGCCTCGGACCTGTGTGGACAGTTGGACACGGGGTGAGGGGTCATCAAAGGAGTGGTATTCATGCCTCGTGGACAATCCAGTGCGGAGGGAAGGTTGATCAACAGAGGGGCATTCATCGGAGGAGAGGAGGTGTTGGTCAGGCGCTGGCGTGACTCCCAAGGACAGGGTCATGCAGAAGGGTTATGTTCATGAGGGGAGGGAGGGGGAGCCAGGGTGCGCGGAGGATGCTTGCTGGGTCAGAGGGGCGCGCTGGCGATCGATCGTGGACAGGGAGACCATGATGCCTAAAATGGTGATCGTGCACGTTGTACGTGGGTGACAAGCTGGCGCAGATAATGTTTAGCTCACAAACTAGAATTCCACACCCAGGCACTCCACACCACTGGAGTCAAGCTAGCCGGGCTGATGAGAGGTGTTACCTCGAAACCGGTCCGGTCCTCGGATGCTTGATTCCGTTCTGGGAAGGACATGGCTTTTGTAGTTCGGACTGGACTGTTCCCATGGGGCACAGGGTCAGAGCTGATTTGCATATCGCCATTGTCTAACCCAGGGTGGTGTGGAGTGCAAAAAAATGATGGATTTGGGCCCAGATCTTTTGACTGGGATGAATGTGTGACATTGATCCACACTCGGTCCATCACCTGTTTTGTTTGCAATACCGCCATAAGTGCGCTGGGGATACTCAGACGTGGGTCCCAGGCACTCCACACCACTGGAGTCAAGCTAGCCGGGCTGATGAGAGGTGTTACCTCGAAACCGGTCCGGTCCTCGGATGCTTGATTCCGTTCTGGGAAGGACATGGCTTTTGTAGTTCGGACTGGACTGTTCCCATGGGGCACAGGGTCAGAGCTGATTTGCATATCGCCATTGTCTAACCCAGGGTGGTGTGGAGTGCAAAAAAACGATGGATTTGGGCCCAGATCTTTTGACTGGGATGAATGTGTGACATTGATCCACATTCGGTCCATCACCTGTTTTGTTTGCAATACCGCCATAAGTGCGCTGGGGATACTCAGACGTGGGTCCCAGGCACTCCACACCACTGGAGTCAAGCTAGCTGGGCTGATGAGAGGTGTTACCTCGAAACCGGTCCGATCCTCGGATGCTTGATTCCGTTCTGGGAAGGACATGGATTTTGTAGTTCGGACTGGACTGTTCCCATGGGGCACAGGGTCAGAGCTGATTTGCATATCGCCATTGTCTAACCCAGGGTGGTGTGGAGTGCAAAAAAACGATGGATTTGGGCCCAGATCTTTTGACTGGGATGAATGTGTGACATTGATCCACATTCGGTCCATCACCTGTTTTGTTTGCAATACCGCCATAAGTGCACTGGGGATACTCAGACGTGGGTCCCAGGCACTCCACACCACTGGAGTCAAGCTAGCCGGGCTGATGAGAGGTGTTACCTCGAAACCGGTCCGGTCCTCGGATGCTTGATTCCGTTCTTGGAAGGACATGGCTTTTGTAGTTCGGACTGGACTGTTCCCATGGGGCACAGGGTCAGAGCTGATTTGCATATCGCCATTGTCTAACCCAGGGTGGTGTGGAGTGCAAAAAAACGATGGATTTGGGCCCAGATCTTTTGACTGAGATGAATGTGTGACATTGATCCACATTCGGTCCATCACCTGTTTTGTTTGCAATACCGCCGTAAGTGCGCTGGGGATACTCAGACGTGGGTCCCAGGCACTCCACACCACTGGAGTCAAGCTAGCCGGGCTGATGAGAGGTGTTACCTCGAAACCGGTCCGGTCCTCGGATGCTTGATTCCGTTCTGGGAAGGACATGGCTTTTGTAGTTCGGACTGGACTGTTCCCATGGGGCACAGGGTCAGAGCTGATTTGCATATCGCCATTGTCTAACCCAGGGTGGTGTGGAGTGCAAAAAAACAATGGATTTGGGCCCAGATCTTTTGACTGGGATGAATGTGTGACATTGATCCACATTCGGTCCATCACCTGTTTTGTTTGCAATACCGCCATAAGTGCGCTGGGGATACTCAGACGTGGGTCCCAGGCACTCCACACCACTGGAGTCAAGCTAGCCGGGCTGATGAGAGGTGTTACCTCGAAACCGGTCCGGTCCTCGGATGCTTGATTCCGTTCTGGGAAGGACATGGCTTTTGTAGTTCGGACTGTACTGTTCCCATGGGGCACAGGGTCAGAGCTGATTTGCATATCGCCATTGTCTAACCCAGGGTGGTGTGGAGTGCAAAAAAACGATGGATTTGGGCCCAGATCTTTTGACTGGGATGAATGTGTGACATTGATCCACATTCGGTCCATCACCTGTTTTGTTTGCAATACCGCCATAAGTGCGCTGGGGATACTCAGACGTGGGTCCCAGGCACTCCACACCACTGGAGTCAAGCTAGCCGGGCTGATGAGAGGTGTTACCTCGAAACCGGTCCGGTCCTCGGATGCTTGATTCCGTTCTGGGAAGGACATGGCTTTTGTAGTTCGGACTCGACTGTTCCCATGGGGCACAGGGTCAGAGCTGATTTGCATATCGCCATTGTCTAACCCAGGGTGGTGTGGAGTGCAAAAAAACGATGGATTTGGGCCCAGATCTTTTGACTGGGATGAATGTGTGACATTGATCCACATTCGGTCCATCACCTGTTTTGTTTGCATTGCCGCCATAAGTGCGCTGGGGATACTCAGACGTGGGTCCCAGGCACTCCACACCACTGGAGTCAAGCTAGCCGGGCTGATGAGAGGTGTTACCTCGAAACCGGTCCGGTCCTCGGATGCTTGATTCCGTTCTGGGAAGGACATGGCTTTTGTAGTTCGGACTGGACTGTTCCCATGGGGCACAGGGTCAGAGCTGATTTGCATATCGCCATTGTCTAACCCAGGGTGGTGTGGAGTGCAAAAAAATGATGGATTTGGGCCCAGATCTTTTGACTGGGATGAATGTGTGACATTGATCCACATTCGGTCCATCACCTGTTTTGTTTGCAATACCGCCATAAGTGCGCTGGGGATACTCAGACGTGGGTCCCAGGCACTCCACACCACTGGAGTCAAGCTAGCCGGGCTGATGAGAGTTGTTACCTCGAAACCGGTCCGGTCCTCGGATGCTTGATTCCGTTCTGGGAAGGACATGGCTTTTGTAGTTCGGACTGGACTGTTCCCATGGGGCACAGGGTCAGAGCTGATTTGCATATCGCCATTGTCTAACCCAGGGTGGTGTGGAGTGCAAAAAAACGATGGATTTGGGCCCAGATCTTTTGACTGGGATGAATGTGTGACATTGATCCACATTCGGTCCATCACCTGTTTTGTTTGCAATACCGCCATAAGTGCGCTGGGGATACTCAGACGTGGGTCCCAGGCACTCCACACCACTGGAGTCAAGCTAGCCGGGCTGATGAGAGGTGTTACCTCGAAACCGGTCCGGTCCTCGGATGCTTGATTCCGTTCTGGGAAGGACATGGCTTTTGTAGTTCGGACTGGACTGTTCCCATGGGGCACAGGGTCAGAGCTGATTTGCATATCGCCATTGTCTAACCCAGGGTGGTGTGGAGTGCAAAAAAACGATGGATTTGGGCCCAGATCTTTTGACTGGGATGAATGTGTGACATTGATCCACATTCGGTCCATCACCTGTTTTGTTTGCAAAACCGCCATAAGTGCGCTGGGGATACTCAGACGTGGGTCCCAGGCACTCCACACCACTGGAGTCAAGCTAGCCGGGCTGATGAGAGGTGTTACCTCGAAACCGGTCCGGTCCTCGGATGCTTGATTCCGTTCTGGGAAGGACATGGCTTTTGTAGTTCGGACTGGACTGTTCCCATGGGGCACAGGGTCAGAGCTGATTTGCATATCGCCATTGTCTAACCCAGGGTGGTGTGGAGTGCAAAAAAACGATGGATTTGGGCCCAGATCTTTTGACTGGGATGAATGTGTGACATTGATCCACATTCGGTCCATTACCTGTTTTGTTTGCAATACCGCCATAAGTGCGCTGGGGATACTCAGACGTGGGTCCCAGGCACTCCACACCACTGGAATCAAGCTAGCCGGGCTGATGAGAGGTGTTACCTCGAAACCGGTCCGGTCCTCGGATGCTTGATTCCGTTCTGGGAAGGACATGGCTTTTGTAGTTCGGACTGGACTGTTCCCATGGGGCACAGGGTCAGAGCTGATTTGCATATCGCCATTGTCTAACCCAGGGTGGTGTGGAGTGCAAAAAAACGATGGATTTGGGCCCAGATCTTTTGACTGGGATGAATGTGTGACATTGATCCACATTCGGTCCATCACCTGTTTTGTTTGCAATACCGCCATAAGTGCGCTGGGGATACTCAGACGTGGGTCCCAGGCACTCCACACCACTGGAGTCAAGCTAGCCGGGCTGATGAGAGGTGTTACCTCGAAACCGGTCCGGTCCTCGGATGCTTGATTCCGTTCTGGGAAGGACATGGCTTTTGTAGTTCGGACTGGACTGTTCCCATGGGGCACAGGGTCAGAGCTGATTTGCATATCGCCATTGTCTAACCCAGGGTGGTGTGGAGTGCAAAAAAATGATGGATTTGGGCCCAGATCTTTTGACTGGGATGAATGTGTGACATTGATCCACATTCGGTCCATCACCTGTTTTGTTTGCAATACCGCCATAAGTGCGCTGGGGATACTCAGACGTGGGTCCCAGGCACTCCACACCACTGGAGTCAAGCTAGCCGGGCTGATGAGAGGTGTTACCTCGAAACCGGTCCGGTCCTCGGATGCTTGATTCCGTTCTGGGAAGGACATGGCTTTTGTAGTTCGGACTGGACTGTTCCCATGGGGCACAGGGTCAGAGCTGATTTGCATATCGCCATTGTCTAACCCAGGGTGGTGTGGAGTGCAAAAAAACGATGGATTTGGGCCCAGATCTTTTGACTGGGATGAATGTGTGACATTGATCCACATTCGGTCCATCACCTGTTTTGTTTGCAATACCGCCATAAGTGCGCTGGGGATACTCAGACGTGGGTCCCAGGCACTCCACACCACTGGAGTCAAGCTAGCCGGGCTGATGAGAGGTGTTACCTCGAAACCGGTCCGGTCCTCGGATGCTTGATTCCGTTCTGGGAAGGACATGGCTTTTGTAGTTCGGACTGGACTGTTCCCATGGGGCACAGGGTCAGAGCTGATTTGCATATCGCCATTGTCTAACCCAGGGTGGTGTGGAGTGCAAAAAAACGATGGATTTGGGCCCAGATCTTTTGACTGGGATGAATGTGTGACATTGATCCACATTCGGTCCATCACCTGTTTTGTTTGCAATACCGCCATAAGTGCGCTGGGGATACTCAGACGTGGGTCCCAGGCACTCCACACCACTGGAGTCAAGCTAGCCGGGCTGATGAGAGGTGTTACCTCGAAACCGGTCCGGTCCTCGGATGCTTGATTCCGTTCTGGGAAGGACATGGCTTTTGTAGTTCGGACTGGACTGTTCCCATGGGGCACAGGGTCAGAGCTGATTTGCATATCGCCATTGTCTAACCCAGGGTGGTGTGGAGTGCAAAAAAACGATGGATTTGGGCCCAGATCTTTTGACTGGGATGAATGTGTGACATTGATCCACATTCGGTCCATCACCTGTTTTGTTTGCAATACCGCCATAAGTGCGCTGGGGATACTCAGACGTGGGTCCCAGGCACTCCACACCACTGGAATCAAGCTAGCCGGGCTGATGAGAGGTGTTACCTCGAAACCGGTCCGGTCCTCGGATGCTTGATTCCGTTCTGGGAAGGACATGGCTTTTGTAGTTCGGACTGGACTGTTCCCATGGGGCACAGGGTCAGAGCTGATTTGCATATCGCCATTGTCTAACCCAGGGTGGTGTGGAGTGCAAAAAAACGATGGATTTGGGCCCAGATCTTTTGACTGGGATGAATGTGTGACATTGATCCACATTCGGTCCATCACCTGTTTTGTTTGCAATACCGCCATAAGTGCGCTGGGGATACTCAGACGTGGGTCCCAGGCACTCCACACCACTGGAGTCAAGCTAGCCGGGCTGATGAGAGGTGTTACCTCGAAACCGGTCCGGTCCTCGGATGCTTGATTATGTTCTGGGAAGGACATGGCTTTTGTAGTTCGGACTGGACTGTTCCCATGGGGCACAGGGTCAGAGCTGATTTGCATATCGCCATTGTCTAACCCAGGGTGGTGTGGAGTGCAAAAAAACGATGGATTTGGGCCCAGATCTTTTGACTGGGATGAATGTGTGACATTGATCCACATTCGGTCCATCACCTGTTTTGTTTGCAATACCGCCATAAGTGCGCTGGGGATACTCAGACGTGGGTCCCAGGCACTCAACACCACTGGAGTCAAGCTAGCCGGGCTGATGAGAGGTGTTACCTCGAAACCGGTCCGGTCCTCGGATGCTTGATTCCGTTCTGGGAAGGACATGGCTTTTGTAGTTCGGACTGGACTGTTCCCATGGGGCACAGGGTCAGAGCTGATTTGCATATCGCCATTGTCTAACCCAGGGTGGTGTGGAGTGCAAAAAAACGATGGATTTGGGCCCAGATCTTTTGACTGGGATGAATGTGTGACATTGATCCACATTCGGTCCATCACCTGTTTTGTTTGCAATACCGCCATAAGTGCGCTGGGGATACTCAGACGTGGGTCCCAGGCACTCCACACCACTGGAGTCAAGCTAGCCGGGCTGATGAGAGGTGTTACCTCGAAACCGGTCCGGTCCTCGGATGCTTGATTCCGTTCTGGGAAGGACATGGCTTTTGTAGTTCGGACTGGACTGTTCCCATGGGGCACAGGGTCAGAGCTGATTTGCATATCGCCATTGTCTAACCCAGGGTAGTGTGGAGTGCAAAAAAACGATGGATTTGGGCCCAGATCTTTTGACTGGGATGAATGTGTGACATTGATCCACATTCGGTCCATCACCTGTTTTGTTTGCAATACCGCCATAAGTGCGCTGGGGATACTCAGACGTGGGTCCCAGGCACTCCACACCACTGGAGTCAAGCTAGCCGGGCTGATGAGAGGTGTTACCTCGAAACCGGTCCGGTCCTCGGATGCTTGATTCCGTTCTGGGAAGGACATGGCTTTTGTAGTTCGGACTGGACTGTTCCCATGGGGCACAGGGTCAGAGCTGATTTGCATATCACCATTGTCTAACCCAGGGTGGTGTGGAGTGCAAAAAAACGATGGATTTGGGCCCAGATCTTTTGACTGGGATGAATGTGTGACATTGATCCACATTCGGTCCATCACCTGTTTTGTTTGCAATACCGCCATAAGTGCGCTGGGGATACTCAGACGTGGGTCCCAGGCACTCCACACCACTGGAGTCAAGCTAGCCGGGCTGATGAGAGGTGTTACCTCGAAACCGGTCCGGTCCTCGGATGCTTGATTCCGTTCTGGGAAGGACATGGCTTTTGTAGTTCGGACTGGACTGTTCCCATGGGGCACAGGGTCAGAGCTGATTTGCATATCGCCATTGTCTAACCCAGGGTGGTGTGGAGTGCAAAAAAACGATGGATTTGGGCCCAGATCTTTTGACTGGGATGAATGTGTGACATTGATCCACATTCGGTCCATCACCTGTTTTGTTTGCAATACCGCCATAAGTGCGCTGGGGATACTCAGACGTGGGTCCCAGGCACTCCACACCACTGGAGTCAAGCTAGCCGGGCTGATGAGAGGTGTTACCTCGAAACCGGTCCAGTCCTCGGATGCTTGATTCCGTTCTGGGAAGGACATGGCTTTTGTAGTTCGGACTGGACTGTTCCCATGGGGCACAGGGTCAGAGCTGATTTGCATATCGCCATTGTCTAACCCAGGGTGGTGTGGAGTGCAAAAAAACGATGGATTTGGGCCCAGATCTTTTGACTGGGATGAATGTGTGACATTGATCCACATTCGGTCCATCACCTGTTTTGTTTGCAATACCGCCATAAGTGCGCTGGGGATACTCAGACGTGGGTCCCAGGCACTCCACACCACTGGAGTCAAGCTAGCCGGGCTGATGAGAGGTGTTACCTCGAAACCGGTCCGGTCCTCGGATGCTTGATTCCGTTCTGGGAAGGACATGGCTTTTGTAGTTCGGACTCGACTGTTCCCATGGGGCACAGGGTCAGAGCTGATTTGCATATCGCCATTGTCTAACCCAGGGTGGTGTGGAGTGCAAAAAAACGATGGATTTGGGCCCAGATCTTTTGACTGGGATGAATGTGTGACATTGATCCACATTCGGTCCATCACCTGTTTTGTTTGCAATACCGCCATAAGTGCGCTGGGGATACTCAGACGTGGGTCTCAGGCACTCCACACCACTGGAGTCAAGCTAGCCGGGCTGATGAGAGGTGTTACCTCGAAACCGGTCCGGTCCTCGGATGCTTGATTCCGTTCTGGGAAGGACATGGCTTTTGTAGTTCGGACTGGACTGTTCCCATGGGGCACAGGGTCAGAGCTGATTTGCATATCGCCATTGTCTAACCCAGGGTGGTGTGGAGTGCAAAAAAACGATGGATTTGGGCCCAGATCTTTTGACTGGGATGAATGTGTGACATTGATCCACATTCGGTCCATCACCTGTTTTGTTTGCAATACCGACATAGTGAATGACGGCGGGAGCGGCCATTTCCAGCCATGGGCCTCGGCGTGCGCTGCTGATCAGTAAGGTACTGGGGAATCGTAGGCCCTGCAGCGGCTGAAGAAAGGCTTAATATATCACAGCTGACCAGCCCGGGACGGAGAGAGCTAATATAGTGAGGGGCCACCTCTGAAACGGTGACTATTACATAACGGGCGCTGGCCGGAAGATGCGACATTGAGAGCTGGCCGAAACTTGCCATCTGGAGCCTGTAGGATCACGAAAGGGCGATCGAGCCTCCGTCCCAGAACAGTGTGAGGGCCCCCCTCCCTAATTTTGGAGTTTTCAAGGAGAGACGCCGCCGCTGGGCGAACGAATCGAGATGGGAAAACCAAAAGGAAAAGGGGACGGAGCTACCGGCTCTGAGACGACGGACGGCGCGGAACAGGGTCCTACGGAATTACAACAAATGCAAGATCGTATATTAGACGCTATCACGGCCACAAAGGAAGCTTTACGACAGGATATAGCTCAAGTAGCAACAGGATTGGGGCTCCTACGCGCGGATCACGATAAATTGAAGGACAGGGTCAAGAGCACGGAGGTCACCCTGCAAGAGATAGTACCAGAACATAAATCTATTGAAGGAAGGTTGGGGGATGCTCTAGACCGAATACTAGCATTGGAACGGCGAGCGGAGGACGCTGAAAATCGCAGTAGGTGTAATATGGTAGGCTTGTTCGGCCTTCCGGAGAAAAAGGAGGGTGACGACATGGTGGGATTCCTAGATAACTGGTTGCGGACAGAAGTGGCGCCAGAGGGGCTTTCACCTTTCTTCATGCTGGAGCGGGCGCACCGGGTCTCGGCCAGGCCACCTGTCCCGGGCCAACCGCCCCGTCCGGTGGTGATCAAACTGCTGCCCTATAAGGACAGGGACTGGCTGTTGCAAAGGGCCAGAGAAGCGGGCCCCCTCCAGGTGGACAATAACAATGTGACAATGTTCCCGGACTTCACATTTGAAACACAGAAACTGCGGGCCTCCTTTCTGTCTCTCAAGCGTGAGCTGCGAGCAGAGGGCATAATGTATTCCCTTCTCTTCCCGGCCAAGCTTAGAGTTGTGGTGGATGACAAAACACTCTTCTTCCCCACCTCAGCGGATGCCTGGGCATGGTGGGATACATACAAGGCCGGGACAGACGGAGCATGAGTCAGAGCTGAGGAGGAGCAGTGGAGACAACCGACCAGAAAATCACAGCGACTCCGGAAGCGCAGACAGAGAACTAAGAAGCCAACAGCAACGCAAACGGAGGAGGAGAGGAAGGCAACATTACAAGCGGTGGCGGACTTGTCGGAAACGGTGCGCACCCAATCATGTAAGGGCTCAGACTCTGAGGGCCAGGCCACAGGCTCGGAAACGGATCTCTCGGAACTTGGTGGTGCCAGGGGACCAGGGGTAACACCACAAACATCGGAAGAAATCATAGAAGCTTCTGAGGGAAAAGCATGTAGAATTGTTTATACGAGAGCCCTGGGGGATCGAGACCTCTCGATGCACAGACTATGGTGCAGAAGAACGAAAACTCGTGAGTGATTGTGGGTGGATTGTGGGGCAGGGGGGTTGGGATTGAGATAGCCACCCTCGGAGTAGTGCCACGCCCTACTGGCCCCTAAGGTCACCGTAGTGGAGACTGCGGAGTAAAGGGATAGCGATTGGGGTAGCTGACCCATTTTGTAGAAGTTTGGATGGGAGCTGCTTTTGTAAAGGTGGGTCCTGTTCTGGTGGGGAGGCTGCCGAGAGTAGTTGGGGGGCTTGAGGCGAGGGAGGCGGGGTTTGGGGTACTGTTGAATGGGGGGAGGGATGGGTCAGAGGGGAGCCGACATAAGCGCCTGGAAGCAAACTGTGAATACTGTGAATTGGTTAGCAAGGGACAATGGCTAGCTCTGGAGTACTGAAATGTGTGACCTGGAATGTGCGGGGGCTGCACACTATGGCGAGAAGGCACAAGGTGCATGCTCACTTAGTTCGTAGAGGAGTTCAGATTGCACTATTACAGGAGACACATTTGGCAAAACAGGAGGGCATGGCGCTACAGAGACGGTGGAGAGGGCAATTATACAACACTACGTACTCTGCATTCGCAAGGGGGGCGCTGATATGGATTCGGGCAGGGGTACCTTTTCAAGTGACTAGACAAGCAGATTTGTGGCCATAGAGGGGAAACTTACGGGCCGGGACATAACACTATGCAGCGTGCACGCACCCAATATTGATCAGTCAGCTTTTCTGACGAAGCTCTCAGGCACACTGGCAAGATACTTAGCAGGCCCTATCATCATGGGAGGAGATATTAATTCTGTAGCAGACACTACATTAGATAGGTCTCACCCACCACTGCGATCATCACCAGTGCATAGGCTCGCGAAGCGTAGACTAGAGTGGCAGGAGAGATGGGAATTGGTGGACGCTTGGAGGGCGCTACACCCAACAGTGTGGAATTATTCATACAACTCTAGTCTGCAAGATCTTCACGTCTGTCTGGACGTGTTTTTGTGCTCCTCGCTCGTACTTTCTAATGTAGCAAATGCTGAGTACTTGACCCGCACGCTGTCTGACCACAATCCCCTATTGTTGACGCTAAACTGGATGACCGAGATTTCGCGAGTCCCGACCTGGCAGCTGCGACCAGATGCCCTTGACGACTTACTATTCAGAGAAGCACTAGGCGAGAGAATTATTCAATACTTTAAAGAAAATAATGACACCGCGACCTCCAGGGCGCTGGAGTGGGATGCCTTCAAGGTTGTCGTCCGAGGACATTGTATCAGGGCTTATGCTGGGGCCCGTAAGACGCTCTTAGACAACCTGGATAGGGCTGAGAGAGAGCTCGGGAAAGCAGAGTTAGCGCGTCTTAATCATCCAGAGCTCCAGGAAGAGGTTAGCAAGGCCAGGGAGGCAGTGGCGGTAGAAATGGAAAGGCTACGGAGTTTTGATCATAAGATCTACTTGACTAGGGCGCATGCCGAGGGAGATAAAGCGGGAACGATGCTTGCCTGGCTGGCTAATCCAACTAGGCGTAGCCACCCCATCTTGGCCATTGAGGAAGAAGGGGGAAACACCTACAATACACAGGCTGAGATCTTGGATAGATTCCGGGCGTATTATGAAAGGCTATACGAGAGCGGATTAGAAGGCCGGGAGTGTGAGATTGATACCTTTTTGGAGGGACTGCAATTGCCGCAACTAGACCAAGCCCAGTCCGACGATTTGGGTAGGGACATTACACTGGGGGAGATAGGGAGTGCAGTGAATCAGATGGCTCGAAATAAAACCCCGGGACTGGATGGCTTGCCCATAGAGTTCTACAGTAGATACCTGACATACCTAGCTCCGCGTCTCTAGGCGGTATACAAAGAAGCTAGGACGAGAGGGAGGCTGCCTCAATCCATGCGCGAAGCCCTAATGATCCCGTTGCTGAAGCGGGGGAGAGAGAGCAGTAAACTCTCTTCATATCGTCCGTTGTCCATGTTGACGACTGACTATAAAGTCCTGAGCAAAATACTAGCCAATAGACTATTGAGCCACATGACGGAGCTGATCCACAGGGACCAATCTGGCTTCATCCCAGCACGGAACACTACCATCAATATACGCCGACTGATACGACTAATTGGAGACCCAATGCCAGAGACGAGCATGCCTCTGGTGTTATCAATTGACATCGAGAAGGCGTTTGACAGCCTGGAATGGGAATATCTTTATAGGGTCATGAAGCGTTTCGGCCTAGGGGATAATTATATTGGTTGGACCAAAGTGTTATACACGTCGGCGAAAGCAAGAGTTCGGATAGGCTCCTTGATTTCGAACCAATATCGAGTGGGCCGCGGCACTAGGCAGGGGTGCTCGTTGTCCCCTCTGCTGTTCCCACTGGCGATGGAGCCTTTTGCGGCGGAAACACAGACGGGGCATTATTACTAGGGCCTGGCTTACAGGGGGAACCCGCAGGCTATCTCACTATATGCGGATGACCTCTTACTATTTCTGGAAAACGCGGATGAGGAATTGAAGGGAGCAGAAAGACTTCTGGAACTTTTTGGGAAGCTATCAGGCTTAAAGGTTAACTGGGCCAAGTCCTGTTTATTCCCACTACGACAGGGAGAGGAGCGGCCTGCCAATCTCCAGATACTCAAATGGGAGCCTAGTTGTCTGAAATACCTGGGAGTGCACATATACCACTCAGCGGCAGACATGTTAGAGGGCAACGTGGGCCGTTGTATCAGGGCACTAAAGGGAAACATGACCTTTTGGGCCACTCTTCCGCTCTGTGTCAGGCCGTATCTCCTTAATAAAAATGGTTGGCCCTACTGCGTCTCCTTTACTACTTCCGCACGTTGCCAGTGTGGATACCGGACTCTATTTTTCGGCAGCTGAGATCATTGCTGATATCATTCCTATGGGGTGCAGGCAGACGCAGAATAGCTTTAGACACATTGCTTAGACCCAAAGATGAGGGGGGCATGGCAGTGCCGGATTTTGAGCTCTATTACCTGGCGGCTCAGTTGCAGGTCTTAACACAGGAGGTGTCGAGGGTGTATCGAGGCCCAGAGCAAGAAATGGATGGGGGCACCCCCCGGCATGTGCTTGCTTACATCACCCTGCAGCAGAGACTCCTCCTCAGGGAGCTCTCACTGGAGGAGCAGACATTTCGGCTCTGTTGAAATCGAGCGCGGCGGAGAGCAGGGGTGAGACGTATTTACGCACCGGAGATACCGTTAGGCATGGTGACAGCACTCCCTCACGGAGGCGACTGGTCGCGACTGCAGGGGTGGGAAGATGCGGGTCTACAAATGCTAGGAGACTTATATGAGGACCAGGTCCTTCTCCAGTACCAGACCTTACAGGATTGATTCGATCTGCCGAGAGGAGACTATCTGATGCATGTTGCTGTGACTAGAGCCATGCAGGCGCATTGGGGAGAAGGGTTGCAGGAGCCCACAACATCTATGGCCTGCCAATACACAATGATAGCGGCTGGCACATATGAAGCGGTGACCTGCCTTTACTTTCGAATGCTACGAGAAACGTTACAACCATTGTTAACACTGAAGGCAAAGTGGGAACTGGATCTCCAGATGGAGATTCCCGACACTACTTGGGCGCAACTGCTGAAACGAGCGAGGAAGAGCACGAGAAATGCACGATTTCAATTGATACATTTCTAAATCCTCCATAGGGCCTATCTCACGCCGGGAAAAATTGGAAAATATTTTGGGGTGGAAAATGTGGCTTGTCCCAGATGTAATACAGCAGAGGCGGATTTGGGGCATATGCTATGGGATTGCCCTCACCTACGGGATTACTGGCAGGAGATTGGAGAGATTTTGAATACTGCTACGGATAGGGAGCTACACTACACTAAGGCGGTAGGAGCGCTGCACTGGTTTCCGCACACGCCCAAGAAAAAGACAACTCGTAAGTTTATAGATATGGGATTAATACTGGATAAAAGAGAAATCACTAGAAATTGAAAATCAAAAAAAGGACCCACATACCAGCGGTGGTATAATGAATGTCTTAAATGGGCGACGAGCGAAAGCACACTTAGGTATCAACTAGCCCGACGCAATGCTGATGAAAGGGCGCTAGAGAGGGCGACAGCATGGGAGGCACTAGTGCAACCGCTCCGAGATGGCATGGAGGAGGAGAGTGAGGAGCGTGCTGACTCTGACACTGAAGGACCCACTGGCACACCAGGTGCACACTCATTGTGGATAACACGTTCCTCCTGGCAGCGGTCACACACATACATAAATTGCAAATCCAGGCATAGGTGTAGGCATTGGGAGAAGAGTGGAGTGGGGGAGTTGGGGAAGTTTGGGAAGAGGAGAGGTTTAGGGAGGGGGCGAGAAATGAAAAAGCAGACTGCAGACATAATTGCACGCGGATTTTAAATGCTCAGGGGCTGTTGAGAGGGGCGAACAATAGTTTGACGCTGCCCAACCTCCGGGCTGTGGGCCCATGGGCTGTGTAGACGAATCACCTGAGCAAATAATTAATACTGTTAATAGTAATGTAAAGTGCTTATAAATGTATGATATATGTAAGAATTGGTTCTGCAATAAAAATGATGTTAAAAAAAAATTATGATGACCAGTTCAATTGTATTTGGTTGAAACACAGTCAAAGCTCATTCTTAGCAGTTATTCAAGAGGATGTATTAATTACCATTTCGGGTTTTGTGTTTTGTCTAATCAGTATTGTTCTTTTGTAAATCCATTTGCCTCTGCTATTGCTTTTTCTGTTTACACTTGTAATTGTGTTTCCTGATTTTGTTTTTTGTGTAATTATGTCAACAACGTAAATTTATGATTGTAGTTTGTATTATGGTCTTAGTAAAAAGTGTATATATGTTCTAAATGGGTATCATAGTTTTTTTTCTTTGTTTTGTGATGTGATTTTTTCTGTAATATGTAATTTAATTTTCCACTGTACTGTATTGCTTTATATAATTATATATCTGAACCTTTGTTAGTATAATACTTTTCATTGACCCCTGGTTTGGGTAATAGAGTTGCCTAGGCGCGAGCGCAAAATCCATTCCGCTCGTGGATTTCACGGATTTTTGGTAAATCTGCAATCTTCTAACTCCCGCGAATTTACTGAAAATCCGCGAATACTCGAGCGGCGGATTCGGGGGGCAAAAGTTCAAGCCTTCAAGCTTGAAGTTGTTGTTGTAACTATTTTAGGATGGTGCCGGCAAGCTACCAGCGCCATCCTAAAATAGTTACAAAGTTAGCTGTAACAGGAAGCACAGGAAGCACTAATAGATAAAATAAAGCAGGTGCTCGAGCACCTGCTTTATTTTATCTATTAGTGAAGCTAATTTAGTAACTATTTTAGGATGGCGCTGGTAGCTTGCCGGCACCATCCTAAAATAGTTACAGGAAGATGATGGATGGACAGGTCACTCAAGGGACCCCTGCGCACATTGTTGCGATTGCATAGTAACACACACATGGTCGCTGGAAGTAGTTGAAGCTCAAATTCAGTGACTCGTTCATCAGCCCAAAAACAATCGTGAGAGTTGTCGAGGCTGGGCAGGTGTGCCTTCTTCCCAAATCTACCGTCGAAAATCAGCTGTGATGCTGGATAGAGGCCTTTGTATCCTTGACTTTCACGAGCGCAATCCTCGTGCTGTTCCTGTGACCAGGAGCTTCTTTCTCTTCATCTGCTGCTCTGATCGGTCTCTGACCATTTATACACACAAGAGGCACTTGAACTCGCACAGATGACCCGCCCCATTAAAAAAATCCGCAAAATCCACGAATCCGCAAATTCGCGGACTTTGCGGATCCCCAAATCCGCAAATCCGCAAATTCATGGATCATGGATTCGTGAAATCCGCCCACCCGTAGAGTTGCCCCTGTTTGTTGTAACCACCCAGAGAACAGCCAACCCTCACCAGAAACAACCACTAAACAATAGCAGAGTATGAGCCCCTACCAAAAAAGCACCAGAGACCACCATCCACAGAAGGACAGCAAGGAGGCCACAGCCCGAAGAAGACCCCAAAATGGCCAGTCCCCCAGCAAAGCCAGGGACAGACCAACAGTGAATTGATGAAGGCCTGAAAACCCAGGACCCCAGAAATAGATGGCACCACCAGGCCATAGAAGGCAGCCAACCACAGACAAAAAGGACAAGTAGGGCACCCAGGCACCACTGCCCTCCAATCCCCCAAAAACGGCAAGCCGAAGGGACCCAGCCACAACAAGGCAAGGACCAACATAAAAACCTCCGCTGAAAAATGTGCACGCCACAGAGACCCCCCAGCCCAAAGGACAAACCTCAGAAGGGAAAGCGGGATTTAAGCAACCACACCCGCAAAACAACCGGCACAAAAAGGACCAGAACAGAAGAAGCACCCCATAGGGAATGAAAAGCTTGCAAGAGTGCCCACCAGTCCAGAAGGCATCCACACCCAATTAATTTTATTGTAATAGATTAAAGAGTTCCCGAATCACCCCATAAGGGTATCTCTGCGCTAGGACCACCTAAGGAGCTGATGAAGGCTGATTAGAACAATTATGTTTTCAGAAGTTTTCTGAATGCTAGGTAGTCCAACACCAACAAGCTGACCCAGAGTCACCGCAGTGGAACCAATAGAGAGCATGGCAAGCAAACCAAGGAAGAACCGACCAACAAAGACAAACAGTCATGCAACCAGCTCCAGAAAAGAGCCGAGGGGAACAGGAGAACACCTAACAGCCCCATCCCCAATCATGCACAGAAGGGCAACAACAGTAGGACAAACCCCAACATCACTGGGGAGGCCCACCACAGACCAGTCCAATAAAAGAGGAGAGTGCCCGCCAACAGGGTGAAGGTCCACACACAGAGAATCAAACAAGGGCAGGACCAACTGTTCAAACCAGGAAGGGAGGACATAATAACCGAAGAGCAAACCGCCAACAACCATACCAGGCCAGTCACCAGAGAGCACAGAGGCCACCAACACCACTGTAACCTCAGAGGAGGTGGAGGCGCAAGGCAAGAACGTCCAGATCCAAACACCAGCGCTAACACAAGACAACCGCCCAAGGCACCCAGGCCAGGGGAAAGAGCCAGTGCCCAGGAACAGGCAACAGGCCAAGGCGAGGAATACAACTAACAGAACCCAGTGCCACAAAGTCACTAGCATGGAAAGAAGGAGGCAGGCCCGATGAGCACCCAGAACACACATCCCACTGGAACAGGAAAAAAACAGTGGATGCCTGAAGCCAGACCCCAGTGAAGCACATCACCCCCCCGGAATAGGCCCACAACAGGGGACAATGCCAACCTGCAGACACCGAGACCCAGAACGGACCAAATTGGACCAGGACACAGCAACCTGCAAGAGCCGTATAAGGCAAACACCAAGCCACTTAGACCAGGGGAACCCAAAGAGCAACTAGGAACAATAGGGAAGACCCCTACTCCAATCAACACGCACCAAAGATGACCCCCCCAAGCCCAACCCTTGGGGCAACTCCCAAGGCAGACAAAACAGGACTGGGGAAAGACAAGCCCACCGACCACTGGATAGGAGCCTGCACACCCCAGACCCACCCCAGACCCAATGGCCCAGACATGTGCCACTGGACAAGGGGACAACTAGCCCAACAGGGACCACCCTGTGGGAGGCCCAGCAGCAGCCGGAGAAAGGCCAACACAAATATCCAGGACAGGCCAAGAGACACTGGAGAAGTGGAAACCATCGGCACCCGATCCCCGGCCCAAGCTTGGCAGGAATCTACCACCATGCCAAGATCACAAGAACGGGAGAGACAAGCAGGGCAGGCAAAAGACCAAGCCAGCCAACAACCCTGTTAGCAACTGGGAATAAAACATATTGAACCACAGACACAGCAGCGGAAACAGAAGGCCACTAACACAGTGCCTACCAGACCCAGAAACAGTGGCACAGGGCCAAATAGCCACAAACAAGAAACACTTCAATACCGGAGGGCAGAGAGAAAAGCCACCAAAACCAGCCACCACCAATGCCACAGAAACAACACCCCAGCAAAAAGCAGCTGAGAAGCCAGGGCCAAAGCCAAGCAGCCCTCCCGGGCATGAAGACCCCATGGCCCATCCCGCAACCAGGGAATTCCGGTGCAGAGCCTACTCAAGAAAGAAAGGGCCAGAAGGCTGGCACAGACCCCAGCCTCCCCAGGCACAGAACCTCTGGACTCCCAGGGGTCCAGGAAGACCCATACCCAAGCAAACCACCAGAAAGAGTAAGCCAAAAAGGCCCATAGACAGGCACCCAAAAGGAGCCCTGAAAGGCAGCAAGACCACAAAGGCTTGAGCACCCCCCAACCCCAATCAGCAAGCACCCAACCAGGAGACAAGGGCAGAGAACGCACCACCAACCTAACTGCACAGGTCAACAAGGACCCTAATACAGAAAAGGGAGGCCACAAAAGAAGACAAAGGCAGAAGCTAAAGCCAGCTCACCAGACCAAAAGCCATATACAACACCACTACCGAGACTGGCGGTCACACAGCTAGATCCCCAGTGAGGGAGCAGGGACCAGGAGTGGGGCAGGTCAGAAAACAGACCCACATAGCCACAACAGGGCAAACAAAAGCCCAGGAAGAGTCTGAAACAGGCCACGGCAGGAAAACTGGTGCCAGACACAACATTACAGTACAGAGTAAGCAACAAGGACCCCAACTAAACCCAGGAAACAGAGCAGCTGGCAGAAGAACAAAAGCCCATGATGAGGAGGTACAAGAGAAACCAGAGGCACAAGACCCCACCTCGAACCACAGTGGCAAGCACAGGGTTAAACCAGCAACAAGGCGGGCAGGCACCCAAAGTGGCAAGAACAAACACTATGCGACAGCACCCCCTGGATGGGTTGCAGGGCCGCAGGATGACCAACTGACTCACCCTTCTAAAGCAGGCCCCGGAAGCTTTAACACATCGGGGCATGCAGGGGGGACAAGAGCAGTTGCATGAGCAAAGACCGGCCCAGCTGGAATTGCAGACGGAGGCTATCAACAGCAGGGCCATCCGACCACCACAAGGACCTGAACCCAACCGGCCAGCCATCAGGTCGAGACCTTGGAAATGAAACAAGAAAACTCAGAAAAGGAAGCCGGAGACCATGGGACACCACCCTATACCACAGCCCTGGGCCAGGGGCAGCACACGGATAAAAAGGTGGGGACTGCCAGGTGACACTCTCCCCAGGGCTGGTAGAACCCTAAAAACGCAGCGGGCCTCAATAATATCCCCACCAGTCAGACCAGTGTGCCCAAACTGTGTGCCCGAGCAAACAACAAGCTGGGCCACTGACAAGCCGGCATACCAGGGGCAATTTCAGCACAGCCCACAGACTGCTAACCACACAAGGGCCAAAGAAAGAAGACCTCCTCACAGTGGTGTCACTGTAGCAGGAATCAATACAGGCAATGGAGGGGAATGTGACACCAACAGCCACATGACCCCACCACAGACCAACAGCTCCTGGCTGTACAAAGAAGGTCCAAAGAATAGAACCGCCAGGGCAACAGGGAAATGAAGCCCAAATACCATAGCCCAACACCTGCAAAGTAATCAGCAAGGAAATAAATGGACAAACCACTATGCAGTACTCACCTGTGGGGCAGGCAGATACTCCAGAACACATCATCTGTCAGAGCAACGCCCCAAGAGCGCACCACAAGCATCAGCGCCTTTTCAGAAGGAAAGCAACAACACAGGCCACTAAGTACTTGGGGGGCACCACCAGTACAGCCCCTGAATAGCCATCCATCATCTACATTGTGCCTTCCATTAGGCCCGTCCAACAGGAAGACACGCCCTGCACTATGGAACTGACTGGGAGGCCAGTGCACCAGCCACAAAGTGCTGGCTGGCACACACTGCAAAGAGCACTAGTTTTATCTATTTTAACCTCTGTGTACCAGTAAGGGATCACTGGACTCTCTGCACAACATACTTCGTTTTAGTACACTATATAGCGAGCCAGATTCCTACACATACCATACCATGCATCTTGGTCAATCCACCTTACACAAGTCAAGATATTGAGCTTTTTTTCGGCTAATAAACGACATAAAAGCCATCTACAAAACTCATTCGACTTACTGACTCATCCAGCTGTATCATGGCTCTTGGTAAAATGTCCCTTGCTCTGAACACCATTAGCTCAATAATTGGCGAAGAAGAGATGTAAGGGGGGCCTTAACATTTAAGTGCAAGATGTAAAGCAAAGGTCCACACAGAATGACCTATCACAGTCACCCTGACACAACAGCATGTCCTATCACAGTCACCCTGACACAAGAAAGCCCATCTTTGACAGATGCCTTGGATATCTCTGGAGCCAAATTTAATTTAGCAACAATTGGAAATATGAGATGAAGAGTCAGGACACAGCAATAGATCAGTGATCTTAAAGCCAGGGGTAGACAGTAAATGTGTTTTAAAAAGCATTAGATATTAAGCCTACACCACTGAAACTCGTAGCCTAGCATTACATCTCTAAAGTTGCAGGAAAACAGCATCCATCTCACAGCATGTAGCCATATTTAGCTAGGACGCGTTCTCCTGCCACGTGAAAGTAAAGTGCTTCAAGCATGCATTGAACATGCCGAAATGAAAGAGGGTTAAATTAACTCCCCAGGGAACCCATATGACCATCCAAGGGAATTTAGTAATGCACTTGATTGTGACAGCTTGTTCCCTGTAATTTCTATGATCATATATCCCTTTTGCTGGCCTTCAGCGAAAAGCATTAGTTTTTTTGTTCATATTTTGGTATAAATTACCATCATTATTGATCTTGCAACGCTGAAATGAAAGTGATGTGCTGAACGCCCACAGGTCAAGCGTTACTTCATTGAGGCATAACAGAACATTTTCTGCCGGTGTTTTTTTTTTAATATGCACTCTTGGCATATTGTTTGTAAACACCTAAGAAATCAATCTGATTCTAACCGCCTTTTCCTTCTAATGAATTCTATGATTTGCAGTTGTTTTTGCAGGTGTCTCTAGGATACAATTATCTCTGTAACATTTGTGAAATTTCTTCCATCAAAAAAATATTTACCCAAGAATTCGATCATTTTTATGAATCTGAAGGATGGAATCTTATTTTTTGTGTGTGGTGTTGGAATAAAGTAATTGAACTTTGCGCCATAATTTTAATTAAATAATAGTAATGCTTTATTTGTAAATAATTCGAAATATTTTCATACCTTACGGGTGACTTTTTGTTGAAAAGGGCGTCTCTTTTCTTTCTGGGGCCCTACAAGGGGGAGACATATGAATGTGCTTTTATGGATAACTCTGAAACCACATTATTCAATTGAAAATAGCAGGTGGAAAATGAGATATTGTCAGAGAAAATATGTCATAGTTGCAAGCTGTATAATGGTATGGAATAGTAATTGATGAGTCCTGTAAATGTATACTATTATATTTAATATCGTTATTCATTATAATAAAAATAATTACAGATAAGAGTTCAAGAAACACAAGCCAGACAGATCTTGTTACGGCAATAGGTAACATACATCTTTAACGGTTAAACAGTATTTATTAGAGAGAATAATACTCTTGGTTACAGTTATTATTAGATTTAATTGATTCTAGTGCAAACACTAACGAATGTACATATTTATGCTTATACCAGAAAATAAGAAAAATATAGTATTTTCAAATGACCAGTGTGAGCACTTGTTGGACCTGGCATCTTTTTGCTTCTGACATCCTGTTTTTGGCTATGTGCTGCATATCGTTTTTGCTGGTTTTAGAACTCTGGGCACTTTATCACTGCTGATCAGTGCTAAAGTGCAAGCACTCCCTGTGTAAATTGTGATTGGTTCTCACTGATTGGCATGTTTGATTTACTGGTAAATTTCTAGTAAAATGTACAGTGTGTGCCCAGAGCCAGTAAATCAAATGCTACTAGTGTGCCTGCAGTACTTATTGGGCCACTCAGGTGATTAGCCCTTCAACCATGTCTCAGATATGCCACTACAGTGTCCGTGAGTGCATTTTTCAACTGCTGTATTGGCCTGGCAAGTGCATCCACTTGCCAGGCCCAAATCGTCCCTTTTTCTACCACTAACCAATCCCTTATGAAGGCCCAAAGTAGCTTCATGAGCATTATTGCCAAGACTATCTCTCCCATAGGTTATTATTGGTGCTGCCTTGCAGCCTATTAAAAAGTATACCTTTCAATTGTGAAGAGATATAGATTTGGAGTTTGGAGTCCCTGAGCTCACAATTTAAAATACCTCTTTCAGTGAAATTAGTTTCTAAATTGCAAGTTTGTAAATGCCACATTTAGAAAGTGGGCATTTTCTACATTTATACTTTTGTGCTTGTGCGTGCCCGTGGAATCTACATTTGGGTTAGATTGACAGTTGAGCTATTTGTGCATTCACTCTAGACAGTCACACAAAGAGAGCTGGGGTTTGCCCTGCATATCCTGGTGGCCCTTTACCTGGCTAATGGGTCTTCCTGAGCTAGAGTGCTGAAAGCAGTTGTCACTGACACCTGACTAAGGCTGTGTCTGTCATCACACAATGCTTCCTCCACCAAAATGTGGTGTGTCTGGAGTCAGGACAGGGAAAGCTAGGGTCCTGTGCACTACAAAGTCATTCCTTTGAGGCTGGCCTACTTCAAAGGCTGAAACTGGTATAAGTACTGGAACTTCTCTGCTGGGAGTTCTTCCCTGCCATGTGATGCCAATTCCAGTTCTGGGCCCTTGGAGGTGGCTTTGCTGCAAAGAAGAGAAGAAATACCATGGATCGCCCTTCAGCCCCTGTTTTTTCCAACTCAGCTCAGCCGTGCGATTGAAAAACCCACGCATTGTCGCAGTGCGGCAGAAAAATAAGAGCAGCACCTGTCGTGCTTCCCGATTATCTCCACAGCCCGAGTGCTTAGGCCTGTGTCTCCGAAGTCTGAGGCACCTGTTAAAACATTTGCACAGGCCCTGCTGTGTGGCTAAAGAAATCAATGCATCTCCTACCATGTGGCTGGAAAATTGATGCAGTGCCTGTTTTGCCAAACACCACATCACGTAAGTGCATCCAGGTTTTCGATGCATCGCACCTGTGCACCAAGTTCTCCATTGACGTTACCCCGCAGTAAGGAAGGCTGCATGATCAGAGATCGATGCATCACTTTCCCTCAAAGTAAGGAACTGACGCATTACCCCCCCTGACAGTAAGAAAGTGATACAACACCTCCCCTACACTGCAGTAAGGAACCAATACATCACCTCCCCTGGCAGCAAGGAATGGACGCATCACCTCCACTGGGAGTAAGGAAGCAATGCATCGATTTGCTTTTCCAGTGCCTTACCTCCCCTGCACCTTTTTTCTTTTTTGCTTTTGATGCATACAAGCCCTAGGTACATGTAGTACCCCTTTCCTAGGAACTCACTAGAGAAGTAAAATAACTATGCCAATTGGGGACACACTAATGTAACCCTGTTTAAGGAGTCAGCACATGCACTTAAGCACTAGTTATCTGGGGTAAAGTGCAGAGTCCTAGGCCAAAAAAAAGAAGACAAAAAAATGTGAAGCAAGGTAAAAAAGTTGAAGTGAAGACCATTATAAGGCTGTCAGGTCTACATGAAACCTCTGATTTACCAAATCAGAGGGTTTGCAAATGCTAAAATCCTAGTACAAGAGGCCCTAAATGTTTAGTGGTAACTTGTGGCCTCATGTACTAAAAATGCTGTTGATAAAAGTGCTTCAAATTTTACTGAATGGATTTCTACTTTGCGATTTGATCTATATATTATCAGATCGGTTTACAAAATACAGAATTGTACTTGGTTGCAATTTGATCTAGCTCTTAAATATTAATGAGGTAGATCACCAAAAATATGAATGAGATTGGTTAGAATCACAGACATGATAGTCTGCTGGGGTCAGCCGGCCACTATGTCTGTGATTGCTTTTCAATAAACAGAAAAGAAGATGAGGTTAAGAAGAAAATTACATATTTTTTAAAACATGTTTTACTAGTAAGCAGTGGGTCACTGCCTTCACCTAAAAATATTTTTTATGCATTCGCAAAGGGAACCAGGTGCTCAACAGAGCCATTGAAAAGGTCATGACTAAGAGTAGAGCGGATATTCTGTTTCAAATTTGAAATGATATTGATCACTGTTACACCAATTTGAATACTACATTCACAAGCAGTTCTAGTAGAGTTAAGAATGTATTGGAGAATCCTCAACAGTCATCACATATTAGGCAATATTCTCAATGACAAACCAAGCGAGCATCCTGTACAGAACAAATGCATTACTAAGAGACATATTAGTCAATAGAGACATAAGTATCATACATAATCAGAGTGGATGTGATCAAAAGGGATTTTACACTTGCAGTAGGTGCTAGGCATGTGGCAATAGCAAAACCAAGAACGAGTTTCCAGGATCCCATGGTAAAGGTTTGTGAACCATCACACAATTTCTCACATGCAGCTTCTAATAGGTTGTCTATGTCTTAACATGCTCATGAAACAAACGGTACATGGGTAACACAATACATCAAGCCAAAATTTGTATTCTGGAGCACATTCAAACAATTGACAACAGTGACCCACACTATCCCATGGCGAGACATTTCATGGAAATATAATTTAGGGGTAGGAGTAAACTCATGTACTTTGCCTTTGAGCAGGTTCCTCAAGGTTTTAGGAAGGTGGTAAAGTATTGACACTTCCGACTGAATCATTTTCGGAATCGTTTCCGACCGACTTGGGTTCTGCAAGTCAGAATGACAGATTACGATGCTTCCCAACATCATTCAATCGGACTCGCATTGACTTAAAGGAGACCTATGTCCGGAACAAGAACACAGACTCCCATTGAAAAAAGGGGGTTTGGGGATGACCTTGCACCCTGTGGTGGGCACCCCATGGTGCCTGCCACAATGTACATGTTGAGCCGGGTGGTACTTTTAGTACCCCCACAGGTCCCTACCTGAGACTTCAGGGTCAAGGGAGACCTGCTAATGGCCCCCAAAGTCAGACACAGACAGCTGTTTCATGTCAGGAAGACTGAATAGGACCGGTTGTTCAAATCAGTCATCATAATCGCTCGTGTCCATAGAGCTTTACGAATTTGCTCTGAAAGAACAGAGCTGCCCTAATGCCTTTCAGAACCGATTCAGACAGCCCGAACAGTACCTGTGCATTGTAATAAGTCAAGTTGTAAATGAGTACTATTCGGTCGGAAAAATAGGCTCCGTATCGGATTCCGAATCCCATTTGGAGCCTTTACGCATGACATTGTAATTGATCCCTCAGAAGAAATGAGTAAAAATACACAATGGAATTGGAAATGAAAGGTTCTTTGGCTGGAATGTGAATGAGCAGCTTTATGTACATTTCGGAGTATGAAACTGTTATCTTTCCAAAATCCTTTGTACATCTTGCTGTTCAGATGTTATAATGATTTTTATATCTGGTTTTAAGTGTTTATGTTACTCACAGGAGAAGAAAGGGAATGTCATATCAGCAATGTGGATGTTGAGAAACATGTGGTGAAGCCATTTTGCCGGATCGGCCTACCCTTGTCTTCTTAGATCACAATGACATTTGGATAATGGCATGTTAGGTGGGATGGAGTCAATTGACAGAGTTGCCCACTTAGGCAGTTTGCGGATAATTATAGTCACACACTGTGACCTCAGTATAATGATTTGCCCATTCATAGCGCCAGGACGCTCTTCGGAGCAGCTGAGCGCTTTACAAAACCCCCAGTAACATAACATAACATAACATAACATTCAAGCTGCATTGTGGTAGGATCTGTAAACAAATGGTATCTGTTAATCTGGGTTCTCTACAGCATATGATAATCAACTGTATCATAAGGTGTGAAGGGGCATTCAACTAGATGTATGGACCACTAACTATTTTCTGATCAATTCATAACGGACTAGGTTACAGTAAATATTATATTTTGTAAATAGGTATTAATATATGGATATCAAATATGTAACCAACCCCCTGCTGGTGGCCAACCACTGCAGCCTGCCCTATGTGATTAGCTACTGCCCCTGCCCAACTCCTGCTTGCTCTTAATCATTCATCTGCATGCCCATGCCCCCACCTCCTGCCATGGTATACAACCGTTACAATGCAACTTTTACAACGACCTACCATTACAACGCAACTTTTACAACGCAAACTATTACAACGCATTGCGCTGGGGGGCTCTCTAGGATAGGGAATAGGTTAATTTACTATCCAATAACCTTCCCTACTATCCACGGGGACTGGAGTTGGAATAGTAAATTAAACTATTCACTATCCAGCGCCTAAAAGCATTATGCGTTGTAATGGTATGCGTTGTAAAAACCGCGTTGTAAAGGTAGGCGTTGTAAAAGTATGCGTTGTAACGTCATACATCCCCTGCCATCCATGGTCAGCTTGCTGCCCACCCCCTCTTACCTGTTTTCTGTTCTCTGTCTGCATTCTTGGGTCCCTCCCATTTTACCTCTGTAGTCAGCTTGTTACTATTGTTCCCCTCCCCTGCTTTTTTCGCCATCTGCATGCCCCTGTCCCTTCTTGCCTGACTTCTGTGGTCCCTTCCCCTGCCCTTGCTGGCCTGTCCTCCATGGTCAGTTTGCTACCCCTACTTCGCTCCCACTCCTTTTTCCGAATGCATGCCCCTGCCATTAGCTCCTGCTCTCCATTGTCCATTTTGCTGACTCATCACCTGCTGCTCTGCTGACTGTGTTCAGGTAGCTTCCCCTGCCCCTTTCTGTATGCCCTCTGTTCACTTTCTGTGTGACCCTACCTCATCCCGCTAGCCCTCTATGGACAGCTTAGAAACTGTGTCCATTCTGGCCTGCCTTACGTGGTCAGCTTACCTCCCCTCCTTCTACCCTCTCCTCCCTGATGTTTGTTCACTGTATGCTTGCCCCGCACCCCTTCCTCCTGCCCTCCATAATTTGGTGTGCTGATCCTGCCCATGCAGGCCTTTCCTTCATGGTAAACCTTCTGTCCCTGTTCCCCTACTCCCTGCCCTCAGTTGTCTGAGTCCATGTCTCTGCCCTCTCTCTCCAGTCCTTGTGGTCTGTTGAGTAGCCCCTCCTATTTGCCCTCTACGCTTAGCTTGCTACCCCTGCCCTTCCCCCTATGCACTTTGTTGTCCTTGTATGTCACCCTGCCCCATCCTTGTGGCCTTCCATGGTCCATGGACCATTGTGCTGCCATTTCCCCACCTACCTGCCAGCCTGTTGTGCTGCCACTGCTCTTTCCTCTGACCCAACATAGTCAGCTTGCTGCCCCCTCCTCTGCTACCTCCACCCTGCATTCCATCATTCAAATCCATTCCCCTATCCTCTCCCACTGAACTCCATGGTTCATTGTACTGCCCCTCCCCCCTGCCCTGACCTGTGCGGTCTACTGTGCTGCCACTGCCCCTTCTACCTGCATGGTCAGCTTGCTCCTCCTGCTTCTGAGATCTCTGTTTGCTGAGTCCAGCCCCTACCCCCCTCCTTTCTGTCCTCCAAGGTGCTTTGGACATGCCGTTGCCCCTCCCTCTTGCCCACCATGGTCCGTTGTGATAATGCTAACTCTTAGCATGCCACCGAAGGCCTGTTGGTCTGCCACTGTCCCTCCCACTTGCCACACATGGTCATCTTGCAGTCTTTGTTCCTGTTGTCCTTCCACTTTCCCTCCTTTCTCCTGTCCTACATGTTTTGATGTGCTTCCACCACCCCCTCACCTGTCCTACATGATCATCTTGCTGCACTTGTCGCTGCCCCTCTCTCGATGCCTGCTGTTGTCCATGTGCAACCCCTGCCACCTCCCTCCAGCTCTTCATGGTCCATTGAGCTGTCACTGCCCCTCCAGTCTAACCTGAATTGCCAGCTTACTGTCCTTTTCCTTTTCCCTTGAGCCACTGGTGTGTGTGTGCATTTCCCTGTACCTCCTTCCTGCTCTTCAAAGTCCACTATCCATCTCACCTGCCCTGCATGGTACGTTGTGCTGACGCTGCACCCTGTCCTTCATTGTTCATGTGTATGCCCCCTCCATTTTGCCCTGTATGCTGCGTTGTGCTGTCACTGCTCTTCCCACCTGCCCTTCATGGTCCGTTGTGCTGACACTCCTTCTCATGTCTGCCCTGTGTTGTCACCTTTCTGTCTCAGCCCCCTCCCCAGCCCTACTTTGTCTTAGTCCATGACCCTACCCCCCTTCTGCCATTCAGAGATTGTGTGTTTCTACTTTCCCTCCCTTCTGCCTGCCATGGCATGCTGTGCTGCCACTGCCTCTCCTTTCTGCCCACATTGTCAGCTTGTTGTACAGCCCCTACCACTGTCCAAGTCGGTGCCGCTATCTCCTCTTCCAGGCACTATCTGGTATGTTGGTATGCCCCTGCCCCCTCCAACCTGCCTTCCATATTTGTTCTGCTGCCACAGCCGCTACTGACGTCCCAGCTTATGTGGAGGGTATGTGGTGTTTGAAGACCTCGACCTCTCTTTGTGTGGTATATATCTGATTGTAAAAATACCTTACACTTATTCTTGAAATAAGCAGAGTGCTGTACACCATCATCATAAGGCTTAAAATCATTTTTGGAATTGAACTGTTTGCGATTCACCCATAGCTTATGCATACGTCCATCACGCAAAATGTGTCCAAATTTTCATTCAACATCTAGAAATAAATATTTGTTCCTTATAAATCTCTATTTTATATAAGAATTGTCAATAGCACTGTATGCCAACTATTTAATATGTACACAAATCAATAGGTGAATAAGCTTTTATTTTTCTCACATATTTTGACATTGATTTAAGCCACAACCTATCTGCAGTTTGCATCTGAAATTCAAACTAGTTGCGCTCGGGCTAAACCTAATTTAAATGAAGTGATGTTTGCAGTTAAAATTTTGCTAGAAGTTAAACTATGCTCAATATACACTTTACCTCACTGTATTAATCTCCAGGAACATGCTATTTTATATTTCATAATTTGCACACATGTACATATAGTAAATTCATGCTGTATATGTTTGTGGGGCCTTCACTGCTTACTGTCTTTTTTCAAATGACAGTGTGCCACTGATTCCTTCCTCGTGCCCTTCATGGTCTATTGTGCTCCCTTCCTCCTGCCCTCTGTTGTCCCTGTGCTGTCTCTTCCCTATTGCTCACCATGGTCTGTTGTGCTGGCACAGTCACTCTCACCTGCCCTGTGTGGTCAGCTACCTGCCCCTGCCCCCAACCCATTGCCCTCTCACCTCCGTGTGCATCCTTTTGTCCACTCCCTCTATTATTTGTTGTGCTGCCAATGCCTACCCACCTTCCCTGTAGGGTCTATTTTTCTGCCACTACCCCTGCTGTTTGCCCTTCAGAGTCAGCTCACTGCCCCTGCCACCTCACTCCTGCCCTTCAGTGTCTGAGTCTGTGTCCCTACACCATTCCTCCTGTTGTCCGTAGTCTGTTTTACTGCCACTGCCCCTCCCTCATACTATTCATTGTCCTTAGTGCTACCGCAGCCTCTCTTTTCAGTTTTGCATGCTTAGCATGTTGCAACTGCCCCTCTACCATTGGTCTGTTGTTATGCCAAAGTTCCTCCTGCATGCCATATGTAATCTGTTATGTTACCCCTGCCCTTCCTGTTACATAGGCTAATATCACCTTAGAATACACTACAACTACAAAAACTAGTATGGTACCACCAATAAATGTTATCTAATGTGATTAAAATCTGTTATCACACTTTATATGTGGTTCTTTTTGTGACCCACAAAGCCTGCATTTCCAGGGGGACCAAGTCTGAGATATCTGTGTAGGCTGCCACAACATGGTCTCCATGTTGTAGCCAGCCAATCAAATGGAGGGTGCTTTTGAACCCTCCCCCCTGCAAACATACCCTTTGGGCTCAGGGTGTGATCCCTCTGCTCCCTTTCATATTTGTTAATTCATTTTCAGGATACAAGTGAGGATCTAGCTTTGCAAATATTTTTTCTGTTCAGTCTGCTATATGTTAAAAAACGTTTCGGGGTGATTCGTCAAGCGGGGGCTGAGAAATAATGGGGTTCCAAAAAACCTGTTTTTCCCATGTTAATTCCCATAGGAAATTTTAGACAAAGCTACAGCCTGAACTGCTCAGTGGAATTACACCAAATTTAGCAAAACGTTAGGTCTTGGTTCAGAAAGAGCCCTTTTTTGAAAATTGTGTTAATCCGTAGTGCGTGAGATATTAGAAAAAAAATGGGTTCAATATCTGTCCTCCATAGGAAAATTTTAACAAAGCTACAGCCCGAACTGCTGAACGGAATTACACCAAATTTGCAACAAGGTAGCCCTTGCTTCAGAAAGAGCACTTTTTGTTAAATGGTGTAAATCTGTTCAGTATTTGCTGAGAAAATAGAAAAAGAAAGTTTTGATATCTGAGCACCAAGGAGGGCATGAGATTCACTCTGATTGGCTGCCAACACTCCAAATCGGGAAGTTTTGGCGGCAGCCATCTTGTGACTTGGTAGAGCTGAGTCACATAAAACAGTAAAACAAGTATAGAAAATAAGAAAAGGGGGCAGATTATAAATACCCTGACCCCCTAGGCCTTCTCAGGGCCTCACACAAGGACCGCCAGGGCCCACATTTGTTTTTTTTACCTTTTCGGCTGGGTCGTGCTGGGTGCGCGAACTCCGTTGAAAATGAAAACAATTGAAGCGCAGGCTCCCACGCTTCGTTTTGTAAAGCCCTCGGAGGCAATCCTCATTATTGTAGTGGGGTGGTGGGACCACCACCTCCCCAGGGCTATGTTGATTATGTGCATGGCACGTGGCCCCCACACCTCCCCAGGTGCCACCACCTCCCTGGGGCTTTAAAAAAAAATATTGTGTGGGGGTCCCACCCCCTCCATGCTACCCCGGGACCGCCACCTCCACAGGGCTTCATTAAATAAGGATGGGGGACTCATCGGCCCCCCAAGCCCAGGGACTGCCACCTACAAGGGGCTGTCAAAGTTAATTAGTTTGAGGGGCTTGAGCCATCCACACTGCCCCGGGGACCACCACCTCCCATGGGCACTTTGAATTTAAAAACAGGGGTCCGTTACGGCCCCCTGTTCCCCTGGGTATCACGAACTCCTGGGGCTTTAAATGTTGGGAGGTGGGCCGTGTGGCCCCCCTCCAGGAGCCCTTGATAGCGCTGTAGACCACCATCCCCCAGGGCTGGCTCCTGTAGTGTCCCTGGACGCTCCTGTTTGCTATGGCAGGGCAAGAGCCGTGCGGCTGCTGACCTGCCATAGCAAACTCTGCTTTGCTTCATTGACGCGAGAGCAGGGAAACCTGCTCTTGCTTCAATAAAGCTAAACAGGATTGCTTTTCCACAAGGGGAGCTGCATATCAGCGACTCCCCTTGTGGAAAAGCACTGCCGGCTCCAGCAGGGGGCAGGGAGCCAGCAGGACTGTGGGGGCATTGGGGCTCCCCCGCCTTCCCTAACACAAAGGGCTGGTCCGGGGGAATGGGGTCCCCGTAGCCAGAAGTGGGCCAGAGGGGGGCCACCCAGCCCCCCTCCATCAATAAAATCGATAGAGCCCTCAGGAGAGGGGCCATGCGGCACCCCTCCTTAAAAAATACATTTTTAAATATATATATATGTGGCCATGCCCAGCGGGCTTGGGTACCCGGAGCCGAAATTGGCCTTGGGAACAGGGCCTCGCGGCCCCCTTCCCGTTTTTGTTTTTTCAAGAAAAAAATGGGTCACGCCCTGGGGGATGGGGTTCCCAGGGCCCCAAATATTGTAAAAGAAGGGGGGGCACCCAGCCCCCCTACTTCTAAAAATAAAAAAAGCTGGCATCGCACCGGAGGCCCGGACCCCTCCTTGCAGCACACTGCAAACGTGCACCCTGAATACTAAGGATCCCTGGGGGCCAACTGGCCCATCATGTGCCTCCAGTCTGCAACAGGGAGCTGCGTTGCAGAGAGGTGGTCCAAGGCCATACCCCCTTTTTACACCACTCTTCAACACTGCTCTGTGGCGCTTACTGGAGGTACATGGTGGGATAGTTGGCCCCCTGGGACCCTCAGGATTCAAGGGGACTTAATCCTGCAACTTACAACACACCAGGTGGAGTGTTTCCACAGTGATGCAGAGAAGGGACAGGGCCTGACATTACAAGTGTGTAAACACACCCCCTGGTGTGTTGTAAATTGGGGGATTAAGTCCCCTTGACTCCTGAGGGTCCCTGGGGGTGAACTAGCCCACCAGGTACCTCCAGTAAGCTGCATAGAACTGGTCCAAGGTCACGCCCCTTTTTACCCCTCCCTCCACCACAGCTCTGTGGCACTTACTTGAGGTACCTAGTGGGCTAATTGGCCCCAAGGGACCCTCAGGATTCAAGGGGACTTAATCCCCCAACTTAGAAACACGCCCAGAGGTGCGTTTGCACAGTGGTGCAGGGAGGGGCGGGGCCTGAAATTACAAGTGTTCAAACACACTCCCTGTTACATTGTAAATTGGGGGATTAGGTCCCCTTGAATGATGAGGGACTAGGCTGTACTTGGCCTGGGAATTTTCCCAAATTGGTGACCTCCCTCAGGACACTGAGATCACACTCTGGAGTACTCATGACTGTGGGGGTGAGATGTGCAGCCCCTTCCACTTGTTTCTGCAGGGGACACATGGACTGAGCTGTATCCTGCCCTACTGCACTATGTGCCTGTGGGCTCTACCGTCTTGTTGCTGCCCCCAACTTATCCCATCAGGACCGACCTCTAATACGTTCCCAGTCTCAGTGGTGTGGTTTGCATGACTGGTTCACCTCCTTCCCTGACGTACTGTTGATGGCCCGCAAATTGATTCACCCCCCATTTCATTATTCATCCTGTGCCACTACTTCAGGTGTTCTTTGGGGGCCTCCACTTATGTGTGGTTTCAATGAGAGGCACACACAATTCACTAAAAATGATGAGGCTGGCACACATACCATCCATCAAGGATCAAGCAGGGCGCTGGCAGTGGAGACATGTCATACATTGAGCAGGTACCTCTCCGTGAGGACTCACTGAAGGTCTCGGAGGTCAAACCAGTGGTTTAATCAGCTGATCACCCTATACTGGCCCTTGAGGCACAGACTCAATGCCTGACCGGCCCCCTAGATGGTCAGGAGGGACGGGCTAGTACAAAAATGTCCACATTTTTGGACTGCCCAAGCCCTGAGTGGAGTCTCACTGTTGGCCTTTCTTGAGTCCTACTTCCAGGAGGTTGTAGCCCCAAGGGTCTCTCCGACTTCTGTGCCCTGTAATGTGCGCTCAGGGTACCAGCTTGAATGCCCAGCCACTGCCTCTAGCGGCATGCCTTCTTAATTTCAGGGACCGGGATCATCTTCTACAGCAGGCCCGATACCAGGGACAATTAGTGGTGGACAATTCCAAGGAGTCTTTGTATCCTGACTTTACTACTCAGATTCAATTGCAGAGGGCATCCTTTGTGGCAGTGAAAGAGAAGCTGCATGAAATGGGCCTCTTGTATTTCTTACTCTTTCCCGCTCACCTGCGGGTCCAGTCTGAGGTTAAAATACAGTTCTTTTCGGATCCATCTGCGTTGTGGGACTGAATTGAACTCTACAATAATAACACAGGGAATCCAGAGACGTCTGGTCCTATCTGTTCCTCGTGCCCCAAGTGCCAACATTCCTTAAGACAAGTGATGGCAAGCCTTTCAAAGACACATGCAGCTCTGTAACAGTTAAGGGCTATTAGGATACTTCCCACTATAGGTTCCAGTGACTCTATACATGTAGAGCACTCTATAATCGAGTGGTTGGGCTAGAATACTTAGCAAAAATACATTTGGATCATGCTCCTGTGTTGGGCACGTTCAAATGGGCTTCCTTCAGCACTAGCATGTCTATGTGGTGATTTGCTTCAACACTTCTAGATGGTCAAGTCTTTGATGGGTTGCTGGGACGGCAGATCTCTCAATATTAGAATGATAACCCTGATACAGCCTCATCAGTGGGCATGGAATGGTGATTCGGGGGTACTGTATCTCTAATAGGTTGAGAGTTCCTACCCAGTTCCTCTCTGATATACAAGAGGCATGTTAGAGGGTCTCTGGGTGAGCTAGAGGGGACTTCAGATGTTAGGAGATGCATTCTAAATTGGCGAGAGGTTATTTACGCTGGTACAGCATCTTCCCTACTTTGATTTCAAGGCGTATTCGGTGAGGGCTCATGCACAGCAGGATAAGTTGGGCAGGATGCTGGCATGCCTAGTGCGAGATTTTGGGGAGGGTGACAGTCTGTCCTTCTGTTGTAAGCTCCTTCAGGACAGGATGTCTTCATACCGAAAGAGATCTATGGCATCTTCCTGTAGTATTACGATGATCTGTACTCCTTGGGGGAGGCAAGTAATGAGAGATTGTTTCTGGTCTTGGACTGTCAGGAGTTCCTCCCACCGGAAGCACTGATTATCTTAATGGATATTAGGAAGTCATTCGATTTGGTCAACTGGGAGTTTCTTTATGCTACCATTCTTAACATGGGCCTGTGTCTACCATTCTTTAGGTGGACTATGCTTCTTTCCACCAACTATCTGGCTGGGATTCATACTGGAGCCTTGATCATGAAGGCATTCATGGTGAAGCAGGGTACTCAGGAGGGCTGCATTGTCCATGGAACCTTTTGTCTGAACAGTCCACTGGGGAACACATTATCAGGACTTAAGCATCACCTGTACTTGTACTTATCCTTCTCTCTATCAGATGAAATGTTGTAAAATGTTGGGGGAAGGGATACTGACCTCCTGGGAGCGATGCCAACCTTGCTGGACTTTGGGAGCCACTCTGGATACAAGGTCAATTGTACTAAGTCCTGAATTTATCCCTTAAAAAGAGATCCCCTGACACATGGCCTTATCCTCCCGTCTCCACTGTTGCGATGGGAACGTGATACCATACGTATTGGGGAGAGGGTGTTTACCACTCCCTGGACTTGCTATATGCTGGGAATTTTGGAAGTGTGTGGGCTGGGATGCATCACTCCATTACCTTCTGGTCTACCTTGCCTCTATCTGTGAATGGGCGCATGGCCATATCCAAAATTATCATGCTGCTGTGTCTATTTTTTTACTGCCCTGCTGTTGGATTTACCTCAAAAATTCATTAGGAAACTAGATGGTTTACTTCCCTCACTTTACTGGGGCTCCTCACACCGTCTCCTGGTGCTCTGGAAGTTTTGCTTGCCAGTGTCTGGTCGTGGCTTTTCTGCGCCAGACCTGGAGTTATATTACCTAGCAGTTCAGATCCAATGCCTTTCTCATTGGTGGGTCTCTCTGTGGGATGGGGTGGGAGCTGCTGAGTGTGACTCTCCCTCCAAGGATTGTTTTTGGTGTTTCTTGTTGAAACCTACACCCGCTTCAAGAGTGCGGACCTCGAACATCCTGATCAAAACACCATGTTATGTATGGGCTTGTGCTTTATACCACACTTGGTCGCTGACCCCGAATACCTGTAAACTCCCTCCTTTGATGATTCAATGTTGGGGTCATCCTGGAGGGTGGGTGGGTCTCTATAAATGGCCAGCAACAGGAATCAATGTCCTGGGAGATCTTTTGTAGGGGGTAAACTGTGCTCTTTCTTGGACCTCTGGCACACTTATGATATGCCAGTGGGCCATTTCATTCTTCATGGAGCATTGACTCATAAGATATGGAAATGTTGGGGTGCTGAGGTAGTGGAAACCCCAAAGAATGACTGTCTATGCCTCCTCAGATCAAATAAAAGCAGTCATTCTGCTGTTTATGGTCCTATGGAGGGTGAGCGTCAAGATCTCTCAAATCTCGGATCACGCTGACTCATTCAATTCTTTTATTTACATCAGGCCAACTTGACTCCCCGATGCACACCTGCTATTTTTTCAGCCGTGATGTTGGAGTGTTTCCTGTGCACTGCTGAGGACGCTGACTTTTTCCATATGGTCTGGTCTGGTCTTGTCAGCTTCTGTTGCCCCACTGCACAACAATCCTCCAGGTGGTCTGGGGAGGGTCATGGATAGATAATTCCCTGTGAGCCCTACGTTATGCCTGCTGGGCCTTCATGACCAATTGGAGGCTAGAATGGCTATCAATTGATTTCTAGATGTGGCCTTGATCCTTGCCTGCAGACTATGAGTTGGAAGTCTGCCAGGGGACCTAATATATATCACTGGTGGTCAGAACTGAAGATGAAGGCAGACCTTGAACAGGAAGCGTGCCCCCACAGGGTGTCCGGAGGATTCCGATACTGCCTGCCTGGGATACCAATTTATTGGCCTGTCCAAGTGTGGTCCGAGGGGGCCGACTGATGGTGGATGGTTCTCTGTCTGACAGCTCTGTTCCAACCTTGGACACTGGAGCGATGTGTCCGACCTCAGGTGATGCCCCTTAATAGCCCCGTCTCTCTTTATTTCATTGCCCGCCTATTCCCACTGTCCTTATGGGGGCTCTCTGGGCCTGCACAGCGTAGACTTGCTGGGAGGAGATGACGCTACTTGTACATCTTGATATGAAAGCGGGGAGGGGGTAATATCAACATATGACCTTAGCTACTTCTACCCTGCATCCCTGGTGGCCAAATCGCAAAGACCCTGGAATTTACACACAAGAAATCTAGCCGGCAAAGGTTTTATTATCCGAACGTCCAATCGCTTTTCACTCTTGTCAGGACTAGAGGGGGTAGACTGACTTGCTAAGAGACAAACCAGTGAGCCTTATCCTATAACCCAGGCAGTCATATCAGAGGCCAGCCCAGGCGAAGGAGATGGAGTCAAGGGAGATGGTATGAGCCCCCTCGCGTTAAGGGATCAACACCCCGCAACCCAGGTCTTAGAATTAGCGAGAGAATATAGGCTTGACCCAAGATGTATTGGTCAGTCTGGTGTATCCATACCCCAAACAAGGATCAGTACCCGCTTGTTAATACCTCCACTCCCACTCATCTGCAGGTTACCAAGCGCCTACTAAATAATTTGTCAGCTCACTCAATAGTTTCCTGGAATATGGCAGGTATAAAGAGCAAATTATCGTCCTTAGACTGGCTAGCATTTATTGACCTCTATACGGTCATTTTGTTCCAGGACACCTGGCTGGTGGACCCCCAGTTGAGGCAGGGTTATTTGAATTTTTTTGTTCCTGCAATCCGAACCACAAGATGCAGACCAATGGGGGGCTTAACTACTTGGGTCAAGCAGGATGATAGTTACACGGTTACCCAGATAGATTCTGGTTGTAATGACATTCTCATTATAAGGTTTGAATGTCCAAATGCCAGAGATCTGTACATCATCAATGTTTACGCGAGGGGAAAACCGGGTGGCAAACAGTCAGAGGTAGTCTTTAAGCTGGGATCCCATTTGGACAAACTTAACGTCCTAAAAACTGTCCCGAAAGGCAGAGCGCCAGGTCTGGATACCATACCAGCGGACCTTTTCATTCATGCGATGGATGTATGGGCAAAGTATATAATGCACCTTGCTAACGCTATTGCCAAAGGCTCCCCCATTCCAGATACCTGGAAGGGAGCGGAGATAATTCCTGTATTTAAGAAAGGTGACCGCTCTGACCCCGCCAACTACAGGCCAATTAGCCTAATAGACCAGATTCAAAAGGTGGTGACCAGGCTAGTTCTATTGAGGATTCAAAGCTGGATTGATGATGTTGAAGCCTTGTCACCTCTGCAAGCTGGGTTCCGTGCACATACAAGCACGGTGGACCAGGTTTTTAGATTTGTCACTATTTATTGGAGGTGGGTAGTTCTTGGAGGGGGCACCTTATAGGCTGCATTCGTCGACCGAAAATCGGCCTTTGATTTAGTGCCCCGAATGAAGATGTGGCAAGTCCTCCCGGAACAAGGCATGCCACCTGAACTACTTGCGTTTTTAGTTAAACTTCATGATAATAACTATGCCCAGGTTTGGTGGGGTCAACAAGGACAGGTAACAGATATGTTCCCGATTCTGAAAGGCGTAAGACAAGGATGTGTCTTGGCTCCAACACTGCTTTCTCTGTAGATCAACAGGGTTATCGACTACTACAAGGACTTTCCAACTGATGCTCCTAAGCTTAGTGGTGTGTCGATACCCCTGTTGATGTTCGCAGATGACACCCTTCTGATTTCCGAGACCCAGCAAGGCCTTCAAAGAGCAATTGGGCGTTTTGAGACCTTCTGTAATGACTATGGCCTTGTCATTAATGTATCTAAAACCAAATTTATGGTAATGCATAGGCATAAGTATGTGACAGGAAGAGTAATAATGAATGGGGAGCCACTTGAGCAAGCCCAATCATTCACATATTTGGGCATTACACTAGGCTCAAGGCTCGAATGGAAACCCCAGACACGCCCAGCTGGCAGAAGTGCTCTTAAGGGAATTGCGCTCCTCGGCCACCCAACCCATAGCTCGGTGCTTAAAATCTATTTCACAAAAATTCGAGCATCTGTGTTGTATGGGGCAGAAATATGGGGGTAATGTAACATTTCTGCTCTGGCAACTGCCCAAAACAAATGTATTAGAGGCTTAGTGAGGTTACCTCCATCCACCCCACTTTTACCTCTATATATAGATCTGGGCTGTCAGCGGATAGAGGATGTAGCGCAATTCAGACCTATTGCATACTGGCGGAGGATTTGGGTCACCCCAGAACTCACCCACAATGCACAGGCACTCCTTGAGGTTAGGGACTCGGACACAGCTAAGAGAATAAAATGGTTCCGAGACTCCAAGGCCATCTACATCGCCATGGGCCTTGGTGATCTATGGGAAAACCCAGCGCAAAACAATTTTCCCTAACGCAAGATCCTTAAAGTACTGTATTGGTCGATGGTCTCTTCACAAGACTTTCGAAGATGCACTGTGCCCTCATTACAATGTGAGTTTCTTGAGCGTAAACACCTTCCAGCCTATGAACCCTATTGAGACCTTATCACAATCCCTGAGGACAGGAAACGGTTTCACCAATACAGGGTGGGCACTCTGCCAATTAATACCTTTTTAATGCAAATGGTCCACTGGTGGGG
This sequence comes from Lissotriton vulgaris, assembly GCF_964263255.1. Lineage (NCBI taxonomy): Eukaryota > Metazoa > Chordata > Amphibia > Caudata > Salamandridae > Lissotriton > Lissotriton vulgaris. The sequence continues at coordinate 1,381,548,129 of NC_141693.1, read as the reverse complement.
GTGCTATGTGCCCCTTCTGCATTACACAACTGGAAAGCCTTGTTCACATCCTGTTTATCTGCCTGGTGTATAAAATTCCACAAGTGAAGTAGTGTGGCTCACTGGTTAGAGGCGGCAGACCCAAGAGCAGAGGACGGCCCGGGACCAGGGTTCGATTCCCGGCGCGGCAGGTTTCTGGACCAGGGTCAGCGGACTCCATAATTCTCTCGCCTCGGTGCCCACTCTGATCAGCGATCACACTCGGCAACTCTGGGCATTAGCTTGCCTCATCTTCACTAACGGCCCCACCAGACTGCCGGGGATGCCTGGTCTCATCCTGGAGATACCCATTAAGGGACCATCTCTCAGGGAAGCCAGGAAGGGTTTCGCAGCGGTCGAAGCGCCTTGGGACCCTACGGGTAAGTAGTGCGCTATATAAATGCCTATACATTTACATTTAACTAAGGTGGATCAGGCCGGTTTGTTTCCAGAAAGGCATACAAAAAGGTACAGAAGCCCTTAGGGTCTTCAACACCTAACCCGTGTATGCACATCCTTTTCTCTGTGCAGAGGTATCTGTGGACAGGCTAGTCCCTACCCAAACTCCAATATGCACAGCTTTTGTACTCTATAAAGTTCTTTGTCGACAGGCCAGTCCGCACCTAACTTCACAACGCCCAACCTTTGGGCCCTGCACAGAGTTGGTTGCGGTCAAGCAAGTCCTTCAACAAACCCTCTAACTCACATCCTTTACCATGCGCAAATTTATTTGTGGACAGACCAGATGCTAAACCCTAGTATGCACTGCCTTCACCTTGCACAGTAATGTTTGTAGACAGGCCAGTCCCATACAAGAACCCGACACACGCAGACTTTGCCCTAAACAGAAGTATTTGCAGGAATACCACTTCCCCATCAAGCACTACTAGGCACCGCCTGCACCGGCTATTGAGGTCTTTGTGGACAGGGCCTACTATGCCCAGTCATCGTTCAGTACAAAGATCTTTGTGGACAGGAAAATCCGCATCAAACCCTAACATACACAACCCTGCTCTGCACAATGGTGCTTGCGGTCAGGCCAGTCGTACACCACACCCTTTTACTGACCGGTTTCACCCTGCTCAAAGGTGATTGCATACAGCCTGCCACACACCAGGTACTGGTACAAGCAGCCTTTGCCCTACCCAGAAGTCTTTGCAGGCAGACCACTTCCCCACCAAACACTACTAAGCAGAGTTTTCACCCTGTATAGGGGACTTTGCAGACATTCCAGTCCTTCACAAAACCTTTCACCGCACAGCCTTTGCCCTACACCAAGTCTTTGGCGACAGGGCCGTCTCCCATCAAACACTATTATGCACAGCCTTTATCCTGAACAAAGGTCTTTGCAGATAGTCCAGTCCTTAACCAAACACTATTGCGTACAATCTTTGTCTGTACAGAGATCTTTGTGGAGAGGTCAGGCCCTCACCTAACTTTATAGTATACAGCCTTTGCCCAGCAAAGAGATCTTTGTTTACAGGCTAGTTTCCCTCCAAACCCTAATACACACAGCCTTCGTCGTGTACACAGGTCACAGGTCGTGTAGACAGATCAGTCCCTCACCAAACCCAAGTATGCACAGCCTCCACACTCTATAGAGGTCTTTGCAGATAGGTCATTACCTCACCCAAATCCACTATGCACAGCCGCCAGAACAGAGGGATTTGTAGAGAGGCCAATCCCTCACCAAATTATAGAAAGAAGAAAGTCCATCACTACACTCGGTCCCATTATGTGATGTAAAGTAATGGAATAAACTTCACAGTACTGCATTGAAGGCCTAATTTAGACTATGGTGGGTGCAGTATAGTCTGCCGTTATGGTTGAAATCTTTACAATTGCCATCCCACAGGTAGTCTGCATGCCAAATATTTATGGATATTCATTTTCCCAGTGAACGTCTCTTAAATTAGCCGGGACCACTATCATATAATTTCTTCTAAATGCATTGAAAGTGTATTGTTCAGCTCTGTCAATGTATTAGGGTTATATGACACACTTTCAATGTCTTTTTTAATTTCCAAAAGGAAAATCCCAAAGTGGGATTGCATATTTTAAAATGAAATAATGATTGAATATTCATGTGATGGTAGTTTTCTCACATGGTGCGCCATGTTTTGTATGGTGGCCTGTAAAAGTAAAATCTTGCTATTCATTAACTCAGTCAGTCAGTCAGTCAGAAATACTTTATTCGGTTCATAACAAAAACCATAAAAGTATATAAAGTCCCAAAGAAAAGAAGGGCTGAGGTACCAAATTACAATATGGTTAACAGACAGCACAAAATATATAAAAAAAGATAAAAACTGTACAGAATATATACCAAATTCATGTGCAAATTTAAAAGGCATACATAGATCATCAAATTCACTTAAAATTCATTATTTACAAACTCTAAAAATAGACCATGCCAGACTTTTATCTAAGACTAACTAGTTTTTTCCTTAATCTCATGGCTATGGTTAAAAATGTAGCAACATTAATGATTTCCCACGTATTGGACAGTAGCTGAAGATACAATAGGGCCGGTTTCACTTGTCTAAACCCTTTATCCTTTATAGGGGTACAATGATTTTTTTCCGGATGTCCGTAAAATAACCACAAAAGAACATGAAGTGAGCAGTGTCCATTATCGAAAATCCATCACAAGTACACAATTCTAATTCTGATACCTTGGTCCAACATGGGCGCCCAGAGAGAAGGAGATGGAGTTTATTCAGCCTAAACTTGGTTAGTAGATATCTGTGATTAGCATTATTAACAACCTTCAGATATGGTTCTAGGTCATGGTCTGTTGTTACAACTAACTGATGGGCTCTCACGGTTGACTTAGTCAACTCATGGCCTTCTCTATCCATCCCTTTATGCAGCCTGAATGCGGTCTTGACCCATTTCATGTCTCCCTTAACCAGTTTGGACGGCTCATCAAATAATTCTGGGCGACCTAGTGAGGCTGCAAGCTTTTTGACATATTTTAGCCATGGAATGGATTCCCAATGTTCTAAAGTAAGACAGTCCCTCAGGATCTCATGGTTCACCTCCAATCCGGATTCATCCAAACCGCAATCCACTTTAATAGGGGTGCAATGGCAATCCGGTCTTCTAGATATTCCACCCCACATTCTTGATGCACTATGAAACCTGAGGTCGATTGTGGTACTGATAAAATGGCCTTCAAAAACTTATCCTCTGCCACCTGTAACAACTTAGTGTTCTTAAAACCCCATAGATCTGCGCCATACATGGCTATGGAAACACATTTGGCGGCATAAACCTTTAACACTGCCTGTAACGGTTTTACCCCCAATTTACGGGAAAAACCCAAAACTGCAAAAATGGACCGGACAAAAGCATTTCTTTTCTCAGACAATTGGGGAAGCCAGGTGGAACTTTCATCAAAAACCACCCCCAGATATGGGAATCTAGTTACCCTCGATATCTTATTCCCATTACAGTGGAGTGTCATCAGCTTCCTATGCCTGCCCTTTGTACCCACAGCCATGACATGAGATTTGGTATAATTAACGCTAGGATCCAAGAACGACATAAACTCATAAAATGAGTTTAAAAGACTTTGTAGCCCTACTGACATGCGCGCTAAAAGAGCGGCATCATCCGCATATAATAATGCGGGAATGGGGAACTTGCCTGCCCTTTTGATATCCTTGCAAGCTGCTCCTAACACACTGGCCAACTCGTTGATGTATAAGGTAACTAATAGGGGGGCTAAAATACAGCCTTGCCTGCCCCCTTTGGTTATACCTATCTTGCCCGTACAATTCCTCTTACGATCATATCTCACTGTGGCTGTGAGGTCCCTATGGAGATCGGCTAAAAAATATTCTATGTTTTAATCGGTACCGATCATTAGGAGCAAACCCCATAGCTTGGATCTGTTCACTCGGTCAAAGGCCGAGGACAGGTCCATAAATGCTATATACAACAGCTTGGTTCGCTATGGGTTCATTAACTCAAATCGGGTGGTTGAAGAAATGGCAAAATCTTGTATGGCCCGGTCCTTTCTCCATCTGAGGTGTATGTCAGCGACGGACACAGAACAGTCTCTATCACTTTCATACTGAAGGTTCGCCCAACTCTAAATGAGGCAGGCAGATGTTTAGTACGGTAGAATGGATACTCTGCCATATTTCAAATCAGGCCCTCAATTACTGTTACTTGTAAACCAATAGAAAAAGTAATTTCTGTAAGTTTATAAATACAGATTTAAATTTTGTGTCAGGTCTTAATTAACCCCTTCACTGCGGCAGCTATTCCGCCGCAGTGCTAAGGGGGTGGGGCGGCTGCACAGCGGCCGCATGCTGGTGACGGAACCGCTCCGTCACCAGCGTCGGTTGCGCTGTGCTTATGACTGAGCGGTTCCGTCATGGCCCGCCCCGCTCAATGGAACGCTCAGCACAGGCACGAAATTCGCACCGCGCAGGCGCGCCGAGCGGGCCATGATGGAACCGCTCCGTCATCAGCACAGCGCACCCGCATCTGATGATGGAGCGGTTCCGTCATCAGCGTCCAAGGGGTTAAGAACAGAACACAAACCTGAACAAATCTTCATTTTTGTGAGACAAATCTATTGCAGACTTTTAACATATACTAACATAAGGGCAAACATATGCAATCTGTCTATTTATAATCCAGAATAAGCAACTAAAAAAAAACCAATGTTATTCTTTTATGAAATATTTTATAATTTTTTGGTTCATTTTTGTAATTTTAGAAAGGGACTTTAGCAAAAACAGAACAAAGTGCATCAAATCCCAGGTCTTTCAACAAAAACAAAACCTGTTTCTTTGCACACCTGTGTGTAAGCATCATTTTAATCCGGGTAGAAGTAGACTGCTCCCCGATGATAATGATTTTGCCACATCTGAAACAATATATTATCATGTTTTGGTACTAAGGTACATTTTTTGGAACAATCTGTGACACATGCGGTGAACAGTGTCTCCCACAGCTTCTGGTACTCCCATCTGTTTATGTTGATGCTTGTGAAGCAACAAGGTCCAGCTCTGCTCTGGCAAGGTGTCATGGATAGATGCTTCACATGTGTCTCCACATGTCTGTGGTGCCATGGAAGTATTTGTGTTCTGTCCCATGAGAAAACTGTTTCTTGCAAAGATTGCTCTGCTCTATATTTGCAGATTCTGTTAAGAACCCTTGATAGATGCTGGCATCTCCTCTGAGAGATCTCTGTTCTTTCCAGCTGCTATAATTAAATTCACTCAAAACACAAAAACTGTGTATATTGTATAAACAGAGTGTAGTGAACCAACTGAACACACCTGAGCACTATACCAAAATTAGGGGTGGGTGTAACTCGCCGAGTTTCACTCCATAGACTTCTTCTGGGTTACATATAAACTTTGCATGATTCTGCAGAGTTCCACCATGGGCAGAAAATATGCATGTTATGCGGCTGTAGCTGTAATTTAGTGTCAGTATCTCAAGCAGCGATGAAAATCACCACAAATAGCACCATGTCATGCTCAAGAGCTTGTGGCCATACGAGTTGATTTTGCTACCGTTCATGTAGAAAATCTACTCAAGTGCCAGCAAATCTACTCGAGAAGACGTCCTCTGACCGCTTGTGACTGCCTGTGTTAGAAAATTGCACTGGGGTAAGTAAAATCTTGCTCATATTTCTGGAGCCTTGTGGGAAAACATTATGCTATTCAGCAGTTGGCGTAATTTGGCTGGAACTCAGCGTAATAAGAGTAATGTGGAGTAGCCAAATTCCACCAGTTCTGTAGGCAGAATGAAACATTGCACCCACCCCTGATCTATTCCAAAGGATAGGACATGTATCCAAACACATGGCATAAGTTAATTCAGCCAGTCAAAAGTCTTCTTTTTGCAAACAGCCCATTCAACACAGATAAGACAGCTTCATAGCTCCAGAAGGTCCTCTTCCATCAAGCATGCCTTCAGGCATAAACCTTTCCCTCTTGACCCACTTGCCATGAAGTTTCATTGAAAGTGCTCATTCTCTATTTGCAGGAGCATGCTTGATGAAATTCCTCATCAACACAGCAGGGAAATGAAAATATGGTAAGATGGCAGACTCCTCGCTGGAGTCTTGTGACCATTTAAGGGCCTCATTACGATGTCGGTCAGAAAGCATGTCGACCGACCCGTTGTCGGAATCGTTTCCAACTGACTGGAGTTCGGGGAGTCCGACCGTCAAATTAAGATGGTTCTGAACACAGTTCGGTTGTATTCCCATTGTCTTCAATGGGAGCCTGTGTTCCGAGAGACAAAACAGGCTCCTATTGAAGAAAGGTGTGGTTGTGAAAGGCCTTGCACCCTGTAACAGGCAGTCAATGGTGCCTGCCACACTGTGCATGGCTGTGAAGAGGGTTCTCATGGGTATCCCCATGGACTTCAACCGGGGGCCTCTGGGTGAAGGGGGTCCTGCTAGGGGCCCAGAAATTCAATTTCCAACAGCCGTTCTGTGACAGACAAACAGAGTCGGAAAGTCTGTCCGAATCCGACCCCGTAATACGTCCATCAAAATGTAGTCCATATAGCTGTACGATTCGGCTCTGACTGACCCGGTTTCTCTGAATGCTAGTAGGAACCGAGTCAGAAAGACCAAATTGTTGCTTTCTATCATAATCAGTCGGTCGGAAATTGTTAGAAGCCGGCATTCCTGTGTGCACCGTTGTGGTCAAGTGCATGACCAGGACCCCCCTGCTCCCAGGATAGGCCAAGAAAGGACACCGTCCAATGCACGAGTGTTCAGTATGTGCAACCACACCCACAGCAATCCCAATTATGTCACCACAAATGTACTCCACACGAGTTTGTATAAAACGAGTATACTTTATATAAAAAGATATACAAAATGGCCAGACGATACAACTCCCACATATATACACTGGGTAATATTGTTTCCGGTGCGTTGGGGGTCCTAACCCCCAACCACCACTTCTAACCAACAGTTACGCTGACTTTTAACCATTCTCAACAGGTTAGGTACATCGTACCACTAGATTCACACATGTTGCAAAATACAAGAAATACTGCCCTACTTAACAATGGGTTCCTGTACAGTGCCACAGTGAAACAATGCAATGCGAAGCGCCTAGATCATGTACTGAGTCAACACAAGATAATGCAACTCGGTTCACTATCAGCATGCCCTGTTCAAGGAAGGAATACAACAATGCGTCACGCTGCAATTACGCACAGTGCGATAGGAAAACAATGCAATGCGTATCACCACCAGCATGCCCTGTGCAAGGAAGGAATAAGGTAATGCATCACAGTGCAATTCAGTACAGTTCAGTAAATAGCCAATGCAATGCGCTACGCCAGGATCCCGTATCCTGCAAGAGAAACATAACGTAGTGTGTAGCGCACTAACCCCTGAGATTTTTAAGCACCTCTAGTGTCAAACGTTGTCCAATAGTTCCATAGTTCATTAGCAGCAAATATGCAAAGTGTTATTTGACTGTTTCAACGATAACACACAAGATCCACTCAGGGCCCTGGCCCCTGTACTGCCCCATCCGGGACCAGCACGGACCGAGATCTGGGCCAAAGCAATATGCGCACACAGCTGCCAGCAGTGAGAGGCCGAGAGAGTGTACCTCCGGGCCTGCACCCCGACTCAAGCGATGATCCACTTTAGCTGTGGGGGTGCGAACCCACTCTCCTCTCCTGCTGCAGCGGCTTGGCCTCATTCCAGAACCAGGTCACCACGGGCAAGGTGCGCTCGGGCCGGTAGTTCAGCTCCTGTGAAGGCTGCAGGTCCGGGCCATCAATGTTCAGCACAAACGTCTTACACAAAGCCTTTCCCATTATGCTGGGGCTACCCCACGCTGCCTTCAAGGGCACGATCACTTGGCCCCCCTCTCCAGTGCTGTCAGGACCTCTCCGTCTCCTGGTGCACCTGGTCTTTAGGCGTTCTCCACTAATGGTCGGGTTGCACCATGACATGCACACTGCGCATCTGAGTCTCACCTCTCCTCTTGGTGCACACTAGGTACCAGGCGGTCTCCACCAATACCCTAGATGCACCACCACATGCTGACCCGCGTGTCAGAGACTCACTCCTACTTAGTGCCCAGGAGGTCCCGGACTGCACTGCGACATGCACCGCCTGCACGTCCTGAATCTCAGCTCTCTTCCACGATGCCCACAATCCACAGGCACTCCAACACCTGTAGCCGTACTAAGACACGCACCCTGCGCGTCAGAGTCTTGATTCGCTCCAGGTGCCCACGGTCACCTTAGACACCCCTTCGGAGGTCTCAGGCTGCCACAAAATTGTCCCACCACCCTGTCTCTTGAGACTTCCTAAAAACTTTTATGTTCCTGTGTTTCTGAACAGGGAGCCAGCTCATCTCGGGCCCTTGGAGTTCAGGACGCAGCTTACAGCAAAGTCCTGCTCAGGAAGAAGAGGGAGCATGACCCACTGCAGCGTCCCTTCAGTCTCTCCTCGGTCAAGAGCTACAAACTGCCCACTAGCCCCAGATCATGAAGCAAGGGTCAAGTGTCTCCCGCAGCCTATTCAGCAACTCTTCCTGAGGCAGAGGTTTTCTTCCCGATCGTGGACAGGTCAAAGCAGCCAGAGACTGGACCAGTCCATGGTGTCTTCAAAGTGCTCCCAACACTTCTCTGAACGATTCCGATACCATTCTCAACAACATCATCAACATGACAAAAACCTAATCAAAGTCCTGGGGTTACAGTTCTTCCAGTTATAACCCTCATTGTCTTTGAGGTTTCCTTGTGCTCAGGGGTCCACGACCCTTCCCTAAATCAGTCTTGCATATCTCCACGCCAGTGTCCATTCTCTCTGTGATACTGGGGGCCTGAATATTTAACTAGTCGGAGGGAGATGGGTCTATTGTTTTATGGCTCTGAACCAGGCCTTTTCACCTCGCAAGGCATCTCCTTCTCCCCGCTTCAGGTGCAGGGCAGCCTGGCGCCATCTCCACCCCTCCCCTGGGGCATGACCTCCCTCAGCCTTTCTCACCTCTTCCAGATCCAGGCAGGCAATTCACACTCGGCTGAGACACGCAAAAAGGTCTAAAGCACAAACTCAGCCGTTTCTCAAAGAGCCGTTTCTGGACAAACAGCTAAAAAAACATCTACCCAAAAAGATGTGTTATGACACTGTGAGTTCAGACATACCAAACTTCACTGTTCCATTTCCAATTCTTGGGAAAATAAGCTAACAATACTACACCCAGCCTCCCCCATTCTGTCCTATGGGCAGGATGGCCTTTCACCAGGGAAAATGAAATGGAGCATTTTCCACTGTCAGGGCCTAGCACCCCTATTGGCACAAGTCCTGCCTTTTACTTACACTACACCCTGCCTAGGGGTTACACAGGACGTCCTACAGGGGTGCCCCATGTGTATGCAAAAGGGAAAGGAAGCCTGACAAGTGGTAGCACTTGTCAGGACAACATGCTAATTTAGCATAATGTGTGCTGGCCCTGCCTGAAGACCTATGTTCCCTCTCTGGGCATATCTTTAGTACTAGCCTTGGCACACACAGTGCACATCACTTAGGGATCTTGGTAGTAAGGCAAACATACCAATCAGAGACAACCAAACACCACTACAATGTATACAGGAAACATCTTTACTTGCACACTGATTAGCAGTGGCAAGTACCTACAGCAACTAACTTCACAGCTCTCTGTCAGGTATCAGTCTAAGGGAAAAGCAAAATGTTTAAGTGAACTCTAGCCAACAAGGCCGAGTCCAACAGAAATGTTTCTGAGTCGGCCGGAAACATGGGTTCGGAGACACGGGTTAGGAAAATCAGAATGGAATTCAGAGTCTTTCTGACCGACATCGTAATGAGGCCCTAAGTCTGCATTTTATCACTATTTTATGACTTCTCATTTCCATTCTTAATATTCAGTGTTGTGTTTTTTCTAGTCAAGTTCAATATTTGTAGTCTTGATGCTATAGTCCAATCTACAATGAACAGGCATTAGTTTCATTGTCAGCTCTCTTTAGACCCCTATAGGGAACCATTTAACTATTAAGCCATAGCCCACCGTTGTATAGGGAGCCTACTCTGCTAAAAACTGTTGGCTTCAATTATTCAACTTTCCACACTCTGCGCCTGTGGTTGTTAAAGTATAAAATTATAGTTTTAGCCTGCCAGTGATTGCATAATTTATCCCATGTTTTTTGCGTTTAAACTTGTGGTTTTTCCTGCATGTGACTGCTTACATTTAACCTGTTGAATTGTGGGATTTGCAGGCCAGACTCTGTAGTTTTTCTCTCTCATTCCCCGTGACTATCAGTTTTTCTCTCCAAATGTCTCCTTTGCTCTGTGCTAAGACCTGGATGTTAAGCAGTGCACCCCCAACAACCATTTTGTGTTAACAAGTTAGTGATACCAGCCCCCTCTTCCTCCCTGAGACAGCAGTAATCTGCTGTAAGCTGTTTAAACTGTGGTGGGAGGGTCAGGGGGGGGTAGGGCGGGTTGTTTTTGGCTATGTGTTTTTTTCTATGTGTTCTTATTTTGTTTTCTAGAGTTTACAAGAGCGCATGTTTCAGTCTCAGTTGCGCCACAGTGGCACTCCAACATATGTCCTGGCCGCTCTTGTTCCCTACCTAAGAGGTGCCTAATAGGGTGCCATCAGTGTTTGCAATGGACGTTCGGACAGGGCATACTCCCTTTACCCTTTCAGGGGCTTTATCATTGCACTGGGACTGATATGTAAAGATTATCGCCTCCAGCGACATTTGACGACCCTCAGCCGATCTAACAAATAGTAGTGTTAGCACCTAGCTTCTTCAACACCCTTCCTCTTTTTTCATTTGCGACCGGCCCTGCGGGGTTGTAGGCGGCTTGCTGTCTTTAACGTTTGGAGCTTTGTTGCTATTACTGATTGACTGCACAATTATATTTTTCTCTGGCCGGCCCGCTGGGTTGTATGCAACTTTAAGCTTGTTCTTTGCTCTTTATTCTGTCAATAAAACAGATTTAATACTAAACTGTGTTTAATATGGACTGTTCACTTTGTTTTTTGGCCAGGAGAGGGAGTAACGTTTTACACAAATAGTGTTGGTAGAGGACAAGTTTGTTGAGGCCTTCTCCAAAGTGTGGATTAAACCTGTCTGTCTCCTAAGAGATCTGTGAATAGAGCAGCTCCCCAGTCCCACCCCCAGGCCAGTAGACCTAGGACTGCGATTGTTTTTCCCTAGCTCCAAGCAAATGTAAGCCCTCCTCTCACACCTGCCCAGGTCCCTTAAGGCTTTGCTGGGTAAACCCCAAATCATTCTTCTCCATCTAGTGACTTGCAGCCTACCTGTGCCTCACATTGCAGTGAGCAGAGTCCATGAAGTGGTAAGGAGGCAGACTAGTGCTGTCTCTTGCCTAAAAAAGTTTAAAAAACGATTTTCCCTACCTGTGATTGCATCATCTTATTTTTTTCGTATAAAATTTCTTTAACTGTCGTTGCCTGTGGTTTTTACAGTGTAAAATTGTAGTTTTAACCTGCCAGTGATTGCATAATGTATCCAATGTTTTTGTGTTTAAACTTGTGGTTTTTCCTGCTTGTGACTGCTTCGATTTAACCTGTTGAATTGTGGGATTTGCAGTAAAAAACTCTGTAGTTTTTCCCTCTCATTCCCTGTTACAATCAGTTTTTCCCTCCAAATGTCTCCTTTGCTCTGCACTAAGACCTGTATGGTAAGCAGTGCACCCCCAGCGACCATTTTGTGTTAACAAGTCAGTGAAACCAGCCCCCCGTTTACCCGGAGATAGCGATAATCTGTTGTAAGTTGTTTAAACTATGTTTAATAGGGACTGTGCACTTTGATTTTTGGCCAGGAGAGGGAGTAACGTTTTATACAACTAGTTTTATTAGAGGACAAGTTTGTTGGGGCCTCACCAAAGTGTGGATTGAGACTGTCTGTCTCCAGAGAGATTTGTGAATAGAGCAGCTCCCCAGTTCCATCCCCACCCCTAGGCCAATAGACCTAGAACTGCTATTGGTTTTCCCAAACTCCAAGCAAATGTGAGCCCTCTTCTCACACCTACCCAGGCCCCTTAAGGCTTTGCTGGGTGCACCCCAAATCATTCTCCTCCATCTTGTGAGTTGCAGCCTACCTGTGCCCCAGATTGCGGTGAGCAGAGTCCAGGAAGGGGTAAGGAGGCAGACTAGTGCTGTCTCTTTCCTAAAAAGGTTTAATAAACGATGTTCCCTAGCTGTGAGTGTGTCATCTTATCTTTTTATTTTTAAATGTCTTAACCTGTATTTACCTGTGGTTGTTACAGTATAACATTTTTGTTTTAACCTGCCAGTGATTGCATAATTTATCCCATGTTTTTGTGTTTAAACTTGTGTTTTTTCCTGCCTGTGACTGCTTCCATTTAGCCTGTTTAATTGTGGGATTTGCAGTCCAAACTCTGTCATTTTTCCTTCTCATTCCCTGTGACTATCAGTTTTCCCCACAAATGTCTTCTTTGCTCTGTGCTAAGACCTGTATGTTAAGCAGTGCACCCCCAGGAACCAATTTGTGTTAACAAGTCAGTGAAACCAAACGCTCCTTCCCCTCAGAGACAGCAGTAATCCATCTGCTGTAAGCTGTTTAAACTGTGCTTAATAGGGACTGTGCACTTTGTTTGTTGAGGACAAGTTTGTTGGGGCCTTACCTGGAGAAGTCCAAAGTGTGAAGTGAGCCGGTCTGTCTTCTAGAAGATTTCTGAAAAGAGGAGAAGCTTCCAACTCCCTGTCCGCCAAACCTTGTCTGAGGTAGCTGGGACCTTATATAGTCTGATATTGTTTAGTACATGTGTACACTGATTGGTGTTTGAATCTGATGTTTCTATTTGATTAGGGTTGGTGTCCTCATTAGTTGGGTATTTGAGGGTTCTGATTGGTTTCTGGGTCTGTGATTCAATCTAATTCACCTCTAATCCTTTATGGGTTCCAGAGTAGCGTGCTACTCGCCAACAAAGCTTTTCAACACCTCATCAGGTTTACAAGCGCTATATAAATGCAAACCTTTTTTTCCCTTCCATCCCTCCGCTATCCTTCTCACTCCAAATAACTGATTAATATCCACCACTCAAATTACTTTCATATTTTACTATACTAATTTTCAACACTAATCTTTTATGGCCTTGAGATGCTAATTTATTAGCCATCCTGATGGAGGAGGTGCGATCACCTTCTGCTGGACAGGCATTGACCCTGGACTCATTTTCACATACAAAACGTTTATGAAAGCATATGGTCGCCAATTTTAGGCAGCAGTACGCTTTCTATTTTTTTCTTCTTTTTATTTCTGTGACGTATGCTTTCAAGATCAAATAATAACACCCATCACATCAGGTTGCACAACCAAGGCTTACTTCTTAATAATTGGTACCACTTATACAACCTTGTTTTGCTACATGTTGCCAGGTGCTAAATTACTTTTTCAAGTCCATTCAGTTTTTATTGGTGAACATGCCATCACACTCTTGACACATTCTTTGCATGGACATCCCTCATTCACTAAGTGCCTACTTCTGGATATGGTTATGCCATGTGTGTTGGCCACTGAGACTAATCGGTAAATTGCAATACTCACCTCAGTTCTCAGTACATAGATTGTGCAGGTTCTGGTGCAAAACTTGGAAGACAGTTCTTGACTTCAGAGGTAACATTGGTGCTGGAGTAGTTTTCACCAAACAGATACTTTGCTGTGTTCGTATGTTCCATACAATTATAAGTGAAATTCTGGACGTAGACCAGTGTAACCCGTGAATTACAGAAATATTGGTGAACAATTGCAGGGACAGCTGTGTAATCCATTTCCCTGAATAGGCGCAGCCTAGTAATTGGTGTGATACTTATCGCACCTGAAAAAATCAAGCTGCTGAGTCGGAATATATAAGGTGTGATATTTACCACCCAATTCCAAAATGTGGGGAATATGATGCATATTTTGCTGTTTGCAGCACCAGAATCTATGTTTAGCACCAAGAAACCGTCCCATGTACGCGTGCTCTATAAATGACTATAACATAACATCTTTGGGTAAGTACCAGGCTTTTCCCCCCTACATCTATCTGTAGATTTGACGTGCCAATATTTATCACCAAACTGATCGTTTTGATATGTGCAGTGAAAGTAATGGACTAATGAGGGCCCATGTAACCAGACCCTGGAGTTTGAGCAGCATGCACTGCTGTTAAATCATTGCTGGTAACTTGGCGCCGCTCATTATGGCATGAGTTCACCTTTTAGTCATCTCACATGACCCGAGGTAAGGGTAAACATTTCCCCAGTCGAATACGAATACCCACGGGAGAAAAGGCTAGCGAGGCTCTGATCCGAATCCTTGGATTTGTTCCTTGAAAGAAGAGCGACTGTCTATCACGAACTGACTTTTCCCGCTCGCCTCTTTTGTTGCCTCTGGCAACTTGTTATATATTCCAACCATCCTTCAAGTACACTTCTGAACTTCTGCTTGCATTTCTTATGGCTTCGTCCCTTGTGTAACTTCGCTTCGTGACCTCTCCTTTTTGAGTGGTTGGCTTATTGGCATCAATCCGCTCTGTTCCCTTCAGGTTCTTACACACATCAATGAAATCTCCCCTTGGTTTGCTTTTTTGCTGAGCTGTAGGCCAAGTCGGGCTAATCTTTCATGATGAGCCGGGCTCCTCATCTCCGAATCACTTTAGTTGCACCTCATTATACATCCCCCCTTCCTTCTGCCTGCAGCCTGCCAACAGTGGCTAGAACGGAATCATCGTGTTGCCATCACGTTACAGAGTCCAGAGACTGCGTAAACAAATATGTACCACATTTTTTAAAGTGTTTCTATTCAACGAGATGCGTAAGCGTGCTGAAGGAGCATCAGATCGTGTAAAGCTATACATTGCACATTACGGTGTACGTTATGCAATCAAATTCTAGGAAATTGGACCAATATTAAGGTAATTTTCAATTTGCATTGATTTTCAAAAAGCAATTAAAGTTCGCCATATGAGCGGTCCTCTCCTTCCACATTTAGAAAGCAATCCATGAGGAATTGGTGCACTCTACACGATTTACACGAGGTTCATTTGCCTAGTTACATAACGACTTTGTGTCATGCTGCAAGCTTTTATTCTGCCCTGGCGAATAGACATGCGTTCTAAGCATGCTGGGATTTTTGAGGTCATACTTAAGTTACCATCGAAAATGCAAGTTTCGGAATGCATTGTGCTGTTGGTTCAAACCTTCCCCACCTGCAGCGGGACAGCTATGTTGTTTGGTGAAACGTACATTGTTGCTAAACTTCCATGGGGTTGTTGTGAGAGGCGCGGCTGGTATTCAGCGACTACTTTAGCATGACATGTGCAAGTGTTTCATATATTACACATATGTAGAGTACACGTACCTTCTTAATTGAAGTTAAATACTTTTGAGAATCTTACGTTGTGCACTCATATATACATTGTTTCCAGGCATGTTACGATTGACATACAAAGTGACACCTATGTGTGAAGAGTCTCGACCCTCTCAACCTGCACCGTTTTAAAAGTTCACTGATTTGAGGGCAGGTTCTAAAAATGTACCAGTTTTAAAATTAAAGGATTCATTAAATATTATTTTGAAATACCATTAATATATTAGTTAACATGCATGACATAAACCATGCTGTCATATCAAACTGCTCGTTTTTTAAGTGTAAATCCAGGGGATCAGTAGCCCCATTATTATATCATTAAAATGTTGCAAACCAACGACAAGTTCTGAGAGAGGCACAAGGCTGCAGGCCGAGTGTCTTATATGGCCATGTAACTCCAAAGAGCAATGCAAACTCCCCTAACACAAAAAAAACATTCAAGCAATTCATGACTCTACCACCCCACCCTTCACACATAACGCGGTACTGATCAAGCTCACGCTTCCTTTAATACACAAGAATGTTAACCGAGAGGCAGCAGTGGTAAGGGAGAGGCCCGGAGGAGAGAACATGTAAAATTAATTATATTTCAAAGTGTATGGGAGAAAGTTGACAGGGACTTAGGAACCTCATATTACAATGGTTTCAGCGCTCACACTTGCATGCTTGTTGGTGTCCCCGTGAAGTATTTCGCCTTTTCACTTAACATCAGTTATGGCACATGGGTCCAACCCAGAGGCTCTATCTGATAAGAGCTGTAAGACGATCAGACATGTCTTGCAGGGGTACTCGATGAAGTGCATACATCTGATAGAAATAAGTACAAGGGCTACAATGCCCCACAACACATGCACCCCCTGACCTATAGTTGCAAAATCCACAGTGACATTTTGAAGCAAGGTTTATAGCTTAAATGTCAATGCACGTCCTGGTTAGAAGTTGTAGATATTGTTTTGCAAATTAAAAAAAGGATAATTGCAGATTTGCACAGATTCATCACTAATTTGTCTGCATTAAGTCACTGAGTTCGGGGTTCTCTGTAGACAGCACCCCTCTTTGAGTCCAGCACATTCTCATAACATACTATACCTTACAGCAAGCTTCTTCCAGCAAGAATTGTTCTTAAGAGAGGAAAATCAAAATATCACTTTGGAAACGTGAGTATATTGGTATGTCCAGTTGTGATACAAAGTGGTATACACAGAACTTGTAACTATTAATTCTAAAGGATTCTTACTACAGCTTCCTTGAGCCACACCAAGGATCCAGTATCTGGAAGGCACAACTTAGAGGCCAGTAATTCACTACAGCTCAACCCAGGGCCTGGTGTAGGATGGTGGGAAGCCTTTATGCCCCTGAGAGGATCCCCTGAAATCCCCAGACATCCTGTTTTCCCTGTCCTGGCTCCAGACAAACTGCAGGTAGTATGCAGCCCTTTGTGTGGAGGCAGGACATATTTTATTAAGGTGTAAGTAAGACTGTGCCCTGCTTTTCCCTCCCATCCTGCCAGGGATGGTCCATCAAAGCACACCTAAGCTCTATTTTGTGTGAGGCTTTCTAGGAGAAATACGCAAAGCCCAACAGTCAGCTACACCCAGTCATGTGACCAGAGACAGCCTACAGGCTCTATGGGCCAAATATATGAAGCTTAGTGTTTGCAATTACGAAATAAAGAATTTTTGTGATTCGCTATTCGGTAACTGCAAACACTAATTCATTAAAGTTTGTTTTGCACTTTCTGAGATTCCCATTGAGTTGCAAATAGACCTACCACATGAATATTAACGAGGTAGGTCTCAGTCTTCGGTCAATTGGGAATCACAAAAATCACAAGGATGGTGGCCTAATGGGGCAGCAGACCATCATGTCTGTAATTATTTTTAAATTAAGCTTTTTTTCAAACACAGCCTGTTTTTCTCAACATGAAATGGGATGCATTGTAAAAGCAAAAAATAAAATGTTTACATTTCATTTTTTAAGAGCAGGCAGTGGTCTATAAGACTACTTCCTGCTCTTAAATTTGTTTTTTTTTAATTCTCAAATGGGAAGGGGTCCCAAGGAGCCAAGAAGGGGTCCCAAGGACCCATTTGCGAATGGCTTACCACCAACTTTGAGTTAGTGGTAAAGTACAAATGCTTTGCAACCACATTTCAGTTGCAAAACATTTTTACATGGCAATGCAAATCGGTATTCAGAATTGTTAGATTTGGGGTCTCTAGTTGGCACAGGTGGGTACTTGTGACAAATAGGGACCCTTGCCTCTAGTCAGGATAAGGGGATTACAGTCCTACATAACCCCTGCTCACCCCCTTGGTAGCTTGGCACGAGCAGACAGGCTTATCTCAGAGGCAGTGAGTAAAACATTTATGACTACATACAGTAACCCAGTGCCAACACTACAGATGGATACCACACAAGGTTTTTATATAAAAAATAAGTATACTTTATATAGAGTTACCACAAGACCATAAACAACAAAAATACACAACACTGTTACTTTAAGATGGTAGATTTATCTTAGTTTAGTTTAGTTCTTAAGATGCAACACTTTGCGTCAATGTACCTAAGGTTGTGTTGCGCTTCCACGACAAGCGATGTTGCAGCGAGGGAAATGCGGCAAAGTTCAAGTACAAAGAAATAAAGACGTGAAGATCTTCCAGATGTGGCACGCTTCTCCGGGGATGCGGGAAGTTCTCTGTTCAATGCGTGGACTGCAGCGGTGACACCCTTAATTAGCGATGCGATGACAAGAGCTCCAACTTCGACACTGTTTTCCAATGATGCGTGGAGCTTCCGCGCAATGCGACAACTACAGCGGTGACATCCACGATGCGACAGCAGCAGCTCCGACGGTGGCGCACTTCTCAGGGATGCGAGGCGCTTTTCTTTGATGTGGTGCAGTGCGACAGTTCCAGCGGCGACACTCTCCTTCCGAGTTGCGACGGCAGGCACAGTGATGGCGACACGCTCCGACCTCTTTGCAAGACTCTTCTCTCAATGCGGTGCAATGCGACAGCTACTGCTGCAACAACCTCCTTTGGAGTTGTGACGGCAGCAGCAGCAATGGCGACACTTCCTCTTCGTTGCGGCACGCTTCTCACCGATGCGGTGCAGTGTGACAGTTCCAGCGGCGACACCCTCCTTCGGAGTAACGACAGTAGGCACAGCAACACGCTTCTTCACGATGAGTCGCGCTTCCATCTCTTTGCGACACGCAGTTCCTCAGAAGGCCCAAAACAGCAGCAGACACTTCCAAAAGAACTCTGGGGAGCTTTCTCCTTCTTTTGGCATTAAGGCAACCACTGCAGGCCAATCCCCCAAGCAGCACTTCAGCTTGGGAATAGTCTCTCCTCAGTTTCTTCAGGTTCCTCTCCTCAGTAAAGGTTTCTTCTCTTAGTCCAAAGTGATCTACTTCCATGGGATAAGGGTTCCAATATTTATACCCCAAAATCCCTTGTTCTCTGAGGGGGAGAGGCCTTTGCCCAGTCCAAACCAGTTCTGAAACACTCTGTTTACCAGACTTCTCATTTCCTTTCACAGAGGAGGGCAGAAACATCAGACACCCAACAGGAGGTGGAGCCAGCATTGTGGAAGGCAAGTACAGTCCTGGAGCACTTTGTTTACAGGACTCCTTCTCTTCTTACATTGTGCAGGGCAGAGAACATCAGCCGCTCCCCAGGAGGTGGTGCCAGCATTGTGGAAGGCAGGCACAGCCCTATTCGAGGTTCAGGTGCAACTCCTCCCTCCCATCTAGTTGCAGATCTCTCTATTCACATCCCGTCTCTTGGAATACCCCAGCCCTGTCACTCACAAAACCAGACGAAGGAATACACAATCTAGCAGAGGCAAGCTTGAAAGGTTAGGCAAGCAAATACCTACTTTCTAAATGTGGTATTTGCAAGCACAGAATGTTAAAACCAACTTTACTAAAAGATGTATTTTATCATTCTGAGTTCAGGCCTACTAAACTCGTATTTCTACCATGTTCTCTTAGACAGTTAGGATTATAAATATGTAATAATCTGACAGCCCATT
This sequence comes from Lissotriton vulgaris, assembly GCF_964263255.1. NCBI lineage: Eukaryota > Metazoa > Chordata > Amphibia > Caudata > Salamandridae > Lissotriton > Lissotriton vulgaris. The sequence goes on along the minus strand of NC_141693.1, from coordinate 1,381,528,695 downwards.
CTGGCCTATGGAGAACAGGTAGCCTTGCAATAGTGAAAAATGAAAATGGCTGTAATTCACTATCAGGACATGCCAAACACAGTAGGGCATGTCCTACCTTATACTTACAATGCACCCTGCCATTGGGTCTACTATAGGGATGACTGATATGAAGAAAGGGGAAGGTGTAGGGACTGGCAAGTGGGTGCACTTCCCCTATCAATGTGATATTACCAGACTGCACACAGGCTCTGCAAGGGCAGACCTTAGACCCATTTTACAAGGCTGCTTTTGTGGGTGGCACAACCAGTGCTGCAGGCCCACCAGCAGCATTTGGATTTACACGCCCAGGGCACACTCAGTGCACTAGACTAGTGTCTGACAAGTAAACCAAATAGCCAAACATGGAACCACTGATTAACACCTGAATTTACAAAAAGGAGCACTTGCACTGCGGCACTGAATAGCAGTGGCACAGTGCCCAAAGCATCTAACACCAGCAAAAATACATGAGGCAACAGCAAAAATGGGAGGAAGACCCACTCAAATGGTGCCAGGTCGAACACAAAGGGGCACTGTAAAGAGTCCCTTTCCTTTTCCTATTCACAACCCCAAATTGTGATTCAATAATAGTTGCTGAATCATAATTAGGGCTTTGTACATTTGAAAATATGTTTTTGCGTACACAGACGGGCAAAAAAGGCTTTGCATGTGGCCCCTAAATGGCTCAGGTAGGAAAATGCCAACTTTCTAAAAAAAACTTTCAAAAAAGTAATTTAAAATCTGATTCCCAGAGACACCAAACATGGACTGGTTCCCTATTCCAATTTGGAAACTGCACTTATGAAATGTAATAATATAGCTCCAATGTTATTCTATGGGAGAGGTAGGCCTAGTAGTAGTGATAAATACGTTTATGATTTTTTCACTACAGGAGAACCTTAAAAGTATATGTCCTACTTTTTAAACACATAGCAACCTGACCTCCAGTGACTACCCTTAGGCCTACCCTAAGGGTGAATTACATGTATTAAAAAGGAAGGTTTGAACCTGACAAAAGGGTTACTTTGTCAAGTTGAAACAGCAGTTTAAAACTCCACACACACAGCCTGCTTTGGCAGACCTGAGACCTACTTAAAGGCTACTTAAGTGGGTGGCACAATAGTAGCATTTATCGTTCAGGGCCTGGGAACATGTAGTGCTAGATCACTAGGGACTAGCAGAGTTAAAGTGTGCAGGGTTCTAAAGCCAGAAAAAAGGCATTCAGCAATAAGTAGAAGATGAAGAAAACAGTTTGGTTTTGCCCCTGAGGGAGGATCAGGTTCAACAATTTGGCATGATTTATCCTGTACCACATTTGTCACCCTGGCTCTTAAGCACCAGAGCAGTCTTTCCTGTATACATACTGAAACTAGTAAGTTATTTTGACTTGTCTCAGTGACAGCTTAGTGTTCTAATAGAACCTAGACAGATCTAAAGCAAGAGAAGCAATGATTAGGGGACAAAGGCACACTGTTTTACAGAGCATGCAAAGCTACACCATTCTGCAAGACATCATAAGAAAGCTTTGGGCAAGCATCCAGAGTTTCAATTTAATTCACAGTTGGAAGCAAACATTATGGAATTTGATATAAAGTCATGTCGGATCTGCATCCATTGATCTATCTAGTTTTAGTTAGAGGGTTCATATCGGCTAGAGCACACCTGAAATTGCAATCACAGTCCTTCCAGAGATAGTGCTAAGAAATTTTAACTCTGCTTCCAAGAGAAAGGTATCTTTTGGATGCCAAAATACGACACATTCCTAGGTATATGAGGTCTGGAAAGATCATCTGCTGCAAGCAGGGAAGATAGTAACTTACTGATGTTTTATGGCACTTGAATTACTCTCTTAAAAGTTTGTTTTGGTTCTTTTATTAAATATTATTTTCCTTCTTTGGTATTTTCAATTATAGAAAAAATCATTTAAAAAATGAAAAAGATAACATTAACTAGAGCTGGAAGTAAAATGTACTGGAGCATGGAAGCATTGATTGGTTATAACTAATATGGGTGGCATATAGAGAGTGATCCTTAAACTTTTCTGACACTCACCCCTAGTCACCATTCGATCTGGGTTGAATCCATCATTGTTGTTTAGCTCACTTTGTCACCCTTGTTCAGACACAGCTATATTCAAATCAGTCTTGACCCTGTGCCTCAAGGGAACAGTCCAGCCTGAACTGCCAAGCCTGGACATGAAACAAGCATCCTGGGACCTGTTTAGGGGTAACAGCCCTAATCAGCCAGGCTAGTTTGAATCCAGTGGCAAACTGAGCAAGGGACCTATGTCGCGGCATACCCTGCCAACTAAGGCCAAACAAAGCAAACACAAGGAGATGATGGATGGAGCGCTGAAACTTTTCAGACACTCAACCCCAGTCACAGATCTGGGTTGAATCCATCATATTTCTTTAGCTCACTTCGCCACCCCAGTTCAGACCCAGCTATATGCAAATCAGTCTTTATTCTGTTTCTCATGGGAACAGTCCAGCCTAAACTGCCAAGTCAAGTCTTCCCTGGACCAGGATCGAGCATCCTGGGACCGGTTTTGGGGTGTTTGCATTGTTTGCCCTAAGTTGGCAGTCGATGCCCAGACGTGGTTCCCTAGGTCTCTTTGCCAATGCACACTGAATCGTTAGTTAAAAAAATCCCTACTTTCTAAAAGTGGTATTTTCAAACCCAGCATGTAAAAATCCCCCTCACTAAAAGAGGCATCTTAACATTCTGAGTTCAGGCATATCAAACTTTATTTTCCAATCTTGTTCCCATGGGTAGCAATACTCGCAAGATGGTATGAGCAAACTCCCCATTCTATCCTGTGAGACAGATAGCTTTAGAATAGTGAAAAACAAAATAGGCAGTATTTCACTATCAGAACATGCCATGCATATCAGGGCACGTCCTACCTTTTACATCCACAGCACTCTGCCCACAGGATTACCTTGGACCTACCTTAGGGATGACATACATATAAGGAAAGGGAAGGTTAGGGCCTGACAAGTGGGAGCACTTGCCAGTTTGACATGGCAGTACCAAACTGCACACAGACACTGAGATGCTTGAAAAGTTTTGCACCATATGTTACTCCATCAGGGGAGGAAAAGCAGCTTATTTTTTAACAAGTTAAACTGGAAACTGTAGGGATTTTCTATGGATTCTTTCGGGACAACCATAAATCAAATATTTAACATTTCCTTAAATCCAAATATAAATCATTGGATGTCCAGAACACCCCTGCAGGACCAGACTGGGGAACCAAAAGCAGCACTCCCAATAATGCTCCTGCCAATCTGCTCTCTTAATCTCCCTTTCCTACGTGTCTCCTCTCTCCCTATTCCCTCTCTGATCTATTACTCTCCATATCCTCTTCCCTCCTTCTCCTTTTCTCTATCTAGAAATTTCCTAAGCTTGCTGTAAAATATATTCTGGGAGCTGAGGAAATTGAGAGAGGCACCAAGAGCAGCTCTGGACTTTCAAAACCAGCCTTCAAGGGTGCCAGCCCTCCAGAAAAATGCCCTGGGGAATAAAAGGCCTGTCCAGCCCAGCACTTCTGAGAAAAGCAAAGAAAGGTAGATCCTTGCATTATGTATGAGCTGTTGCTGCCTTCTACTTAAAGATTTATGCCATATAATTTGTTACAAAAGGGGGTTTCCTGGACATATGTGTAGGGTCTGTTCAGGATACCCCCTGATGGATTTGGGACCAGATCTTTGTACTGGGGTGAATGTATGACATTGTTCTGCATTATGTCCATCAACTGTGGTTTTTGCATTTGTCACCCCGAGTGGGATGGGTATGCTCAGACGTGAGTCCCATGCACTCCACACCACTGGATTCAACGAAGCCGGGCTGAAGACGGCTGGATTGCCAGAAACCGGTCCTCGGAAGCTTGTTTCCGGTCCAGGGAAGGCATGGCTTGGCAGTTCGGGCTGGACTGTTCCCATGAGGCACAGGGTCAGACTGATTTGCATAAGGCCATGTCTGAACTGGTGTGGTGTGGAGTGCAAAAAAATGATGGATTTGGGCCCAGATCTTTGTACTTGGGTGAATGTATGACATTGTTCTGCATTCTGTCCACCAACTGTGGTTTTTGCATTTGTCACCCCGAGTGGGATGGGTATGCTCAGACGTGAGTCCCATGCACTCCACACCACTGGATTTAAGCAAGCCGGGCTGAAGACGGCTGGAATGCCAGAAACCGGTCCTCGGAAGCTTGTTTCCGGTCCAGGGAAGGCATGGCTTGACAGTTCGGGCTGGACTGTTCCCATGAGGCACAGGGTCAGACTGATTTGCATATGGCTATGTCTGAACTGGGGTGGTGTGGAGTGCAAAAAAATGATGGATTTGGACCAAGATCTTTTTACTGGGGTGAATGTATGACATTGCTCTGCATTCTGTCCATCAACTGTGGTTTTTGCATATGTCAACCCCGAGTGGGATGGGTATGCTCAGACATGAGTCCCATGCACTCCACACCACTGGATTCAAGCAAGCAGGGCTGAAGACGGCTGGAATGCCAGAAACCGGTCCTCAGTAGCTTGTTTCCGGTCCAGGGAAGGCATGGCTTGGCAGTTCGGGCTGGACTGTTCCCATGAGGCACAGGGTCAGACTGATTTGCATATGGCCATGTCTGAACTGGTGTGGTGTGGAGTGCAAAAAAATGATGGATTTGGGCCCAGATCTTTGTACTGGGGTGAATGTATGACATTGTTCTGCATTCTGTCCACCAACTGTGGTTTTTGCATTCGTCACCCCGAGTGGGATGGGTATGCTCAGACGTGAGTCCCATGCACTCCACACCACTGGATTTAAGCAAGCCGGGCTGAAGACGGCTGGAATGCCAGAAACCGGTCCTCGGAAGCTTGTTTCCGGTCCAGGGAAGGCATGGCTTGACAGTTCGGGCTGGACTGTTCCCATGAGGCACAGGGTCAGACAGATTTGCATATGGCTATGCCTGAACTGGGGTGGTGTGGAGTGCAAAAAAATGATGGATTTGGGCCCAGATCTTTTTACTGGGGTGAATGTATGACATTGCTCTGCATTCTGTCCATCAACTGTGGTTTTTGCATTTGTCAACCCCGAGTGGGATGGGTATGCTCAGACATGAGTCCCATGCACTCCACACCACTGGATTCAAGCAAGCCGGGCTGAAGACGGCTGGAATGCCAGAAACCGGTCCTCAGTAGCTTGTTTCCGGTCCAGGGAAGGCATGGCTTGGCAGTTCGGGCTGGACTGTTCCCATGAGGCACAGGGTCAGACTGATTTGCATATGGCCATGTCTGAACTGGGGTGGTGTGGAGTGCAAAAAATGATGGATTTTGGCCCAGATCTTTGTAATGGGGTGAATGTATGAAATTGTTCTGCATTCTGTCCATCAACTGTGGTTTTTGCATGGGGAACCAAAAGCAGCACTCCCATTAATGCTCCTGCCAATCTGCTCTCTTAATCTCCCTTTCCTACGTGCCTCCTCTCTCCCCATTCCCTCTCTGATCTATTACTCTCCATATCACCTTCCCTCCTTCTCCTTTTCTCTGTCTTGAAATTTCCCAAGCTTGCTGTAAAATATATTCTGGGTGCTGAGGAAAATGAGAGAGGCACCAAGAGCAGCTCTGGACTTTCAAAACCAGCCTTCAAGGGTGCCAGCCCTCCAGAAAAATGCCCTGGGGAATAAAAGGCCTGTCCAGCCCAGCATTTCAGACAAAAGCAAAGAAAGGTAGATCCTTGCATTATGTATGAGCTGTTGCTGCCTTCTACTTAAAGATTTATGCCATATGATTTGTTACAAAAAGGGGTTTCCTGGACATATGTGTAGGGTCTGTTCAGGATACCCCCTTGCCTACTGGAGAACTTGCACCAGAAAGCCTGATGTGCTAGAGCATGAGAAGATCATGTTTCACAGAATGGTGCTGTAAAAGTTAACTGCAGGGAAGAATGGATGCTGGCAACATTTATGGGATGACCCGTATAATTAATCTCCTGAAGTCAGAGATTAATGGTACCAGTTTAAAGAAACAACTATCAAAAACTACTTACACCCTTATTTATAATTTCTGAAAATAGAGGGTTCATGTGGAAACCATGAGGAAAAGCATGTTTGGGCCTATTGTTTGTAAGGAGGTCAAAATAGCACAAAACACATGCAGTCTTAGTGAGTCAAAGTTGACAAAGTTGTGCGAATAATCAGCACATTCTATCCCCAGTATTTACACACATTTTCTTCAAATCAAAACAACAAATTATGGTTCCAGGAAGTTGTACATGGATGGCGGAAAAACTCCTTTGAATTCTCTGAGTGTTGATTTGGAGGTCGTTTCATTAGTGACGTATTAAAATAGTGTAAATGCAACAAGATGATACATGGAGTGCTGAAACTTTTCAACCACTCACCCCTGGACAAGAGATCTGGGTTGAATCGATTGTTCTTTTGCTCACAATGTCACCCCATTTCAAATGCAGCCATATGCAATTCAGTCTTGACCCTGCCCCTCATGGGTACAGTCTAGCCCGAACTGACAGACCACGTCCTCAGTGGACCTTAAACAAGCATCCTGGGACCAGTTTAGGGGTTTCACTTGTCATCAGCCAAGTTAGCTTAAATCCAGTCACACAACAAGCAAGGCAGCCATGTCAGGGCATACCTTCTGCCACATTAGAGCGAATATAGCAAACACAACAAGATGATGGATGGAGTGCTGAAACTTTTCAACCACTCACCCCCAGTCAAGAGATCTGGAATGAATCCATCATTCTTGTGCTCACTATGCCACCCCAGTTCCAATCCAGCCTTATGCAAATCAGTCTTGACCCTGCTCCTCATGGGAAAAGTCCAGCCCAAGCTGCTAGGCCAGGCCAGGTCTCACTGGACCATAAACAAGCATTCTGGCACCAGTTTAGGGGTTTCGCCCCTCATCAGCCAGGCTAGCTTAAATCCAGTAGCACAGAGAGCAAGGGACAGATGCCTGGGCATACAATTGGCCACTTAGAACAAACATAGCAAACACAACAAGATCATGGACTGAGTGCTAAAACATTTCAAACTCTCACTCTTAGTCAAGAGATCTGAGTTGAATACATCGTTCTTTTGCTCATTATGGCACCCAGTTCAAATCCAGCTACATGGAAATCAGTCTTGACATTGTTCTTCATGGGAACAGTCCAGCCCAAACTGCCAGGCCAGGTCCTCCCTGGACTGTCAACAAGCATCCTGTGACTGGTTTTGGGGTTTTACCCCTATTGCCACATATGACAACAACACTGTCCATAAATACAGGGCACATGACAAACTGACATTCTTAGGGCACTGGAGGTGAGAACAGATAATCTGAAAAAGATTTTACTGTTAACACATAATACTAACATGCCACATAAGCATTAAAAAACACTTACAATAACATGTAAGTGTTGCTGAATTATGTTTGTTGAGCCACAATTAAGTGACGTTTTTAAATAGTACTGATCCTAACGACAAAAGGGGTATACCTCAAAAAGAACTTTTATGACTTGATAAAGTGTTCAGCGTCATGTCACATGTTTGAATGCCTCCGATTTCTGTCCTCCACAGTGTCATATGCATGGGACAAACTATCATCAGGAAACACCAACATGCATAACCACATTCTGTAAACACATTTCTAAAGTTGTCACTGTCATTAGAGGAAATGATTGTTCTGTTGTATGGAGCAAAGACAGTTAATAGGTAAGCAGGGGCATAACGCTCGCTCCTGCAGCTCTTGTGGAGAAGCTGGACCTCCATCATTCAAGTGAGCCCTCACCACTTTCAAAAGTAGCTCCATTCAGCCCAAGGCCAATAATTAGCTGTGAAATATGAGACACCCATGGCCCCCTATCACATTCTGCTGGGGGCCCATTATTTTGTGATAGGACACTGAAGGTAAGGTTAAAACGCGTTTCTATTGAGAGCATCACAATTATGCAACCATGCACAAAAGCCTTATCCAGTGACGGCTTCATTAAAAACCTTGAGGAAAACACGGTTCTGCTGAGCAAACCAAAAGTAAGGCACAAGATGAGGGTACATGCAGGTAGACAGCGTTGATGCAGAATTTTTTCTCTCTTCTCGCAATGCGCCTAAATATCAATATATCCTTAACCTTATTTTATTTGCTCTTCTTCACTTGGTCCTTCGAAAGGTCTTACTCATCGAATTGAAGGGTGAACGACTCTAGGGTGTCAATGTTGGCTACCTAACGAGGACCAGGAATTGGTAACTAACTAATACATTAGTAATCAGGTTCAAATAAATTACTCTCTCTATCATACTGTAAATATACAGAACGGTAACAGGAAGTCCAAATCTCCTAAAGAAATTTAAATGGAGCAACAACACACAGACTAATAACCTGGCTACTGCAATGTAAAACAGTAATAACAGAACCTGCTGTTCTGTAAATAATTTAGGATGAATTCTGCTATGTATTTAGAAACTTATTATCTGAAGCACAGCACCTGTGAAAAGAACAATTAGAAAATGCAACAAAAACAATTAGTACATATAATCAATGCATCAAACAATCATTAAGAAGTTAGTTAATTAATTCAAATAAGCCAGTTGCAGGTGTAGTGTGATATGGGCCCACATGCATCAAGCATTTTTGTAGTCGCAAACAGTGCGATGACTTAAAATCGGCCGTTTGCGAATGCAAAAGTGCTTTTTGGGATGCATGAAGCAATTTTAGAATTCGTAACATTGTTGCGAGTTCTAAAATTGCGGGTGCTTTTAAGAAGTCGCAGATGTGCGATTTCTTAAAAGCAATGCATCATTACTTTCACAAGTGCAAAGTCGCAATTAGGGTGCCAAATTTACTGAGTGGTTGAACCACTCAGTAAATTTGGAAAAAGTGTTTAAAATGCTGCAAATGGTTTTTTTTCTACATTCATGTTTCACACACACATGTCCTTAGGACATGTGTTTGTGAAACATGATGCGAAAAATAAATTTCCGGGGTGCATGGGGGGGTCCTTTGGACCCCCCCTGCACCCATGAAATTTTCAAAGTGCGACTCGCAATTTGCTGATGCCTTCCCATTGACTCCTATGGGCCTTTTGGCCCATAGGAATCAATAGGAATTGCGAAAATGCACTTAAGAATTCGGTATTCATTTGGGATTCGGTAAAAATTGCGATTTTTACCGAATCCCAAATGAATACCGAAAACAATGATGCATAGCATTTTGCACTTCTTAATTTGCGATTCCTTATTTTTCGCAAATTAGGAAGTGCAAAATGTAACAATGATGCATGTGGGCCCATAGAGTCTAAAAGTAAAGTTCTCAAAGTCCATATAGTAGATAAATCAAGAAAGCATCTCTAATTTGGCAAGTTCAAAAAATGAAATAACGACAAGACATTTGGGATCTGGTTCAGCCAGGAGTCCAAAGAAAGTCAGCTTGGCAGGAGGTTCCTGCCTTTTCCTGGCCAGAAAGAGTTTTGTAAGTTCTTGGCTGTCTCAAGCGAGGTAGGCAGCAAGCCAGCAGGCCAACCACATCAAAATCAGCAAGGGAAGAGTCAGATCAGAGAGCCAGGGAGCGAGCCAGTCAGAGAGAAAGAACCCCCTTCTCCTGGGTGTATTTTAACATTCTAGTTCATCAGTCCAGATGTAACACCCGTTGTCACACCACCATCGTCCAACATCCATGAGGCAATCATCCACTCATGAGATGACATGGGAAATATATTTCAGGCACATGGTTAAATCACAAAAGGCCATTCCTTTCTAAATCTTTCTTGTGTGCTTATCGTAGATGTCCTGTTCTAGAAGGAGTATCAATAACTTTAAAGCCATAAGTATCAAGTCTCTTCATGACTCATGAAAACGAACAAGAAAGCTACATGAGTGTAAACTAGAGCAACATCCCTTCTCCTAGACATCATCAAAAAGTGCAGGCCTAAAGAATGAAGTCAAGGTAATTCACATGGAAAACAGTATTAATATACGTTTCACTGGAAAAAAGTAAATCATGAAATAATGAAATCTTCCATTCGGTTTACATGTCATCGATTTTCAAAAGAGGCTTGCTAAACTGCTGCTACACATAGTTGAAAACACATATGTGTAACAACATTTAGTAATAATTTACGTTTTAGGAAATTTGAGAGTCCTCTTGTACATGGAAGATCTTGAAAGTTTTAGCTTTCTAACTTTAAGCACAGCAAAGTTGCACCAACTTCAACGGTTGTATGACATAATATCAACAGACATAATATAGACATACAAAAATATCGACACAAAAATATCGACATCAAAAATATCAAAGTTGTATCTACATAAAGGTAAGTACAAAAATATCAACAACAAAAATATCGTAGTAAAAAATATCGAAGTAAAAAGTATAGTTTTTAAAAAATATCTTAATAGTAATGTAAAATATAAAAATACATATAATTAAAATAATTATAGATATAAACATTGAGACATATTTAAAAAATAATAACTAATACAAATACATTTAAAATAAATTAAAAACTCTACATATAAATTTATACATATATATACTTACTCCACATATTGCATCAGTAGGGAAAGCGCTGGATAGATTAGGGGTAAAAATTACTATTTCCACTCCAGAAGGTGCAACAGTAGGGAAAGTGCGGGATAGCGTAGGGGTAAAAATTACTATTTCCACTCCAGAGGGTGCAACAGTAGGGAAAGCGCTTGATAGCGTAGGGGTAAAAATTACTATTTCCACTCCAGAGGGTGCAACAGTAGGAAAAGCGTTGGATGGCGTAGGGGGAAAAATTACTATTCCCACTCCAGAGGGTGCAACAGTAGGAAAGGGGCAGGATGGCGTAGGGGTAAAAATTACTATTCCCACTCCAGAGGGTGCAACAGTAAGGAAAGCGTTGGATAGCGTAGGGTTAAAAATTACTATTCCCACTCCAGAGGGTGCAACAGTAGGTAAAGCGTTGGATAGCGTAGGCATTATATTAACATACTTATCAATTACATATTTAAAAAAAAAAATGTAATATTTTATTTACAAAAATATATCACTAAATACCAAATATTTATAAGTAATATTTACTTAAATAACAGAATATTACTTCCCACGCTACTCCCCCTTTAACACACAACACACTACACAGACAAACAAACACAATTAATCAAAATATCAATTAATCACTTGATTACAATTAATATTATTACATTGATGTAAATATAAATTTGGTAATTAACAAATATTAATTAACAATTAATAATTAATGACCAAATAATTATTTAACAAGAAATTTACAATACGAATAAACGATATTTATTAATAAATTATTTATAATTATTATTATAAAATGAATTAAAAAATACTAATTACCAAGTAATTAATTAACAATTAATTACTAATAAATACCAATATATTAATACAATTTTCTTTAATTAATTAAATTTAATCATTTCACACCCTATTCCCCTATAAACACAAAACCCACTACACATAAATAAATCACATCAAAAATGTAATTATCATTTAATCACTTAATAATAATTAATTACCAATTAATTATTGTTTAACAATAACAAAAATTAAAAATATTAATACATTAAATCTAATTAATTTAATTAACTAATTAATAATAATTAATTACCAATTAAATATTAATTAACAATTAACTATTAATCAATAGTATAAAAAAAATTAATTAAATATGTTTAAATTACTTCCCACCCTATTCCCCTATAAACCCACAACCTGCTCTGATACTAAAACGCAAAATGTAAACAAAATTACTAATTTCTAAACATACATTAAAAAACATGTTTAACAAACATATAAAATACATATAAAACTACATAACACTAAACAAAATTTTGATATTAGTAACATCGATATATTTGATATCGATATTACTAACTTCGCTATTACTTACCTTAAAGTTGATATTCTGTCCAACGATATTACTGCACATCGATATTCTGTGCCATCGAAATTAAAACATCGATATTGTTGTATATCGATATTTTAAACTCGATATTTTGGCTACTCACCTAAATGCATAGCTGTTTAGAATGTTTAGCATGATTCAAAACCTTTATGAAAATTAAGTGTTAGACATATTTAGTAACACACTATATAAGCACTCATTCACGGTACACGTATTTCATTTACTGATATTCATTAACATTCTTCTAAAAAGGTGGGCAATGTGCACATTTTATTTACATGTCGATTTTCATTCTCATTGTGTATTTAAATGTTGTGTAAAGAATGAACAATTTTACACGGCATCAGTGACTACCCACTTTCCACTCCTGCCAAGGCATTGAGCCCCACATAAATATGATTAAATCGCCTGGTGTCATTTTCAGACACACGGGACATAATCAGCAGCCTTTGCACATTGTATTTCTTCATTAGGAGAAGTAATGTGTAGACATAAGGGATTTGCTATTTTAAATTCCAGCTAGGCCCCAAACAAAGGCCGAATTTAAAGGACCATCAGACCTCCTTTTGTTCAAGCACCCTGCCTGGCAGCTTATCTATCTGGCACCTCATACCCATCACCCTGCAAATGGAATGGAGAGGAAACAAAGGCTCAAAGCTTGTTTTCACTTCACAAGTGCTTCTGAGAGTCATGTTTTTTTTTCTCCAGTTTCTGTATATAGGAGATATGCATGCGCTGTAAGAATGTGAAATGTGTTGGTCTGTCCCAGAATTTACACAAATAATAATTGAAATATCACTATTTGATTTTGTTTCATTTATAGTGCTGCCTATCCCAATTGAGGGTGTCAAAGAGCTTTCCATCACACACACATTATACAATGACAATAAATCATATGTTAGTAATCATAGGATGTGTTACATAAGACAGTGAGGGTTACAAGATGTAGGAGTCACATGTACTCCATAGATCACTTTTTCATATTAGAAAGATAACAAATTTATGAACAGTATCTCTGTTCTAAAAGCAGTAACCCACTTACCCATCTGCATAAAATACTAACGTCATTTGTGTTTTACATGATGTGCTTTACTGGAGACATATACACCTTTTATGATACTTTGAATCAAAACTGGGATTAGGCAAAACACAGATCTCTCCAGCAAATATGTTAACCATCAGAGGTATCTTGCCATTATTATTATTCCCCGAGATACTTGACACACAAAGATCTCTGCAGCAGGTCCGTAACCTGATAAGATGTTTTAAAATCCACACTTGCATTCAATTAAACAAACAGATCTACTGCAATGTTTCTCCTTGTTGCCAATTTCTTTGTGGCAGATTTAAAAAAAAAAAAATAGATGTATAAGTTGGCACAACCCCAACATACACTCACATTTGTTATCTTTTGCAAAGCTCTAACATTTACCCATGACGGACCTGCTAAACATATGAGTGAGGTCATCATAAGATCTGATGTCCATTCTTGAGGTGTCACTTCCTGTGAGGACATGGGTTGTGATGCCACTTCCTGTGATGACATTTGCGATGTCACATGCACTGATGTCACTCACCATGATGTCCCTTGCATAATGCTTAATTGGTTAGTCTCTCCACTTCCTATGTTAGGACTTGTGCCCTGACCAAAACAGGAGGGAAGGATCATGGTAAAGAGAAAATGAGAAAAAGAGAAATACCTCACATCCTTCATTATAAAGAAATGTAAAGAAGAATCATGCAGCTATGAATAAGAGATCTCTCTATGAAAGAGTCCTAACTGTAGCAGATTATTTCACAGATTGAGCAATTGAATCATCTGCAAAATTGTCAACAACATTCAAACCATTAGTAGGTTTTCACATCCACAAATTACTTCTTTCCTCCAAGATTAGAGGGAGCTAATATCGTGAGCACACAAGGTATCTCCAACATCATCAAACAGAAGGCATACCCATCTTTGTTCTTAATTTATAGTGATTTTCCAAACAAACCTTCATCTCAAACATTGATCCTAAAGTGTAACGCTCCAGCACTTCCCATCATGGGAAATTGCACTCCCTTCATTGATTTTCAGTATCCTTACAAGTTTAATGAATTTGCAACATTCTTTTCCAACATATCCAGGAATTCTTGTATTAACAAGCTCTCCCACCTTAAGGTCTATAGGCTTAGTTTAATGCACAACTTCATATCGAAGTTTGGATTAAATTTGACAGAACATTACAGTGCTCTCAATCGTGTTTTGTGTGAGATTCAATGTGCAGCCTCAATTCAGTCACCTCTTGAGACTTCGGTTGCACCTAATTATCTGTGACTAAAATATCTGGTATACCTTGTTACTGAACACAATAATCAAAATCAATACCTATAAAGGTAGTAATGCTGTGAACAAATTTAACTTCAGGCCATTTTGAATGAAAAACTATATGCACAATAGAGAATCTTAAAGATGGCATAAGTCTGTTGTACTGTCCCAAAATATCTAGTCCTAGTTTTTGCCCAGCATGTTGTGGCCATGAGACAGATTGCATGACCGAAGTACAAATTGTATAGCGCAATCCTCACAACTTCTAACATAATGCTCTGCATCTGCATCTATGGCAGGCCACAAAAATTGTGTTCTCACAAGCAGAGCTTAAAATGAATATATAGAATTGGAAAAACGCACTATTTAGAGTACCTTTTTGCTCCTGAGAAGTTCAGGTACTCTTTCATTAAATGTATTGAAATAGTGCTGAGATGTACATGTACTCTGGGTTTCAAATTGAAGAATTATAGTTGCTCAGTACTGGACAGTACCGTCCAATTTAAAGCACTGCTCACAAGGTTTTTCAAAGGAGATATTTCCATATGACTTCTATGACTGGCGACTGCACACCCTCAGGAGGGAAACACGTGTCAAAACAAAAAAAGAGCCCTCCTGTCTAGAGAGAGACGTGTTGGCTAACGAAGAAGGCGTCCCTAAAAGGACGGTGAGGGACCCAGTGCAAGTGAATGAGTGAATTAAAACTAGCTTCAGGGTTTACCACATGTCTTTATTTAGGCTAGCATCGGTTAAAAGACAAAGGATGCAACGGGAACCATTAGACCCGATGGTGCACAACTGCGTCTAATAGTTCCTGTTGTTGCACTGCATCCCTTACTACATCTTGTAAGCTTGCACTGGGTTTTAGTAATAACCCCTCAGACACACACAATATCCCTGAGCTCCTCCATTTCAGTGAGGGGGTTGTAGTTTGCACCATGACTAGGTTTCTTGGCATGAGGAGGTTCCCCAATGATAAAGCATGCCACCTCTCGTGAGTGAGGGAAACCGTCCTTTAATGGGATGCCTTCTTCATCAGCTGACACGTCTCTCTCTCTCTCTCTCTTATTTCTCTCCCTAGATCTGAGGGCTCTTTTGTGTTTTGTCTATTGAATTAGGGGATGTTGCCCTTGCAGGTCGATAAACCTCCTCTGACCCCCTTCTTGTGCTCTGGGATACACTTTCCCCCATGAAAATAAGGTCATCC
The DNA here is from genome assembly GCF_964263255.1 of Lissotriton vulgaris. Classification (NCBI taxonomy): domain Eukaryota; kingdom Metazoa; phylum Chordata; class Amphibia; order Caudata; family Salamandridae; genus Lissotriton; species Lissotriton vulgaris. Next base: position 1,381,513,264 of record NC_141693.1, on the reverse strand, counting down.
TATACACGTGTCTCGTGGGAAAGTGATGGCCTCCCTTCATTCATATATTTCTTCACTAGTTAAGAATGCCATCCTTCTGATCTTCAGATTTCCTCATACCTTTAGTCAAGAGAGACCCACACAAGGTACACACTTCATGCATGTTAGCAACAACACCCACTTCTTCATCATCATCATCATCATTTCAGTTTCAGTTTCGCCACTATCACACAGCCAATGATATAAATAGTGTGCATTAAGATTTTTGTTTCCAGGAACATATACAGTTTCAAAACAGTTTCCTTTTTTTTTTATAAATCTTTTTATTAAACATTCTCAACATAGCGGTACAAGTCACAGAATCAATTGGGGGTTACAGTAAAAACAGGATACATACAATACAGCAATATGATTCATGGAAATTCACCGGGATGGGGGGTCATCTTCTTCAGTTTCTCGGGGAGGTGTACACATGTCACCCCGGTATGCGTTCCAGGGGGCCCAGACCTTGGACTATTTGCGGGGACAGCCCCGAGCCACATAAACTGTTTTCTCTCTTTTCATGCACCAGTCTAAATCTTGCTTCCAGGCTACAATCATGGGTGGGTGAGGGGCTCCCCAGAGCTGTGCAATGTTTCTTTTGGCGATCATGCAGCCAAGCGTGACCCATTTGTTAGCATGAGTGTTGAGGTCCGTAGGCTCCCAGATGTTAAGGAGGCATCTAGGGGCCTCCGGTCTAATTTCTATCTCCAACACTTCACTCATAACCGTATGGATTTTACGCCAGTATTCCTGGATCTGGTCACAGTGCCATAGTATGTGTATAAATGTACCCAGTTGTGTGCATCCCCTCCTACAAGACCCGTCCGTTAGCCCACCCATGCTTGCCAGCTGGGGACCAGTAAAGTAAGATCTGTGAAGAATCTTTAATTGCACCAGCCTGAGTCTCACTGGGATAGCGACCGTCTTCGGAGAGGAGACCGCTTCCTGCCAGGTTTCGTCATCCAATTCTATACCATCCCCAGTCCATTTGTCTAACAGCTTTGATAGGGGGTTGTCCATATTGTTAATACGTTTTTGGTATGTTAGTGAAATGGCTCAATCAGGCAGGTGACCATCCAGTAGTCTGTCCTCTAGTGGGGAGGCGTCTGGCGGAGTCGAGCCATCGGGAATGGCTGTCTGCAGCAAGTGTCTAATTTGTAAATATCGATAATATTCTGAATCCGCCAAGGCGTATTGAGTTTTCAGCGTAGCAAAGGGTTTAACACCCTCTGCACACCAAAGGTCTTTAACATGGGAAATTCCTATTAAGTCCCATTCAGCAAATCCTTTAGAGTTCCCCATGTATCCCAGCCCTTGTGAGTCCCACAATGGTGTGGCCATTGTCAATTTGTTTTGCAAGCCGACCTATTTAGTGGCAGAGTGCCAGATCTTAACTGTATGGGCAGTGGGCCCAGTGAGCGGGTTTTTTATTTGGTGCTGAATATAAAGCTCTCATGAAGGTTCAATTGGGTAAAAGCCAAGGATCCATCAGATACCCCGGATTGTCAGGGTGTCCATATGTGCAATGGTTAACAGCTGTTAGAATTTCAGCCCAGTAATATTTCTGATATCAGGTAATCCAATTCCCCCATCATACCAGCTAAGTGTTAGCTTTTTCATGGCAATTCGCCGTCTCCCTCCCCATAGACGGTCTCTCAGGAGCCCCTCGAGATCTTTAAAGTACGAGTGTGGGACAAGGTCAGCTGAATTATGCAGCGCGTATAGGAAACAGGGTAAAGACATCATTTTAAATAATGCAGCCTTGCCCAATAACGAGAGCGGGAGGGATTTCCAGTGTGTTTTATCGCTTTTGAGCCGTTGCAGCGGAGGGAGCAGATTGCGGGCATACCGGATCAAGGGGTCTAGGGATATAAATATGCCCAGGTATATCCTTCTGTGACCAGTGGGATCGGGCAGTCGCAAGGCAAAGGGGGAGAAGTTCCTTAAAGGACATACAGGAGTGATTTTTGCCAGTTGACCCGAAACCCAGAGTACCTCCCAAAAATGTCTAGGATGTCAAAAGCTGCTATTAGGGATCTCTTTGGGGACGGAAGATAAAGAAGAATATCATCAGCATACAGGGATATCCGGTCTTTCCACTCTGCGGACCCGTGCATTCCGCGGATCATTACATCCTTATGGATCCACGCTGCGAGTGGTTCAACGGCCAAAACGAACATCAAGGGAGAAAGGGGGCACCCTTGACGGATACCTCGGCTTAGTGTAAATGGTTCAGACTTTCTGTTATTGACCACTACCTGAGCCAGCGCCGCGCTTTATTACAATCGTATCCAGCCGCAAAAACTGGGCCCGAATCCCAGTTTGGCAAGTACTGCAAAGAGATATGGCCATTCCAGGGTATCGAAAGCCATGGTGGCATCTAAGGAGACCACAACGGAGTCTTCTCGTATCGTGCCCAGGACTCTGTGCGGCCGGTGCAGATTAAGGACCATGTTTATTTTAGGCATGAACCCTGATTGGCCTGGATGGACTATGTCGCCTATCACCTTGACCAGCCTGTTAGCAAGTACTTTAGCCAAAATGTTGGGTTCCGCATTCAGCAGCGATATAGGCCGGTGGGAGGTAGATTCCATTCTGGGCTTCTCCTCTTTATGGATTGTGACTATAGTGGCGATTATTTGGTCACATGGTAAAATTCCCTGTTCAAGACTATCCTCAAAAATAGATTTCAGGTAAGGGGCCAGCTTATCAGGTCAGAGCTTGTAGAGCTCAATCGGAATACCATTTGGGCCCAACGCTTTCCCTGAATGTAGTCCCCTTATTGCCATAGCTATTTTATCAACAGTTAGTATACTGTCTATGAATGTGAAGTCTGAGTCCGAAAGTTTCGGAAGAGTTATGTCTTTAATAGGATCAGCTAAGTCTGTTTCAGGGTAGGGCACCACTGAGCTATATACGGTTTGGAAGTGAGCTGCAAATTGATTAACTATGCCTTGGGGATCTGTCACTGTGGAACCATCAGGTCCTGCAACTTCTGGCACCAGTCTGCTGCCCTTCTTTCTCTTGTCTAACCACGCTAGCAATTTTCCGGCCTTGTCGCCCCAGTCATATATCCGTCCCAGCCTTTCCTGTCACATTAGTTTGGCACGGTCAGTGACCAAAGCCCGGTATTCTTCCTGTCGCAGTCGTAGGGTATGGAGGGCTTCAGGTGTAGCATTTAAGGCAACATCCTGTTCTAGGTGGTATTGCTCCTGTTCTACGTCAGAGATCTCTCTCATCCTTACTTTTTTAGAGCCCGCTACCAGGGAAAGGGCCTGTCCCCAAACTACTGTTTGAAAGCTTCCCAAAGCGTTTGGGATGACTCCACTGTATGTTCTTTCTCCAGAAAATATTCATCAATCGTTTTAAGTAAGCCTTTTCGTATTTTGGGGGTTTTTGAAGTACCGGGGATTGATTGTGGGAATCCTTCCCACTTATGCATGATCTAGAACTATATGAGCCCACAGAGGGGAATGGCCAGAGATACCTCTGGCAAGGTGTTGGATTTTGTGTATATCTGCAATTTGGCGTAGCCTTGACAAGTATGTAGTCCAGGCAGGATAGGCTATTGTGCGCCCCTGAGTGGATCGTGTGTTGCACCTTTTCAGGGTTGTATGCCCTCCAGCCATCTAGAAATCCGATTGCCTCTAAGAAGCTTGAAAAAACATGAGCAGCTTTCTGGGTTGCACGCGGAGGAGCCTGTCTAGAGCGCCCGAGACGATAGAGCTAAAATCGCCTCCGAGCTCCAGGTGTCCGTCAGGCAGCTTAAGGAGCATAACATTCAGGTCAGTGAATGTTGTGCCCTGCATCCCGGGGGCGCGTATATAGATATAAAGGTGATAAACCTGCCCTCCCAAGAGCCTGTGATTCCAACATATCTACCACAGTCATCTACGTGTGTAGAGGTGGGTGAAAAGGGAAATGACTTTCTCTGCATAATGCCTACTGCCCTGGAGCTAGTGGTGAAACCCCCATGTACCACCATTGGATACCCCCATCTGTGCATTGCCTTGCATGTGTTGCCAACGAGGTGTGTTTCCTGGAGTAAGATAATATCCAGCGACTGCCTCCAAATATATTACAATACAACACTTCTCTTTATCTTGTCCCCCAACCCGTTAACGTTCCAACTTAAGATTTTGACTTCTCTGTTATACTGTACACCCATTTTGAACTAGGCAAATCCCCACTAAAGGGGCAGCATGTATACATTGCACCATCAAGATAATACAAAGAAACAACATATGAGCAGCAATCCCTCCCAACATCCCCCCACCCTGCTCCCTGCACTCCGGGTGTAGAACTGCCCATGTTATTTAAATGCAGAGTGCCTGTCGCCCAACTATTCTACTGATAAAAAAGAAAAAAAACACAGGGGAGGCCTCAGAGCTGCGCCATCCCCCCCCCCGTACACGGATACTTGATGTAGGACAGGAATCGAATGCAAGCGATGGAGGCAGGCACTTAGGGCATCATCTGCCACGAAGGCACTGTCTGCAGCTATTGCAGCGACGGCCCCAGGCCACCACTGCCTCGGAGGGCAACCCTGTCACAGCCCACCAGTTTAGCACTCAGGCCAGCCGCCACCCAAGCCTAGGACAGCGTTGGGTATCCACGGCGATACCGACCCAAGGGCCACCAGTGCGCCAAGGGACGGGGTGCAGATCACTTCTTACGGATCCAAGCAGTCAGCCACAACGACTCCAGCATAGGGGTGAGATCTCCCCAAGCTCACTCTGTGATGTCCCAAACCACACATCCAAGACATTCCCATTCGCTATCAGTCCCAGGGGTCATCTTAGACAGTAAAGCTCAGTCCAATGGGGCAAAGAACACCTCAGTCGCTCTCAAAATGGGCCCTTCCTAGCCTCTGTTTGACAGTAGCTCACCTCCAATGCTGCCAGGTTGGAGTTCACAGGCACCCGCAGTCTCCACTACATCGGGTGTAGCTGTGGTGCTGCGGTGCTGTGGTGTGCACTGCACCCAAGGATACAAGTACTGTCCAATTCCAGGTCCCAAGTGACTGCTGGGAGGCACGGGAATGGGGGGTGGCCATCCACGGGGCACTGCACTCCCCGCAGCAGTGTTCCCGGGGACAGAGCAGGCCTCCTACCTGCCGTCGATGTTACAGGGCACCAGGTGACAAATACAGCCACAGTCTCAAGCAGATTCTCAGCGGGCAGGTCAGGGAGCCCCTCTGTATGTCTCTGGTTACCTACATGGGCCTCCGCACGGATGTGCGTCGTCCTATGTTGTCACAGCCCAGCTCTCTTTGGGGTGATGGTCCTCAGCCCCGCACACCAGGCATCAGCTTCACAATGACAGGGGGGCTTACAGGCGAAAGCAGAGTCCCTTGCCAAATGTTCCCTTCGACCCCCCGAGGTTGGGGGAGGGGGTCTCGCCCACGTCCCCGTAGTCTCAGACAGACACCTTCTGTAATCGAGGCCCTGGCTCCCTCAGTCACAGGCCTGGAGCTGCACAACTCCAGCCCACTGCCTCCAATTCCGCCTGGGGAGGCTTCGCCAGGCGTTGCTTGTGTTCCCGACTCAGGACCTCCACCTTTTCATTGGATAATTGCGGCAGATATACAAGGATATTTAGGACTGACGGGCTGCGGAGCAGCCCTAGTTTGTGGCCATGTTGGGTCACCTCAAAACCACACCCCCAAAAAACAGTTTTCTTGCAATTTGTAACACAGATGTACACAGCATGCAGTAGCAGACAAGGGGAAAGTGTATTCAAAAGTGGCTTGTTGTCAGTTTAAAGAATACATTTACTACTTCAAATTAATTGTCTAAAATGGTAACTTGTCTAGGCACATGCAAGTAGTTCTCTCTATTACTTTATAGCGTCTTTCAATTTCATTTTGTTTTTTAATACATTTTTATTGACTTTTTTCAAGATGTAAAAACTGGACATAAATACAGTGATCTTAGCGGAGGTACAAAGAGAAAGAGGAAGAGATATGTAGAATATCAGAACTGCTCCATTGGGTAAGCAAAGTGGACAGTTGTTTAGTAAAGATTCATGGGTTTAACCAGTAAATGTTGGCAGTATAATTAACAGTGCAAAAGTGAAGGTGTCATATTCATATTTTAGAAACAGATAAAGTAGAAAACATTTTTGGTTCCATTATTTCCTATGTAACTAAATTAGAAAAATTAAACAATAAATATTCCTTTCCCCCGTACCCTCTGTTGAATCGCACAACAGTTATGCACAATCATAGGGCTAGTTAGTTTGATTGTTGAGCTATTGTACCACAAGATGTATGATATTACTGTATAGGGGAGCATCATGTGTCTTAGTGATATCTGATAGTATAGGTCATTGCCTGGAGGATCCTGGGAGGATGGCAATAGTCTGTCCCTAGGGGATCTCAGAGCTGCTATGAAGTGTCTAGGGTGGTTGGGCATCTTTTTTTGTGTGTTCCTTGAAGAAATGAATTATCAGTAGAGCACCAAAGGAACCTTTGATAACGCCACTCTTTTCCAATCCTTTCCCAAGATCAATGCAGTCAGGAGAGTGGTAACAGAATAGTCAAGGGGAAACAATGACCAGGAAGTTGCTGAGAAAGTAAATATAGCATCACCATTTTGAACAGGGGGAGGCGGGCCACCATGGATGGCAGGAGAACCATCCAGAATGACACCTGAGAGCCTAGGAATCTCATCGGCCTACAGAGGTTACTCTCAAGCAGAGCCTCTCTCTTACAGTAGATTTAAATCCCTGACTACATAAACATGGTAGGGGCCCGGTGTAAAGCCCCAATACTGAACTGTACATTCCATTCCATGACATTTTCATGGAAAGGGAAAGCAAGGGTCTTGGTGTAGCTGACCTTGAGTCCAGGCAGCCTGCCAAATGTATCCAATATTTATGTAAGCAGGGCTAAGTTATCATGGACATCTCAGATATAGAGAATCATGTCATCAATGTATAGAGAAATGATATCTGTCTTATCACGCTGCAGGATTCCCCAATCCCGGCCCTGCACCCGTAGCCTAGTCGCTAGTGGCTCCAGTAACCAAGTAAATGTGGATTGCCCAGCAATACTAGGGCATCTCACAAAAAGTGATGGACTGGCATCACACATCACCAGGTGTCATGCTTCATCATCTGCCAGTCCTCGCCCTCCAGGAGGCTATTTGCTCCCACCCTCTGGGTCACTGGACCTCTATAATGGAGAATGATTATAGGTCATATCCACAGAGTGGCATTACCTATACAGTAGGGTAAGACTGGAGCCCCTTATTTGGTCCTGACGAAAGCCATGTACCTTTTGGACACTATGGCTGAAACCTGACCTCTTGAAAATTCACATAGCGGTGATTGAATGATTGCTTTCTGGTTCACTGCACCTTTGGTTTTAACCCCACATGGTTCCCTTACTAAATAAAGTTACACGGGGGAATTCTTGATGGCTTTTTAACTCACTATTCCTTTAGGGCACCCACTCACTTTAGAAAGTGCATCCCTGTCGCCAGGTGTATGCCCGTCCTCCACCAAACGGGGTTTCTGGAGGGCGAGGACTGGCAGATGATGAAGCATGACACCTGGTGGTGTGTGATGCCAGTCCATCACTTTTTGTGAGATGCCCTAGTATCCACATTTACTTGGTTATTTTTCTAGAAGTGGTCTATTTTTGTGATATATCATCATTTTGTTTACCATGAGCCCGCAGGAGTACCACAGGAACACAGCAAAATACAAATTTGGCTACAGGTGGTCCTCTCAAGAAGGGTTAGGGGGCCTGTTCTCTCTAACCTGCCCCCTTATATCTTTTTTCAAAACTATTTTTAGGACTGGGGAGTAAGTCGCAGGAGTCCTGTTATGACAGCCATAGCATTTTCTTTCATGTTGCAGCCAACCAATCAGAGAACTTGCTCTCGTGGGAGACCCACTCCCACAAGAGTGAGGAGGCACATGAATTAATCAATCAATGATAGATATTTGCAAAGCGCATGGCTACCAAAGGACTCCTAGTGCTACAAGACATACCTAAACTGAAAAATATTGACAAGATCAAGAAAACAGAAAAGGTTTGAGAAATTTTCAGAAGCGAAGATGATTGGCCTCAAGGAAGATGAATAATATCTGGTAGCTCATTCCAACTTTTAGCAGAAATGATAAAAAAGATACAACCCCCACTCCGGACTCGATTAAATCAGGGGACAATGGCAAGATGTTTAGACTCGGAGCGAAGGGGTCTTCTAGGGGCATACAAAGAGATGATAGATTGAACAATCTGAGGCAAATTAGCCACCAGTGATTTATGGGCAATAGACAAGGCCTTGAATTGAATTATTATATCAACTGGCAGCCAGTGCAGTGCCCTGCTATGCTGCTTAGCGGATCCGCTGTTTTGGGCTTGCATAAGAAGTCATGCTGCACAACTTTGGACTGTATGAAGTTTTTTTATCGTCAGACAGGAGGAGCCCAAGTAAAGCACATTGGCGTAGTCAATCCTTGATAGAATCAACACTTGAACCAGCAGTTTCCTGGCATTAAAAGGCAGGAGGGGCAGGATCCTCCTAATCATTTTGAGCATGCCGTACAGGAGCCAGCAACCCTGGCGCTTGAGTCTTAAAAATCAGACTGTGATCCAACCAGACTCCCAGGCCTTTTACATGGTCTTTTGGGGCAGGCATATCTCCCATGCATTTTGGCCAGAGGGAACCGATCTCCAAGCTGGTAGTCTTTCCCAAAAACATCAATTCAGTTTTTGCTGAATTCAGTTTAAGGAAAGAGGAGTCCATCCAAGCCGAAACTTTTTCCAAACAATTAGCCAAGTTAAACTTATTGTTGTTCAACAGATTAAGGGACACAATAAGCTGAGTATCGTCAGCGTATGTGACAATCTCTAACGGTTCGACAATCTCGTCTAGGGGATGCATATAAACATGAAAAAGTGTGGGGCTGAGTGAGGAGCCCTGCGGCACTCCACACTGTAACAGCATCCAATTGGAGGTGGCATTATTCTCAAATACTAAAAAGGAGCGATCCTTAAGGAAGGACTCCAGCCATTTGTATAAAGTACCCATCACTTCAATCTCTCTGAGTCTTGCCAGCAGGAGTTTATTGATTAACCGTGTTGAAGGCCGCGCTGAGATCAAGTAGAATAATCGCAGCGGAGCCTCCGACATCGAGGATTTTCCTGGCCTCCTCAACAACTGATAACAATGCGGTTTCAGTACCCTGCAGGGGCCTAAAGACCGTTTGAGAGGGGTGAAGGCAATGATTTTCTTCCACAAATGCAGAAAGAGCAGAATTAACATGCCTTTCATATATTTTGGCAATCCCAGGAAGTAGCGATATAGTTTGGCAGTTTGCGAGGACTCTGGGGTCCAAAGAGGGCTTCTTCAAAAGGGCTTTAATCTTTGCCTGTTTCCAGAGGGAGGGGACAATCCCAGAGGACTATTAACTAGATCGAGAATAGCAGACGCGACTGAGTCAAATACCTGATAGAGGATGCGGGGGTGCCCTGTCACTGGGGGAGCCAGCTTTATGACGCTCCAATTGTAATTTTAAAGTTTCCATATCCATAAGTGGGATGGAATCAAAAGGGGGGTATGAAAGAGGGGACAGATCTCTGACCAGAGGGGGATTAACCCCAACCCCTGAGACAGGGAGGGGAGGGAAGGCCAGGTAAATATCCTGAATTTTCTTATGGAAACAGATTCTATGTTTTTGTACGAGTGAAATGTACAACCAACTAACTATAACGTTCCTGAAACCTATGTTTTTTCAGTGAATTTCTATTGTTTTTTAAATGCTAATTTCTAACTATAAACAGATCATTGCAGCGGCCAGCTGCATTTTCGTGGGGTAAGGAGGGCCCAGGAGGTCATGTGAGAGATTTAGTAATTTTAAACATTTCACAGGAGGATTTAGCCGCTGATAGAATTTTGTTTGTAAAGAAATCAGATTGGGCGGATCTGATCTCTGCTTTGTAGGCCTTAACGGCATCTTTGTATTTGATTTTCTCCAAGGTTGAAAAATCCTTACTCCAGGTTCTTTCATGGTGCTTACACTAAGTCAATAAGTTCAGGACAACTGTCCGGCGGATCCACTACTAAAGTCCTCCCGTAACCCCCTATAGAATAGGGCGCTACGTTTTTCAGCAGGCTAGTTGGCCTAAGCGACTAGTCTTTGGAAAGAGGTGATGTAAACTGATAATTCCTTTGTTCCTTGCTTTAAGGATAACAATTCGGTGTCTGCTGAATTTGTAAATGTGTGCCTATCAAAAAGCTTCTTCAATTCGTTTATTAAGTTGGAATAATCTTGTAAAAGAGGATTGTTCCTCTCTATTAAAGGGATGGATCAATTAGCCGCCCAGCCTCCCAAATAAGAGATAACAAAAGCCACCTTTGACAGATCAGTCGGAAAACAACTAGCCTTACACATGAAATGCAAATGACACTGACTAATGAAAGAAGCGAACTTGGCTGTGTCGCTAAAAAACCGTTCCGGTGGAGCTAACGGAACAGATTGAGGGGTGGAAATGTAAATGACCTGAGGGGCAGGGCTAGATCCCGCACCTCCTCCCTCAGACTCTCTCCGTCTTTCTCTCTGCATGTTATCAACTCTATGTGAAATAGCCTGAGTTTCTAGCTGGAGATTCCCCAACATATTGGCCAGATCCTCCATAGTTACTTGGGTCATGGCACTCGGGCAGAATAACAATATAGGGCTTCACGCTCTGTAAGGAGCCAAAGGAGTTTCTGCAGGAGTGCCAGGAACCAAAGTCTAGCCCAACCCGTCCCCCCTACACCAATTGCGGCTATCAAACACTAGAACGCAATGGTGATCGGGAGGGAAGGGAGGGAACAAAACAAGGTAAGTAGGGGAAAGACACTTGACTTCTCGGATGGCTCTCTCTCTGGATGCATCTGGTGCGGGTAAAGGAATGGGTAATTAGTACATACAAAAGCATCAAACATTACTCATAATATTATGTATATACTTTACTGGTTACCTGATAAGAAATGGGAGAATACTGGGATACTAGGAATTATTCTGTCCTCCTAAATGTCCACAGTGACTTGGTACCACGGAATGCCTATCATGAATAAAAGTTTGTAACTAGGGAATGTGCCACAGTTCAGTAAACTATAATATGTAGTGCTATATAGTCTTACCCCTGTAAGCAACGGGCTTAACAATATGGTTGACCAATGGAGCCGACTAAGATAACAGCAATAGTATCTCTAGAAGAGCAATAACAGTTGGCATGTAAATCATCAGCACCCTTACGAAATAATTGTGTAAATAATAAAGGAGCGTTACAAGAGCGTTACCAGGTTGTCTTCTCCCAATACTGTGACGAATGCCAACATCCATGAAGTGAAGCAAACTCCAAGTAATAGGGACTGGGATAAATAACAAAATAATAAAGGAGAGTCCCTCCAGGCGGACCACAACTCCCAGAATCCAACAGTGGACTCCAACAACTCGCACCCCGCAAGGCCAGCCGTCTGACGGAACAGAAGTCCGGCCAGAAGGCGGATCTGCAAGAACTGCAGCCGTGGGAGCCCCCTCCAGAACCCCCGAGAGGAGACAGCCGGCACCGGGGACAAAGAAGGGGTATCAAAACAAGTAAGGGAAAATCGGAAAGGAACCGTGAATAAAGCTAAGAGGTGATTCCGAAGCTTTAACCTCTAACATAGAGGTTCAGTAAAGCGATAAAATACACAATAGCAGATTTCACAGAATGTCCAGGGTAGCGTAGGTCAATAGGAAATCTTCCGGGAAAATGGTACGGGAAAGGATAGCCAGAAGCTATATCAGGAACCAAGGAGTGAGGCGGGTGAGGCGGAAGTGACGCGCCGAACGGAGTGATGTGAAAACTAGAGCTTGAAGCTCAGAGCAGCGGGGAGATCATGCTTTAGTATCCGGCCCGATCTCCTCGCACATGCGCAGAACCTCGCGGCCATCTTGGATTGGTCTTGCGTGGTCTGCTCGGTCTGCGGTTTCATGGAAGGGTTGGCAGGCGTGACAGTACCAGGCAACACCATGATCAGTTTTTTTACTGAATGATCAATTTTTGGGAATGTGGCTATCTATTTCTAGCCATTGATTGATTTTAATATTATCTGACTCAGGGTCATTACTAAGCACAGGCCTCCCACTGTCGAGAGTGGACGTCCATGCGTCAATGGAAAGTTTAGCCCAGTTTCGATTCCAGGTTTTTTCCCTTTCCCTTGGCTGTCCGCCCTCCTGTGGAGACCAGGCAAAAGGGACCAAATATTGATCAGACCAGGGTAGAGGAATAGGTTTATCCCCTTTAAGATCATTGATGTTAGAAAAAAGATGGTCCAAGAGGTAACCCTTTTGATTTGTAGACCCGAGCTCTTTTTGCAAACAGAGCTAGTGTGTCCAGGATATCTGTTAGCACCTCAGATTCAGGATCAAGGGCCTGATCAAAGTGAATGTTTCAGTCCCCCAGAAATGAAAAATTTAAAGTGGAGCTCACTGATTTCGCTATGATGTCTGGGAGATCCTTAGTAAAACTGACACTAGGGCCGGGTGGTCGGTAGATGAGCGTACCCGAAAAGGTACACGTGGGGGAGAAGCCTATCACAAAGGAGCAACTCTCACAGTCAGGGATCAAACTGTCAGTGATTTGACAGTGGAAGATATCCCTATATATGATAGCAAACCCCCCTCCTCGTCTTCCTGCTCGGTCTTGTCTCTGGATAAGGTTACCTGAAAGGAGGGTATGAACCACAGCTGGATCTGCGGTAATGGATAACAATGTTTCCGTAAGGAACAATGCATCAAGTTCATATTAAATGCACATTTGTCTGATATAAGGAATGAATGCGTGTCCTGAATTGGGCCTATACTGTATTTCAAGGGTGCTGAAATTGGGCTTGTTACAAGTATGTTGGTGAATCCCACTGACTTATTTATTTTTCCAGAGAGAGGAACATCTGGAAACTTTTTCTTTGTTAAGGAGGAATTGGTGGCCCCTGTATCTATTAGTAATTCCACAGGTGTACCTTCAATCTTACCCCTCACATATGGTCCAGTGGGATCTACAGGGATTACCATCCTCTGTATTAACTCTGTCGGGCCTCCCTATGGTGCATAATAGTCCCATTCCCCTTGGGGCCCTTCCTGATATATTCCATCATAAGGGTGATGCACCTGCATTTTTGGTATTTGTTCATTATCAAAGAAATTTGTGTTGGGGGATACCCTGCTGGGCCAAGTTGTGAGTCACGTCCTTGCTGTTGATATCCAGCTCTTACCATGCTCCTTCCCCGGCCTCTTGATCTCCCAATCCCACCCCCTCTCTGTGACTGTTTGACAGGGTGTGGGCATTGAGCTCTCCAGTGATCATGTTCCCCACAATTAAAGCATCCCTGTGTGTGTGTTTGTTCATTTGTGGTGGTATGCTGTGTAGGGGGAGCCAAAAATGACCTTTGTGGGCCTCCACGGCCTCTTCCTCTCCCCCTGCTTCTTTGTCCTCTGCCGCTATACTGGTTTGCTTGCTGAATCAAAACCTTTGTTTTTAACTCCTTTATTTTGTTATTTTTACTTTCCAAATCCTTTTTCCCTAGCATTTCGTAATACTGTGGTAATTGTAAAATTTCTGTCAGAGGTTTGCATGACCAAGTAGGGTTGTACTCTAGAATCCCTCTTTTTATTGAAGGTTTTAAATTATTTAATGCATTTAATTTTGACCAGTCTATTTGTTTTCTGGGTACCAGTGTATTTACTTTAGCCATTATTTTTGCTTGTAAGTCTCTAATATCATCCGATATATCCTCTCCTTGTTCCTTTTTTGCTTTAGTAATATTTTCCCATTGTATTTTTAAGCCTTCATCATCCTCTCTCCTTATTTTTCCCCAAATGTCTGGTGGCAAAATTATGGAAAACATCTGTTCTATGTCATCCAGTGTTAAAGTGTCAACTCTTAGTATTATTTCTGTCTGTCTATACCATTCTTCTCTGTCTTATCTAATATCTGGAAACTGAAGTGCAAATCTATGTAACTCAACGTTAGACCATGGTGTGTGCACCTTAATAGTAGTGTGTCCTGGCTGACTTCCTGGTACTTCTCTCAAAGGCATGATATGAGCAGGAGAAAGAACACAAGAATTTGTTAGTGTATTACCTTCCTCCTCTTTACTTTTTTTAATTTTTGCACATTTGCGTTCTAGTAATAGTAGCGTGTCTAGCCATTCAGCTAATATCTGGACAGCATCAAATATTTCTGTGCTTGTTGCCCCTACATCGTCTATTACTGCTGATATTGTGCAGTTATGAACACGGGACAACCTGTCAGGTTGGGGGTAGCTGTCTTCCTCAGGCCAATGTTTGTCCCAGTCTTTAAATCAGCTGTAACTTTTCTTGCCCAACTTTTCCAAAGCACTGCGTTGAAGTGCAGGCGTGAAATCAGTCGGGAAGCGGCTTTTTGCATTACGCCATGTAGAAGTACCATTTTTCATAACCTCCATCACCCACTCGTGTATCATTTTCTGTTCTTTGTCTGATATTTTTATCCGTAACCCTTGTCTACCTGAGCCAGAAACAGGGGTACCCTGAAGTTGTATAGGTATTGTCTCACTAGTTTGTGATGTAACTTGTGGTGTGTGTGTCTGTGGTGCTGATGAAGCTTGCGTTGTTTGCGGGCTGTATGGTGGTGGAGTTGTTAATAATGCCTCTATTACAGGATCTTCAGTATGTTCCTGTTCTAAGGGAGCATTAGGTAGAGTGGGGTAAACATCTGGTATTGGCTTGTGAACTGTAAGGCATTTGTCTATTTCCATTTCTTTTTCCCTATAACTTGTTACACATCTTTCTTTTGCCTTCTCCCTATCATGTGCCATAGCTTTTCCTTTCATTGTCCTACGTTCCCCTGACCATCTGTTAGCGGCGTATGACCGCCATGCATGAAATGCATCCCATTGTAATAAACGTACTTTCTTCCCTTCCTTTTTACGTTCCCTTAAACAATCTTCTAAATAAAGCATTTTAGCTCTATCAAACGTGCCATATTCTGGCCACTGTAATCAGGATTTTTCCTGGTATAATGAGTCCATTGATCTAGATGAATAGCTGTATGGTACCCTTTTTTCCGTGACACGTACCATGCTGGTGTGCCACGAGGAGGTGTCGGTTGAGTGACATCTAAGGCTGCCCTGCGGCCTTTAGCTGTGCTCAGAAATAATTTGCTAAGCATTTTTAATTTTATTTAGTTACTAATTTAATTATTTTTCTTCCTTTGTCACTTTTTATTTCTTTTCTAGAAATATACTGTTGTACACCTTACTTCAAAAATATGCATATTTTTAGACGTCTTTCAGAAGCATGCTCTGTCTTCAGGCAACCTCCCACGGTCCCTCTGAGGCAACCTCCCACGGTCCCTCTCCTGTCCTTGGGATCCTTATGATCTTTCACAGGTTGGACAGTCCTCCTCAGGCACCTATCTTAAAGGCGCCCTCAGACCTCCCCTAGAGACCCCCAATGAATCTCAGTGTGTACCCTCTGATGTATTTAGAAAAACAACATTCAATTGATAAAATTGAGTTCAGTGCAGTTAAGCACTGCCTACCTGATCATCAGACCAGTAATGTCGTTGTATGCGTCCTTCTTTGCTGTGGCAAAATCACCTGATGGCTCAAAGGAAGCTGGTGGTGTCTATTGTCAAAGGCTTATCAACGGGAGCCTTCCTGTCTGGGCCTTGCAGGAAACTATGTCCAATCAGCAGCTGCGCAGCATACACCGAGACTGGAAGGCCCCTGAAGAGTCCAGAGACCGCAGTTCTTTATCCCCTGCAGAGACCATCAGTTCCCAGCGAGTCACTGGCACCATCTGTAAAAGCACACAATTGTGTTAATAGGGATAAGAAGGGCACATACAAGGTTTCAAAAGAAAGTGGCTTTATTGCCAATAAGCTGCAGCTGAGACAATTTGCAGGACTGCAAAGTGATCTGGTTTTACAGAAAGGAAATCAGTTCTTATATACATTTTTCAGAACCTGGATACATTAATCATTAACATTAACATCATGGTGTGAGCACTTCACAGATAGTCCACGTGTACATGGACACATTAATTATTAACAATGACATCATGGGGTGATCATTTCAGAAATAGTCCACGTGTACATTACAACATCAAGGTGCATTTCAGAAATATGTCTACGTTCACACTTTACATTATTCCTGACGGAGCTGATCATGCATATGCTGGTTAATCTTTACACCACTACCTCCTGACCCACAGCCTTTGGTCGGTTATCTTTGAAATGTCAATGTGCACTGTTTGCTCTTATCAGCAGAGGCCCGTGTTTTCTGCTTTCCCATACAAATGACGCACTTGCTATCTGTGCTGAGCAAACACTTTACCCTTTCACTTAACCGGGCAAGGGGCAGACCAAACTTGGCACGTCCTAGGTCAGCGAGCCCTTTCTAGGAATTGGCTCGCTGAACTGGCTGAACTGGCTCTATACACAGGTGAAAAGCTAGTGAATCATTAAACAAGTTGGAGTTACAGCAGAATGGGCACATACACGTTCACTTGCCATTCTTTCTGGTTTCAGCTGAATTTCAGACAACTTAATTTTAACCATTTGTGCAGCATGGAGCTACCTTCCATTATGAGTGGCTCATATTATTTACAGGCAGATGTCAGGCATAAATTAATATAAACTACGGTTCATTTAAATGTATTCATTGAAGAGGGCCAACCAATTTTTCATCTTTTACAGTACTTTTCCAGGTGTGGACTTCTATTTGGATAGTACTATCCAACATATTTGTTTTAAGAATATCTGTACTTTCTGGATCAATTAATGCTAAGTATTCAATTTCTTGTACAGATTTCAGAACTCGATTTTGTGTCGCAGCAAGATCTAGACTTATCCAGATTATTCCTCTTGACTTTGAATATAAACTTGCAGATGTCAATCGATCCGAACATTTGTAGAATTCAATTTCTCAATGTGAAAGCATCTTCAAGCTGAAGATGTACATTTTTGTGCTAAGTGTCTCCTCTGGTGAAATTTCTTTACACATTTCTTTCAATTACGTCTTCTTAGATTTGGCAATATATGACATAACATAGCGAGCAACAGCACTTGAGTTATCTGCAACATATAGTATATCCATATGTGCATTCCACATTGTCAAAATCACTGGATGGTAATCATTAATGTACTTTGATTCTTCTGTTCTTTTTATATTATAAGTATTTTTCAGTGATTTTCGATTGAAAGTAGGTCTCACTGCTGACATAAACCTGTTCACTCTTCCTTTGGAAAATACTGGACGTGGAAAACCAAATCGACATTTTGTTTAACATTTTTCCTTTGACTTGTATTTCCGTTGACAAGATTTTCCACATCGATGATTTTGACACTGTAAAACTTGCTGTCCCAAGTTGTTTCCTGCTTATTCTTTTGGTATGGTACAGGTAACATTGTTCAATAAAAGACAGAACAGTCTCATCACAGTCAGTTCCAAATGATGGTGCATTCTTGGTCCATAACAGCATATGAATATGAGGATGCAACTATAGCTTGATATTCCTTCTCCAAAAGAAATCAATAACTTTGCTAATAGGTGGATTCTTTTTGTTACAGATGAAAGACATAGCTTCAAACCTATGATTTAAATATCCGCACACATTTACAGGATCCAGGGAACACATTTCTCCAGCAGTCTTCAATTCAATATTCTCTATATTTGAATTTGCTTGTCGAGGAAAATCAAGTAAATCATCCCATGCAAACTCAGCACAACAAAGTGTAACAAACAACGTAGGGGTTCCTAAATTCTTTAACATACATTTCAGTTCCCCATGACATCAATACCAATATTCATTAGTGCCTCATTGATATGCCATCAAATTAAATAACTGTGTTTCTAGTTGTTCGTCTCTTTCTTCAAATTTGTCCATGAATTGCTTTGCAGAAACACCCAAAAAATGAATACCTGTTTTTAATATTTGATTCACTGCAAATGAAAGTGCAGAAAGGTAACTTTCAAATAAAAGATTTAAAAAATATGAAATACCCTGTCTAAATCTTGCATCTTCGGAGTACAGTCGTAAAGTATGATATTCAGAAGCTGGAATCTGAACTGGTCGTTCATCATAGCCTCCACCTTTTCCAGTAGGGAACAGCTGTGGAAAACGAGCTTCCAAACGTTTTTCCCATGCACTCATGGGAATTCCTTTTGCTTTTGTCAACTTGAACAATTCAATACTGTCTCCTATCCCTTCTTTTGAGTGTAGAGGGTGTATAGTGTAATGTTCATATATGTCTTCTTTTCTGGACATCTCCACTTTTTCCATGTGTCCACTTGAAATGTCTGTCTCATCTTCTAAAAATATTTATTGTTTTTCTATATTTACAGATTAACAGTAAATATTGCTTTGCACCAGCCTTTTGGACTTTGGTGACATCTACTATCTCTTGCCATATTTTCCAACTCTTTGTAGGAACACCATTAACAAGAATGACTACAGGTTCACTTAAGTATCTTTCTACACGAACAGTTTTAATTTGTTTCTTAAAATCTAAAGGTAAACACACAACTCTTCCTTTTAAACCTCTTTGAGGATCTGTTGGCTGCAGCTTACCTGTTTTAGGCTCCATACGAATTATAGCCTGAAAAGGGTGCACAGATTGAATAAGGATGGACTCATATGTATTTAAATCTTTCAGTTCTGGAGGTATAACTACTAATTCTAGGTCATTATGAACAGCTCTACCTGGCATTTTGTTCTCTTCTAATTTATTGTAACAATATTTACAAATTAATTGTTGAGTACCCATCAAAACAACCTTCCACAAACAAAATAAAAAGCAATTTCCCTCCATTTATCAATGCTTTCCTTTTTACTTTTTAAAAAAACATCTAAATTCCTAAATTGAATTTCATAGTGAGTACATCAGCAACAAATACAAACATAGGGCCTCATTAGGATGGTGGTGAATCCGCATACTCCCGGCCGGCGGAAGCCACCGCCGGCCAAGAGGATGCAGATTCACCACCGCGGCCACAGGTAACACCCACCGCTGGTTGTTGGGCGCTATTTAGTGGCGGTGTCTGCAAGACACCGTCAGCCAAATTAGGATGTGTGTAGGAACATGCTTTTCTGTGGCGGCTTTACCACCGTGGAAAAGCATGTGGAACTTTGCTTCTGGGGGCCCCTTGCAGGCCCCCAGGGTGAAGGGGGTGAGGGGGTGGGGGTGCACATGGGGGGTACCTATGGTACCCCCCTGCATTTACATGCACAAAGCGGCAAGCACCGCGCGGTGCCTGCTGCTTTGTGCATGTAAATGCAAATCATGCATTTTTTACTTGTGGCGGGTGCTGCTTCAAGCAGCACCCGCCGCAAGGTTAAATATACGGGATATGACCACCAGGGTGGCGGTCACATCCTAATTGCAATGGAGGGACCGCCGCTGCCCCTGCGGACGGTCCTTCCACCTCGGGGTGGCGGACGGACGCAGGTCCGTCCACCATCCTAATGAGGCCCCAAGAATTTCACCAAAAACTACTTTATACTTTGTTATTTCTTTTTCAAACTTCACATTAGTAGTATCTTCCATCCCTTCTACAACACCTACACTTTCAAACTCTTACTTTCTCTACACTCCTCTTGACCAGCAAAGAAACGTAACTCTATATCCTCACAAACTTTTTTTACATACAACACTGAACTATGCAAAAGAGCTGTATTAATTTTGTTTAGACATAATGCAGGACTTTTCAAGTAGTACAAGCTTCTAACTAACTTCCACATTTCAGAATGATGTACTGCTGTCATTCTTAAAATATAAAAATGACTTTGACAGACTTTCATTGAAAGAGAAGCTATAGAATGACCTTGAGGCCCTGTATTTTTTCTCACCCTGCAAGGACCCAGTCTTTGTATAACTTAATCTTCTATTTCATAGTTTTTTTTCCATATTTTCTTAAGAAATTCAGTAATATATCAATAGATTCCTGTCGTGTACTACAAATACTACTACAATGCCATGTCAACACTGGAGCCTGGGTATGTCTTCCTTGAACTTCATCAGCTATTACTTCTTCCACATTTCTAGGAACTACCTTTTTTTCAATTGGACAACCATTTTTAAGTTCATAACAACGACCACAGGTATCAACTGTGTGAACTAATGAATTTTGTTGAAAATAGCTTTCTTCCTTAAAAATAATTTCTGTACTAGAAGTATGCTTCCATTCCCCAGAATATATTTTACAAAAGTTATTTCTAGTTACAATTCTTTTTCTTTTGCATTTGTCCTTCATAGACTGCATTATTGTATTTAAAGATTTCAATCTGTTTAAAACTAAGATAAACAATTTTCTTTTCAATTCAAAAGCTTTTTCAATCACACTTAGAATCTACTTTTTTTGTTTGTAAAATGCTGATCCTTTTTTGATTTTTGAAATTTTTTAACACATTTTGTAATACTCTTTTTTTATATAATCTCTTTCGAATCTCTAAGAATTGTTTCTTCCTCTTTTCAAAATATTTTTTCTGATAATCTAATTTTGCACTTTTTTTACATTTTTCTTTTCCTTTTGTTTCACTGTATATCTTTTGTCCCTCTCTTCTTTATTTTCCGAATTTAGTTAGACATTTTAAAACTTTTTTTTACAAATTCTTACCTTATCTTACCAGAATGCTTCTTCTTTAAGGATCCATGTTGTACTTGATCCTTTGCTGTTTTCATTAAATAGGCCTCTTTTCTTTGCTGTCTTATTGTTGCTCTTTTCTTGTCATTGTAACTCTTAATAATCATGCAAAATATCTGTAAAAAAGAAAAGTTTTAAAAACAATTTAGTATAAATAATATAATGATATTGAAATTCTCACATGTTTAAAAATGAAAATATATACAATGATAGTACCACAATGATTAAAGCAGTAGAACGGTACTACCTGGGTAATTAGAAGAGTGAATGAGTGGTGTGTAGGAGATTGGAGGACAACATGGATAGTACATAGGTGATTGTAGAAGTGCATGGTTAGTAGCTGGATCATTGCATGAGTATTTGGGTACTGCCTGGATGATTGGAGTACTGCAAGGATAATGCATGGTGAACTTACAAGTGCTTGGGTATTGTCAGAGTGACTGGATAAGTGCATGATACTGGCTGGGTGATTGGAGGAGTGCATGGGAGTGACAGGGCGTTGGCTGGAGTGTATAGATAGTGCTCAGGGGACTGTAGCAGTGCATGTATTAGTACCTGGACCATTGCATGAGTACATGGGTGCTGATTTGATGATTAGAGTACTGATTGGTGAGTACTTGGTGAATTTATAACTGCTTGGGTATTGGCAGAGTGATTAGAAAACTATATGGTGCTGGATGGGTGATTGTAGGAGTGCATGGGTAGTGACAGGGTGATGACTGTACTGCAAGGCCAGTGCTTAGGAGATTGTAGCAGTGTATGGTTTAGAGCTTGGATCATTGCATGAGTACATGCATACTGACTCGATGATTACACTACTGCAAAAAGAGTGCATGGTGAATTTATAAGTTCTTTGGTATTGGCAGAGTGTTTGGATAAGTACATGCTGCTGGATGGGTGATTAGAGGAGTGCATGAGGAGTGACAGGAGTACTGCTGTAATGCATGGGTACTACCTGAGTAATTGGAGGAGTGAATCAGTAGTGTGTAGCTGGTTAGAGGTTTGCTTGGATAGTGTACAGAGAATTGTAGCAGTGCACTAATTAGTGCCTGACTCATTGCATGAGTACATTGGTAGTAACTGGATAATTACAGTGCTGCAAAGAGAGTGTATGGTGAACTTATAAGTGCTTCTGTATTGGCGGAGTGATTGGAAAACTATAGGGTGCTCAATGGGTGATTGAAGGAGTGCATGGGGAGTGACAGGAGGTTTGCTGAACTGCATGGGTACTACCTGGGTAATTAGAGGAGTAAATCAGTAGTGTGTAGGTGGTTAGAGGTCTGCATGGATAGTGCACAGAGGATTGTAGCAGTGCATATGTTAGTGCCTGAGTCATTGCATGAGTACATGGGTAGTGACTGGATAATTACAGTGCTGCAAAGAGAGTGCATGGTGAATTTATAAGTGCTTGGGTATTGGCGGAGTGATTAGAAAAGTACATGGTGCTGGATAGGTGATGGGAAGAGTGCATGGGGAGTGACAGGGGGTATGCCGGACTGCATGCGTGTTTCTTGGGTAATTGGAGGAGTGAATCAGTAGTGTGTAGGTGGTTAGAGGTCTGCATGGATAGTGCACATGGGATTGTAATATTGCATGTGTTACTGACTGGGCTATTGTATGAGTACGTAGATACTGGCTAGATGATCACAGTAGTGCAAAGAGAGTGCATGGTGAATTTATAAGTGCTTGGGTATTGGCAGAGTGATTGAATAAGTGCATGGTGCTGGATGGGTAATTGGAGGAGTGCTCGGATACTGAGAGGACGATGGCAGCACTGCAAGAGTATTGCTTAGGGTATTGTAGCAGTGCATGAGTTTGTGCTACTGCTTTACTATTTTAAAACTACTTTTAATATCACAGCTAGCCAAATGCAAAGCAGGAATCATTCACATTTCTCTGCTATAAGTCCCACCATATTCCTAAAACATGCATAGATATCTATGTACCACAACACTATGTACACCTCAAATATTTCACAGAACAAACTTCAAATTAGGACTTCAAATTAGGACCAAACACCAACAAGTATGGGGCATATTTTGACTGTACCTCTCTAGAGAATACTAGTCTAATCAGAAATATCTTAACTCAACATATGCAATTAGAGACATACTTCACACACAACTCTATGCACACCTTTAAATTTGACAGACTGCACTTCCAATTTGAAAGCAACACCTAAAATGATGCGCTATACAACAAATGTACATTTGATTGGAGAAGTCTAAAAGCAGTGCATGTGCACTGCCTAAGTGATCGGAGGACTGCATAGATCCTGACAGGGTGATAGCAGGAGTGCAACAGTAGTGTCCGGGTGATTAAAATACATACGTAGGGCCTAAAAGATTTTGAAAGTGCATCAGCACTGCCTAAATGATTGGAAGATTGCATAGATCCTGACAGTGTAATTAGAGCAGTACAAGGATAGTGCCTGAGGGATTGAACCAGTGTATAGCTATAGCATTGATGAATCTATAACTTCAGAAGTGTGTCTGGGGCATTACTCGAATATATATGTAATGGCTAGTGATTCCATGAGTGCTACGGTAATGTCTGGGAGATTTCAATAGTACATACAAACTGCCTGAGTGATAATATCTCTACAAACATACCTCAAACCTCACTTTGTGATGCTGCTTTACCATTATACAACTACCTTAAATATTACACCTAGCCAAATAGAAAGCAGGAACCGTTCACATGTCTCTGCTATAAGTCTTACCATATTCCTGAAAACATGCATGAATATCTCTATACCTTAACCCTATGTAAATTCACAGAACTAACTTCAAATTTAAATCAAACACTAAATAATATTTGGTATATTTCAACTATACCACTCTAAACACTAATAAAAACTTGTCTAATTACTAATACCTTAACTAAAATATACACTTCCAACTTGAAAGCGACAACTAAACGTATGCGGTATACTACAGATGTACAAATCCACACACTGAAAGAACCTACCATAATCAGTAATCCATATTCCAAAATACACATAATAGTATACAGAATCTATATTAAACAACATATAAATAAATTACAACAAACTGTGATAAACATTTATACACTTAATAATATATGCAACATTTCAAAGTTCATGATTTACCTTTAAAAACAAACACATAATACACCTCACATATGTATATTTCACATTTCAAATTGATTTGTGGATTATGAAGTTTCAGAAACTTAGAAAAGATTTTTTATGCACACAATCAATATGTATAGCACTTTCTTAGCAAAGCAAAACCACAAATGGAAAAGTTACCCTCTCTTTCTCCACACATATACATGTAAATAACAAAACACATTTCTATTGGTTATACATATCATCCCTTGCCAACTGACTTCTAACCGAACCCAAACTGCTTCTGGAATTTTTTGAAGTCGCAAATTCCACCGTGCACGGAAAGCGAATCTATACAGGAGTTCAAAAAGGATGTATGTCATTACAACGCATACTTGTACAACGCATACCTTAACAACGCATTTTTTACACAGCAACGTCCATTGCAACGCATTCCATTACAACGCATGCCATTACAACAAAATTTTCCAAACTAATTCTTTGTTCATATAAGCTCCTATGTTGAAAGATTAGAGGTGATTCATCAAGAGGGGGCTGAGAAAAAAGGGGGTCCCAAAATGTGTTTTCTTCATGCAATTTTAATAGGAAATTTAGACAAGGCTACGGGTCGAACAGGTGAACGGACTTTCCCCAAATTTGGCAGGGAGAAGAGCCTTGGTCTAGAAGCACGCTTTTGTTTATTTGGTGTAAATCCATTCAGTAGTTTTGGAGAAATATCAGAATTTACAGATATCAATATTTGGGAAGTCTGAGTGGTGAGAGAGGGGAGTATCGGGAGCCACACATATATGGACATGAAATACCACCCCAGCGATCCACCGCCCACCCACATGACCTACCCCCCCCCCCACCCCCCCCCCCCCACTGATCAGCGGAGCCCACATATACCGTCGGCCCCACAGGTGCGCCCACACCCGAGACCCAGAGCTACTGCACACCACCGATACCTCCTCCCCCGAACACACTCAGGGCCAGCACCCCGCAAGTCTACTACACCCGCAAATGCCTAGGCAGAACCAATACTGCAGCACCCCCCCCCCCCTTACTCCGAGATCGGACTCTTCACACCCTCACCTACTTTCCTGTTTTCCCCAGTTTGAATTGGTGGCGTTTACGGCACAGGACACCCCCCAGTTGTCCACGCCGGATCTACCTTTCCCACCTACACCTTTCACTTTCGACACACGGCGACGACACACAGGAGTGCAGCACACATGCAAACCACGGCCGCAACCTTCAGCCTCACGGAGGCGGACTACTGAACCTCCTAGCCGGCCACAGTACATATGCAGGTTGTCTGGAACCGGGCCCGGCTGGTTATTCACACTACCGAGAGACAACTTGCTACATCACCAACCAGTGGGTCGCGAGTACCGGGGGCGCGGCTGGCCATCAAGCTGCCCGCCCTGACGGGTGAGGTCTGGCACCATAGTAAGGCGATCAGAGCGCATTACACTGTATAGAAGCAATGAAGCGAATGGTTTGGTGAATGCAGGGACCGCCCCAAGATAACGGATGGTACTTATTAACAGTGAATGCATTTATTGGCTTTCTATAGTCGCCAACATTCGCATTGATGATGTAAGAACTATTCCAATTGTTGTTTCCCCTTTGAATTAAGCACACAAGAAATGTAATTGTATGCCACGTGTACCAATAAAACAGATTTAAAAAAAAAAAAATCAATATTTGGGAAGTCTGCCATCTGATTGGCTGAGGCGTTATAAGCACAAGCATACTGCTTATTGGCTGAGAGTGGTGCGAGCGGTTGCAACTAGGAAGTGTCGGCAGCCATTTTGTGATTCCGCTGAAACGAGTAAGGGGAAAAAAGGGGCAAAAAGTGGAGAAAAGAGCAGAATAGGACTAATGTAACATCTTTGGGGAATGCGAAGCGAAGTATTCACTCCTACCGATCTGAAAGTGCGGTGTTGCTCAGAGTGTCATGGTGCTGAGATGAGATTCTGATACACTAGGGTATGAAACCGAGAACCTAAACCATGAGCTCATTGCGGTAAAGTGATGTGCTCTGGTGTTTGTAGCATACATGTGCAAGTAGTGTTAGTAGGCGTTTATACCATACAGGGATTTGGAAGCAAACTACTGACACCTACCGTGCGTTTATACTTTACCGGAACTGAAGTACTCACGCCTACGGGTGTGAAGACTTGGGTATCAAACCGAGCTGATTGCCGTAAAGTGATGGGCTCTGGCTGCTGTAGTATCACTGTGTAAGTAGTGTTAGTATGAGTTTATACTATATAGGGAGTGGGAAGCAACCTACTCATCCCTGCTGGTCTGAAGACTCGGGGATTAAACTGTGAGCCTAAATCGTGAGCCCATTGCTGGAAAGTGATGTGCTCTGGGTGGTGTAGCATACCTTTGGAAGTAGTGTTAGTTTTCGTTTATACAATACACGGAGTGGGAAGCGAACTACTCACCCCTACCTGTCTCAAGACTCGTGGATGAAACCATGAGCTCATTGCTGTACTATCATGTGCTTTGTGTAGTATTCCAATTTAAGTCATAGTAAAATGTTAGTATGTATTGCTACTAGAATATAAGTATGTAATGTTAGAATGTAGGGCTGTCAAGAGGGGAAACTTGGGGAGTTTGTACACAGTGCTGGAGAAGACAGTTGCCTTGCTGTCTGCTGCCGTGGTGGCTGTTTAAGCTGTCTTGTTTTCCTGCAATAAATCTACTTATCGGATCCCTTGCTGTTTGCCTCTTCACTACATACATTTAGCAACAAGCAGGAGAAGGTAAAAAGAAGGCAGCACTCACCAATATTTTTGATCTTGCTTGCGTTCTGGTGAAGACCCGTTTTCTCTGTGAAGCTATTTTTACTCATCCCAGGGTCATTGAACTATGTCATTCGACCTCTGATAAAATGTATATGGTTTGATATTGGGCTTCCTCTGCCTCTTCACTACACTCTGGTCGCTGTACTAGACGCTTGCAAGTAGTGTTAGTATGCATTTAAACTAATTCTGTAGTTATGCAGTAACAATGCATCATGGTCTAGGGAGTGCCTCCTCCCAGGAGCAGCTCAAAAAATATGTCCTTGGGTGTGCATCTGCGGGACATTTATGTTTGCTGTTACAGGGCGGGTGCATGGCTTCCACCCTGTGATAGCAAATCCTTGTTTGCCTCGTTTAAGCGAGAAGAGGAAAACCTTGTATCGCTTTAATAGAGCAGATCCGGATGGTAAAAATTGAGAAAAAAAATGAATTGGAGTCTGATCCGTTCATGTAAATGAGCCCCCTGGTGGGTAAAGTTCCTGGTTATATCCTATTATTATTGCAAAACATCCTGTGCACACATACAATAAATATTAAACAATGTATGTTTGTGTTCTAAAACATCCAAACAATATTCGCTGTAGTTTTCTTAGTTCCTTTAATATGTGTTGGCACAGAGAACAGCCGTCCGACACGTGTTTCATCTGAGATATAATGATCTCCAAATCTTCAGGGCTGGAATTAATACAAATGAACTCACTTAGTACATGTTACACGTATTCAAAATTATTGCCCAAGTTCTAGATCCTGGATTGAAAACCACATCATTCAGCACTAGTGGAAACCAAAGTGCGGAAATCAAAAGATTACTAAGTGGCAGACCCGAAAACAGGCCTACGTGAGAATTTAAAAAATCACGTGTAGAGCAGCATTGAGGACATACGAGTAGTGCAAATGCAGTGCAAAGTGTACACTCAGCCTTGGTCGTGTTTAAAAGAGCTGCACCAGAGGCCACCACGCGAACCAGTGATAGACACAACAGTGAGATACATGTGACATAAATAATTCCAGTGTCACCAAAAAGGGGCCACGGAGAGGTTGGGTTAGATGAACCTAGAGCCAACCAAGTAGAAATAAATCCAGGTGGACGCCCACGCTGCCAGGTGGAAAAGCCATTGACAATTTCTACAAACGGGTCCTTGAGGACCTTGATGACAATGACCGCAAGAAGACCAAAAAGCATAGATTCTACCAAGATAATTTGAGGTCCAGCGAGAGACAGACTCTTGGCAGTGGCAACAAAATACTAATAAGGGAGGCAGACAAAGGAGGAAATGTGGTTGTCATGAACATAGAGGACTACAACCAAGAAATCAAGTACCAACTTAATGATTTAACATGGTACGAGGAAATAAACCACAATCCAACAGGTCCCCTATGCACACTAATTAACAAACAACTGTTAGTCTGGCACACGCAGGCCTTCTGGATGACGATGAGCATGCCTATCTTAAAGTTTACAGACCTACATATCCAGTTCTTTACACCTTACCTAAGGTACATAAACACTTACTCTTTCCTCCAGGTAGTCCAATTCTTTCAGGGGTTGGTGGGCCCACAGAGAAATTATCCGAATATGTGGACCTTTTCCTAGGCCCTTTGATACACACACTAGGTAGCTACATTCAGGATTCCAAACACATCCTAGGCATACGTGCAGACGTACAGTGGCAGACAGGTATGTTGCTGTCCACACTAGATGTAATCACACTTTACACCAGTATCCAGCCAGATAAGGGACTTGGGGCTGTCACACGCCTGCTGAGCAAAAGGACAACCGCCAAATGGCTACACAATGAGATGCTTATAGGCATGATGCGACTTATCTTGGAAAATAATTTTTTCATGTTTGACAACAGATGGTACAGGCAAACGAGAGGCGTTGCGATGGGATCTAAATTCTCACCCTTGTTTGCCAACCTGTACATGGGTTGTTTAGAAATGGCCTGGATATGGGGCAGAGAGGGTGCACTTTGGATTGACGACATTATTTACTGAGGCAGGAATATTGATGATTGCCTTTTGATGTGGTCTGGCTCAGAGACGCAACTTAAGCAATTTTGTGACCACCTAAACAATAATGACTCTGGCATGCAATTCACCATGGTACACAGGGGGACTAGTGTCAGTTTCTTAGACATTGAACTGTACATAAAAGAGAATAAACTCAACAGCCGACTCTACCTCAAGGGTACTTCCGGCAACTCTGTCCTTCATGCAGACAGCTGTCATCCTATTCACCAAATCAGATCCATTCCATTTGGTGAATACCTGAGAGCCAGACGTAATTGTAGTGATTATAAGGAATTTCAGGAGTGCATACAGGACATGGAAGTAAGATTCCACAAAAGGGGTTATCCTGCAACCCATGTGAGAAAGGCAGGTAAGAGGATTGCCAAGATCAAAAGAGAAGATACACTAAAGACCAAGCCCAACACAGCAAGTAATGACCAGACAGTACGCATGAGCACAGACTTTAACGAATTGAGTCACACCTTACGAAAAAGCATGAATAAACATTGGGGCATACTTCTTGCTGACAGTACTTTGGCTGGCAGTATAATTGGCCACCCGTAAATCATATTCAGAAGAGGTAGAACACTTCGCACCAGACTCAGCCTGACAATGCCTAAAACGGTGCGTACCGATACATGGCTGACACCCCATTCCATTGGCTTTCTCAGATGTGGGTTTTGTGGCATGTGCAGGTGGGTCCAACACAAAGTGAAAACATTTACTGGTCCTAACAACAAGACAGACGAGATCAGGAGCAACATCAATTGCACCACTTAGTTTGTAATTATTTACAAATGTGGGAAGAAATACGTTGGAAGCACGATTGAGAAAATGTGCATTATAACTAAAGAATGCTCAACAGGATGGTTATGAGGATATCACAACGGCAGGTAAAATGGAGAAAGTAAGAAAGGTTTCTATTGATGAATAAAAGAGAAAGAGGGGACTGTAAATCTGCTATATCTGTATGAGATGGAGTCTCATACAGATACTTGAAAGAAAGAATTTCTGCACTTGTGAGGGCATTACAACAATGTTATGCTAGATACCCAGTGGTCACACATGCAGCCTTGTGTGGTGCGTAAGGAGTACATGAAGAAATTACTTTTATGGGAATCGAAAGAATTGACCCAAGTCCAAGAGGCGGTAATAGGGAGTTACACCTTAGAAGAACTGAGGCCATGTGGATCATGTTTTACTTGCATTCAGTACAACATGGGTTATACTGCGATTCCGAAATGCAATATTTCTTAGGTAATTAATTTCACTGTTGTGCTATATAAACTGACCTTGGGCTGATGGGACAAATAACACATTTCTCACCTGTACACATTATACCATTTTGTTTATCAACATGGAGTATGTGTTGTAAACTCTCACAGGATTTTGGAAGGTCGCCCCCCCTTGATCTGGGGGTTTTCGCTCTTTGTGTAGACTTGATCACCCACGTGTTTTTTGCTTAGTGATATATGTGATCATTTCACTCTGGACACACGTGGGGTACAATTCTGTGTCCATGAATATGAAGTATATGCTGTAAACTCCAAAATGAACTTGTGATGATGTTCCCATTTAAACTCGAGAATTTGTTATTCTATGTTTTCATTTACACTTCTTGTGACTCAGTAATGTAAGCTCTACAATATATGTGTAATAATATTGCATACCACCAAATAGTGGATGATATCTAGGGGCACCTGGTCACATGGGTGCCACAGTCTACCTTCTTATGTTTTTCTTTCCTTCACGGGTCACAAATTAAGGAATAATTTTGACATCTGATGAATTCACCTTGACGCTTTTAAGTGTATACTTACGCTACTTTGATGGATGGGGCCCCTTATCACTTGGAGGCCTCCGTTTACTTTTTTCACCCTGCCCTTTGCCGCTACGGGCCAGGGAATTAAAATTTTGTCACATATTTAGCGAATACGTCTGGACACCTCAATATGTCCTACTACGCATCTCATTGTCCTCCATGGAGTTCTCTTCTCTCGAAGCACCCTGCTTTTTACGATGTCAGCATACACGATAAGAGTTTTTCTCCCCATTACTATTTCTATTTCCCCTCATCCAATCTTGTATCAGCAGGTGGGGTACTATATTGATTACAATTTTCTTTACGGAACTAACCCACTGTACATATTTTCAGGATTAGTATAATTTTATTTGAGGCCTACATGTGACGCGATTAAAACATTTCTTTTTTCCTATGATGCTTACATATCTATTGTAACCCACACACACTTGATTCTAGTGTTTGTGTACTTTGTTTACGGGTGCTTATACGTAATCTTCTTAGAAGCTGTGGCCATAGCGATAGCTAGTCTTGGTTTACAGGAAGTCTCTCTACTTTCCCATAGCACTGCACTTCCGGTGCCTAGTTTTTCAATATTTCGGTCTAGTCTTTGAATCCCGGATACTACTTTACCACCTCCCCTCGGTCCTGCTCGCCTTTCACTTCCGGATCAAATCTGAAATTGCTGAAACGCGGGGCCCACACCTTATTATCGTAAGTCTTTGTGGCAAACTAATCGTTAGTTGGATGCTCAGTATTTGCGATTCTGTAGCCTTTTGTCTCACAGGCCCTACATTTATACATGTTTTAATTATACTTTCAGGTTTGAATGACACTCACACCTGTCGGCAATAAGTGGACTTAATTTTCTTCAGTCCCATAAGTGAGTGCATTTTTCTTAAACGTATCACTTTAACAGGTCATGGGCAACTTTATATTATTTCTGACAGACATTTAGTTGGCTTACTCGCAGTTGATCCCCTATGGAATTATCCCAACCTGTCAACCCCATATTGGCTCCTTGAGCCTCGCATCACACTGTGAAGGTGAGGCTTGTTTTCCTAGATTTCTCCTGGCAACATGAGCCTCCATCTCATACAGATATAGCAGATTTACGGTCTCCTCTTTCTCTTTTATTCATCCACAGAAACCTTTCTTACTTTCTCCATTTTACCTGCCGTTGTGGATGCCGTTGTGATATCCTCATAACCATCCTGGTGAGCATTCTTTAGTTATAATGCACATTTTCTCAATCTCCGTCATCCTTGGCATTCATCCACTTGTTTTGAGAGTCACCGTCTGCAAGTTTGATGACTGCACGCTACGATATGCTTTGTCTTCATGTGATGTCCGCAACCTTAACTTCATCTCCACCCGCGTTCGCTCTGTCGTTGGAACGATGCATTGAGGCACGCCTTTGTTTCTACTCATTACGATAGACACTGAATTCCACCTATATTCTCTCTGTGCGGTGGATCATCTCTCCCTCCCTTTCTTTTCTTTCTTAGTGCTTTGATTCTTGCCAGAAGGCTGATACTCACCTTCCACTGAATTCCTTCGGAACCCAGCCGGGTTGGAATTATCACCGGTTTACGGGTAAGTGTTAACACCTAGCTTTTAGTGCTTGTCAATCATATTGAATATGCGTGGAACTCGTGACTTCCGCTAATTTTCAGTAATTTTACTCTGATAGTCACCTTTTGCCGTTTTTCCTTGTCATATTTCAGACGATACATACCGTCCATTGTGACTAAAGGTATGTGTCTTCTACATGGTTGGCTTTAGGTTTTATCTACCCCCCACCTCTCAACTGCCCCTTTTTGGTGACTTTGGAGTGATTTATGTCACATGTATCTCACTGTTGTGCCTATCACTGGTTCGCGAGGTGGCCTCTGGTGCATCTCTTTTAAAAACGACCAACACTGAGTGTACACTTTGCACTGCATTTGCACTACTCGTATATCCTCAATGCTGCTCTACACGTGATTTTTTAATTCTCACGCAGGCCTGTTTTCGGTTCTGCCACTTACTAATCTTTTGATTTCCGCACTTTGGTTTCCA
Organism: Lissotriton vulgaris; assembly: GCF_964263255.1. Lineage (NCBI taxonomy): Eukaryota > Metazoa > Chordata > Amphibia > Caudata > Salamandridae > Lissotriton > Lissotriton vulgaris. Next base: position 1,381,480,807 of record NC_141693.1, on the reverse strand, counting down.
CTAGTGCTGAATGATGTGACTTTTAATCCAGGATCTAGAAACTGGGCAAGAATTTTGAATATGTGTAACATGTACTAAGTGAGTTCTTTTGCATTAATTCCAGCCCTGAAGAGTCTTAGATCATTATATCTCAGACAAAACACATTTTGGCTGGCTGTTCTCTGTGCCAACACACATTAAAGGAATTAAGAAAACTACCGCGAATATTGTTTGGATGTTTTTGAACATGAACATATATTGTTTAATATTTATTGTATGTACAAAGTAAGCAGAGCGCCCAACTCCTCCATACCAAAATCCTAGGTCCTAGCACCCAATCCTATTATTATATTGCGGGGTCTCTGCTGCACTGGGGACTTTAATCCCACATGTAAATTAGATGAGGGACGGCACAGAGACGTGTCACAGCCTAGGGGATCACCACATCCAGGGTATTGTTTACTAATTGTTCGGGGGTATTCGCCAGTCCCTGGAAGCCTCGGTGGCCCTAGGCAGTGCCTTATTGGTTCTGTAATCACACGGGCAGTACTCATGGTGTTATAAAGTTATACACTCATAGAACCCCTGCAGTTGTAGAATTACGCAGGCTTCATTTATGTAGTAGTCTGTTGGTTTATATTCAGTAGGTGCACCACAAAATTACAAATGTTTTCCCTCATAACCTCCTAAAAACAGCCGATTTTCACAATAAACTACAGACAAGTGTTATCAGAAAAAAAGACCCATACACTCACTTATTTATTGGTAAAAAAACATAACCTTTATTAAAACAAAACAAATAAATGAAAACGCAACGTCATTCAAACAAACAACCGTATAACATCAAATAAGTGGGTGGGACACTTCCAGAAGCAGAGTACAAAACCTGCAAGACAAAAAAGAAACATAAGTATGTGTGACATGTCCAAGAGAAAAAGAAAGGTAGTCAGATTGAAAGGAAGATAGTGAGAATGGGACAAAGAGGGAGTGGGTGGAAGGGAGAAGGGGAGGGAGAGTCAAAAGAACAGAGGGAGGTGGAGACAGAGCATTGGGCTACTGCACCCTGTTCTTACTGTTTACCTCCCATCACCCGTGTGTCTAGTACACTGGGGTCCGCGAGAAAGAGTGCGGTAAAGCAACTCCTTAAAATGAAACAGTTATGAATGAGGACAGAGATTACATTATTATCTATGGCAACATCGCTTGCCTGCACCTGTGCACCCCAACTCATTTCCCTGTGCTGTGCTCAATTGCAGCTCCTGCGTACTGAGGCTTCACTGCTCACCTGCCACCACTGGTGTGTCCAACAACGTGCCAGTGCAACTCTGAGTCCGGGGTGCCTCTCTCATTGTGGCACAGCAGGACTCCGGTCAGGGACGGTGTCTTGATACCACGATGGAAGGCGTCAGAATGCCCAGGGCATCGTCACATGGTGAGACCCCGCTCCTCCCATTTTGGTGCAAGCAACTCAGTGTCTGAAAAGGGAGAAATAATATAATACTGGAAACGTTTTGAGGTAAATGAAGGTTTTGTTTCAAGCTTAATAGAGAACACCAGTTGAGTTCATCCTTCCTTCTCGAAGTACGATCTACCAATTGTTAGTGGTAATCGTGGTTCAAAGAGGAGTTGGAGTGCACGAGAATACACAAGGTTAAATAATCAAATGTTATCCCAACATTCACATACAAAGGAACAGGGCGCATAATAGAAGCATAATGTGCGCTGTAATGCAGTGGCACAAGCCTGTGTTCATGTACACTTAGTAATTAGCTTACTACAGCGCCCCAAAAGCCAATGCCACGTGTCTGTAGGGGAGCGGTGCCCGCTGGCTCAGGCCCCCATACGGTCCAGCAGGTCCTTAAAATAAGACAGATATGTGACTGAATGAGGTCAGAGATCACATCATTACGCACGGCAACATCACCTGTTCACACCTGCGCACCCAGGCTGATGCACCCCACCCCTCCTGCAGCACCGTGATCAATTGCAGCCCCTCTGCACCCAGGCCCCACTGCTCACCTGCTGTCATTGTTGTGTCTAAACACGACAGGCAGCAGTGTTCACAATTCATATGCAGTGTTTATTGTGATATGCGAGGTGGATGCGGCCATATCACCTGAGGCAGTGTGGAAGAACCAGTACATGTGGCGTCATCGTTATCCAATGTATACATATGCAAAGTGAGCTGGGCTTTCGTACGCCAGGCCAGCATAGGGTTGTGAATAATTATTCTGGGGACCTGGGTGTTATTCAGTTCCTCATCAATACAACAGGAGTCAAAGGGTGAAACAAAGGTGCGGCCTCCCCCCACTCACAACATTATAAACAACATTATAAACAACAAAAGCCCCCACCTCAATTATACCTAATCCTAACAGGAATGACAATACAAGAGTTTTCAATAAACTTCTCAATTCCCTTAAGTGTGATTACTTACACTCACTACTCCGATTTGTCACGGTGTGTCAATAACTACTTTTAAAACAACCATCCAGGCTAGGTTCCACCTCCCACCAATGAAAAAACATGTGTGAGGGGAGACAGAGTACCTCACGGTAGAAACACTAAAGGGGTTGCTGACTGGTACTCGCCAGCTTACCCACTTTTCATCATCGGCCACTCTATCTTTGTGTGTAGAAAAAAAAGAAGGAAGAAAAGTGTATGCGCTCCTTTTAAAGAACCATAACATAAATATTGTGAAAGGAGCTTTTAAGTAAAACAACGGTGCTTACTATTTACTACAAGTTTTCTACAAGTGCCCATTGAACCCCTGTGAGAATCAGTGAACATAATTCTCACCATTAAAAAGCGGTAAGACTTGCTGGCCAATCAATTTTATTCAAAGCTGCAAGCCTTCCCAATTAAAAATGGTTCCCATTGAACCATGATCAATTCAGTGTTGCCAACATGTTTCGTTGCTACACCATCTAGCAACTTCATCAGGGCTAATAGGGGTTTGAATTCTCAGTCTTCACTTTAGAATCGCCTAAAACCTAAAGGTTGCAGAGCCACAGTGTACCTGCAACCGTCTCCAACTTAAACACTGTGTCTTTAGATCACAGGTCCTCAGGAAGACTATCCACTGTCTAGCCCCCCGTGGGATGCGGCACGGGGTTCTGACCCTAATTCCAGTTCTTCATTTGCCTGAGCCAAGTTTCTGTTTTGGTGTTCCTTGTTCTGTTCTCTGTTGTTCTGTCTTGTATTGTTATCCTGATTTCCATTGCTTCCAAGGGTGCCAGTTAGATTCCAAGGCTAGTGCCTTTGGCACAGGGAACCACCAGCTCTCTTTCTGCTGGGTATCTCCCAGAACTCTGGGATTAATCTGCTCTTTTCTTTCATATAATATCTTTCACCTCACAGAGAGATAATTTTCAAGGAGCAGGCACAAAATAATGTATGATAGTTTGTCTTCTGCTGTTAGTACTCCTGTTTTACCTGCAGACTTCCAGCTCCCTACTCACTGACTGTTCCAGCATGCTTCAGTACTCTTCTTCTTCCCTGCTTCCCTTTCAGCCTTCAGGTACTCTCTTGTTTCTATTCCCTTCAGACACAAACCCAGTATCCAGTCTTGTCCCAGTGTCACTCAGCTAGTCTTTTGACCAATCACTCTCCTAGTTCCTGATAGACCCTTGACATTGACAATTGAAATATGTCTTGCCCCATAATTGAACTATGTCTCGCCTAGCGATCATCAAGGCAACATTACAAAAAATAAGTGCATATTTGTTCAATGTCTGCTCCCTCCAGATTCCCAGCAGAACCAACCTAGGGTTGAGCCCTAGTGGCTGTTAACGAGCTTGCAATATCGTGTTTTGGACCTCTCTCCAGAATGGATGTAACCTAGGGCAATTTCACAATGTATGTCTCAAAGTACCCTGGTGTGTGCACATTGATCCATAGCATTCTCGCCCATTGTGAATAATTGTGATCATGTGTAATATGCTCTATGCAGGATTCTGATCTGAATGAGCCTGAACCCTGCCCTGAGCGTAACCTTGGGTTTGAACTTACAGGCTTCACTCCATGCTTTGTATTTAATGGCTCCCATATCTCCCGCCCATTTGTCCCTTAGTGCCTTCTGTAGGGGGGACGGGAGTTCTGCAGTAGGCAAACAGTGCTCTATATATTAGTGATATAGCATGGCAGTGCAGTGAGGCAAACATTAGTCTCTGTTCTAGGGGGCATAATTTACCTCCTCAGGCATATCAAGACATTTCAACATGGCATGTTTGACTTGCAGATACCAACAGTATTGGGCACATGTAAGCTCTTACTGTGCCTGTTGGTCTGCAAATGATGCTATGCCCGACTCCGTCCAAATGTGTCCCACTTTCGAGATTCCCAACAGGTCTCACTTTCTACCACCCTCCCTCAATGACACTTTTCACACTGATAGCATGATGTTTATGAGAAAGGGAAAGCTGCTTATGTCATATATAGAAATGAGTGCCCCGCTTGGATCGAAATAAGGAGTATTGTAGAAAGATAAAAAATAAATGTTCATGCAAGTAGAATAAGCATCCTCGCAATATTTTAAAATAAAAAAAAGGTATAAAAGCAAAAAAGCATTGCCATACTAGCACTGAAGGGAACTAACCTGTGTATGGATGTGTTCCTTGGGAAGGAGCAAAGTTTTTGTCACACACAATGAAGTCAGCCAATAGCTGATGTGGGTCGATCCATTTTCCTGTGCTGTAATGGCCAGAGGAAACATGTGAATGGCACAAAAACAGACCAATACATGAAGAAGGCTGGCTGGAAGCCCGTACAGTTAAATGTATTATGTGTATCATTTTATGAAAATCAAAAGGTCGTGGCTACCACCGAAGCAAAAACAAAGCTATGGCTATGTGTAAATAACAATGCCATGATGTTTCAATCATAAAAATGACTAACTTTCGAAAAATACCTAATTATAATGTTAATGTTATATTTTGCATTCAAGTGTTGGAAATTTCAGTGAAACATTGATAGTAAATAATCCATGAGTCTTTCCATGTTATTAAACTGCATCATGCTATAGCTTATAGAAAATGCGCCTAGGATATAACACCTGATCGCACAGCTACAAGGTTCCCTGATTACTCCACATGGCATTGTTCCAACTATCAAATATAGCACCAGCATACAATAGGACCATTTAGTTCTGCTGAGTTATGTTTAAAGAAGTTGTTTTTATATAATAACAATTATGCAGTGCACAAAATCGCATTTCTGTCATTTCTAATCGCTCCAAATAACGGATGTTAATATAAGCCAATTCACTGTACGCATTCATTGTAATTTGCTGCTTAATGCGCGACTCCTGTTAAGGCGAATGAGGAGGTTATGCAATGGAGCAGAGAAATTCGTCCCACGTAGAAATCAATGTTTTCTATCACTATATTTTAGATGTGAGCTTCACGCAAAAGATCATTAGACAGAACTACATTCTCAATAGGTCAAAATATTGCCTCGTAAATTGAAAAATGGGAGCTATTACCGTGGCTCTTTTTTTTATTTGTAGACCTCCAGTGTCATTCTAATGCTTCATTGCTAATCTTTCAGCTGTCAAAAGAGCCCAGAAACACCAATTATATTCTGAACTCTCTTTTCAAGTTGGTACTCAATCGTATGAAAATAAGACTGGTTTGAAATAAGTTTTCTCAAGTTTTAGTAGATCTGCAATCTCACAAAAAATTGAAAATCTCACCCATCAACAATGCTTTTGTTTAGGCATAGCCTTAGGTAGCAGCGCGCCGGAGGGCAAAAACTACTTGAGAAACGATACGTGGCATTTTAGTGTTTTATTGGATATTGACAGCTTTAAAAAAAAATATTGTAACATTGTTTTAACGCTGTTTTGTAAAATCGTGTTTGCACTGTGATAATTATTTACCTTAAGCCTTGACACTTTGATACCTGCTGGTCCCCGATCTGCCATGGCTCTCATTGCCGTTTGTGCTGAGGGTCGTGGCTCCGCCCCCTGCTTTCAGACTTCCGTTATTGGAGGCAGTATTTAACTAACAATGCTGCTGTGCCACACAGTGGCCGTGTGCAGAGGGCGCGCCCAAGGCAAGCCCGTCTGTGCTCGTCCATGTCCGGACCACGACCAGGGCCAGTCATGCCACCTGTTTGCCCAGCAATGAGGTGATCCGTTGGGATAGGGACGATCTGCTGTCCTCCAGAGGTAATCTTTGTCCTACGGAACATGTCATAAACCTGGCAAAGGAAGTGCTCCCTAGTACTTGTGCTGGTTGTAACTAGGCCCTGGGCAGGCGCGCAACACCCATTTGACTTAAAGGCCTGCAGAACCCACCCCCTGTCTTGTGCAGCAGCCTGGGATGAGACCGCTTCCCGGCACAGACACAGCCACACCCGAGCACTGCACAGGTCTTTAAAAGACCATTTGCATGTGAAATAGGCCTTGCTGTTGTTTCACCCCTTCTAAGAGCCCCTGCAGCTCCACTCTGCATGTTTCTTAAATATTCAGCCACCCCCCAAAAAATGTTCTTAGCCCCCACTGAAATTTGGTTCTAGTTGCGCCTCTGGCCCTGGGGATCACTACAGGATATTTAGGCTCTATCAATAAGTGGGGTTTGAGTAATATATGTAGCTAAGATTAGGGCTTGCCTAAATAATTGCATATCTTTGGTTAAACATGTTGAGGATATATGGCGCATACTTGGGGAGAATGAATGGGATGTCATGTTTCCGACAGAAACATGGTTGAAAGGCAGCTGCTGCCTTAGCCATTCCACCTAGCTTCAAAATGTGCTGTCCAAACAGGGAGGGGGAATAAAAAAGAGGAGGAGTAGCCATTATTTTAAGGGATTCCTGGGATATAGCAACGTCATTAATGTCCAATATGGATGTGATAGAATGGCTAAATTTTGGAATTAAGGTTGGCCCTACCACCTTTATCAGGACTTTTGATTTATAGACCCCCACACTGTGCACCAAGTATTAATGCAGATATTTGTTATTATATTGTCCAGACATCTTTATTGTACTCCACTTTTACTGCATTAGGGGATTTAAACCTGCACGTGAATGACCCAAGCGGTGTTCATGCCGTGCAGTTTGCCTTGTCTCTTTCCGTAGCAAATTTGATTCAGCATGTGAAACCTCTCACTCATAAGGCAGGGCATACGCTAGAACTCCTGTTTTCCAACATTCCGTCCTTGATAACCGAGCACCCAAGCCAATTGGTTTGATGTGATCATTGTTTAATTCCATTGTCATTTAGTTTGGAAAAACCTAGTCAGATCGGGGGTTCTCGTTAATTCCTAAAAAGAAATTAGAAAAAGCTGACAGCTGAGACCTTAGATCCAATTTTGTTGTCTAGTCAACCATCATTATCTAATGATTCAAATGTGGTGAACTGGCTTTAAATAAGTGTATTTCCGCCACTGTGGAGGCTACAACCCCAGCCAGAGTAACTAAAATGTTAAGGTAATCGCCCTCAGCCCCCAGGTTTTCTGAAACTCTTAGATTAAATAAAAGTAAGTGCAAACGCCTAGAAGGCCAATGGAGGATGGATTACTGTGCTAAGGCTAAAGTGGCGTATAAGAAAGCACTGAAAGAGGTTCATAAATTGATGAGAGAGGCGAGCAAGAACTATGTAACGAGGTGTATTAATAATGCAGATAATTGAAGCAAAGAAATATTTAAGGTTGTTAACTGCTATTTGAAGCCGCGTGAATTAGAGATTGAAGTGCAACCTTTCCTTTCACTGTGAGCAAGTATCTCCGATTACTTTGATAGTAAAATTTGGAAAGTCTATAATTCATTTTCAATGATAAAGGAGACGGATAAATCAGATGCGAAGGGAAGTAGTAAGCCCGAACTATGCTTTTCGGAATTCCTCCCCATCACACAGCAGGAAACACTGGCTGAAAATCAGAGTTGTAAGTCAGGCACACCAGAGGACCCTTTCCCTCCTAAACTATATAACGAGATGGCTTACTCTTTTATCCATGTGCTAATCCACATTTGGAATACATCTCGGGTTTCTGGCATTATTCCTGATATGTGGAAACATACCATACTCCTTCCGCTTAGGAAAAAGCCCAATGGAGATCCAGAGTATTTGAGCAATTATTGGCCGATTTCTGTGTTACCTGCTCCAGCTAAAATGCTTTTATGATACTCATTCTGGATTCAAGCCCGGCTTTAGCACCGAGACAGCTCTGTTAGAGGTGGCAGAGTCAGTGAGAATGCAGGTGGACTCAGGGGCATCAACAATGCTGGTGCTCCTGGATTTGTCCTCGGCGTTCGACACAGTAGACCATTTTATTCTGGTTCAGAGACTCCAGGACATTGGTATTGGAGGGGCAGCATTGGCTTGACTGAATTCTTTTCTTAACAATTGCACACAGAAGGTGGCCCTGCAACTCCATCCGTTGGAACCCAAACATCTTTAGTGTGGAGTACCTCAGTGGTCGTCGCTGAGCTCGCTTCATCTCAAAATATATATGGCCCCTTTGTTTTCACTCATATCCAACTGGGTCATGAAGGTGCTATAATACGCCGATGATACTCAGCTGGTGATTTCTTTTAAAGAGCAGTCGGAGGACTCCTTCAAGAAATTTAAGGGCTGTCTGAAAGACATTGCCCTTTGGATGAATAACAATAAACTCCAACTCAATGCTGAAAAAACGGAAGAGTTGTTCTTCGGCAAGAACCTCCTGCTGGCATTGGCCTTGTGGTGGCTGGTGAAAATGGGATCCCCCTCCACCCCAGCAGCCACAGCAAAAAATCTGGGAGTGAAGTGGGAGGCTTCTGCCTAAATTCAGCAGGTGACAGCCTCCTGTTTTAGCAAATTAAGAAATCTGCTGAATTTTTTACATCTGTTACAGGAGGACTGCGGCCGAGTCATAGTCCATGCTACTGTGACGTCTAGGCTGGACTATGCTAATGGCCTCTATTTGGGCCTACCAGGGTACCCAGTCAGAACACTTCAGATGGTACAGAATGAGGCTGCAAGACGGATTAGGCATGTACCATTTCGCCACTATGTCTCTCTGCATATTAAAGTCCTCATATGGCTGCCGGTGGCAAGAATAGTTGAGTTTAAGGCTTTGACGCTGGCATTCCGGTCAATCCATGGAAACTGCCCTAGCTACTTGAAACAAAATGGCTATGTAGCTATAAGCAGTACCGTTTATTGAGATCTAACTCTCAAAATCTGCTCTGTAGTGCACGATTTAAGAGAGCCCGGCTTGGTGGCAGACTTTTTACGGTCGGGGCCTCCAAACTTTGGAACTATATCCGGCACATTGAATCGGATCCACTATTTAGGAAAGTGGTGAAAACGTGGCTCTTTGGCTGAGACTAGTGTTCTCAGGGCTTTATGTTTGGGCTTTCTCTGCCTGCCGCTTTTCGAATGAGTGACGGGACACCTCTGTTTGAGGTAGCTGTTCACGCTTTATAAATGTTGGTATTATTATTAATATTCTCAATTATCAGACATAAAAAGTTAGCTTTGTGTTACAATATCTTATATTAGAACATTGAAATGTTGAGAGCTCCCTTGAAGATAATTGGGTGGCTCAGAGCCCATGATGGCTGGGATAAGTGCTTCTACTCCACTATTTCAATGGATGTTTTGCTGTTTCCTCATTTTTAATGTAGAACATTCTACTAACAGTGGGTGAAATGTTCTTGTAGCATTATTGGCCTATTGACTCAGGCTATGTTAAGACTTCACCCTCGCAATAGTCTCTTGCTTGAGCTTTTAACTCGGGATCAGCATGTTTATGAAATATTATAGCCCTTGATGGAGGGCTGTATTGCTTAAAGTAGTTATTTGGGTGCGCCTCAGCTGTATAAAACCTGTATACAGTAAGTTCTCTGTAGGAATTTTAAAAACATGCAATAAATCATCCTGAAATGGAAATAAGCTAAAATGTAGTTATAAAACAGGCAAACATAATTGTGTTCTGTATCTCAGGGTATTCTATGTTCATAAATTCGAGATGGTATACTAAATGTATTAATTACTTCAAACAACATGTTGCTTCATTTAAGTCACTAGAAATATTAAAACTCTTAATTTACCAAAAACCTTTAGTTATCTCACGCCTGGAAAACATGTACATGGTTTTCAAATCTATACAAATGAGGGATGAATTGTGTATTAACCCCTTCGATGCTCATGACGGAACGGTTCCGTCATGAGCATTGGTCGAGCTGTGCTCATGACGGAACCGTTCCGTCATGACCAGGCCCGTTTTCATTAGGGCCCAGCACCAGCGGTAAATCTGCACCACACGGATGAAGTTATTAAATACTTCAAGACGTCGCTTCCTTGGTTATATGTAGCTTGCATCAGGTCTGATAAAGTAGCGATCACTGAGCAGAAATAAACATGCAACAGTGTAAATGCCATTCAAAGAGTATTCAAAGAAAACAAAAATGATGCCCATGTAGGCATTCTTGCACTATGCTGCAAGGGGGTCTGAGTTACAGGCAGGATTGTTTTTGTGCCGGACGGTATAATTTCCTGCACAAAAACAATCCCAAGAGGCAATTTCCTATCACAGGAGGCAAATTAAGAGCATGATTTGATTAAGAAGCAGTCAACTGGTCTACATCCAGGCTGCTTGCGTGTGATGACAGTACTTAAATGTTAAGATCATGGCTGATGTTAGACGTTAAAGATGCCCGCCAATCCACAAACATGTATGTAGGTGGAGGCACGTTTAAATTCAATAATGAGTGCCTAATAGGCTGCATATATCCACATGAGCATTCTCTGCAGCAGCACAATCCCTTGATGAAAAATTATTCTAAAAAATTGTGAATGGGGCGAGAAGTCTCAAGCCATCATCACTGATTACTTAACATTTCTTTCCTTGTACTCTCAGATGTGCTGTGGTGTGATTCATCAGTGAGAGGCTGGAGAAATCATGCCACGACCATTTGGTGCTTTCTCTGAAGAATGTGAGGTCGAATTGCAAAAAATGCAGGGACCTATGCTGTCGAGATTTGCAAAGACATCTGCATTTTTCCTGATATACATTACAACTTTTAAATCTCCATATGACGAGGCTTAGAGCGGTTCTACTGTGCGACAAATGAGAGAAGCTAACCTAATTCTGTAAAAGAGATGCTGAGTTATTATGAGTGTAATAAACAAGAAAGACTTTCTATGATTTACACACGCCTAGGGAGTACTTCACTGTACTGATTTACATCTACTGTTAACATGCACTGCAGTATCTGTCACACAATGCAAATACTTTTAAACTATTATTCATATGGAACACTGATCTTAATTGGAATAGTAGGCGAAAGAATAAAGAAGAGACATCCGCGAGATTCATGTAGGCATACCGAGAAATATTTCAGCTTAAATAGGTAGATGGAAGAGGTACTTCAGTGCATATGTGGTGTTTATTATTTGTTGTTGTCCTCATACACCATTAGGTGTTCCCAGAGCCATGATTGTTTGTTCTCCACGGCCCCCCTTTTGATTGATTGGCAGCAGCAAGAGAGCTCTGATCTGCATGGATGTGCTTTACACAGAAGCTCTTGTCTTCAGTCTGTTCAATTCTTCTATCTGGCTCACCCTTTGAACTGACTTGAGTGGTAAAGTATGTCTGTGAAAAGGCATAATCATTGGACATATGGATCTCAGGTATTAAAGACTGTCAAGCCACCTCACACATGGCATCCAGGAATCTTTTTTCCTCTTCCGGGTATCTCTATCTAATTTCAATGTATACTTAATCGAGTTTACCCAGTTTAGGAAGGTCGGAGGAGTACTCTTGATCTAATTTTTACAAATTTCTCTCCTGGCGAGGAGGATTAAATAAAGAGATTGCTTACTTATATCTAGAGACAATAGCTCACCTGGATTTAAAACCAAACATAGCTTCCAAACCTTTAACAACCGCTCCCCAAAACTGTTGCAGGATTGGGCAGCTTAAAAACATGTGAGCATCGTCTGCTTTATCCTACTGACACTTCGGGCAGCAGGGGATAGTTCCCCTCACAAATTTAGAAAGCCTGTGAGGAGACCAGTATACCCTGTGGAGAGAGCAGAGATTATTTTTATTTTTTAAATTGCCAGTATATACCGTAGACTATAGTAAATCAAAAGATTCTTGCCAGATTGCTTCTGTACTGGAACCAGGCAAGCATTATCCCCAAAGCTGTGATGGTAAGATGAAGTCGCCATCCACGAGGTCCATCAAGATCCAATACAGGTTAGCCGTCTCCTTCTTGTTCTGCATGCTCGTGTTCAAAACCATCTCCAGTTTGTTTGAGGCACACACTTCTATTCCAATTGCCTGAGTCCAACTCTTTATTTGTAGATATTTAAATTAAGATAGCCCAGTTTCTGTCAAGTTACTAATTTCTTCCGATGATAATAGGGAGCCCTAGGGGGAAAGTTGGGCCCAGCACTGTATCCCGGCCAATTTTAGCGGAGTTGCCAGCAAATCTGTAGTCCACTCAGTTGAGCCTGGCGAGTCCCAAATAGGTGCCATGGCACTATAGTAACACATTTTTAACAGTTTTCTGATTTTGAACCAGTTTGTGGCCATATCTTTTGGAGACTTCAAACGTACTGTCTTAAAAAAGCATTAATCTCCAAATATGTATATAACATTTTGCTCTACTCCTTTGATCTCCCGAAGAATCTCTTTAAACATTTTCCCTACATCTGAGTCATCAGGTGAGCCCATAAACATTTTTCCTGCTCTCATTAAGAACACTCAAGCATAGTAATTTAGATCGGGCGCACATAAGCCTCTCTTATTTTTCTTTCTCCGTAACTTTTTTCAAGAAATTCTAATACCCTTAGATGCCCATACAAAAGTGTTAATTTTTGCCCGGATTTTCCTTAGGCCATCCTCCTTAAAACATTTTGGAATATTTTGGAATAGAAATATAAGTTTGGGTTAGAGCATCATTTTCACTATATTGGCTCTTCCTAATAATTACAGTGGCAAATAAATTCACCCCTTCAAAGAGTTCGAAAATTCCTTATCAACAGTGTGCAAATTTGTATCAGTTATGTCTTCAATATTTTGTGTGATTTTGATGCCCAAATACCTTATCTCTTTTTTTAGTATGGAAAGACTAACATTCAAATTCCAAGCCATACATTCAGTTTTTGATTCATTAATCTCATATCCTGAGATTAAGCCAAATTGTTGTGCTGCACTAAATATTATTGGAATCGACTTGACTAGATCAACTGTATATATCATCATGTCATCAGCATACAAAGATACCTTCTTTTCCCAGTTTTTATATTGAATGGAAATAACCCTCTCTTGATCCCACAAACCCGGCAAACTTTAGGCCCATGTCACTTCTGCCCTATCCTATAAAAATACTGGAAAAGGTGGTCAGCAAGTCATTATCAGGTTACCTTGAAGAGAACAACCTGCTGGACAGGGATCAGTTTGGTTTTCGCCCAGGACATGGGACAGAAACAGCCTTGGCCACCATACTGGATAATCTGCGAATGCGTTCTGACAATGGTAATTCATCTGTCCTAGTGTTACCAGATATGTCGGCCGCATTCGACACAGTGAGCCATGAGGTGTTGCTGGGTAGGCTGGAGCGAATGGGTGTAAAAGGCCGAGCCCTAAAGTGGCTGCAATCGTACCTGTTGGAGAGACATCAGGTTGTAACTATCACCCCGTTTGCCTCCGCTAAGTCTCTGGTACGACACGAGGTGTCACAGGGTTCGGCAATGAGCCCCTTTCTCTTAAATATATATCTACACCCGCTGATCCCCATTATAAAATCATTCGGGATTGACCTGGTATACTATGCTGACGACACCCAATTGGTGTTCTCCTTTGAAGGGAAGCAGGCAGTGACCATGGATACCTTTCAGGAATGCATGCGCCAGACTGCCGGTTGGCTCAAAGAAAATTATTAACGGTTCGACGGGGGAAGAGAGAGGTAGTATATTTCTCCACTTCCAAAAGCATACAGCATTTGCCGCTAGTGTTTAAACTCACTCCTGGGGATGACCCCCTGGCTCCAGTTAAGACCATGCACAAGATGGGCGTCTTGACTGATGACAACCTTCAAATGGCGTCACAGGCCAATAAAACGGTCAGCGTCTGCTTTGCTCTCTTGAAGGCATTGCGACAGATAATTCCACTGTTGCCTGAGGAGACAAGACCCCTGATAGTGAGGAGCATAATGCTTTGTAGACTGGACTACTGTAACTCCCTGTATCTGGGAGTCCCCCAACACATCTTGCAGGGGTTGCAGAGAGTCCAGTCTATAGCAGCAAAGCTGGCACTGAACAGCCAATGCAGATCTTCCATCACTCTGGCTTTGAGTGACCTCCATTGACTTCCCATCAAGGAGAGAATCTGTTTTAAATCTCTGTGTAGGGTGTTCAGAGCGGTACATGGTACGGGCACGATCCCCATGCAGGAGAGATTTACATGGTACAAGCCTGTAAGACATCTCTGCTCTTCGAGTGCTTATCTAGTAACAACTACTAAATGTAAGAAATCCAGGATGGGAGGTAGGGCCTTTGGCAAAGTGGCTTCATGCCTCTGGAACGATCTTCCCCTGAGTATTAGACATGTGACCTCCCTGCTATGTTTCAGAAAGAGTCTGATGCCTCCCACTGATAGTCTGTCTCTTTGCCTGCTGTTGTCACATTCTAAGTTGCAGCGCCGGGATACCCATGGGGGGACAGCTATATAAGTACTGTATACATACATACATACATATGTCTTCATGTTTTCTAATCTTTTCCGCGAGGGGCTCGATATACTAATTAAAGAGCAGTGGTGGTAGGGGACATCCCTGCATTGTCCCTCTTTTTATAGCACCTATATCTGGACGATTTCCATTTACCAAAATTCTGGCTGTTGGTGTGTGATAAATTGATGAAACTGCTCTATAAAACTTTTCACCCAGATTATACCTTTTAGGTACTTGAGATAAATAAGCCCAATTGACCCGATCAAATGCTTTTGTGGTGTCAACTGTAACAATGGCCATTGGTAGTTTTTATAGTGTGGCTATGTCTATAGCTCCAATCAAATTATATGTCAGTTCTTGAATGCCCCTCCTGCTGACAAAGCCTTTTTGATATTCGTCAAATAGACCCCCTATAACCGCATTTAATCTCTCCGCTAAGATATTAGCAAAGAACTTGTAATCTAAATTAAGCAGAGAGATTGGTCTATATGAGTCACACTGCTTAAGTGACTTTGATGGTTTTAAGCTTGGTACAACAGTAGCTTCGTTCCAGAAGGGGGGATATTCCCACCTTTTTCAAATATGTGAGGAAATAACTTGTCCATCACAGGGGTAAGCACCTCCACCAACAATCTATACAACTCAGCCGGTAGGCCATCGGGTCCCGGTGCCTTGCCCTGTTACCCTGTCTGGATTGCCCTTTTTATTTTGTTTAAGCTTATCAAGCTATTGAGATTGTTAAACCTTACTTTGTCAATTTTATTTTGAAAAAAATCATCAAGCCAGGCCTCTATCAATTGGATTTGAGGAGTAAGACCTTCTCTATAAACCTTTTAGAAATGTTTTTGAAAAGCTGCTTCAATATATGTGGGGCTCTCAAATAACTCCCCAGTGGTATCACAGACTATTTCTCTTATGTTACTTTTTACTAATTCCTTTTTAGTTTTCAAGGCTAGAAGCTTCCCACTGTTTTCCCCATTTTCAAAATAAGCCAATTTACTAGCCTCCCGCCTTTTAATCAATCTTGTATCCTACACTGCCATTAGCTCTGTTTTACAGGATAATAAATTCTCCTCCAGCATTATGTCTCCCTGAATAGTGAGCTCATTTCCTAATTTCTTAATTGTATTCTCGATTTATTCCACCTCTGCCCTATATCTCCTCTGCCTAGCAATTTGGATGGATGTTATGTATCCTCTCAGGAAAGCCTTATAGGCATTCCATACTATTTCTATTGGGGCAGACTCCAAATTAGTCCAGAAGAAGTTCTCTGTTTCTGTTGTTCATTGTTTTATTACTTCTTCCTCTAACAAGATGGTACGATCTAGGGTCCATCTCTTATTCGCTGTTTTACTTGGAAGTTTCAACAACTACCAATACTGCGGATTGGTCAGACAGATGCCTACCTAAATGTTTTGTATCTTTCACCCATCTCTTCAGCTCTATGCTGATTAAGAAAAAGTCTAATCAGGAGTTATGTCGATATTTTATATCATGAAAGGTATACCCTCTCCGACTTCCCATTCTGTCCCTCCATATATATTGCGCTAATTAGAGAGGATCTCATTTTACAGATTTGTACTGATCTACTGTTATAAGTTCTGCCTATCAGAGGGTCTAAAACCAAGTCAAAATCTCCTGCCAATATTAAAGGGGACCTAAATGTTAGCAGCTCTGCAAGGAGTTCCTTTGGCGGAGCTGGATCGTCTAGATTGGGTCCGTAATAGCCTGCCACTGTAAATGTATGCATATGAAATCTAATACTCACTATAGCCCTTCTACCCATTTTATCGACTTTAAAGCCTTCCACTGACAGGGCAGAGTTTTTTTTAAATAACTATAGCCACCCCCTTTGTAGTTGTATGTTGAGTAGTGCAAATAACATCCTGAATCCATCTTTTGTTTTTACACACAGTCCTCATCTCTTTCTCTGTTAAATGTGTCTCCTGAAGAATGAGAATCTGTTCAGGGGTATATTTTAGATATTGGAGAATTCTCTCCATCGAATGTTTCACCCTCAACCCATTTAAATTCCATGACAAGGTCTTCAGATATATTGCCTGTTCAATTATGTTTTGTGGCATTTCTCAGTATTTGAGAGGTATATTAATTAAATAATTTATTTAGACTATTTATGCGTGTTTGACGTTTTTTTTCTTTTTTCCCCCATGCTCCCCAACCCATGACCCCCCCACTCCACCCCTTTCACCCAGCCTTGTGCTCCCCTGGAGAACCCCCACTCTTTCTCTTATAGCCCCACCCCGACCTTGAGGCTTACCTCTCGGCGTTCAGGACGGTAATGAAATATAAACTCTTTTTACTTATTTATCTTTTTCCCTTCTTTTCTTTCCCTCTTTCTTTTATTCTTCTTTTTTTAAATGCTACTTACTATAGCTATTTGGAATATCCTCTTCCAATTCCATGGAAAATAAGAGAAGAAAACCCACACATTTTAATGTAGCGGGAAATTTTAGCTCAGCAGTTGACCCTAGCTGCCTAAATGGATCTAATAACTGACCTAATTTCTATTGTTTAGAGGCAGTTATCGATGAAAGATCCGATCTAGTGTGGAAAGTTACCCCATCTACACTCAATAAATTCTTCTTAAGAGCTTTGTTTAGTATTTCGTCTTTCAGACTTTAGGTCAAGAAATGGACCAGTATTTTCCTGGGTCTAGTTTTGTTAGGGTTTAATCTAGACACACCTCTATGGACCCTGTGGATGTCAGTCAGAAGTATTTGCTCTGAGATGTCAATTTGTGTTGTTTGTGTTGTTTGTTTAATCAGTTTAACCACAATTATCTTGATGTGAGAAATGAGTCTAAAATGGAGACATTTATGAAATACTTTAAGGCTATTTAAAAGATTGCATATCTTCAACTAGTGAGCCTATTAATAAAATGCAAAGGATAAACATGTATGTAGGCAATTGTAACGATGGAGTAGATGCCAGAGTGATCAATTCAATTTTTTTTAACATTTACTACTGTCATGATTACGAAGTGTGCTTATCTGTAAGGATGTATCTGTTCATCTTGAGTTCTTGGGTGTTGTGCTTCCTTGTCAGTGTTCCATCTCCTTATGGTCTCAAGCCCTAATTGTTATTTTTTATTGTGGAGGATTACAGTACACCATAAATTATACTGCCATGCCACTAACCATTTAGGTCCAGGCAAAGGTTTGGTAGACTAAAGCTCAACCCCTGCTAGCGACAGCAAATAGCAGACAGATGTAACTTAGGGAGTATTTGTAAAGCATTTTGGAGTACTAAAACAGTTAAAACTAAAACAGTTAATAACTCTAAAGCATAAAACAATACAAATCCCATACCAATTTCTAAAGATAAAGTAAAATGTAATATTCGAACTGACACCAAACCGTCAAAAATCAATAAAGGGAAACTCTCATGTTTACCACCCTGGGGTCTCTCCTTCTCAGATGCCACTCTGACTCAAAGTGTTCAGATCACCACAAGAGGCCTTAGCACCTTGACTTTTATCATGTTAATAGTGGCTGCACTCTGCGCATAAGTTGCACTCAATATCTTGGATGAACATAGTGGATTTTAAAGAGCTCAGAGAGAGTAAGGATCACAACGAGCTTACAGAAAAAAACTAAAAAGCAATCGCAAAAGACCAAAACAGATCCCACTCATCCCAGACTCCCTGCTTAAAGCTAAAACGGAAAACTCAGCGACCCTCTACCCGTTGTGAAAACATTTAACTCAGTCCACGACATTGCCAAAAGCACCAAAGCTATCACTAACTAACTGCAAGTTTAAGTTGTGGTCATCAGGAAAGACCTTGCAATATGAATATCCAAAGCTGAAGGCAGGATCAGCTCTATTGAGGACTGCAATAATCAGCAATCAAAGCAACTCTAAAAAACAAAGTGATTTGTGAGCAATCTAAAGAGAGAGATCAAGGACTTGGAAGACAGAAACAGGAGAAGCAACCATAGAAGTGTTGGTCTCCCAGAAGATGTTGCGAATCAAACACCTATCTGGTGGATTTAATCACAGCATGGATTCTATCAGTCGCGGGCATCCTGTTCATACAAGAATTTGAAATTAAACATGCGCACAGAGTAATCTCCTTTAAATCCAAAAATGCTACAGCACCAAGAGCCTTCATATTCAAACACTTGAAACATCAACAGATGGAGCAAATCTTAACCCATATGTGTAAAGGCAAACCAATCAATTGGAGAGGCGCTTAGATTTCCATTACCCTGGATTTTACAAAGAAAACAAAACTACTTACAAGGCTTCTTTGTGTTGTCCATCTAAATATAAAATCACATTCAAAGGGAAAACAATTGATCTTTGTGGGTCCAGCGGACCTATAAACCTTCTTAGATAACAAAGCAGAAACTGGAATGGATAAAGACTTCTCCTAGTCCAGTGATACTCAAAGTATGGCCCGGGGGATGCATTCGGCCCTCCTGACCTTTACATGCAGCCCCCTGTGCAGCAGCATTGGGCTGCCGTTTACTCGACTCAGCACTAACATTAAAAAAAGTTAAATATACAGCATGCACTTATTTAAGGTTAATTGCAGTTAGAGAAAGGACGTAACTAGGCACTTAACTTTAGGAACCCCTTCATTTTTAAAGACAGCCACTAAATAGACATGCTTCGCTTCCCCCAACACCCACTTTACAGCCCCCGCTGTCATTAGTGCGGCCCTCTGTCACACCATAGACCAAACTTTGTGGCCCCCGGGAAAATGTTTGTGAGTACCCATGTCCTAGTCTATCCCTCCAAGATGAAGCCCTATCCTGACTCCTAATTTCCTATCTCCCATCCATACTATTAGTTGATCAACAGTAAGTGTGAGCGGGAAATCCGTTACGCTCGCGGATTTTGCAGATTTTTGGGAAATCCGCAATCCGCGAATTTTGCGGATTTCCCGCAAAATCCGCAAAAAAAAATCCGCGAACGTAACGGGTTCAAAAGTTGAACGCCCACTCATGCAACTATTTTACAATGGCGCCAGCAAGCTGCCAGCGCTGTTGTAAAATAGTTACAAAGTTAGCTTGCACAGGAACCACTAGATAAAACGAAGCAGGTGCTGCTTTATTTTATCTAAGTGCTTCCTGTGCAAGCTAACTTTGTAACTATTTTACAACGGCGCTGGCAGCTTGCTGGCGCCATTGTAAAATAGTTATTTACACTTACAGCTCACTCAAGGGACCCCTGCGCCCTTCGGGGCGATTGCATAGTAACACACACATGGTCGCTCGAACTAGTTGATGCTCAAATTCAGTGACTCATTCATTAGCCCAAAAACAATCGTGAGCATCGTCGAGGCTGGACAGGTGTGCCTTCTTCCCAAATCTACCGTGGAAAATCAGCTGTGATGCTGGATAGGCTTTGCATCCTTGACTTTCACGAGCGCAATACCCGAACTTCTTTCTTTTCATCTGCTGAACTGATCTTTCTCTTCGCTCGAACTAGTTGATGCTCAAATTCAGTGACTCATTCATTAGCCCAAAAACAATCGTGAGCGTCGTTGAGGCTGGACAGGTGTGCCTTCTTCCCAAATCTACCGTGGAAAATCAGCTGTGATGCTGGATAGGCTTTGCATCCTTGACTTTCATGAGCGCAATACACGTGCTGTTCCTGTGACCAGGAGCTTCTTTCTCTTCATCTGCTTGAACTGATCTTTCTCTGACCTTTTATTTACACAAGAGGCACATACCCTACTGGGCACATTGTGTTCGCACGGGTTTCTGCAAGTTCGCACGCGTTTTGTACAATTTCGCAATTTGCGAAATTGTACAAAACCCTCGCGAACTTGCAGAAACCTGTGCGAACATAAAAAAAAAATCCCCGAATTCGCGGGAATTCGCGGATTTTGCGGATTGCGAGTTCGCAAATCCGCAAAATTCGCGAGATTCGCAAAATTCACCAATACTTAATCAACAGTCTAATTACTTGACTGATGTGATAGTGGCTTCCTCCTGGATTTAAGGTCAGACAAAGAGGGGGTCAGCAATAATTGCCCTCTTTTTGACCTGGCACCAAATCTTAATTTTGTGGTTTGCATTGTGCTTTTATTAGTTGGATACATTCTTACCAGATTTAAATTTAAATGTCTTATTTAGGGTGTTCTGCTCTCTGTACACTCCTGTAGGATGTACATTATAGCTATGACACAGCTTGTCAGATGAATACAAAGCCTTTTTCCGTTACATATCTTTCATATGATCTCGCTTGGTTAAACATATGTTTAAGAATTACCAGGGTCATGGGATTATGTTAAGCGTATGAATAGCTTGCAATTTGTCAACCCTTTAGAGGTTCCCCTAATTACCTTTATGCATAATATTTTCCTAGGTTCGGTATTTCAGATTCTTTCTCACTTCTTATTCACTGCTACCTCATGGTGTTCAATGCTTTGGCATGCAGGATTATGTTTGCGGTAAGTATGACCCCTTGGTAGTTCATGCATGCAGATATGAGTCATTACCCTAAAGTACTTCTTCAGGCACAATGGTTCCAGTTAATTTCCACTCACGTTTGTGTACTGATTTCTTGAATTTACTACAATAGCAATATATAGTTATGTAGGCCTTTTGTTACCACAAATATGACAAATAATCCCTTTGTCATTTATCTTATACATCAAGGGTGTTTGTGTTTTTTAGCTCTCCGTTATTATGTTATTATGTATTCTCTTGAGATGTAAAAAGTGGATTGATTTATTTACATCTGCTCATTACTCACCATAACTTGTTTGCACAAAGTTTTCTAAAATTGTGCACACATCACAGCTCTTTCACTTCGGGGTGAAAAATAAACTGCCATGCTCAGAAGCTGTAGCTAAGAAAAATTTAGTTTTTACACCAATTTTGAGAAAATCACAGTTTTTCCCTCATATCTGCTGTTCAGGATAACACGGGCGCATGGCTAATTACTAGACTACAATTTGTTAACTCAAAGATATATGCTGTTGATATTTATGCTCCCAACAGTGATATTCTGTGATTCTGGTTGTCCCTCACTATTAAATTAGTGGCCCTTCCCCGATAGCTTCTATCATATGTAGTGGCGACTTCAATTTCACAATACACCCAATCACTGACAGAGATATGGCCTTTAAGTTCCATCCCCCTTAATCACAAAAAGATATTCACAAGTTCTGCTCTGCTCTTCTCCTGGAGGCTACATAATCCTCCAGGGAGGGATTTCACCTTTTTTTCCCATCCCCATCAGGGTTGTTTGAGAATTGATTATCTTTTGGTCGACTTCTCCCTTTTACAAAATGTTGTCTCTTCATCAATCAAACCCACAGCGACGGCTCGTGGAGGGAGTTACGGTGGGGCAGGAGGGTGGGGAGGGGGAGGGGCAGGGCGGAGGTTGCTAAAAACCGGCATATGGATAATTGCAGGTAAGTAAACAATTTAATTAATAAAACGAATTTCGTAGTGCGCCTTGCATCGCAAAATGCAATGCAGTGCGAGCTACGAAATTCGTTTTATTAATTAAGTTGTTTACTTACCTGCAATTATCCATATGCCGGTTTTTAGCAACCTCCGCCCTGCCCCTCCGCCTCCCCACCCTCCTGCCCCACCGTAACTCCCTCCACGAGCCGTCGCTGCAAACCCATATGTATCTCAAAGCATGCAACCATTGTTTACTCCTTCACAATCCCTCCCCCTTTGCCCAAAAATTAACTCATGGTGTCTGAAAAGCAAAATCCTAGATGATCCAGCTGAGAAACTAAATCTGGCCCATACGATTAACATTTTCTTACAAGATTAATCTGGTTTTGTCTCCTTCCCATTAATCCCTTGGGATGGCCTGAAATGCATGATCCGTGGTACATTATCAAGCGTATGGCATGCAAAAGACAAATATATCATTAATTCAGCTGAATCCCTATCTAAAGAAATTAAAAACCAGGAAAAAGAAATTGAAATATTGATATTATGCACTTATAAGCAGAATGGATGATCTGGCAATCCACGCAATAAAAGGGAAAAGCTTCCTTATCTTAACAGAGCCGTTTAATCTCTACAATTGAAAAAAAATATCTCCGTTATTACTAGTATTAAGGACACCATGGCCAATCTCAAAGTAAACTCCAATACCATAATGAATAAATGTCTTTCAAAACTTTTACGTAAAGCTATACACACCCCTCTTTCAAATCTCTGAAGGGTTGTGCCTTGAGTCCCTAAATTAAATACCTCAAACTCACATGCCTGAAAGCGACAGGCTAGACCTAAACAAACATATAGAAAGAAAAGAAATCCTCATGAGAAGCTTCTGGGCGCCTGGAACACATGTTTTTCAAAATCAAAATTCCTAGCCCCTTTTGCGAACAAATATTGAACCAAAGAACCACATATTAAAAATCCCCCTTTGTCCCGGTTTCCCTACTATAATCCTATGTCCTAATGATGCATCTCCGGCCTTGGATCTAGGTGAACTAGACTTTGCCTTCACTGAATCTCTTGTTAACAACTGCAGTAAAAGTCATTTTATAAGATTGGAAATCACTTAACACCGTTTTTTACCACAATGATGGGCATGTATTTTAGCTACGAGGCTCTCACATTTCCAATACAGATAACCTGGACATCCTATCATCGTGAAGAGAATTTGGGTAACTCTGAACTTTTTTTTCCAAGAACACCATTCAGACACACATCCTATGTGACCCTTGTAAGTTTATACCTTCTCCATTTTGTCCCGTTCAGTGACACATGTTTATAAGTTCCCTCTTAATGATACTTATCTCTCCCCCTTCTTTTCAGTTTCCCTTTGATTGCAGCTCTTCATAGTACATTATTCCGTCTTCATTTTTTTTTCGATCTACTGTACATGGATGAAATCTTACATTGTTTTGTGCCCCGTTCTTTTGATATTAACCCCAATCACCATGTGGTTCTCTTTTGGTAAATGTTTGTCTCATTAATATTGAGAGATTATCACATTCCCACTTATTATTTTTAATGTAGCTAATATGGATCCATAGTAATAATGCCTATTGGACATGGCCCATATCTACTCTCGATATACCAGACTCAATGCGTTCTTAGAATTTTCTTTATTGCTCATTTCACACTAATGTTTGCATTTTCTCCTTTGCTTAAAAATTTAAAATGTTCAATAAAATATATTACATTTAAACTAAAATTTAGAAGAGAATTTTTTACCTTTGAAAAGGATTATTTTTACAATTTGCACTACAGATTTTACATTGCAGCATTTAGGCTACAGTGATAGACCTGAAACCATGTTTTTATTTGTCAAACTAGAGGATGGCACAATAAGTGCTGCAATCCACAGGTGGCATTTCACTTCTCCGCCATTGGTGCATTTTTGCACCGTACACTATGGTCTTATGGAAAAGTTAAGTAAGAAAATCATGGAATCGCCAATTTCTTCATTATTTAGGGGTCAGAGAACATAGACAGCAGTGTCCCAGTGTGCAATGCAGAAATACATTCAATCAATTAATTACTGCATTTGTAAAGTGCACTACTCACCGGTGAGGGCCTCAAGGCGCTGGGGAGGAGGGGTGCTGCTACGGCTGGAATAGCCAGGTCTGGAGAAGCCTCCTGAAGGTTAGTAGGTCCTGGGTCTGCCTTAGGAGGGTGGGGAGGATGTTCCAGGTCTTGGCGGCAAGATGGGAGAACGATCTGTCGCCAGTGGTTGCTCTTGGGATGCGGGGGACGGTGGCGAGGGCGAGGTCGGCTGAGCGGAGCTGTCAGTTTGGGGTGTAGACAGTGAGTCGTCTGTTGAGGTATGCTGGTCTGGTTTTGTGGAGTGCCTTGTGAACATGGGAGAGGAGCTTGAAGGAGATCCTCTTGTTGAGGGGAAGCCAGTGCAGGTCTCTCAGGTGTGGTGTGATGTGGCTGTGGTGAGGGATGTCGAGGATCAGGCGAGCAAAGGCGTTCCGTATGCGTTGTAGATGTTTCAGGAGTTTGGCCGAGGCTCCTGCGTAGAGGGCTTTTCCATTGTCCAGCCTGCTGCTGATGAAGGCCTGGGTGACTGTTCTTTTCGTTTCGGTAGGGATCCACCTGTAGATCTTGCAGAGCATGCAGAGGGTGTTGAAGCAGGAGGACGAGACAGCGTTGACTTGCTTGGTCATGGAGAGTGTTGAGTCGAGGATAAACCCCAGGTTGCGTGCGTGGTCGGTGGGTGTTGGTGCTGCTCCCAGAAAGGACGGCCACCAGAAGTCGTCCCAGGCTGAAGTGGTGGAGCCGAGGATGTGGACCTCTGTCTTGTCTGAGTTCAGCATTAGATGGCTGTTCTTCATCCACCTTCCTGGAGGTTGGTTTTTGTGTTGTGGGTGTCCTTGGTGAGGGAGAGGATTAGATGGGTGTCGTCGGAATTGTAGATGGTGTTGAGGTCGTGCAGTCGGGTGAAGTGGGCGAGTAGTTCATTAAGTACATAATTGGGTTCACCCCACAAAAAGGGATATTTTCTCACATTGAGAATCTGAAAATCATTCAATATCTATGGAGGATTCCATGATACTAATAAATGTGTTGAAAATGTAAACATAACCCTAATTACATTTCTGATATGCAGCCTCAGATTTATAAAGATTGAGTCCATAGAAAACATTATTTTAAGTTTTCATCTGAGTTTTGTTTTAATTATGCTAAATGTGATGTTGTATTTTTCCTCAGAAGCATGTCACCAATACAGTTATGATTCTATGAACTGTTCCAAGATATCAGAATTCTACCATTCTATTTACAAACAACATATTTCATTTAAACAGTAATTTATTACAGTCACAAATGTAATATTTGAAAAGTGTACTTGCCCATTCACCATTGTGGAATTTCCTCATTCATACCTTTTGGGCATTTCTCAGTGGGACACACTGAAAAATTAGATGGACACTAACAATCATGTAACAAACATTGGAAAAGCCTATAGGTCCAGTGCTGGCTGCCAGCCTTTCAGTTTGCCAAAACATGTTTTGATTTGTCACGTTTAAAAAAAAACTATATTGCTGCCTAAGCTGCTGGCATAAACCATAAATATTATTTTTGGTCCAAAAAAATACACATTGCTGTAGATTTCCCTGGTCCTGTTGGGAATTACTTTGGGCATGGATTTGCTAATTGAGAAAGAGTAGATTACTATCAATCGGAGTAATATTGTCCCCTGTTGTAGTGGGCATATTCACTGTAACATGAATGACACATCAAAAGAGTAAGACCAATAAATGAAGGGGGCTGGTTGAAATCCTTAGAAGCCTCTCCAGGCAAAAGTAAATAAAAAGTTTATGTCAGCGATGTGATCAGTGATCTCATCAATGATGTCATTAAACATGTCATGAGTGATGTTATGTATGAGGTCATAAGCAGTGCATGGAGGGGCTGCAATTTATATTATAGTTAGCGCAGTATCTATAACTTGGGAATTTCAGTGAGACAGAACCATTGTGAGGTAAGTATAACACTTCATACATCTAATGATAGTGATCCAATTTTCCAGTTAAACATTATCATTTTATAGAGCTCTCTGGTACCTCTAGAGTCACCAGATTGCAATAAACATGTCTGAAACTAAGGAATTAATTTATAAACCTCATATGCTGGTGAATTCTATCCCTGATAAGATCACAAATCACTCAACAATGCTAAAGCTTTGGGCATAGGCATTGCAAAGTTACATACGATGTTCTTTTACAGACAAACACACTGTGAAATGAGTACTCAGAAAGATATCAAGCTACAGTCTCTCACTGTTCTTTTTTCACTCTATCTCTTTATTACATTTTTGCAATTTACATACATCAACAAACAGTGTAGTTGGTACAACAGGTAGGGATCAGTACAGTTTATCAGTTTGGCATACGAGGGTGCCTCTACTCTCTACTGAGCCACAACCAGTGCACAATTAATGTCAACCAGGAGTCGAGGACCCTTTAATGGCATCTTAAACAATTAACCTTAACCAAAAACTACTGCTGTAGCCGTGCAGGACCTATGTGTATAACAGGTAGCTGCAGTCCAGAATGAGGCACAACCCAAGACACTTGTCGCACCCATGTGGCAGCCCATATGTTCATCCATTCCTGGTGTAGGGACAGAAGTGACTGAGATCCAGGGCATCGGTTGGGGGAAGGATGAAGACCAGAAACACTGTATAACAGGCCTAGATGTAGCAACGAAATTGTCAACCGCCTTCCCAGCCTATACCCAACAGTCCAACATCTGTGTTGCCCCCCCCCATGCACCTCAGGACCTTGCTCTATTTGTGTTCTATGTGGGTGAGTGACTTCTTGGCTTCCACTTTTCCTAAATAGTCGTCCCAATGCGCATTTCGGGTGCCCATTCCCCCCATGCCTGGAAACCCAACACCGCAACTTTTGCATTTGCCCTATTTTAAATGTCTCTGACCTAGCCCCTAACATCCAAAGGCTGCCACTACCTTCCAAGATATGGAATAAGTCTCTTTGCCAGTACCAGAGTCAGGTCTCTAAATCCACTCACATGTTTCTCCATCTTGTTTGCCCTATGATGACCAGCAGACAAATCTCAATAGTCTTAGGTATGAGTCTCCCCACTATCTCTGATATGCACACTAGCACCTTCCCTCTATCACCGGGCAACTCCATACAATGTGCAGAAAGCCTGCATTTTTCGCTTGGCATTGGGTGACAGGTCAATTCTGCTCCATGGTACATTAGTCCTATCCTTTTGGGAGTTAAATATATGTGGTCTAAATAATTAACTGTGTATATGTCATTCTGGCATTTGTGGAGATCTCTTTCACATTATTCAAACACCTGGCCCACACCTTGGGGATCACTTGCAGTTTTTAACGATGTTGAAATGGACTTTTAATGTTCAGATTATTCCTTTGATGAGAATGTAGAGGCAAGTGAACTTGATTTCAGGAATTACTCAGAATATTAAAGTTCTTAAGATTAAAGACTGTCTCTCATTATGTTATGTGGATTAGTTAAACGCACTTGTCACCTGCGAGGGTATCCTGATGCTGAGCCATGTTACCATAGGACAAATGTGTTGCAAGTCGTCTAGTCTGCTCGTAATGAGGACATGTGTGATGATACTTCTGGTGGTCTTGGGGAGCCACTTGAAGATCGTATGCAGTATTCATAGGATGAGGAAATATGTGAAGGCGACTACATTGAGCTGGAATGCGATGATGAGGAAGAGAAACCATGAGAAGGTGACTGCATTGATCTGGGATGCCATGGTGAGTTTGTTGTCCAGGATGAGTCCTACGTTTCTGGCATGATGTGATGGGATATGCGTGGTTCCAAGTTCCATGGGCCACCAGAAGGAATCACAGTGTGAGCTCTTGTTCCCAAAGATAAGTGCTATGTTGAGCATCAGGCAGTTCTCTTTCATCCAGTTCGCCACGTTGGTCGTGCAGTTAGGGAAGTTATCTTTGGTGGTGTTGCAGTCATCTGTCAAGGACAGGATGATCTGTGTGTCATCTGCATATGAGATGGTGTTTATCCTGTGGGTTCTGATTCTGTTTACGAGCGCTGATATGTATATATTGAAAAGGGTTGGGCTGAGGGACAGTCCTTTTGGGGCTCCACAGATTCGTTTCTTCTGTTCTGAGGTGTGTGGTTGGAGTCTCAAACTAACCCTCTGGTTTCTGCCTGTGAGGAATGAGGTTATTCATTTAGTGATAGTCTTTGCATTCCCGTGTGATGTAGTCTTGGATTCGAGCATGTGAAGAGGTCGAGAAGGATGAGTTCTGCGATGTTTCCTCTGTCGAGAATGGCCCGGATGCCATCTGTGACCACGATGAATGCTGTTTCGGTGCTGTGGATACTCCAGAAGCCTGATTGCATGCTGACTGCATGCTGTGCAGCAGTTTGTGGTATTTTAGCTGACCGGAGAGTTTCTTGTTGATTGCTTTCTCCAGGACTTGGGCTTGGAATGGTAGCTATTAAATGGACTGATAGTTACTGAGTTCATAAAACTTTGTTAAATTGTGTCATCTTATAGAAATTAGAAAAGAATCGTTCTCTAGTAACTGTGGTTTACTTACAATTAGGTAAAAAATAAACGTAAGGGATAAAAGGTTCTCTGTGTTTGATCCTGATCTCCTGCCATTAAGGTTATAATGAAGATGATATCGCTTATTCGAATGGTCCTCCAATAAAATTTCATTCTCACGGGACTGGTGACACAAAAATCAAAGTGAGGCAGTTAGGAACTAGTCATTAGCTTCTCCGCCCACACCCCTGGTAGGAGAAAATGCGATTGCAAGTACAGTGGTGCTGCAAAGCACAGCTACTGCTGGTGGAGGCGAAGAGTGGGCTGATGGCTGGTGGGCTTATTGGGTCAAGGTGCCTGTTGTTTTGCTCCAGGGAAAAGTTTGAGAGCAAAACTTGCTTTGACTATTACTGCTATGTCTCAGGAGCATGGGGCAGTGTGTGAAGTTAAACAGCGCAGTAGAGAGCAGTTGATTTGGTTGCAATTAGGATGAATGTATAACTGGGAGTTCCTCACACTTTAACTAAGAGTTTATTTTTCAACAGCATCAGGTAGTGTAAAGCAGCAAGGGAGGAATGGAGTCGGAAAGTTGCTGACTAAGCGCTCAAACCAACTAACGGCATGAGTGAGGGCATACATGACTCTGGGTTTCCTCTGCTCAGAGGCGCTCAGCAGCTGCTCAGCTTCTTAATGGAGTTGGCTGATGGAAGTACACAGAAAGCATGGATGCTCTGAGTTTCTTTGGCCGAATTGTCCGACAACACACGTCCTTATGATACCGTACCACATGCAACACAAAAATGAATAAGACCTACTTTTACCCAATCACCAAGTCGAATAAAAACTGCTGCCGAAAAAGTACACATTGGTGAGACACAAAAAAATGTGATGAACAAACCACGAAGACAGGGCCAGAGGGGTACTCAAACAACAAGCCAATGACGCAAGAAGGTGGACCATCCCCTTTTGAACGATATGAGTGTGTTATGCCGACAAAAGGTCGCCAGAAAGCTACAGCTATTTGTATGTCTTCCCAAAATAAGTCGAGACTTCAGAGTGTTTACTATAAATTAATTGAATTTTGAGATAGAACATGTACACACCGTTGGTGCGTCTAATATCTCTGAGCATGTCTTGCTTTGAAATATATACGGTAAAATCCTCTTAAATTAATATTACAAGGCTTACAAGACAAAAATAACACGATTTCCAAACAAGCAATTCAAGCTTGTCAAAAAGGGAGCACCGCAATACATCATAATTATTCTAACCGTGTTGCATATTCAACCCTTATATGTTATGTCATTTTTCACCTCTTTCTCGTCCTCACATTACCTAGCAAAAGGATGAATGTAATGTCATCTGATGTCTGACTAATGTAACTAACAGCTTGCTTCAGCTGCGAGGCCAGGCACTAACGTGATTTGAGATATCACCCTCCAGGTCATACTCACTGAGCTAATATTATCTGCTAGAGCTAGACGGCATCGAAGGGGGGATGTTGTAGGATTTTGAAGCCCGTATATTTGGGTTTCATTACACCGTGCAGCTTGGACTTCATTAAGGCAGATTCATAGCCAATAACGTATTCAGTGGAGTGGATGGGTCTCTCCTCCAATTAAATCTGTTTATGTTATGTTATCGCTTCATATAAACAAGTGCCTCAGTCTATCACGGATAGAGGCCGCAGGATGGATGCCCCGGATGAGATTCATGCGCGTGTCTCTGGTAACGTCTTTAGACGTTAACCTTGTGGAAGGAGCACCTTCTCTAGGCCGTTTCAGTATTTTACAAAAAACGGGCGAGGTATCGACATTTTTGGGGAACGATTTACATTTTTACCTGGGTCCTGAGGCAGCCACTAAAATGTATTCAGTTATGAGTCTGAAAAACATCATGTCAATAGCGCTGCAGAAACGTTTTAATCAATTAGCACGGACGCAGTTATCAATAGCTCAGCACTGCAGTCGTCCCAGAGCCAAGTGGACCGAGGAGCTCTTTGCCTCTGTTAGAGCAGTTTTTAAAATGGGACCTGGGGATGAAGGTCCATTTCCCCCACTTTCACTAGGAATGATATTGCAGCCCTGTTGAACAGTCGTCCTTTGTACCCGTATGCTGGCAGGTGGTGTATACATATGTGAGTTATTAAACAGACAGTCACAGGTATTAACATAATTACGGGTGTGTAGAAGATGGTATCAAGCATGACCATGCCAATTTATCAGTGGCTCTTCATCCAAGGAAAGCTGTATGTTCCCTTCTTTGTACCGCTGTTTCTATGGCATGTTTTTTGCAGTTGGAAATTCAGTTTCTTTGCTTCTTGTATATTCTCTCCTCAAGATTCATTTTGTATATGTCTTTAACTTCGAATCAAAGTTATAGCAATCTGGACTTTAACTCTAATTGCATGAGTATTCTGCAGACCAAACGCGCAGCTTCAAAATCATTACCACAGTTTCTTTATTCATCGTTCATATGCTTTAATCATCTCCTGAAATAAAAGGGTAATATGGCTCATGAGAATATTCTCTCTGCTTACACCCTGCTCAGCATGATAACAGAGTATAGGCATCTGGGTGGGATGCTTAATTCACCTAATGCTGAGGAGTCGAAACATGAAATTTGCATCACTGTCCTTCTGCATCACATTAAAGTTAATATTTGTTTTTGTTCAAATTGAAGCATGGTTTAGCAATCGCTTCTCGGTGAGAATATATAAGTGGAATCCATAATGTCTCTGAAGTAGCTTGAACATTTACAGGCTTTAAATAAATGCATGAAATGCCTATACATTTGTAGGGTCCTTTTTGCTTCTTTGTTCTAGGATTTCGGGTCCAGGCAGTATGAAAAACAGGATCCACAGGAGAAAGTCCCCTACTATTTGCCAAAGTGAGCGTTACTGGCATTGTCATAGGCAGTTAATCCAAAAACTAATTTTCTGCCTTGAAGCAATTAAATACCATTTGATGTTGAATTCGATCTCGATGTTGCCATCTTTGTGCAGTATCATCATGACTAAAAGGGTAATGGTTTTAAGTCTTACATGTCAAGTGATGATTTCCCTGAAGACTACACCTTGGCACTAACAGAATGGCCTATGAGGTACATGGTGCGTGTAATCTTCATACTATATAAATCCATTGAAACAAGCATCATGTGCAATACTGTCTTCAACAATGAATGTATTAGCAGGGCCAGCTCAGCTCTTTAAATCAGTGCCAATTAAAAAGTAGAAAAAGTATATCTGTAAAAAAAAACGTCAATTTGGGAAGCAAGACCTCTAACAATTAAAGAAATTAGGATGATATAGAGTGTCAACAGGTTGGGCGAACGGCAGGTGGAGTAGTACTGCCATGTGGCTGAGGTCTCTCTGCAGGGTAGACCATACAAAACCTAGGGTGAGTTCCTTGTAGGGTCACCAACTGAACCTGATGCTTTCGTATTTCCAGCTTTAATGGGCTCACCTTACTGAAGTATGGGGTTTGGTAGTACTGCACTTTCAGTGTACTTATTTTTTCTATTCGAAAAATGCAGCTAATGGGGATGACTTTCTACCCGGTGAGGTCTTTTTCAGCCTAATGAGCCGAAATGAGGCCACTAAAACTTGGACTTACATCATCACAGGTGTCAGAAAGGCTTTCACAAAATATTCTTTTTCTGTGCTTCTCATGTTGCTTAGGGTCCAAGTTCTGGCCTCTGTCATGTTTTGAAAGGGCGTCTGGGGAAGAAGAGAGTCTCCTTTGTGGCAAGAAATGAATGATCTGTTCCTGCCTGACACTCCCACCTTTATCAGAGACAAGCTAATGTTGTGCTGGTGGGGTGGACGTATAATTCTGTTAATATCGGTGAATGCAATGACAATGTATGCCATTGTATATGTACAATAACAATGTCAATACCAGTAAATACAATGTCGATGTGTGCCTTGACAAATGTATGCATAATAATGAGAATGTCAGTAAATGAAATATAAATGACGCCATGTTCTAAATACTCATAATAACAAACGCGTACCTTGACCACTTAATAATTCGATGGTATTTTTCCTCTAGTTTGTATTCTATGCGAGAAGGCATAAGTAAGGATGCTGCTTTATTCTATTTTAGCATTATACTGAGTAGAGTGTATTTCTCTGTGCTTTTCCAACTTTGCATGTGTGCTGCACTATGCCTAGTATTTTGTACAGGAATGTTATCCGTCCTGTACAAAACCAATGCTACACTCATGCACACACCCTTGCGCTGCGGTGCTATGGTGGGTGCATGGCACATGACAGCTGAAATCAGCACCAGTACAAGGGAAAGGGGAGGAGAGAGCCAAATCTCTGAAGATATGATGCTCTCCTGCTCCCTCCCTGTTGCACAACACAGCACAACCTCGCAGGGAGCTGCGCTGCATGACTTTTTTGTAAATTTCCCCCTTACATTATCTAAAGGTGGTATTTCAAAAAGAGTAATGCTAAATCCAACTTCACCAATAAGGAGGAATTATCACTACCATTTCAAACATATGAAACATGAAAAAGCTACTCGTCTCTGATTAGGAAATCCAGCTTAAAAGTGTATTAAAGAATTCCCAATGCTGGCCTATGGGAGAGGTAGGCCTCCCAGTAGAGCTATCCTAGAGGCCTTTGAGAAAGATAACTAATCAAACATCATCTAAACTCACTATTGTGAGTAATGTCAGATGCCCGAATACCGAAAGATGGTTTGATGGTATATGTTTTACGACCCATAGGGAGTTTTGCAGGCCCTAAAATTCATCCCCAGAGACGAGATGGAAATGAAGTGTAAAAGAAAGGCATATAAACTAGCAGTCCAGAATAGGAAGAAGAACAGTTAAGAGAGCAGACTTGGGAGACTCTGGGGCAAGCTGGTGCCCTGATAGATAGCTCTAAGTTTTTTTTTGGTAGTCAACAGTCCCTTTTTTTCTGGAACTCCAAACTCTGACACTGACTGTTTAATTCTGGCCGACCAATGGGTGCAGCATTTCGGCCATATATTCAGCGGTACTAATTTAGGAGAAACTGAGGAGTACAGGGAAGATGGGCAAGCTAGCATACTGCTTCATTTTAGTTTCAACGAGGTCTATAACGCAATTACCTCCACATCTTGAGGAAATCTTGTGGCCCTGACGGGGCCCAGTAGACTTATATAAGGCTGATCCAAACGTCCAGGCTAGGATTTTAGCACACATTTTTAACGCAGCATATTCACATGGTTTTCCACCATCTTGGGCATGGGCAGTCGTGAGTGCTGGTCTTGGCGTGCACAAATTATGCAAAAAAAGAACACTCTAACTAGAGCAAAGGGGACTACATTTAATTTTGCTAAAAGATTAGGGTCAAAACCCTTCTCTTCCCTGATGAAGATATATAAAGAAAAGTGCTTCCCTATGGCAACCTATGGCTCTGACATTGAAGACATGGAAGGAAAGGACATTCAGAGAGCCGAAGACAAGTTTATGGGAGAGTTTTTGCAGTCCCGCCCACTCAGTAGCCGTCGGTGGTGGTTGTGCTGCTGGGCGGTGATGTGGGGTGGGGGAGGGGCAGGGTGGTGGGTAGTAAACTATGGAATATGGCCAAATACAGGTGAGTAAACATATAAATAAATAAAATTAATTTAGTTGCGTGCACTGCAATAAATTGTGCGATGCAGCGCACGCAACAAAATTCGTTTTATTTATTTATATGTTTACTTACTTGTATTTGGCCGTATTACGTACTTAACTACACTCCAACCTGCCCCTTCCCCACCCCGCGTCACCGGCCGGCAGCCCTCCCACCACCAACCGCTACTGAGCCCACTACCCCGGCATTTATATTACATGAAGAATTAGGGGTGGGCTATATTTTGGATCTGATAGCAGTAGCCCCCATGTTGTGCTGGCTGAGAGTTTGGGCCAGCCCCATTACTAAGTTAAACCAGCTAATAATTACTGATTGTGTAGCGCTGGATGGAGCTGTGCACATCCCTTGGTTAAAGTATATAATGGATTTGACAAAATGGCTCGGTTGCTCAGACTTATACCGTAGCCCTAAATCTTGGAATAGTCAACAATCAGAACCAATAAACAACATTTCCTGGTCAAGCGACAGGGACTTAGGGAAGAAAAGGAGGTAGCAAAACCAACGGTGCGAAGATATGTTATATTACCCCTGTGCAATCAAGTTCAATCACATCTACTTGTCTTTAGTAATGCCTTTCATCGATTTGTGCTAACCTGATTCCGATTGCATTTGGTTCCCCGGCTTTTGGCTGTTCCCCAAGGTTTTACAAAACCTGGTACCCTAAAACCTTCTCCTTACAACAATTTCTCTGAGCAAGATACGTTACATTTTATTTTTTTCTGTGATTATTATGTTTCATTGCACAAAAGGTTAAATCTCCATTACTCAGAGATTGTCATTTTACCCAAGTCAGGCCTGCTTTGTTGTACCTCCAAATGCTATCTTCCCCTATGGTCTGTTTTGAGGTTGCAAGTTTTTTACCAGGTGCCATGAGGTGCAGGAAAAAGTTGCTATTATAGCATCCATCTATGTTTATCTGTTTTGATTCTAGGGCCCATTTCACGTTAATGTTGGTTTTTTTATGATACATTATCTATTGTACTTGGCTTTAGCACGTTGCACTTCATGTGATGCCCCCGTCTTATCTTACAATTTGAATTTTGTCCCTTCAGTGATAATAAGAATGTTCCCATTTTAATGTGTTTAAAGGTCTTAAAGTTTGTTGATGAAATATACCACCTAGATGCATCATTGTAACATTTTGCGATTTCTTAATTGCGAAAATTAAGGAATCGCAATTAAGAAATCGCAAAATGCTATGCATCCAAAAATCGCGAATTATTTTTTAATTTTCCATAATTGCGATTCACAATTTGCGAATCGCAATTAAGGAAAACCCCTCCCCAAAAGGCCCGTAGGAATAAATGGGAAGGCATTCACATTTTGCGAATTTCAAATTGCGATTCGCAAAATGTGAATGCAATTTCAAGGGTACATGGGTTTTCAAAGAACCCCTCCCTGCACCCCTGAAATTGAACTGTAAGTGCAATTTACACACACACATGACCCAGGGACATGTGTGTGTGTGTAAATTAAAACTTTCAAATATGCAACTAGTGTATGTTTGAAAGTGTTCTATAAATTAGCATGAAGTTGAACTTCATGCTAATTTACCCCTTCCAAATTGCGAATTCGCAATTCTAAAGTAATCATGCATTGCATTTAAGAAATTGCAAAATTGCGATTTCTTAAAAGCAATCGCAATTTAAGAAATCGCAATAAAATTGCGATTTCTAAAATTGCGAAAATACCAAAATGCTTCATGCATCCCAAAAACGGGATTTCCATTCGCAAACGGCCGAATTTTGCGATTCGCACCGTTTGCGAATGCAAAAATCCTTGATGCATCTAGGCAATAGTGTTTTACCATCTCGGGGTGGCAATCGCAAGTCCCCCACTACTCAAAGCATTTGCCGCTGGCAGATGGAGAAAACTCAACCCCCGCTCTGCAATGTGGCAAATGCTAGGACCACCACAGGCGCCCATGGGCTATCTACACCACTGTTGAGTTGGTGATGGTGACAAACCAATGAACATGGTGATAGTCCTGATCTGTTTATTATGAAGTGTCATAATAAAACCACTAGACCTTTAGACAGAAGCAAGATTTATTTTTTTCTACTTGCATTCTTTTAATGTATCTTGTGATTGTGTGTGTTTTATTGCGGTTGCTTCAGAAGGTGAATGCAGGCATGAGTCATAGGATGGATGAATGGATGCATGAGTGCAGGATGAGGTGCAGAGAGCATGCATGATAATTTATTGAGTGCCTAAAACTGTAAAAAAAGAACAAAGGTAACCAGTACGAATTTAGCATTGCCAATGCACTACCTAAAGTACACCGAACAAATGTTACAGAATTAGTTGCAAACGTATCTTTTTTTCAATCCTGCTTATCAATGCCTTTAATTATGATGCCAATGCTAGGTTTTCTTGTTAACCACATCCAGCCAAAAAGGTAATATTTAATGTACATATGCTCCATTTGCACATGTAATGTTTTCTTTTACCACGACCAAAACCAAAACCTAAGATTTGCATCTGGCAGACAGCAGGGCATTAAAGGACAGCCCATCGTTGTGCCGGGGAGAACGTTAAATTAATGTTCTGTTTTGTTAGGAAACGTTTGTCTTCGTGACATATTCAACTAATACACTCCAGTCGCTTTAAAATATACAGACCAAACATTCGCATGGATGAGGCAGCTTCTCCACGAGTTCAACATTCTCAAATGTGATGGCATTTATGTAAGAAGGGACAAGATCTGCATTATATGCATCAAACATGCATTCCAAATGCCTTAAGAAGAAAATACGAGCAATGCATACCATCCTTTGCAAATATAATATCGCCTTCATTCAGTGTTTTAGTAACTTTTTTTATAATCCTATTTAATATACTTTGAATATTATTAACAATAGCAGAATAATTTGACCACAAAATGCATTGTTACGTGTTTCCCAGGTTAGCCTCTCTGTTCCAGTCCATGCCCATTCCATTCCCTGTAACAGAAATCACAAACCTCAAAAAGAACTTACATATCTTTATTCCAGGTGGGGCAAAACCAAAAAGCTCTTATTGCTAGAGGCGCAGTGTAGCCTGACTTGCCCCAACCTGGTGGAATATTATTGGGCATAACACCTAAGATATATGAGGGTGGTCCAGGAGAGTGAATTAAGCCTATACAGGTATCTCTTTGTCTTCATTTTTCCATCTCCCTTTGTTAATGTTTACATTTTCCACATTTAACCTGCTACATTATTTTTAGATAGGTTATTAAACATTTTATTAGTAAATAATAAATAAGTAGTATTTTCATATATTTTAACATCAATTTACATTTATTTAGCTATTTTAAATAACTTAGTTTAATTTACCAGATTTCCTGTCGGGTTTTAAGGCCCTACCTTCATTATTTTCAATGAGAGGGTGTTGCAGTCCCAGTGGCTGGCCATGTGCGGTGCTGGACTTACTACAATAGTGTAAGGTACTACAAAAGTGTAAGTTATTAAAAAATGCAGTTTGGGAACACTGGAAAGAAGTAATCTTACTCAAAAGAGTAAACCTAAAAGTGCAGTTTGTGAATCAGCACCAATATCTTTGCTTTTACACCTACTATTCCTACTACTACCTTAAACCTGATGTCATTATGTCTTCATTGAAGTCTGAATAATATTGTTAAAGATAGCTGCATCCAATGCAGCAGTATGTGTAAGGGACAAACTGTCTTGATGCCCAGTGGTTAAATGCAAAAACTGTGAATTAGGATAAATCATCACACATTTTGTTTATTCTTACTTTGACACTACACTGAATTCCGATTGTTGTGATGCAGAAAGACACTGTCACATTTAAACACATTAAACATTCCTATTAAACTAAAAAGAATGTCTACCATCTGCAAAATCTGTATTTCTCAAAATTAGAGGCTGAATACATTTTGGCTTCAAGGCTCGAATGCTTATTCCTAGTTGTTTCATGTTGTGCCTTTTAAGACATGAGATATGGTCAGTCTGATTCGGCTTTAGCAGCTTTAAAGGATTCATCTCTGTGACTGTAGGGCTTCGTTCAATTTAACACCACATAATGGCCTTCTTTTGACTATTCTGCATCCCATAATTTAAAGGGTGTGCACCAATATTCCAGAAGATAGGAGGGAGTTAGGATGAGCTCACTGCTTATCCATTTGTGACTGTATTACTCTGCTAACACCGAGTGCCCTTCATAAGAGGATCACTCGCTATTTCTTCCTTTCAAGGCAACGGTGGTCCCACCATTAGGGCGGTGGAGTATTGCCCCCCCTGCAGCTAGCGTCGCAAAGGTGAAAAATAAAAGGTAAATAAAATTAATTTATTACTATTTTATTTTTCACTTTCTCCAGTCCAGGCCTTGTTTGGTAGTAGGCCCACTGTTTCTGACTAGCTGCAGAGAACGTATGCCCACTCCACCAGTTTAGAGTGCACATGTCACTTTAGCCAGCTGTCTTGCGATGATGACCAGCATGACATACGTACTTTAAACCTCTCCACTCAACTGTCTTAGACTGCTGGATGGAAAGCAGACATTGGCCCCAGTGCCTGCGGGAGCGTCAAGGTAATTGGCTCAAGCCAATCCTGGTACTGCTTTCATGTTGCTTAACATTATCAGTTGCATGATAGCAGTGTCTGGATTCATATGCATAATTGGTATAAGCCAGCTGCAAGGGACTGAAGCACAAGGATCAAAGGAGGTGAGCCAGAGCAGCATGTAGTGGGTATGTACATTTAAAAAAAAATGTATAAACCACTGACAAACACTGTTAGATACTCACATTGCCTTCAGCCTGAATCTCAGAGCTATCAGTCATGGTTTGTTCTAAACACTGTTTATAACGAGCCATGCCTCACAGCTTTGACATTGACCTTAAAGGCATTGCTGTTCAGTGGTTGCTCCACCAAATAATTAGGGTTTCAGCCACCACTGCTTTAAGGCATCCTGGTCTAGTGGCATCCAAAGACATTTGAATGTCTTGAAGTTGACTGGGGTGAATTAGTAGACAGTAGGTTGAATAGACAGTAGGATGAATCAGAGCGGAAGAAAGAGCTCCATCGCTGCTAATCTGTTATCAGCTGGGTTGGAACTAGCCATTCTGCAAGATCATCCCCAAATTGTATGCCTTCAGCCTCCTGTTTTCTGAATCTGTTTTTGTTGACTTTGAGGATTCTGTGCATTTTATCCCTGCTAACCCATGCTAAAGTGCTTGTGCTCTCTCCTTAAAACATGGTAAAATTGGCTTACAGCTAATTGCCATATTTTATTTAATTAACGTTCCTATTAAAGTGGTATTACCTGTGCCCAGGGCATGTACATTGAATGCTACTAGTGGGCCTGTAACACTGATTGTGCCACCCACTTAAGTAGCACTTTGGACATGTCCGAGGCCAGTGCAGAATGTGTGTGCAGTTTTAAACTGCCATTTCAAATAATCATTTTGCCAGGCCCAGAAGTTCCTTTTTTAATCAATATAAGTCACCCATAGGGTAGACCCTGAACAGCCTATAAGCCTGCAAAATATTTAAATAGTTGGACATATAAATACAAGTTTTATATGTCCTGATAGTGAAAAACGATTACATTCTTTTTTCACTATTGCAAGGCCTACCTCTCCCCAAGGATAACATTAGAGTTACCTTAGTACATTTAATAAGCAATAACTTTCACACGGAAGCGGTAGCTCAATCATGCTTAGTGACTTTGGAATTGTAAATAGAAATCCTAACTCATGGTGAAGTCGGAATTAAGTTATATTGTCGAAAATGACACTTTTAGAAAGTTGGTGTTTTCCTGCCTTAGCCATTTGGTATCTGCAGCCTGTCTCTGGGTCACATGACTGGGTATATTTGACAGCTGGGCTTTGTGTATCCCTCCTTGACAGCCACACACAATAGGGAGCTTAGGTGCATTTGAATGGGCCATCACTGGCAGGATGGGAGGAAGGAGCTGGGCCCAGCCCCACGTATACTTGAATAGGCTGTATCTTATCTCCAAACAAAGGGCTGCATATCCCTGTAGTTAGTCCGAAGCCAAGACCAGGAAGGCTGGGCACCTGTTCATTTCAATGTCCTGCCTCTAGAAGTTTCTCCCCACTTCAAAGACAAAACTGGGAATATATACCAGCTTTTCAGTACACTTCTGGAACTGTGGATACTCTGCCAGGAAGGAGGACGGCTGTGCAGCTGAAAGGACTGCCACTCTGTTGGACGTCTGCCCTGTAGGACTGCTGCCCTGCTGCTCTAACCTACTTCTCTGTTGCCTGGGTAAAAAGGACTGGACCTGTATCTACAGAACTTAGAGCTCCTGAGTGACTCCAAGGGCTAGTTGGCTAGCCTCCTGAACTTAAGCCTTAGGGTCACAACAGGCTTCCAACAACCTTGGGCCAGCACCGTCGAGTCTACCCTGCTGAGCAGTGAACCCTTAGAAGTGGGCTTAAGGTGCCTTGTCAGCCTCTGTGGACACAGCAAAACCAACGCATCTCCTCCGCTACACGAGGCAACCCAAGCAGAACTGATGCATCACTGCTGCTGCATGGATAGGACAGTCTGCAGCCTCTTCAGAACTGCTACTGGGTGATTCATCTTTGGTGCAGACCTCGCATCCCTTGTCGACATCAGCCTCAACGATGATGCCAGACCCCACATTTTGACCCCGCAGTTCCTCTGAATTGACGCATTGCCTCCAATGCCCATCACTTCCTCAATGCAGGACTTCGCACAGTAAGCAACACTCTACAAACCATGAATCAAGGTGCTTTGTTCATCGGGCCTAACTGGGTACCTGTAGCTGGCCCATGATCCATCCTGGTCAGACTGAACTTTTGACTTTGTCCCAGTATGGCATGACTAGATATCTATGGTGGGTGCTTTGTATGTTTTGGTGCTGTTTTCCCAAAAATCTTTAAAAATCCATTTCTCCGGTTCCACTGATTGAATTTTGAAAAAACAGTGCATAGGGATGCATAGACCTGTTTCTTCTGGGAGGTTGGAGGAAGCATGCTTCAGACATTTATGGTGCTGAATAGTTGTAACAGACCTGGAACAGATACTGAACACAGAAACTGTGTACAAATAGTACTGGGACAGTAGAGCTGGTCCAAAATAACTGCACCAGAATATGATTTAACAAAATTCTTCTTTTCTGACGGCTTGAGGCAGTCAGTCAGACAGCCGCGGTCGGGTCATCAGAAAGCCTAATCTTAATCTGGATGGCCGTTGGAGATCCCAGTACTGCCTTATGGATGATGTTTTTCTCTAACTGCAGAGATAGCAGTTCGAGAAAGGCTGTCGAAGTCGGTGGTCTTTCAGCGGTCGGTCAGAGTACAAGATGCCTGCATTGTAATCCGACGGTCGGTCTGACTGGCATCATAATGAGGCCCTAATAAATTCAGGGACTGTTTTTTTTTGGGGGGGGGATTTTATGATGTACACTATTGATTTATTTAGCTAAAGCTTGAACAATTTGTAAGAATGTTTATAATTTTACATTGAAACGTTAGGACTCTTTAGCAAATTTCCATTATTCTTTATTTTACTCCTACTAATTTATTTATTTCCATTTAAAATTGTTGTGAACCTTTTAGGTATTTCCTTTTTAGCAATTATTTGTACTAAACAGTTTGTAGGAAACCCTATTTATGGCTGCAGACTTCACTGTTGACTTTCTATGCAGTTCCAGCTTCTCACCATATAAAAATTTACAGTGATCTCACACTTGTCGAACCAGACGCTGTACATCTTAGAACAAGCCTATGAAAATACATTTTTCTCTCTAAGAAAGCTGAAATTATGTTTTAAACTTGTGTGAAATCTTAATAGTCTGCAATTTCTCTTTACATTCTCTGATTACAGACACCCATAACTTTAAATCTGCATTCACGATATCCATTTCCCGTAGTTTCTATTTATTTTTTTTACTGTTTATATGGTGTAAATATGTGTCAGAATAGATCACAATGGATAAAGGAGGGATTTTGTATAAACTTGGAAAATGCAAAACCCTAAAAACTGGCAAATGCAAAATATATAAATGATGCAGATCCTGTAAAAAATGCCATTCCATTGACTTAAAGTAACTACTATAACTCATTCAATGTCATCGCATGCTTTAAAGAATATTACTGTTTGACACGAATCTGAAAAATGTTTTACCCATGGGTATTAGTCTTTCATGACCTTGCTGAGCTCTCCCCTGGAAAAGGACATCCTAACACTGTACATCCCAGGAGGAGGGAGACCCCATCATGGGCTATGTTAGGAGGGGGGAGAGGAGGGATGCAACCTACTCAAGCCACTGCTGTGGAAGCAGAATGTGCACTACAAAACTTGAGCACTTGTGGAGCATAAACGTTTAAGTTATATTACTCACTACCAACTTTAAAGACAATTATTCGAGCACACAGCAAATGTAAATTTTTCAAGTGTTATTGAAACACATCCCCCAGGTTAAATATGGAATTTCAAAATGCCCATTACGGCCAACAGCGCTGGTCCAAGCCAAATAAAACCCACAAAGTTGGGTTGAGCGTCGTCACAAGACACGCACCCAAAGAGCTAGGCACTGACTTGAGTAACAGAAGAACTGCTAGCCCTGAGAAAGGTTCAAGACTGAGAATGTACTTGGGTTAGTCTTCCAGCCCAATGTGTGGTAATTAGTAATCTCCCTCCAGGACAGGAGGGTCCTCAGAGCAGCTTGGCTCACCATCCAGACGCAGTTGGAGCCCCTCGAGCATCAGCAAGGTGGTATGTTTACAATATTAAAAAAACTTTATTGGTGGATTGAAAGTTTCTTAGTACTTATATTTTAGTTTAAAAGAATATTTATTAATCTTAAAATAGCATAAGTAGAATAATACAAACCAATTAAACAAGAGATACAGAAAATACTTAAGAAAAGAAAGAAAACAAAAAGGTACTACATTGTGTAAAAACAGTTATTTGTTGGAAAGCAATTACTAATAAACCTAGCATCAGCAAATGAAAAGGAGCATTAACCCAAACCTCAGATACACTACCTAAAAACACATTGGAGATTGAGAAAGAGACATTACTCTGAAACATTAGATTATTTTGCACCAAACTTGTAACAAGAATGCAGAAACTGGGGGGCAAATGAAAATTAAATGTTTCAAATCAGCTTGTGGCGAAGAGCAAGTCCAACAAGTATCTGGAATATAAAGGTTAATCTTGGGAAGGGTAGCAGGTGTAATAAAGAGTCAGTTGTAAATGAAAAAAA
The DNA here is from genome assembly GCF_964263255.1 of Lissotriton vulgaris. NCBI lineage: Eukaryota > Metazoa > Chordata > Amphibia > Caudata > Salamandridae > Lissotriton > Lissotriton vulgaris. The sequence continues at coordinate 1,381,437,361 of NC_141693.1, read as the reverse complement.
GTGTTTGTGTAGTGCTAGCTACACAAGAGGACTTCCTGATTTTAACCCTGATTTGTTTCCAGGAAGATATAGGTAGAGTTTTGGAAAGATCTTCCTCCCACTTGAGTTCAAGCTGAGACTTGGATCTCAAAGTGGATGTTCAAGCAAATGAGAATAAATAAGGGAAGCCGTGGGACACATAGGTAGGATGTCAGCTAATTTTGTGGATGATGAAGTATCAAAGGGTGAAATAGATTTTAAATAGTTATATGCTTGAACCATAGCCCCTGTAGAAGAAGAAATTTAGCTAGGAAAGTAGACGGATGGCTAAAATGATTCTGAACTTGAGCAAAAGTAAGAAATGCATCCCGATCAAATAAATTGATTAACCCAGATCAACCCTTTAATTCACCAGGATTTCAAGGAATAGGATGTTCTTTCACCTTAATAAATGGGTTATTCTATATTGTAGAATTCAACTTTAGGCTGTTTTGACTTTTCCAGGGACCTACGCGGTTTCTTATTACTCCAAAGGAAGGCAGATAGTAATGAATTAAGTTTCTCATAATGCTTAAGAGGAACATGTAGTGGAATATTAGAAAGAGTAAAAAGAATAACAGGACCAGCATCATCTTAACCCCTTCCATGTGTTCGTCGGCCAAGGGCCGTTGGGAGCACTACCTTGGTAGTGCTGCGCACATCCATTGGCCGACGTGACCTGCCCAATCTTTAAAGCCGCCGCAACGTGACAGAATTTGCACCGCGGTTAAGTGGTTAATTGTGTCCAGAAGGCCCCACCAAGACAAATAAAGAGGATGCCATTTGCTAAATAGAGAAGTGATTGTCTGAATACAGGTTTCCATTTAATTGAAATACTAGGCGAGATGTAGGAAAATTGAAGACCAAGATATTTAAGCTGTATGGATTGCCACATGAATTGATAGGAAGAAAAATCATGACAAAATGTTAATTTATTGAGGGGTAGAATTTCACATTTGCTGATAGTTAGCTTATAGCCGGAGACAGACAAATACAAATTGACTTCTGACATGAAGGCAGGAAGTGAAGAATTAGGTTGAGATATAAAAAATAAAATTTCAGCAGCGTATGCAGCCAATTTAACCTGCTGTGAGCCATAGATGAATCCAGGAATGTTAACATTCTGGCGGATCCGAGACACAAATGGCTCCAATGCTAGATCAAAAAGGAAGGGGGAGAGGGGACAACCTTGTTGAACCCCTCTGTGTAGGTTTAAAAAAGAAGATATTAGCCCATTGGCACAGATAGCCGCCTTAGGGGAAGTATAAAGAAGGGAAATGAGACTCATGTACTTCAGTCCAAAACCAAACCATGTTAAAGTTTGAAATATGAAGGAACACAGCACACGATCAAAAGCCTTCAGGGCATCTAAAGAAATGGCCGCTAGAGAATCGGGTAAAATTGCAGATCTAGAAATAATATAAAAAATAAACAAGTATTGTCTGAGAGAAATCTACCCTTGACAAAGCCAGATTGTTCCTTGCCTAAATGATCAGGGAGAAGCACTTCTAGCCGTGAAGCCAATGCTTTGGAGAAAATCTTATAATCTAAACTAACTAAAAAGATGGAATGATAGTTTTTACAAAAGTGTGGATATTTGCCCACTTTCGGAATTAAACATATATAGGCATCAAGAAACTAGCACGAGGAGGTAGCCCAAACTAAGCAAAAAGAATTAATTAACAGACAATTGGAAAAATGTGTATAAAACTCAACTGTAAACCCTCGGTGCTGGAGCTTTGTCTTTTTTAAGGGAAAACAATGTGAGTTGAAGTTCTGTTTGAGTAATAACCATCTCTAGGGAAGAAAAGTCGACTTGAGAATAAGCATGTTTTAAAATAGTGGAAAGATAACTTAAAATTGTAGGATCAGGAGGTGAGTATTTCGACGTGTAAAGATTTGTATAACATTGTTGGAATTGAGATAGTATATCTTGATCATGGTGATGAGAGGAACCATTGTCATCAATAATTAATTCAATTAATAATTTATTTTGTTTAATTTTCAGATAATTACCTAGTAGCTTTCCAGCTTTATTTTGACCTCCATAATACTTAGCGCTAGATAAGTTTGGCTTTAATTAATTGATTTAGAACTTGTTGAGAATTGGACAAATAGTAAGAATGTTCTAAAAGTTTTATTTTATTTAGAAGTAGTTTAGACCGGGATTGTGACAGACGTCTTTCATATGGCTGAGATACCCGCCACCCCCTCTCAACACAATCCCCAAAAGGAAGGGAAACCGGAAACTGTTCTTAAAGTTTTTGGATGTGGGATGGAGTGACCATCCCGGCCGTATTTATTAAAACAAAAGATTAAAACATTAAACGTTTTCATGTTATGTACAATTTCATTATCACATTACGATGTTTGGCTAACCTTAACATAATCTCTAATACAGAGGTTCTCCTAGCCGAACTAGCATCCTACAAAACATTCTCTAAGAATACTGAAATTGTACATCCTAACGTTTAAGGGCCAACGGCAAGGTCATAACCGGTGTCAAGATCCCTAACCAGACTTACCCCTCCCACTTAGGAGGGGCGATGGCACAGGGGCTTACCACAAGTGCAACTACTAACCATTTCCCTTGACTTGACGGGGGCACTTAAGACTCGACGCCATTTAAAGGTCGTTCGAACACTTGTGTGTGGTATCTAGAAGGTATCGTTGACCTCTCCCCACCCCACACAACTTACCGCATCTGCCGTCGCAGATGACACTAGCCCCGGGAAATTCCCCAGGAGGGGGCTGTAACCCCTCCTACAAAGGAAGGGGCCTTGACCGCCTTTCCTTTACTTCCGGCGACCCGCCCTTAGACGGGACCGCCTCCCCACTGAGGGGCCAATGGCCACCTCTCCCGAGCGCTCCCATCCGTGTTGGGTGACGCCCACTCATAGGGATCTACCAATTAGTGCTCACCGATCATGACCTTACCGCCTACCAAAAAATAAATACGACAGTTCTTCAACCTATGAAAACATTGGTCGCTACGACCGAAGGAACATGCTAAAAATGCAACATCACATCAAATCACTTTAATCATAACAACCTAAACGATATTCACCATCTTTATTAACTACAAACTGCTACTGTTATAGCCTGTAAACGAAACGGAAAAACAAACTTATCAATTCACTTTATTGCACAACAACTTTGCTGTCCTCAGGGGCTGGTGGGTGGGTCAAAATTGGCTCTTCGTTCCGTCCCGAGCTCACGTGTAGCGAGGAGGTGCAGCTTCGGAGCACAAGAACAAGAGGACGTCTTCTGGTCTTGCGCCTTCTTTTATCCGTCTTCAGGGCGGGCGAAAACCCGCCCCTGCCCGCCCCGGGGGCGTGGCTGGCTGCGTCGGTGTCTAGGCCAGCCCACTCTAGGGCGGGAAAAGGCGCGCCCCGGCTACGCCGCTTCGGGCATACCAGCCGAGACGCGCCTCCCGCCCAAAAATGGCTTCCCGGGGGGATCGAGGCACTCATCCATACGTTCGGGGGGACCGAGTGGTCGCCCCTTTCCATATGGCTGAGATACCCGCCACCCCCTCTCAACACAATCCCCAAAAGGAAGGGAAACCGGAAACTGTTCTTAAAGTTTTTGGATGTGGGATGGAGTGACCATCCCGGCCGTATTTATTAAAACAAAAGATTAAAACATTAAACGTTTTCATGTTATGTACAATTTCATTATCACATTACGATGTTTGGCTAACCTTAACATAATCTCTAATACAGAGGTTCTCCTAGCCGAACTAGCATCCTACAAAACATTCTCTAAGAATACTGAAATTGTACATCCTAACGTTTAAGGGCCAACGGCAAGGTCATAACCGGTGTCAAGATCCCTAACCAGACTTACCCCTCCCACTTAGGAGGGGCGATGGCACAGGGGCTTACCACAAGTGCAACTACTAACAATTTCCCTTGACTTGACGGGGGCACTTAAGACTCGACGCCATTTAAAGGTCGTTCGAACACTTGTGTGTGGTATCTAGAAGGTATCGTTGACCTCTCCCCACCCCACACAACTTACCGCATCTGCCGTCGCAGATGACACTAGCCCCGGGAAATTCCCCAGGAGGGGGCTGTAACCCCTCCTACAAAGGAAGGGGCCTTGACCGCCTTTCCTTTACTTCCGGCGACCCGCCCTTAGACGGGACCGCCTCCCCACTGAGGGGCCAATGGCCACCTCTCCCGAGCGCTCCCATCCGTGTTGGGTGACGCCCACTCATAGGGATCTACCAATTAGTGCTCACCGATCATGACCTTACCGCCACAGGTCCGGATAGTTGACCGGCTATCCGGACCCCCCACAAAACTCCTACCTAAAGGTCATGTTCCAAAGATTTTAACCAGGCTAGGAAGTCTCCTATGAGTAACTCATTCCCCGCCCTCGACAAATGCACACCATCCCCCAGATACATACTGTCATCATTAATACAATTATGCGAGATCGAATGCAATGCCTTGGAACGGAACAACCTACTCACTTTGTTATTCAATTTTCTAACCGAATGATTCAAAGCAGGGATCGAGATAGCCCCCCGCCACACTTTTCGTGGGATCATATGAGACCATGCGATTAGGCACCCCGGAACTCTCCTCGCTAACCAACTTACCGTGGAAAGCATAGCCTCCAGGAGAAGTCGTCTACCGGTGGTGACCAAATCATTGCCCCCCAAATGCACTATGACTATGGACGGCGGTGACCTCATCCGCTCTAACAAGCCCTCAAAAAATTCCTGAAACTGGTCAATACAGAGACCGCCCCTTCCGCAGAAGGACACTCTGTACCCGTATTCCTCAGGTACGTGAACCATGTCACCTGCTTTGAATACGTCTGCAGCCCGTCTCACGTATGAGTGGCCCACGACCCAAACCTCCTTCCTCACAGCCGGTGACGTGCGACCGCTGACCTGGTGTTGGGTCGACTGCTCAGTCTGCCCTGCCGCGTAGGCTTGCGCAACTGAAAACAAACAAAAACAAGAGGCGTGAGTACATGATTACAGTTTCACAACATGTGCAATCGCACGTACCTCTTATAACAATTGGAGGACCAGCGCCCCACACGTTTCACTTGTTCTACATTAAGACCTCTGGCTGTAGCTTCAGTGGCAGCCCCTATACGAAAGGAGTGGGTCCCAAATTCACCCGGGTCCAAGCCCGCTGCAGCAATGGCCAGTGCAAGCACCCGTTGAAACTGAAACCTCGTCAGCGGGGTGGCGTCTGCATGCCTCAACAATGTCCCTCCCCATGATGCCACCCTTCGTGCTAGGTAATCTTCTAAGCACTGTACCGGACACATGGATGAGTCGAGGTTCCTGCGGATGATCGTGCAGTCCCCTCTCCCATCTTGGTCAGTCTTGGACCTGAGAAAGGAGACAATCATCGCATCACCCCTGATCTGGACATGCTCCCTGCACAAGCCCCCCGTCACGTCCCGTTTGTTCCTTGCAACCAGCTCACTAACTCTCATAGCCCCGTGAAATGCCAGCGTAAATGCAGTCCGGAACAAACAGGTCTCGAACGGGGACGAGCATGTGTTCGGGAGCGTGACCAGTAACTGGGACAACCTGTCTAGACCTATCGGTCGTCGTACATCTACTCTGCGACCCTCTAGACGTTGCCACCCACGTAGCGCTTTTTGTACCGTGAAAGACGCTGTTGGGTCCAGGATGCCATGGGCCCTGGCAACAAAGGAAATGGCGGCACGATGCCTTTGGGCCGTAGCCACCGATTTCCCAGCCCTACATAAGGACATCAGAAAAAGTACTACCAACTCCTCCTGACCCCAAAGTCCTCCTCTCTCTGCCCCCAAAAAGGCTAAATAGGCCTGGAACGCCCCTTCATATGCCTTCCTTGTCCTGGGTGCTAGACTCTCTCCCACGAGGTGACGAAGTTCGGGGCACCGAGAGACCAGAGAGCTTCGGGGAAGGGTGCCGGCTCCGGGTCCGCTGAAGGAAGGAAACCCGAGAAAGCCTGCATGTGAAAACGAGACAGTGCATCAGCAGCCTGATTCATCACCCCTGGGACATGTTTTGCTCTGAATACTACGTTCAGTTGCATACACAGTAAGACAATTTCTTTGAGGAGCCTCAAAATCAACTTACAACGGGCTGCCTGACTATTGATGCATTCTACCACGGTCATATTGTCGGACCAGAACACAACAGAATGATCTCTGAACCCTTCTGGCCAGGTTCTCAGGGCCACCAGAATGGGAAATAGTTCGAGGAAAGCGATGTTACTTGTCAGCCCCTTCTCGTGCCACCATAGGGGCCACTTTTGTGCCGACCATTTTGTGCCGAAGATGGCGCCAAAACCTACGCTTCCTGCTGAGTCTGTCCATAGCCCAAGCTCTTCAGAGGAGACGGCTGGCTTGTTCCAGACGACCCGGCCATTGAAGTCCGCCAAGAATGCTAACCAAATCCGCATGTCCTGGCGGACCTCGGCCGATAACCTTGTGCGATGATGACCCTCCTTTAAGCCAACCATCGCTTGGGCAATTGAGCGGGAAAAGGGGCGAGCCATTGGTATCACCCTCAAGGCAAAGTTCAACTTTCCCACTAACTGTTGCAACTGATGCAGTGTAACTTTGGATGCCTTTAAACATACTTGGAGGGCTGCCCTGAATTTCGACACTTTGCTAGCTGGTAAACGGAAGCACCCCTCCCTTGAGTCCAACTCGATCCCCAAAAACTCGAGGCAAGTCGTGGGACCCATAGTTTTACCTGGTGCCAATGGCACGCCAAGATGATCCATTAACACACAGAATTCAGCTAAGGCCCGGGCACATTCGGAAGTACCGGCGGGGCCAAGGAACAGAAAATCGTCAAGGTAGTGCATTACATTTCGGAAACCCGTTTTCTTAGTGAACACCCATTGCAGGAAAGTACTGAATTGCTCAAAGTAAGCACATGATATAGAGCATCCCATTGGCATACACCTATCCATGTAAAATGACCCCTGAAACCCGAATCCCAGAAGACGCTGATCGTCTGGGTGTACCGGAAGCAACCGGAACGCTGACTCGATATCAGATTTCGCCATCAACGTCCCGTGCCCCAGGCGATTCAAGATGGCTACCGCCTCATCAAAAGATGCGTATCGCACCGAACAAACTTCTGGCTCAATTGCGTCGTTCACCGAAAGACCATATGGAGAAGATAGATTATGAATCAAACGAAACTCACCCGGGTCCTTCTTGGGGACCACCCCTAACGGAGAACAAACGAAATCCGGTACCGGGGGCTCACTAAACGGGCCGGCGACCCGTCCCCGGCTAACCTCTTTCTGAATTTTTTCTTGCACTACCGATGCATGTTGTAAAACGGAAAGTTGATTTTTGCACATCCCTACACCCTGAAAGTCCCCTACCGGGATGCGGAAACCATGTGTAAAACCGTTCCGCAGCACCCCGGCAGAAGTGCGATCCGGGTATTCGCTGAGCCAGGGAATCATTGCCAAGGTATCAATCGGGGTTGGTAAAGGCGCCCCTCGGCCTAGCTTAGACCTGTTTGGCGCCTCCCTTACCCCCATTCTCACTCGTTCTGGCTCTGCACGATGACTCAGGATGGGACGACCCACACGTACTACACTCATGTTTGAATTTACACGATCCCGGAGGCCTGGTACACTTCCCCTTGTTAAAATTAAAACAGAAACCCTTTCTCCCTGTATTGCCTGCGGGCCTCGACTGGTCGTCGGTGCTCGTACTTGGTCGAAAGGGCGTCCCCACATTTTGGCGGGAGTAATCAACAACAGTGCTCCCGACCAATGGCATTCTTAACATTCCCGATTCTTTCATCTTATCCCATGTTAAAGAATCGTAACAATCCCAAGTCAAACCCTTGTTATGTTCCTTTTCTTTCCTGAACAAATTGTCATAACAAAACCAATGGTTACCTTGATACGCTGTCGAGTAACCCATAATTCGTGATTGATAAACGGGAAACTCAGGAAGCAACTCGGGCCTACGTTCCCCCAAAATTGATGTGAAAATACCCCATGCATTGCCCCAGTTGCCAATGTTCTCATTTACCTTAAAGGCGGCCATCTTTGCGCGCCAAACACTCGGATGCATTAAGTCCTTCTGACTTTTTACATGTTCCACATCATAATGATCAACAAGCAGGGAAAAAATATTCACGTACTCCCCCGCCCAGATCTTTTCCTTTATAGCTAAAGGCACATGTTGTCCTAATCTCTCTCTACGAGAGGGTGCTGACTCGTCCCTTGCAATCGGCAATGGCCGCTTACCTGCACCGGACGCAGCTTCTGCCGCTTGCGGCTTGTCTATCCCCGCCAACGGCGTAGCCACTCTAGCTGCCTCTTTCTTCTCACGAAGCCCTTTTATCAGCGCCTGTGCTTCGGCAGCCGTGGCGCCATCACTACTATCCCCCAACCATGCTGCTAGCTGTGCTGCCAGCTCGGGGGGCATGTCTTCCTTGGATGTCGGGGTGACGACAACGGGGATTGGATTCCCCTCCATCGGTACTGGGGTCGGCGCCTCGAGCGGGGCAGAGGGAACCGGGACGGCCCCACCGGCTGGAACCTTTCTCGGCCTCTTAGGTCTCCCTCCAGCCGGCGGGGTGCCCGAACCCTCCTCCCCATCTCGCTCCGCCAACCGTTTCTTTATGTCGGACACTTCTTTGCAAAGGGCCCGCACCATCTGATCGGTCGTCATTCTTTTTGCGCCTTTCTTGGGCATCTCTCCGAGGAAGTATCTAGAAGACAAAGAAAAAGATCAAAACGCTCAAAATTGGCTCTTCGTTCCGTCCCGAGCTCACGTGTAGCGAGGAGGTGCAGCTTCGGAGCACAAGAACAAGAGGACGTCTTCTGGTCTTGCGCCTTCTTTTATCCGTCTTCAGGGCGGGCGAAAACCCGCCCCTGCCCGCCCCGGGGGCGTGGCTGGCTGCGTCGGTGTCTAGGCCAGCCCACTCTAGGGCGGGAAAAGGCGCGCCCCGGCTACGCCGCTTCGGGCATACCAGCCGAGACGCGCCTCCCGCCCAAAAATGGCTTCCCGGGGGGATCGAGGCACTCATCCATACGTTCGGGGGGACCGAGTGGTCGCCCCTTTCCATTAGAAACGAAGTTTGTTATAAAATCTCAAGCAGAGGCCATGAATGCATCCCAAACTGTATGAAAAGGAATGTCTTCCATTTGATTAGGGAGGAAAATGTCATGGGCAAAAGCTGTAAAAGATGATGTGAAAGAGCAATCCAATATTAGGGAATTGTTAAATCTCCATCTTTTAGGAAGAGTAAAATTGGGTATGATGTCTAAATGCACAAAAGGTGGGTCATGAGCGAATATTAGAATGAGCCAATATCCGCTGAATGTAAGGATTGAGTAAGGTAATGTGAAAATAAACCATAATCAATTCAAGACTGTGTATGGTGTACTGGGGAGAAAAATGTGTATTACCTTAGGATTAGGTTGCATAAGCGTCAGGCATCAGTTAGCTTACGTCTCTGAATAGCTTGTGTGAAAGTTTTTTATGATTTATTTGGAATGTAATGAAATGCAGAGTGTCGGTCCAAAAAGGGTTCAACAACTAAATTGCAATCTCCGGCTAGAAACAAACTGTCGTCTGGATATTGTAAAAGCTTCTGAAGACCAACATTTACAATCAGGTGAATTAGGCTGATATAAGTTGAACAAAACTATTGATGTTTTATCAGAGTACATTTTAAGTATTAGCCATCTCCCCTCTTCATCCTTTTCCTGAGGAATAAATTGAACTTTCAACGACTTATGACCAAGTATTGCAACACCATGCTTTTTTCCCAGAGCAGGTGAAAAGAAAACTTTGTCCACCCAACTTCTTCTTTTTTCTTTTACATTTAGTATCCAATAAATGAGTTTCCTGCAGAAAAGCTATACGAGCATTACGTTTTGCTCAATCGGTGAGAACACACTGTCTTTTACCCAGAGAATTTAAACCCCGCATACCAGGAAACTATTGTCAAGACCATTGTGAACAGACAAAATGGAGAAAGCAATCAGACATTGATTTAGAGAAAATACAATGAAGCCATAGAAGATGTAGAAGAAGGAATCTTCTACGTAGAATAATATAAGTTAGAAAGTTTAAAAGAAAAGAGAAAATAAAAGAGAAATAGGGGGAGACAAAGAGAGAAAAGAAGACAGAGAACCCCATAACAGGAGAGAAAATACATGAACAATAATGTAACACAGACAGGGTACACGATTAAACAAGAAGAATAACATATCTAACAAAAACCTTACGAACATGGAGGAGGGGCCACCCAAAGAAGACATCATGACCGATCCCAAGGGAGTTGCAAGGATTGGGGGTTGGGTGCTTCAAATAAAATGGGGAACAAAGACATCCACAACATAAAGAAATCATCTGTAGGATAAAAAAGAACAATATAAAGTGTTAATAAAAAACAATCTTTAGATTGTTATACTAGAACAAGATTGGCATAGTATATTCTGAAAATTGATATAGGTAACAACTATGCTTAGCAACGAAAAGCCGTCACTTTCGAGATACTGAGGGAGCAACGTCCATGACATCAGCTCTGCAGGGCGCAAGAAATTCCCGCAAACAAGAAGGATCTTCATAAGTCATTGTTTTATTATTATGAGCGACTTTGAAAAACCATTGGTGAGAAAGACCAAACTGAGCTTCAATGGAGGGAAGGGCAAATCTCATGCTCAGAAAGTCTCTTCTCCTGTCTGCCATAGCTTTGGCATAGTCTTCAGAGAAATATAAGTCATTTCCAGACCAGGTGATTCACTTAAGGCGACCCACAGCCGATATAGCCTGCATTAAATCTGTGCACTCTAAGAAGTAAAGAATGACAACTCTTGGTCTCTTAAGAGGTAAAGCTGCCAAAGGAGCGTGACCCAATATATGAGCTCTCTGGATGTTAAGTTGCAAACTCTCCAGTAACTGTAGGACCTGAGGTAAAAAAGATTTGAAAGAAGGAATAACATCCGCCTCAGCAGTGCCGTTGAGAAGACCATAAATGCGTAGGTTATTTAGTCAATTACAGTTTGCAAGGTCTTAAACCTGTCTCTTTAGAAAATAAACATGTACCTGTAAGGAGTTTACTTTAAGGGATGTGTTATTAAGGTGCAAGATTTGTGGTTCCGCCAAAGACAAATGCTCCTCCATGAGTATACAGGGTGGATGAGAGGCAATATGATCGAATAGCAAGTAAAAAGATGCAGAATATATAAGTTAACAAACAAAAACAAGTCACTGGCAAAGAATATTTTATGTGGCTTTATTTTGGGTGTGCTTTGATTGTATTCATTTGGAACAGCCAATGCGTTACACCCAAACAAGGGCGTCTTCAGGGCAACTAGCGATGCTGTGTTGCTGGCATCATTGGAAAGGAAATGCTGTTAAGGAGCCTGTAAAATCTAAAAGTGGCCTTTGTTCTCCAGTCCTTGGAGTGGTCAGTGCTCTGTGGTGATGTGCGTATGTGTCGGTGGTCGCAGTAGAATAAAATTGGAACCATATCTGGTATTCCTCCTATTATCCTCTGAGCAGAGGCAGTACATAATGCTGTGCTCTGGTAATGTAGAAAGTATGACTTAGATTTAAAAAAGTGAATACATGGGTTGCTGCCAGTGTCTACAAATGTAAACCAATCAGTGATGGAGTAAACAAATTGTGCATCCAAAGTGAATACAAATCTCATAAAAAGATGTGAAAGAAAACACCCAGAGTGACAATACTGAAATGCGTGTTGTGCATAACTTTAAAGGCGAATGAAACAGTGAGGTCACAGTATAGTGAAACGAACTATTGGCACCATGACCGAGCTGGTGTTTAGAAATATATATATATTCCGGGTGAAAAGTGAAAAAGGACTACGCATAATGGGTGCCGGACTGAATAGAACAGCACCATCTTCAAATAGACAAGCTCAACTTATTAGTATTATTATGCTGTTTTATTACGCGATCTATTACTACCGGAGTATCCTGGCGCGGAGTGAAAAAGAGAAAAGGCGGCCTTGAAAAAGATCAACATTAAGAAAACTAATAAGCAATCCTAAACAAGTGAGTTTTCAAAGCTTTTTTAAATGGACCAAAATTCGGGATAGATCGTAGGAACAGAGGAAGTCTGTTCCATGCAGAGGCTGCACGGACAGCAATTGACTGTTGGGGACACGCCTTGCCTGAATCTGCTGCGGGACGCTCCGGGACTCTGCTGCTCTGTCCGCATTGCTTCTTTTGTGGACTCGGACCCGCCGTAGCGCCTTGCCTGAAAGTTTGCTGCCTGGATTGCCTGCACAGGCGAGGGGAGAAAGTCATCAGCCTCAGGTGTGTGCGCTACAGGGACTCGCTTGTCCAGGAGTCCCTGCGTGACCCGAGTCAGCTGGTCTGCGCACCCTGAGAGCCCCGCCCCCAGGTTGTCACATATTCTACATAACTGACCTAACGTACCGCTGCGCGGGACGCGTGCGGGACGCCGGGCTAAGCCCGGGCAAAGGGCGGGCCGTCTACGGCCGTCATCGGCAGGAAGAGGCAGGGGCAGGGCCCGACCCCCTGTTCCTCCAGAGACGCTCCTACAAGTAAGACTTTGTTGTCGCCCCTGTGTTGTTTGTTAACTGCATTATATACAGATGATGTCCAAAAAGAAACCTGCTGCTCTGCCCGCAAACACCATGGATAACTATGTTGTGCAAACAGTAAAGAAAATAAACGAACAAAGGAGGGAATCACTTCGGCTAAGCCAGTCACCAGATCTGCGCAGGTTAAGCCCTACTTTACCTCTGTCGACTGACGATAGCCCTTTCGTGTTGGTGGAAACCAGGGTTTCATCAAATGCATCACCTATTATTGAGTCTGGTAGCCAGCCATTGATCACGTTACCATCCCCTGTTATTCTGGATGTAGACTTTGACAATGTTATAGATTCAGACCCAGAAACTGTAATTGGTCCTGTGGAGGACGATTTACCACCGATTGAGCACACACCCCGGCCTGTGCGCACCTGTGTGAAGAATCAGCGGAAACAGGGCGGTCCAAAGCCAAGAGTGAAAAGGAAAAGAACATTATCCCCAGGCTCCTCGAGAGCTCCCCAAAAGGCTGTAGGGGAAGGGACTTTAAGAAACAGAGGGGATGACGAAATGTTTAGTAAACTGCTTGAGGTTTTAGAGGGTAAACTTAATGAAATTGTAAAACCTCTGATCTCTAAAATTGATAAATTGCAGGCTGAAGTAAAAAGACTTGGAGGTGTGCAAACAAAGTTGACGGAGGAAATAGGCAGTCTTAATATCTTATTAACAACAAGAAATACTACCGAAGGGGTTAACCAAGTTGGAGAAGGGACATCTGGTGTGCTGACTGATCAAGTCCATATGCCGGCCCCAAAAGATAATCAACACGTAACAACAGCAGAAGGGTGCCCGTTGATAGTAAATTTACCACAAGCACAAGTTTACGGTACAGACCCACTGCAGTTTATTGAGGAAGCCTCACCTGTTGTGCTGGTGTTAGCTAATGTCCCCCCTTTGGACGCCGGCACTACCGAGTCATCTAGTTCTTTGACCAGTAAGGCCCTTCATTGGCTCTTAGGTAATATGAGGTTAGCACCTGGAGGGAAACAGCAACTGGCACACGATATTAAAGCAGTTAAACGTGTTCCCTGGATTGGGAACCGCCCCAAAAGATTTAAAGGGGATTGTGTGGCGGTGACCTTTGCACACCCTGGAGTACTCCCAAATGTCCTAACGCATATTCTTCCGCCTCAGCGTAGAAGAGGTACGGTGGTTCCACTAACATTAAAATTCTTTTATGGGGAACAGCAAAATGTAACCCTACCAAAAACGCCAGCATTAGGATGGGACAACAACTTGAATATGCATAACCGTTGGGCTTCTCCCCTAGTACCAAGCCTGCTATTACAAAACAGGTTTGATGCCCTGTCTGGTCTTAATAACTGCGATTGACAAGAGGTCAGACACGAGATTGCCGAAGCATCCGCAGGAGTAGACCTAAATCAGTCCCCAAATACTATAGGTAGTACACTGCATAAGTCTGTGGGTACACCTTGCAATATCTTAGAGGGGGCATCAACATCTTGCCATATTGCTAGTTGGAATATAGCAGGACTAGCTTCTAAATTTGAAGTATTAGGGTGGCTAGAACTCATCAGAACATTTGATATCTTATGTCTACAAGAGACCTGGTGTCTAAACTTTAAGGGCCTTGATGGTTTTGTAGCATATGAGCTACCAGCAGTGGCAACTACCTCAGGGAGGGCCAAAGGTGGTTTGCTAATTCTGATTTCTGTGAAAATGCGAATTAGGGTGAAGGAGCATATCACCGTGGGCAATTATTCCCAACTGCTGTGGTTAGTTGATGAGGCAGACAAAAACATCCTACTGATTAATATGTATAATAATGTTTTTGATGCTAGCAGACACATGGTTATTTTAGAATTAGACATCGCAATCAAACAATTGATGAAAGCTTCTGATACAGTTTTTGAGTTCATATATGTCGGAGATTTTAATATTTCAGCCTGCCCTCTCTCTAATCAAAAGTTGTGTGGCACTTTGAACCGTGTTGGAGAGCCAGCTACACATTTCCCACACAATACATATGGAGAAACTTTGAACTCCTTCCTACTCGCCTATGATTTGGAGGTTCTAGAGATTGAGCAGGACGGGAAGGGTGATAGCTTGCCAACTTTTGTAGGGAGGGGGGGCGAACACTGTAATTGATTTTATTTGTATGTCTTCCGAACTAGCTCATTTTAGTTCTGATGTCAGGGTTGTAGACTATATGGTTAGTGGAATGTCTGACTAAATATCGAAACCAAAAATATCGACATACAAAAATATCGGGACAAAAATATCGAAGTCAAAAATATCGGAATCCTATCCCTAACAAGGTAAGTACAAAAATATCGAAAAAATAATATCGTAGTACAAAAATATCGAAATTAAAAATATCGTTTTTTTAAATGTATTAATAATAATGTTAAAATAATTATAAAATACATATAATGTTACAAATATTAAATACAAATATTAAAACATAATTAAAAAAATAAAACGAATACATATACATTTAAAATAAATTAAAAACTTAATAATTTAATGTAATTTTATATTTTGTAATTTCATTTAATTGATTTAATTTAAATTTATTTAATTTTTACCCTGTATGACTGTACCCCAAAAACCCAAAACTGACCCAGAACCCTAAAAATACCCCTTTACCCATGAACTGAAAACTGACCCTGAACCCTAAAAATACCCCTTTACCCAAAAACTGAAAACTGACCCTAAACCCTAAAAATACCCCTTTACCCAAAAACTGAAAACTGACCCTGAACCCTAAAAATACCCCTTTACCCAAAAACTGAAAACTGACCCTGAACCCTAAAAATACCCCTTTACCCATGAACTGAAAACTGACCCTGAACCCTAAAAATACCCCTTTACCCATGAACTGAAAACTGACCCTGAACCCTAAAAATACCCCTGTACCCATGAACTGAAAACTGACCCTGAACCCTAAAAATACCCCTTTACCCATGAACTGAAAACTGACCCTGAACCCTAAAAATACCCCTGTACCCATGAACTGAAAACTGACCCTGAACCCTAAAAATACCCCTGTACCCAAAATTAATTAATATTATTTAATTACAAATTAATTATTAATTAACAATAACAATAAAGTAAATATATTAGCACATTTGCTGTAATTAATTTAATTTAAAAATTAATATTATTTTGCACAATTAATTAATTAAGAATAACAATAAATTATATATAAAAATTACTATAATTAATTTAATTAAATAATTAATAATAATTAATTACCAACTAATTAATCATTATAAATATGAAAAAAATTATAATAATTAATTAAGTAATTAATAGAAATTAATTACCAATTAATTATTAATTAAAATATGTACAAACATATATCAATTAATTAATTATTATTAAATTACTTCCCACCCTATTCCCCTATAAACCCATAACCCGCTACAGAACATATTTATCAATTAATAAATTAATTAAAAATAATTTTAAATTAATTCTCAATTAATTAATTAATAATTCCTAATAATTAATAATTAATTTAACATAATTAAATTACTTCCCACCCTATTCCCCTATAAACCCACAACCCGCTACAGTAGTAAAAGACAATATTTAATAAAATAACATTAAAAATAAATAATAAAACATAATAAATACAATATAATATACACTAAATTTATTTAAAAATTGATATTAGTAACATCAAAGTTATTAATTTCGATATTATTAACATCGATATTTACAACTTCGATATTACTGATAACATACCAATATCGATATTTAGACTGTCGATATTACTTACCTTCGATATTTTTGTATATCGATATTTAAACTTCGATATTTTTGCATATCGATATTTAAAAATCGATATTTTGTCTGTGTACCGGTTAGTGATTATAACTGTCTTGTTATTGAAACTAGGTTCTGGAAAGTTTGCATAATTACAGATAGTAGCCCTATTACAAACATTGATGTACATAGGCCGAATGGATATAGAATAAGGTGGGTAGGGGATAAAGCTGAAGTAACTTCTAATTGCATTATCTCATGCTGCTCAAATGACATTACAGCAATCATTGATGAGAAGTCAAATATGGAGGCCTGTATTATTCACTTTACTAAAATCAATGTTTTTATTAGTGGTAAGTTTACTAGGGCTGCTGGAAATATTAACAATAAAGCCAGGGGATGGTTCAATAATGCATGTACTGTGGCTGAAGACCTTAAAAAAGGCATTATCCATCAAACCTAGAGACAAAACGGTTGTAGCCAAGCTCAGATCTGACTATAATTTAGCTCTTAAGCAAAGGAAAGCTGAACTACGAGAGGAAGCATGGGAGAGATTTGATCTAGCGGCTGTTTCGAAAAATTGTACTCTTTTTTGGACAGTAGTAAACAGCCCTTTTTTAAAAGATGATAAATTGCCCGTGTTAACCTCAAACGTAGGTAAGGAATCATGGGTACAGCATTTCTCCGGCATTTTTAATTCAAATATGGTAATGTTGCCGACAAGTTGCTCTTGGCCAGTACTTAGCCTAGATATCACCTTACAGGAGGTTCTAAGTAGTATCAGGGCTAGTAAGGGCGGAAAGGCCCAGGGACCCGACGGTGTTCCAGTTGATGTGTATAAATCCGCACCTGAGACTTGGGGGCCAGTACTAGTCAAAGTTTTTAATGCTGCTGTTCGCTATACTATCCCGTGTACCTGGTCTGAATCAATAATAGTCCCAATTCACAAGAAAGGGGATCGAGGAAACGTTAAAAACTACCGGCCAATCTCATTGCTGGATTCGTCCGTCAAGATTATGAGCCGTGTACTCCTCGTCCGATTAGAAGAATGGGCAGAGTCTAATCAGATAATGACAGACTGCCAATATGGGTTCAGGAAAGGAAGAGGTTGCATTGAACAATGTTTAAACCTGGAACTCCTGATAGGGAAATACACCCGAGCAAAAAATGGTTCACTCTACCTCTGTTTCGCTGATCTGAGCAGCGCTTTTGACTTGGTTGATCATGCCATACTATGGACTACCTTGCTAGAAATGGGAGCACCTAGGGAAATTATCTATTTTCTGGCCCGTTTGTACGAGAGGCTTAGCTCGAGTGTTCGGTACGGGCCTTTGGGCGAATGTACAGACAAATTCAGGGTCAGGAGAGGTATCAGACAAGGGTGTGTTTTGGCACCCCTGCTTTTCACTCTGTTTATTAATGAAGTAGACTCGATCCTTAAGAAAGCACCAGCGGACGCCCCTAGAGTAAACACAAGTACCATCCCCGTGTTACTCTATGCGGACGACGCTGTGTTGCTTTCTAGGACTCCTCGGGGTCTACAGCTTTTGATGGACAACTTTGTGGCCTTTATTGAAAAAAGAAAGTTGGTCATTAACAAGAGCAAGACATATGTGATGGAGTGTGGAGCTAGAAATGTTAAAACTAAAAAACCCTATAGGTTTCTTATTGATGGTCAAGTGGTGCAGTGTGTGGAAAATTTCTGCTACCTGGGGGTCACCTTTTCCAAAAATGGTCGCTGGGATGTCGAGCATAAGGTGGTGCGCGACAAAATGATCAGGAGCGCCAATGGAATATTTGCTTTTGCGAGCAAATTAGGTAGTAGAAGGCCCAAAGAAATGCTTAAGATCTTTGAAGCTAGGTGTCTTTCAGCTGCTCTTTACGGAGCAGGGGTATGGGGGGTATCCAGGGTAGAACCTTTACAGGTAGAAGAGAATAATTTTCTGAAAAAATTATTGTGTCTCCCGACATCCACTGCTAATAATTTGGTCCACAAAGAACTAGGACTAAATCATTTAAATGACCTATTACTGTTGAGACCTCTGACACTATGGCGTTCGGTCTGGATGAAAGACGAAACCTCATTTAATAGGGCTATCATTGAGGATTGTTTACGTCTAGACTATTTTATCAAAATCCCATGGATTAAATACACAATTGAATCTTTCTCTAATGTGTTTGGGTTAAACATTACATTAGATCACTGTTCTGCTTCGGATCTTTCTAAAGACAGTCTGAAATCAATCTTTTTAAATCACTGTGCTGAAAGACGAGCCACGGATGATCTCAAACTTTCCACCTGTATACGCTACAACCATTTGAACGAATTTGTGGGCCTACACCCTTACCTCTTCCAGGTAACTAAAGGGCAACATCGGTTTGTTCTTACCAGGATGAGGATGGGTACGGTCCACCTATTGGTTGCATTCCCTGAGATTAAGATGCGCCCTACAGGTCCATGTCGGTGCGACAACATTTCAGAACAAAGCATTGAGCACTTTCTACTTATATGTAACCTGTATAGTGAATATCGTAAATTCTTTCTAAAACCTTTATTTATTAAATTTGGAGCAAGAACCATCAAAGCGGCAATGAAATTACTTTTTAATTTGCATCACCCTGACATCTGTTTTTATACGGCTAGTTATTTACTCAAGGCAATTAGTTCTAGGAAAAGCATGAATTTTTAAATTAATTTTTAAAATAATTTATTCATTGGAACCTTTTTTTAAAGTGTGTTATTTGATTAGTTATATGTATCATACTGTATTTTTTGCGGATTGCGATTGCAAAGTGTATTTTCTTTCAACATGTATTATATGTATGTACTTTTATGGACATGATTTACATGTCTCCGAATAAAGTTTTGAAATTGAATTGACTGTCCTCCTAACCGTGAGCGGCGAAAGCGCGGAACCAACATCAGATTTTGATCAGCGGATCGCAGAGGTCTATTGGGGGAATAACGACTGAACCTTTTCCTCAAATAGGCAGGACCCTGCCCATTAACGGCCTTAAAGGCCAGTGTCAGTATTTTAAAGGTACTCCGTTGTGGCACTGGCAGCCAATGCAATTGCTGCAGATAGCCTCCTACACTCACCCGATTAGGGATATTGCATAAGAGTCTGGCCGTAGCATTTTGCATAACCTGGAGGTGTCTCACCAAGAAAGCAGGGGACCCACTTAGCAGGGCATTGGCATAGTCCAGGCGCCAGAGTATTAAAGCTCTCGCCACGGACTCTCTTGCTAAAGTGGGGAGATATGGAAAAAACTTCCGCATTGCCTTTAGGGTACCAAAACAGCCTCCTGTCAACTTTTTAGTGTGAGCCTCGAAACGGAGATCTTCCCCAAACCAAACTCCTAAATTCTTGGCAGGGATGTTAACTGAGCAAGGTAAAGGGAAGCCCGCCGGCCAAAGCAGTTCTCTGAAATTAAGGGGAAATTTTCCATAAAGCAGGATCTCAGTTTTATCCTCATTACATTTCAATTGGGAGGCAGCTAACCAATTAAAGACTGAGGAAAGGCAAGCACGAATGACCTCAGTGCCCAGCTTTACGCCAGGCCACATGAACAGTAGCTGTGTGTCATCGGCATAGGCTATATTTTTGGCCCCAAGTTGTTCGGCCATCAAGATCAAGGGGTCAGATAAATATTAAAAAGTAAGGGGCTCAACGTAGAGCCCTGAGGGACTGCCGTCGAGAGGGACTTAGCTGTGGATGAAAAGGGAGGGAGCCACACCTGCTGAGACCTAGCCGAGAGAAAAGAGCTCACCGATTCCAGGGCTGAACCCGTGACCCCAAAATCAGCCAACCAAGTGAGTATGTCCTGATGTGGTACTGTGTCGAACGCGGCAGAGAGGTCCAATAAAATTAGAGCCGCTCTGCCGCCGATGTCCATACATTCTCTGATAGCTTCAGAGATTTCAACCAGTGCTGATTCCGTGGTATGAGCTGCATGAAAACCAGATTGGGCAGGATGAAGACCCCCCACTGATTCAACAAATGCGCTCAATTGCCGGAACACCATTTTCTCCCCAATTTTTGCCATAGCTGGAAGTAATGAGATAGGCCGATAGTTGCCCGGCATTGTTGGATCAGCACCTGTCTTTTTTAGCAAAGGGAGCAGTTTAGCCTGTTTCCACTCTTTAGGTACCTTGGCTGACGTGAAGGAGAGGCTCAAAATATGAGAAATTTCCTGACTAACCACATCAGCAACGCCAGCTAACACCCAAGCTGGGCAAGGGTCAGTAGGTCAGATTTCAAAGACTTAACCACAGCTAAGGTGTCCTCAACTGATGGTGGCACAAACGCTGCCAACCTTAAGGAGGACGGTCCCAGTGGAAGGGGGGCATCATACATGGTGTTAACAATGCTGATTGCTCTAAGGCTAGATTGGATCAAAGCTATTTTTTGCTCAAAGAAAGAAGACAGATTCTCACATCAAGCAATTGAAGGTTGCACTGCCAATTGTTCTGCACAGGGAGAAAGAATGTTTACAATTGAAAAGATTTCCCGACTGTTATTGTTCGCCTTGTCAATCCTATTAGAAAAATACTCACATTTTGCTGTTTTAACGCAAGCATAGTATTTCCTCTGTGCCACACGTAATGCCTCTTTGGCCAGGGGGCAATATGATTGACGCCAGGTCCGTTCTAATTTTTTGCAGGCCAATTTAAGTGTGCGCAATTCAGGGGAAAACCAGGGTTGAGAAGGAATGGATCGGGTTCTGCGCATGTCAGACCCTTTGGAGGAACAAGCCACCCCCTCTGCCACCCATGCATTAAAAGTCATAGCCGCATTGTCTAGCTTATTGCCCAGCATAGGCCGACTCTGATTCAAGGAAGCAGTCAGAGTATGCAAGTTAATCTTCTTTGAGCACACAATCTTTGCGGCATTGGAAGGGCTTTTTTCGGTAGTCCATGTAAATCTAATCAGCTGATGATGCGACCATGTAAGAGCTTGAGGAACCTCCACCCTCAGAGGAAAGTTCAAACAAATAACGTCCAAAGTATGACCCCCAGAGTGAGTTGGCCAAGAGACCCATTGATCAAGAAGGGCCAAGCCAAGAGATTCCAACCTAAGTTTACACTCAGGGAGCTCGACAAGCTCAGCATGAATGTTAAAATCGCCCAACAACAAAAAGCGCGGAAACCTCAACGCGCGGGGAACCATAACCTCCAGCAAAGCTTTGAGAAAAGGCCCAGAGGGCCCCGGTGGTCGATAAATTAAAGTGCCCCCTAAAGTAAAATGGGGAGAGAGGATCAAGGAAAAGTGTAATACTTCCCTGTCTCCTATCTCGTCAGGGGAATCTATGTGAAGAACCAAAGTTTATTTCAAGATGATTGCTAGCCCCCCCTCCCCTTCTTAGTGCTCTGTCTTTCCGGAAAATCTTAAAACCTCTGGGAATAGCCAGCTCGATGTCCGGAGCACTGGTGCTGTTAAGCCAGGTTTCAGTGACAAACAGAATGTCCAAAGAGCCCTCCACCAAAAGTTCAAACATATCCGCAGCGTGCTTGCTCATCGATCGAGCATTAACCAAAGTCCCTGAGATAGAGTGAGAAACACTCTAGAGAGGAGGTTGACCAGTCAGTGTAGCAGCACATCTAAAGCCACAGACAGAGCAGGGGTTGAACAGATCGAAATTCCCCACACCCTGTCCTGAGCCCAGACAACCCAAAGAACGCAAAGAGCACAGCTGCTCACGTGTGTAAGAGATGGCGACCCTGTCTGGAGATTGCGACTGTAGGTCAGTGAGTCCTGCGTCCGCCACGGCCGAGGCGCGGACGGGCGCAGACGGCCTGACCTTTGGCTTACCTTCGGCGCGCCTAAGGTGCGCCCGTCACACGCGACCGCTGCACGTCTGAAAGGGCATGTTGAATTTATAGAAGAACCTCCCACCCCCAGCTAGACCGCTGCCACAGGTTCAGCCGGGGTGCAGGACTACTAGTAAGATGGCCGCCCACCCTCCACTCAAACGGCACAGCAGCCGCGGTGGAACGGGGCAGGGAAGGCTCAACTCACCCTAGGAAAGTGACCGGGTAGGTCGGAGCGCCCCCCCAAATAATTAATACAGGTTTAAAATGTCAGCTCAAGAGAATACACAGACTCGAGATCGCGAGTCTCCAAATGTGCAAATTAGTGCAAAGCAAGTCTAAAATATATCACAGGTCAATATGCAGAGTAACATTTTTAAAACAGCAAGATTATGGCCACAAACCAAAGCGGGTCAGCATGGGAGCTGCCACCAACCCACACTTGCCGATAAAAAGTATGTGTATACACAATAACTACAAGGTCTAAAACCTTGAAGGGTATAGCACTGTATCATTTGTATAGGCCACATGTGTCTGTTAATATCTGCTAAAAATTCGGTTAGATAACAGTCATAATGAACTAAAGTCATAATAAACAAAAAATGATCATCATGATCAACAAAGGACTAAACAACAGCGGTTCTGCCATATTGAAACAACTACACTAATTATGTATCAGTCATGCAAGACTATTGAATGAGATAATGGTAATTGAAACAGATCAAGAAAAGACTAAATTGGATGACCACAATAACTCACATATGTAAATGGAGTGTGACGAGAATAATAATAATGTATGATGAAGAATAATGACAGAATGGGAGGATAGCAAAATAAATGAATCAGTGCTATGCTTAAACAGAAATCCATATGGGATCTAAATAATGGTAATATATATTGGAGGAAAATCTGTTAAAATACTGTGAATATTGTATAAATGCTATACGTAATCAAGCAACGGTTAAAAATAACATTGAAACTTCATTCTCTCATTCATCCTGTGGGGTTTTAGTGCATCTAGGTGTCGGATTCAAACGTTCTCCCTTTGCAATAAGTGCTTGTTGTTGTCCCTTCCCTCAACTTTGGTAATAATTTCCAGGACTAGAAATTTTAATTGACTTATGTTGTGTTTATATTCAATGAAATGACAGGCTACTACTGACTTCATGTTTTTTGTCTGAATGTTGCTCTGGTGTTCGTTCAACATAATTTTAAATTTTCTTCCAGTTTTTCCAATGTATACTTTGCCACTTCAGCGTTTCAACAGGTAGATAGGATTCATGGAATCGCAAGTGATGTGACTCTTAAGTTGATTTTAGGTCCTTTTCTGGTATGTGTTATAGTTGTACCTTGGATTATGTTGTGACAATTATTGCAATTGTGGCATGGTCTTGTTCCTTGAGATTTAAATGGTTGATCATTAACCTTGTTAGTTTTTTACATTTCTCCCAGGGTTTTTCCTCGTTTATATGCAAAGATCGGACCTTGTGCAAGTAATTGGTTGAAATCCAGTTCTATGATTAGGGTCAACCAATGTTGTTTTATGATCTTTTCAAAACCTCAACTGTGGGCAGAAAATTTAGTTACAACTACCATCCAATTTTGTGTGTTTTTTTTGGACCCGAACAACACATCTTTGCGTGATTTCTGTTGGCAGTGCAGTCTTGCTTCATTGAGGATGTCCTTAGAATACCCTTGTTGTGCGGATCTTTGTAAAATATCTCCAGTTTGATTAAGAGATCTCATCAGGTTAGATACAATTCTTTTCACATGGAGTATTTTTGAATATGGTAGATGTTGTTTAAGTGATTGTTGATGAAAACTGGCTTAATGAAGAGTATTGTTTCTGTCAGTCTTTTTTTCTGAACATGTCAGTTTCTAAGCCAATATTAGTCTTGCTGATTTCAACATCTAGAAAGGTGATTTCTTGTGCTTGAATGTCATAGGTGAATTGTATTCTCTCATCAACTTGGTTGAGTTTGTCTAAGGCATCATGTAACTCTTTTTGTGTTCCATTCCATAGTAGGAAAATGTCATCAATATACCTCAAAAACAATTTTGTGTGAGTTTTCCAGATGTTTTGGATACAATATTGTCCTGCTCGAATTTGCCCATGAAAAGATTGGCGTATGCTGGTGCAGCACAATTTCCCATGGAGGTACTCGTCATTTGAAGGTACCATTGGTACTACCATTTAAAATAACTTTGATGGAGTGTTGCATTGGAATTCATTGGAATTTATCTAAAAACATGCAATACAGTTTTTTGTGAAGCTTATGGAAATGTAAGTATCATGGATTGAAAAAATCATTCTTGGAACTTGTAAAAAGAACTTTGGATCACCTGTCATCCTTCTTTAAATTAATCACCAGTCCAACACTATTATCTGGGGACTGATTGTGCCTAGGGCGGGTCACCCCATCCAGGGGTGAACCATACTATACATAAAATAGTGACTTGTACATTAATCCGTTTTTTTTCTTTTCTTGTCCTTTTTTTTCAGGGGGCAGCCATGGTTAAAGTGGCAACCACTTTGCCAAGGGGTAAAATGAAGAGAATAACACCAAGAAAAACGAGGAAGTATCCACCACCCAAGAAGGTGCACCCACCCAGCTAGTCACTAGCTTACAATCAAAAAGTCTATGGGTAGAAGTTGTGGAGAATACTGCGAAGGTGGTAGCTATGAACACCACATGCCAGGATGTGTCAAACAAATTGGGCTTCTCCAGGCCAACAATAAGACTCAGTGGTGTCACAAGAGCAGGCATTTCCATCACCAGGGTCCTGTAGCTATCATTTCCATCACACAAGAAGCCCCCACAGTAAGACCTTCCAGCTGCACCTCCTGTTTTTGCTCATCCTATTGTAAGTGCATTTTTTTCACAACTTGTGCCCAAGAGTAGGATTTGCCTTTGACAGCCTTGAGCTGTCACTTAGGGCCCAATTATGACTATGCCAGTCCTATGGACCACCGTAGCAGTGGTGGCAGTGCAGTCACTGCCACACCAGCAGTTTGACCACCTATTACAACTTGGACAGGTAGGATCGCCACTGACTGCAATAAACACCATGTATCAATGATTCCTGAAGGTGGGGCAGCAGTTTTGAGGCCACAATATGCCTGCCAGGAGCGGCGAGGTCCCACCAAGAATATCAGGATTTTCCTCTCCACCATGGTTTTCATGGCGGCTCCTTTTTACGTGAAAACTGTGGCAGAGAGGAAACAAAGGTGGCCTTACAGAGCCCCCTGTTGCCTCAGGGGCATGGATTGCATGCAGGGGGGCACATGTTGGGCCTCCCTGTGTGCATGCGACCCAGTACCTGCAAGGCATGGACTTCACCAGTCCATGCCGTGCAGGTACTGCCTTTGACATTTCTATTGCGGTGCCTAATTCAGATTTGTCGGTGTGGGAGCGAGGTTGCAGCATGGCAATCCTGCTCCCACACCACCAATATCGTAATCGGGCCCTTAGTGTCCCAACATGGGCCCAGGAGTGTGTAATTATGGCATTTTCCATGAAACAACTGGTTGCTGGTTTGCAGTGGATATCTAAAGGCTCTCAAGATGGACAACAGAAGTGAAGGCACACCAAAAGGCCCTTACTGACAAACACCAAGTGCTCTGCTACCTTCCATCCTTCTGGACTTTAGCCATTTCTGGTTGTTCTGTCTTCCTCTTTTCCCTACCGGTGATATTGTTTGCCTCAGTATGTCTTCCCTTTCTGCTCCTTAACATACCCTAGGGTGTGCACATTTTCAGGTGGTGTCAGGTCCCACCCTTTCAGGCATGTAGGGTAGCTCAAGATGATCCTAATGTCTAGAATGATGGAATCATTTCCATCAACCCAGAGTAGCATCTCATGCTATCTGAGCTGCAGGATTGGGGATATGGATTTTTAGACATTGGATTGTTATTTTAGATTAGAACAATCATTTTGGTTGCTTGGCCTCTGATGTGACTAGTGTTTGGAACATATAATTTGTATGCAGTATCCCTTATTCTACCTTTTATATAAAGGTTGTTCCTGACATTATGCTTAGTTAACTTTTTCTTACTGTACTCCAGCACTATTTCTGTTCTTTCTCCTCCTCTCAAGGGGTGTTGGCATATCCCCAAAACCCATGCCTCATTTTTTTATTTTTTCATTAATTTGAAGAATATTCATAACATGATTTAATCTTCAACATTACCATGCATATGCTTTCACACTTTTCTATGTGTTTGGGTAAGTGTGTTGCTTGAAGGATTATTGTGAAATCATCTCCAGTCACTAACACATTTCCATATATTATTTGTCTCCACCAGTTTTCATGGCCATCCAAACATGAGATGACAGACAGATGAAAGGCAACTGCAAGTGATACATAATGTATTGAAATAGTTTAACATTAAACTGTTTTCTATACAACAGTCATGGTGTTGTTTATCCAAAAGGTTGAGTATGGTGTGTGAGGATTGATCAATGAGTGCTGGATGACTTGTTCTTGTAGATAGTGGTTGCTGGTTGCATTCTATGACCCTGGATGAGAGGGGGAATGCCTGCATATCTGACTCTGCAATAGTAGGCTCACGTTAGGTTGATGTTCTCATTGTAGATGGGGAGTAGATTGATTTGTGGGAGGATTCAGGTGGGTTTCTTAGTAGAGTTTGTTGGAAACATCGACTTCGTGAGTTGGAATTGGGCCCAGTTGAGTGAGCTAATTCACTTGACCTTCGGCGCTTGACACATGTGTAATATAGCCTGTACTATCTGCTCAACTGCGTGACCAAGGAGTGATGCCTTGCATAGCTCTTTCTTGACACACAGGGATGTTCTCTGTGCAAATTTGTAACATCTTGGAGACATTTCTTAAGAATCTCCAAGATACAGTCAGTCCCTCCGTCACCCTAGGTCGGTGTTCCTGGTAGGTTTTGATTTTGAATTAGAACATTCCTTTTGTATGTTTAATTTTTGATTTGTCTATCATTTTTTTTACGTCAGTTTCTTTTCATTATGTCCATTGGATGTTATATATGAACTTGTTTCCTGACATTCCCTGAAGTTAACTTTGCCTTTCTAGACCATGGACCGTTGTTGTTGTTTCTTCACTTTACTTCACACAGTTGGATATATGCAAAATCCAAGCAAAATAAAAATAATTAATGTTCACCACTAACATGCATATATTTTTACTTTTATCTTTGTGTGGGGGTGCTCGTAAATGTATGTAAGTGTGTTATTGTAAATTGACCCCACAGTTAGTAACTCATTTCTTTACATTATTTTGCTACACCAAAGTTCATTGTCAGACGCACATGAGATAACACACTGCTGAAAGGTAAGCTCAAGATATATATATTGTAATAGTTTAATGATAAAATTGTCTGTTATACAACATTAGTCTTTGAATGGGTTATTCAAAAAGTTGGGCATGTTTTGGGAGAATGGATCAATGAGTGATGTATACATTTTTTCATGGAAGTGTGTTTCCATTCAATGACCCTGGGTTAGAGGAGTGATACCTGCATACAAGACTTTGCAGTATTGAGCTCACGTTAGATTGATATTCTGGTTGTTGAGCAGGAGCAGGTGGATATCTGGGAGTTTTGGTGGGTTCTTTGTAGTTTGCGGGAGGCTTTGACCTTGTGAGTGGTATTGTACGTGTTATATGGCTGGCACCTTTGCATGACCAAGCAATATCTTGAAAACATTCCTTAAGGTTCTACAAGACACTGTCTGAATCTCCATCAACTATGGTAGCTGTTCCTGGTGGGTTTCAATTTCTCAAATATACTCTAGCACAAAGATTGTTGGAAAAAAATTGATACTTACAGATGACAGGCTCTCCAGGGGTAATTTCACCTCACACAGAATGCCCTCTGACAAGACAAGCAGGTTCACCATACTGTAGAAAGTAGGCAGCTGGGAGGTTGGGGGAGTGACATTTGTGAATGAGTGAGAAGTGCTCCTTATACACAGATTGTGAAAAGACCATAGATGTACCTGATATGGAGGGAAGAGGAAGTGAGTCAACTGACGTCCCTCTAGACTGAGAGCTAGTTTGAGGAGAGTCATGCATTACATGAACAAGCTACTGTGGCTTTGTAGCTATTACCTGGGAAATTGCAATCCATAGGAGTTCCCAATTGCTGTGATTTTTGGTCAGACTTGAGATATTTTTTAGATGTTTTTCTAGGTAGGACCAACAATCTCTTCTTCCACTTCAGCTGTGGAGGCTGAAGATGGCATCTTGCAAGAGGATAAGGATGTGTTTCAAGATTGACATACCGTCCTCTGCTTTTGAATGCTAGGGCATTATTGTCAGCAGTAGCTAGTGCTCCACTACTCCACTGCCCTGCTGCTTGAGTGGAAGGGACTGGAACTGTATCTTGAGCCCAAGACCACCAGAGTGACTCCAAGGGCTATTTTACTTGCCCTCTGATCAGATCATCTCCTTGCCACTGGACTCTACATGCTGTGATCCCTAACCTCCCAAGTGGTGCCCCTCCAGTCCTGGTCCTTTGGAAGTGGGGCTTAAGGTGCACTGCCACCCCAGCTGTGATCACATTAGATCTGATGGAGTGAGACACAAAGTCAAAGCAGCTGTTCGCAGCAGCTCATCTCAACTGACACAGCCCAGAGTCAAGCCTGCATCAGATCTTGTGCAGCTCATAAGAACAGCCACTGTGCAATGCATCGTCAACGCGGACCTCACAGTCCATCATTGGAAGCAATTCAGCCCAATGCAGCCACGAAACAAGCCTGCATCAAAGCCCTCGTAGCCCATTAGAACCTCTGCTGAGTGATGCATCATCAACACGGACCTCACATCTCTACTCAGGTTTGCCACTGTGCAGTGCAACACTCCTCATCCAGGATTTAAGGTACAATCCTCAGTGGGACAAACCTAGTCCCGGTGTCCGGCCCACTCTCCATTGTGGTCAGCCTGAACCTGTGACTTTTTACCAGTCCAGCACAAACAGAAAACCACAGTTGCCTTTTTGTACTTTTTCAGCACTAATTTTACATACTATTTCCATTTTTATTGTTTTGTTGTCAAATAATTTATTACAATTCACTCTATTTTTCTGGATTGGTTTGGGATTTGCATTGTTGGGTCAAGGGGTGTCCTACTAGTGATGCAAGGGTTATAATGCAAATCTCTGTCTACAAGTATTGGTAAACAGGCATCTAAGCATTATACAGCACACATGCAATGCAGGAACAGTCTTACAAAGTACTGGTGCTCAGAGCTAGGGTTTCATTGTAGAGGAGTTAGTGGCGCAGTGCAAAGTTTACTGTGGTCAGTAGGACACAGTTCTATTCTTAACGGTGCTATTAGGAAAGGGATGACCCTACTAACCCCTTACTTTGTGATTGTGGGCCAACCACATACAACAATTGCAAAAGTCCTGTGCACACATACAATCAATATTTGCCAATAAATGCTAGTGTTTAAGCATCAAAACAAAATTCGCTGTTGTTTTTTTTGTTCCTTTAATGTGTGTTGGCACAGAGAACAGCCAGCTGAAACATGTTTCGTCTGAGAAACAATAATCTTTGACTCTTCAAGGCTGGAATTAATACAAAGTAACTCACTTAGTACATATAACAAGTATTCAAAATTGTTACACAGGTTCCAGAACCTTGATCAAAAGTGACATAACTCAGCACTAATGGAAACCAAAGTGCGTGGAAATCAAGAATTACTACGTGGCAGACCTGGAGACAGACCTGCGTGAGAATGGAAAATATCACTTGTAGAATAACATTTAGGAAACACGAATAGTGCAACGCAGTGCATGTTGTACACTACATGTTGGTCAAGTACTAGAGAGCTACACCAAAAGCCACCATGCAAACTAGTGACAAGACAAAAATGTGAGATACATTTGACACATATCACTCCAGTGTCACCGAAAAGCACCTCAGGGTGGCGAGAGTTAGTAAAAACCTTGAGCAAACCTAGTAAAAGACACATACCTCAAGTCACGATGGACGGTATGTATAATCTGAAATATGACAAGGAAAAAAGCAAAAGCGGGGGGGAGGGAGGTTGTTGAAGCTGAATATAAAAAGCAAATGGTGAACTTCGTGGAAGTCATAATGAATTCCACCCATCGTCAATATGAATGAATTGCACTAATAGACTAGGTGTTTACACTCACCCCTAAAACGGTGATAATTCCAACCTGGTTGGGTTTAAAGAGAATTCAGTGGAAGGGGAGTATAAATCATCAGGCATGTATCCAAACACTGAAAGAGAAGGGGAGGGAAAGATGAACCGCTGCAAAATAGGACTAGGTTGGCGTTCCGTGTCTTACTTAATGAGTTGTATTAAATGCATGCCTAGATAACGTCGCTAAATAGACAAAGTGAACTCTGGTGGAAATTAAATTAAAGTCTGGGACATTAAGTGAGGGCAAAGCTTAGCGTAGCGTTCTGTCTCTCAAAATTATAGTTGATATGTCTCGAAACAAGTGGAAAATGCCAGGGATGCCTAAGGTGAAGAAAACATGAATTGTGAACAATTGATGCTCACCAGAATGGTCGTGAAAATATTACAACAGCATCCACATTGGGGGGTAAAATGGAGTGTAAAATTGGTGTCTGCAGAAAAATTAAAGAATGAGAGGACACTGTATATCTACTGCGCATGTGCGGAGACGTCTCATGTTGCCAGGGACTAGTATTGTCAAAAAACACCAGCCTGACCTTCAATGCGTAATATGAGGCTCAAACGCCAATACGGGGTAGACAGGAAGGGATATTTCTGTAGAGGATAACCTGCGAGTAAGCCAAGTGGAATGTGTGTCAGAAATAAAAAAAGTTGCACATGACATGGCAGAGTGAAAATTCAAGTAAAATGCACTCACGTATAGGACCGAAGAAAATTAAGTCCAGTCTATGCTGACACATGTGAGTGTCATTCAAACCTAAAAGTTAAATTTAAAACATATAAACATGGAGGACCTGCAAGGCAAGTGGCTACAGAATCACATAGAATTAATGATTAGTTTGCAAAGTAGATCTACGATATTACCGCGTGGACCCCGCGTCTCGGTGATGTCAATTTTAATCTGGAAGTTAAAGGTGAGCAGGACCCGGGGTTAAAGTAACGTCCTGGATTGAAAGACTAGACCGAAGTATTGAAATGCAAGGCAGTGGAAGTGCGGCGCTTCGAGTAATTTGAGAGAGTATCTGTGAAAAAAGACTAGCTATTGCCATGGCAACTGTGTGGCTTCATA
Source organism: Lissotriton vulgaris (assembly GCF_964263255.1). Classification (NCBI taxonomy): domain Eukaryota; kingdom Metazoa; phylum Chordata; class Amphibia; order Caudata; family Salamandridae; genus Lissotriton; species Lissotriton vulgaris. The sequence goes on along the minus strand of NC_141693.1, from coordinate 1,381,405,969 downwards.
GAAGAATACGAATAGGCGCTCTACAATGAAAGTTCACGAACACTAGAATCAAGTGTATAAGTGAGTTACGATGGACTTGTAGATATCTGAAGAAAAATGGCATTGTAGTAATAGTTCGACACTCCATATAAGCAAAATGTATATAAATAGTGAATTCATACCTTGTATGGGCCCAAATTATACATGTATATTAGTCCTTATATATATTTAGTGGAGTTGTACCCTACAGAAAATTCTAAACAGGTTTTGTACCCTACCTACTGATCAATGATCGGGTGCTGCGGAAAAGAAATGGTAGTGAGGAAAGACTCCGATCATGTAGGCTGAAATAGTCAAAATCGGGTGCGCCGGGAGTTGAGTACTTATGAGGAGGACAGTGAAATGTGTAAAAAGACACATTTACGTATAAAGACGTGTTCGCTGATGTGCAGCAAAATTTCAAGTTCATGGCCCGTAAGAGTGACGGACAGGGTAAGAAAAGTAGACAGTGGCATCCATGTGATAAGGGGCCCCATGTGTCACATTAGCTTCGGAAGGCACATTTAAGTGTCATGACGTGTTCATCAGATGTCAGACAATATTCAAAAAAATCCTGGCCCGTAAAGGAAAGGATAGGATGAGGAAATTAAACGGTGGCACCCATGTGAAAGGTGCCCCAATATATCATCCAATAATTGAATTGAATTGTATTGAAATTAAATTTGTAGACTGCAACTAAACCCAAAGGCATCAAGGCACTTAAAGATGGCACAACTGTTTGGTCAGAGGAGAACTGGGAGCAGATTACAGGTAAGCTTCTTTAAAAAGCCAGGTCTTGAGTGCTTTGCGAAAAAGGGCATGGGAAGCAAGACCCTTAAGGTCCTCAGGGAGAGTGTTCCAAAGTCTAGGGGCGAGAGCTCGGTAGGCCCTTCCGCCCCATCTGACCTTGGATACTCGAGGGACAATGAGCAGATTTTTGTTGGAGGAGCGAAGTGCCCTGCCGGGAACATAAAGGGACAAGAGTGACTGGATGTCTTCGGGCCCAGTGCCATTCAAGGCGCGGTGCGTAATGCAGAGGGCCCAAGTAAACCAGGCGAAAAAACTGTTTGAAGTAGTTAACCACCTCGCAGAACCTACAAATCCACCCATCGAATCATCACAAACTCTATGCAACACATTAGCTGAGTTTTTCTCTGATAAGGTCACATCCATATTTAAGGACTTCACCCTTAAACCCAACGGCATCTCATCCATGAACACGCAAACAAACCTGAATTCATCAACATTCACGGAATTCACCAAGGTACATCCACAACGCATTCATAAGCTTATCCCGGCAATCAAATCGGGCTCCCCTCTGGACCCTTGCCACCCCTCCATACTACACACCGTCCCAGTCACCATTACTTTACCACTGACACACATTTGTAACATCATGTTTTCAACTGGGTTATATCCCAATATCTGGAAAAACACCGTAATCAAACCGCTCCTAAAAAAACCATCGCTTGATCCATCTATTTCCTCCAGCTACCGTCCTATTGCATCATTGCCATTTCCAGCTAAGATCTTTGAATCCGTCATGAACGAACAACTGTCTGACTATATTCAAAGTAATGACCTACTAGATGACACACAGTTCGGCTTCCGACAAGGTCATGGGACAGAAACTGCTCTGATCAAGGCCGCTGATGAAATAAGAACAATAATGGACAACGATGGACAGGCTGTTTTGATTCTGCTGGATCTATCGACGGCTTTCGACACGGTCGATCACTCTACTCTGATCGGCCGTGTCGAGGCCATCGGTATCAAACACAAGGCCAGGGATCTCATTGCATCCTTCTTGGCCGATCGCAAACAGGCAGTTAAGCTGGGCTCATTCACCTCTCCGACGTTCACCCTCCCCTGCGGTGTCCCACAGGGTTCCTCGCTAAGTCCGACCCTATTTAATATCTATGTTTCGGACTTAGCGAGGGTAATAAAAGCATACAATATCAACCTAACCACATATGCTGACGACACCCAGTTGGTATTATCCATACATAAAAACGGTTCCACCGTAGCGGCAAATTTCAAGGACGGCATGCGGGCCATCAGCAGTTGGATGGCTTCCAACTGTCTTAAACTGAACTCTTCAAAGACCGAAGTAATGTTGTTCGGTAAGGTTCAGCCTGTTTGGTCTCCCTTATGGTGGCCGGAGGAAATGGGCACTCCACCTGAACGCAAAGTCAGAGACTTAGGAGTAATATTTGATGATAAACTCCTTTTTCATCACCACGTGAACTCTGTAGTTTCATCATCATTTAACATCTTGCAAAAAATTAAGAAACTTCTGCCATATCTTCCCACCACTACAGGCAAAACCCTAATTTCAACATTGGTGTTTTCTCGCACTGACTATTGCAATGCCCTTTTCCTCAATGCGCAAGAGAAGGTTATCTCCAAACTTCAAATGATTTAAAACGCCTCAGCTAGAGTTCTACTGGGCATTCCAAAATTTACCTCTGTTTCCAATCACCTGGCTCAACTGCACTGGCTTCCGGTTAGGAGTCGTATTAAGTTTAAGTCCTTATGCATTGTGTATAAGGCAGTAAACAACATAGGACCCAAATTTCTCAGAAAACTCCTTCAAGCCTCTACCAGCCCCCAGAACGCTACGTTCTAACACTGCTCACCTGATTCGAATCCACAGAACAAGGAAAGTTAACTGGGGACACAGACGCTTTATCATTGCAGCTGCAAAGCTATGGAACTCCCTTCCTCTTAATATAAAATCTAGTCCTACATTGATCATCTTTAGAAAGCAACTAAAGACATGGTTGTTTTCTCAATGACTTAATCAGCAACAGCAAACATAAAAATACTGCACTAGATCTCTAAAATACTGGCACTGGTCCTAGCTCATAGCGCCGAGACACCCATGGGTAATTGCAGCGCTTTAAAAATTGCATAAATAAATAAATAAATTAATTAATTAAAATGTATCCTAGCCTGCATGGGGAGCCAGTGCAGGTTCTTCCTAATGGCCGAACCTGAAGAATACTTCGGGGCATCCATGACAAACTGGGCTGTTGCATTTTGCACAATCTGAAGGCATTGGACCAAGCCATTGTTAATGCCTAGATATAGTGCATTGCAGTAGTCTGGAGCCTTTAAGAGCCACCGCAACCTGTTTGCGTGCTTCTAGGGAGAGGTAGTGGGTGATTTTTCTTAAAATCCTAAGGGCGCCACAGCAGGTAGAAACAGTCCTGCTGACCTTTTTCTCAAGGAAAAGAGAGGTGTCCAGGATAACACCCAAGTTACGGGCAGAGGAATAAGGTGTGGGGCAAATGCCGAGGGCAGGGGGCCACCATTTCATCAACCAGGTCTCATGTTTGGCTCCAAAAATTAGGGCCTCAGTTTTCTCCCCATTTAATTTGAGGAAGTTCTTGACCATCCAACCAGCTACCGCCTCCATACAGTTTATAAAGTTAAGGTTCACAGATTGTGTTATGGAGACCATGATCTGTATGTCGTTGGCGTAGGAAAGAACTTCTAGGCCAAAGGACCTTACAAGCCTGGTGAGAGGGGCCACGTAAATGTTAAAAAGTGTAGGGCTCAGGGAGGATTGGCAAGATGAAGTCGCCCAGCTTAACTCTTTGCTTCTGTTGGTCAAGGAAGGATGTAAGAAGGCTGAGTGCAGGGCCTTCCACTCCCAGCTTACTGAGGCGGCTAGCTAGAATAGATGGAGAGAGGGTGTCGAAAGCCGCCGTGAGATCTAACAGCACCAGTAGAGTTGTTTGGCCACTATCGACCTTGGCCCGAATGCTGTCGACAACTACAGTAAGTGCCGACTCGGTGCTGTGTGCCCTCCGAAAGCCGTGCTGAGAGGGTCCAGAGAACTGGAGCTGTTGAGGAAGGCACTCAAGTGGTGGTTAAGGTGTTCCTCCAGGAACTTAGCGGGGGCAGGGAGAAGGGAAATGGGACGAAAGTTTTTTAGGGTCCCAGAATCCAGAGTGGGCTTTTTCAGAAGGGGCTTGACAATGGCCATTTTCCACGTCAAGGGATAAACCCCTTCAGAAATAGCCAGATTCATTTCCTCTAAGAGGGGGGGCAGAAATACCTGCCTTCATTCTTTTAAGATTTTCAGAGGGCAGGGATCAAGCGGGGAGCCCGTCTTAAGCTTGTCCAAAAGCAGGCTAAGGTGGTCGGAGGTGAGGGGGGGGGAAATGGGTGAAACGACTAGGGGGCTCGGTCACCTGATTTTCCAGAGTCACGACAAGGGGAAGGAGGATCGCAGGATTGAGATTGAGGATTTCGAGGTCTGTGTAAATATCCATGATTTTGGTATGAAAAAAGGTGGAAATCTGGTCACACAGATCTTAGGAGGCAACTATGGGGTCAGGTGACTGAAGGAGGGATAAGGTGTTGACTATATTGAACAGGTCTCTGGGGGAGGGAAGTGAGGCAGTTAGTTTGGAAAAATGCGCCTTCTTTTCAGCCAGCACTGCCGCTTTATAGCCCTTAAGGAGGGTTTTATGTTTGTCCTTCTCTATTGGGTCCAAGTGTGATCTCCATAGTCTTTCTTGCCTCCTGCATTCCTGTCTAAGGGATCTAAGAGAGTCCGAGAACCAGGGGGCCGAGGGTCGCTTCTTGGCTGAGTAGTGTTGCCGAGCCGGAGCGAGGGATTCAACGGCCTCCGCCAGGGTGTTAGAGAGCTCGAGAGCCGCAGCATCGGCATCCTTTATAGGCAAAGTCGTAAATTTGCACAGAAAGGGAGTAAGAGTATCATTATTTATCTTCCTGAAGGTCCTCCTCAAATCCCACTTATTGCGATCCGGCTGGGGTCCAGTGGGAAGAGGAGGTACGAATTCAAGGGGTTCAGCCAGGTGGTCAGACCAAGACAGAGGGAGGGGGAAACCAGTCTGGAGCCGGGGGTCATTAGTGAATACCCCATCCAGGGTGTGCCCGGCTGAGTGGGTAGGACTACCCACTAGCTGCAGCAGACCGCAGGAGGCTAGGGAATCCAACAGATGGACGGTGTCGAAAGAGTTGAAATTTTCTAAAGGGAAGTTAAAGTCCCAGAGGATGGTTAAGTTAGGGCTATCGATGTAGGGTTCCAGGATCTTGAGAAGTCCATGACAAAAAGCGGACCTACAGCTGGGGGGTCTGTAGATCAGGATCCCTGAAAAGGAGACCGTAAAGGAAGGGTTTAAGGTGAAATGCATAGCCTGGAGGGGATCGTGCGGGTAGGACAAGTAGGAGGTTCGGCAATTTATCGAACTGTGGTACAGTATCGCCAAACCCCCTCCCACGTGACCTATTATATCCATTCTGGCCAGTGCATAGCCTTCAGGGATAGCGTTTATTAGGTCTGGCTCAGAAGAATCCGTAGCCCAGGTTTCGGTGATAAAGACCCACGAGGGTTGATTCTCAGAGGTGAATTCCTTAAAGGTGACATTATTTTTGACTAACGAGCGGGTGTTAATAAGGAAACCGGTGTGAGTAGATGTAGATGGAGGACCTGGCTTTATGGGGGAAGGCTGATTTTTGCCTATATCCAAGACATGTTTATGATTAACTGTCTTATTACAACCGCACTCAGGAGCCTTTATGAGCGTTTCCGGGTGGTGGAATGATGGCAAGGAAGGAAAGGGGGTTTGAGGGATCGTAGGGCACTGAGGGTATATAGGGGTTCGACTGTGGCAGGAGGGGAGGGGGGCAGCGTACCTGGCCCCTGGCGCCTCCTTGTTGCTGATGGGTGCAGATGGGCTGGACTCTGGCGTGACTCCGGCGCTGATACGGCGCATCCGCTGACCGCGTCCGCTGCGCGGAGGCATGACCATCTCCTTAAATAGTGTCCCTCTAGTGCAGAGTGTGATGTCTCCCAAGCCAAAATGGCCGCTGCCGGAAGCCCGGGACCGAGGGGCTCAGCACCTGACTCGGCTGAGTACCACTCGGAATGCGGGGTGAGCCAGTAAGTAAGTGGGTTTAAAACTGCTAGAAATAAAGTAGAGTGCGGGAGGGAGTTTTTAGGTGAATTAAAAGAGAAGGGGGAATCGCTGTGATAAAATCCGCGAGAGAGCCCCAGCGTTTAGCACAAGTAAATCTGGCTACACACAGTAAAACACAACAGCAACCTCCCGGCTTCCACCTCAGGAGGAGTAAAAACAGTGAATCTCGCGCCTACCCCGGGGAGCTCTTTAAATACTGTGTCCCTCTAGTGCAGAGTGCGATGTCTCCCAAGTCAAAATGGCCGCTGCTGGAAGCCCGGGACTGAGGGGCTCAGCACCTCACTCGGCTGAGTACCACTCAGAATGCGGGGTGAGCCAGTAAGTAAGTGGGTTTAAAACTGCTAGAAATAAAGCAGAGTGCGGGAGGGAGTTTTAAGGTGAATTAAAAGAGAAGGGGGAATCGCCGCGATAAAATCCTCGAGAGAGCCCCATCGTTTAGCACAAGTAAATCTGGCTACACACAGTAATTGGTGGTGTGCAATGTCATTACACATATTTTGCAGAGTTAACCTTTCTGAGTCACAAGAAGTGTCAATGAAAGCACATAATAACAAAACCCTTGAGTTAAGGAGAACATTGTCACAAGTTCATTTTTCCGAGTTTACAGCATACACTCCATATTCAAGGACACAAAATAGTACCCCATGTGTGTCTCGAATGAAATGATCCTATATATCACTGAGCAAACACATGTGGGCGATCAAGTGTAAATGAAATGGGAATTCACCCAGTACTAGGGGGCAGCCTCCCAACACCATTTAGGAGTTTACCACACATACTCCATGTTAAAAAATACTATTATTATTATTATTATTATTATTATTAATTTTATTGAGCGCACAGCTACCCAGAGGGTTTCCTGGCGCTGACCAGAGAACAGGGGTATGACCATTAACAACTAGTTTACTGGTTAAATAACCACGACTTCAGTTCCCTGCGAAACTAAGATAGTTGGGCTCAGTTCGAAGAGCAAAAGGAAGGGAGTTCCAGAGGGAAGGGCCCAGAAAAGAAAAAGAATGCCCACCCATTCTTGCTCGCTTAATCCTAGGGATCAGGACTGAGCTTGAACTGGGTGGATGATCTGAGAGTCCGGGAGGGGACATAAGAACTAATGAAGGATTTAAGATATTGTGGGGCTTTGCCAGCGATAATTCTGTGTATAAAACACAGGGCCTTAAATTTAACCCGACTCTCGATACGAAGCCAATGAAGGCTGCGTAAGAAAGGGGAAATGGATGACCTATAAGGGAGTTTACTAAGCAGGCGAGCAGCCATGTTTTGAACTGTCTGGAGTTTCCGGACAATCTCCCTACCAGCACCCAGGAAAAGAAGATTACCATAGTCCAGGTGAGATGTAATTAGCGCCTGGACTACAGTTCTCTGGGTGTCATGGGGGAGCATCCGGATGATTTTTCTCAGCCACTTGAGAATGGTAGTACAAGTGGCACAGACCTTCACTACATGGTCTCTCATTGATAGTTGGTCATCAAAGATGATGCCCAAGTTTCGGGCCGTTCTAGAGGGCAAGGGAAGTATGCCCATTTGATTGGGCCAGTGCGAGGGTCCCCAAAGATCATGATTGTTTCCGAACAGAAGAAGCTCAGTCTTCCCTCCATTCAGTTTTAATTTATTGTCATACATCCAGGCAGCTATGTTACTAAGCCCGAGACGCAGAGAGGAGGGGCAGGAAGAGTGACTGGTGGATAGTGAGAAAATCAGCTGGGTATCATCAGCATACGAGTAAATGGAGAGCCCCGCTTGCTCCGCAATTGCAGCCAGAGGTCTCACGTACAGATTGAAGAGTAGGGGGCTCAAGATGGAACCCTGTGGAACCCCGTATGCTGATGTATAGATCTTAGAAGTTGATGAAGATGAAAAGACTTGAAACGTCCTGTTGCTCAGGAAACTAATAAGCCAATCTAAGGCAAGATGGGTAATGACGATAGATTTGGGGGTGTTAATGAGGATAGAGTGGGAAACCTTATCAAATGCGGCACTTAAATCCAACAGGATAAGTGCCACAGTTTCCCCTCTATCCACCAGATGCCTAATAGTTTCAGAGACTCCCAGAAGTGTGGATTCCATGGAGAAACCAGAACGAAAACCCGATTGAGAAGGATGTAAAATAGAGTGGGTTTCGATGTAGCTAGTAAGTTGTTGGTTAATATGCTTCTCCAAGACTTTGGAAAACACAGAAAGGAGGGAGATAGGGCGAAAATTAGCCAAGTTGTTCGGATCAGCATTGACTTTCTTAAGCAGTGGCACAACCATGGCATGTTTCCATGACTGGGGGACCTTAGCCTCTTTAAGTGAGATGTTTATTAACTCCAGAATAAGATTAAGTGAGGAGGGATTAAAAGTGAGCAAGACTTGAGGGGGAATAGGATCAAGAGGGGAACCAGATTTGATGGTACTAATAATATTACGTAAAGTAAGTGAGGTCAGAGGGGTTCAGACAGTAATTCCGGAATCTAGGGTACAGGAGTCAGATTCAGGAGACTGGAAGATGGTAAAACAGAGGTAGTTGAAATAGCAAGGGGAGCGGGGCCAAAATCCAGATAGATGTTTTCAATTTTTGTAATAAAGAAATCGGCCAAGGCATCACATTTAGAATCATCCAAGCAGAGAGCTTTGGGTTGCTTCTTGGCGCCAGAGAGTTCTTGAACCACCTTAAACAAAGCTTTAGGGCGGTTTTGAGCGTTAAGAATTGAGAGATTGGCATGATCTTTTCTAGCATTTTTGCATAAGGCATGATAGCTGGATAGTGCAGCTTTATATTCTAGTTTAATATGAGGGTCATAATTCAGACGCCACTTCCGCTCAAGATGTTTACAACCCGATTTGGCCTTTTTTAATTGGTCATTAAACCAAGGTGCCGGGGAGTGGTGTAGGTTAAATTTCTGCTTGCGAAGAGGGAGGCAAGAGTTGACAGCAGAAATAAGCCAGTTATTAATGGTTTCTGATTGTTCAAGACAGCTAACCTCAGAAAATGGTGTCGAGATCCTAAGGGCCGCATTCAGTTTATTCGTATATTCGTATCTAAGTTCTTCCAGTTTCTGGTCAGTTTAGGTACAGTTATATCAACTGGAGGAGTACGACCTGATTCAATAGTAATGGAAAACTCAACAAGAAAGTGGTCATTCCAGGGAACAGGGAGGGCTGGCTTACACTCAATAGCCACCAGATTGGATAGAACAGGATCAAGTAAATTGCCTGCTTTGTGAGTAGGGCCGGAGTTATGCAGGCTAACGTTCAGGGCGGCTAAATCAGCTAGCAGGGCAGTACTGCTGAGACAGGTAGTGTCGTTCAAATGAATGTTAAGATCTCCGACAAGTATAAAATTAGCAGAATTAAGAAGTAAACGAGCGATATGCTCAGCAAGTAGTGATGCCCATGAGCCAGCAGGGCCCGGGGGACGATAAATGAGAGCACCAGACAGCGTGAAGTTAGCTGAAAGGGATATCTTAGACGACCCAGCTTTACAGTTGGGAATGTTCAGGTCCTCCCAATTACAAGAATAGCATTCTTTAAAAATAATCGCAATCCCACCGCCCTCCCTATTTGCTCTATTCCTGGCAACATAAGTTTAAATGTCTGGAAGAGCTGCGGCAATGTCAGGGCCCGAATGGTCACTCAGCCACGTCTCCGTCAAAAACAGAGCGTCTGGCTGAGATGAAACCAATAGATCAAAAATATTTCGAATATTGGGACAGACGATATTTATTTGCCCAGGTCCAGCTGTTAAACGCTCAGCCAATGGGTCATCATATTTGCATTTTTGACATTGTTTCACATTTTTGAAATTTGCAGAAGAATAGTATACAATGTACAGATGAGAAATGTGTTATTTGTCCCATTGACACAAAAGCAGTTTAGATAACACAGCGTGGAAATTAATCACCTAAGAAATATTGCTTTTCGGAATCGCAGATTAACCCATGTTGTAATGAATGCAAGCGCATAATCCACATCGCTTCTGTTCTCTTAAGGTGAAACTCCCTATTGCCGCCTCTTGGACTTGGTATGATTCTTTCGATTCCAAAAAAAGTAATTTCTTTATGTGTTCCTTGATCGCCACACAAGGCTGCATGTGTGGTGACTGGGTACATGTATCTCACACTTTTGTCTTGTCACTGGTTTGGTGGTGGCTTTTGGTGTAACTCTCTAGTACATGACCAACATGGAGTATACAACATGCACTGCGCTGAACTATTCGTGTGTCCTAAATGTTAGTCTACACGTGATATTTTCCATTGTCATGCAGGTCTCTCTTCAGGTCTGCCACATTGTAATTCTTTATTTCTATGCACTTTGGTTTCCAGTAGTGCTGAATGATGTCACTTTTAATCAAGGTTCTGGATCTTGTGCAACAATTTTGAATACTTGTTATATGTACTAAGTGAGTTCCTTTGTATTAATTACAGCCCTGAAGAGTCAGAGATTATTGTTTCTCAGACGAAACACGTGTCGGCTGGCTATTCTCTGTGCCAACACACATTAAAGGAACAAAGAAAACTACAGCAAAGTTTGTTTTGATGCTTAAACACTAACATTATTGTCAAATATTGATTGTATGTGTGCACAGGACTATTGCAATGGTCTTACAAAATAGCTTCTGTACTCAATGGAATCCTTCCAGTACAAAATCGATGTTTAAAAAAAACCACACACTCTTGGTCTATAGCACAAGGATGTCTGCATTGGGGCATGGCTGACAAAAGTGCACCAGCAAATGAGGAGAGAAGAAATGCACTGTATCTTAGTAGATATGACATACTTTTCTCTTTTCATTTGACGCAAGGTAGCACAGCAACTTTGGTGCAGATTGCCTTGCATCACAGTATGGTAAATTGTGTCCTCAATGTCACACTATCTCACTCATTATCTGTCACTGAGTCTCACTCACTGTCGCTGACTCACACATGCTTATACATACAGATATTCTTGCTCACACATATACATGCTGTATCTCACTTAAACACACTCTAACCCTCAAGCGCAAACACAACACTCATTAAAGTTGAGTGTGCTTCATTTTATATTGCACAAAGGTAAACAATTAATATAATTCTCTATTAGTATGATGTAAATTGGCATAAAATTAGGAATGTAGAGCCTGCCTCAATTTTCTATAAGTACTGCTAGAAATGTTGGTGAATTCCAAAACAGGTAGGCATCTATATCTCTGCCGTAGTTCCACATTTTTTGGAGTAAATGGGTTGTATAGTTTCTTAGTAACATATAGCCGTAATTAACAATACAACAGAGGAGCACACTCACTTCCAATTTAATTTTTTATGTTCACATTTGAGTTTTATGTGTGGAGATACAACCTTACTTTGAGTCCCTGCACTTATAATTTTGATATGCAACTCCTTGCAGTTTATGCAGGCATGCAATAATTTCAGTTGTAGAGCTCCAGTAGTTCTATGTAGAAAACATGTATTGGTCAAGCACTGGCCACGGGCTACACAGTTTATAGTGGTATGGTGTAGTACACTTGACAACATGGCCCATATTTCTGAAAACTTTGCCTAGTCCTTGCATCATGCAAGGACAGCACAAAGGTTTCAGCATATATTTACAAACTAACTCAATGTCTGATTTGCATGGTTTTGTAATGAAATGTAATGCAAGGCAGCTACAGGTGCTGTGTTACGTTACTTTTTAATCTTAGGAGGCATTCCGTAGGTGGAGCATGGAAATTCCAAAGCAGCCACCAATGGATTGTGGTGCATTCCCAGATTTACTAAGACTTGTAAACCTGGGAATGCGTCAAAATGCTTTGGCTTCCCAAAGGATTGTTTTGTGCAGGAAGGTAACCCTTCCTGCACAAAAACCATCCTGGCTATAATGCAGACACCCTTGCACTCTGGGGCTTATTTACCAGCCCAGTTCGCCACTGTAATGTCACTTTTTATGACATTTCGGCATCGCACTGGGCTTACCCATATCTACAATGCCATTTCAAGCCACCTTGCATGTCGTAAATATAAAGTGAGGCAATGCTGTGCAACTTTCTGCGTTGCTTCACACTGAAATGGGGAGGCATGCCGTGGGTGTTACTTTGGGTGTTCTCACGTAACAACCATGGCTTTTGACACGTTCCCAGATTTGGAACATGCTCCTAATCTAGGATTACACTCAAACGCCTATGCCTCACCAAGGGTGGCGTAAGGGTAGTTTTTGTGTGGAGTGGTGTCCCTTCCCCATAAAATCAACCTGATTTTAATGCAGACACCCTTGAACTATAGTGGAAGGGTGCCTACTTTGGCGCTATGCAGCCATTTGTGAGCTAGTGCAGTTAAAGAGGACAGGAATGTGCCATATCTCTTAGACACAGCGTATTACTGCCATTTTCTAATGACGAAGGTCAACTTAGCAGGAAAGCTTGTGGCACTGCCCTATGCCAACATGTTGCTGTTTCAAGGGTGCCTGCATAGGCACTAAGCTGCAGACAGTGCGCCAGTGAAAGGAGAGAAAAGAAATGCTCCACGACTTTGTAAATATGGAATATTTCTGCCATCTCCCTTTCGCGCAATTCCACGCAGCAACTTTGCTTTTCGCCCTGCATCGCGTGAAAAGTTAGTAAATGTCCCCCCACATTTTTAGTTCCTTTATTATTCCGCAAATGTCTGCTTCTTTGCTTGCTGCCTTTTCAAGGATACCTTCCAGGCCATTGGAAATCATGAAATGTCTGTGTTAAGAGGCACGAGATAAAAGAAAGACACTGTTAATAGGAGGGAAATGCCCAGTGGTATTCACTATCATTTCTGTACGGCTTCGTTAATGAAATGAGAACAAATGCATTTCTCCAATTTCAATCTCAACCGCTATTTTGAACAGATTTTGACAAATTGGATTTTCTGTCTCCTAGGTTTAGTGATGCTATCTGAGCATCAAAATTATTATCTAGGTCAGTACTTGCATCTATTATCTTGTGCATATGGAGACTAAATTCATAGTGTTGGGCGAAGGGTGTATACAGAAGAGAGTACTATGGACAAAACACTGAAGCAGATAATCGTACCCGTGTGGAAAGAGGGTGTTAAAATACAAAATACCTGGGAGCCGATAGGAGACTAAGGAACGTAGAACTACAAGATAACAGAGGTAGAGAAGCAGGGAAGACTTTCTGCAGGGGTAATCTTTACAATACAGCAGGAAAAGGCGGTTGGTAAGTGAAGAGCATGCCTGCATATAAAGGAAGCCATTATTTTGCACAAAAAAAAAGTGATGGGTGCAATATCTGAATTAATCTCAGGCGCTGGTATATACACTGGGTTACATTCCATGGTATATTTTAGTTTGTGCGCTACACACATTTGCACATCATCCTGGTCTGCTCCAATAGGAACAGTCCAGACCAAACTGCTACTCCACATCAACACCGGCACAGGAGAGCTTGCAGCCCCAGACATGTCTCACCCTTGCTGGGTCTTGTGAGTGAGAAGCAGCTCATGTCCCATGGCATGGTGAGTTATTTTAATTATACTTGGGCACACCTAGAGTGTGTCCCTCAGAAAACCAACTATCATTAAGAAAGGTATGTGGTTTTATCAGCCAAGTGCTTGGTTATTGACAGGTATTTTTAAGTGTTTGACGTGGAGCGTATTGATGGAGGCTTTAGTGAATACAGGAGTTGAGTGGGTTAATGTAGTCTGATAACAAATGAGTTGATAGAAGCACAATAAAAAAATGAAGTTGTGTGTTTGCTTACATGCCTGCTCTTGGTAGTAAAGACAGAGCAGTGCACATGAGGAGGCCCGGAGGATAAGAATACTTCAATTAGGCTTCTTAAATATAGGTGCACAAAGTCTTAATGTTGCCACTTTGTGTAGGGCATTACTTGAGGCACAAAGAGAGAATCTGTTGTCTGAGAATCAAGGTCAATCCTGTAGGCTTTGAAGCAGAACAACCGAACCACATTAGATAGGTGATAATCAAAGGTTCTCAGATAACTTGGACATTGATTTTTTTGCCTATGTAAATTTAACAGATATTGCACCAAATGGGTTCTTCTTAAACCCACTACAAGTTATAATGGCCCATCTATGTACATTGTCTCACCTTGGTACAGCCTTACCAGCTTATCTCTTTCCACTCTTCACAATCCCATGGCTCAGCATGTGCACCATCCAACCTTTTCAATCCACAAACCATCAAATCGCAAGTCCTTGCATCAAACATTCTATTCTGGCTGACCACTCTTTCAACCTCTCTCTCACATCTGGTGTGTACCCTACATGTTGGAATTGTGGGCTGGTTCAATCTCTCCTAAACAAAACTTCCTTTGATCCCTGATCTCTGCCACACCATCAAACAACATCCTAAAACTTCCTTCCTTTTCTCCAAAATACAAGAAATGTTGGCTTTCAGTTGCCTCATACTTATCTCTTTAAACAACCTGCTCAACCCTTCCCCACAATCATCCCCTTGCTTGTATAAGAAGGACATTTATCAATTTATCAATTTTTCAATGAACATAATATCCCTATAGAAGGCTTACTCTACCTAGAAAGTACACCTGGTATCTCAAAAAGAAAGGTAAACTTCACAGATAAGGATGGCAACAGATTACTCCAAGTTAGTGGGACTTAATATTTCTTGTCCTAGGCTTTTCTTTTACACAAATCATTGCTTTTAGGAGTTTTATTTCAATACATTCAATTGTTCTGAACGAATACAATTATTTGCACAATGCACTTATAAATTAAATTAAAGCATAGCCATTGAAACATGATGCTCCTATTTCAAAGAGCCACATGGTAACAAGAAGACTAGAAGATTTTTTTTCAGAAAAAAAGTAGGATTAGGCACAAATAGGGTCTCTACTGAACACCTCTGGAAGTGAGAATTTGAGTTTTACTCAGAAGCAAGAAAATAGATTAAAGAATTAGTGTGAAAGAATGAATGAATGAATGAGAAGTATTTATAAAGCGCACAGCTACTGAGAAAGAGCGTCCCGTCGCTGGAGAACCTCAAAACTAGTCTGCTGCTATCCTTAAAGGGTGGGGGAGACTTAAGGTAAATGACGGAAAAGCCAGGTTTCAGGCGTATTCCTAACGGTAAGTAAGTCAGTCAACTGTCTGAGTGTCATCAGCAGGAGGTTCTAGGCACATGTAACTTGCACTTGCAAAGAGCGACCTCCTATACAGGGGGGCATATCTTGGGGTCAGCAGCCAGATGCAGTGAAGATGACCTCAAGGTTCTGCGGGGAGCGTAGTGTATGACTCTCCTTCTGAGGTAATGTGTGCCAGTGCCCTGCAGTGCCTTAAAGGCCAGGACCAAGGCCTTAAAGTATTTTTTTTCTTCACGGGTAGCCGCTGCAAGGCTTTCAGGTGAGGTGAGATCTCAGTTCTAGGTTTAAGCAGGAGGACCACTCGGGGGCCGCATTCTGGACCACCTACAATCTATTCAGTAGGTATTCCATATAGGACATTAACCTAGTCCAGTCTAGAAACAATAAGGGCTTGGACAATGATCTTCCTGTGGGCCTGAGGCAGTAGGGGAAGAAATTTCCTGATCATTCGCAGGAGTCCAAAGCAGGATCCTGTGACTGACTGGATCTAGACAGAGTGTCATCCAACTTGAGAACCAGGTTCTTGAAGGTGCTAATGGAAGAGAGGGGTGGCAACATGTCAGATAGCCACCATTGTTTCCACTCATCCTTACTTGGAGAGTCAAAGAAAATTGCCTCTGATTTCTTTGAGTTGCATTTGAGCTGGTTCTCCCTAAGCCATGCAAAATCCCTAGTCAGACATTGGTTGTTCTTTTCACCTACGAAGTCCTTACCCTGTCACAGGTAAAAAGATGCTGTGTGTCGTCAGCATAGGAGATTATTTTAGCGCTTCAAGCTTCTGCTGAGGGAGCAAGGGGAGACATATAAAGGTTGCAAAGTGTGGGCTTAAAATTGAGCCCTGAGGGACTCCCACCTTCAATGAAGGAATAGGAGCAGCAAAAGGGGGAGACCAGACCTCTTGGTATCTATCCTCAAGAAAGGAGTAGAACCACTTCAGAACTATGCCACCTAGACCGCACTCCTGCAATCTGTACAGGAGTCAGTCATGTGGCACTGTATCAAAAGCTGAGGAGAGGTCCAGCAGAATTAACATAGCTTTACCCCCCTTATCCAGCTTCTCCTTGATGGACTCTGAGATTTCAAGCAGAGCCATCTCTGTGCTAAAATTAGATCTAAAACATATTCAGAAATGACTGAATTAACATATTTCTATAGAGTCTTAGAGAAAAACGGGAGCAGTGAGATAGGTCTATAATTGGCTGCTATCAATTATTCAGACACATAAGGTTAACCAGGCCTTCCTGCAGTCATGTGGACATCCAGTTTGTCTCACATTTAATGTCAGATTACCCAACATTGGTAAAACAGGAAAAGAACAACTCTATATTTGTAAATCTTTGGATGATTTAATTCCATCATATTACTATTCAATAATACTAAAGTGTCATCGACGTGGGTTTCCCCCATAGTTTTGCCTTTGCCTCCTGTATTTTTGCTGAACGTTAGACTTTGTTTTGCTGGTCTAGATGCTTTGGGCACTTTGCCCCTGCTGTTCCGTGCCAAAGTGCAAGTGCTCCCTTTGTAAATAATTGTAATGGATTGGTGTTTCTATCATTGGCTTATCTGATTTACTAGTCAGTCCCTAGTACCATGCACGGTGTGTGCCCAGGACCTGTAAATCAAATACTGCTAGTGGGCCTGTAGCACTGATTGTGCCACACACCTAAGCAGCCTGTAAATGATACTCAGAACGTTCACTGCAGTATCTGTGTGCAATTTGGTACTGCCATGTCAACTTGGCAAGTGCACCCACTTGCCAGACCCTACCCTTCTCTTTTCTCATATGTTAGTCACCCCTAAGTTAGGCCCAAGTTAACCCTGTAGGCAGGGTGCAGTGTATGTGAAATGTAGGACATGCCCTGGTGTGCGTAGCATGTTCTGATAGTGAAATACTGCTAAATTAGTTTTTCTCTTAATTGTAAGGTTGTCTGTCCCATAGGATAGAATGGGAAGTTACATTATAACATCTTATAAGTATAACAACCCCTGGAAACATGATAGGAAAATAAAGTTTAGCATGCCTGAACTCAGAATGTAAAAATACATCTTTTAGTGAGGATGATTTTTACATTTTGTGTTTGAAAATACCACTTTTAGAAAGTGGGTATTTTCTTGGTTTGCCATTCCGTGTGCCTCTTCTAGGGTTGTGGATTGACTGTCTGGTTTTTGAATGGCAGGGGCTGGGGATGTGAATTCTGTTCAGATAGTCACTTGGGGGGAGTGAGGTGTGTCCTGCATTTCCAAGGTGAGTCAGGGCTCTGCTGAATAGACGTGGGCTGTATTTAGAGTAGGAGGAGGAGTTTCCTTTCACACCTGAATGGGCCTAGTCTGCTTTTGACAATGCTGTCTCCACCTCCTGCTAGGCAGCTGCCCTGAGAGGACATAACTGGTTTTGGCTGGGCACAGGGCTTCTCTGCCACCAGGGAACAAAAGATCTTGCTGTATGAATATCGGGGCCCAGACCCCAGAACTTCAGACTACTTCTGGAAATCAAGAGGAACCTCTGCCAAAGAGAAGAGCTGGAAGAAACTGGAGGAGGATTACTGACCCTTTGCTGTGTGCTGTCTGGGGTTGGCCTGTAGAGGCTGTTTCTGCCAAGCAGAGGAACTGTGTGTGCATTCTGCTTGCAAATTGTCTCCAAATGCTTGAAGTGGAGCGTTCCCCCTGTTCAAGAGGTCTCAGGGACAGCAAGTACCTCACCATCCTTCTGGGCACTGTCTCTTGTTCCTCTGGACTCAGTCGCTACAGATGAAAAAAGCAGTCACTCCGTCACTGAGTCCTTTGCAGAATCCATGTCCTGATGGCACAGCAGAGAGCTCAGTCTGACTTTTCAACACAACCCTGGTGTCACTGACTCTGTCAACGAGCCTCTGCTTGCAACACGTCCTGTCATAACCACACTCCTCACCACTTTGCTCCACACTGCACAGACATCACTGACTCCGTCACTGCCCGACTCAAACATCAACGGGCTCCGTCGCTACTCCATGACCTGCCAACACCGCATCATGCACCGTCTCACCCTGCAACGCAAGCCTTGGTCTCACGACTCTGTAAACAAGCCACTGCCTGCACTGAGGCTTGAGGACACAGCACGCTGCAAAGCTTCCATCTCACATTGCGACCATGACAGTTGCCCTGATCAACTCTCATCGGCTCTCATCGGTGCATGGACCACAACAAGAAAGTGACTGTCTCTGAGTCTGTTGATACTTTAGCTGACCCGTACCGATGCGGTTGACTAGAATTCTTAGACTCTGTGTGTTCGAACAGAGCTACTGAGTTGGATGAACTGTGTTTTCACATTACTCCTGCAATTTAAAGATTATTTTGCACAGTAACAATTTCTACAATATTGTGTGTTGGATTGTTGTCATTTTTGGTCTTGTTCGTTTATGTAAAGTTTTGCTTTTATTTTTCTAAACTGGTGTGGTGTCCATTTGTAGTGTTTTCACTGTGTTACTGTATGCATGCACAACTGCTTTACATACTGCCTCTTAGATAAGCCTGTCTGCCCGTGCCAAGCTACCAAGGGGATGAGCAGGCATTATTTTAGAAGTGTGTTCCCCTTTCCCTGACTAGGAATAAGGGTCCCTACTTGGACAAAGGTACCGACTTTTGCTAACTAAAGACTCCCATTTCTAACATAAAGCTTAACATACATTTGAAAAACAAACCTTGTTTAGCTGATGCTTTGAGTAAAAGTGCACAGTGAGGCACTACTGTGAACGTATACAAAGATCAGAGCAAAAATAAAAAGAATATCTAAACATAGTCAAAAGAAAATAAGGGAGACTGGGCTCAGTATCACTCTGAGATGGCTTCTGTTTTTGAACATTGTTCTGATTGGGTAGCATGACCCTAAGATGGCTGTCGGATGTCTTTTGAGAGCACAGCTCCTGTTGATCTCACTAGACTTGGGTGGAATGACAACCCAAAAATTGCTACGTCAATATTTGTGAGATCATTGCTCTTGTTGATCTCACAAGCGTTTGTGATGGTCATCTTGACAATAGGCTTTCCTAATCCTCCACAATAAATCACATTACGCTGACCACATTAAGATCACATTTTGATTTGAATGCTGATTAAAAGACAGATTTGAGGGACGTGTTCTGTGGCATTACCCAATGGGGCCCACCACCCAGGAATATGAATATGCAATTCAATAAAGGTAGTGGACCATCAACCTCAAAAACAGATATGTCTTCTTCTTTTTTAGGAAGAGGCGAGGGAAAAGTCGCCGAAACGAGGAGGGGTAAACACAAGGGAAAGAGACTTACCAATCGCGAAATCTACCAGGAGACAGAGAGTTTAGTGGTTGATATCTTTTGTTCCCACATACCACACAAATGAGTTGAAGATTCAAATTTGTTTTTTCAAATTCATAAAAACACTGTGAGTTAAACATTTTTTCAAGAACTTCGTGGAACCTATTCCAAGCAGTGACAAAGGAATCTTAAAAGGAACCTTACTAGGATTAAAATCCAAAAGCAAGTTTATTGCATCTTTAAGTCATAAAGTATTAGACGCTTTAGAAACCATGGTTCAAAGTAAATTACACAAAGTATTCAAAGAAAAGGAAAGGAACATAAAAGGCCAAACCTTTCTGTTAAAGAACAGAACACCATTTTGCAAATTGCTTCCAATAACAAAATCATCTGTTGTAATGCAGATAAAGGAGGTGGTCTAGTAATTCTGAGTAGGGAATACTATCGCCAAAGTGTTGAATCACACGTCATGGATTCCACGATTTACATGAAATTAGCTTCTAATCCCACAGGAGAATTCAGTTGAGTACTATCAGTGATCATCAATAAAGCACTAAGTTTGGGAATCATCAATGAACTAGACAAAAGATTTTTGATCAAAGGGAATCCAAGAAAACATATTTATATATGACACCCAAAAGTCAAAGTGTATCTACCAAGGAGTCCATAGGCAAACACATAGACAGACACTTAAAACCTTGCATTCAAGGTATATCTACATATCTAGGAGATACCACTGATTTCTTGGTTCAAAACACTAATGTTGTGATTGAAGACCATATCCAACCGATACTGTACCATTGACGTAAAATCATTGTATACCTCTATTCCCTATGATTTTGGCTTACAGGCTTTTCAATCTTTTCTTATCAACACTGACATGGAAGAAGGGCTTAACGTTTTCTTACTTGAGTTGGTCCATTTTACCACAGCTATTTTACTTGAAAGGAGGAATTCTATACATAATTATCAGGGACTTCCATGGGAAACTGCGCCACCCCAGTGTATGCAAATCCTTTCATGCATCTGTTCGAATTGGATCCTATTTTAGCCAAGAAGGAGTGGAGAGACAATTTTATTACCTTCTACAGGTACATTGATAACATTTTTATTATTTGGAAAGGTGCACAGTCTGAGCTTATTCAAGCTGTGACTCAATTAAATTTGGTGGATGAAAGGATTGAATTCACTTTTCACACAAGCACAGAAAGAATTTCCTTTTTGGATGTAGACATTAAGATGCAGAACAAGGAATTAATCACTTCAGTATTCACCAAATCCACTGACCGGAATAATTTCTTGCATTTCTCTAGCTTCCACCAATCGCTCTAGAAAACATCTCCCATATTCTACAACTTCTCAGGATAAAAACAATGTCTTCCTCTGAGGAAATATACAATGAAAATTACCAAAATGTTTTGGGAAAATTCAAACAAAGAGCATACCCAGCCTCTATCTTACAAGAGGCTAAAGACAGAGCTAAACAGAAGGATTGTCTTCAACCATTGAAACCTAAAGAAAAGAATACCACACAAGAGGAAAGATCTTTGTTTGTCTCCAAATTTTCTACTAAAAGTACTAAGGTAAAACAAGTCATTCGAAAGTACTGGCCAGTACTCCAAACAGAAATGGAGTTTAAGGGAATAATTCAAGAATAATCCATTTTTGCATACCAACGCACTTACAATTTGAAACAATTATTGAACACAGAAACTTGGCAAACTAAATGCATATACAGAGGTACCTTACCATGTCACAATTGTGGGAACTGTAATAACATTATAAAAGGCACCTCCATTACACATTCCACCCAAGGCACTCCAATTAAGTTGATGGTTACAGCAGCATGTGACACTAATAATGTGATCTATTTACTGAAGTGCCCTTGTGGGTTACCATATGTTGGAAAGACAGAGCGCAAAATAAAGACACGACTCATTGAACATAAAAGTATTATAAGGACAAAAAATCTCAAATCAACCGTGGCAGTGCATTTCAACAGTATGAATCACAATATATGTCAATTAAAATTTCTGGTGCTTGAACAGATGCAAGTTAAAGATAGAGGAGGCAATATCAAGCATCTATTACAGCGTGAAATCTTTTGGATTAACCGTTTGAATTCCATTCATCCAAAGGGACTCAATGAACGTCTTGAGCTTAGTTGTTTTTTGTAACACAATGAATTGGGTAAATTTTTCTATATTTAGATTTCATGCCCGCTCAACCAGATATGTGGATGTTAAATACATTTTTTTATTTTTTATTTTTCTTCTTTTTTTGTCCTCATTCACCTCAGAAAAAGATGAAAATGTCCATTTTTTCTGCCCTTATCATTTATGAGGGTTACCAACCGCCAATGGGCATACTCCAATAAACACCAACCTTTCTGCGGCTTTGTCTCACACCCGGTAAATTACCGGCACTGCTTTACTTTTCAAGAAGACTATGGAGGCCCTGAAGCAGAGCTGGAGTGTTAGCCGATGTAATCATTCGACGTGAGCTAATACTAATATCACAAATATAACCTCAACTGTTACTTCATAGACTTTCCAGCCAAGCAGATACTGGTTTCCAAAAAGCTTTCTTTTTGGACATCTTCCCTGAAAGATCCATTCTAGACATATACATTAGGGATTCCAACCAATCCGAGTGTTGTGGGGTTATGTTGCTACCCATTTACGACAAATTTCCCTTCTGGCCAGTAATACAGCGTAAAACAACTGTTAGCTCATCGTCCACCCTAAAGAAAACTAGAGAATGGCTTACTTTTATTAGCCGACCCAAAATACCTGTCATAGTTGTTTTTGCTTTGCTCCAGAACTTGCTGATTTCTGGACATAGGAAGAACATGTGGACATTGGTTGCCTTTTCCTTCCCACATTTCGCACAGCTGGTTTGGCTTCCTTTCCCCATCTTAGATAGTTTCTCAGGTGATATGTTAGGCCTATGAAGTGAGAACAGGTGGTTCCTTCTTAAGAAAGCAGGCTTAACTGTGTTGTAAAGAGTGCGCATAGATACTTGCCAGATATTCTGCAACTGGTCACCAGGCAAGTACTTTCCCCACAGCTCCTCCGCCAAAGTGAATTCTCCATCCATGCTGTCTTGAAGGTGCCAATACCAAAGCCATACTTTTTTACTTCCCGGTGGCTTGCTTATTAGTTGGTCTTCCAAGATGTTGCTATTGCCCAATGACGATGCCTTGCTTTGCGCCAAACTTTTTATGTGAAGGTACTTACATTTTTAGAGGGAGCCCAACATCAAACCATTAAGATTGTACCAGGGTAACAAATGTCCATCTCTAGACAGATCTCCCCAGATATTTAGATTGGCTTCTCTGATTGGTAATGCCAATTTAGCATTAAGACACTCGGGGGTCCCTGGTGAATCCCATATTGAAGCAAAATGAGAATAATAATCAATTTTCAGCAAGCGTTGTATATGGTACCACATTTATGCCATCGAGTGCAGCACCTTCAATTTAAACTTTTTGAAGAATTTAGGATCTCCAAATTTAAAAAGAATGCCATCGGGTTTTATTTTTTGCTCTTTTAGCATGGCTGAGAACATTGAGCCTATCATGGATCCATCAGGGGTCTTTCTAAGCACTCTAGACTTTTTAATTAGAAGGCCCACGCATACAGCTGAATGCCGGGTAAAGACAGACCCCACTTCTCCCTTCTTGTACGTAGCTTCTTCCAAGAAATCCTAATCCCTTTGTTAGCCCAAATAAAATAATTGATTGTTTGCTGGATACTGTGAATGGTATTGTTATTAAAATGTAACAATATTGAATTAAATATAAAAGTAATTTTTGGTAGAATACTCATTTTTACCAGGCTGACTTTTCCTAGAATAGTTAATGGGAGATGCATCACATTTTTCATTAATTTAGCTATCTCTTTGAACACTCTTCTTAAATTTGTTTCAGCAATTTGATTAATGTCTTGATTATCCTAAGACTGAGATATCGTATTTCCCTTTTGAACTAATGTATTGCAACTGACTTGGTTCCTTATCATAGCTTCGGTCTTGAGTTTGTTTACTGATATTCTTCCTAATTCTGTCGCTATATGAAAAATAATGGGTAAAGCAGCATCTAGATTGGAAGAATATACCATGAGGTC
This sequence comes from Lissotriton vulgaris, assembly GCF_964263255.1. NCBI lineage: Eukaryota > Metazoa > Chordata > Amphibia > Caudata > Salamandridae > Lissotriton > Lissotriton vulgaris. The sequence goes on along the minus strand of NC_141693.1, from coordinate 1,381,382,514 downwards.
GTCCACATATAATGCAACGTTTTTAACCCAGTTACCCTGACATAATGGTGGAATGTCAATTGAATGTCTAATTCTGAAGGCCAAGGGTTTGATATATAAATTAAACAGAAGAGCGTTAAGGGGGCAACCCTGTCTTGTGCCTCTACGGATCCTGAAGGAAGAAGATAATCTGCCATTGACCAATACTCTTGCAACTGGATCTTTGTAATTAGCGTTATAGCCTGGCAAAAGTTATCACCCAAATTATAAGTTTTAATACAGAGAACAGGTAGGACCATCGGACCTTGTCGAATGCCTTGGAGGCGTCCAATGTTGTTATATCTAACGGTGTACTGGAGCAGGCTGCAAAATCTATAACCACGACAAGCTCATAGGAGAGCTCATGTAGGTATCTCCCTTTTAAGAAACCTCTCTGGTCTTCATGTATTATATACCCCGCAATTTTAGCTAACCTGTCAGATAGAATTTTACTAAAAAGTTTATAATCTGTGTTTTACCTGGTTTCAAAATTATGGTAATTGTTGGCTCGTTCCAAGATTTTGGTAATTGTATTCCCTGATCTAATATCTCATTTATCACTGATGTTAAGAGTGGGGATATCTCATAAACTAAGATCTTGTACATCTCTGTTGGGATGCCATTCGGCCCTTCCCCCTTTACTAGATTGGATTACTCGAATTACTTCCTCCTTACTAACTACTTGATTCAGAATATTCTGTTGACTATTATCTATAGGCCTAATGGATTCGTTAAGCCAATCCTCTACCTCAGTTTATACACTATCCTCTTTTTCTTCTTTGTATAATTCACTAAAGAAGTCTTTAAAAGTCTCTCTTATCTCCGTCTCCCTACATAGTATGACTCCAGACCGTTCTTCTTTGATCTCTTTTATCCTCATCCTGTTCCGTTCTGTCTTGACTTTCCAGGCTAAAAGTTTTCCCGCTCCCTCTCCATACTTAAAATGTGCCAGCTTGCTGATCTCCCACCGTTTTTTACTAATAATTGGAGAATCTCTGATAAATGGTTTTTTCCTAAGTAGTAGCTGCTTTTCAAGCGTCTCTTGTTTCTCCTCTAATTCACATCTTTTATTTCTAATTCTATGTTTCTAATCTCTTCCTCTAGTTGTGAAACTTCTCGTCTGTATGTCCTATTTCTATGGCTCGTTATACTGGAGATTTTGCCCCTTATAAAGGCCTTGAAACTGTCCCACACTATTCCGTTTGATGCAGAGCCTATATTAATCTCCATCAAATCTCTAACATCAGTTTTAAGCTTTTCCATTGCTTCGTTATCTATTAGTATGGTTCGATCCAGTGCCAACCTATTCTCATCACACTCAATGCTGTTTTTTAGAGTTAAAAATACCGCAGAGGCATCTGATAGATGGGCCACCTCATATTCAATGTCTAAAATATCTTCTCTTAGACCCCAATCAACAAGGAAACAGTCAATTCTTGACCTATTGCCATATTTTTTTATTATGGAAAGATATTCCCTGTAATGTCCCTACTCTTTCCCTCCAAAGATCACATAGTGTATGTTGAATCATCAATTTTTTTAAAAGTGCACGTGAATTTGGGGTTGGTATGGTTCTAGTTTTACTTGATTTATCTAATTTTAAATCTAATACTACATTAAAATCACCTCCCATAATTACTGGACCAGTGAAATCCAAGAGATTAGAGGATAGGCTTGTCAATGGTTCACCATCATCATGATTCGGGTCGTAATAACCTACTAGCGTCAATGATTTATCATCAATTTTGGCTTCTGCAATTATCCATCTGCCCCCTTTGTTATTGTACGTGTTACCCAAACTTTTTTCTGTTTTTTACTATTATGGCCACCCCAGTGGTATTCCCACTTTGATCTCTATAGAAAACTTGTTGTACCCATCTTAATTTTTCAAAGATATCTAGACATTACTTTTTCAATAGGTGTGTTTCTTGTAGGATCAATATTTGCGTGGGGGAGTCTTTTAGGCATTGAAGTAGCCTGGCCTTTGACCCTTCATCCTTCACTCATTAATATTCCAAGTTAATATCTGTATGGACATATCTTTGGTATTGGATTCTAAATGTACGGACTAATTCTGAGGTGTTTGAGGAATTTTTATTTTTATTTTTTCCCATATGCTCCCCACCCTGTGACACCCTTCCCTCCCCCACACTCCCCTGGAGAACCCACCCCTGCTTCTTCCTCTTGGACATGTGTTAGTCCAAGTTAGACTTTTGCTCCATTGGCCCCCGTCTCGCCAAGTCTCAATAAATCTCGATAAGTGTAATAAAGTGTAAGAAAGTGCCTAACTGTTAGTAGAAAAAAGAAGGAAAATCTTGTCCTTTATGTGTGCCTATAGTCAGACCCTCCAGCCTTTCGCGATTTTGCGATTTGCAAAAAAATCGCGAAATCGGCTGACTAGCGCGATGGCCGCGATATTTACAACTATTGCCGCGATAATTGTAACCAATTCAAACATTACCCTTTTATAGGCTGTTTGCGCACATGTCATTACTGCCGCCGTCCAGCCGCCAAATACCTGCTGTGTCACAATTGACAAGATCCAATCCTTTAGCCTGCGTGGCTTTGATGTGTAAATGCAGCTATTGGCACCTCGATCCGGGAACAGGACTTTCTCTCATCATGACGCCTGAGGCCAATAACAAACTCTGAGCCTGCTGGCGAGGCCGCACTCCTTCCTACCTTCTGGCAGGCGAGTACTGTAAAGGCAAAGGTCACGGCTTACATCATTTCCCAGGCGCTAAAGTTTATCTCCCCATCACCAAACCCTGTGTTTGAGGCTCGTGTGCAGCGTCTGTTTATCTGCTGCGTTCACCTTTCCCTTAGAAAGCTCAAGGCCGGTGCTCTGGGAGGGTGGGTACAAGGAATGCAACTCTTTTCCCCCAAGTGCTCGAATACCGCTCACTTTACCTGTGTAACTGAGTATTAGAACTAATAAACAGTAGAGCGGCCCGAGGCACTGCCGCAGTAAGGAATTGCAACACTGATTCTGAAGAAAGATGCGAGGACATTTCTTGCACCTCTGATGTGTGGAAACAATGGCCTCTGCCCTGTCCTACATTTCAGTTTGAAAGGCTTCAGAGAAACTGAATCTGTGATCTTTCGAGTACGGAGGCAGTCAAAAATAAAGCAGGAACATTACCGTATTACTGCTGCTCTTGTACACGACCAAAGTGAAAACCAAATATAAGTACTGGTGAAAAGGTTCAAATGGACTCGTCACTGCAGATGGTCGTGACTAGATGGATGGCGTGGGGCCTGGTTGGATTGTTGCAGTCCACTCTCTTCCTCACTCAGGACGCAACCCACCGAGAAAATGCTAGGATGGCAAGCCAATCATTCCCAGAGCAGGACACCGCTTAATTTGAGCGGGGGGGGGACCGAATCATGGGGAAAACACACAGATCGGGAAGAGAGACAATTAGAAAGATGGCAACCCCGTCACAAAAGGAGAAAGCAGGGACCTGCCAGAGCGAGATAATAGAGCAGGGAGTGTCTGGCAGTGGAGTAACAGGCAGGAGGTGGATTTAAGACAGGCGCGCAACACCCATTGGGCTCACCGGGCTTCAGCCCCCCCACCCGTCATTTGTGTCAGCCCAGGATGACACAGTTTCGCGTGCTGGCGTCGTCTAATGCAGCCGCACCCGAGTACTTAACAGGTCTTTCAATCAGGTTACAAAGGCACTAGGCTAATGTCCTTCCTTTTCTGGTACTTTGCTGCAGTTTCAAGATATTCTTAGAGTTTCTAATTGCTCAAATGGGGGTATTTCTGATATTTATTTGTTTCCCTAGACTTCATTGCTTGATTTCGTTCAGGAGAAACTGTCACTCATAATCGTTGAACGTCACTCATATTTACACTTAATTTATTAAAAATATCACACATAGCAATCTGAAGCCTTGGCAGTTATGTACCCTGCAGCAGCTCTTCAGAACTGCTGGGGATATTTTAAGGCCCTTTTAGACCATTGGGTTTCAGATAGGAGGATAGTTTTTGATGTATTTCCTTGCCTTTGTCCACTCACAAAGTGTCACTTAAATTGTCACACTTAATTCAATGCATTACTTTCTAGTAAAGCGCTCTAGCAGCAAAGCAAGACTTCCTGTATGGGCCATATTTGTATTATCAATATATTTTCAATGTTAAAAAGGGTGATAGAAATGACTGTTTTTTAAAATGTATGTGTCCAGGAGGCAGCAGTACCCCAGCAAGGGTTCATACATGGGTGCTAGAACACCCCAGGGAGAAATAGGCCCCCTCTCACGAGGTGCAGATTGGAGCTGTGCTTCTGTAGAACCGCAGACACTTTAAACATGTCAGTTTCACAGTGGAATTCCCTGTTAAATCAGTTTACATTGATTTAAGGCTGAAAAGGAATGCTTACGAGTAAAATAAAGTGCCGCAATAATGCCGCTAAATTTCAATTTTTGTGCCGCTAAATTTCCATTTTTGTGCCGCTAAATATGCAAATCTATGCCGCAATATCCTGGGGGGTCTGTGTAGTACACATTCAATATAGGTACCTAAGAACCTAAGAACTCATCATATATTTTTTTTTAACTAGCTCCACCTCTGTTTCCTCCATCTCTACTTCCCCCTTAATGCTTTCTAGTAAGTCATGTGCCTCTCTTATGCTCCTAACCATATGCATTTTGTTATTAAACATAACTTGTTGGGAGGCTGGGAACTTGAGCTGTACTGTTGCCCCCACTTTCCCTGAAATCATCCATGAGCCTCCCAAGTTCCCACTGTCTATCTAGGGTGGCTGGTGATAGATCTGATCGAATTTCAAAAGAAAAGTCAGGACCCTTTATGGTTTTAAGTTTTAATGCAGCTATCAATATTTTTTCTTTAAGAACATAGGTATGGAAAGTAATAATGATCTTCTTTGCCTTTGTTCTTCCCGGAACTCTTTTAAAAGGGTCCCTATGTATTCTTTGAATGTCTTTGGCAATCTCCATCTCGCTCTCCTCCACCTGAACTGCTGCTTTTATGAGAGCTACTGTAATTAAGGTCCTCCCTCTCTTTTCCTTCTGGAATGTTAAGTATCCTCAGATAATTTTTTCTGGAGTTATTCTCCAACTGCTTATCCTTTTCCAGGAGCCCCTGTTCTTCTTTATGCAGTGCTTGAAGTTTCATTTTATGGTTGACGAGGTCTTTTTTTAACTCTTCCACTGGGACTTTCAGGATCTCTGTCCTATCTGCTAGCGTATCTAGTTTCTTTTCTAGGGTCTCACAAATTCCGCAAATTTCACGCTGTTTGCTTTAGATTTTGCGTACCCGTTCCATATTTCTGCCGATAGGCTCCCCATCATTGTCTCCATCGAGTTGACCAGAGGCGTGCGCAACTGAGTGTCTAGGTCTTTACTACTACGTGCTATAATGATTGATGCATTTATGTCTGGGCTTGCAATGCTCAAGATACTGGTGTCTGGCTTACTTTCAATGCAGTCACTAGAAATGATATGGCCCATGCGGCCTGTATCTAGGGTGGCAGAAGTATTATTTACCCCTTGATATAATACTTCATCAGGGGGGCCAGATATAACAGAATATACAAGACCCTTCTTCACCACATTGCTTTCAGCGCTCTCCTACCTTGAAATTATACCACTCTCCATACCATTTTCCAGAGCAATGGTAGAATCGGTAGCCATATTAGCCTTAGTCACTGCAGATACACTTGAATTTAAGTTTGAGTCTACTAATGCAAGTTGCGGGGTCTTTTTAAAGCAACTACTGAAGGCTGGACTTTAAAAAAGGAGTGTAAGGATGGTTTGATCTTAATTTTAGGCTCTATATAGGCTCTATATAATCGCCTCTCTTTTTTTGTTTTCTCCCCTCTTTTTTGCTATCCCGTTTCGAATTACATTTGGGTGACTTAGGTGACCCCCTTTGTGGGCGCTCAGAGGTAACAGTAGGGAGACCTTGGGGAGGCTGAATCACACCCTAAGAGCTGTCCCCCTTTTTGCTCAGTACACTTGTTTTGACTACTTTGCTCCTCCCTTCCACTAAGGGGTCCTCAACATAGTCACCCAAACCACCAGAACCACAAAACAGGCTCTCAGCAGTAGATCTCTTACCTTTAGTGTCCTGTTGATTTCCCAACTCGATATCGGCAATGGTGGCCGGCTGCCTCGAGGAAGCTCCAACTTCCGCTCCGCCTCCCGCTGCAGCCCTGCGACACTTCCTGAGCTCCAGGGCAGTGGAGACACTGCACGGACTGCTGTCCAGTTTTCAGGAGGTACAAAACAATATGGAGTTTGGAGGGCACAGACCAAATCCCCAATCAGGGCACATAGAGGCACAGGTACAGTTTAATACTCAGTGAAAAAAAAGGATTATGAAGAGTTAAACAAGTCTAGGCATGATGCATGGCTAGACTCGACGGGGAACATTAGGAGCTTGCGTCCTATGAACTACCCCCAGCCACCATCTTCCCCCCTCCTCAAGGTGTATTCTACAGATGTTAAATTTATTAAACTGTTGGTTTGCCAACCACATTTTATCATTTCTCTGATATTTTGTTTTTCTTTTGTTGATTATGATACAGGAATGCTCGTCCCCTTTAACAGTGACATATGATCCTGTATACTTGCCAGAGGTTTTTGTTTATGTTTATTGTTGAGTATGCTATATGAACGTACTGTAGTATCGTGAGGGATAAGTTCTAGTGTTTCAACATGGTGTAAACCACACTGAACCACCACCCACCACAAGTGTCATCAGTCAGATGACCCTGCTAATAAAAATGGCTGACCGCACGTGCTCAGGGTCAGTTATCCAACCCAACTAAGTTTGTCTGCGTCACCTCATTTTACTAGGGTCCAAATACCACATTGACGGTGAGGGGGCTGTGCCTGTGCGTGCAGAAGCCCAGCAAATGAAGATAAAGGGGGAGAGAGCTGCCATGTAAAGGGCACCCCCTGGAGAAGGAGTGAGCAGCACCTGATGGCGGCGGGGCGTGCGACGGGCCCCGGGCGTGGAATTGCCTAATCGCCCACGGGGCATGAGAAGAGCTCGGGCGAAGGTAAGGAGGTTACCAGAGCCCACCCGCACCTCACGGGCCCGCTGTGAGACGCCCATGCGAAGAAGTGCCCCGGGGGAGAAGTGCAAGCCAAGCGGAGCCCACCCGCATCGGCCGCAACGACCCGCCTGGCCGGCAGCGAGCCCGGTGAGGAAAGAAGCCGTGGCGTGACCGGTGCCATCGACCTGCTGCGGCCATGTCAGAGAGTCAGGCTGGGAGCCCACCCCACGTATGGACAACATGTAAGCCTGCGGGGCATGGGGTAAGCCCGCGCGGGTGTAAGTGCTCAAGAATCCAGAGAGTCCAGCCCCAGTGTGCACCCTGGAGAAGTAGAAAGAGACTCTGACACCAACCCCAGCCCTCCCAGCAGCATGTGAAGTGAGTGAGGCTGCGAGGGTGGGGTGGAGGATGAGGAGATAGCGCCGGGTCAGCGTGCATGCGAGAGAGCAGCCGGGACAAATGGTGCCCCGCCCGAGAAGAGACTGAGCTGCTGAGGCCAGGCGGACCAATGCCAAGAAAAGGTCAGCCCAGGCGGTCCTCAACTACATGGGCTGTCAGTCATAAGTGAATAAAGTGGAGCCCACCCACAGCGACACGGGTACGCCACACAGCCTAATAGGCGAGAAAGGACTGCGGCCAAGAAGCGCCAAGGTGTGAGTGCCCAGGCCGTAGCGCGGTCCCCTACCCGCGCAGCGTCAGACGGTATGAAGCTGCTGCGGGTGGGAGGGGAGCACAAAGAGGAAAGCCTGCGGCCTGAGGCCGATCAAAGCGCCCCCCCCCTGCGTAGCCCGTGGAGCGAAAGGGCCTGCTGTGAGGGGCGGAGGAGGTGAAATCCCGGTATACAGCCATCGCCGGTGAAAATAGTGAGGAGACTTGCGTGGGGCCGAGAGCACCAAAGGACGGTGTGCACCCACTACCGCCTAAAGCGCGAGCATAAGAGGCATCCCGGCGAGGCCCACAGCGTGGGTGAAGCTGCTCTGGCCAACTGGAGAGTTGCAGGCTGTTTGAATAGTGGCAGAAGTGAGACGTGTGCCCCAATCGTATTTGCACAGTGTTACGCTTGGCGAGGGTGGCGGCGCAGAAGATAATGGCAACAACCGAACTCGGGGTAACTTAGGCTTTAATGATGCAAACAATTGGTCTGTACAGCTCTTTCTAGCTAAGGGGGGTCTCCGTGGTGGCTGGCTTCTACTCCGTCTCCGATGGTGAACCTTCTCCTTTTTACGGGTCCCTTCGGTCCTCTCGGGGTAGGGTCTTCCTCCTCCGAGTCCGTCCTGGCTTGCGGAGTAGCTCTCTAGCCAAACAACAAAGAGAAGACAAAGGATAGGGTCAGGCGTCTGTCCACAGCAGGGACGTACAGGGAAGGGAGTGAGGGAATTTCACCGGTGCGTTATGTACACAGTGCACTAACGTGAGAGTAAGGGTGGGGGGGCAAGTACCGGGGAGTCAGGTGTCCCGTGGAGTCGTACCTAGTGTACTACTGGTTCCCACCCAGCCCCGCAACCGGTCACGCACCTGGCGTAGCAACGCACCTCCCCTGGGTGAGTGGCTGGGCGGCTCACAGGAACGGTGGCCTCCTGGCTTTCCTCCGTCCGATGCAGGCACCGAATCTGCTCCTTTCAGGTATCTCGTGTCCTCGCCTCCGGTGGGGTCTGATGTCCGTCTTTGACCTCCGTCGCCGGTACTCCTCCTTCGGATCTTGGTATCCCCCTCGGCGTCCCTCGCTCTCTCCTCCGGTGTAACAATCCTCACGTCCTCCACCTTCTCCTCTCGACAATCCGCTCTCCTCACACGTCTCTCCTCCGACCTCCAGGTGAACAAGCACACCTGTGATTCGGCGGGCTCACCTTTTGACGGACATTCCTGATAGGAGGACTCCTCCCACTCGGCATCGTCTCCTGAATTAAAGGGCCAGTCCAGGGCGTCCGTATCTGTCATGCTTGCCCCCGGGTCCTGCGATGAGGGGAGAGAGAGAAGGGGGGGGGGTGAAAGAGTTAGGTTGAGTCTCCCCTCGGGCGGGCCCCTGGCATTCGGGAGACCTGTACCTTTAGCCAGAGGCATGTCTGTACAGGCGGGTGCCCTTCGGTATACCCCGTTACACACCTCCCCCCTAGGATGCTCCCGATCGGGGAGCGGATGTCGGGAAAGGTAGTCCGCATTAACATTCTCCGACCCCTTCCTGTGGTGCACTGTGAAGGTGTACGGCTGTAGCGCCAGGAACTACCTCATCACCCGGGCATTATTGGACTTGTTGCGGGACATCCATAAGAGGGGAGCATGGTCAGTGTACAGGTGGAACGGGCGACCCTCTAGGTAATAGGCTAGCTTTTCCACAGCCCAACGCACAGCTAAGCATTCCTTCTCTATGGTGGCGTATTTTAACTCTCTGGGGAAGAGCTTACGGCTGACATATACCACTGGGTGTTCATGCCTGTCCTTCCCTATCTGGGACAGAACTGTGCCAATGCCGTAATCGGAGGCATCAGTGTGCAGCATGAAAGGAATCGAGAAATCCGGTGAATTCAATACCGGTGTCGTGGTGATGATATGCTTCAGGTGGTTGAAGGCATCAGTCATGGTTTCCGTGGGCTTTATCGGCGAGTTGGATTTACCCGGATGTCGTAGCGCATCCGTAAGGGGGGCGGCAATGTCAGCAAACAGGGGGATAAATCTCCTATAATACCCCACCAACCATAGGAATGCCCTCATCTCTTTTCTAGTGGATGGGAATGGAGTGTCCGCTATCGCCCTTACTTTCTCGATCTGTGGTTCAATCATGCCATGGCCCAAGACATACCCGAGGTATTTCACCTTCTGGAAGGCCACCCTGGATTTCTTGGCGTTGACTCGTAGACCCGCCTTTTCTAGTTCAACAAAAACCCGATGGACATGCTGCAGATGTTCTTCCCGCGTTTTGCTGTGGATGACAATGTCGTCCAGATATGCTGAGGCTATGTTAGAGACAGGAGCCAGAATGGTATTCATGAGTCTCTGGAAGGTGGCAGGCGCCCCATGTAGTCTGAACGGGAGGACGGTAAATTCATAATGACCCTCGTGAGTGCTGAAGGCGGTCTTCCTTTTATCCTCCTCCCGTAAGGGCCCCTGCCAATACCCTTTTGTAAGGTCGAGGGTCGTGATGTATCCGGCTTCTCCTAATCGTTCTATTAGTTCGTCCACGCGAGGGATGGGATATGCGTCGAACTCTGAAATAGCGTTAAGCGCTCGGAAGTCCATACAAAAGCGACGGCTCCCGTCAGGTTTGGGGATCATCACTATGGGACTTGACCATTGACTTGTTGACGGTCTAATCACCCCCAGGTCCAGCATGTCCTGTACTTCCTTCTTGATGGCGGTTCTCCTTGCTTCTGGCACCTGGTAAGGTTTGATCTGGACCACTTTTCCCGGAGTGGTGTTTATACAATGTTCTGCCAGGGTGGTTCGGCCAGGCAGATCGGAGAACAATCCCTCATGCTTAAGTAGGAGCCTCTGTACATCGTCGATTTGGTTTTGGGTCAATTCCTCATTAATAGTCAGTTGTTCCCACGTCGACTTGGTTTGGCTGATACTTCCTGCCACTTGTACGTCCACAGGCGGGGGTCCTAACCATTTTTTTTAGCATATTGATATGGTATGCCTGGGTTTTCTTGGGTCCGGTTTGAAGGCTGGAGGTGGTTTTCCCGATGGTTCTAACCACCTTGTAGGGGCCTGTCCAGCTGGCCCGGAATTTCTGGGTGGATGAGGGCAGCACTACGAGAGCCCATTCTCCCTCCTTCAACTGCCTCCATTTCTTTCCCTTATCATAGGCTTGTTTCTGCCTTTGTTGACTAACACCCATGTTAGCATAGGCCAAGTCTTGCAGTTTCCCCAGTTTTGCCTTGAGGTTATGGGCGTAGTCCAGAGTGGAGGAGGTTTCTTCCGGAATCTCATTCTCCCATGCTTCTTTTGTCATCTCCAGCAGAGACCGCGGCTGTCGTCCATATAATAACTCAAAGGAGGAGACTCCCAGGCTGCTTTGTCGTTGTCCCCTAATCACATAGAGCGCCAGGGGTAGTATTTGATCCCAGTCGTTCTCATAGACCTCCATCATTTTTCTCAAGGTGGCCTTCAGAGTGCGGTTGTACCGCTCTACTAACCCGTCCGTCTGTGGGTGGTATACGGAAGTTCGGATTTGGTGTACATCCAGACATTTACACACTTCTTTCATTAGACGGGAAACAAAGGGGGTGCCCTGATCTGTCAGGAGTTCTTTTGGGAACCCCACTCTGCTGAACAATTCAATCATTTTGTCTGCTACCTGTTTGGTGGTAGTAGCAGTTAGGGGAAAGGCCTCCGGAAACCGGGTGGCATAATCTACTAATACCAGTACATATTGGTAGCCTTTTCTTGTTTTGGGTAGCGGTCCGATTATGTCCATTCCAACTCGTTCGAACGGTTTTCCGATAATGGGAAGTGGTTGGAGAGGCACGGCCGGGGGATGAGTCATGGTCTTCGTCTGGCACACACTGCATTCCTGGCAATGTCTGTTGGCGTCTTTATAAATACCCGGCCAATAGAAGTACCGGAGTAGAGTTTGGGTTGTCTTTTCGGCGCCTGTGTGCCCGGCTACTAAGTGACTGTGGGCGAAGAACAGTGTTTGTTCTCTGTATGATACAGGGACCAGTAGTTGTTCGATCTCTTCTTCTTTCGCCTGTCGGTATAACAGCTCCTTGACTATGAGAAACCTGGGGTATCTGGGATGTGGGTTGTCCGCGTCCTGGTGGGCCTGCTCCCAGGCGTTATACAGAGAAGGGTCATTCATCTGGGCAAACTTAAAGCTCCTGTCCATCACCCACGGTTCCGGAGTCAACAGGGCTGGCTTGGGCGTTAGGTGGGGGGGTTCTCCTTTACCTATACTCTGTTTGAACCACTGTAAAAACCTAGGATTGTCGGTCCCTATTATTAAAGGCTCAGGAAGGGTATTGAGGACCCCTACTCTTACCATCTGCTGATGTCCTCCCCTGGGTGCTATGGGTTTCTGAGCAAGGGGGTAGGATCTAACATCCCCGTGTACACATCTAATGGCTACCGATTGTCGGGACAGATACTGTGACTTGAGGACGTGGTGGGATTGGATGACGGACTGCCTACAGCCTGAGTCTAGTAGTGCTTGAATAGCCGACCCGTTCACCTGTACACTCACCCTGTATGTGCTCCCCATCTCGGCTGAATATAGCACGGTGCGTGGTAAATATCCGACCTCCATGGGTTCTTCCGGGGGTCTCTTGGTGGGGCAAAACCGGGCAATATGCCCCCAGTTACCACAGTCGAAGCACTGGGGTCCCGAGGAGGTAGGGGTCTCGGGTTTCCATGTACGTGTTTTAGGGGGATCCACTGGACGAGGGGGTGGGCGTCTCTCGGGTTTCCCTGGAGGCCTATGGGTACGCTCCGGTTCCCACCCCGACGAGCAGGGTTGGGCTCTGGAGAAGGTGGTGGCCATGTCCACGACTTCGGCGGTGGTCAAATGATGATGTTGTCTGAGCCACCTTTGGGTAGCATAAGGGAGGGCCTCTAGATACTGTTCTAGATATATTCGATCCATGATCTCAGCCTTGGTACTGGTGGAAGGGGTTAACTATTTGTCAGCGGCCATCTTCAGTCTCACAAATAAGGTCTTAGGGTTCTCCCCCGGAGCACCTCTTTCTTTTCTGAACCTGAGTCTGTAGGCCTCCTGATCCAGGCCCAGATGATCAAGAATAATCTTCTTCACCTCCGGATATGAGGTATCGCCATTAGGATTGGCCACCTGGTAGGCGGCTTGAGCCTCCCCCGACAGGAGAGGCGATAGAAAGAAGGGCCACTTACTCATGAGCCACCCGCAGGCCCTCGCAGCCCTTTCAAAATTAAGCATAAAGGAGTCAGGGTCGTCTCCCGCATGGTATTTCTGCAGGGCCACCGCGGAAGAGCCATGGGGAATGGATCTCTCCTCTCCCGTCACGCTAGGGGGTCCTGGATCAACCCATGCCTGCTGGGTCTCCTCTCTAGCTGCTAGAGCTTTTTTTAGGATCTCACGGTTGGCCTGTGCCGAAGTCAATTGCTGTTCGGCCACCCACCCGAGTTTCTCCTGTCCTTTAACTAGTTCCTGGATAAGGGTCTCCATCGCTGTATCGGGATTTAGGTTGCCCGCATTCTCCACCACTGTTACGCTTGGCGGGGGTGGCGGCGCAGAAGATAATGGCAACAACCGAACTCGGGGTAACTTAGGCTTTAATGATGCAAACAATTGGTCTGTACAGCTCTTTCTAGCTGAGGGAAGTCTCCGTGGTGACCGGCTTCTACTCCGTCTCCGATGGCGAACCTTCTCCTTTTTACGGGTCCCTTCCGGTCCTCTGGGGGTAGGGTCTTCCTCCTCCGAGTCCGTCCCGGCTTGCGGAGTAGCTCTCCAGCCAAACAACAAAGAGAAGACAAAGGATAGGGTCAGGCGTCTGTCCACAGCAGGGACGTACAGGGAAGGGAGTGAGGGAATTTCACCGGTGCGTTATGTACACAGTGCACTAACGTGAGAGTAAGGGTAGGGGGGGGGCAAGTGCGCAGGGAAGGGTACCGGGGAGTCAGGTGTCCCGTGGAGTCGTACCTAGTGTACTACTGGTTCCCACCCAGCCCGCAACCGGTCACGCACCTGGCATAGCCACGCACCTCCCCTGGGTGAGTGGCTGGGCGGCTCACAGGAACGGTGGCCTCCTGGCTTTCCTCCGTCCGATGCAGGCGCCGAATCTGCTCCTTTCAGGTATTGAGGTTCCGTGACGATTTGAACCCGTGTTTTCAACATTGTCGTAAATACATGATTTTGGTATCAGTGAACCGCAAATGATCCATTTAGCATATCCTGGTGTTTTCGCTATGCTACGAGCAAGAGTACTCCTGTTACAAACACATTTCTGATCTACCCATGGCATCCATCTTAGATTACGGCAGCCATTTTGTATTTCTTGCCCTCACATAGTCAATGGACACGCAATGACCTCTGATTACTTCATTTCAATTAAGGACACGTAAGCTTTAGCCGGCGATTCACCTTGCTAGTGACACGTGCACCTTAGGACAAGAACATGCCATGGCCGCATGACTCGACAGAAGCTGCCTCCTCTGCCTGAGGCCAGTCCTGCTATACTGGTTCTCGTGTTCGTTGGCCTGATCATGATTAGGCGGCCGAAGCTGGTAGCCTTGCCCATTTACGACCCACAAACATCTCTTATCCTGCTTTTCTATCTTCTGCACCTGGCTCTGCTCCTTTCCTTCTGGGCCTTTATTAGGGGGAGGTAACGAAATTTACGATGAGGCGGTCCGGCTCTTGAATGAAAATTTGACATGGGATTATGATGGAACAGTGGGAACCCCTTGTTCGTAATGTTTTGACATCAGATATTGTTGACGATTCCTGTGCAACGCCAAATATTTATTGTTTAGGACGCAAAGGTTTAGGAATGTACTAACATGTAAAGAATTTGCCCGAAGCCTAATATTTAGTATATAAGGAGCAACCCTCTTTGTACAAATCGAACAGGCTCCTAGAGACTGCCCTCGTGTAGTTTCTGTGACTTCTGTGTCCCTGCAGTAATAAACCTTTGGTCTTTGACGCCACCATCGAGAAGCCCGTGTTTCTGTTTATTTGTGCACCGAGACAGGTAGAACTCCGGGGTCTTCGGGTGTTATCCCTGACACCTCTGGACGGAACCAAAAAGTCCAGAACACCAATTGGCGCCCAACGTGGGGCGACGTCATTCGGTACCGGTCCAAAAGCCTGAAGAGTTCGAGAAGCTTCGTGTGAAGATTCCTGAGGGAGGCGCCCCACTTCATCGATCCCGGCATATCGCAAAAGAGGCCCGACGTTCTCTTCCACGAGGGTTCCCGTTCGGACGGCTGCAGTGGTCCGTTGCCTTGACCGTCGCCCTGTCTTGGACCCGAGGTGCAGTCCTTAGTACGGCGAGACGTGACGGGTTTCTCCTTGGTGACGTCTTCAGTGCCTCAGTTAAGTATTAAGTGGTGGTTGCTAGTTGGTTACTTCGCAAGGGTTGTTCCTGTTTGGATAAAATCCTTTTTAGTTCTTGGTTTGGTTTGGTTTCGTAAGATTATCACTGGTTGTTCTGGTTACGATAATCTTTTGGTTTAGTTTGGGTATCGATACATTTGTTCGCTTTGGTAGGCCTAAGTTCTTGGTTCGAGTGCACATTTTTGTTTGTGTTTTGTCTGTTCTGTGTTCCGGATTATAAAATGGTAAGTCGGAAAAATTGTATGTTGTCGTGTTTTGGTTGCAACAGTGATTCCCGGTTGGAGGACTCATGTCTGGTTCCTCCGATTGGAACTCCTCTTTATGATCTGTATTGTAAGTTTGGTGTGGGTCCAATATCTTATAATGAGGTGTGGATCCGATATACAGAGAAAGACGGTGTCCTTAGTTGGCCACTGCATGGTAGTTTTGAACCCGAAGTTCTTGATAATTTGGAAGTGAAATTGTTTAAGAAGAAAGCCCGGCCGGCAATGTTTGATTCTTTCCGTTATTGGCGAAAAAGAATCTAAACAAAGAGAAATTAAAAAGGTAAAGAAAGAACAGAAAGAGCAAGAGTTGACTTTAGAACAGGCTGCTAAGCAGTTGCAACTCAATGAGTCTGAGAAAGCAATGGAGGTGGCTAATAGAGAGCAAAATCTAGCGATAGACAAGTGCTACCCTGCCTTGCCATCGAGTACAGCTAAGACAGTAGAGGACCTCGAAAATGATCCTCTGTTGTCTTATTTGTTAAGGTCACCCCCACCATATGCACAGGGTGCTACGGCTCCACCTTTAACGAATGTTCAATTGCCGGTTGCTGGACAACCTGGTATTCCTGCTCCCGCTCCCCTGAATCAAGCTCCTGTACCTCCTGTGGTCAATATTAATGTTCCTTCGGCACCCCCTCTTCCAGGGTTGCCGGCTTCTTTACCTATACCTGTATCGCTTACACTTGTTGTTTCACAAGCTACTTTGCCAACTACCTCTACTGATCCTGTTTTATCTGTTCCAACTGCTACTTTATTTACTGCTTCTGCTAGTATTATGACTCCACTTTCTGTTCGTCGGAGAATGACTGATTCTGTCTCTAATATTCTATCTCCCTTCTATAAAACTTTAATTAAGACTCCTGCCTCTGACTCTGTGCAGAGACGTAGTCAGCTTCCCAGTACTGAAGAACGGGGAATATTAGATTCCACAGCTCTTAGATGGATTTCGAAAAGTGGAAGATATAGTACTAGAGATGTATTAGATACATTTATGCAATGGAATGAACCGACACAACGATATGTGTTCGATGAGATGTGCTCCCTTCTACGTGAGGAGTTGGAGGAGGATGACTCCGAATCAAATTTAGAAGAATTAATTAATGTTCAGAAAGAGTTTGCTGCAGGTATGATAATTGGGCAAAATATAAAAGAAGCGATGGAACTGATTCTAAGCTATAGGAAGGATCCATCCCTTCGTTCACCGAGGGAGTTAGAGAAACGGAGTACGAAGCAGAATCGCCAATATCCAATGAGGGAGGTTCCTCCAATTTGGCGCGAAGCTGTGCCAGCTGATGCGAATCGTGGTATTGCTGCTGCTCCAGCCCAATTCCAGAGAGTGTGGATACACATTCCGTGGAAGCGAGCCGAAGTGTTAGCAGTGAAACAGGCCTTGCCTGATCCACGTAAGAATCCCGCCGGATACTACAAAGAGTTAGCGCAGACAGTTGAAGCTTGTGTGATGAATTTAGCGGACATTGACATGTTATTTGGAAATGTAGTTCCGCAACCAATTTGGGCTAAAATTCGTAAAGAAAATCATCCAGTTGCCCTAGGTGGTGATTGGGCAGCTATAATTGCAGCAGATGGTCAACAAATAGGTGGTTCTAAACCCGAACCTCTAATTGCTAATTTACCAGGTAGAATAATTGACTTAATGAAGACTCTGATGCCGGCATTGAGCGTTAACTGGGACAAGTTGTCCGCATGCAGGCAAAAGAAAGACGAAAGTGTCTCTGACTTTTTCACAAGGTTCGAAGAGACTTTTGTAGATCACAGTGGTCAGGATATGAGCACAGAAGGAGGACAGAGACTGTTTGTTGATAAATTTGTACACAATCTATTACCAGAGCTTAGTAATAAATTGAAAGATTCTGAGAGTGCGTGGGCTGTTTCTACAACTGCGCAAATACTTGCAACTGCACAGTATTATGAAAATAGGGATAAAGAGGAGAAAGAAAAGTCAGATAAGAAGACGAAAGATTTAAAAACTAAAGTTCTTTTGCAGCAAGCGTATCCGCCTCGCACGAATCAGACTAATACACAGCAAGGGTCATATCAAAGGACAGACTATAGTTCTCAGAGACCGCAATACCAGTGGAATTAGTGTGCGTACTGTAAGAAAGAAGGTCATTATAAGAATGACTGTCCAGTCTTAGCGCAAAATAATGCTGCAGCAGCTCAGAGAGGTCGTGGTGGTTCCATGCAAAATTCTAGAGGTCGAGGACGAGGTGCTATGCCTCCACAAACGAATGATCGCCCTTCTAATCATTTTGATCAGTGGAATGGACAGTCTGCCCAACAAAATAGATCTCAACAGTATCATGTTGAAGACTATTGTGAAGTTGATGAGGGATTCCAACAAACTGAGTACTAGGACAGCCATGGACAAAGAGAGGGAGTAGTATCAGTTCCAGTGGATCAGAGTGGGCCTTATGTCGCAGTAGCAACATCAGGTGTAGTCGAACCATTTCTGTTGGATACTGGTGCAGCAAAAAGTTATATCATTCATGCGAAACTCCCTGGCGCACCTTTGTCTGGCTTAACAAATGTTTCAGTAGGTTTTTCAGGCGCCCCTGTTTACAACCCCGTATCTGGTCCTTTGTCTATTTCTGTTGGACCGCGTCAATTGAAAGCACCTTTGATTTTGACGACCGGTTGTAATGAGAATCTGCTTGGTTTAGACTTGTTAAAACGCCTATATGCGACATTGTACTGTTCTCCTTCAGGAGTACAGCTTACATTGGGTAAGAGAATCACCTCTCCGATGTACCTGTCAATGGATGCACTCCCGCCAGAGCTGCGTTCACTCCCTGATACTCTTTGGGCGACTTGTCCTAACGATGTAGGCCTTTTGGAAATACCACCATATGTAGTCACTTTGAAAGCAAATGTCAAATTTCCACGAATTCCACAATACAAGATTTCTAGTGAAGGTGAACGTGCACTATTATTGATTATACAAGATTTGATCAAGAAAGGCGTGGTTGAAGAAACTAGAGGAAATGTCTGTAACAGTCCCGTATTGCCAATTTTGAAACGTACTGATCCTTCAAAGCCTCCAGTCTATAGGTTTGTAATCGATCTTAGAGAGGTTAATAAAATTGTGGTTCTGCAGTTTCCTGTGGTTCCAGACATTACTGCATTGTTAACGTTGATTCCTGCTACAGCCACTTGGTTTTCAGTTATTGACTTGAAGAATGCCTTTTTCAGCATTCCGATAGCCGAAGAAAGCAGAGATATTTTCGGCTTCTCTCTAGGAGGTCGAAGCTTCAGGTTTAAACGTGCTCCACAAGGCTATTGTGAGAGTCCGTCCATTTACAGTCAGGCATTAAAAAGTCAGTTAGATTCCTTTGTACTTCCTCCTGGTTCTGCCCTAGTGCAATATGTCGATGATCTTCTAGTGGCTGCCGATGACAAAGAAACTTGCAAAGCAGCTACAATTTCCCTATTGCATCATTTGTCTAATTTGAACCACAAGGTGTCACCTTCGAAAATGCAATACTGTTGCCAAGAAGTGACCTACCTAGGTCATCTCTTGTCAAAGGAGGGAAGGAAGTTGACCCCAGAGAGAATAAAAGCAATTACGCAGATGAATGTTCCCAGCACACAGAGAGAAGTACGTGCCTTTTTAGGTATTACCTCATACTGTAGGCAGTGGATCTCAAATTTTTCCCTTTTGGCAAAACCATTGGTAGCCTTGACTGGGAAAGGTGTTCCGAGTCCGGTGCCATGGTCTGCTGAATGTCAGGAGAGTTTTTCTGAGTTACGAAATGCACTATGTTCAGCTCCTGTATTGGGTACACCCGATTACAGTAAGCCATTCACGCTCTATGTTCACGAGAGAGAAGGTTGCGCGTTGAGTGTTCTGACACAGAAATTTGGTGATAAACAACGCCCTTGTGTGTATTTTTCATCAACATTAGATCCGGTAGCGAGAGCGTTGCCTAGTTGTTTGAGAGCTACAGCGGCAGCTGCAGCTTCCATTCGACAATCTGCTGGTTTGGTGATGAACAACATGCTGGTGGTTATGGTTCCTCATGCTGTGGATACACTCATGAACCGAACCAAGACGCAACACCTTACCAGTGCTAGATTATCTGGCTATGAGCTGACATTACTAGCGAGTCATATTCAGATCAAAAGATGCAATGTATTGAATCCAGCAACATTGTTGCCGACTAGTCAGGAGTCGAGTGATTCTGAGCCACATGATTGCTGTTTCAGAACCGAGGAAGAGACAAAAGGACGAATTGATTTAAAAGACACTCCGTTGTCAGATCCAGATGGCACATTGTATGTTGATGGGTCATGTTTTAAATTGGAGAATGGCGATGTGACTGCTGCTTACGCAGTAACGACTTTGAGTACGATTGTGGAGACTGCGAGAGTGAGTCAGAATTCTGCCCAAGCTGCAGAATTAATTGCACTAACGAGAGCGTGTGTTTTAGCTAAGGGAAAGAGAGTGAATGTGTTCACAGATAGTCAGTACGCGTTCGGCGTGGCCCATAGTTTTGGCCGTTTGTGGAGAGAGAGAGGTTTCATTACGTCCCATGGGACTAAGATTCAACATGGTCAGCTAGTTAATGACTTGTTGGAATCTCTAACCTTGCCGACTGAAGTTGCGATTGTGAAGTGCAGTGCTCATAAAGCAATCACAGATGATGTTGGTCGTGGGAATGCTTTTGCTGATGAGACCGCTAAACAGACAGCTAGGAATATGATGAGTAGAATGTATGTTGCTACGTCTGCAAGATGGATTTCTGAGTCTGGAATGTGTGAGGACACAGTGGAAAGTGTGAAAGAAATTCAGAAAGAGGCGACTGAGGAGGAAAAACTCGTATGGAAAGAAAGCACGGGTAAATTAGACTCGAGTGGGTGTTGGATTGATCTGTCTGAACAACAGCGTTGGATGTTGCCTGATGCGTATGTGCTTGCAGTAGTAACGATGGCGCATGGAGCAGCGCACATCAGTTCTAAAGGGATTTGTAAGATGTTGGCTCCAGTCTGGAAGAATGATGGGATTATTAAGTGTGCAGAGAGAGTGGTGAGAAATTGCATGGTATGCCTGATGCATAATCCTGGCAAGGGAATCCCCACACCCGCTGGTCACTTCGCTCCTCCTTCTTGCCCCTTTGAAGTGATTCAGTTAGACTTCATTCACATGGATCGCTGCAACAATCTGAAGTACGTCCTAGTGGTAGTTTGTGCTTTTTCCAGATGGGTCGAAGCATATCCACTGAAGGACAATACTGCCTTGTCCACTGCCAAAATTCTTCTCAAAGAATACTTCCCCAGATATGGCATGCCACGGATTGTATGGTCAGATAATGGGAGTGAGTTTGTAGGGAAAGTTATGCAGAGTGTGTGTGCCGGTTTAGGGATCAAACAGAAGTTCCACAGTGCGAATCATCCCCAGTCTGCTGGTTTAGTTGAAGGTTACAATGGCACCCTCAAACTGAAACTTGCTAATATACAAGCATCCACGGGTTTGTCCTGGCCAGATGCACTACCTTTGGCTCTGTTATCCACAAGAGCGACTGTGCATTCTAGAGTAGGGCTTAGTCCATACGAAATAGTATTTGGTCGTCCGGCCAATGTTTGGGGAGTACCTAGACCGAAGGAATTTAAACAGTTGGAATACCCAATGTTAATTGATTACCTTTTCGACTTGACTGCTAAATTGAGTCTTATTCACCAACAGGTTTTCGATGCATTGCCAAAGCCACCGGAGAGTCCAGGTCATCAGCTGAAACCAGGTGAACAAGTAGTCATCCGTAATTTTGCAAGGACGAAGAATCTCCAACCCAGATTCGTTGGCCCATTCCAGGTGTTGTTGGCGACGAGAACTGCTATTCGTGTGGCTGGACGAAAAAACTGGATTCATACAACACACGTCAAGCGTGTGCCTCTGCCGCTTCCTTATGATGACTGGGTGAAGAAAGGAATCGGTGCCTCTGAATCTGAACAAATCCCCAGGTTTATCCCTTTCAGCGATGCAGAACTAATCACTGGTACCTCGAACTTTGACTCCCCTTCTGAAACTGCTCCTTTGAATTCTGAACATTTGTCATCTGCATCAAAAGAACTTTTGCCATCTGCGAACTTGAACATTGCAACACCTGCTGAAAATACACTGTTTCTAGATCAAACAGCTCCTGCAAAATTGAGATACAATTTACAATCCCGAAATATGGACAAATAAAGCAGGAAACTGCCTATTTTACACATTTGAATTTTGATACATTGCCTCCAGCCAGGAAGTTTGCTCATACTTTGTATTGCTTTGTTGTTTTAAAATTGCCTTGCCGTCTGGGTAGCCGTAAGGTCGTGGCTGTGTGCCTAGTTGAATCTGCGGGGGTCAGACACTAGGTCGATCTTTCTGTTAGTTCTGGGAACTCCCAGGGCTGATAGAGGCATTTTCATCTACGTACACATCATCAGTGGTCGCGAGCGGATTGTAGAAGATGGAGCTTCCTGAGCTGCAACGAGAAAATGTAATTTATGTTCGCAGAAATAGACTTTACAAAATTCTTCACAGCAAATGCTTTCTGATGCAATGTACAGTTACATTTTTGATTGTTTTAATAATGTTGGTGGGTGGAATCGTCTTTGGTGTGCATTTAATTTTTACACCGGTAACAACTACAGTACCTCCCTTCGATCCTGTTTCTTCTACTGTTTCTTCTGTGCATTCTTTTCACTCGTTTCCCGAACACGAGCAAGCTTGACGCTCAGAATTCATTAATAACACTTTTGGTACAGCTCTTGCATCAACACCAACTGGTAGTTAACACTACAGACTGCTGAGTGTGTGGCTTGATACACCACACTATGGATAAAGGCATTCCCTATCTAGTCTTGCCTTTTAGCTATAATGGATCGTTTCAGGCCTTTCAGACCATTTTTGCCTATGCCCTCGAGACCTATCCTCCGCGTCCACCACGTTCCGCTAAATACAACTCTGCCAACAAAGCTTTAGTCCAGGGAATTATTGATATGATTAAAGACGTCAATAATACTCCATCTTATCCTAGAGATGAATTACGGGTATATTTGAGTTGGAATTCTACAGAGTATCGCCTTAGTTTGGCAGAAAGCAAGCGTAAAAGCTCCACTCCAGTCTGGGTCGTACCTCACCGAGGTCAAGTCTGTTTGCAAGGAAATGGGAGAAATCCGAGAGCTCGGCTAGGGAAGAGTGAGTGCGTTGAGACTTACGTATTTCCGTCTAATTCTTCCCCTGCCTTTCTTACTGCTAGGGGTACCTACTTCATCTGTCAAGACAGAGCGTATACATGGTTGCCTGCTGACTTTTCAGGTTCATGTTATATTGCCCGACTGTTGCCTCCAACGTACACTGCTTCTTCAGATTATCACAAGACCAGAGTAGCAAGAGGTGTCTTCAGCAAGGAAGATACCGCTGGTCAGGAAGCAGGAGCTTCTTCAAAGGTTTCCTTCCGTTCTGGGGGCCTATGGCCAATAGTAGAAATCTACGTCAGCTAACACGGGTAGTTGAATCTACTATCACGGAAACTGCTGGTGCCCTTAGTAACTTAACAGCTGAGCTTCAGGCGGATCGTCTCATGACGTTGCAGAACCGTATGGTTCTAGACGTAATACTTGCAGATCGAGGTGGGGTATGCAGAATGATCCAATCGAGCTGCTGTGTTTTTATTCCCAATAATGCTCCGACTGTCTATGAGGCGATCTCTAAGCTACACAAGATTTCCGACTCTATACACGTAGACAAGGGAAACTGGTCCCTAATGGAGTGGTTTTGGACTCTGCTATCAGCGTGGGGATGGAAGGTTCTGATGGTCATTGGTGTCATCCTAGTATTCCTGTTCTCGTGCTGCCTTATTATCCAATGTGGTCCCGCTTTGTGTAGTCTCTGTGCTGCAACCTGTTTCAGAAAACCACCTGCGTTTGGAGAAAAGGCGCGAGAAAGGATGATGATACAGCAACATGCCATTGACCTGATGAGCATAGAGTTAGACTCTGACATAGACTGAGTAATTGCCTATGTAAGGGCAAAAGGAGGGTCTGAGGTTCCATGACGATTTGAACCCGTGTTTTCAACATTGTCGTAAATACATGATTTTGGTATCAGTGAACCGCAAATGATCCATTTAGCATATCCTGGTGTTTTCGCTATGCTACGAGCAAGAGTACTCCTGTTACAAACACATTTCTGATCTACCCATGGCATCCATCTTAGATTACGGCAGCCATTTTGTATTTCTTGCCCTCACATAGTCTATGGACACGCAATGACCTCTGATTACTTCATTTCAATTAAGGACACGTAAGCTTTAGCCGGCGATTCACCTTGCTAGTGACACGTGCACCTTAGGACAAGAACATGCCATGGCCGCATGACTCGACAGAAGCTGCCTCCTCTGCCTGAGGCCAGTCCTGCTATACTGGTTCTCGTATTCGTTGGCCTGATCATGATTAGGCGGCCGAAGCTGGTAGCCTTGCCCATTTACGACCCACAAACATCTCTTATCCTGCTTTTCTATCTTCTGCACCTGGCTCTGCTCCTTTCCTTCTGGGCCTTTATTAGGGGGAGGTAACGAAATTTACGATGAGGCGGTCCGGCTCTTGAATGAAAAGTTGACATGGGATTATGATGGAACAGTGGGAACCCCTCGTTCGTAATGTTTTGACATCAGATATTGTTGACGATTCCTGTGCAACGCCAAATATTTATTGTTTAGGACGCAAAGGTTTAGGAATGTACTAACATGTAAAGAATTTGCCCGAAGCCTAATATTTAGTATATAAGGAGCAACCATCTTTGTACAAATCGAACAGGCTCCTAGATACTGCCCGTGTGTAGTTTCTGTGACTTCTGTGTCCCTGTAGTAATAAACCTTTGGTCTTTGACGCCACCATCGAGAAGCCCGTGTTTCTGTTTATTTGTGCACTGAGACAGGTAGAACTCCGGGGTCTTTGGGTGTTATCCCTGACACCTCTGGACGGAACCAAAAAGTCCAGAACTCCAGTATCTCGTGTCCTCGCCTCCGGTGGGGTCTGATGTCCGTCTTTGACCTCCGTCGCTGGTACTCCTCCTTCGGATCTTGGTATCCCCGTCGGCGTCCCTCGCTCTCTCCTCCGGTGTAACAATCCTCACGTCCTCCACCTTCTCCTCTCGACAATCCGCTCTCCTCACACGTCTCTCCTCCGACCTCCAGGTGAACAAGCACACCTGTGATTCGGCGGGCTCACCTTTTGACGGACATTCCTGATAGGAGGACTCCTCCCACTCGGCATCGTCTCCTGAATTAAAGGGCCAGTCCAGGGCGTCCGTATCTGTCATGCTTGCCCCCGGGTCCTGCGATGAGGGGAGAGAGAGAAGGGGGAGGTGAAAGAGTTAAGTTGAGTCTCCCCTCGGGCGGGCCCGAGGCATTCGGGAGACCTGTACCTTTAGCCAGAGGCGTGTCTGTACAGGCGGGTGCCCTTCGGTATACCCCGTTACACACAGGCAACCTGGTAAGGTTACACACAGAGACAACAAATAGGAAGACACCTACCTGGCTGTGAGTGCCCCGGGGGTAAAGTAATGAGGACGAGCCGAGGTCAGGAGAAGTCTGCTTTCCTCCAAATGGAGCAAGAAGGCATTGAAAGGCTCAGAGAGGAACGAGCCGAGGACATCACTGGAGACAAGGCAACCCTGCCATCTAGTAGCCATTTCCTGTACTGCAGGAAAGAAGGATGAACAAGCCTGCAACAAACCAAGGGAACACTGTCAGCAGTAAAGAAGGAAAACGGCTGTAAACCCCAACCACTGGTGAGGCAGTACACATGCCCTGGAAACCAGGACAGGCAAATCACGAAGGAGTGCAAGATGAATATGCGCAGAAGGTAGCGCATGAGGAGCCAGTTCACGGTGCAAAGAAAACCCTGAAGAGCGTCTAAGGTGAAAGGCAGCGCAGGAACAAAAGCTGCAGAACTCACCAACAGCGAGAAGGGAGCCCTGAACACAGCGGAGACAGACGGCGCGGCGGTACCTGGTGGCCACAGGTTGTCGCTGCAGCAGCAGTTAAAGGCAGGAGCACCACCAGAAACACAAGGGTGATTTAGGAACCCAGCACCACCAAATGCGCAGCAACACAAAGACAGGGGCTACAGCTCCAGGAGCAGAAGACTACAAGACAACCGCCCAAAGCAGCAAGTCACTGAAAAGGCAGAAGAGCGCAGTCAGAAGTGCGCCAAAGCAATGGGACTGTGACGAGAAGGAAGAGTGGTTGCGCAGACCTCCAGAAGCATGAAGACCCACAAGAAAGAAGAAGCCGACCACCCAGTTGGTCGCAAGGAGGAAGGAGCTGACCACCCAGTTTGCCGCAAGGAGAAAGAAGCCGACCACCCAGTTGGTTGCAAGGAGGAAGAAGCCGACCATTCAGTTGGTCGCAAGGAAGAAGAAGATGACCACCCAGTTGGTCGCAAGGAGGAAGAAGCCAACTCGCCAGTTTGGTTGCAAGAAAAAAGAAGCCGACCTACCAGCTTGGTTGCAAGGAGGAAGACGCTGACCTGCCCGTTTGGTCCCATGGAGGAAGAAGCCGACCTGCCAGTTTGGTCGCAAGGAGGAAGAGAAGTCTAACAACATCAACTAAATGTCAGAAGTAATCGAGGGAGAGAAGGTCGTCACGACAGGTCAGGTCACAGAGTGAAGTGAATACAGTGTCCTAATGCTTGGACAAGACCAGAGGGAAACATGTGGAGTGCACGCTACACGGAGAAGCCTGGTTAGAGCAAACAGGCATGAGGGAAGTCCCGACTGCGTCGCAAAAGTAAGTGAAGACAGAACTTGAGTGGCAAGATGCCGTGGCGAAAGATGAAGAGGAAAGGAGAAGAGCAAAGAGGTGTGCATGACAGACCAACATAACACACACCAGAAGGGAAACACCCGAAGAGGAAAGGAGAAGAGCAAAGAAGTGTGCGTGACGGAACACCACAACACACACCAGAAGGGGAACACCCAAAGGGGAAAGTGAAAAGATGCATGGACATCCGAACACAGTGCCTGGAAAGCATCAGCACCTCTGGGAGTACACATCTACGTGCAAACCCGAAGGTCACCCGGGAACAACAGAGGTGAGCAGGCCAGTCCGTTGGCACAACCACCTCTGGGATGGAACGTACACAGGACCGTGGCTATCCAAGAGACACAGGTGGCTTGCGGGTCTCGAAACGAGAGATGGACCGTTGAAGCTTGCTCTGGAGATCCAGGGAGAACAAAGGTAGCATGCGACAGAACAATTGCCAACAACACCCTTTTCAGGTGGAGCTTCGGACACGGAGAAGGGACCCGTAGCGAGGTCTCCAATGCGTTTGGAACGACAAGGTGGCAGCCGACGAGTCCAGTGGAAGCCTGGCAGCAAAAGGCCTCAGGGTCGTCCAGTGAGAGGGGACAACCACGAGAGATGGGTATCCGTGAGAGGGATGTCCTGCAACTGCAGATCCTGTTGGAGACAGCCACCAGTTGGAGAAAACACCTCAACCAGGACTTTACAGGGGTCAGCAACACACCAATGGTCCACCATCATTCCATCTGCACTTTTCACTGACTGAGGTGTCGGAAAAAAGGGACTGTAAAACACACTTCCACGTTGAAGTACAAAAAGAGCACATCCACAGGGCACCCAAGCATCGTGCCAAGGAGAACTAGTGGTCCCGGCTGCAAGGATACCCTAACCGGCAGATGACCATCAGCGAAGAAGACTATGTGGAAGTCATCTACATTGAGTTATGTTTGGTTTGCAATTTTGTATTCTCTCCCACAGGTTCGGACTTCATTTTGTTTGGACCTTCATTAAAGTTTGCGAGGGATGCAGTATCGTGAGGGATACTTTCTAGTGTTTCAGCATGGTGTAACCCACACTGAACACCCACCCACAACAGGCGTCATCGGTCAGATGACCCTGCTAATAAAAAGGGCTGAGCGCATGTGCACAGGGCCAGTTATCCAACCCAACTAGTGTCTGCGTCACCTCATTTTATTAGTATGAGGGCCTAGGGCCCAAATACCACACGTACATCCCCTTTAACAGTGACTTGTGATCCTGTATACTCGCTAAATGTTTTTACAGAGTACAGTAGTCTCATAGCACGAAGGGGTGCTTATAGTGACCAACTAGCGGGCTTTGCGTTTTAGACGCATAATTGCTTACAGCGGAGAACACCGGTGAACACAGTCTTTCTTTTAGTTTATTGAATTTCTGCGGGTCGGCTTCCGGCGTGTTTGTGTACTTACATCCTGGGTTCACTCTTCGAAGGAATATGTACACTACCGTGATCAGCGATAACCGCAGGTTTCCCATTTTCCTTAGAGCTAACAGGTATGCGGTTTCCTAATAGGGTGATGAGCGTTAGATAAGGGCACAGCATGTTACTCTGTTCATTTCTCACAAGTTTTTCACTTGGGTCTTTGATCTTTTTCATGGGTGAAGGGCCATTTTTCCTTCAAATATGGCATATTGAAAGGGAACAGTTTGAATTTTTTGAGTCAGGCACGGTGGTAATCACAGATTCTTACCTACTATGACCAGGAATTTAACTGAGTGTATTTTGATTGTGGCACGATTTTGATCCTGATTAGTCACTACATTTTTGTTGTACACGGAGTCAACCATTTGTTTCTTTCCTTGTATGAACTCTGGCATGGTGGTAACAACTTTTCTATACATTCTCCTGTCACTGTTGGATCATATTGTTTATACAACAGTGGAATACTATCTTTTGGATTAATAAGTGGTATTTCTTCCTTGTAGGAAGAACCCCTTGCATTGGGGTACCTGCAAGCAAGAATGTATAATTGCTACAGTAATGAATACCATCTGTAAAAGATTGTGAATACAACATTATGTAGATGAAGTTCTAAAAGAAATTGAAAAAACGAAGAATAAAACAATTTGAAATATTTCTACTGAAGAAGACTACCATCAATTCATTTCATTAAGGAGTGCTGGGTGGGTTTGTTCCTTCCCTGAAGGAAATCGATCTGAAGTAGTATACTTGCCCACACCTTAAGATCAGAAGGTGATAACCACTAGCAGGGTGAGGGTTTGAAAAGCTTCATCATCTCTTTGTGGTTGCTTTGCTTGCCCTAAGCTGGCAGGGTATGCCCAGACATGGGTCCCTTGCTTACTTTGCCACTGGATTCAAGCTAGCCTGGCTGAAGAGGGCTGTTAGCCTGAAAGCGGTCTCAGGATGCTTGCTTCCGGTCCAGGGAAGACATGGCTTGGCATTTCGGGCTGGACTGTTCCCATGAGGCACAGGGTCAAGACTGATTTGTATATAGCTGTGTCTGAACTGGGTAGGCCAAGTGAGCTAAAGAAGGATGATGGATTCAATCCAGATCTATGACTGGGGGTGAGTTTTTGAAAAGTTTCAGCACTCCGTCTATCATCTCCTTATGCTTCCTTTAAGCACTAGCACCCATAAAATTGAAGACAAGATAAACCTTGTGAAGTTCTTCATATTTACAGGAGTGCGACCATTACATACCATATTCGCAAAGATTACCCAACAGATCACACAACGGACTGCTCTCTCATCCTCAGAGTGACTCCTTTTCTATCAGTTACCACTTCCAATTATAAGTATCCCCAACATGGGCTTATCTGAAATGTGGAAGAGGCAAGAAATGCTTAAAGGCACAGGCTGAAAGCAACACATTGCTAAATAGGGTATTATCTAAAGACAATTTTCTTCACAGTCATGATAAAAGGACAAATCTGGCAAAAGATGATAGATAATAAATGTCATCATATTGAAAATGTCATCATTGCGTACCCTAAAAAAATGAATGGCCTAAGGAAATACCAACTACTGACATTGAGTTGTCTCTCAATCTAAAAACAAGAAACATTGATCAATGAAGTGAAAGGAGGAACTGACAACGATTGCATTATTATTAGATGTGGTAAATAACATTTGGAAGAAACCTGGAGGAGTTGTATACTCCATAGGACAAAACTACTAAACTTCAAACGGGTTTATGCTTTGTGGCTTGGAACCTGCACATACGTTCTAATCCAAAAGCAGGTGGAAACATATTGCCTTCAATGGCAATAATCAATTTGAGCAGACATGCCTCAATGGAAATTTCTCTGTGTTGTATCTCCATAGCAGAGAAAAGGTGAGGGTTTAAATCACTGGGAAATCAGGGCCTGTGGTATACTGAATCAGCAAGTGTGGATGGCCTCTAAGTACTATGGACATCAAGAAATGTCCCTGACAAAAGTTCCATTCCCCTCCGTTAACCACTTCCCACAATCACTAATCATTACTTATAAATTTCAGACATTCCTTTACTCTTGTGACACTCAAGGAAATTAGTTCTCACTTCTCCTGAAGACCTGCAAATGTGCTCACAAAAAATACAGAACTGTTCATGATATGTGTGCCTCTGGTGTAACGAAACTGGAGGGGTCCACCCCTACAAAGTACATGGAATAATTCTCCCTCCCTTCACATCCAGTCAGGAGACATCAGTCCAGGGGATACCGCCCATGCACAGTGCCAAAGGGGGCTCCCTGGAGCTTGCCCCTTCACCACAGGGGCTGCAGGGCTTAAGTTACACCACTGAAGCATATTTCAAGTGACATTTGGTCTATGGTTTAGACAGCAAACGTTTCCGGGGGGCAGCTTGCATATAGGCTCTAAGATCCAACCTAGACCCTTGGCTCATCTCTGGCTTGTCTCTCCACATTATTGTGTTGACTCCCCCACTAATTGGCAAATCCAAAAGGCTGACAACCAATACCAGAACTATTTTCTTTTCCAATATTGCTTTTCTTTTTGGGTTTTTTGTTTGAAAGAGAGCATTGAGAGAAATTGTTAGGGGGGGGGGGGAGGGGCTTGGCTTCGTACACATAGCACTGAGAGATTTGATGATGACAAGATTATCTTTAGTTAGAGTATGGAAGTGGAGGACATCTAATAATACTGGTGGTGTAGTGTGGTGTGCTGTAGCTGCATGGATTAGGCCGCAATGAAACACTTTCACACAGAGCGTTATGTTATCTGGTAATCGGTTGTCCCGGCTCTGACGCCAGAGGCATGCTCACACTCTTTTATTAACATAGAACTGCGCTACGTAGGCCAAACCATTTAGACCGCATAAGCGGGGAAAACATAAGGCTTGACCCTCATAAACATAATCACATTGGTAGGCATCCCTAAAAGAAGTATCAGGAGAGATGATGCGACATCCCTCCAAAATAATTAACTCAAACAAAATGACATCAACAGTTACAACATACACAAACCTGTCCTGTATGGTACCCAGATTGCTTAGCACCAACAGCAACTTTTCAGCAATACTTCTGTCTACTTGAAGTTTGGGATTGGAGCTCAGTATGTATTGAGAGCATGTTGCTTGCCCTTGGACACTCTGGAACAGCACGACCCTTGGAGGTCTTGGGAATGATGTCTGGAGGACTAGGGGATCTCTCTCCACATTCAGCCCCCCGTAGCTCCAAAGCACCCTCTGGCCAATCTTCCCACTCTTGTCCTTAGGAACAGCCTATTGCAGAATCAATCTCCTAGCAATGTCTTTCAAAGTATCTCTTGAAGGCTGATACAAACCGCGTGACCACTTCCAGACCTCTTCTCGCAGTGACTTGTGTGTAGGGGTGGGCGGTATTTGCGTAGTCGCGCTAGGCACAGCTCAGCGAAATGGTAAAAAATATCTGCGAGCACGCAAAAGTTTCACAAACATGCGGAATTGCTTGTTCCGCCCGTTCGCGATGCTTTTTTCCTGTTCACGAATACTGTTTGTGTGCTTGGGGAGAAATATCTTGTGAACACCCATTTTGAGTGCTCAAACAAGCAGAAAATTCCACGATGCAGTGGGTCGCGGAATCTTTTGCAAAATTCCGCAAATTCCACAAGCAGAATGGAAATTACAGACCAGGCCTACTTGTGTGTCACAAATTTTGATAACTTGCCAAGGATTTCTCTCAAATGGGAGCTGATATTTGCAGACATTTCCAGATGTCTGTCTTGCATCAGTACTAAATCCTCTTCTTGAAGTTGAACGTATGCTTGGGTCTCTTCTGCGTCTTCTATTTGATGACTTCTCTGGGATCACGAGGCGAGTTTTGGCCGGATTGTGAGTTCCAGGGTGATATTCAATTCTGTAGTTATACTCCAGAAGCTGTAGCATCCATTTCTCGATGCGGATGCTGTGCCGGTAAACAGAGGAACTAAAGGCTTATGGTCGGTGGTGACCAGGAACGGTTTTCCAAATACACATAAATGGAAATGCTGGCACCCCCAATGTACCGCTATTGTTTCTTTTTCTATTTGGGAGTACCTTTGCTCAATCTCTGTCAGGGATCTACTTGCAAATGCCACCGACGCCCACTCATCCTTATCCTTAGACCTTGGCAAAAGAAAAGCCCCCAAACCTTTGGGTCCCGCATCAACAGCAACTTGCGTCTGCTGCCGTGGATCAAAGTACCTGAGTGTGGAGCTGCTCGACAGAGCATTTTTGGTCAGCTGGAACGCTGTCTTGCTTAGCACCCCGCGACCATGGAACAGAAGCTTTTGTCAGCTCTCTCAGAAGTGTTGTCAATGAGGAAAGATTTTTAATGAATCTCCCACAGTAATTGACCATCCCCAGGAAGCTGCGCATCTCAGTCATGTTGGTAGGGGCAGGAGCATCCTAGATGTCTCTTACTTTCACAGGATCAGGGGCCACTCCATCCGCCGAGAAGATAAATCCAAAGAACTGCAGTCTCTGTTTCAAAAACTCACATTTGTCTTTATGCAGCATGAGACCAGCAACCTGTATCCTCTGTAGTACCTGTCGCCATTGGCTGTTTTGTTCCTATACTGACTTGGCATGAACTAGAATATTGTCACTAACATTTACTGTGCCTGGAAGATCGACCAGCAGTTCTCTAATGGTATTTTGGAATACCTCTGCTTCACTTGATATTCCGAATCTCAACCTTTTATAGTGCGTGTGTCATTCCTGCATTGAAAATGTCGTAATATATCTGGACGGTTCATCTAAGTCTAGCTGATGATATCCAGCCCTTGAAGTTTTGAGAACCAGCTAGCACCACTTAGTTCCCCTATTAAGTCATCAATAGTTGGAGTCAGGTGCGTTCTGTTTTGATCACAGTGTTTAGAATTTGCATGTCCACACAAATTCTGAACTCACCGGGTTGCTTGGGTTTTCTGGCTACCACAATCGGGGCTACCCACAGGGTCGGCCCTTTTACCTTCTCAATATTCCCCCCCTCTTCAAGTTTGCGCAGTTCTTTTTCCACCAGTGGCCACAAATGAAACACAACTCGCCTGTGTCGAAAAGCCAAAGGCTGTACAGAGGGGGTCAATGTGCAGGTGTACCTGCTTGCCTTTTAAACACCTAATGTCATCGAATACGTTTGGGAACTCTTCCACAATGTAATTCACTCCCTCTCGGTGAATCCCAAAAGCGAACGAGACTATGCCCAGGGCCTCCGCAGATTTGCATCCTAACAACATTCCATGGCCCTCCTCTTTGACACATACCGGTGCCTCTACCTTCTGGTGATCGTAAAATATAGTGGTTCGGAACATCCCTTTGATGGCCAGTGGTGTGGATTGTCCATAGGTAATCAATTGGGGTGGGGAGAAAGTGATAGGATCCTTTCAAACTCCTGTTAAATTGCATTTTATCAATGGGGAAAGGATCACTTGTCCTGCGAAAAACTTAGGTCTGCAGGTTGGTAACTGGGTGTCTCCCAATAAAATGACCCTCATACACGTGTGTTTTTTGACTCGTTTGCGTTAGCGGTATATGAGGTGTCCCCGCTTTTATCACACATGCGTGCGTAATCATAGGGTCAGTTCATTCGTGTGCACCCTCCACCAGGAGGTTTTACCTTAAGTTTTAAGGCAGTAGTGATCGTGGAAATGGGGTGATCAAGGTGGTGATAAGTGATTAGATAAAAAAGTCTGGACTCTCAGAACAAGGAGTTTATTAAGTCTGGATTGCAGCTTTTGTTAAAAGAAAGTTCGTGCTGCTACCGAATCTATTTATGAATTCAAGCGCACTCAAAGGTCATTTAAAATGGTCGACATGTTTCAGCTCTGATAGACTGTTGGTCAAATAGCTTTCTTCAGGACCAGGGGGTGAAAATTGTGAATTAAGTGATAGAATAGGTAAATTATAACCTGATTCTTGAAGTGATGAGAGGTCTCATTGTACCTGTAAAAGAAAGCACACAACAAAAAGGACAAAGGGGGAGACAGAAGGGGTTTGGGGGGTAGGGGGAATGAATAAAGTACAAATTTGCACATATTCAATTAAGTAACTGTAAAATGGCAATGCTTCGCACAGAATCACTCTCATGTCAGGCGTCAACTCACCCATTCTCATATCAAAAAACGGCGTGAGGTGGCTGTGCTATACTGTATTGTGGTGCTCTTAGATCTTGCCGGTCACTGGTGTATATAAATTGCTCTCATACGGTGATATGGCATGCTAGTAGCTCAGAATTTAGGTGCTACTGATGTGACGTTTGTCAAGGGTTTCTTAGTGCTGTTTATGATTGCGATATCTTTAACACGCGGTGTTTGGCGTGATATTCTGGCTTAGTAGTCAGGGGTGGGTGTGGATGGCTATACTGAATATCGGGTTGAGCCTACCTCTTAGTTCTAAGCTATTCGCTTCATCAGGAGGTGGAGGTTGTGAACTGGACGGTAGCGCTAGGAGGAGGGAAATGATTGTTAGTATTGAAAGATTATACTTGCGCTTTGCGTCTGGCGGGGAGTCAGAGCTTCCGTCTTGTACCTTTTGCAATCGCGTCCTCGCTCGCAGCATGTGCTGTCTCTGCCTCCGTCCACCCGGAAATGGTGGCGGTCGGCGAGGCGGATGTTTTTAAGGGCAGTGGTGTAAAAATGGAGGAAAGACTCGTGTTACGATAATACTTTTGTTTCTCAAAAGTATTTTCTAAGTGGGTTTTTTGTCACTTGTAAATTAGCGGGATCTGAATCAAGAATCTCATGGAATTTAGTATCGGCCAATAGATCAGTGCATTTTTGTCATATCCCTCTGGGGTGAGGAGTACTATCCCTCCCCCTTTATCTGCCGGTTTAATCACTAGTTCTTTGTCATTTTTTAGTTCTGTCAGAGCTAACTGCTCCGCTTTTGTGATGTTTTGGAAAACCTTCTGTGGTTGTTGGTTTAGATCGTCAAGCTCTTTCATTATTGCCTGTTCGAAAGTGCAGATTTCGATGGGAACTTGAGAATTCAAAGGACAGAAATTGGATTTGTTTCTGAGGGTAGTATCTCCTTCTTGTGGTGGTGGTGCTTCATCTTTGAAGAAAGCTTTTAGTTTGAGAGTGCGACAGAAATTGGCTATTTCGCATTTGGTTTTGAAAATATCTGTCTTTGGAGTCGGTACGTATCCAAGACCTTTATTAAGGATATTTATTTGGTCGTTAGTAAGGGTTTTGCTGGCTGCTCTTAATTAAATAAGTTCATCCTTTGACTTGCTCTTAGTGTTATTCACGTTCATTAACAAGGGTCATTAACCCTTTCTCAAATCCAGTCTATTAATCAGCCACAAGCTACACAATATCACATGGTGACATCTGAATAAATAAATAGTCCATCCAGGCAGCCAATTGATGAGCCGCCAAAATATCCACAAATTTCCCCACAATTTGATAAAATAAACATCTCCCTTTTAGAACAATTTACAAGTGACAAAAAACCCACTTAGAAAATACTTTTGAGAAACAAAAGTATTATCGTAACACCGAGTCTTTCCTCCATTTTTACACCACTGCCCTTAAAAACATCCGCCTCGCCGACTGCCACCATTTCCGGGTGGACGGAGGCAGAGACAGCACATGCTGCGAGCGAGGACGCGATTGCAAAAGGTACAAGACGGAAGCTCTGATTCCCCGCCAGACGCAAAGCGCAAGTATAATCTTTCAATACTAACAATCATTTCCCTCCTCCTAGCGCTACCGTCCAGTTCACAACCTCCACCTCCTGATGAAGCGAATAGCTTAGAACTAAGAGGTAGGCTCAACCCGATATTCAGTATAGCCATCCACACCCACCCCTGACTACTAAGCCAGAATATCACGCCAAACACCGCGTGATAAAGATATCGCAATCATAAACAGCACTAAGAAACCCTTGACAAACGTCACATCAGTAGCACCTAAATTCTGAGCTACTAGCATGCCATATCACCGTATGAGAGCAATTTATATACACCAGTGACCGGCAAGATCTAAGAGCACCACAATACAGTATAGCACAGCCACCTCACGCCGTTTTTTGATATGAGAATGGGTGAGTTGACGCCTGACATGAGAGTGATTCTGTGCAAATGAAATGAAATGAAATGAAATGAAATGAAAAAGGTTCTTAATAAAGCGCACTGTGACCAAGCGGCTTCCTGGCGCTAGAGGTAAGAGCTGAGGGAGATGGGAGAAGCCAAAAGCTATTTAGCAGGAATATGCACTAGAAAACAAATGGGTTTTTAGGGCCTTACGGAATTGGGAGTAAATGGTGATTGATTTGATCGACAGAGGGAGACTGTTCCAGAAAGAGGGACCCAAAACAGAGAATCTGGTGCCTCCAGTTTTGGATCTACGAAACCGAGGTACATTGGAAAGGAACTGATTAGAGGAACGGAGGGAACGATTAGGGGTATAGGGAGTGATGAGAGAGTTAATAAAGGCTGGGCCAATGCGGGCCCGAGCCATAAAGACCAGACAGCCTATCTTAAAGAGGGATCTCTGAGAGATGGGGAGCCAGTGAAGTGCTTTCAGAATGGGGGTAATGTGGGAAGACTTTGGGAGGTGGAGGATAAGGCGGGCAGCCTGGTTCTGAACAGCCTGTAGGCGACGAAGTTCGTATGCTTGAATGCCCACATACAGGCTGTTCCTGTAATCGAGACGGGAAAGAATCATTGCCAGGATAATAAGCTTAAGGGCGTCAGACGAAAAGAAACGGGACACTTTTCGGATGATTCGGAGAGAAAGAAAACAGGAGGAAACAACCGAGCTGATCTGGGCATGCATAGAGAGGTCCCGGCTGACTTTAATGCCCAGGGTCTTTGCCGAGGTCGCTGGCAAAGGAGGGGGGCCAGAGATGGAAGGCCAAAAGGCGGTCGACCAAGGGGAAGAGGAAGGGCCAGTCAGGACCAACTCCGTCTTATCCAGATTGAGCTTCAGTTGATTCCGATTCATCCAGTCTGAAATAAAGACCAAAGTGGAGTGGAATTTGGGTAGGGAGTGCAAGGGAGAAGAAAGATCAAAAACAAGCTGGAGGTCATCCGCGTAGTTATACACGGAGACCCCCATATCGAGAAGGGAAAGAATAAGGGGACGGATATAAAGGTTGAAAAGGAGAGGGGACAGGGAGGAGCCTTGGGGAACTCCACAGGGGACCAAGCGGGTGGGAGCGGAGTAGCAAGAAAGATGTACCGCCTGAGTCCGGTCTTTAAGAAAGGAGGCGAGCCAAGAGAGGGCAGTGCCCCGAACGCCTGCTGCGCAGACACGGTCGAGAAGGATGGAATGGTCGACCGTGTCGAACGCAGCGGACAGATCGAGAAGCACCAAGGCTTGGGGCAAGTTAGAATCTGCCTTACTCTTTAGCTCATCTAAGACGGACAGAACAACTGACTCGGTGGAGTGAGCCGGTCAAAAGCCCGCTTGGTGGGAGGCCAGGAGGTGGTTGTCCTCGATGTAAGAAGAGAGACAAGAAGTGATATAGCTCTCCAGGATCTTTCCGAGGTAGGGGAGAAGGGAAATAGGCCTAAAGTTAGAGGGGAGGGAAGGGTCTAGGCCAGGTTTTTTTAAAATAGGACGAACTATAGCAGATTTGAAATGATTGGGGACTGAACCAGAGGAGATAGAGGTATTAAGAAGAGAGAGAGGAAGATCAGGGCAATGGGTGAAGAGTACTTTCAGAATGCGAGCTGGCGCACAGTCGGCTGGGGAGCCAGACTTCACTTTCTGGAGTAGAGCCAAGAAAACGTCCAGGGAGATGGGGGGAAACTGATTAAGAGGAAGAGAGGACAAAGAGGGGGCAGGAGGAGGGGGAAACGGAGAGACTGAAGGAATATTAGATTTGATCTTGGCAATCTTTTCCAGGAAGAAGTCATTAAGAGAAAGGCAGAGGTCTTGGGAAGGAATAATGTTTGAGTTGGCTCTGTCAGATGCAACTAGGCTGCGAACTATAGAGAAAATCTCCTTAGGCTTATTAGCTGAGAGGGATATTCTCTCCGAGAAGTAGATGGTTTTGGCTCGCAGAATGGCTTTTTTATAGCTCGCCAAAAGCATTTTGTATTTAGCTCGCAAAACTGGACAGTATTTGCGCCTCCAAAGGCGTTCAGAATGTCTAAGGTCCAATTTGAGGATTTTTAGCTCGTCCGAAAACCATTTTTGGGCGTCATGGGGGCGGCAGGTCTTAACTTTCCTAAGGGGAGCAACTAGATCGCAGGAAGAAGACAGCCAGTGATTCACGGCGTCTATTTGATGGTCAATGGGGAGGTTGCATAGGTCAGGGCCCGAGGAAGCAAGGGAGGCACACAGAGAGTCAAGGTCCGCCCGGTTCCAGTTTCGGGCCATGACGTTTTTAGGTAGAGGGGGCTTCTCTTGCATTCCAAGCTCAATGGAGAAAGAGATCAGTGAATGATCAGACCAAGTGCAAGGAAGGACGGTAGGGGGAAGAATGGGACAATTGGCAGACCAGATTTGGTCCAAAACATGACCGTGGATATGAGTGGGAGAGTGAATGTGTGGGGAAAAATTAAGGGACTGAAGGGTAGCAGAAAAATCCTTAGAAGAGGAGTCTTCCCTGGGGTCGCCCGGCCAATAATTAAAGTCCCCCAGAAGGAGCACAGAGGAATTATTGACGACGAGCGTAGCCAGAAGTTCCTGCAAAGCAGGAACAAAGGAAGACATGTACTGCGGAGGGCGGTAGAAGAGGGCTATAGTAAGGGGAGCCCGGAGATTTACTGAGCGGGCAACTAGGAAATCTACTCCACGAATTGGAGAATAGGAAAGAGACTGAAACTGGAGGCTAGAGCGGGTTATCATCGCCACTCCCCCCCCGGGTTTACCAGCGGGACGATCCGCCCGAAGGGCGTAGTAGGAGTCGGGGAGGGCGGAGAGAAGATCGGGAAGTGAATCAGTAGAGAACCAAGTCTCCGTGAGAAAAAGGAAATCGGGAGTGTCAGTGTCCAATAAATTAAAAATCTCCAGCTGATGTCTACCTGCAGATCTAGTATTGAGCAGGTAGGCAGTGGCCGTACTAGAAGGGGAGAGGGGAAAAGCGACCGGAATGGGAAAAGTCTGAGGCCCGGGGGAAGATGGCATATGTAGGGGTCGTGAAGCTGATGGGGAAGAGATGTCCAGTGCGATAATGCGCTGAAGCAGAAGAGGGTCAATGTACTGACCTGTATT
Source organism: Lissotriton vulgaris (assembly GCF_964263255.1). Taxonomy (NCBI): domain Eukaryota; kingdom Metazoa; phylum Chordata; class Amphibia; order Caudata; family Salamandridae; genus Lissotriton; species Lissotriton vulgaris. Next base: position 1,381,343,743 of record NC_141693.1, on the reverse strand, counting down.
GAAAGACAGAAGTTGGGCTGGGGTATAGGTTAGGAAATGAGCAGGGTCCATGGCCCCTGGTCCCTGCCGGTCGCGGACGGGCGCAGACGGGCTTGCCTTTGGCGCGCCTTCGGCGCGCTGACGGCGTGCCCGCTGCGCCCGTCCGCTGCGCGACCGGGGGAGACACATTATATATAGACAGAAAAACGGCGGAAGGGGCGTGGCCTGTAGGTGGTGGGCGTGGCCTGTGGCCTCTGGGGAATGGAGGCGAAAGGGTGGTGTCCCGCAGCAGCGCTCGATTCAGCTGCGCGGGAGTGCCCAGAGCATGGGGGTCAAGAGAAACAAGTGCCCAGAGATGGGAAAACCAGTAAGTGCAAGAACAGTTTTGATGCCAAAAGTTTAAAAGCGGCCAATGGCCTTCTCCCAGCAGTGCCTCAGGAGAAAGTGTAACCTCTGGCAGACGCTTGTAGTCAGCGTAGTTAAATGCCTTCGGTAGGGGGCGTGGCTAGCGGAAGGTGGGCGTGGCCAGTGGCCTTAGGGGATCGAGCAACTAACAAATGCCCAGCGAGGACAGAACAGTTAAAACATAGAAAATGAGCAATCTGTTTTTAAAAGCAAGTATTCAGTTTTAGCAAAGCGTACTCCTGGCTGCGCCTCAGGAGGTGTATGCCATTTTACAGTTACTTAATTGAATATGTGCAAATTTGTACTTTATTCATTCCCCCTACCCCCCAAACCCCTTCTGTCTCCCCCTTTGTCCTTTTTGTTGTGTGCTTTCTTTTACAGGTACAATGAGACCTCTCATCACTTCAAGAATCAGGTTATAATTTACCTATTCTATCACTTAATTCACAATTTTCACCCCCTGGTCCTGAAGAAAGCTATTTGACCAACAGTCTATCAGAGCTGAAACATGTCGACCATTTTAAATGACCTTTGAGTGCGCTTAAATTCATAAATAGATTCGGTAGCAGCACAAACTTTCTTTTAACAAAAGCTGGAATCCAGACTTAATAAACTCCTTGTTCTGAGAGTCCAGACTTTTTTATCTAATCACTTATCACCACCTTGATCACCCCATTTCCACGATCACTACTGCCTTAAAACTTAAGGTAAAACCTCCTGGTGGAGGGTGCACACGAATGAACTGACCCTATGATTACGCACGCACGTGTGATAAAAGCGGGGACACCTCATATAACGCAAACGAGTCAAAAAACACACATGTATGAGGGTCATTTTATTGGGAGACACCCAGTTACCAACCTGCAGACCTAAGTTTTTCGCAGGACAAGTGATCCTTTCCCCATTGATAAAAAGTGGATTGTCCATATGCAAAGACTTTAATCTTGGCTGGTGTCAGTAGTGGAGCAGATTTCATGTTTTGATATGCTGCGGCCGACATAATGTTTATGGATGCGCCAATAGTGACTATCACGGTCTAGGGCCATTCTCCAATGAGGACTTGGTATTGCGGCAACCTCCCTTGAGTGTTTGACGTGGATCCCATGGTGAACACCGAGTGCACTGTGTGTTCTTCGTGGTCATCATCTATATATCTGCCTTGGCCCTGCGACTCAGAGATCAGGTTCACTTGTGACTTCGCTGTCCGCCCCCTGTTAGTGTGACTTACCTTCATGAAATGATTCATCTTTCGGCAGGCCATGCACTTCTTACCCCTCGCTGGACACTCAGACAGGCGATGTGAGGGTCCCCTACAGAATTCACCACATTGTGTTCTTGTGCCCCTTTGTACCCTTGCCTGCCCTGTGGTGGTGCTGGGAACAACTGCATTCACTGCATTTACCAGTACTGTCTTGAGGGAAGCCTGTAGCACGGCCTCCATGTTAGCCAACCTGGCTTTTGATAATTCCTTGTTTTGCCCCAGGGTAAGTATCTCCGTCAGTGACTTTCCTGACTCCTCAAGAATGGGCTCTCTCAGCTTCACAGACGTACGTCCCTGAATCGCCTGGCCTCGGATCTCCTCTGTCTCATCATAAAACCCACAGGTGCTGGCCAACTCTTTTGGCCTCGCATGAAAAGTGTCTAGCGACTCATCCAGCAGTTGCCTGGCTTGCCAAAACACAAATCGCTCATAGTCGCGATATGCCATAGGCTCAAAATGTGCATTGAGTGCAGCGATAATTGTGAGATGACTCTTGGGTGCTGCCTCCACCACCATCTTGGCTGTCTTGTAGACATCCTTCCCTCCAAGGTGCAATACCAAGGCCCTTTTCTGCTCATCCTCCACTTTTGTGGCTTCAAAGAACAGAAGCACGCGCTCCATCCATGCTATCCACCTCGGGGTTTGGGCAGATGGCGCCCCCTCCACAACAAAAAGGCTCAATGGCTGGTATCTGTGCCATGACTGCTGTCTCCCCAATGTCACTGGGCCTCCCTCGGTGGAGCTGATTCCCCCACAGTCAACAGCAATGTATGTTGCACAGCTGGATGGCTACTCACAGTTGGCAGCATGTGGGTATGCCAGCTACTCTACGGGCCAGTCACTGCCTCAGCCTGGGACTTCACCAGTCCTCTTTCGAGCTGTTCCCCTCAGGCACAGGGCAGATGCATTCTACTCTCCAACGGGAAAGTGCGTGGATCGTGCTCCTCACCAGCACGAGCACGGTGCATTCACTGAAACCAGTGTGTGGCTGCCGCTCTATATGCCGCTCTATATGCCCCACTAATGAAAGCCACCCTTGCACCACAACTCGATCAAAGATACGACAAATTTTGGAGCACGGGGAACAATAATGCCATCAGTGTAGGGTGGTGTGCGCTGGCTGCATGGCTTAGGCCGCAATAAAACAACTTCACACAGAGCGTTATGTTAACTGGTGCTCGTGTGCCTCGGCTCTGACACCAGACGCATGTGTACACTCTTTCATTAACATAGACCCGCGCTACGCAGGCCAAACCATTTAGACCACGTAAGCGGGGAGAACATAAATCTTGCCCCAGCGTAAATGTAATCACATTAGTATGCCACCAAAACAAGCATCGCAAGAGATGAGATGATACGACACTATTCACATTTATCCTCTTTGCAACGCAAGCATTCATTTGTGCAGTGTAAGGCCGAAGTAACAAGTTTGGAGCACACTGAACACTATTTCTACATTCAGTGTGCTCCTACTGTAAGCACATAGCGTTTGCATGCTGTAAGTGAACAGTGGCATGGCACCAGTTGTTGCTTATAGTCGCTAGGGCCTATCAAGGACACGTATGAAGAGTCAAATGTCTCAGCTGATATCTTCTGTGACCAGAATGTCTCGGATTTTTCTGGCTCAAGAAGGCTGAAGTCACAATATTATAGCAGTACCGCAATTTTAATTATGTTCCCCGACCGACCGGCTCCCACCTCACGGATGTGCAGTTTGCAATGCGCATGACAATTTCCAGGCCAGCCCTGCCCCACCCTGGCTGAAGACCACGTAGCCGTGCACCGTGCAATACCCACCATTTAATTTAATAAGAGGGGACTAAAGTGCAATTTCAAAACTACGTCCCAGCGGACCCCAACCCTACTATCTGTCAATTACTGTACTGTTGTGCTGTCGGAATCCCTGGACATTGCCCCCCTGCAATGCACTGGCTGCGAGGGCTTATGTCTGCCCATGATGTGTACATGTGAAACAACCCAAACTATTTAAAACTCCATCAGCTATCTATTTTGCACTGCAAGTTTTATTTCTTCTTTTTTTCATTTGCTAACCTTCTACGTAATCAGCTGTTTTTTGGAATAATTTACTAAATGCCCCTTTCTCAATCTTCTTTAAAATGAAGTCAGGAAATATTCAATATTTTAAGTTGCTTCTTGTTATGTATCACTGACCTAACAAAGGCTTGTTATCCAAAGTATGCTCTAAACTATTTCATGTGTGACCAAATATAACATATTGGAACATGTATGTTGTATTTCTGAATGCTGCAAGTGATAACAATTCTATTTTCTACAAAGAATTACCTTTATCCATTGCTCATCATCCAGGAACAACCCCAGTCTCCAATCCATCCCACAACATTATGTGTGTGAGGATGTCAAAGCAACCAAATGATCAAGGATGATCAGCATAGATAACAACCTTTTCAATATTTGAGCACATGACATCTCAAATTCAATGGCAGTGAAGAGTCGTTCAGAATTAGACTAGAGTTCTAAATGTATTTTTTTTATGAGAATGTAACTTGAAAAGACATAGCACAGGATGGTTCCACTCCCCATCTCTGCAACAACTTCAACGGGTCTCCTACAGGGCACTAGAGACAGGAGCCTGACCTCATCCTATTCATCAGGCTGTGAGTTTCTCCGGTTCTAATTAACAAAGAATTGGTAGTAACAGCTCTTGAAAATCAGAGCTTGCCTAATTCCTCCAGTAGTAGAAACTCAATTTACTTGGGATGGGTCTCTTTTTTCAAAGGAACCTTTGATATGCCAGCTGATGGGCACACCAATTAACCACTCTCAGCAAGGCAGATGAAAACTAAAATTACATTAACTGATGACCCAGAAATAAATTACTTTTTTACATATGTGCAATAAAGAATCAGGTTTTAATAAAAAAAAATTAATTAAATTCAGGACACAGTAAAATTTATGCAAGTTAGCATCGCTGATATTTTCAATATGTGACTCCCAAAAGTTTTTCATATATGACAGTTTTAATAATTTAAGCATCAACTCTGAAAACAGCACAGGTCATTCATCGTTGCCACCATTATTGGTGTGCTCCCTTTCAAACCTAAATAAACTAAAATACCATATACAGTTTAGACTTAATCCCAGGTGTCACAATGCAACCCACATGCAAATGCATTGATCAATCAGACAATACTCTTCCTTAACCATCATACACATATATGTATTATAATATATCACACGCAAGCCACTTACCATACAATAACTGTATTTAAATAGGTGAACACTGGAGGTTGCTTATGATAGTCAAATGACATAGAGCATTTCAGTAAGTGTGATTCCATTTGAGAGTTTCGCACTGCTGAAGGTTTCAACGTCCAGAGGCTCAAAAGTAAAAACATGGGGTATTCACAGGTAGAGCCCACTTTGATACACCTACAAATCCCAAAAGTGAATAAACCACTGTAATAATGGACATTCATTGGGATCCAAAACACTCAGAATTTTGCTGTGTTTTGCTGTCAAACCATGCTTATCGTTTCAATTGGAATTAGACTGTTAATAATCATTATCACTATGAGCTAAAATACATTATTACTTTTGCATGACACTCATGGTTCTAAGGACATGCATATCACTGTGATTCTGATTGTCCTCCTCAAGTGTTGATTTACCTCAGCTTATTCAGCACATAGTTGTAAAGTAAGTAAGAGGTTGACTTGTCCAGTACAACCAAGATGGCATATATCTTATGCTTTCTGTTGGCTGAAGCTGAATTAGTGACCAATCTCTTCTTGCCTAAGTGACTTCCTCTAGCTTTAGATGTAACTCAGCATAAAAGCCACACCCAGTCTAGAGGTCTCTGTCTTCCTTTCATACTTCTGAACAGTAAGCAGCAATATTTCTTCAGGCTCCAGCTAATCAGATTCTAAACCAGCTGATCCCAAAGCACACTTAACGTTTTTTTCTTCTGCACCTGTTTGAAGAAGAAAGTTTCTAAGTAAGATTTGTTAGGTAATTAGGTAGGACTTAGTTCTAGTTCTTCGAAGAATTTCATAGTTTCGTACCTGAAAACGGTGTTTAGGACCAGTTCTCCATTTACAGCTTTTTTACAGAGCTCCAAATGTGGCCATCTGGCACAGCGTTCAAGTCTCACCTGGTAAAACCAAGCTGCCCTAAAACTAACATAACAATTTTTTAAAAGTCAAACTAAAACAAACGTTTTCCATTCAACAGAAAAAAACAGCACTTGACCTATATCTTGACTGAACAAAACAGAAAAGAATAAAAAACAGCATGTCAAAAAGACAAAAGATGTGTAAGTCTAAAACATAAACAGTGAAAATATATTTTAAACTGTTATGGGTAAATCGCAAACATTTTAAAAATAAAGTTATATATATATATATATATATATATATATATATATATATATATATATACTTCTAACATTTGCAGATACATTGTCAGAAATAGCCACGAACATCAAAGTAGAAACTTTATCAAACTTGGGATATACCCACAGCCAGGAGAACATGAGAGAGGGAAAGATTTTACTATATATATATCCTGGGACATTCTTATCACTTAGCTAGCATGAACCCCTGTGTAGGCCCTACTGTTCAGCATTATAGGCCTTGGTTAGATTGGCCAGAGTACTGCTATTTTGTAGTACTATTATTTTCTCACAGTTTAATCAGAAAGCAGGTCTGCCCCAGCTCCACTTCTGCGAAGCTCCGCACTCCTGTTTCTAGCCCCCACCCTACTGTGTGCTAAGTTCACGAACACTAAAGTCCAAGTTCCCCTCTATTATTTCAACACACCCCGGAGCACCACCTAAGGCTTTGAATGAGGAACAGGGAAGTTCCCGCCGCAGCTACGCCAAGCTTGAGTGATAAATGTGGCGACAAGAATCACAGACTGGCACATACACGCATAAAATAAAATCCTTTTGTGCAATAATAGCACTTTTCTGCTGTCCATGCACAATTTATGACAACCTTCCAGTAAACAAGGCGTGACCCTTAGTCTAGACAAGTGTACGAGTCATATTTACAGGAAAAGGGCTACTTTTAAAACGTATGGATGGGAAGGGCGTGGGCCAGGCTGTAAGTGACGATGGAAGGGTATGTGGTACGAGATGGCGCAGGATGACGTTGCTATACACTTCTCGCCACCTCGAAACATATAAAAAGGAGGTTCACAAGGACCTCTTTGAATTACTCCTCCTGAGTGAGTTCTTCCCATGCGTTACTTGAGAGCCCATGTATTTAGTACATGTACTTTAATTTTAATGCTTTAGGTTATATTCTGTCTTATGAAATGTAACATTTGAAATGTTGCCTTTGCTATATATTCTGTTAACCTTGCTTTCTCCTCATTATATTTGAAGTGTTTATATTGTATTTTAGGGACTTCTCACTTATAGGCAAATGTGAGTATTTTCCTGAATAACACATACTCTGCTTTTTAATATACTTTGCCTCACATGATAAAGGTGTCTTTAAGGTTTTAGACCCTTGTCCTCTAGCAGTTTGAAAGCTTGTATTGAGTAAATGCAATGTTCAGTACTGACATCTAAATCCACCTGGCTACCAGTGAATGCGGAGCGCTGGATATTGAACTATGAACTAATGTGACTTTTATGCCTTTATATTGTTGTTCTTAGAAGTTGCAGCTTCTTAATAAAACTGTTAACCTTTCAGCTTCGGATTCCATGGCTCATATATCTGTTTTTCCCTATTTTTAGAGCAAGGGTTCCTGCACAACCGGGTACCAATAAGGGGTCCCATTGTCCCTAGTTCTCTCTCACGGTCTCCCCAGCGCAGGTTTCTGAGATGCTGCGCCAAGCCCCCTGACCCCTCCTGCCCTGTAATAAATCTCCCTCCAACAAACACAAGTCCTAAGAATATACAGTGGAAATGTACTAGATGATATGTTAATGCTTGGTATGGGATGGCTACAACTAGAAATAGTGTTATAATTAACAGAGATAGAAGTGCGTCGTGTGTTCAATGACTTGAGAGAAGCAAGCATTAGCATCCAGGTACCCACAGCAAGACCCTTGAAAAACATACTCCCTAAAACTTCTAACCACAAGGAAAATGAATGGAATCCCCAATTTAAAAAAGTTAATAACACAAACCAAAAAAATCAACAAGAGAACCCCCTGCTGCCCCCAGAATACATTAAGACATAGACATTCCTGAAATCCAACCACTACACATAAACTTAGATCCCTTTCTCCTTTCTCCTGTAAGGAAACAAAATAATGACAGGAAAATTATATATGCATCTGAAAATACCCTCTTTAGACTAAATCAAATCCAAATGTGAATGATGAAGTAAGCTTTCAAAGTGTGTCCTTCTCCATTCACACATGTACACACCATACATGGTGAATATTATAACCGTCTAATTTATGGTCTACTTCCCTACAAGCAAAGTGATGCCTACTACAAACTGCTAAGCCAAAGTACTAAGTATTAATATTCCCAAAAAATCATAATAGACTTCGAGCAACCAATGATGCAAATAATTTTAAAAAATCTATTCAGACTGTAGCGCACTAAGTTAGAACATGCAAGAACAGCTCATTTACTCACACAATTAAATACAAAATGAATAGCCCCCAGCATATATATTGGACACAGAAGTAGCTATTGCAACCACCATATAGATCCCACTGATACCAAACCCACAAGCAAAACGAAGTCCCCCTAAAGAACAATTTTGAAGCTATTTGAGTTGGCAGATTTCACCGTTCTGGCCACAGCGGACAACCCTGATTTCAAATACTATGGTGTAATGTCTGTGACAGAATCCTGACCCTACAAGCCAAAATAAACAATTCATTGGAAATCTTGCACAGCACCTTCCAAGCCACATTAGCCCAAAGACATATTAACCTATATCAATTCCTAGAAATCATTAAAAAAAGAAAAAGCTACTAAGGAAGAAGAAAAGAACTATCTTTAACACAAACGTAGCCTAAAATATCCAAAAGATCAACAAAATGTACAAAATGCATGAACACTTCTATAAGCCTCCTAACAATAAAAAGTAAAGTTAGATCGAACTTAAACCTAAAAAAGTTACATTTATTTATAAATAATATTTAAATGTGTTTTTTAATAAATAGTCTAACCTAAAATGGGTAATTGAACAATATTGAATAAGACTAATAAATGAAAAAAATTATAATGCAATGCAAAAATAAATAAATGTGCAAAATAAAACACAACACATATTTTCAAAAATTCACAATATCAAACATAATATAAAAAATGTATATTAGTCTCACAGAATAAGTTACCTTCTTAAAGTCCGGAACGAAGAGTTCCATTCACGGTGGAGGAGGCCATGAGGAGCAGGAAGAGCATTGCGGATGATCACTGCTGTAATGCAAAGATCAGGCTGTGCTGGCTGTCATTGCTGTAGCATGAAGAGCCGGTCAGACGGTTGTTGATGAAGCTTCACGTTGGCCATCACTGCAGACTGTCGTTGCTGTAGCTCAAAGTGCATATCTCACATTGATGGTCATCAAGGGTGGTCCCTATAACACAAAGAGTTGGATTCACAGGAGCTTAACATTGGCAAACATCATGGACAGCAAAGTCTCAACATGAACTGGCCTGTTTGCAGTGCCTTTCATCTTAGCAGGAGAGCAACTGATGACTGCCATTGGTCCAGGACCGCGCGAGGCACCTCTCTGGTATCAGGGACTTACTCCAGCAGATGCCAGCAGGGCTCAGGAAGGTCCATTTTAGGTTTATGCAGGTCCAGTTGCAGTTCTAGGCAAGTCCAGGGCAGTAGGTCAGCTGAGTAGTTGCAGGGAAGACTCTGGAGCTTGTTGTGTCCTTGTAGCTCAGACAGGAGGTCAGCCTACTAATTCATCCTCGACTCTGGTCAAACGGCGGCACTGATCCTGCTGGATCTTAGTGCCGCCTTTGACATGGTCTCGCATGAGGTTCTGCTTCGCCGTCTAGAAGAGGCAGGGATTACTGACCTGGCCCTTGAATGGTTTGGATCTTTCTTGACCGGAAGATCTTTCTGTGTCTCCACCCCTCCTTTTTTATCCCAGGTGCATCCTATCGATCAGGGTGTCCCCCAGGTTTCGGCATAGAGCCCCACATTGTCCAATCTCTACGTTCAGCCACTAGCTGCAGTCACCAGACAGTGGGACCTCACTATGGTCTCATATGCGGACGACATGTAGCTAGTGGTTGCTCTAACTGAAGGCTTGACTCTGAATGTCTCCAGGTTTAAAAGCGGCCTCACAGCTGTGGCAGACTGGATGACGTCTAATTGTTTGCAATAAAATGCAAACAAAACGGAGGTTTTGCTAGTCGGCAAGAACATTGACTTATGGAGTGACCATTGGTGGCCTAATACTTTGGGTAAAGCCCCGGAGCTGAAGGCCCCGGAGCTGAAGAAAGTAGTGCTTCCACACAAAAAAGTTGCTGCCACGTGTTTTGGTATTTTACGAGGTCTTAAACGTATTCTAAAAATTCTAAAAATTGTTGACGCATCTACTAGAGAGCTGATTGTTCAGTCCACTATTCTCTCTCACTTGGACTACGCCCGCTCCCTGCTTTTGGGGCCAATCAAGCTGAGATCACCCGGATGCAACCCATCCAAAATGCGGCAGCCAGAGCCTTAGTTGGTCTTCCCCGGTTTTGTTCCACCGCCAACACCATCCGGAGGCTTCATTGGCTCCCTATGGCACAGCGGATCCAGTTTAAGACGTTATGTCTTTCTTTTAAAATTCAGAAACTTGCTACACATAAACTGTTCTGCAACCTACTGACCTCGTATGTTCCTGCACGTGCATTACGTTCTTCAGGAGAGAACCTGGTTGCGGTGAAATGCTGTCAAGTGGGAGGTTGCTCCTTCCGCAATCTAACAGTAAAACTGTTGAACTCGCTACCGGTCCACATTCGAGAACTGGATAACCTGCTAGATTTCAGGAAGACAGTTAAAACTTACCTCTTTCCGCTAATATAACTTTTCCTGGACATTGTCATGCTGGGCTCCACCATAATAGTCTGTTCCTTTAGCTACTGGAAGCACCAGGACGCCCCTTCGCTGGGGCAGCTGAGCTGTTATACCATAACATAACATAACGCAGATTAGCATGTAATTAGGAGACTGATACAGTTCTCCTTCTCAGAGATCAAATCAGTCCCCAAGCAGCAGGTAGTCCTCTGGTAGCAGCAGGGAAGTCTTTTGGTGGCAGTGCTGTCATTCCTCTATAAAGTCTACAGATCCAGGAGTGTTCTGAAGAGTGGCTCTGAAGGTCCAGTATGTATACATTGTGCCAGTCATTATGTGTGGGGCAACCAGTCCTACCCCCACATCTGGCTCTGGAAAGTGCTTCCCTTCCCCTGTCAAGTCTCCAGAGTTCTAGTGTGACAAAAAGCTGGTGGCAGGTTCCTTTGTGTCTACTGGAAGCAAACCTTTTGAAGTGCAAGTGGAGCAGGGCACAGGCTTGCCCCCGTTATCCTGCCCACATCTAGTCCCCATTGTGTCACTTTCTGGGAGGAATACACAAATCCTGACAAAAGAGCCATTTACAGTCAAGCGACTCAAGCAGGTGGTAGAAGACACAAAGTGTTAGGGAAAGAAAATGCCAACTTTCTAAAAGTGGCAACTGCAACAAAAACAAGTTGATAGACGGAACGCTTGAATTCATTTCAGACACTGGCAATCGCTCAGGCTGCATCCCAATCCTTCAGGTTCTCCCTGAACAGGAATACGAGCAACCTAAGACTGGTTTCACCATTAGCTCATCAGCCAGGTATAGCTTATTTCCAGTATCACAGTGAGCACGGGACCCATGAACTGGCATATCCGTTGCAACAACAAGGTGATGATTAGATGGCTTGAATTAATCGCTGCCACTTGCAATCGCTCGGGCCGCATCCCAATTCAATCAATTTTGCAATGTATTTGGGTGTTATATCTTATATATGAATATGAATATTTCAATTGCATTATGTTTGCTAGCTGACTATTTTAAATGTAAAATGTGTAAACGTATTTTAAAATGTAGGAAAATACTTTAATGTTGATTAATACATGTTTTTGTTATATAAAAACATTTGTAAAATACAGTATGAAAATACAGTATGAAAATGTGAGTAATAATTGTTTTATGTAATTCTGCCTTGTATAAGAAATTGTTAATTCATTTATTCATTTTTTGAAATGTATATTTTGTTTGTATTTTATTTTATGTCTGTAATGTTTGTGAAGTATAATATTTAGGGACATTGTGTGACATTTTGATTTACTAGTTCAGGTAATATTTGCAAGTTTTATATCTATATATATAAAAACGAAAGTATGTCTGCTTGTCCTTTATGCATTACTGCACCATTCATCCGATCGCCATGAAAGTTTGGGAAGTTGTTGTTACACTCCCGCGAAGGTTTCTGGCAAAAAAAAATATATAACATTGTTAAATATCGGCCCCCGGCCCCCCAGGGCCCTCATAATCTTTCCAATACTGAACGTTTACAGTTTACGGTACGACTCGCTTTTGCAATGACCATCAACAAAGCACAAGGACAATGGCTGCAAGTGTGTGGACTAGATTTGGGGAATCCGTGCTTCTCACATGGACCACTGTATATGGCCAGCTCACGCGTCGGAAAACCTTCTGTTTTATTCGTCTACGCACCAGACGGAAAAACAAAAAATACTGTGTATCCACAAGCACTCCAATAAATAAACAGAATTAAAACAACACTTTCAAATGTTTTTCATATTAAAATGAATAGGTTTCAATAAAAATGACACAATGTAAATTGAATGTTATCATAACAAGTTTCCTTAAATTTCCTTTCTTCTGAGATCGCAGTAACACGCGACAGGTAAGCTAGTAATTATATAAATTATCATAAATGTGGGGTAAAATACCAAATAGGTTAAACCTTCTATATAATGGTTTAGAACTGGAAATTACATCATTTGAATTTGCAGTACCTCCCCCAAATTGTTTAAGATGGATTGGAAATGGTAATATTGACTCATTTTCTGTCCAACATTGCTTGAAGGGGTTAAGGTTGGAGCTGGAATCGTACATTTGACCCCATCACCACTGAACACCTTCCCGAAAATGGTATAGATTGGAGTGAGAATAGTAACTTTGATCCCCTTAGTGTCCAACACATTCTTCAAAGTGGTTTACATTGGAGTGGGAATAGCAATTTATCTCCATTCATTGTCCTACACATTCCCCTAAATGGGTAAGATTGGAGTGGGGTTAGTAAATCAAACCCCTTCATTACCCAACGCATTTCCCTTAGTGGTTTAGATTGGAGTGGGAATAGTAAATGTCACTGCTTTCATTGTTATTAATTCTAGTTTATTCATTTTAGTTTAGTTTGTTGTTGGAATAGGTATTGTATTATATACACGTGCTCCCAAAAACATCTTGGTTTCAAATGTATTATAGTGAGAGTATAAGATAAATACAGAGGATTTATTTACAAACAATGGGAAATCATCATTTTGCTGTAGAATACCTTGCATTTATTTATTTAATGATGTTAATAAATATTGTATTATAATTTCTATTGTAGCACATATATAGTTCACACTATTACATGTTTTATGCAATATTTACTTTATTAGATACAGATTTTTATGTGAAAATTGAATAAACATAATTTGAAATAATATATTTTTAATATATATAAATGTCTGCCATTGGTTTTTCATGATTATTTTATAGGAATATTAATTATATATTTTACAAATTAATTTTAGCATGTTTACTACATTATCATGCATTTTAAACCTGTTTACAATCATATTTTAGCACATACATTCGACATTATTGTTTTGTTAAATTTCCAATATTTTCTATTATAATATAGGGCCCCATTACAATGCTGGCCTAACGATTGACACAGGCACCCCCAGGCCTCATGCTAGGGGCCCTCATAGTCTGTATCCAACAGCCTGTCTATGGAGGTCGTAACACCATAAAAAGGCTGTCAAAAATGTGCATCGTAATCTCCATGGTTGTGCATGAGCAAACACCACCTCCATTTTGGTATTACGATCGGCCCTTCACCCGGAGGTGGAACAGATTTCCACACAGGCATCTATTGGACTGCTTGTATCATAATACAGCTGTCGGACCGATGCCTCAGATGTGTGGCAGAACACCACCGAAGAGCTGTTGGTGTGCCTTTCGCCAGACATCGTAATGGCGCCCAATGTGTTTTTTTCTTTTTTGACATAGTGTGCTTTTTGTTTTTTACCGCTAATATATAAATCTATTAACATGATTGTTATCCAATGTTAGTGCCAGTCGGTCACGGCTCCCTGCTCCTGATCTACAGATAAGGTAAGACTACTTTTAAATACTTATTTGGACTTTTGAGTTAGGAGCAAGGGGGGTAGGAGAAGTTAGTGTGAAATAGTGTATCAGTGTAAGACACTGGGTTACTAATTGATAGGAGTGCAAGACCCACTCAAATATTAAATGAACCTGTGCTCACCCCTCTGGTACCTTGGCACAAAAGCAGTCAGGCTTAACTTAGAGTAAATATGTAAAATATTTTGCAGCACTCAAACAGTAATACATTGAAAATACAACACAAGAAAAACCTAACTAATTTAGAAAAATTGAGTAAATGTTAGTAAATAAGATTACAGGAAAATCGTTAATAGCTAATCCATAGAACCAAAGTTATGAGTTTTTACATTTTCTAATGAAAAAGCACAAATCTCCAACTGCAGTTAACTGGTCCTGCTCAATTGGTGTAAAGTCGAAAGTTGAGGCGGACTGCAATGGAGCGCGGACCAGGTACAGTACTGAATTTGACATGCTGAGAGTTGTACCTTTTTGTTCTTGGTGCTGCGATGAGAGGTCTTGTATCTGTATGCATCGTGCTGCATGAGTTCAAGTGAAGACACTGATCATGAGCCACATGATGCTGTAAAGCACAGTCCTGCATGGGTCTGCATTGTGCTGCATCAGCTTCACTGATCAGGAGCTGTGAGGTGCTGCAATGCAAGGTCCGGTGACGGTCTGTTTTGCAATGCGTCGGAGCCAGTGAAACCTTCAGTTGTGCAGGTAGGAGTACACTATGAGGCCAGCCGAAGGTCTAGGACATTGAGGATAATTCTTGGGAGTCAGGGATTGCTCCCAAAAACACCAGCATGGGGGACCAGGTCAGGTCCAATAGGTCTGGTTAGCTGGAAAAGTGGAAGGGCTTCTGGAAGCTTGTTGTGTCTGTAGCTCAAATATGAGGCCACCAACTGACCCTAGGAGTCGCTTCAGGGGAGCCTAGGCTCAAAGCAAGTAGGTCCAGTCTTCCTTCTTCAAACAGGAGAGCGGGGTAATCCTTCTTCTGAATCTTCTCAGCTCTAGGAGTGTTCTGACGAGAGGTTCTGAAAGGCCACTTTTATTTATAGATGGTGCTAGCCTTAGCGTGCAGGAATTCCCTGGCCTACTCCAAAATCTGGTTGTAGTCAGTTCTTACCCTTCACCATGACATTGTTCAAAACTGGCTAGTGTGATAAAGGTAATTGCAGGCCTAGTGCCAGGTACCTTTGTGTGTGCTACAGGCAGATCCCTGTGAAGTGCAGTCAGGGTAGGATACAGCTCCTCCTCAGCCATCCTGTTAGGTAAACCCTCTCCCCTCACACTGACAACTCTTTTGGCCCCATGTCTGGAAGTAGTACACCAGCACCACAAGAGAGCCATTCACAGTCATGTGACTCTGAGCACTGGTAAAAAGTGACAGTTGGTTTAGTCAGAAGAGCTTTTTAAATTATTATTCATTTGAGAGGAAGAAGGATTTCCCTATCTGTTCCCAAACTGGAATTAGCACGTATTATGTGTGATAAGGCAACTCAGTGTTAATCAATGGGAGAGATAGCCTTACAACAGTGAAAAATGCACTAGGAGCCTTTGCGGTCTATCTTAGGGGTGACTTAGATGTATTGAAAAGAAGGTTTAGGCCTGGCAAAGGATTTATTTTGCTAGGGTTTAATGTAAGTTTAAAAGTTCAGTACAGGCTGCAGTGTTAGGCCTGAGGCACATTGCCACGAGCTATGAGGTACAATATGAAGACCCCCACACCCCGGATCATGAACAAAATCAGAAGCCTAGTCAGTGAAGCAGAGCCAAGTGACTGGATCAGTAAACATAAGGCTGAATTTCTCATCAACATGGAGGCTAGGACACCCAGATTCTATACCCTCCCCAAAATCCACAAAACAGGATGCCACCACCAGGGAAACTGACAGTGTCGTGAATAGGTTCTGCACTGGAACCTCTCTCAAGTCAAGTCAAGTCAAGTCAGAGGATTTATATAGCGCACTACATACCCAGAGGGTCTCAAGGCGCTTAAGGGGGGTGGGGAATTACTTGTCAAATATCCACGTTTTAAGTTGCTTTCTGAATGCTAGGTGGTTCTGGGTAAGGCGAAGGTAAGTAGGAAGTGAGTTCCAGGTTTAGCTGCCAGGTAGGAGAAGGATCTACCTCCCATGGTGGTCTTGTTGATGCGAGGAACAGTGGCAAGGGCTTGGTTGGAAGATCGAAGCTGGCGGGAGGGGGTGTAGAAGGACAGTCGTGTGTTGAGGCATTCTGGTCCGATTTCGTAAAGTGCTTTGACTGGTTCCTAAAACCAATTGTACAGAAGTCCCAGTCCTACCTGAAGGACATGAAGGATGTAGTGTCTCATCTTACGGACCTGGAGACCAACATCGAAGAAGACCTGTTCATAACCATGGACATTGAAGTGGACTACACAAGCATCCCCCTGAGACACACATTGGAGGTGGAGGAACAAATCCTTTTGGATCAAGAGTGGGCATACATAACACCAACACACTTCATCATTGAGTGCGCAGAACTGGCCCTCAGTGAGAATTTTTCCTAATTCAAGGACACTCTATACCACCAGGTGAAAGGCACATCCATGGGCAGCTCTTTCGCACCGAGCATGGCATGCCTCTACGTACATCAGTTTGAGAAGGACTACATATTCAATCCTGTGAATACATTTTCAATTCAGATTAAAACATGAAGCGGTATATAGATGATGTCCTGATCATTTAGTAGGGGACAACAGATGAAGCCATGAAATGGGTCAACTGTAAAGACACTCACCTGAAATTCTCTCACACCATTGAAAGGAACCATGCTGTCTTCCTTGACCTCGGTATCACCCTAACAACTGAAGGGATCTCCACTAAAGTACATATAAAAATCAACAGACAGGAACAGTCTCCTCTATGAGATCTACCACCCGAGGGCTCTTTGGGAGAATTTGCCAGTGGGACAATGTCTTAGGGTTTGGAGAAACTGCTCTGAGTTAGAAACATTCCAAGCACAAGCAGAACAATTAGAGAGCAAGCTCCTGGAGAGGCACTACCCCAGACGAATGATCAAACGGGCCAAGAAAAGGGCGAAGAACAATAACCGGGAAGCCCTACTGGACATCACAACAAAAGTACAAACAGATTGTCTTGTGTGTGTAACAAAGTACACTCCAATGTCAAACAAAATTCAGAACATCATAAAGGAAAAGTGGGCAATTCTGAATAGCGGACAACAAAAGTGGGAACCCCACTGTTCGCTTTCAAGCGAAGTTGAAACTTAAGGGATGACCTAGTGCACTCCAAGATCACATATGAAGAAAGTGACAACCATATGACCCTATGGAGTCAACCAAAACCAGCAGGTCACTACCCATGCGGTAACTGTGTGTGCTGCCGTCTGACCATCAGTACTAAGGAAGTTGACATCGGCACAAACAACCCATGGAAGCTAAAAGACTTCAGCAATTGTAACACGGAAAACATGATCTACCTTCTGACATTCCTGTGCAACCTAAAGTACATAGGAATGACGACAAGGAAGGTGAAAACATGGATCAGCGAACACCGTAGCAAAGTCCGGTGTAGGAAAAGAAACACTAAATTGGCAAAGCATTTCACAGAAAGGAACCACAATGATTCTGACCTATGTTGGGTGGTTTTGGAGGTAATGAGAAAACATAAAACAGACATCAGCAGACACCTACACATCCAGGAACAACGCTGGGTGTACAGGTTACGCACATGGAAAACAGGCCTATATGACGAAATATCATGGCTACACTTGGCAAAGTAACCATGTCTAGTACGATGTACTGAAGATACATCCACTCAATTCCAGAGCACCGTAGTTGGGCCTTATGCTCACAACCCTATATTAACTCTGCATGATTTGGCCTATGATAATATAGACACCACTAAAGGTGATATAAATACCACCTAAGGCAATGCAGCCCTGC
The DNA here is from genome assembly GCF_964263255.1 of Lissotriton vulgaris. Taxonomy (NCBI): domain Eukaryota; kingdom Metazoa; phylum Chordata; class Amphibia; order Caudata; family Salamandridae; genus Lissotriton; species Lissotriton vulgaris. The sequence goes on along the minus strand of NC_141693.1, from coordinate 1,381,325,818 downwards.
CCCAATATCATAAAAATGAAGTGCAGAAAACCATGTAAATATAAGGGGTATGTTTGTTCCCCTGCTGAGCAAATAAGATTACAGCAGCATGTGCAAACAGAGGTGAACGGCAGCAACCAGCTCACTCCCGCTCGCGTCACACGGGTGCAAAGAGGGAGGGCGCGTGTGTGCAGCAAGAACACTGCTTCCCGCGCACAGTCAATAGTGGCCACAGGCCCTATATTGATAGCGGCGAGTGACTGCAACCATTTCTCAATTGTTACAGCCATGCTGGTACGATCAGTGAGTGCGCGTGCGCACCACTAGAACACTATATTCTGGGCAGTATACGTTTCTCCTCCAATGTGTGAGGGAAAACAAGGGTACCCCCCCATACCAGGCGACCAGGCACGGCCCCAGTGACACACAGTAAACCCAGCATGCGTTTCCATTTACAAACTAATTAGCGATTAACGATCCACTTAACCGCAGTATTTAAACCCGCTCCTCACCCACCCTTATCTAACGGCGGGAAGATCGAGAGGCCGACTGTAGATGGAACGGCTGGAAGTGCTGAAGAAAGACAGTAAGTGTGTAATTGCCACGTATGTTGGCGAAGGTGTAACTTTGTCTCACCTTCTGATGAGCGTGTGTATTTGATGCCCACACTGGGCCGGCAATTTTTAAACAGCACATCAGTATGTTTGTTTTCTTGGAAACACGGACCTGTATTCACATTAACAGGCTATGACCCTTTGCACCTCTTCATTACAGAAAGTCACAGTAGGCCCCTCCCTCCTTGACCTCCCATGGAGCAAGTAAGATAGGCATTTAGGGTAAGAAATGGACTTCTGTCATTTCATTTGCTTATTGAGGACACGTATGTTTGCCACATGTCTCATATAGACCACACCTTTCACTAGTTCACGGGCAACCACTTAGTTTTAGAAGTGCATCCCTGTCTCCAGGTGTATGCCCACCCTCTATCAAACAACGTTTTTAGAGGGTGAGGACAGCCTATGATGAAGAATGACACTGGGCAATGTTTGAGGACAGTCCGTCACCATTTGTGAGGTGTTCCCACAGGTGCTGCATCTCTAAAAACACTCTGTAGAAAACTGTAGGAACCCAAAACTAGGGGCAGACCATTGTGTGTATACAAGGATCATTGGGAGCCAAGAATCCCTAATGTTGTAACAACTAAGTCCTTCATAGCCGGATTGCTGAGAAATCATTGGAGGTCCCGCACCCTTTTTCCACCACTCTGTAAAGGGGCTTCCTGGCACACACTGATAAGTTGGATGCTGGCATTTGTCTAGCTGCTTGCGAATGGCAATCAAAGTCTTATTCTGCTTCCAGCGTGTGCCAAATGAGTGATAAGCAGACAAACAAATAAATATATATTTTTATTGGTAACTCTGTTAAAATAGAAATGTTCCTGTTTGTGTATTGCCTTATGTAATTTTGCATTCAGAGCAAGATTTTCAATTTAGGCACCATTTTGAACCATGATCGAAACTAATCCTTTGCTATCTCAGAGAAAAATGCCTCTGTTACGTTTCGCTTCTGCAATGTTAGGTTTTGCTTTACTAATGAATAGTTCATATCAGTGCATACCTTTCTCATAAGATAGAGGCCCTCTCGCACTTGTCTGGTGGCAGGTACAGGGTGAGAATCAAAACTTATTTTCTTTGTATTTCACTCCCCAGCTGCATCTGCCTGGAAAATTCCACTGTGGGCGTGTTTCAGCCCAGTTGCAAGATGTACATAATGTATCTTTATGCTTGTCGATTTCAGTCCCTCTGCAGCACTTCTAGCGACTGGGCAGACCGGGCTCTGCTCTGAGTGTATATGAATAAACAGTTGTTGGTATTCTCTACTGTCCAACCGACTCTTCATTTGGTATGGAAGGCCTAGAGGTGGTCATCAGTGACCCAGGTGACCTTAAACGGGTAACTTCCTTCAGTTGGCGCCTGAACAGGGACTCCTTCAGGGGATTGATCCATGCCCTTTCCGCAGATGGGGGGAGGCCGAGGACATCATCGGGTCAGTCTGACGTTGCAGAGATCTCTGCACAAAGAGTTTCTGTTACTTGCAGCTGTCCCTTCTGTCCTGCCGGATGGTGCCTCGCCCAGTGGTCTTCCAGACTGGAGTCCTGAACGGCAAAACCCTTGGATCTTACCGTTTGGTCTGAAGAGTTATCCATTGAGAATTGGTCCATTTGTGCTACTCATATCAGGTGAATTTGTTTTAGTTCTTTGTGGATATGGTACCATTGTGTTTTGAGTTTGGTAAGGTCGGAGGAACGTTTTTGGTAAAAGTATTTGCAACCACTTCGCTAGGTTAAAATAACAAAATTGTTTTCCTTTTAAAATGCCCTGTCTTAGTAAAATCTTGTATTCATGTTGTTGTTGTTGTTCTGCAGATGCTCGATTGGAAGAAGGTCAGACAGCGGCTCCTGAAGGCAGCCCTAATTTTGATATGTATGTGAAGCATGGTCTATTATGTTTAGTACATTATGGCATAAACATATGAGGAGCAATGCCGAGTTGCAGTGGCCTTTGACAGGCACTTTTGAATGATGAACAAAGAATTTTTTCACAAGAGCAAATATTTAAGAAAAGAAGCAGACAGTCCATGTTTGCCTCCCTCAGAACTTGGCAGAAGGAAGCTGGACAGAAGCGGTTAAAGATGGAAACAGATGCACGGAAAGGGAAAATGCAAACATTGACACTGAATGCTGTGGCATATGACAGAGAAAAACAAGAGTCTGGAATTAAATGTGAGGATAGGAGCTTTCTATTGCACATTGATAAGTCTTATTTGACTAAAGAAGAAGACAATACCTTTGTAGAGGATTTGCTGGATACTCTACCCCCTGCCTCCATATGCCCCACACAGGATATATCCCGCATTTCCTTACAGTCAAAGCAGCCTGTGAAGTCTGCTGCAGCTGTTGTTTCAATGGCTCTGGGTACAGCACTCCCACTCCTTCCTTGTCTTCACCATCTTTGGCAACTGTGACCCTCAGTACATCTACTGTTTCGACTCCTGTATCCTCCGTTTTTCTCCCCTGGTGCAAGCGCCAGCAACCATTGCACCTGTCACTTCAGTTATGTTATGTTATAAAAGCTTTTATAACGTGCTCTGTTACTAAAAAAGTATCCTGTGTGTACTTCTGTGGTTTTTTATCCTCTGATACCTTTTAATGTTGAAACACCAGTACGTGGATTTGAGGATAGAGACAAAATTCAAGGAGGGAATATGACCGTTAGTGCGATCTGGGGTAGGGGATGAAGAGAAACAAGTAATAGCTGACCAGGCTGCGCAGTGGGCTCGTAATGCAATTTATAGTGTGGAGGATGTTTGGGAAGTCATGCGAGAGTTTTTATCGTTTATACAGCAACATGCCCTTAAGCATATGTCTGCTGCATTGATTAGTCTTTGGCAACAACACATTGGGACAGAAGCGCCACAAATTGTATTTGGTATTAGAGATCGTATATTTGTTACTAACGGATTGGTGTCGTTACAACGCAGGCTATTACAACGCCTGCTGTTACAACGCGGTTTTTACATCGCATACCACTACAACGCATAGTGCTTTTAAGCACTGGATAGTGATTTATTTAATTTACTATTCCAATATTATTACATATATGCCTTATTCCAAAGGTAAACTGGGACAAACTGACGGCTTGTTGGCAGAAGAAGGATGAGAGTGTGTGTGATTTCTTTACCCGGTTTGAGGATACGTTTTTGGACTATAGTGGGCAGGATATGTCTATTGAGGGAGGAGTTTGGTTTTTCGTTGATAGATTTGTCTCTAATCTTCCTGAAATTACAACTCGTTTACAGGTGTCTGAGAGTACTTGGTCCACGTCTTCTCCCTCTCTTATTTTGAGTATGGCCCAGTACCATTAACACCTAGATCAGGTGAAAAAGGATAGGACTGATAAAAAACACAAGGATTTACAGACAAAGGTGTTGTGGCAGCAAGCTTTTAGGGGAACTAGTGGGGGAGAGGGTGGTCCTTCTATACAGCTTCCACGTACCAGTAGACATCCTTCATCAACACCTTTAGGGCCAAATCCATTTGCGTATTGTAAGGAGAAAGTTGCGGCTCCTAGAGGCTACGGTTCTGGTGTGAGAGGTTGTGGTACAGAGAGAGATCAGAATGCCAAGCTTTCACAGGGTTGTTCTGATAATAACTACTTTGATGACCCTAGTGATGGCCAATATTATCATGATGAATACAATATGGATGAGGCGACAGGTATATCCTATACCTAAGACAACCAGGGAGAGGGACCAGTTCAGATACTTTTAGATCAGAATGGTCCTTATTTTACAGCACATTTGCAAGGCTCAACTAAGGAATTTTTGATGGACACAGGTGCGACAAAAAGTTATGTTTCTCAACATATGGTCCATGGGGCAGCCCTGTCTGGCCACAATAATGTTTCAATAGGTTTTTCAGGGGTGCCAGTTGTAATCCCCATTTCACGCCCCGTGCATTGACTGTTGGTTCTTTTACTGTGGAATCTCAATTTTTGCTGACATCTAAATGTGGTGAGAATTTGATGGGTTTGGATTTGTTGGAAAAGTTGTATGCTATAATCTATTGCTCTCCTGCGGGTGTCAATATCATTATGTGTCTGGATGTGAGTACTAAACAGTGTTTGTCTCAGGATGTACCCCTTCCAGCTGACTTTGCTGATGTCCCACCCCCTCTATGGGGTACAGGTAACACGAATTTAGGACTGTTGCTTATGCCACCAGTTTCTATACAAGTCAAAGAAAATGTTGTTTTACCTCGTAGTCCTCAGTATAAGATAATGCAGGCAAAAGAACAGGCTTTTCTTCAGATTATTCAGGATTTGATACAAAAGGGAGTAGGTGAAGAAATGTCTGACAATATTTGTAATATTTATATTCTTCCGATTCTTAAACGGGCACCTTCAGGCTCCTCTGATGATGTTCATCCTTTTGTGAATGATCTGCGGGAGGTTAACAAAATCGTGGCTCCACAGTTCCCTGTGGTTCTTGATATTACTGAGCTTTTGATTTCTTTAGCATTCCTATCCATCCAAACAGTAGGTATTTGGGTTCACACTAGCTGGTAGGAGTTTTATATTTTGGAGAGTCCTAGCATTTATAGTCAGGCATTAAAAGGTCAGTAGGATTCCTTATTGCTTCCTTCAAGTAATGTATTGGTGCAGTATGTTGATGATCTACTCATAGCTTTGGATTCGGAACAGGGTTGCAGAGATAGTACAGTCAAATTGTTCTTGCATTTGGTCAATCATGGACATAAGGTCTCCCTTTCACAATGTCAGTATTGTCGACAGGTCATCTATTCAGGTCACCTACTGTCGAAGGAGGGTAGGCAGTTGACCCCTGAACGCATCAGTACTATTGTTAAAATGCCCATTCCACAAAATACAAAAGATGTGGACGCTTTTATAAAAAGCACTTCCTACTGTCGTCAATGGATAACTAACTATTTTCTACTACTTAATCCTTTGCTTGCTTTAACAACAGAAGAAGTGTATGAGCCTTTGCCTTGGATGTACGAATGCCAGCAGTCTTTTGAACAATTGAAAACTGCACTTTGTTCAGCTCCAGTGCTTAGTACTCCGAACTACGGCTAGCCGTTAGTGCTCTATGTCCCGAGATGGCTGACTGCGCGCTTTCTGTTCTAACACAAAAATTTGGGGATAAGCAATGGCTGTGTGCTTATATCTCTGCTGTGCTTGATCCCGACGCAAAGGCCCTTCCAAGCTGTGTGAGTGTGGTTGCAGCTGTGACCACTTCAATCAGACAATCAGCTGGACACATGCTTGATACTGACCTCACGGATATGGTACCCCAGGCCCTGGATGCACTTTTGAATAAGACAAAGGCACAGCTCCTCACCAGTGCACATCCTGCCGGCCTAGAATTGACATTGTTTGCTAAACACATTACAATTAAAAGATGTGCTACTCTGAATCCAGCTACGTTTCTACCCCTCTCTTCGGATAATGATGCAGTCGATAATCATGATTGTATCTACTGGATGGAAGAAGAGACGAAGGGACGGGTAGACCTGACTGCTGTTTCCTAATCTGACCCCCAAGGAGAACTATATGTCGATGGCTCTTATTTTAAAATACTACATGGCACCATGACTGCAGCTTATGCTATCACTATATTGCGCACAGTAGAAGAGACATCATGGGTTCCACATCAATCAGCTCAAGCTGTTGAACTCGCCGCTCCTATTTAAGCTTGCTAGTTGAGCGAGAGTCTCCATACGAGGATGTGTTTGAGTGCCCAGCAAATCTCCCACATCTTCATAGATTCCCTAATATTGAGTACCCTGCATTGCTTGACCTGTATTGTGTACCTTGGCCAGTTAACAGAAAATGTGTGTTCTATTCACAAACAGGCTTGAGAGTCTCTACCTTCTACACCAGAGGGACCCAGCCACGATATCCAGCCTTTTGACTTTGTCTTATTGCGCAGCTTCCAGAGGAAGAAATGTTTGGAGCCAAGCTGGAAGGGCCATGAACACATGCTGCTGTGGTGTGGCTGGCCTTAAGAACTGGGTCCAGAGAACCCACTGTCAGAGGTTTCCCTTGCCTCTTCCCTATGTCCAGTGGATTGCGGACGGTGTCGGGGACTCAGAATGCGAGCAGGTGCTCAGGTTTGTCCCATTCAGTGATGCCTGACTAATATGGATGAAGACGGATAATGCAAATGAGAATTTGTTGAACAAGGCTGTTCCTTTAGATTTATGAGCTATCCAAGAGCCTGAGGCCACCAGGGACAATTTGCATTCTCTGCTGAGGGATATTGGATCTAAGTAGAAAAGAGATTAGGGATGGACTGCATAAGATAGGCTGTACTGAAGTATAGTACCAACAGAATTAGCTGAAATCAGTGAAAGATTGTTGCTTACTTTATTCGAGTTGTTTGAACATTAGTTAGGAAAGGCCAAATATACCCTGAAGTTATACCATCTTGATCGACATGGGATACACTAAAGAGCTTACGACAGAGCAAGCACCACCGCCAGTGCTCAACAGCGCCAACATATTAAGCATGGACGAATTTTGCGAATCTTGCGTTTGCGAATTTTGCGTATTTGCGAACTCGCAATCCGCAAAATCCGTGAATTCTCGCGAATTCGCGGATTTTTTTTTGTGTTCGCGCGTGTTTTTGTCAGTTCGCGAGGGTTTTGTACAATTTCGCAAACGCGAACTTACCTGTCGGGTCGCAAGTTTTGCGAACTTGTTGTTTCTACGTGTCCAGCCTGTTTGGGACACTCTTCTTCATCACTGCCACCCTCTGTCACCACTGCCACTCTCTGACTACTCATGCCACCCTCTGGCCCACCCATGCCACCCTCTGTTTCATCACAGCACCCTCTGGTTGTCCAGTGTACATTATTGTGGCAAAGCAAAGCACACCTTCCCTGCCTCAAGTGACCTGAATTAATTTGGGGCTGATTAATGTGTCACAGAATATTTTTTTAGCTGGCACCTGCTTCCTTAGTGCTTCCTGATTAGTGATCTTTTGCACTTGCTAAGTGCTTTCATTGTTGCAAAATTAGTTACAACACCTGCCCTGCCCCAACTGACAATAATGAATTAGGGGCTGATTAATGTGTCACTGGATTTGAACTTCCAGCCTGGCTCCTGCTTGTCTCCCTTAGCTGTAATTCAGGACCTTTGTGGCATATGTGTAACTATTCTGAGGGTCAGAGCAGGGTCACATAATAGTTACAAGTAGGCAACTGAACTCTGGAGGGGCCCCTCAGGAAGCACTACAGGAAATGGCTACTAATGATGAGCTTGAACTTTTGAACCTGGTAAGTAGTTTCAGTTTTTCTAAGATCGTATTTCTGCAATTTAGCGCTTATTCGCGGGGCGCGAAGTTGAACTGGGAAGCCGTGAACTCACGCGAACAGTGCGAGCAAGCCATAAAATCCGCTGCTCGCGGATTCGCGGATTTTGCGGGAAATTCGCGAATCTCGCGGATTGCGAATTTACCGAAAATCCGCAAAATCCGCGAGCGGAACGGATTTTCCGCCCATACTTACAACATATTGATGAACAATACGAGCCTGTACCAGTGAGGCTCTCACAGACACTGGGAAATTGTATATTTTCTTTGCATTTTGCCAATTTTTATAATTCGTTATGCATCCCTTTGGTAGAATGGTTGCTGAGGAAGAGCAGCCAGTGATTCTTGTTCTGTTTCTCTTCTTGACATATGGTCACTGGTCACAGGGCAGCATAATATGGTGTGGACTCGCAAACAGAAAATAACATGTGTTGCTCTTGTGGTTTTGTTGCTAATAATACTGTGTGGGGTGTCATGGGTTTTGGAAAATGATCAGGATGTATCTTTACATAATAAGGGTAGGGTTGTTCCTCTGGCAAGAAAGAAAAGGTCAGCCCGAGTAATGTGCTTCTAGACACACACAAGCAAATCTTTGGAGAAGGGACGACTTTTTACGCCGCTGAATCTGTCACTAGTTTATGGACTGCTTCCCCATTGTCACTTGTAAATTATACATATACTCGTCCACTGCAATTTGCAGAAGTGAAGGGAGTTTTTGGTTTTGGGTATCCAGGTCCTTGTTTTTATTATAGAAAGCCACTGGGGATGGGTTATCCATGGTTGTGATAACAACACATATTGCGACAACTTCTATATGGAAGAACAGAATGTCACACTGGTGGTTTGACATTACAAGAAATTGATAGTCACCAGGGAGGCTGGTTAGTATCCTGCTTGTTGCCCTATCGTGAATAGCAGAGAAACATACGATCCCCTTAGTGAATGACAAAGATCAGAGTACTTTTCCTTTTGGAATGAACAGAAGATATGCTGCAGTAAAATATGAAGGGCCAATTTATGCATATCCGGGGTTTTACTTTTTGTCTAACGGTACATATTCCAACGTTCATAATGGCACAGACTATGTAGCAGGGATGGTGTTGCCCTTAGGTGTGCCTTGTAAGTACGCTAAGCCTAATGTCCGTTGGGCTAGAAAGACTTTGACCAAAGAATTCTGTGAGCGAGTGACCAATAGAGAGGTCAATAATTATTGTAATGGGATCACTTTTAGATGCAGCCTTTCTTCCATGTTCACTTTAGGTGGTGCCTCTATGGCTCGAGGTGAGAAAGCTAGAGAATATTTTGGGTGCAAGTAACAAATGTTATCTAATACTACTGTGGCAGATTTTTGCGACATCATCACTCAGTTGGAAAGCATGCAACTATATTCTGAACAGACTAGATATGTGGTTTATTTAATCTTAGCCAAGAGTGGTGGTGTATGCACGGTAGTTGGAGACCAGTGTGTGGTAAGGATCAGAAATATGGAAAAGAATCAAGTTGAGTGCAACACATAGCATTACTGTGTTCCAGTGTCGTGTCTTAACGCAGATCGCCATGAGTGTGCGAGGAGGAGGCTGACTGCCCTGCGACTCCAGGCTTCCAGCTTCCATCTCCCAGCCCACAGCCTGCTGCCCCCCGACCCAATGATTTCCACACAGTGCGGGTCCAACAACGCTTTTCATCAGTCGTAGGCGGCAGGGGGGTGCACCAAGTGAGGCTGAGTGACAGCACCTCACAGAGCAAGGACTCCATTCCAGGGAGGGTGCTGTTCCAACACCCAATAACAGCTACAATAACAGCTACAGCACAGCAGTATTCAGCAGCAGAAATGTTTCAAGGTCTCCACGGTCGCACAGGAGACCACCGTTAGGTTTGAGTCCTTGCAGCAGGCAGGCAACACCACGGTAGAGGTAAAGTGGCAAGCGCAGCCATCATTAGTTAGCGGCCGCAGTGAGTCTGAGGCCTCGGCGTTCTCATGGAGGTGGCCTGATCAGATCAGGTGTAGCCAGTGACAGCCATGTGCGGGCTGCTTTCCCCCCACCTGCTCCCCTGCTGCTCAACTGCTGCTCCCCAGCTACTCTACTGAAACAATTCCATGCCTTTGGAAAAAAAAAACAATTGCGCCTATCCCCAAAGGCTAAACTCTGGTAAAAATAACAACTCAAGTGTTGCCAATTGTACAACTACCTGCATGCACAGACGCATATACGCTTAGTGCTCAGTGCTCCAGCCCAGCACAGATCCAGTGATCAGCTTGTGCTAAACGGTGCCTGGCAAGCACAATCGGCCAGGCAGAGAGTGGGCTATAAAATTTGGTAAAATCCAGTAATGTGGTCAGGGAGAATATGAAGAGGGGGAAAAAAGGACAAACACCCACAAGTCCCATCTAAAAATGAAAAAGTTGAGGATAAGGATAAGGAAGGAGTCTTGACTGCCATTACAGCCCAAATGTACCTCACCCCCGGTATGTCTATTATAGATCCTGTCCCGCTATACACAGAGCATACAGAAGCCTTAGAAGCACGGCACAAGTGCGGAGCCGCAAAAGACCTACCAGCAGTCATGGAAAGCACCTTGGAAACTACAGGAAAAAACTCTGCAGAGTCCGCCCCACAAACCAAGTGTGTTGGAAGCAAGAAAGTAACCCGTACGGCTCTAAATAGGCATAATTCCTGCCCGAACAGCAGTAAACGGGCACTGATTATGGATTTTCTAAAGGTTGCAATTAAAACCACAGAAGAAAACCGGAGTTGTCATGTTTCCAAACACTCCAAAGCTACTAACCTAAACAACCTAACAAATAATGACAAAGTCTTCCAAAATGATGCCGACATGAACCTTTCAGGTGATAGAAGTACTATCAATAGTGAGGGTGAAAGGAAAGAAAAGCAAAAATCCCTGCACATGGGACTGGACACAATAGCCGTCAACAAACAAAAAAATGAATGGCCCCCAATTATTAACACCCAAAGCCCACCATCCTCCAGAAACCTGCTTAATGCCCGTTCAGCAGTCTTAAAATTCTCCATTTCCTATAGTAATTCGAATATTAACTTTTTAGATCGGTGTGTTGTTTATAAGGAGGGGAAACTAGAAGTATGTCTTTACACGAAGACCACAAACCATGTAATAGAGGATGTCCAAGAAAATTGGTGAGAACAGCTCTCAAGAGAGCGTGGTTTATGAAGCGTGAAACTCTACTTTTCCCAAAAGTAAAGTCAAACAGATTATCCCGAGGCACTGGAGACTTACACAACACTTTGACATTCCTAAGCCTTTATTTGCATTCCGAAAAGGTACAAATATCCGACAACACCTGGTAAAAGCAACCCAATCCCCCCAGAGAAAGGGAATTTGAGAAGCATGATAAGTCTTCTGCCAGTAGTAGGACACTTTAAATGTAATGGATGTGTAGTTTGTACACATACTACGAATTCCAAATTTGTGATGCTGAACGGCAAGAAACACATTAAAAAAAGTTTCTTCAACTAAAATACCAAAAAATGTTGTGTACTGTATCACATGTCCTTGTGATAAAGTATATATAGGACAAAAATGTTAAGATGAGAATTATACAACACCAGTCAAGAATTAGGTGTCAAACACAGGTAGCCCAGTTGCTGCAACACTATTGCGAAAGTAACCACAATGAGAACGACATCAGGTGGACTGTACTGCTGGTGTTGAAAGCCCAGAGTAAAGTGACTCTACAAATGACTTTAAATAACCTAGAGGCACGGATGATTGAAAAATATCGAACTGCAAGAGTAGGGTTGAATGACTGTGATGAAATATGGGCATTAATCGGATCATAGAATCCGAGTTGTTTTCTGTAATAAGATCATTATTGTTGCCCCATCCTGTATGTAAATATGTATAACATTGTGTTTTAAGCTGTATTATTCACCCACATATACGTTGCGTTGTATGTTTTTATGACTATATGAGTAATGCTTGATGTATACATTTTTTGTGTGGACTCGTCATGGTATCTACAGTTATAGTACAGTGAATGAGTGGACAGTGTCTCAAATATAGGTGAATTAATATTATTTGGATATCTTTTACTCCTTTTATATTTCCTTATTTTTGCCAGAAATCTGCCAAAGGAAGAACTTCCAGGTAACTGAGGCACTAATTCATTACCACTCATCTATCTTGGATATGCCCTGCCAGTCCCAGCAACAACAAACTTCACCGAGATACAGCAGACACAGCAGACAAGATTGACATATTGAAAGAGACACAACACATCAGTTTAATATAATTACCTCGAGTCCTTTGGGCATGCCATATTCGTCGTCAGGAGCCTACTCCCGCGTTTGTCAGCGGAACACTAATCAAACACCCACAATCATGACAAACCTGATTCACTTTTCCTCACACCAGAAATAGAAGAGCACTTTTGCCAGGATACCCACCAGGTTAAACCAAATGATGTGATGTCATGCCAACCAAATTTCCCTGGACCCACCACCCCGATACCACCCATTCAAAATAAAGTATCACCCAGTAGGTTTTCTGGCTGTTTGAGCAAGCCATTCTCAGGGCACCTGCATAACTGAGAACATTGTGCTCGCTCATCATCAGCAGAACAAAGTTGTCCAACAATATCTCCAGTCTGGCCTCACCTGCTAAATACAGTGGACACTATCAGCAAAGCAATGATCCTTTATGCAGACAAATTGGACACCAAAGTAGACCTCCTAAATATTCTCGCAATCCATGTTCAAGGGGTCGAACAAAGGTTGCACAGCTTCAACAAGATGATTCTGAGGGTGCAGCGAGACCAGGAAACAGCTTTTTAAAAGTGTTACTGTCACTGCACCCAAATAAGCGATAAATTAGCTTCATTTTCAACTCTATTGACGGAGAAAGAAAAAGAAGCTTCAAAGGAAATCGACTTGGAAGGTCTCAAATCCACCGTGAGGCACACAAACAGCTAAACAGGATCAACCCCTGCACCATTCAAACCAATCAAGACAATAACATCCATAACCAATTCACCAAGTGTACTTGATAACTCAGGTGCCTTGGATTTTTCACTTCAAGTTCAACACAAGCAGTCTCCATCAAGGCAATCAAAAGTACCCAAGCCACTAATTAAATGGGGGGGAAAACCACTGAGAAAGTCCAGAAAGAGCAAACAAACAAGCCAGGCATCAGTTCTAATTCTAGCAACATCTGTTCATAATGGAACTCCTCAAGAAGATAACGTAATTCAAAATAGCATGGAAGCAGTAAGCCTTAAGGAGCAACCGATTTCATCGCCTATTTTGCCCGCCATTCTTAGTATCTCAAATCACAATACAAGGGAGCTACCCCGCCAGAAAAAATATATAGTTTATTTAAACGTGCAGTAAGTAAGGAGAAATACAATCTAAAAACTCAGGCCTTACAATCAATAGCAGGGAGCTCCATGGAGGCAATAAGAAAAACAAGCCAGGGTGAGGCTACCTTAACCCAGGAAAACGGTACCGACGTAAACCATAATCCGGAAACAAATAGGGGAGACAAAATCCTTCCACAAAAAAAACACATAAGAATTTCGAGATTCATTGCTCACTTCCTCAAGTCCATGGAGGTGAAGAAAGAAACAGAAAGGAGCTCAGTTAATGAGTGGCAGTACGACCTTCCAAATAACAACAAATTGGTATTTAATCCCCAATATGTCTCTAGGATAATGCATGACATTCTTATTAGAAATGTATTGCTCAAACTATTTAAAGCACTCCCCCCCTTGAGCCATATCAATACCAACGACATCGAAAAAATTGAGTTCAAACAAAACTCGAGCCTCATGGGCCAAGAATTCACAACAGCCACATTCATCAATAATACCATTGCCAAAAAGATATTGCAGCGGAAGGACTTGCTCGCTAAATGGGGTATCAAGTTAAAAAAGATAGTCCCTATCTGTTACCTCAGCCTGTTACAACCACCACTTCACACAGCAAGTCTGTTAGAAGGGGCAAAAGACCCAGATCATCATCGCCCAATGAAGGATGAAGAGTACTTGGCCAGGAAAGTTACCATCAATTTTGACCATTCTGAAGCTAGTAAGCCTTTGGGTTCCCGGCACCCGAACATGGCAGTCATTCCCTTGGGAAGGGCATGAACAGTCCCCTCAACAGCTCCACACACATATCAAGGTTGCAACTTCATGGATTTTATAACACAATACAACCTTCTTCTTTTTCAAGAATCTTGGCAGAAAAGCCCCTCCCCAATCACCAGTTACAAAGAATTCCTGAACCTGACCAAGACAGCTAAAAAATATTGAAGAGAAAAAGGGGGTCTCTCCACCTTTATTTCAACAGAAATCCCATGGCATGCTTCTGTTATAGACTTAGATTGCTCTTGGATAATATGTGTCAAACTTGATGCCTTGTTGTCCCACAGTCTGCTTATACTCAGTATCTACATCCACCGGGCATGCAAACAAAAGAGGCCAAGAATTGAACATCTAATTACATCATTAACATCATTAAAAAAAGCCTATCCAGATGCCCACATCATATTGTCGGGCGACTTCAACATGAATTTGCAACATGTTAGGAATAACGGTACAACAGAGCCACACCAGCCCCTAATTTACAGGACACACTCGGTTTGAGATGCGCAGGCCGCCTGTATGATCTCTCAATGTGTGAAATCAATGGTCAAAGCCAGAAAGATTGGCCCGTAGCATACACAAGGGTCACCCAAAAAACACGCTCAACGATTGACTACACCTTCACGGACTATGACCTTCTCCCATACATTGAGAACTTTCAAATAAAAGACAGGGCGGAAAGTGATCATCAACCGCAATCCTTTACTCTGTCAGGAACTTTTGCAATTCTAGAGAAAGCAAAGGCGATGTCTTCTCTAACACAATGTTATAACCTAAAACGCATTTGCTGGAAAATGGAAAGTACTGAGGATATTAGAAGTATATATACCAGTCTCTTGGAAAGATTCAACCTCAAAACATTGAGTATAAAGTCCTGAGAGTTCTTCATCCATGTCATAAACAATATGTTTTCCAAGCACGCCGATGGTCATAAAGCAGGAAGCCCACAAGGGGCTGCCTGGTTCATCAACAGCCTGAGGAAACAAAAACAACAACTAAATAAGTACCTTAGTCAACTACGATCTCAGGGACCAGACCATCACCAGGAAATCCTGCTTTTACTTGCAAAAGTAAGTAAGGAGCATAAAAGGGACTTAAATTGGCCAACAAAGAGTACTACAAACATATTTGGGCAAAACTTCTGCATTCATGTAACTAAGGGACTCAAAGCTCTCGGGTCACCATGCGCTGTACAAATCGCTAAAATAAATAAAATAAATAAATCTTTTGGCATCATATCAATCAGCTAATTAATGGCAGGAATCGACATCACAATTCGGATGTAATGGAGGCCACTTGGAGAGCCCATATCGAACACTTATATAACGAATCTCCATCTTTAATTGCCCCAAATAGTGGAACATCAACAGGGAAGGGGGCCAGTGGTGAAGGACAAGTTAACGACATCCTGATCCAAGAATCACCCGAAGTCTTCGAGTTGTTTTCAGAGAGCAAGTACTAAAAATCATAAAAATGTAAAAGCTGAGGTAGCTCCTGGTCCCAATGGACTACCAAATGCCCTTTTTCGGCATGATCCCTAATTTTAGTCTAGTCTCCTGACTCCTCTTTTAACCAAAGCCATAGCAGGCAGTCTTATTCCTGTGTCCTGGAGAGGAAGTATCCTTAACCCAATCCACAAGTCGGGTTCCCGCTCGGATCTTCCAACTATAGGTTGATTGCACTATTAGATGTGGAGGCGAAAATATAGGCAACTAGTCTCTTTGTGGAGTTAGAGGCTTGGGTTAGCCAAACAAACAAAATACCCTACACACAAACTGGATTTCGGGCAGGGATGGGCATCCTCACTATCATCTCTGCAGTTACTCTCCTAGTCAATCAAGCCTTTGGAAAATGTAGGCCTCTGTATGCCTGCTTTATCGACCTAAAAGTGGCCTTCGATAAAGTTTGAAGAGCTAATTTATGGGCAAAATGCAAGACTGGGGGGCCGCCCAGACTCCTGGAGGCCATCATCAATCTTCATTCACACACGTTGGTCCAAATCAAGAAAGGAGATGGGTCCAGTTTAACCGGCAAGATTCCAACATTCAATGGGCTAAAACAGGGCTGTGTTTAAGCGCCCTGTGCTTTTAACATTTACACCTCTGATCTTGATAAGCGCCTTTGGTTAATCCAAGTCGACCTTCCAAAATTAGGCATAATACCGACACTGTATCTCCAATATGCAGACGATATCGTCTTGCCAGCACAAACTCCCATAGGTCTGCAGAAACTGGTTATGGAATTGGGAGCCTACACTACCCTGAAAAAAATTACGATTAACCACCAAAAAACAAAAGTTATGTGTTTCTCTAAAATACAATAAAACCTCAAAACCAGGATAGTTTGCTATAAATAACTAGGCTTTCAGCTAGATTGCAAGCTACATTTGGACCACGGAGGTGTGAAAGCCAAACAATTGTTATTCACTTTCAAAATCCTAAGAAAAAAACTCATAGGCTGTTCCACCGGTCGCATGCTAAAAGTGATTGGAACAAAATTTCTACCTTCCATCTAATATGGCTCGGAAATTCTGATAATTAAAGATGCCATAGTCTTAAACACAGCACAATCCACATTTTTTAAGAAATTAGTCTCAATACCGCTAAACACTTCACAGGCGCAAATCCGCCCAGAATATGGAATAAAAAATCAGATTATGGCAAGACAAGGTGCGTTACTAAAGTATTACTGGAGGATAAGGGCAGCAGAAGGCAATACCCTAGCCCACCATTGTTGGGTTGAGATTGAAAATCAAGTGAGTCTAGTTAATTCAACTACAACAGTCCTGAAGGAATACTTGTCAGCACTACAGCTAGAAGAGGCTTGGCTCACCCCTGCAACTCCGGATTTAAAAGCGTGGTGAATAAAGCCATCAAGTGGATCTCTTTATTAGCAGACAAAGCGACCTTTGCAAATATTTCTCCCACCCAGAAAAAAGTATTATCTGACATTGCTATGAACGGGATCTTTACCCTCAAAGGATCTGACCCCAAGATGGAAACAAATATGGCCATCCAAGGAATGCCGCCTCTGTGGTCAAGGGGAGAAGTCACTA
This sequence comes from Lissotriton vulgaris, assembly GCF_964263255.1. NCBI lineage: Eukaryota > Metazoa > Chordata > Amphibia > Caudata > Salamandridae > Lissotriton > Lissotriton vulgaris. Next base: position 1,381,308,773 of record NC_141693.1, on the reverse strand, counting down.
TCACATCAGCAATGCACTTGTCCCTTTTTATTGGAAAATCAAAAAAAACATTCTTCAAGAGGCTCTAAAGAAGGAACAAGTAAGAACATGTAGAGCAGCAGTCATTAGGTGTCTTGGAGGTTCGTCGATACCCCTGTCCTGTAGAGCCATAAAACTCTGGAAAAATGGGGTAAAAGAACTGGAAAAAAGCAACTGTAGCCAAGTAGCCAACTAATAACCTGTTGGCATCTATTCTTTAAACGTACTGTTATACCTGTCATTATTTTAATTTAATTAGCTGCCCTCTATTTGTGGTTACGACCTTAAGGGCTTTTTACGTTTTTAAAATGTACACTTAAAGAATTGTGTTGTATGATGGTTGTCTATCCTTTTATGATTTTTAACAAATCAAATAAAAGTATATTTGACTTGACTTGACTTGGAAAAGAATATTACCAAACACATTCTCAATATTCTCGAGAATGTCAAGGGAATGGAAAGTGAAAATTCAGTAGTTGGGGCTGGATTTTTGAAAAGATGATTTACATGATTGTGATATTGGTGCTTTGTTGTGCCCGTATTTAGTGCCTCCCCTTTTGTTGTTCCTATTGCACCACCATTTTCACCCCTAAACGAAATATATTGATTCATGATACCAATGCTGCAATTATGGTACAGAAAGAAATAGACGACCTCATGAACATAGATGAGAGCGTTTTTGTGACCTCTTCCCACCTCACAGTCTCCTTTCCCGTTTCTGAGAACATGAAATGCTCATAAGGATTTCCTGTTATTATTGTTTATGGTTTCCTGTTTTCTTGGTTTTATGTTCTCATTGTTGCTGCTGGAAAATATTTTAGCTCATGCTAAAAGGAGGGTCTGTTCGAATAGAAATGTTCCTGTTTGTGCATTGTTTTATGTAAGTTAGCATTCACAGCAGCATTTTCTATTTCGGCACCATTTGGAACTGTGATAGAAATGGGGAACAGCGTTTACAAAGCAACTTTTACAACGAAGTACCTTTACAACGCAACCATTACAACGCAAATCATTACAAGGACTTGCACTGGGGGGCGCTCTAGGATAGGGAATAGTTTTCATTTACTATCCAACACCTTCCCTACTATCCACGGGGACTAGAGTTGGAATAGTAAATTAAACTATTCACTATCCAGCGCCCCCCAACGCAAGTCGTTGTAACGACTTGCGTTGTAAAAGTTGCGTCGTAAAGGCATGCATTGTAAAAGCATGCGTTGTAACAACGTACATCTTATAGAAATGAATCCTTTGCTATTTTTTGGAGACACAAGCCTCTGTTACGTTTTGTTTCTGCAATGTTAGGATTTGCTTCACTAATGATTAGACCAACCTTTTTGCTTGTCGATTTCAGTCCCTCTGCAGCACTCATAGGAACTGGGCAGACTGGGCTTTGCTCTGAGTGTATATGAATTAACAGTTATTGGTTTGTATTCTCCACAGTCTGGCCGACTCTTCATTTGGTTTGAAAGGGTGAGAGGTGAACATTAGTGACCCGGGTGACCCTAAACGGGTCACTTCCTTCATCTCAGAGGGATGCAGAGTTGCTGATTTCTGCAAACTCCATGAGCGGAGCGGAATTTTACACCCATGAGTTTAAAAGACCAAATATTACAGAGACATTAAGATAAAAAAAAACTTAAAAATTCACTGAAACCTCACATATTACATCACAAAGGGCATGGCGAATAGTGTTTAAACTTTTATTTTTGTAATAATTCTTAATGTAAACACTTTTAAATTGTATTTCCTTCCTTCTCAAAAGCAACAGTAAGCATAATGATGTCGCTATTCACAAAGATCATATTATGTAAGAAAGAGATTTAATTGGAGAAGAGAATTTTCATTAATCTTCAAAGGAAGCTCCCACCCATTTCTGTCTTCTTGAAGGTTCAAATTCCTATTTGGTTCATTCTTTGAGGTGTGCTTTACTTTGAGTGCAGAACTGTGGTGTCTGTATTCTTGAGGCATTTTTTCTAAAACAAAATGGCATTCAAGAGGTGAAGAGGAGGGGGAGGTCCATCAAGATACTGAGGAGCAAGAGGTACAGGCAGCACCAGAAGACCCCTGATGATGAACCATTGAGTAAGAAGCAGAGCATAGCTTGGGGTTTTCACACAATTCCATCTGATGAATCAAAAACGGTGGCGGAGTTTGTGAAGTGCATTTTGTCCGATAAGACCCTATCTAGGCAAAAAATGTTCATGTGGTACACTGAGTATGTTGTGCAACTTGAAAACAGACCATCAAAACTAACTTAAAAGTGCGCAGAAGGAGAGAGCAGTTGACAGGATATCAGCATCCAGAGCTGCACCACCTGCTCCTGAAGAGAGAGTAACAGCTGCATTGGAGAGGAGGCGCCCACAAATATTTTCTGAGTTAAGGCACATTGGAACTTTTTGCTTAGACTGCCACCCTGACAGCCGGTGACCCGGTGAGCAGTCTGTTGATGTGATTTTGGAGACAGCAAGACAACATTCCTGTAATTTTTTTTATAGTAAACTCCAGTTTTTTTCACTGTTTTCGTGTGTGTGGATAGAGACTTTTCCCTTCATATTCATTTTATTTGAGAAAAAATCCCAACAAGTACACAATGTTAGAAAAAAAAGAAAAACACAGTTCCAGATAAAAAGAAAGAAAAACGGTTCCTATCAGAACTGCCTTTCATGGTTAAAATACATAAAATAAACTGTATGACTGTGTGTATATGTAAGGGGAATGCTTTTATAAGTGTGTCAGTTACAGTATGGGTGACTGAGTGCCTGTGTGAGTAGTTATTTGGTTTAGTGAGTGGTTGTGTGAGTGGTCATATAGCAGACCGTGTTGTTCTGTGAATAGATATATGGGTGAGTGAATGGTTGTATGAGTAGATGTATGGGTGAGTGAGTACCTGTGTAAGTGGCTGTATGGGAGAGTGACTGACTGTGTGGGTGGCCATATGCAAGAGTGAGTGGCTGTGGGGGTGAGTGGATGGTTGCGTTAGAGGCTGTATGGGTGAGTGAATAGTTGTGTGAGTGGCTGTATGGGTGATTGAGTACCTCTGTGAGTGGCTGTATGGGTGAGTTAGTTCCTGTGTGAGTGCCTGTATAGATGAGTGAGTATGTTTTTATGAGCAGACATATAGGAGAGTTAGTGGTTGTGTGAGTGGTTGTATGTGTGAGTTAATGGTTGTATGAGTTGGTCTATAGGTAAGTGAGTAGCTGTGTGGGTAAGTGAGTTGGTGTATCAGTGATGTAAGGAGACTACTACGAATATTATCTCACGAGCAGATAGTGCAAATCCGACTGTGGTAACACTATGAAATCGCTAATTGTGAGATGATCAGAATCCGAAAAAATTGTTGGCAAGAAATTGATTTCAATAGTTATTTGGACAATCTAAAGAATAGATTGAGGACAAGAGGTTATGGTGAATACGGTCTAGAGCAAGCAGAGGAAAGGGTTCGCACCATTCAATGAACTAAAACTTTAGTCAAGAAATGTAAAATGGAGCAGCAGGAAAGGCTAGCTTTTGTATCCATTTTCCTCCATAAAATCCTGTGTAAAAATGAGTCTCTTCTAAAGGGTGCCCTTGATCACACAGATATCATTCATGACAGACCGAAAGTCACATACAGAAAGGGACCCACCATCAATGACAAAATACTATAAAATTATCTCACACCTGTCAGCTCTCCAATTTCTAATTGTCTGTTGTCACAACCTCAAGGGTTTTTCACAAGTGGCAACTGTGTGATATGTAGTCATGGACTGAATAATTTTAAAATGTTAATGTACAACACTTGTAAAACATATCACATTAATCAGTTCATTAATTGCAATACATGTTTTGTGATATATATTATTGTTTGTAGTTGTTTTAAAATGTACGTAGGGAGCACTAAAAGGCAACTCAAACTAAGAAGACAAGAACATCATAGATTAATGTTGAACAATGATGAACCATCTCCAATAGTACAACATATGGGAGAGTGTCACCCCAATAATCATAATTTTAAATGTCATGGTGTTCAAGGAGTAGACAAAGATGAAAGAGTAGGCGATCAAATACTGAAACTACTACAAGAAGAGAAAAAATTAGCCACTTGAGTTCGATACAGTCTGAACTAAATGTGGAAATTACTTTAATTATTTTCTATAATTATTTATCTGGAAGGTAGAGGACTGCAAGGGGCCCTAAACTGTTTGGTTAAACACTGTTGGACGTAAAAGTTTTTTCAAGCCTAAGTATTCAAATAGGTATTCAAATAGGTTCAGTTGGTTACTGTAGCCACTTTTTATGGAAGGATGGATTGTGAGCAATCCTGAAATATGCACATTATATTTCTGGCCCGAAGGGCTCTTCAGGACTAGAGATTTTTAAGACAGATCAACAGATAGTCAGGATTCCATGGTGGTATTTGTTACACATTCGAAGATCCTGTAAGTGATAATTGGCTTTAAATGAATGTTATCGTAGCATACATCTAGTATATATTTATATGTTAAAGAAGGAATTAGACTTGTAAAGAAAATGTGTTTTCAAGTTAAGACCAGGGCTCTCAGTTATTTTTATTTTCTCCCTTTTTTCTGTACTCTTTGAGCTACATATAATCTCTGATATGGTGGGATTAGATATGTATCGAATTTATACTGTCCGGTATGTTTGATTGGTTGAAGACATATCGGACTTGAAGCGATACCAGTCTCTAGACTGGTACTTTTGGTGTCAGACGAGAAGCAGAGAAGCCTTACCAGTATTAACGGCTGGCTGATATTAGCTCATTCTATCATTGGGAATGGATGAATGCAGATGCTTGGGGGTTTCGGTTCTTTGCCCACCTTCTATTTTAGATTAGTTGGTTAAATAATAGTATTACATGAGGAAACATTTCGTAACACATACATAGGAGAGAAGAGAAGCCCACCGCAAAAATGCGGGTCCACGCCAGAGTGGTGTTGGCTGAAGGAGACACAGTGCTGCCCTGCACGAGGTTCGTTAATTGCAGCTACAAAGCAGAGATAGGCGATTTTGATTGAATGCCTACAGCTCCAATTGGATTTTCAATGGTTTTACTTTGGGGCGTAAGGAACGGGCTTGTTTGGCACTACAGGATCCATAATGCTGAGTGATTAGCCACGTCCACTGGGGAATGACTCCGTAACATAAAGTGCGGACATTTCCGTTTCCCTTGCTTCCATGCCTGCCACTGATGAAGAGATTCCACATTCCCGAAACGCGTTTGGCTAAAGACTACTGCGTGCCCTTTCAAGATTCCCTGTTGCAAGCTGCAATTAAATGAACTAGATGAACAGATGGTGCATAGTGGCTTCTTTCTGTGGGGCAAATTTGTTTATATATATATATCACGCTTCAAGCTGCTGCAGACGAGCGTTTCTCCTTCTTATGCCGCCGCCGCCCGTAGTCAAGACACGGACCAAAATCAAGTGCTTAGTTTATTTTATTGTCCCAAAAACCGTCAGAGACGCGTTTCACCGGTTACGCGGCTTGTTCACTCGACAAATTTATGCCCAAATCCATCTTTCTTCAGCGGATACTGAATGATGCGATAGAGGTATTTGAGAAGATGGGAATGCAAGAATTTGATATATATATATATATATATATATATATAGAGAGAGAGAGAGATAGATAGATAGATATTCCACTGCACACAGTTCTCTTCAACTCAAACCACTTGTGACGGTGGCCCGTGGCAGGTCAGCAACACCCAATAATCCACAAACTCTGTCGTATTTCTTTTTCCATGCACAAAACAGCAGTCCACAGCACCACACCTGCTTTCAGGAAAAGTTTATTTAGATGTCAAACCCTCTAGGGGTTTCGGAAACCACGTTTCCTTGTTCACGAGTATGAGCGATATGTCAGCGATGGTATTTAAATAAACAACAAGTGACTAGTGAAAAATATTGAACAGTGAAAACAGATCTCTACCAGCAATTGGGATGTGGGTAAATGTTTTTTCAGAGTCTCAGGGTGAAAGCTCTGAAAGAGCAAGCTGGAGTTATGATCTGTGGCTTTCTTGTACACTCTAGTGTGAAGTTGGTGATTAATGATTGTGATTTGCACATCCAGAAATTATATGGATTCTTTATCAATTGTGTGAGTAAATCTGATTCTTGGATTAAGGTTATTCAAAGTAGCTATAGTAGAGATAAGTTGGTCTTTCTTGCCTTTCCAGATCAGGAATATGTCTTCGATATACCTCTTAAAGGTTAGTAAGTTGGTGGTCCATTCTTGGTTGTGTAGGATGTGGTCGGTCACTGCCGACACGCGAGAGCACGTGATCGGAACTGTAACATAGTCTTCCAATCAGCACGAGTCTTTCTGTAACCTAGGAAACGCGGCTCGCTAACAGCGTCTGTCGAGCATTTAAGTTATCTCGCTATTGCACAATACATTAGGGTAGTAAGCATTGCTTAACCATACACATGCCCATAAACCATTGGTACTTGCAGACCTGACAGGGTCACAACCCTGCTCGTATTATACACATCACCCTATGTCGTCACATCACATGACTCAGGACGACCCTAGAATTAGCTTTTTGATCGGCTCCTTGCCAGACCAGCCGGTTTTGCAGTCGGAAGAAATCCAGCGCGTTTCACCAAGTCAGCTTTCCTAGATTTGTCCCGCTTTTAACTTTGGCTCTATGCAGCGATTTGTTGTATGAAACTACTCCGAGTATCCAGCTTTGTCCTAGGTCTGAGCTTTTCCGCTAACGGTTCCCTGTATCTCATGTTCCCTAGCAATATCACTATGGGTATTCCTGCGTACCTTAGAGCACTACTTGTCTACAGACGTGAACATCTGATGTAGTATTTAACTGATATATATCACCACACTGCGCATAGGCATCCAACAGAACCCCCCAGTTTTTGATTGTGCTACAACATGATTTGAGATGTTAACATGAGTTGTATGATTTTAGTTTATTTTGCAGAATCTATGCATGTTATTTAGACGTTATGTTCTGAACGCTAAGGTCCTGTATGTTTTTTCCAACAGACCCCTGACAAAGGGTTATTTGGTTGACCCGAAATGTATTGGGTATAATGAAATGCACTTTATGAATTCATGACTGAAATGAACAATTTAAAATCTTGATTTGGAGGATATCGAAACATTGAATAAAGAAGGAATGATATCAACACCAAATTGCTGATCCTGATGATTGTTGAATACATTTTGAAAAGCCAGGGTAGAAACTACCAGGTTTCATGTCAAAGGAGCGCGCCCTTCATGATAATACTATCACACAACTCATTAGTCTATATATCTTGCCCACGTGACTACACATTCGTTATACAAGAGAACTGCAATGGTGACCTGCTCCTCCACCAACCGATATACAATCCCACGAAGCTGGGAGCAAAACAAGTCCCCATCGCAGTCCCAAGTATTTGACGGTATATTACTTTATCAAAGATAAAAAAGTTTTGTGCAAGACACCTATACATCATGTCGATGATCATCTCAGTACGGAACAAGGGTGAAATTGATCTATTTCTCAAAAAGTGGCGACAGGCTTTTATCCCCGCTTCATGTGGGATACAAGTGTAAAGACTCGTGACATCAGGAGTCATTGAAAAGTAATTGTCTTCCCATTTAATCTTATCAATCAATCTTAGAAAATCACTTGAATCTTTTATAAAAGATGGGAGTTGTTGAACAAGTGGTTGCAGATAAAAATCTACATAGCGTGAAGTGTTTTCTAAGCAACACCCCCTTGATGATACGATTGGCCTTCTAGGGGGGTTAGTCTCATTTTTATGCAATTTTGGCAGGAGGTAGAAGGCCGGAAGCTTATATGGCTGAGATACCCGCCACCCCCTCTCGACGTAATCCCCAAGGATGGGAAACTGGAAACTGTTCTGAACTTTTGGAAGGCGGGAGGGAGTGACCCTTCCCGGCCGTATTTATTAAAATATGAAACAAAATTAAAACATTAAAATAACAGTTTCATATTATGTACAATTTCATTTCCACATTACGATGTTTGGCTAACCTTAACAGATCTCTAATACAAAGGTTCTCCTAGCCAAACTAACATCCTACAAAACATTTGACTTGAAACTGTACATCCTAACGTTAAGGGCCAACGGCAAGGTCGTAACCGGTGTCAGATCCCTAAACCAGAAATACCCCCCTCACTTATGAGGGGGGCGACCGTACAGAGGCGTACCTCAAGTGCATCTACCAATTTCCCTTTGACTTGACGGGGGCCCCAATGAACTCGACGCCATTTAACGGTCGTCCGAGGACTCGTGTGAGGTGTCTAAAAGGTAGCGTAAACCCCCTCCCAAACCCCACACAACTTACCCCATCTGCCGTCGCAGATGTCCTGGCCCCGGGAAATTCCCCAGGAGGGCCCGTAGCCCCTCCTATCCAGGAAGGGGCCTTGACCGCCTTTCCTTTCCTTCCGGCGGCCCATCCTTAGAAGGGACCGCCTCCCCGTTGAGGGGCCAATGGCCACCTCCCCCGAGCGCTCCCATCCGTAATGGGTGACGGCCCCCCCATAGGGATCTTCCAATTACTGCTCACCGATCATGACCTTACCGCCCGACCAAAATAAATACGACATTTAACTAAAAAACTAAATTACAGAACAACCATAACTATTTCACGTATGATTACTGATCAACACTAATGCAGAATTACTTTATTTGAAAAAACATACTGTAAATGACCATTCTTTATTGCATCCTCAAAATAACACAACAATCATCACAACCTGCAAGAAATAGAGTTACCACATCAAAACTTTATTTAAAACAACTGGCTGTCCTCAGGGGCTGGTGGGTGGGTCAAAATTGGCTCTTCGTTCCGTCTCGAGCTCACGTGCAGCGGGGAGGTGCAGCTTCAGAGCACAGGAACAAGAGGATGCTTTCTTGGCTTGTTGCTCCTTTTATCCGTCTTCGGGCGGGCGTAAACCCGCCTCCGCCTGCCCCCCGGGGGCGTGGCCGGCGGTGTCAGCGTCTAGGACAACCCACTCCAGGGCGGGAACAGGCGCGCCCCGGCTACGCCGCTTCGGGCATACCAGCCGGGACTCGCCCCCCGCCCAAGATGGCCTCCCGGAGGGATCGGGGTACTCCACCATACGTTCGGGGGGACCGAGTGGTCGCCCCTTTCCAGGATATTTAGAATTGAGGAATTCAAATTCCTATTTTTCAAGAAGTCCTCTGTCTGTCCATTCTCCCAACTGCTCACGGTATTCCTCAATAGCCTGTTAGTATATCACTTTGGTAGTTATTTCGTAGTTGTCTTTATTGTTCAATTGATGGTGTCCTTCACGTAGATACATTTCTTTAGAAAGGACCAACACGTTCCCTCCCTTGTCCGATTTTTTAACTACAATGTTAGAATCATTTTTTATGGATTCAATCGCCTTCAGATGTGTTCAAAATGTTGCTTACTACGTATTTTATCAAATTCTTGCATTCCCATCTTCTGAAAGACCTCTATTGCATCATTCAGTATCTGCTGAAGAAAGATGGATTTGGGCTTAAATTCGCTTGTATGGCCTAGGTCTAATTGGATATTATCATTCCTCAAGTTGAGGTAAGGGTCATCATTACAGTCTTCGTCTCCTTGTAATTGATGAGTGACGTGTAGCAGTGTAATATCATCTATGCTAAGGACACTAGCTGTGGAAAGCATTACATTTTTCTGGGTGGTTACCCTAGTTGCAAACCATTTTTTAAGCTTCAACTTTCCGATAAATTGGAACAGATCATTTTGACTCTGAGTATAGTTAAAATGAGCTGTGGGACAAAAAGAAAGGCCCAGTGAGAGAACCTCGATCTCTTCTCAGATACCGACCTGAAAGGTTGACGACTGTTCTTTTGTTATTCATGTTCTTGATTTTGATTTCTGTTGGCCCCTTGTCCTTTTTCCCACTGGTCTGTTGACATCTCTTGTTGATGCTGCTGTATTGTTTCTTCCTCCTCTAACGCCATGTCCACGCCCTCTGTAACATCCGGCACTTCGCTTTTGTTGGGTCGACATTCTTCCTTGTGCCATTAGTGTAAACTCATTTAAAATTTGTTTTTTTACCCCCTGGTTTTCAGAGATGGCTGATGCATCACTCTCGTAGTTGTCGCTATCGCCAGTCTCACTCTGTTCTCCTGATTTCTCTGCATCATTAGATTTGGAACTGATAATCCAAACTATTTTCTTTTATTTACCAGATTGATCGTGTCTTTGATTTCGCAAATTATTGCATCTTTTAGCAACTGTCCGGAATTGTCCCTTCTCATAGTCAATTTGGTCTCGTGATATTTGCGCTGTTTTTTGGCTTTAATATCATCTCAAGCTTGGCTTCTAATTTATTCATTTTAGACAAGAACTCTTCAGGGGTACAACAATCTTTTAATTTCATTGTCACTTCGTCAATCTCAATGGCCAATGTTTCACAATCCTTGCGTGCATATTTTACGAGGAGGCCCAACATTATTTTAGAGCAATTATGACGGTTACCTGCCCACTCTTCGACTAAATCTGGGTCAGGATTATTGAAGGTTGGTGTTATGAAAATTCTTAATCCACGCGGAACTCTTCCCACGTCAATGTATTTTTTTAAAGTGGTTGCCTCTTACCACTTATTCTGTTCGGATTTTAAAGCCTTCCATAGTTTATCCCACTGTTGCCTTTTACTCTGAGTGGGCGGTCTGGCAGGTGCACCTTCCACGATTGATAAGTCTTCGTTAGTACTAATCGTTTCAAACATGAGTGTTGCCGCCTAATTGCGTTTCGCATTTCTCTGCGTTGCCATCAAAGTTGGTTATAATTCACGCTAATAGCGCGCATTTCACTGAAAGCGGTCCTTTAAGATTCTTACAGTCATATCGAACCACAGGACTCCGTCTGCCCTTCTGCTGTAGTAAACAATATACAGAAGATGGTAACTCGCTCCGAAGGCGGTCAGTTTCCTTTTGGTGGTGACTTCAAACGACAGGCATTTCTCCGACCCGGAAGGGGGTTAATGAAAATACAGCAGGGCGGGCAAGAGTTGATACCAAAATTCCACTGCACTCATCGCGCAATAACTACACTCCACGCTGTTACTTGAAGCGTAAAAGGCCATTTATTAGGACAAGGTTGCAATCATTTAGACTTATTAACAGTACATCAATGCATGAAATATACATTTCCATAATCATTTAGACTTATTAACAGTATCTCAATGCATGAAATATACATTTCCATCCCATACCCACTCATTCTCCTTTCTGCCTTTCCAAAACCATCTCACCTGTTTGACTCTTCACCCATTCACTCGATAACCTCCTTCCTTTCCCCATTCTCACCTTCACTTGCCCTCCAAGCATCCTCTGTTGACTTTGCCTTTATTGCTCATTGCCTCCCATGCCCCACTATCAGTCACCTGTGTACCGTTTTTCCCCCACCCGAGGGGTGGATCTGCCCGTATGTGACTCCCCACCCCTCCAAAGTACCGCCACCCAGGGAACCCCCGGAGGGCGGTTACCTGCCCCACCCTCCCCCTGTCCTGCGCACCTTTCACCTCCTGCCAGCGACCCTACAGCCTCCCAGTGGATGACCATCCACCACCTCCCCCTGCGTCCTGCAGCAAAGCACCACTCTCGTTGCCAACATGAATCGCGAAAGGTGCCCTTTCCAGAAGGGGCCCACGCGCCCGTCCTTCCCGCGCCGAAAGGCAGCCTCCCACAGCAGCACCCGGTGAACGACCGTCCACCCAACATCCGTCCCCTGCAAGGCAGGAACGGCCCAAGGACAAAAAAACCCCCATGAATGTTGGTCGCAATGCAGTGATATTCCATCACTCCCACCTGTGTCTGTGTGTCGGGCAAGCAAACCCCGCCTAGGATCTACCCCAGCTGGAAACGGCACCCCCCACAACTCAGTGAACATCCATCCACCACCTGGACCAACCCCCAAATAGACCAGCCACATGTCCGGTCCCAATCCTGTGAACCGAAAACTGTCCCCCCCCCGTGGCGAACGGCCATCCACCACCAGGCCTGCTTCCACCACCCATACTCATGTCCAGCAGGACAAGCGACCGCTCTGGGCCACTCATCGTCCATCCAAGGTGCCCCCCTTCCTGGGGCGAACGACCATCCACCCCAGGCGCCACCATCCATTACCCCTACGGCAGTCAATGAACTATTCTGACCGCCCCTGGCCCATAAAAGGAGCCCCCCCCAAAGCCGAGGAGCATGCAATCATATGTTCCCCCCCATATGTAAGTGCATCCCCTCTGCACAGAATGAGTAGCCCCAAAAGCTCATGAAGACAAAGAAACAGTCAAGAGCGTGACGCGAACATCAGATGCACAAGAGATGCCAAAGAAACAAATGTGTACGGAGGTAAGCATAAAAAACCCCGCCTGTTTCCCTCACGTCATCCTGTACATCTACGCGAGTCGTACATTTCCCCCCTTCGCGGTGAACGACCGTCCACCACGCGTCCTTGGCTCACAAAAACCACCACCGGCCCGGGCCATACCTTAGGCACCCAAGGTGCCCCCTCACCATTTCCGAGGTGAACGACCATCCACCCCATACACCCCCCTCCTCTGCCTCCCTCGGCAAACAATAGCATCCGTAGACCGCTCGCGGTCCAAAAAAGGAATCCCCGATCAAACCAAATCGATCCTTGGTAATAACCGAAATCCTGCACGGCCATGCACACCTCACCCCCATCTCCCCATGCATCGGATAAGGTACTGTGGCTCCCACCACACTCAGTGAACGACCATTCACCAATCCGTGCCTGCATTCCGTACCCAAAATGGTCTCTGGCCAATCCTGGCCAAGCTAGGCGCCCGTGGACGACCATCCACTGCCTGTACCATCACCCCCACGTAATGAGCAACAGTCCCCACCATTCTTGGACCATGACAGGCGGCTCCCTTTGACCAAAGGCCCCCACCATCAAGTCACACCGGACCTCCCCCATCACCCCAAGTGTCATGTCTTGGTCCTCCAAATCATCAGCCAACCAAACTGTCTCCCCCAAGCACAAAAACTGCGCCCGACCAGGACGCCCCATGTTCCGTTCCTTGGAAACACCTCCCCTGCCAAGCACCTCAGGACATTGCCAGCTTGACCCATCCCAGCAACCATTCCCCTGCATGTGTCCCCAAATCAAGGCAACCGTACATCCCCTGCGCCGTATGCAAACGTAACGGCATCAACACCTTCCAATGTCCTTTGCCCCAGTCTCCTACAGTCCACCACCCAATCATCGGGGAACCTGCCCCTAAACGTCCACACCCCCGCTAGCGCACCTCCTGTGGTGATCACCATGTTGTATTCCTATATGATGTCATTTCTAGAATTACTACATGTCATGTGTGGATTCCTCACTACACACCTGCTGGGGGAAACCCCCCCCCTCCTCCTCCAGGCGACAAACCTGGCTCTTGTCTTACCTCCTGACCCCTCGGTAGAAAAAGAAGAAGTCGTCCCCAAGAATACATGGTGATCCCCCAGCCCCCTTACGGCTTATTGACATAACATAAGGAAGCAGGTATGAAAATCGCTGCCAGCGTCAAACAGAGAGCAGACCCGGCAAGACTCCCGAAATCAGGTACAATGCACTCTTACAATTCGTACAGACTAACTTCTATAGACCCGAGATATGCAACCCTGGAGCCAGTTCCGGAATTACCAAAATAATCCACAAAGTAATCAACTGCGTTCATATAAGGAAATCCATTGAGCCCAATGCTAAATTGTGTATAGAAGTGTGTTGCCTACTCCAACCCCCGTACCTATTGTCTTTACTAAGTTAATTGGCATACTGCAAATAACTCATCCGAGACCTCCCAGATTGCGAACAGCATATTTTTGATCCCTGTTGGGTCTAGAAAGAAAGCAACTATATTTTGATATAAACAATCAGCCTGGAGTTCATTCTGTATCCGAAACAGTCTGCTGACTGAGTGTGCACGACACATGCTCACACTGTCCTCTGGTACTGCCTTACTGCCTGACCAAGCTACAGCTTTAGAGAGTAAGGTTACGCCTGGCTTTAACCTCCTTTACACCTCTGGGATTTCTGGACTCTATTCACACTGCACCACATTCTGGTCCAGTACTCTCACCCAACCCATTTCTCAGAATATAGACTCACTTGGAAACCGAATGCACGCTTTTCGAGTCGTGAACTTACATGGATATATTGCCTCCGGAATTTGGAGCAGCAACCCCAAAAGAAACATGTTGGAGATCAGAATCTGAATGATCAATAAAGATGCCATTATATGTTGGTCTTATCATGTCCTAGTTGCTGTGCTATGAAAGACAAAGGTGAAAGGCCAGGCCATTATAGAGGTCAAAATCCTCGCAGTTTGGTTTTTATCCTTCTAACAAGGACCCTTGCGTTTACTTTTCCTTATTGCACTGCAAAGGTAGAGACTTTGGAAAAGGTAATTCTCACATAATCTTGCTAGACTGCACTGAGTCGAAAGGAAAGTCGTGGGACGTCCGAGTTTATCTCAACCACAAAAGGAACTACAGAAATATTTCAGAATACGTCAGCAGTTAGGAAAGCACAAATGCCAAATCCCCAAGTCCTGAAAACGAAAACCTCTGAACGTCCAGCGTAGCCCTGCACAATCATCCCCCTGCCCGTGCGTGAGCAGCCCCCCCGACCACCCCTCCCTTTTGCCCATCCGCTAAGTCAAGATGGGCAGCAGTCCTCCACCTACATGGTACACCCAAACCTGGCCAACACCCCAGGAGCATCCAGACCCCGCCTCTACCTTCTCCAGTCCACTCTGGCGCCCACGTGACGCCGCTACGCCGGCCCGCCCGTCATGGGTAGGGCAGCGTTGTATCCCGCGGAGGACTCTCCGGGGTATAAACATCCTCCCCCGAGCCACTACCAACCCGAACAACCAAATGCCATGTCACCAAATGACCACATGGGAGCCGACCGGCCATCCCTGTCAACCCTGCTGTTGCACTATCCACTGTGAAGCCCGCCACCCACCTGGGTCCCGTCAGTACTCCACCCAGCAGCAGTACTGGTATCCCCCAGGACACCCCCACTCCTGCAGCGCCCCGCAGCAGAAGCGCCATGGTACCCGCGGATCATACCTTATCCTCAGGCCCCAGCCACAACGTGTACCTAAAGTTGCTCCAGCACAACGCCCCTCTGCTCCTGGGCGCCATCCCATCTCGGCTGTGCCCGCGGATCCTACCACGGCCGCCCATGACCCCCGCAACCATAAAGAAACCGCCCAGCCACCATTTACCTCCCTGAAACCACCAAACGGCCCCCAGCCCCGCTCACACAAACTTCCAATCGACCCAACATCCCCACCACACAACTCCCACAGAGCCCACAACGCCCACAACTCCTTGCACCATCACACCCACCGACCCCCAGCACTGCTATCACGACAAACACACCGACTCTCACACCGCACAAACCGAACAGGTCACACCATACATAAGTAAACATGGCTTGGATAAAAAACGTTGCATTGGACGCTGCGCGAATCCCCCGACGGAGGGCAGGCCGCCGCGGACCCCCCTACTGCTTCGGACCAGCGTTAGGAGGCCGTAGTGCGCCCCACTGGTGTCACACCTGCTGCCGAGCCGGACCGCCATCCTCAGTTCGCCTCCTCCACCTGGTCGCCAGAACCAGGTGAGCCCCCAACACCACCGGGCCTCGTGCCGTCATGGCCGTCCCTCACACGTGACCCTGCTACCTTACACAGTGCCGCCTACCAACTCCCCAGGGGCCCGGTCCCGCCCCCCCGCCCCCACCACCCGACCCCCGCCGACAAATGCCCGCCACAAACTCAGGCCCGCCTATCTGTCGAAGGAAGGAATGCCACAAAGGCAAGGGGCAGCTCCGTGCCACAACCCCACCCCCCAGCCAAAATTGGGGCCGTTCCCGCCCCCCCAGCAGGAAACACCCCCTCGAGGCCGCCGGCGATGCAAGCACCCACGCCCCCCCCCGCCCCCGCTGCGGGGCCCCCATCGGCCTCGCGCCGGTCACGTGTCACTCCCCCCCCCCCCCAAACAAAGGCAGAGCACCCGAAACCCGGGAAAAACTCATGGAAAGCCTCAGTGAAAGCAGAACCAGACACACGCGGTGCAGGGCCCCCGCCCTCTCCCCGCCAGGAAAACCCCTCACTACCAGCCCCCACCGACGCGCACAGTAGCAGGAAGGCCGCAGTCCAAACCCCCCGCCTCCGCACCCGGCCACTCCCCCGCACGCGCACCACTTACTACTCGGGTAGACCCCCAGGCCAGGGGCCGTGCCCAACGCTGCCTCTCCTCTCGGCCAGCTCAAGCTCCGCAGTCTCCCCGGGGTGGAAAAACCCCAGTCACGCCGCAAAGTCCCCAGGGGCATCTCCACATAGCCGCAGGGCTAAAATTGCTAAGGCCAACCACAAAGCCGATCGACAAATCGGCCCCCCCATTCAAAACTACCCTACAGCTACCACAAAATTAACAAACACCCTCCCGGTGGTGCTCAGGTGTCAGGAAGAGGCCGGATCTTCCTCTCCTGACACCTTATATGCCCTCCCCCATCCCACCCCTTCCTTTAACCCCTGTAGTCCCGCCCTCCACCTTGTCCTTCCGTATTGCACGAAAACGCCGGGGGAAGATTGGTCTGCGACCTTCGCTTCCCCCGGGGGCCGCAGTTCGCTACAACTCAAGCCACTTGCGACGGCGGGCCGTGGCGGGTCAGCGACGCCCAATAATCCACAAACTCCGTTGTATTTCTGTTTCCATGCACAAAACAATGGTCCACGGCACCACAACTGCTTTCAGTAAAAGTTTATTTACATGGTAAATCCTCTACGCGTTTCGGAAACCACGTTTCCTTGTTCACGAGTAAGAGCGATATGTAAACAATGGTATTTAAATGAACAACATGTGACTAGTGAAAAAATATTAAACAGTGAAAACAGACCTCTACCAGCACATCACAGTAAATTTTGTTATAGTATTTCATCATCATTATCATCACGTAGAATTTAACATTTAAACAATGTAATCATAATAATCACATGTGTGTTAGAGCAGCGTTTCAAGTACATTTCAAATTAAGCATTCGCCTGCTGCAAAAATGTTATTGTTCCCCCGTTCATGGACAGCCTTCGAATTAGTAAGCCTCCTAGAGCATGACACGGCGCTGACGTTCGGCTGTGTGTCACTCTGCACGCAACCGTCAGTGCAACTGTAAGAGGTCCTGATATTAAAAGAGATCCCTTTCCTCATACGTGGAACAGAAATAATAAAAATAAAAAAATTAAATACATCATTAAGAAAGACCTCAAGTACGCGCCAGTGCGCAATAATTAGAAGTATTCCATGCATGATAAAGCCCCAGTGGGCCAAGGTGTTTAGGGTATACTACAACCAGTTGTCCAAGGATTATAATCCCCCAACATCAGACACAACTTGTATTGAAGTCTATTTCTTAACACCACGCTGCTTTCCTCAATCAGTGCAACCAAAATTCAAAGCTTGTGATCCAAAAACTTGTTAGCTGGCAGTTCTGTAAAGAACACACACAATAAAAACATGGTCACAAAGTGGCTGGAATAACATTATTAAAAAAGACATTCATGCAAAATACAAGAGAGCGGCTTTTCATAAAAATTACTACAGACTCAACATATGGCTTTCATTTCCCTCTTTACAGATTAACATGTGCAAATGTTTCTTAAATTCTCCTTACTAGTATCTTAGCCCAAGTGGACCGACAATTCCTCATCAATGTTATGCCCAAAAGGTTGTGTGGTTTGGGATTCTAATATTAATCTAGACTCCAAACGTCTCAGTTCTAAGACCCTATTGCACAACAAGACTAATTCTTACTTACAGTAAAGAAAGCTCTATAATCAAACAAATTCTGCAGAAATATTGGAATGTTTTAGAAAAATATCCTGATATTTGAAAAATAATTGGACCTAGACCCAATATAACATATCACAAACTTGTGAATAGCCACTTTGTATCAAAGAAACCAAAAACTTTGCTGACAGAAAAACAAAAAGGATATGTTCACTGTAAGAAATGTAATGCTTACAAAATTGGAACATTCATGACAAGCATCAAGGACTTCAAAGGGAAAACATTTATGATAACTAAAAGAATTACCTGTGAGACAGCATATGTTGTCTACATGATTGAATGCACCTGCGGGCTATGTTACATTGGTAGCACCATCTGTCCTCTTTGCAAGGGGATACTCGAATACCTTAGGGCTATTTACAACAAAGATATGAACTATGCAATATCGAAACATTTTCATACACATCATAGAACAAACTGGGAAAACATATGATATTTTGGAATTGCAACTATCCCAAACAAAGGAAGAGGAGGCAATCGCACACTCAAATTAAGAAGACTGGAATTGCGCTTCATCATTAAGTTCAAACCTAAGACTCCTTTTGGACTTACATGTACACCTATAACTGTTTGAAGATCTGAATTGGCACTAAAACTTTACAGCACTAGACCCAAAAATACACTGTCCACAGACACAAAAAATGCGAATCAAATCTGAAAACCGTGCCAAACCCAAAATGAATAAAGAGGAAATAGATAAAACCGAAACATGAAAATAAAGGCATAAATAAAGTTTGCTCAATTGAAAAACAAAAAGATTGAGAAGTGAAAGACTCACTAATACCACTTAGTTTATTATAATACCCAATGAAAATATGGTTACAGTGCCAACACTAATATAACCACTAAATACAATGCAGTTTCATCAAATGTGACATACTTGAAACTGCAAGCCCCAGAATGCATCAGACCTGGCCACAAAAATGACACTGCAAAGGGAGAATAGATTTGTTTGTATTTTAAGATAATTCCTTTCTGGGTGCATCAAATGTTTTTGCAAAGATTAACTCTTTCTTGCAAATAGTCTTTCTCGTCTCTTTCAATTTTTTCTTACAAACACATCTATTGTAGAAAGAGTGGAAACATCAGAATCAGAAGTCACAGGGAGTGAATATTCGGGGGATGAAAACTTGGTAACCTCCAGTACTAGAGGCAAGAAAACACCTTTTCAGGAGGAATTTCAACTTACTGTGGTTCAGAAGAGGGAAGAGCAAACCGCCTGAAACCACCACTGAAAAATGCAAAGGGGCGGGTGGCTTAGGAAAAGGAACCACATCACCTTGAGTGACACGCAGCAAACGAGGCAGGAAGTGGCAATAGAGGCTGAAAATTTAACTGTGGTTAATTTAACATCAAGGGTCCTCACAGCCACAGAGGAAGAAGTTTTAAAACGTGGACTCTCTTTCTGTCCCAACAATCAAATGGAGTACAATCAAACTAGAATCGATCTCCTCAAACTTATTCGAAAATTAAAATTACGTAAGTACTTTAAACTGAAACCTACATCTAAAGCCATTAAAGGGGAACAGTCCTCAATCGAAACAACAGACATTTCAACGATCAATGACCTGTCTGCCATAGAGGTATTGGAACGTTTACGGATGGGAGACGACGGAAACCGAGCTAATGCTGTTGACATTGTACAAAGGTCGATAGAACAGCAAGCGGTGGCGAGCCCATTCAAACCTGTGTTCCAATTTGTTCCACAAATACCTCTAGACGCTATTGACGTCTTCTCAGATGCAGTTAATAATGACCTACTGAATCTTAAACAAAAGGATTTCAGACTGCCAGAAGGAGAGACATCATAAAAGAACAAAAAGAGCCATTAACAAATCTACAAATGTACACTTCATTGGTATGTAAGCCTTCTGATAAAGGTAGCAATGTCATTCTTCTTACAAAAGAACAGTACTGCAATGAAGCCTTAAAGCAAATACTGTATCGCAGAAACTATGAAAGATGAACGAAAGATAAATATAATGAAAAGATTGGAAGGTATCACTCTCTCATCAACTAGTGGTACCACAAGGCAATGTAGGGTACAGAGGATTACTTGTTTCTTTGGAACTTGAACATATAACACCAACTTTTTATCATATCCCCAAACTTTATAAAAACAGTGAATGTCCTCCGGGGAGACCAATCATTTCCTTGCAAGGGAGCCTAACAGAACATTTATCAATGTTCATAGATCATTTATTTTTCCAATCGCTCTTACAATTGACTTCTTATGTGAAAGAAATACGGATTTTTTTTCAAATCAGATTGAAAAATTAAGTTGGGATCTATCATACCAACTAATGTAAATGTACATGAATTTATATAGCGGAATCACCACTGGTTTCTAAACGCTTGCTTAGGGAACCCATCCTGGTATTCCCCTGTGAGATAACCCCGGCAGGGTATCCACAAGGTGAAAGCCAGGCATCCCACCGCAAGGGGCCGTTGTGGAGATTAAGCAAGCTATTGCCCAGAGTCGCAGAGTGTGAACCCGTGAATTGAGTAGGCACCGGAGCGAGAATTGTCGAGTCCTTGGACATTTTAGGACTCAAGACCCGGGCGAGCCGGGAATTGAACCCTGGTCCCGAGCTGATCTCTGCTTCCAGGTCTGCCTCCTCTAACCAGTGAGCCACACTTCTCCACTCATGGTGTTGGACATAACTAGCTTATACACCTGTATCGAACATTGCAATGGACTTAAGGCTGTACAGTTCTATTCCAATAGACGTCCATTAAAGTATGCCGATTACAACCTAATGTTATTAGAATTCACAGAATTTTGCCTTATTAACAACATTTTTCTCTTACAGGAGGATTATTTGAAACAGATCTCCGGACGACCAGGGGCACCTGCTTTGTCTTCAGCTATGCAAAATTATTTGTGGGCTGGTGGCAGGAGCAGGTGCCCTGGTCTTACCAGGGGAAACAAGAATTGGGAGAGCTTGTAGCCTGGCACAAGTATATAGATGACCTGTTTTTAGTGTGGAAGGGTACAATAACAACTGCTTATGAGTATATAAAAATGTTAAATGACAACACTTTGAATTTGCAAATTTAGTGGCAGTGAACTATCTTGACCTGAGGGTATTTATAGCAGATGGTAAAATCAACACAGCACTATACAGAAACCCGACAGCAGGCAATTCAACACTCCACGCTCTTAGCAGTCATCCAACGAAGCTAGTAAAGAGTATCCCATATGGTGAGCTTTGAGACTTAAAAGAAATAAGTCAGGGGATTCCGACTTTGAAACAGCAGCAAAAAAGCATTGTTAGATTCACCAAAAGAGGATTCAATACCCTTCTCCTAGAAATAACTTTAAACAAGGTCAGGGCTATTTCCAGACAAAAACGAATCTGTGAAAATAAGAACAGTAACAACAACAAAAAAAGAAATAGAAATCAAGTAAATGATAACCAGGATGGGAAATTCAGAATGATCACAAAATACTCAGAGGTAGCGAATGTCCTGAGAAGAATTTTAAAGAAAAATTGGCATATTCAAACACTGATACTGTTATTTGTAATGATATACTAAGGTTTCCCTTGGTGCCATTCAGAAAAGCCAGATCAAAAAGAGATATGCTTGTTCATAGTTATCAGAGTAAAGATCCTCCAAAATAAAGCACCCTTGCAGATATGAGGGGCTTCTTTCCATGTGGAAAGTGCCACGCCTGTAATAAAAGCAAGAGAGTCTTAGGCTATGAAATTCCAGGCATTAAGAAAGAGAGGAAAATAACTAAATGTATAACTTGTAACACTGCATACACAGTATACTCTCTATTGTGCCCTGTGGGTGTAGGTACATAGGCAGTACTATCCATCCAGTCAAGGTCTGCATTTTAGAACATCGGAAGTGACGACAGACGCTAGACAGACGCTAGACGCTACTGCTTGCAGTTGCTTGCGGATCGTGGCGGATCACTCGTGTGCGGCAGTATGCTCTCTCCCGAGAGCTGCTGGAGCCGCAGGTGCCTCCAAACGCGGTAGGAGCCTCAGGGCATTGCTGAGTGCGGCGGAGAGCCGCGAGTTGCCTTCCTGTGTGGCGGGAGCCATGAGTTGCCTTCCTGTGCGGCAGGAGCCGCTAGTTGTCTCCCGTGGAGGCGGAGCTGGTACGAGCGCAGCTGCGCGGTGTGCATGGCGTGTATGATCTCGCTGCGGAGTTTGCCAGAGTTCACCGGTTGTCCCGCGCCCGAGGTGCGCTGCCTGTGTCCAGTGCCTGTCCTGTGTCCTGTCCTGGTCCGGGCGGCGGAGGTGGAGGCACGGCGTCCAGCGCGGTGTGGTGCAGTCAGGCGGACCGAGCGAGCAAGCCCATGAGCCTGTGAGCCTACATTTACCGGGAGGAGAGGAGAGGAGGCGGGGCTGAAGTCCCGTGCCCGAATCAGGGCTTGTGTGTGGCGTGTGGCGTGCAGGCTTCCAAAACCCGATAAGTCTCAGGAGAAAAGTGAGAAGCAGCAGTGGAAAGCAGGCAGACGGCAGTGGGAGCAGCAGTAGTGAAGCAGCAGCGTCTGGAGAGTGAGAGAGCGAGGTGAGCAGGGCAAGCAAGCAAGGCAGTCAGGCGCTGTTGGCGCTCACCCCTCCCTCACCCAGCTCACCCCTCCCTCACCCCGTGCCTGCCGCTTTACATCCAAACTGAGAACTCAGGGATATTCTCTGTGGTTCCCCAGTGGTGGGTCTCCAATGAACAATCAACCTGGGGGTCCTGGCCAGGGCCTGTGGATTTTTGTAGTCTCATACAGTACCCTGTTTCATCTTAAGGACACCAGAGACTGCGCAGAAATAAGTCTTCGATAATTTTTGATAAATCCTGGCGTAGACTGAATAGACTCTAGCCAGTCTCTAAAAATATCCACTTGGTCAGTGCGAGCAGTGCGGTGCATACAATATGAACTGGTAATAACATCGCGGCAAGCATTCGAACTGAGCATTCTGTTCTACCGTAATCTTTGCCATAAACATTACCAGCAATTCGTAGAGCCTACTACGGTCACTACACCATCCATCCACAGAGCCAGACGGGGGTCGGCGTCTGGTTCTGATTGGACTTTGATTAGACTTTGATTTGGCCACTGCTGAGTCGCCCAGGCCTCGGGCAAGATGGTATGTGACTAGCAGGGGGGTATCTGCGAGGCAACTGAGGAGCGTCTGAGGCATTTGAGGCAGCGCCAATTCTGCCAACTCCTTCAGGGTTGTGCTTTTATTCATTCATTCAATCTCATACGTATTGTTGTCTGATTTTAACTTTTGACATTAACAGCTGGAGGAGTAACAAATCTAAGTCTAAGTGGCGTTATATTACTGGGGCAATGGTAATGTCTGTTAGGCGACTGCGCTCACAGTCAAAAGCAAAATCAGCAGAAACCCTAGTAACCAGCAATCAGTGTGTCGAGAGCCCTATGAATCCCTTAAAACCTAAGTAAACTATTCGTCAATGCAAAACCGGACAACATTTGACACTATTAAAATCCTATCCATCGGTAAGGTCAATGTTTACCAAAAAGGGAAGAAGCTCTAAGCACGGAACTGGTCTAAACAATGGAGATGAAGGAAAGGAGGGGAATCCATTAG
The DNA here is from genome assembly GCF_964263255.1 of Lissotriton vulgaris. NCBI lineage: Eukaryota > Metazoa > Chordata > Amphibia > Caudata > Salamandridae > Lissotriton > Lissotriton vulgaris. The sequence continues at coordinate 1,381,285,318 of NC_141693.1, read as the reverse complement.
ATGTTTCAATGAACTCCAAAATATCAGCCAAGAATGGAGCGGAGAGTCATTCAATAAGACCAGAGGTGCCCTTCCCTGTTGTAAATATACTAAAGATAAATGGGGATGAATGTAATGCAACACCCCTTTTTTCAGTAAGAAGTACAGATCTGCAGCAAGAAGAAGGGGTGGATAATATTTCGGAAATGGAGATGGAGCTGGCCCTATCCAATCTTGAGGTAGTGGGTTCTCCTCAAGGTAAGGGAAGTGAAAGCAAGGAAACCACCCCAATCTCTCCATTAGCAGATCTGATATCCCTTTTTGAAAAGGCAAAAAACAATGTCAGTGCTCAGAGGTTCATGTCGGACTGCTCAATAGTAAAAGTAAGTGATCTCACTACTAAAATGGAACAGCAGAAAGACTACAGCTTACTCATTGAGCAGGTGAAAATAGAGGATTTAACTCTTCCGGACATTGCCATCCTATTGGAAAAGAATTCCGTTCGAGTATAGCAGCTAGAAAAATTGGATGCTCAAGGTTTGGACTCAGAGTCTCACTCTAACAAAGAAGTATTGACTTCTCGAGAAGGAGCTCACATACATATACCTATCATGTATAGTAGTACTCCTACTAAATTTTCTTTGGCTTCGGCATTACATGATTTTACAGGTGAAGAACTATCAATGTCATGCGATAAAAGGATAAGGAATACTCAGTATTCATTGTTCGCAAATGAGAATGCAGGCGCTGAGGGGCTAATGAACACGTTCCTCAAATTGGAAAAAATCCTATCCGCAATCTTGTCTCTGCTGGAGAAAAGTACTTCTAACTCCGATCATATTCTCAAAGTCCTTAGGCCCATTTTAGGCGGGGTTTTAGATCTTAAACATCAAAGTCAAGCATGTGTGAAATGTGTTTCCTATATGTTTAGCAAAGCATGTCAAATGCATAATTTAATACATAATACTGATAAAGTATATGGGATAGGGGAGCCCAAAAAAGTGTTGGTAGACTTTGAAAGTTCGTTACCTGTAAGAAATTCAATCTCAAGCCCATCCCAAGTAGACCTTAATGATTCTGAAAAGGTCCCCAGCCTGGGCGAAAGGTTAAATGTAAGTGTTTTACCTGTAATAGACACAGTGCGTGTTTTTCCAGTCTTTAATATGTGTAAGTCAAAAAAACTAAACCTCAACAACCAGATGAAATAATTAACATCTTAGAGAGTTCTGCTGTGGGGGAAATCTCAATAGTAAGCGAGGAAACTACTAAAAATGGTCGTAGGAGGAAAACAAAGATGAAAAATCGCAGGTTTCCAAAACGCAAGCAGAGAAAGCTGCGGTTCCAACCAGTAAATGAAAAGGAAAACACCTACATAGCCCCTATGGAGGAAAGGAATACAATGTATGTGGGGCAATTAAATATGAGCTCGAGTTTGAATCCTGAGCAGGATCCTGCCCTTTGGCAGAATAGCTGGTTTTCCAGGCCGAACACCAATCAGAATAATGATGGGGAATTGAGTTGAGTAGGGGCTCTAACTTCCATAGTAGCTCAGGAACTAAAGAGGTCAATCTAAAAAGCGCCGTAACATTCCTGAGTGTAGAGCTAAGTGGTGCCGCACAGGAGTCAATTGGACCTGCATTTTCACCAACAAATCCAGCATTAAGTAATAGTGGGGGAGTTAGTCAGAGAATGATTATAGCGGGAACTAAAAATGAAGGGGGGAATTTGAATGACGATCTCCCCAGAAGCCTACAAGAGACTAATTTAATTGGGCTTTCTGAAACAGGAGCTCGGCAAGTGAATAAGACTTTAATTTGTATCCCTCTTTTTGACGCTGAGCTAATGACACTGAATAGAAGCGCCCTTCTTAGAATTATATCTGAAATAGACGATCTAAAGTTAATTACCAGTAATGACATTGAACTGGTTCATTTAGATTGGAGGTACAAACCATATGCAACTAGAGCTATTTTTACATCTGGGGTAGTCTATTCGCTCGTTTTAGCAAATGTGGACGGCTTCAGGAAAAGAGGAATGGATGTTCTTATTAGTACGGTACCTTATGGTGTCCCGCCCAAAAGTCTCAAAGTACCTTATCATCAGTAAGGGAAAAGATTCACTGTACATAAGGTTGAGAATATACCTACAAAATTTGAGGATTTGGAAATAACAGTAGGAAGGGTATCGGGTGCAAGAGAAATTAAGTTTTCAGCACCTGAGGTCCAAGAGGTCCTTAATATAGATGGTGGAGACGAGGTCTCTAAATGGAGTTGGATCACAAATACTTTGATTGGGGCAAAAACAACTAACACAAAACCCATAGAGCGGGGATAGCCTATTGGGGACAATTGTGTCGTGGAACATGGCGGGGCTAGGAAAAGAAACACAGAAGCTTAAATCCTTAGAATACCTAGCCCCTAACATAATTTTCCTACAGGAAACGTGGGCAAGGGATGATTTTCAGTTAGAGAACTACTATGTGAACTGTAGCGAAGCAAAAAAATCTACAAAGGAGCATGCAAGTGGGGGTTTAGTCATGTTGTTATGCTGTGAGTTGGCATGGGACCCTGTGATATACATACATCCATCAAATTTCTGTATCTGCGCTAAGCTAAAAATGGAAAAAAATAATTTTGGTCATTCAACCTTTTTGCTTTGGGTAAACGTATATATACCACCTGGGAAAGCGTTTACTCCATTGGTTGACTCAATTTGCTATTTTGTGCAAGACCTATCTAGTAATGGGGAAAGAGTATGTATAATGACTGTAGGGGACTTTAATGCTATAATAAGTAACAGCTCCATCTCGTCTTTTTTCAACGTGGACTTGGAGGAGGTTTGGTTCATACCAGAGTCAATATTCCCGGCCGATTTAAAATCTGACAAACGTGGCCTTTCGCTCTTGCAAAATCTTAGGAACCTTGACCTTGTATTATTAAATGGCAGATCCCCAGAGGATTCACCCGCAGCACTCACCTCTCATGAGACATTTGGCCACTCCCTACTTGATTATATGGCAGTGTCTTTTCAATTGTTCGGGGCATGTTCACAGTTTAAAGTGCTTCCCACTAAATTGAGCGACCACAACATGTTGGTGGTAAATTTAGCATAAAATTATGAAAAACCTGAACTCTGGAACCAAAGGAATGATAAGGTAACTTATTCTCGAAATAATGGTCGCACATGCTGGTCACATTAGAACCTTCCGAACTTCCATTGGGTATTTAAAATTATTGAGCCCAGTTTAATCTGGGAGTGCCCGATTGTGAGATATGAAAGAGTAATGGCTGCTATAAGAAATCTAAGAAGAAAGAAGCAAGGTGAAAGAGCCGCCCCTAAAGTGTTACTCCCCTCCGAAATTAAAAAGCTTAATATTAAGATAAATGGACTGATTAGAGCCCAATTTAGAGATCCTAGCCCATTAAGACAAAAAGAGATATGTAGATTAAAACAGGTATGGAAAAGAAAATTAGCAGCTGACCGTAGGGCCTCCGAAGATGAAAAATGGGTTAACCTTCGGGAAGTGGCACTTTCTGGAGATTCTAGAAAATACTGGGCCTTAATAGCCAAATTCTGTGATAGTAGAGAAGAATCTCAACCCATGTTAATCCCAGAAACAGAGTGGTCTATTTACATATATCCTTATTGTATGCCCCTAAATCTATTAGATGATGAGGGTGAGGGGTTCACTAATACCATAGCACTGGTGGGTGACGTAGAAGCGCCACCAGTGAGGGAAATTGAAGGATACATTAAGGGGGCGAGATACTCGGGTGCAATGGGTCCGGACGATGTCCCCATAGCCATAATAAAATAGGACTGTGGAGACTGGGTAAAAGTATTACAACCTTTATTTGCTCATTACTACAATTTGGGGACATCCCTTACTCTTGAAAGGGAAGCATAATAGTTCTGCTATATAAGAAGGGCCCTAAAAACTCCCCGGCTAGTTTTAGGCAAATTTCCCTTCCAGATGCAACGGGAAAATTGTTTGCTAAAAGTATTTTGGTTCACTTACAAGAGTGGGTATTTGGAAACAATTTAATTCCCCTTGAACAATCAGGGTTTCGGAAGCACAGTGGCACTTTAGATAACATCTCTGTTCTGCAAACACTAAAAACACTAATTGATAAATATCCCGTTGGTCGGAGGACTCCATTGTATACAGCATTTATTGATTTCTCCACAGCGTTCAATAGGGTAGATCGGGGGACGCTGTGGAGGAAATTGATTACTATGGGGATCCCAGGAAATCTGGTAAGAGTAATAATTGCACTTCACTCCGCAACATGGACCCAAGTTTTGTTAGGGGGGACTCAAGGCCTTTCAAAGAAAATTCCTACTAACAATTGGTTGAAGAAGGGGTGCCTATTGGCCCCTTTACTCTTCTCAATCTACATAAATGACTTGCCGAGTCGGATATGGAAGAGTAAAGGGGATCCTTCACAAGTGGGTAACCTAAAAATAAGTTGTTTGCTGTATGCTGATGACACTATAATAATGGACTTAACCCCAATTGGGCTGCAGAGACGACTATCGGAATTGGTTAGGTACACTAAGGAATACTTTTTAAAAATAAATGTCTCAAAGAGTAAAGTGATGATTTTCAGGTATAATGGCTGTAAGGTTAAAGCAAATTTAAAATGGTTTTTAGGAGATGAAATGATGGAAAGAGTAAAATGTTATCCTTGTCTAGGAAACATTTTCACAAATAGGTGTTCGACTAACAGGCACATGGATCATTGCAAAAGTAATGCGATCTCACAAGCCTCCGCAATGAATCGCTTGTATTTGCAATGTGGGAAAAGACATTTCTCTCATACTATTGCCGTATATAAAATAAAGATGTCCCCGACCTTAAATTACGCAAATGAAATGATAGATTAATGTGAATGAGCAAAGTATGAGAAAGTGGAAGGAAAAATCTGGCAACAATTATGCAATCTGAGTAATGCTGAGTCAATTGCGGCCCTTAGGCTCGAATTTGGCCTTCTTTCAACATATGTCTTAACAATGGCAGCTTGTTTAAGATGGGGTAATGCATTGATAAATGGCCAGGAGAACCCATTAAGGTTGGCATTGCATAAGGAAATTTTCGTTAATATTTTATCAAAAAGTGTAATTTTTAGGAATTATTTAAAGGCTTTAAGCAGTTTCGGTATAGATTTTGAAGGGGCGGCAGGTTTGGATAAAATAGAATTAAAACATATAATTAAAAGAACTATATATGTGATTTCACGGGAAAGAGATTTGAAAATATGCCATGTGAATGGAAGGTTGGACTGTATTGCGGAGAGCTCTACAGTTAAAAATCCTCAGCCGTACGTTCTTTGGAACTTGAATCATGGAGTACGCAGAGTGATTTTATTATTAAGAATAAACCTGCTGCCTTCGGAGATTGTAACAGGTGCCTGGGAGGGTATCCCTAAAAATGAAAGACACTGTGATTTATGCAATGGCCCCATACAAGACCTTAACCATGTTTTGATTGTGTGTCCAGCACTTCTTTTAATACGCCGCAAATGCTTAAGGCATGGTTTTTTACAGTATAATATCTCAACAGCAGAACAGGCCCGTAACTTTCTTTTGCTCCCACCATCTGAACTGATTTGTTTTAAAATGTTTCGCTTGTTTAAAGAATGTTTGAATGTATATTAGAAAAATGTAGCAGATGAATATGACCCTTATGCTTTTAAAGTACTGCGTGATATGTTCTGATGGCATTAGCACTTTGTTATGCACTTTAAGCACTTTAATTAGTTATTAAATATGAAAATCAATGCTTAATTTTATTGAGTATAGCATTCGTGTAAGATAGTTAATTAACAAAGTGCATTTCCTTAGAAACATAGCTCCTGGGTAATTATTTGTGAGAAATGTCCTAGTATAGGGTATTAATGCACTAGCACTTTTGTAATGCATTAGCACTTCATTTAGCACTTTATAAAAACACTTGCTGCTATTTCTAATCCATGATCACCTCCCTAAAAAAGTTTTTAACTATTTATGTAAATTGTTACGTGTATATAGGATGGTAATGGTATTTTTATCTTAACTAAGTGCCACCCAAACGTAGATGAAGTCGTATCTTTTCATGTTTTAAATATTGTGATTTGTATGAAATGTTGTTTTATTTGTATTTTATGTGGATTTCCTCGGAATTCCAAATCATATTAAAATTGACTTGACTATGAAAAACAAATGTGGGCCATTGCAAAACAAGATGATTCTTACCCAGTAACAAGACATTTCACCACTTTGCATGACAGCAACAGGGACCTGTTGAAATACTTTGGCCTGTACCGTGTCCCAATAAATGTCCGATTAGGGGACAGCATCCTAAAATTTTGGAGATTAGAATCACGCTACATAATTGACCTGCAAACCATATACCCAAAAGGTTTGAATAGCGGGGAAGATGTGGCAGTGCATTTAGGCAATTGATTTGTGGTACAGTCGATATACAGCTTAATGGAAAGTGTGTAATACATGAAGATTAATGAATCTCAGTAGACTAAAATTGACAATGATATAGGACCATTTGGGGATTATTGCATAAGTATTTTAAAAGCGAATACACTGCAAAATGAATTTTACAAGTGTAATCATTTAACAAACTTGTATTGAGGGCTGATATATGGCGTAATAACTGTAACAATTGTTGCTGGAGGTTTGATTTTATGCAATGATGCATGAGGATGTCACAATTTAAAGCCGATATTCGGCTGAATATGTGAATATCGAGCATAAAAATAATCTCTAAAAAATATTCTTTTAGTGCGAGGTATAGCATATTTAGATGCAACAGTTGTCTAATGTTTGCCAAGATACATATTTTCTTTTATCAATTAAATGAAATGCGTCAATGAATGTGTTTGCAATATTAAAATGATATTGAGACATTCTAAGATGGCTTCCATGAATTGGATTTAATTTTGGTCCTTTCTCTATGTCAATGCATTTACATAAGTTTTAAACATGTCTGCGTCGGTGTGTCAGTAACACCATCTAAGGCACTATGCCGAAATGAATTTGTTTGTTGCTTTGAAGGAAAAAACCTTTTGCAAATCACCACATGAGTGCTGGCTTCTATTTATCATAAGGAGAACAGTGGAGCTTATATTTAATTTGCGGCGCACCTCTGAGACGCCGGCACCCGTTCAAGAGTGCTCCTAGTTTGAAAAGTGCAACAGAGCAGGAAAAAATATATATATATATATATATATATTCCAGCAAAAGTTTTGGCGCAAAGCTAAATTGGCCGCTTCCAGCGGCGGGCCCAGGACGGGATCGCCAGTCCCTTTACACACCAACAAACTCGTTCACAATCCTCAAGAACGATGTCCAGGCCACAAGTAGTTTTCAGAAACTGGATTTAATCACAGCCTTACTCGACGCGTTTCGGGAATTGCCTTCCCTTTCTCACGAGTACAGAAGTCTGTTTGCATCCATTATTTAAAGTAAATCACGTGATCATGTTGAAAAAATAGACATAGCCAACAGACTACCACACCATCATATGTCTGGAGCTATGTAATACATTCATTTTTCAGCAATGTGTGTCATTAAGTAATCTGATCGGTTGCACATTATTTAAGCTTTGGACAAGGAAATTATACATTGCAAATTCATAATATACAAAGGTGTTCATTTTTATGGCGGGATCGGTCCTTTCAACCTTTCAAGATTGCACTCAGTGCTGTCTCCTGACCATTAATTCCAGGAAAAGAATTACCGGCATTTCTTTGTGGTGAATACCAAGTTTTAAATAAATAAACTTTAAATAAACATTAAATAAACAAGTAAACAGATTGTGCTCTGCATGAAAAATACGGTCCGCTCTAGGCTTCGAACCCTCAATTAAACAGTTCATGCGCCTTCGCACTGATCGTCCATAAGGTAGTGCTATATCGGTACCTCCTGTTGAACAGCCTTTCTTTGACCAAATCATAACGATTCCCTGCGCATTTCGGACTAATAGCGTCCTTAACCGGAGGGCGACCTATTTTCATTGTCCTGGGTGATTTTTACTTTCATGAATATTGCACCGAATAATACTCAAAGATTCAGCCCCAGTGGGCCCAATGTAATTTGATTGTTCGTCCGTTTTGTGTCATATCAAATTCATGAATTTACACAAGAAGACACCTTAAATTGTAACATTGCCCAGCGTGATTTCTGCAACTCGATACATACTGCCACACACTTTCTGACTGTGCTGTATTTTCATACTCTCCCACATTGCATGGTACCTGTGACAAAATAATAAAATAAAGTGATTAAATACCTACCAAGTTCGTGCCTTTCATACAATCATACAGATAAAATTAAGATCAGAGGGCAGTTCTGGCAGAAACTATATACATCAACATATTTCTTTCAGTTCATCCAAGGTGCACACCCAGAGCTTCATCACAATTGTGCCCCTGGGGTTGTAACATGTGGTATTTGATTATGAATCTCGACTCCAGGCGCCTGAGTTCCTGAAGTCGGTTCCCGCCTCTTTCTCTTATGGGCACTTGGTCTAGTGCCACATAAGAGAGGAGGCTATTGTTGCTTCTGTGGTGGGACGCAAAGTGTCTAGCCATAGGATACTGTTTATCTTGGTTTTTTATGGCTCTTAAGTGCTGCAAGATCCTGTCTTTGACTGGTTTAATTGTGCTGCCCACATAGAATTTATTGCACGGGCATTTGAGTGCATAAACCACATATTCTGTGTGACATGTCAAATGTTTGGTGATTTTAAAAGGCACACATAGCTGAGAAAGTTTTATCTCTTTAGCATTATGGCTGAATTTGCACTCTTTGCATTTGCCACAGACATAGAATCCCTGGACTGGATTTGCTCTCTTACGGTTGACTATCAGCGTCTGGCATACTTTGTCTTTGAGACACATGGGTTTTCTGTACGTAATTTGGGGATAATCTCTAATGCTTGAATGGATATCTTTGTCAGTTTTGAGGGCATTCCAGTATTTATTAATTGCTCCTCTGACTTTTTTAGTTTGGGAGTGGTAATCGGTAATGAATCTCACTCCTTCTTTTATCTCCTCCTTTTCTTTGGCTGAGGGTTGGTTGGTATCCCTTTCCTCCACTTTGCGTACAGCCTCAGTGATACATTTTTTACTGTATCCCCTGGACTTAAATCTGTCACACATGATGTCTCTCTCTTTCTCGTAATCCAGCTGTTTTGTACAATTTCTTCTGGCTCTAAGTAGTTCGCCAAAAGGAATTGAATTGATCAGATTTCGGGGGTGGCAGCTTTGTGCGTGAAGGAGGCTATTTCCTGCAGTCTCCTTTCTGTACAAAGTCGTAACTAAGTTCCTTTCTTCAATGCTGACTTTTAGGTCTAGAAAATCAACAGTTTTTTTATCAATATGGCTTGTGAATGACAAATTAAATTCATTTGTATTCAGGATAGCCACAAACTCTTCTGCTTCTTCTCTGGTACCATCCCAGATAACAAAGATGTCATCAATGTACCGGAGCCAGGTACGTACTCCGGTACAGTATTGGTCTAACTTGCTGACAATCAGTTCCTCCCACCAACCTAAGTATATCCCAGCAAAACTAGGGGCAAAACAAGTGCCCATAGAAGTGCCAAGTAGTTGGTGGTAGATGGCACCATTGAACAAGAAGTAGTTCTGAGTAAGACATGTGTATATCATGTCCAACAACATTTCAGTATGGTACAAGTATGATACTGATCTTGTGCCTAGGAAATGTCTGCATGCTTTTATACCCATTTCATGGGGGATATTAGTGTAGAGGCTGTTGACATCCAATGTCATGAGTAAACAGCCTGCATTGACCGTGACATTAGATATTGTTTCTAAAAAATCACCTGAATCCCTCAGATATGATGGAAGGCCATGCACAATGGGTTGTAGAAAATGATCTACGTATCTTGATGTGTTTTCTAGGTTGCTATTCCTAGAATATACTATTGGCCTGCCTGGGGGATTGATAGGGTCTTTGTGTACACTACACAAAGACCCTATCAATCCCCCAGGCAGGCCAATAGTATCTTCTAGGAATAGCAACCTAGAAAACACATCAAGATACGTAGATCATTTTCTACAACCCATTGTGCAAGGCCTTCCATCATATCTGAGGGATTCAGGTGATTTTTTAGAAAAAATATCTAATGTCACGGTCAATGCAGGCTGTTTACTCATGACATTGGATGTTAACAGCCTCTACACTAATATCCCCCATGAAATGGGTATAAAAGCATGCAGACATTTCCTAGGCACAAGATCAGTATCATACTTGTACCATACTGAAATGTTGTTGGACATGATATACACATGTCTTACTCAGAACTACTTCTTGTTCAATGGTGCCATCTACCACCAACTACTTGGCACTTCTATGGGCACTTGTTTTGCTCCTAGTTTTGCTGGGATATACTTAGGTTGGTGGGAGGAACTGATTGTCAGCAAGTTAGACCAATACTGTACCGGAGTACGTACCTGGCTCCGGTACATTGATGACATCTTTGTTATCTGGGATGGTACCAGAGAAGAAGCAGAAGAGTTTGTGGCTATCCTGAATACAAATGAATTTAATTTGTCATTCACAAGCCATATTGATAAAAAAAACTATTGATTTTCTAGACCTAAAAGTCAGCATTGAAGAAAGGAACTTAGTTACGACTTTGTACAGAAAGGAGACTGCAGGAAATAGCCTCCTTCACGCACAAAGCTGCCACCCCCGAAATCTGATCAATTCAATTCCTTTTGGCGAACTACTTAGAGCCAGAAGAAATTGTACAAAACAGCTGGATTATGAGAAAGAGAGAGACATCATGTGTGACAGATTTAAGTCCAGGGGATACAGTAAAAAATGTATCACTGAGGCTGTACGCAAAGTGGAGGAAAGGGATACCAACCAACCCTCAGCCAAAGAAAAGGAGGAGATAAAAGAAGGAGTGAGATTCATTACCGATTACCACTCCCAAACTAAAGAAGTCAGAGGAGCAATTAATAAATACTGGAATGCCCTCAAAACTGACAAAGATATCCATTCGAGCATTAGAGATTATCCCCAAATTACGTACAGAAAACCCATGTGTCTCAAAGACAAAGTATGCCAGACGCTGATAGTCAACCGTAAGAGAGCAAATCCAGTCCAGGGATTCTATGTCTGCGGCAAATGCAAAGCGTGCAAATTCAGCCACAATGCTAAAGAGATAAAACTTTCTCAGCTATGTGTGCCTTTTAAAATCACCAAACATTTGACATGTCACACAGAATATGTGGTTTATGCACTCAAATGCCCGTGCAATAAATTCTATGTGGGCAGCACAATTAAACCAGTCAAAGACAGGATCTTGCAGCACTTAAGAGCCAGAAAAAACCAAGATAAACAGTATCCTATGGCTAGACACTTTGCGTCCCACCACAGAAGCAACAATAGCCTCCTCTCTTATGTGGCACTAGACCAAGTGCCCATAAGAGAAAGAGGCGGGAACCGACTTCAGGAACTCAGACGCCTGGAGTCGAGATTCATAATCAAATACCACATGTTACAACCCCAGGGGCACAATTGTGATGAAGCTCTGGGTGTGCACCTTGGATGAACTGAAAGAAATATGTTGATGTATATAGTTTCTGCCAGAACTGTCCTCTGATCTTAATTTTATCTGTATGATTGTATGAAAGGCACGAACTTGGTAGGTATTTAATCACTTTATTTTATTATTTTGTCACAGGTACCATGCAATGTGGGAGAGTATGAAAATACAGCACGGTCAGAAAGTGTGTGGCAGTATGTATCGAGTTGCAGAAATCACGCTGGGCAATGTTACAATTTAAGGTGTCTTCTTGTGTAAATTCATGAATTTGAGATGACACAAAACGGACGAACAATCAAATTACATTTGGCCCACTGGGGATGAATCTTTGAGTATTATTCGGTGCAATATTCATGAAAGTAAAAATCACCCAGGACAATGAAAATAGGTCGCCCTCCGGTTAAGGACGCTATTAGTCCGAAATGCGCAGGGAATCGTTATGATTTGGTCAAAGAAAGGCTGTTCAACAGGAGGTACCGATATAGCACTACCTTATGGACGATCAGTGCGAAGGCGCATGAACTGTTTAATTGAGGGTTCGAAGCCTAGAGCGGACCGTATTTTTCATGCAGAGCACAATCTGTTTACTTGTTTATTTAATGTTTATTTAAAGTTTATTTATTTAAAACTTGGTATTCACCACAAAGAAATGCCGGTAATTCTTTTCCTGGAATTAATGGTCAGGAGACAGCACTGAGTGCAATCTTGAAAGGTTGAAAGGACCGATCCCGCCATAAAAATGAACACCTTTGTATATTATGAATTTGCAATGTATAATTTCCTTGTCCAAAGCTTAAATAATGTGCAACCGATCAGATTACTTAATGACACACATTGCTGAAAAATGAATGTATTACATAGCTCCAGACATATGATGGTGTGGTAGTCTGTTGGCTATGTCTATTTTTTCAACATGATCACGTGATTTACTTTAAATAATGGATGCAAACAGACTTCTGTACTCGTGAGAAAGGGAAGGCAATTCCCGAAACGCGTCTAGTAAGGCTGTGAATAAATCCAGTTTCTGAAAACTACTTGTGGCCTGGACATCGTTCTTGAGGATTGTGAACGAGTTTGTTGGTGTGTAAAGGGACTGGCGATCCCGTCCTGGGCCCGCCGCTGGAAGCGGCCAATGCAGCTTTGCGCCAAAACTTTTGCTGGAATATATATATATATATATATATATATATATATATATATATATATATATATATATATATATATATATATATATATATATATATAAAGGGGTACTGTGAAAACGAACTAAGCAGCAGGTGAAGGAAACCAGCGCAGTGAGCGAAGGGGAGTGACCATCGAGGCAGCACAATATTGCACAAAGGGAAATGGCAAGGAATATTATACACCAACGTGGGACATGATTGAACAAATATTCTGTATTCTGGGACATTGATGCCTTTCCAGGTTGCTAATGAAATTTTCCACATGTGGGATTGCCGCTCTATGATTGGTTTATACTCCACCAATAGAAAATGCAATGTGTATTGAAAAAAAAGACGCAAGCTGTGCTGAAAGGAAATGATTTTACGCACTGAAGAAGGCCCATGCCGAAATGCATTTGCGCAATAAAATCACCTTAACTCCAGAGTGTGCTCCACGATTTGTAGTTGTTGAATAACAGTAGCGGTTCACCCCCGCCATTGGAGGCACCGGCCGCGCATTCGACAAGCCTGGATGAAAGAAGTTGTTGTTTTTGTTGGCAAGTCTGAACCACTGCAAGCTGATCCCGGCACCCAAAGAGGATGTGGGCTCTCCAAGTCCATGGTTACCTACCATATGAGGGACACGTACGGGATACTGTGAAAACAGACTAAGCAGCAGGTGAAGGAAACCAGTGCAGCGAGCGAAGGGAATGACCATAGAGGCGGCACAATATTGCACAAAGGGAAATGGCAAGGAATAATACACACCAATTTGGGACATGATTGAACAAATATAGTCTATTCTGGGACATTGATGCCTTTCCAGGTTGCTAATGAAATTTTCCACATGTGGGATTGCCGCCCTATGATTGGTTTATACTCCACAAATAGAAAATGCAATGTGAATTTGAACAAAAAGACGCAAGCTGTGCTGAAAGGAAATGCTTTTCGCACTGAAGAAGGCCCATGCCCAACAGTAGCGGTTCACCCCTCGCTATTGGAGGCACCCACTGCGCCTTCGACAAACCTGGGTGAACAAAGTTATATATATATATTCAGTGATGTCATCAGTGATGTCATTTGAGATGTCATCAGTGATGGCATCAGTGATATCACTGACCATGTCATGAATGATGTATTATGTGACATCATCAGCAGTGGATTGCGGGCACGCAAGTTAGGGTGAATTTCATAGTTGTGTACGAGTGAAATGTCCAACTAACTATAACATCCCTGAAACCTGTGTTTTTTTCTGTGAATTTCTGAGGTTTGCAAATTCCTAACTATAACATGTGTGTATATATATGTGTATGTGTGTGTATATATGTGTTTGTAAAAATGTATGTGCACCAGTAGGTAGTTATAGTTAGGACCTATTATCCATAGGAAAATCGCAACACTCTATTCCCAATAACTTTGGCGCCAATTGATGAAACTTCGCCAAAGTTTCAAAACGTATGGCCTGCTCCGGTCTGCTCCTATCTTGAAAGTTATGGGGTGATTCGGCAACCAGGAGCCATGAAAAAATAGGGGTGCCAGAGCATGTTTTTGCCATGCAGTTTTCCATAGGAAAATTTATAAACGGCTACATCCCAAACTGCTGAATGGAATTACACCAAATTTGGCAAAAAGGTAGCCCTTGGTTCAGAAAGAGCCCTTTTTGTTAAATGGTGTAAATCCATTCAGTAGTTGCTGAGAAAATCAAAAATATATCGATATCTAGAGGTGCGCAGGATCTGTGCACCCTCCCGATCACGAGCTTCATGCTAATTGGCTGTCATCACTCCAAACCAGGAAGTGTTGGCAGCCATCTTGTGCCTCTGTAGAATCGAGGCACAAGAAAAGAGAAAAGCAAACACGCAAAACACGAAAAGGGGGCAGGGTAGAAACACCCTGATCCCCTAGGCCTGCTCAGGGGGTCCCACAAGGACCACCAGGGCCAAAAAAAGCATAGCAACATGCGCCCTGGACCCGCTGATCCGGCTGCAAAAATAACAAAAAATGAAGCGCGGTCTCCCACGCTTCGTTTAAATAAACCCCGGGTGGGTCAGGTGCTGGGGGGAGACACCCCCAGGGCTTTGATTTTTAATGTGGGGGGGCATCCAAGCCTCCCCACTAGAGGGGGGTACCTGGTGGGCTAGTTGGCCCCCAACGACTATCAGGATTGAAGAGGAATTAATTCCTCAACTTAAAATGCACCACAGGGCGTGTTTGCAGACATTTCACCTCAGGCCCTGCCCCCTTCCTTTCACCATTGTACAAAAGCTTCCCCTGACGAGTTGTAAGATGGGTAAATAATTCCCCTTTAATACTGAGGGTCCCTGGGGGCCAACTAGCCCACCAGGTACCTCCAGTATGTGCCAGGGAGCTGCGTTGCAGAGAGGTGTTCAGAGGCCATGCCCCTTTTCACACCTCTCTGCAACACAGCTCAGCGGCACTTACTGGAGGTACCTAGTTGGCTAGTTGGACCCTAGGGACCCTCAGGATTCAATAGGACTTAATCTCCCAACTTAAAACGGCCACTGGGTGCTTTTAGACAGTGGTGAAGGGATGGGACAGGCCTGAGGTGATTTGTGCAAAAATGCCCTGTGGCACGTTTTAAGTTGGGGAAATAATTCCACTTCCATCCTGAGGGCCCCTGGGGGGCAGCTAGCCCATTAGGTGCTTCCAGTAAGCGCCACTGCGCTGTGTTGCAGAGAGGTGGTCCAGGCCATGCCCCTTTTTATACATCTCTGCAGTGCAGCTCTGTGGCGCTTACTGGAGGTACCTAGTGGGCTAGTTTGACCGTAAGGACCCTCAGGATTCAAGGGGAACTAATCTCCCAACTTAAAATGGCCACAGGATTTGTTTACATAGCGGAGAAGGGAGGGGACAGGGCCTGAGGTGACGTGTGCAAACACATCATGTGGCACATTTTAAGTTGGGGAAATATTTGCACTTCAAACCTGAGGGCCCCTGGAGACTAACAAGCCTACCAGGTGCTTCCAGTAAGCGCCACTGCACTGCGTTGCAGAGTGTTGGTCCAGACCGTGCCCCTTTTTGCACCTCTCTGCAATGCAGCTCTGTGGCTACTGGAGGTACCTAGTGGGCAGTTTGACTCTAGGGACCCTCGGGATTCAAGGGGAATTAATCTCCCAACTTAAAACGGCCACAGGGCGTGTTTATATAGTGGGGAAGGGAGGGGACGGGGCCTGAGGTGATATGTGCAAAAACCTCCTGTGGCGTGTTTTAAGGTGGGGAAATATTTCCCCTTCAATGCTGAGGGCCCCTGAGGGCTAACTAGCCCACCAGGTGCATCCCGTAAGCACCACTGTGCTGTGTTGCAGAGAGGTGGTCCAGGCCGTGCCCCTTTTTACACCTCTCTGCCATGCAGCTCTCTGGTGCTTACTGGAGATACCTGGTGGATTAGTTGGCATTAAGGGACACTAAGGATTCAAGGGGACTTCATCTCCCAAAATAAAACGTCCACAGGGCATGTTTGGGCACATGTCACCTCAGGCAACCCCTCCCTTCACCAGTGTGCAAACACGCTCTGTGATGCGTTTTAAGAGGTAGTTTTAATCCCCCTGCCCTATTATGTACTAGGGATCTTACAGAGGAGGTCATGGTAATCACAGGGTTACCCCAACGCATAGTGTAACCTAGTGTATGTAGGTGTTTTCACTGTATTCTAAGTGTCTTTTAGCATAGCACTGGCTCTAGGCCTCAGATTCAGTTACCTTTGGTTACAGGAGGACTTTCTGCTCCTCTGTTGGTTCTTTCTGCACATCTTTTCTTCTTCCTGTACTTTTCTTCGTCTTTGTGGACTACTGTTGCATCTTTCTTCTTTTCTTTTTTTTCTTTCTGTACGTTTTATCTTCTTTCTTCACATATTGTACCTCTGTACGTATATTTAGAAACTAGCATTTAACAAACATTTGAAATTCACTTAAAAAAACATAGGTTTCAGGCACATTATAGTTAGAAATTAGCATTTAAAAAACCTTAGAAATTCACTGAAAAAACCATAGGTTTAAGGGACATTTCACTTGTACAAAACCATAGAAATTACCCCGTTATAGTTAGTTCAGCTAACTATAACTCGCGCGCCGGCAATGCACTGCTGATGACGTCACATATTACATCACTCATGACATGGTCAGTGACATCACTCATGACATCACTCATGACATCTCAAATGACATCACTGATGACACCACTGATGATATCATCCTTGTGATAGAGTGGCAGACCTCCTCTCACTCTAATATAACCTGTGATACACACACTTAGAAATAGAAACTAGCCTTTTTAAACCAATGGACATACCTATACCACTAACAACACACCTATTCAGTAATTCCAACATCTACACACACATCCACTCATTCACCAACAGTCCTATACAGTCACTCATACATGTACTCACTCATCATATGTACTCTTACACTTATACATCCTGTTACACACCGACACTCATCCATATAGTTAGTCACACACATAGTTACACATGCAAAGTATTACACATCCATTTACTTGCATATACAATTATACACACACCACAACATTCACTGCTACAGAAACCTACACATACTTACTCTCTTAAAATCATTGTCAGTGAAATTGCTCTCCCACCCTCGCAGCTCCACCATTAAGTGAGGTGCCCCTGCCCCTGCACTCTTGAGTGTTGGTGATCAAGGCCCTCCTCCACCCACAAGTTTCCCTGCGCCTCATCCCTGGTGGTCCAGTGGACCTCTGTCTCCTTTCTTTCTTTCTGCTCCTTCACTCGTTTTTCTCCCCTTTCTATCTTTCACCTTTCTGCACCTCTGCTCTTTTGCGCCTTATTTCTGCCCATTTTCCCTTTCTCTCCCTCTGCTCCTTCACTCGTTTCCACTCGTTTTTTCCCCTTTCTATCTTTCACCTTTCAGCACCTCTTCTCTTTTATGCCTTATTTCTACCCATTTTCCCTTTCTCTCCCTCTGCTCCTTCACTCGTTTTCACTTGTTTTTCTACCCTTTCTATCCTTCACCTTTCTGCTCTTTTCTGCATTTCTGCTCTTTTGTGCCTTATTTCTACTTATTTTCCCTTTTTTCTTTATCTCTTCTTTCCTCCCTTTGCCTTTCCCCTCCGCTGCTGCCCCAGCGACCTCTCCCCCCCCAGCGTGACCGGCCCAATACAGCTTCCCTCCCCGCTCCCGCCTCCAACTGTCCAGCCCTCCCCGACCCCTACTAAATGGCGGCCACTGCGGGGAGAGGCAAGCAAGACCACTGACTATTTTTCAGTGAAATTGCTCTCCCAGCCTTGCAGCTCCACCATTAAGTGAGGTGCCCCTTCCCCTGCACTCTTGAGTGTTGGTGATCGAGGCCCTCCTCCACCCGCAGGTTTCCCTGCGCCTCATCCCTGGTGGTCCAGTGTACCTCTGTCTCCTTTCTTTCTTTCTGCTCCTTCACTCATTTTTCTCCCCTTTCTATCTTTCACCTTTCTGCTCTTTTCTGCATCTCTGCTCTTTTGTGCCTTATTTCTGCTTATTTTCCCTTTTTTCTTTATCCCTTCTTTCCTCCCTTTACCTTTCCCCGCTGCTGCTGCCCCCGCGGCCCCTCCACCCCCCAGCGCGACCGGCCCAATCCAGCTCCCCTCCCCGCTCCCAGCTGTCCAGCCCTCCCCGACCCCTACTTAATGGCGGCCACTGCGCGGGCGCGCTGCTGGTGCACCGAAGGCGTGTCAAAGGCAAGCACTTCTGCGCCCGTCTGCGACCAGCACCAGGAACCCTGGACCTCCGCCCCGCCAACGCTACGACCCAGCAGCACTCCATGCACTCAACCCAGGCTGCAACAACAACTGCAAGCTAGCATCACCAGCCGACACCCATGGACCCTTCAGCTGTCACCGCTGCCGGCACACCTGCAGCACCGCCAAGAACACGGATGCGGCACAACCCGCCCACAAGAACACAACCGAACCAAAGACACTGCAATGCATCCTCCTCAACATCTGATCACTCCACAAACACACCACAGAAATCTGGGACCTCCTCGACAGCACCACCCCAGACGTAGCATTCTTCACCGAAACCTGGACCAACACCACCTCGGGATTGGACATCGCCATCGCCATCCCCCAAGGATACAATATCTCCAGGAAGGACCGCCCCACCCACCCAGGAGGAGGAATCGCCATCGTCCACAAATCCAGCCTCCGCCTGAGCACACTCCCTGACGAGTCCACAGAACTGATGAAACTTATTGACTTCAAGATACTGGCCAGCCCCACCGCCGCCCCCGAGGAACCCTCATCTACCGACCCCCTGGACCCCGCAGACCCTTCGCCAACTCCATCACGGACATTATCTCCCCGCAGGCCATGGCCTCCACCAACTACACCCTGCTGGGAGACCTGAACTTCCACCTCGACAATCAACCTGACCCCAACACCACATGCCTCCTGGACAACCTCCACAACATTGGACTCCACCAGATCGTGACCGAGCCCACGCACTCAGCAGGACACACCCTCGACCCCCTCTTCACTACAGGAAACTCCATCACCTTCAGCCACACCACCGAACTCCCATGGACCGACCATCGTTGCGTCCACTTCACCTTCAGAACACCCACCATCCACAGACACCAGCACCTGCTTCCACAAAGAAACTGGGCCAAAATCACTGATGACCAGCTCACCTCCTCACTCAACAACTCCACCCCAACCATTGCGGAAAACGACGACCCCAACACCGCAGCCCGAACCCAGCATAGATAGATCTCGGACAGCACCAACACCATAGCCCCCCTCAAGAAAAACAACAATACCCATGCCAAGAAAGCCAGATGGTTTACCACTGAACTTCGAGAGTCCAGGCGCACATGCCACCGCCTCGAAAAGGCCTGGAGAAACACCAAATCCACAGAAGCCCACAACAACTTCAGAGCCACCACCAACGCCCACCATCACCTCATCAGAGAAACGAGGAAAAAAGCGATTGAAGATAGAATCTCTACCCATGCACACAACAGCAAGGAACTCTTCAGCATCATCAAGGAGTTCGCCCAACCCACCAGCGAGTCTACCGACATCCCTCCCTCACAAGACCTCTGCGACAAACTCAGCATCTTTTTCCACCACAAAATCAAGAGCATCTACGACACCTTCGACGAAGACAACCAACACACTGAACCCTCACCAACCACCCCTGACACCCGGAAACCAGCGATTGATGACTGGACAGCCCTCACCACTGAAGACACACTGAAGACAATGAAGTCAATCCACTCAGGGGCCCCCACGGACCCCTGCCCCAACCACATCTTCAACAGAGCCGCCAACACCATCGCACCCATGCTCCGCCAAACCATCAACCCTCTCCCTGGCGACCGCCTCGTTCCCCGACAATTGGAAACACGCCGAGGTCAACCCCCTTGTAAAGAAACACTCAGCGGACCCCACCAACCTCAAAAACTACAGACCCATCTCCCTGCTCCTGTTCCCAGCGAAAGTCATCGAGAAAGCCATCAACAGCCAACTCGCCACATTCATTGAAGAACACAACAGCCTCGACTCCTCCCAATCCGGCTTCAGAAAAAAACACAGTACGGAAACCGCCCTCCTCGCCGCAACAGACGACATCCGCACCTTACTGGACAAAGGAGAAACAGTAGCCCTCATCCTCCTCGACCTATCAGCGGCGTTCGACACAGTCTCCCACCGCACCCTAATACGCAGACTCTACGATGCAGGAATCCAGGACAAGGCCCTAGACTGGATCTGCTCCTTCCTCTCCGGCAGGACGCAGCGGGTCAGACTCCCCCCTTTCCTCTCGGACTCCACACCTACCACCTGCGGAGTCCCCCAGGGCTCCTCCCTCAGCCCGACGCTCTTCAACGTCTACATGGCTCCACTTGTCCCCATCGTCAGAACCTACGGACTCAACATTGTGTCATATGCAGACGACACCCAGCTCATCCTCTCCCTATCCAACGAGCCCAACACCACCAGACGCAACTTTCGAGAAGGCATGGAAGCCGTCGCCAAATGGATGAAAAACAGCTGCCTACAACTGAACACCAACAAAACAGAAGTACTCATCATGGGCCCAAACCCCGACGCCTGGAGCGACACCTGGTGGCCCACCGCCCTCAGAAACCCGCCAACCCCCACAGACCACGCACGCAACCTGGGAATCATCCTGGACTCCGAGCTCAAAATGGACCGCCAGATCAACTCTGTCTCA
Source organism: Lissotriton vulgaris (assembly GCF_964263255.1). Lineage (NCBI taxonomy): Eukaryota > Metazoa > Chordata > Amphibia > Caudata > Salamandridae > Lissotriton > Lissotriton vulgaris. Next base: position 1,381,264,392 of record NC_141693.1, on the reverse strand, counting down.
TCTTCCTGCTTCCACACCCACCGCCTCCTTCGTAAGACCTTCAAATGGATCCCCCTCGAACACCGAAAGACAGTCACTCACACCCTGGTCACCAGCAGACTCGACTACGGCAACGCACTCTACGCCGGAATAAACAAAAACCTCATCCGCAAGCTACAGAACATCCAGAACGCCGCCGCAAGACTGGTCCTCAACCTGCCAAAACACTGCCACATCTCCCAGCACCTGCGCACACTCCACTGGCTCCCCGTTGAGGCGAGAATCACCTTTAAGATGCTCACCCACGCACACAAGGCCCTCCACGGCACCGGACCAGCATACCTGAACAGCTGACTCAAATTCCACGCACCCCAAAGGACCCTACGATCAGCCCAGCTTTCCTACGCCCTGGTCCCCCACACCAGAAAGACCAGATCGGGAGGCCGCTCCTACTCCTTCCTCGCGGCCAAAGCATGGAACGCCCTTCCGCTCCACCTCAGACAGACAACATCGCTCCCCATCTTCGCAAGAAACCTCAAAACCTGGCTCTTCGACAGACCCCCTCCTTGATGGAATGGAACCTGCACCCCCCTTAACCCCCCACCCCTAGCGCCTTTAGACCCTTACGGGTGAGTAGTCGCGCTTTAACAAACTCCTGATTGATTGATTGATTGATTAAACATTCACTAATAGAAACACATACTTATTTACACAGGTACTCTTCCAATCTCTCACTCTTTTATACACCCATACTCACATATACTACTTTAAAACATATGTAGTTACTCATAAAGACAGTCATTCACTCACTAACACACCCATACACACACTCATCCACCCATACAGTTCTGCACACATGCTGTCTTCAACACATACAAACAGTGAGTCACTCATTCATACATCTATGCACTAAGTAATACCCCTCACCGAACCATACAGACACTCATACTGATGCTCAAAAAAACAACTAATAACCCATATAGACAACCATGTAGCTACTCACCAACCCATGCAGCCACTTATACACAAAATGAGAGACTGATACAGATATTTACATATTTAAACATTACTCACTAACCAGTTATACATCAATTTTACAAAAGAAATAGCCATTTAGACACTTATATACCCATTTATTCTTCCATCGACATGATATATATATATATATTCAATCTTCACAAAAAACACACATTCACTAGATGATGTCATCAGTGATGTCAATTATTAATCATTAATAATCAATGTATAATTAATTAATAGTACATTTAACACACTAACAATATAAAATATTAAATACAAACATATGTATGATTGAATTACTTTCCACCATACTCCCTAAAAAATAACACAACCTAAAAAATAAGACAATTAACATATTTACCAATTAATAATTAATATCCAATTAACTAATTAATACCATTTTTTAAACTATTAACAAACTAAAATAGTAAATACATTAATATCCATACTAATAATATAAAGAGAGAGCCCAAACCTTTGAGGCGGGTAATCTCAGGAACCACAGCGCCAATCACAACACCCAATACAGCATTGGGAAGGACCGTTTCGGCAGATGGACATAGGCTCTACAGGTGCCCACCATATACAATAGAAAGGTAAAAGAACCTTAGGGGCAAAGTAGTCCCTTGTGGACGTGGGCGTTCTGCTCGGGGCGTTGTTCTGGGGGACTGTGCATACAGCGATATGCGAGGTATGCATACACAGCGATGGGCGTGGTATTCCGAAAAACACAGCCTTCACAGTACTCCCTTGTGGGCGTGTGCATTGTGCTGGGGGCGTGGCCATACAGCGATGGGAACGGCATTTGTGGGAAATGGGGCACGGCAATCCTGGAAAACAAGCGTTCACAGTAATCCGTTGTCGGCGTGTGCGTTGAGCTGGGGGCGTGTAAAATAGGCGTTCACAGTACTCCGTTTTGGGTGTGTGCGTTGTGCTAGGGGCGTGGGCATACAGCGATGGGCGCGCCTCAAACCAAGCTGTATTCCACCGCTTGCGCCAAGCGTTCTGGGGGCGACTACTGTTACAATACCCCTGGCCGGTGCTTTTGGCAATTTGCGGTGCATTTGCCGTTGACGCCATGTGGGTCGTCTAACTGGCAAGACAGCGGGCAAACACGCTCCCGGCTCACACACTTCGCATTTTGCTGAGGCCTCAACTACAGCAGACAAACATGCTCGTGGCTGGAGCCGCCACACACCCTAACATATTGCTCCGGGGCTGAGGCGGGGGCTGAGTGAGTCAGCGTACCAGCGGGGATACAAAAAATTCAACGCACTGCACTTTCACACACGCGCAGCGTGGCAGCACGCTGTCACGCACTGAACTCTCAGCATAAAGGACCTAACACCAGCCACACAACATCGACCAGGACGCTGTCGGAGACTGAAACACCAACGGACTCCATAGCACCCACAGGCTGCAAACGTTACCGCTGCTGAGGCACATATCACAAGGCCGGTTACTCACACTGGCTGCACAAGAGGACGCCCATGTTGCACAGCAATGGACAAGTACTGTTACTCTATATGCACAACTAAACTGAGCAGGTAAAAGACGACGTGCAAGGTCATTGTTAAAGCAGGCATCTGACTCATCTTACCTTTTGTAATACTTACCTAATTCTGCATACGTGACAATTTACATTTGTGTACTCACTGTAAATTAAATGACTTCCCACCATATTCCCCTATAAACCCACAACCTGCAATTTTTCTCTCTTGCATGCAAGACTTCCAATTTATTCAATTGTTGTTGTGCCTGCATGGGCAGATCCCCATGACTCCTTCCTCACCATGTAGCGTTGGGCAGCTTCGTAGCACGAGGCTGTCAGCTGTCTGTCTCCCATTCCCCCTTTTTAGGTCGAACCTAGACAGATCTTGCGCTGTCTGGGAGATCTGTTGGATGTACTTTGTGGAATCTTGAGATCAGCCCTAGGACTTGTCTGCTTCTGCCTTTGCTTATGGACTTTTTTTCTGTACAAATGCTTCTAATTAACTGTCTTTATAAAAAACGACCAGTAGAGGGCAGTAACATGCCAGAATTGCTTTCTGCTTGTTCAACTGCCTCTAATTAACTGCCTTGATAGAAAACGAACAGTAGCGGTCAGTAAAATGCCAGAATTGCTTTCTACTTAGGGAATTTCTTTTTTTATTTTGCTGGTCACTACCTCTATTTAGTTTTCTTGATAGAAAACGACCAGCTGAGGTCAGTAAAATACCATAAGCACAGATTCCAGGCCATAGAAACTTGTATTCAACGAGCACACATAGAAAATAATAATTTTTTTAAATATTATATTTTCAGTGACATGACCACCGAAGCTTTGGACAATACAATGTCCTGCTGATAGGCAGTTTTTCTCTCCATGTGTTCCCATACCTGGAGTGTTCCACAATTTGGTGCTTACTTTCCCTCCATATTAAAGAACAGTAGATGTTTTGGCACCCAGGCTAATGTGCTGCATAGCCAAATACATATATGGTCCCAAAGGCAAGACCGATTGTATTGCAAATGCTTGTATTATCTCCCATCTGCTCGTTTTTCATGGCTTTTTCATTTTTTATTAAGCATGGGCGGAAAATCCGTTCTGCTCGCGGATTTTGGGGATTTTCGGTAAATTCGCAATCCGCGAACTCTCTCGAATTTACCGAAAATCCGCAAACTCGCACGCAGCTGATTTTTTTTTCTTGGTGATAAAATATTGCGGCGTGCGACGTTCACTTACCGTCATTCAGTGTTTGCCGAGTTGTTTTTCTCGATATTTTGCGAGTGTTGCGCCATTTTGGATCTTGCCACCTTGCACAGCGAGAGTTTGTCAATGCGAGTACGCCGTGATCACTTATCGTGGGAGTTCGCAATTGCGAGCACGTAGATGCGGTGGGCAGCAACAATCTCGCACTCGCGAAATTACAAAATTAGCAATTCTGCACAAGAAATCCACCAGCAAGCAGCATAAACCTTCTGAAAATGATGATTTTTTTTAGAATAACGTTGACATTTGCCTGCACTTTTTTTTGCAAGGAGTCCATTTTGGGGGGGTTGGGAGGAAGGAAGTGCCCCACAGTCTCCAACTTCCTGTTCCTGTCCAGCAGGCTCCTCCCAGTGCTTTCTTCATGTGCTGGTCACTTTCATTCGGATCTTGACCTGGAAGGATTACTTTTTGTGGATGCTGCTGGATATTTGGATTTTAGGCCTTTTTGACTTTCTTTGGATCACTTTTGGATTAGAAATTTCACAAGTAAGTTTGTTTGGGGCATTACAGTTGCTGCAACTACAATTTTTGAAGTTTCAATTTTTGGGCTGTTGTTGGGGCCTTTTGAGCAGGGGTAGTGAGTGGTGCATGGGCCTAGTCTTTCTGTGGGGTGACTTGAATTTAAACATCATGGAGGGCATGGATGGCATGGGATTGTGCTGATTTTTCTGTGTTTTTCGATTTTTGGGCTGTTGTTGTGGCCTTTTGACCAGGGGTAGTGAGTGGTGCATGGGCCTAGTCTTTCTGTGGGGTGTCATGAATTTAAACATCATGGAGGGCATGGATGGCATGGGATTGTGCTGATTTTTCTGTGTTTTTCGATTTTTTGGGCTGTTCATGGGGACAGGCCATGTGGGTGGGGTACCATTTTGAGTGCTGGTACAGGCAGACCCTGGCCATGTGCTGGGAGGCAAGTGGCCTTTTTGAATGCAGGCAGTGTTCTTAGGCCTGCAACCATTTTGCCTAGCTTTCAACCATTATGCCCAGGGGTAGTGAGTGGTGCATGGGCCTAGTCTTTCTGTGGGGTGTCTTGAATTTAAACATCTTTGAGGGCATGGATGGCATGGGATTGTGCTGATTTTTGTGTGGTTTTCGAGTTTTTGGGGTGTATAACTGAACTGATGTTCCTCTGTCTTCCATTGCTTTTAGGTGCACAAGACTCAAGAGAACCACCAGTGCCAGGAAGAAGTCCTGCAGCGGTGTGTGTGTGCAGCATAACGTCACGCGACGTCACATCTGGCCACAGACAACTCTGCAACTCGTGCAACTGCGGCCTTTTGTTCTGACCTCTGAAGAAGATGGCTCCAAAAAAATTTCCCCATAGCTCCTCTAGCAAGAAAGTTGCCAGTGAGGAGCAGAAGAAGCAAGTTACCAAGGAGACTGGTGTGCCGCCCAACACATTTTTTGGGAGTAAAAAAAAAAAGTACGCCTGCAGCAGCAGCAGGATCTGCTGGGGACCAAGCTGGGAGCAGCATCCCCGCTCTATTGGGCTCAGTGCAACCACCACCACGCCAACTTAAGTCCAAGCCCTTGAGTGCTGCAGAGGCACTTAGTCTAGTTGTTCAATCACCATCGACCAGTGAGGTTGGCTCATCACAAGAAAGTAGCAGCAATGTCCCTCAATCAACAAGGTTGTTGTAACTCATCTGACGAGTGTTGAACAACCACAGCCGCAACAACAACCACATGTGCAAGTACAAGCCCAAGTACAAGTGGAAGGAGAGGCAGCGCAAGGAGATGCGCAAGCAGAGGTGCATGGAGGGTCACAAGTGCCCACAATAGTTGTTCCTCCCGAAGGAGGGGCACATCGGGAAATCGACAATCAAGCCGAGGTATCATTTGAGGAAGCCACTCCTCCTGATGAACATTCATTGTCTTCCACATCCCTAGCAAGGAAGAGATCAAGGGTGGTGTCTACATCTTCTTCAAGCACACCTCCTTCTGATTATACGGATCAAAATTGGGAACCAGTACCACTGCCGTCTGAGAGTGAGGCACACCATGATCTGACAAAGGTAGTTAAGCGTAAAAGGAAGCTCGTCCAAAGTCTCATAGTTATGGAGTGTGATGAGGCTCAACAAGAAGTGGTGCATACTCCTGCTGATGAAGACTCTCACGACGACGACACAGTCATCATAAAGGTCACTAAAGCCCTATCGGGCATGCAGCAAACAGACATTTGACCCCAGCCCGTGAAGCTGCTTAGCGTGATGATGTTGTCGACGAGGAGGCAATGGAAAAACCACAATCATTGGAGTTAACTAGTACACCAACACCTACCGCTTCCATATTTCTTCCTCACCAGAAGGGACCTCCATCCATCTCGACCTCAATTAGTGGTGGTGAAAGTGCACAACGTAGTAAAGTTCGGCAATCCACATCCTCGACTGCATCTGGCATTAGAAGCATGACCACCACCAGTATCACCGCCTCCTTCGGCCCCCACAGACATTTGAAGTCAGCAGTTTGGGACTTCTTTAGTGTTTGCCCAAAAAAGGAAAACTTTGCCATTTGTAGCGTTTGTAAGCTTGCAGTTAGTCGTGGTAAGTTTGGTACCAACTATGGTACCGGAGGCCAGAGAGGTCATCTTAAGAGACAGCACGCTGTCCAATGGTTTGCGCACCTGAAGGAGATCAAGGAAGCCCGAATTGCAAGTCAAGAAAACGTTGATGTTTCATCTGATGATGACGAGGAGGAAGAAGACGTGTCAAACACTTCACTTACACCCAGTACCCCTGTCAGCAGCACACCCCATGTGAGCCACACTTAGAGTGTGGGAGAGAGTGAGACACCAATGCAAAAAAGTTAATCAGCGAGCATAACTGGGTCGAAGAAGTCATCATCATCATCATCCCGTAAATGCATGGTCCAGGCCAACATTAGAACCATGTTGTTTTCAGACGCGCCATATGATCGCAACCACCCACTGACGCGTCTGTATAACACTAAGCTGGCTAAAATGCTAGCTCTGGACATTCTCCATTTTTCTTTTGTAGAAGGGGTTGGTTTTCTAGAATTAGTGGCAGCGCTCAGCCCTAAATGGAAGGTTCCTAGCTGGTTCTATTTTGCCACAGTTGCGGTTCCAACACTACATGAAGATGTGCTGGAGGTGATTGGGGCAGCTTTGCAGAAGAGTGCTGTTCACACTATACATCTGACAACAGATATGTGGACCAGTGGCGCAGGTGCTGATTACATGTGCATCACTGCACACTGGGTCTCTTTTTCAGGGGTTAAAGCAAAGCTAGACGCAGGTGTTGACCCGGACCAAGTTTTTAAAGTTGCTTGGAAACATGCAACACTAGCCATGTTTGGCTTGGAAAAACGTCATACAGCAGAAAACATTTTGAATGAGTTTTACACAAAGGTCTTTCACTGGCTGTCCCCAGAAAAACGCCAGATTGGTTATGTTTCCACGGATAATGGCGCCAATATAGTTAGGCCATGGATCTGGGTCACTATTTCAGAGTGCCGTGTTTGGCGCACTGTATAAACCTGGTTGTTAAAAAATTCTTGAGTGAAGACAGTCCAGCGTGCAAGTTAGTGCCACCTGCCGAAGAATGTGCAACCATTTCAGCCATTATTTTAAGGCCCGGAAGCATCTGAGGAGCCTGCTACATGAACGTTGAATGCCAGTGAAAGCACTCATCCAGGAGGTGCCAACACGTTGGAACTCAATCTTCTACATGCTTGAGCGTCTGTATGAGCAGTATACGGTACTCGATCACTATTTCTTAACACTGGGTACAGCTCAGAAGGACCTGAGGCTAGATGCGGCGTAATGGAAGCTAGTTAAAAGCCTGACAGACATGCTTTGTCCTTTTGAGGTCTTCACGCGTGCAGTCAGCAGGGAGGACTGTAATTTAGGAAAAGCTATCCCATTGTTGCGCATGCTGGAGCACCAACTGAAGGCGGTGTCTTCTATGTTTCAAAAAGATGAAGAAAAGAAAGACGCTTTTGTTTTGGTGGAGAAATTATTAGAGCGCCTACTTGGCGATGAACGTCTTAAAATGATTCACTCAGAACACCTTTACATTTGTGCTACTATTCTGGATCCACGCTACAAAAAGGCGCTGGCAGGCCGAGCATTCTTTCCTTTTGATGATGAAGATGTTACAAAGTACAAACGTTGGCTAGCTTTTTCAGCCATGAGGTTTGAAAGAGAACGGCAGCAAATTGAAGGAAAAGGCAGTACATCAGCATCAGCAGGCCATCCCCAGTCAAAAGAATCCACTTCTGCACCTGTGGCTGTGGCACAAGTGACCACTCAGCCATTAAAGACACCGGCAACCGGATCATCTGCACCAGACACAACAGTAACATTGGGTGAAGAAGAGGATTGGCTAACTTGGCTTGGGTTTGGTTCTCAAAAGGTCCCAGCAAAAAGTAAGCAAAGTGAAGGAACCTTGGAGAACCTTGAGTCGATGGTGCAGGACTATCTGAATGACTCAACTGAGGTCTATGTTAATGCTGACCCATTGGTGTATTAGCATGGGAAAAAAGAATTGTGGGCACAGCTCTCCAACCTGGCTATAAACTACTTGTCTTGCCCACTCACAAGCGTGTCTTCTGAATGTGTTTTCAGTGCTGCTGGTGGCATTGTAACTTCCGAACGGAGCCGCCTCTTGCCCAAAAATGTGGAGAGGTTAACAATGATCACGATGAATCAGCACCTCATACCACCAGATTACAAATTACGAGAACCCACGCCGGATGAAGACAAGGAGGACAGCATCGTGGATGAGGGAATTTCTTCTCTGTTGACACTGACCTACTCCTGCCTGAATTCGCAGAGTATGAGGACGAACTCTTATTCTTATTCCCTGACACCGAGCCCTGAAAATGTGCCAATGAATCAATAACTTTCTTTTTTGTCCTTATTCACTTTTATTCCTGTGTGTCTGTCTGTCTTTGTTTTGCACAGTTAATATATTTAAAACTTTAATCACCTAATCACAAAAACAAGCCCATCAGCAGAACTGTCTTCACTTGTTTGCTTATTGATTTGAAGGTGCTGCAGTCTGCATTCCTCAGGTTCACAAGTTCACAAGAACATGCTCCTCTATCCTCCTCCTCCAGACTCCTATTTCCCTCAAAGCAGAGGGCTGGATTACGCCCAATGAAGAAAGACTCTGCACTTGTGGGGGTGTTCTACTTCTTTGCGGGTGAGTTGGCGGGTCTTGAGGCATTGCTGGGAAGCTCTAATACCGGATAAAAGTGGTATGGACCAAATCGGAGGCGAAATTCTTTTGTGTTTTTGCTGACTTGCTTGCCTTTGAGGTGCTCTTTGGGGGGCTTCTGGGTGTTTGTTGGTGGATTTGGGGGTCTGGGAGCACTGCTGGGACAGTGTAATTTTGATTGCATTGGCTTTTCAGGAAATCCGTGGTGGAAAACGGGAGTTATGACCTAGCTGCACAGCGCGTTTGGACCGAAGGCCGATAAATATTGTAAGTATGAGATTTTCCTTTTTGGCTGCTTGGGGGTGTTGATGCTTTTTTGCGGGTGGGTTGGTGGGTCTTGGGGCATTGTTGGGAAGGTCTAATACCGGATAGAACTGGTTTGGAGAAAATCCATGATGACATTTTTTTTGCTATTTCTGACATTTCGCTCAATATAGCGTTTTCGGGGGCCTGTTTGGGGGGCTTCCTGGTGTTTGTGGGTGGGTTTCGGGGTCTGGGAGCACTGCTGGCTATTGATACTTTTGATTGCAAGAGGTTTGAAGCAAATCCATGGTGGCAGAGGGGAGTTAGGGCCTAGCTGCAGAGCGCGCGCGGAGTGATTTTGGAAATTGCCATGAAAATGACTAGGTCCCCATTTTTGTACTTTTGCTTTTTGGCTGTTTGGGGGTCTTCTACTAGTTTTCTCCTGGGTTGACGGCTCTGGGGCCATTGCTGGGAAGCTCTAATACCGGATAAAAGTGGTTTGGACAAAATCGGAGGCATAATATTTTTACGTTTTTGCTGACTTGCTTGCCTCTGAGGTGCACTTTGGGGGGGTTCCGGTGTTTGTGGGTGGGTTTTGGGGTCTGGGAGCACTTCTGGGACAGTCTAATTTTGATTGCATTGGCTTTTCATGAAATCCGTGGTAGAAAACAGGAGTTATGACCTAGCTGCACAGCGCGTTTGGACCGAAGGACGATAAATATTGTAAGTATGAGATTTTCCTTTTTGGCTGCTTGGGGGTGTTGATGCTTTTTTGCAGGTGGGTTGGCGGGTCTTGGGGCATTGCTGGGAAGGTCTAATACCGGATAGAACTGGTTTGAAGTAAATCCATGCGGAAAAGCCTTTTGGCACTTTTTGTAACTTAGGGTTCGTTAGGGTTAGCCCTAGCAGCAGGATTGCATGTGTTTCGGGGTGTTCTAGATTTTTGCAACTGAGTTTTGGGGTATTAAAGCACTCGTGGGAATGTGTAATTTTGGTTGCAAGTGATTTGAAGAAAATCCATGCTGGGAAAGGGGGGATTTGGCATAGTTAAAGAAAGCGTTTGCCACTATTCTTAACTTAGGGCTCGTTAGGGTTAGCAGTATTTGTATTGCATGTGTTTGGGTGGGGGGCTGTTTGTGGGGGGGGTTGCGAGTCTTGGAGCGATGCTGGGTATGGATACTTTTGCTTGCTTGCAAGGGGTTTGAATACAATCCACGGTGGGTAAGGAGGTATTTGGGCCTACTTTTACTTTCAAAGTACGTTTTGTCACCAGTTTTCTACTAGGCCTCGTTTATTGAGATCTGATTGGGGGTCTTCTACATTTTTGCGACTGGCTTTAGTAATGGTCTGGGTGGGAGCACTGCTAGGGAGGTCTAATTTTGTTCTAAAACCCAGTTTACAGTACACCTAGCTTGAGGGGAAAGATCTGCTAAATTAATTTGCCCATACTTATTTATCCTTCAAAAGGAGACTCAGACAGAGTACGCACTTTCAAAAATATTGTACTGTCTATTAGGAAACTCAAAGTGTGACTTTTTGCACTACACAGCGTACATACATTATATTTATTTGTCAGTGGTGTTCTAATATCACTTCCTGTTTTTCCATCAATAATTACAGGCCGGGTTTCAGTCTGTGCAATGGGAAAAAAAGGATGAAGTCAGGCTTCACATTAGCGAGCCGCAATTCAGCATCCGCCAGGCAGGCAGTGGACAGGGTGTCTTCTGGTCACCAACATTGATGGCCGGAGCGTCAGCTGGAATGGAGGAGTGCCGCTAATAAGAGGAATGGTTTGATGCGTGCAAATTACTTACCAAATTCAACAGGACAACTACAACAACATACAGATACAGTATCCATTCTTTTCTAATGTTTTTTTAAGTAATGTTATTGCTGTGAACTTCTATGAGTGTGACTCTGCATTTCTTGGATCTCTCTCTGCTTCTAAATTGATCCCTACAGCCATTCTATAGGTTTTACTTCGGCTATTTTTTTAACCTAATTTAATGTAAGAAGTGTTTCTCAGAGTGCAGAGATAGGCAAGTGAAAACGCTGCAGCCCTGTACTGTCGCATTCTGTCATTCACGGTTGTCGAAGGTACTACTTACTTTTCAGCAACAATGCATGCAGTAGTGCATGCACTTCCTTTATGTCACTTAAAAGATTTATGGTTAGCTTTGTACCCAAAGATTTTTTTATCTTCAATTATTGTTTGTCCATGCTGTGCTTTTTTTTTCTTCTCTCAACAAAACTTACCCAAAAAGAAACCCCCATTCCCATCCATTTTCCAAACCCTAACCCTCTTCCCCCGGGCTGTGTGGTTGTGATTGATGTGTGACTAAATGACAGCAATAATTCCACACACTTGCTGGGGAGGATAAGGTCATAGCAACAGGCTGGTGAAGGAATCCGAGGATATATTCTAGACTTACTCAGCTTCAGTACTACTTCTTGTAGTAGTAGCCAATGTCAAAGAAATTCAACGCAAGTACTAGTTATACTTTCAATACTTTACCATTTGTTAGGCTACATTGTGGCACTGTTCTAGTGTACTGTCACCTGCTATATTCTCTATCGTACCGTTGTAATGCTCCAGTAAGGACAAAGCAGGTTTCATTTTCTTTTTTTGCCATAGGCATGCAACTGCCACTCTGTCACACCACTAGTATCACCGCAATGAGGACATTTCATCCGCCCAGGATTGCCAACCTTAATTGTCATTTCCCGTGGAGCCAGCCCTGGGCCTATCCCTACTTTCAAACACAAATTACAGGTAAGATAAGCGTTTGGTGGGAGGTAGTATAATGGAGTATTAGGAGAGACGAGAGATTGGCGGTAGTACTACTAAAGTCCTAGGACTCTTGAATTCACTTACTCTGTGAGAGGCACTTAGTGTTGAAAACTTTTAGCCATTTACACTTAAAGGAAGAAAATGACACAGACTTAAGTTTCAGGAAAACAAACTTTCTGTTAGACCCCCACCCACCAGACTCAAAAGCAGTAAAAAACAGGTATGCTCAGATAAAGTTTCAAAAGTATATTTGTGTAGCCCTAACAAAATAATCTCCCGCAAGACCCTCCCTAACCCCAACGATTGTCCTTCAAAAGTCCCCAAAACAACCCAACTCCCAATTCCCACCCCCCAAAAGTCTCTAAAAAAGGGGCAAGGGACACTACGGCAGGATGCTGTTCACTTTAGCGGCCATGGCATCATACTCCTTGCGGAGGGTGGCATGGTCGGAGCGGAGGCCCTCCACCAAGGTCTTATATGTTAGGACCTCCTGCTCCAGGTAGGACACTCTGAGGCATAAGCGGTGCTGGCGTGCCTTGCAACTCCTGTGGGGGGCAGCTGCTGTCTTTGCTGCACGGCGGTGGCGGTTGGCTTTGCTAGCCCGGCTCCGTACCGCTGGAGCACTGCGCTGGCTGGCAGCCCATGGGGGCACGGAGGAAGATGCAGCTGTCCCAGTGGATGTACCAGTAGACTGCGTGTCCTCCTCCTCCAGGGCCACCAGCCGCCGATATTCGGCGACAGTGGCATCCAGCCTCCGTTGCCGGGCCATTCGAACCAGCTCCTTCCTTGTTGGTTTTGTTGATTTGGAAGGAGCAACTATATGAAGAAAGAAAGACATACAGATAGATTCATGAAGCAAGTTTGCGATCGCAATTGTTGCGAATTCGCAAAATCGAGCGCAAATTGAGTGAAAGCCATTCATGAAAGAGAAAATCGCAAAATAGCGCAATCGCAAAATAATAATTGCGAAATCGCTAATAAAATCGCAGAATCCTGAAACCTGCCAATTTGCGATTCTGAAATAGCGAGAAACCAATGATTCTGCGAAAACAGTTGCGAAGTCGCTAAATATTCGCTATTGGCATTCAAGAAAAATCGCAGTTAGCGAAATACACGAAAATCGCTAATAGCGACGCGCAAAATAAGGAGAAATCAAACCAGGTGGTAACCAGCAAAGAAAAAAAATGTTTTTTCAAAGTTAATTGCATACAGGTGCTGGCCTGACCAAATACACTTAAGGACATGCAGCTGCAGACTGTGGACTCTCACAATGCCAGGACTCTACATGGTGGTGAGGCGGCGTAGGCTGCAGCGAGCAGCACAGAATAGGCGTAGGATCCAGGAGCGAATATTCCGGCAGCGGGTCACCCTTCTGGGCCAAACCAGGGAGAAAATCTATGCCAAGTACCGGCTAGGTGGCCCAATGATTATCAAGCTGATCCAGGACCTAGACCCCCTGCTGCAGCATCCAACAAAGAGAACCAATGCCGTCCCCACCCATGTACAGGTATTGTGCTGCCTGCACCTACTGGCTTCCGGAAGCTTCCAGGGGATAGTTGCTGTCGCTGGGGGCATATCCCAGTCCACCATGTCCCGCTGCCTCAGTAGTTTTCTGGATGCAATGCTGACCAGGCTACACCACTACATTTCATTCCCAACCACCCAGCAGGACTTAAATGACACCAAGCTGAAATTCTACAACATTGCACCTTTTCCGCATGTAATTGGATGCATTGACTGTACCCATATCCACAACTGCCCACCAGCACAAACGGAGTACATGTACCGCAACCGCAAATCCTACCACTCCCTCAATATCCAGATGGTGTGCAACGCCAAGAATATCATCACGGACATAGTGGCACAATATCCGGGCAGCACACATGACTCCTTCATCTTCCGGCACAGCGGCATTCACACACGACTGGCAAGGGGAGACTTTTGCGAAGTACACCTACTGGGTAAGTACACATGTCCCCATATACTATACTTTCATCGTGTATCTGCGCAGAATAGGCACTCACCCTGTGCTCATTTCCCGCAGGTGATAGCGCCTACGGTCTACGTGAGTACCTCCTCACCCCATACCTCAACCCAGCCACACCGCAGCAACGGCGTTACAATGCTGCACACATACGGACACGAAATTGCATAGAGAGGACATTTGGCCTATTGGAGAGCCGTTTCCGCATACTGCACAAGACTGGTGGGGCCGTCAAATACACACCTGAGGTCTGCTGCCGCATCGTGGCCGTGTGTGCAATACTCCACAACATTGCCACCAAGGGCAGGATACCAGTGGAGATATCAGGCAGTGAGTCTGAAGGTGACAACCGGCCACCTCCACATGTACGTCATGCCCGCGGACAAGATCTTGCGGAAGGACACAGGCGCCGCAACCACATCACTACGAACTGTTTCTAGTGCACACATTCCACTATCACAACACTGCACCCATGCATGACGAATGTAATAATGACATGAGTGTGTATGAAGTTTGACCATTCTTCTTTAATGTTACATCACAATAAATTGGCCTTCAAGCATTAAATTGTCTGATGGGGAGAGTATTGCTCCATATCTCCCCATGCTGGGGTAGGGGGTTTGCACGGGTCGACTGCATGGCCTCCCTCATAGTTTTACAGTCCTCACCGATGTTGACGACGAGACGCCCCAAGTCGTCTCTCCGCATCCTGAGGGACGGTGTTGGCCCTACTTCCTGATGTTGGCCTGCTGCTGCGGCGCGGTGCAGGCAACGGTGTTAAGGAGGCCTTGCTATTGGTCGACGCAGCCTCACTTGCGTCGTCACCCCCCTCTGCTTCTTCCTGGCCAGTGGCCTGTCTGCCAAGCACAGCTGCAGTGAGTAGGTCGAGTGACCTGGCCACATCCTGGCAACACTGCACCATTTGGGCCTGCATGGCAAGTGACCGTCGTGCCAGCTGAGATGTCGCGTGGCCAACAACATGATTTGACCTAGTGTAGGCCGATAGGCGGGCCAGTAGTTGGCGGTGGCGTCGACGGGTCATGTCCTGCTGGGATACAAGCAGCTGGTTGTTTTGTCTCACAGCTGCTGTCATCTGGGCAATATGTTGTCCCTTTGCCTGCATCTGTGCAAGCATTGCTGCCATGTGGTGTGCCTGCGTGCGATGCACCGCCAGCATGCGGCGTTCGTCAGACACGGTCGCTCCCACGCTCCCTGGCTCCAGTGGTATTGTTACTCCCTCCATTAACCTCTGACCATCTGTGTGCTGGTAATTGAATTGCGCATTTGCATTAGCGCTTGTGACTGTGCATTTATTCTAGCGCTTGTGATTTCCTCTTCAGTCTGCTTACTCTGTGCCACTCATAACGCTACAGCGTTTCAGGTATTTAGCAGCATTTTGCCATATAATCAGCGCGACGGAACGGAGCTGCGCTCTATCTATTAACATAGAAGCTATCTGTTTAAAAGCGCTTGTGAACTATTTCAGTGCCCCAGCCTCACTCGACTTTTTACCTCCTCCATCTTGTTTGTTGTTGTCTCCCTGAGCCCTTCCTCCTCGCAATGCTCCCTGCTGCCCCTCCCACCCACTGACCCTTACTGTAGACCCCGTAGAAAGGACAACTGTGACCGCCCTGACTTCGTCAGACACGGTCGCTCCCACGCTCCCTGGCTCCAGTGGTATCGTTACTCCCTCCATTAACCTCTGACCATCTGTGTGCTGGTAATTGAATTGCGCATTTGCATTAGCGCTTGTGACTGTGCATTTATTCTAGCGCTTGTGATTTCCTCTTCAGTCTTCTTACTCTGTGCCACTCATAACGCTACAGCGTTTCAGGTATTTAGCAGCATTTTGCCATATAATCAGCGCGACGGAACGGAGCTGCGCTCTATCTATTAACATAGAAGCTACCTGTTTAAAAGCGCTTGTCAACTATTTCAGTGCCCCAGCCTCACTCGACTTTTTACCTCCTCCATCTTGTTTGTTGTTGTCTCCCTGAGCCCTTCCTCCTCGCAACGCTCCCGCCTCCCTGCTGCCCCTCCCACGCCCCTCCCCCCCTCAAGGTGCTTAAAGACAGATGTGCCCACGCGTCCACGCCAAAGGTCCTCATAAAGTCCACCCCTCCCGCATTACTTACGATGCCACCACCCTCCTAGCCCTCAACCCCGGCCGCTCCCTCAACTGCGTCCAAGCTGCTCCTGGACACACCCATGGACCCTTTTCCTGCTACTCCTGCAAGTTCGACGGCACCAAGAACAACTCCTCATCTACGAACTCACAACAGATATCCGATCCCAACCACCTACAATGCATCCTGCTCAACACTCGCTCGGTCCACAGACACGCCATCGACCTCTGGAATCTACTCGACACCATCTCTCCGGACGTCGCCTTCCTAACAGAAACATGGATGAATGCCTCTTCAGCCCCAGACATCACCATCGCCATCCCGGAAGGCTATAAGATCATTCGCAAGGACCGTACCAGCCACACAGGAGGAGGCATCGCTATCGTCCATAAGAAATCCATCCACATCTCAACTAGCTCAGACGTCAATCTCGCCAACTCTGAACACCTTCACTTCCAGATCCACATCGACCCCAAGACCACACTCAGAGGCACCCTCCTTTACAGGCCACCTGGACCCCGCGCACAATTTAGTGAAGACATCACGGACTTCATCACTCCACACGCGCTCCCCTCCGAGGACTACACCCTTTTGGGAGACCTCAACTTTCACCTTGAAAAGAACAACGACCGCAACACCACCACCCTTTTGGACAACCTCGCAAACCTCGGACTTAAACAACTTGTCACTACCCCCACCCACATCGCAGGTCACACACTCGACCCTATCTTCACCTCCAGCAAGCATGTTTCCTTCAGCCACACCACAGCTCTCCTTTGGACTGACCACAGCTGCGTCCACTTCACCTACAACAAGCCCACATCCAACAACCACCCTCAACCCACCCTACAAAGAAACTGGAACAAAATCACCATCGACCAGATCTCCTCATCGCTTCTTCAAAAGCCCCCCGCCCATTCCTCAAACCCAGACCAAGCAGCCACCAACCTCACCCAATGGTTATCCAACAGCGCCGACATCCTAGCACCACTGAAAAAACGACAAATCAAACTAGGCAGCAAAAAGGCCTCCTGGTTCAACGATGACCTTAAGAAATCGAAGAAACTCTGTCGCTCCCTCGAGAAGGCCTGGAAAAAAGACCCAACCACCAGCACCAAGGACGCCTTCAAAAACGCCACCCGCATACACCACCAACTAATCCGAAATGCCAAGAAAGCAGCCTTCAAAGACCGTCTAGATAACAACGCCCATAACAGCAAGGAATTATTCAACATCGTCAAGGAATTTACCAATCCCTCAGCCAACTCCAACGACATCACCCCCTCTCAAGCCCTCTGCGACTCCCTAGCCTCATTCTTCCACAACAAAATTGCAGAAATCCACAACAGCTTCGACAACCAACCCGGAGACCAACCCACCCAATCCCCTGCAGGACCCCCACCCCCCCTGATCATCCTCAATGACTGGAAGCCAATCTCCACTGAGGACACCGTCCGTCTGATGAACTCTATCCACTCAGGATCCCCCACTGACCCTTGCCCTCACCACATCTTTAACAAAGCAGACTCCATTATTGCACCGCACCTCCGAGACGTCATCAACTGCTCCCTCAACTCCACAACCTTCCCGGAAAGCTGGAAACATGCCGAACTCAGCGCCCTCCTGAAGAAACCCACAGCTGACCCCACCGAACTCAAAAACTATCGCCCTATCTCACTCCTTCCATTCCCGGCCAAAGTCATCGAGAAAGCTGTCAACAACCAGCTCGCTGCATTCCTCGAAACCAACAAATCCCTCGACCCCTCACAGTCCGGCTTCCGAGCCAAGCACAGCACCGAAACCGCCCTCATCGCAGCAACAGACGACATTCGAACTCTACTGGACAATGGAGACACAGTCGCCCTCATCCTCCTCGACCTCTCCGCAGCCTTCGACACAGTCTGCCATAGCACCCTTCTACAGCGCCTCAAAAACATTGGAATCCAAGGAAAAGCACTGGAATGGATCACCTCGTTCCTCTCCGGAAGAACCCAGAGAGTCCGCCTTCCACCATTCAAGTCAGAGGCCACTGAAGTCATCTGCGGCGTACCTCAAGGGTCCTCACTCAGTCCCACCCTCTTCAATGTTTACATGAGCCCCCTCGCGGCCATCGCGCGCCAACATAACCTCAACATCATCTCCTACGCCGACGACACTCAACTGATCCTATCACTCACCAGAGACCCTAACACGGCCAAAACCAACCTACACGAAGGAATGAAAGAAGTAGCCGAATGGATGAATCACAGCCGTCTGAAACTGAACTCAGACAAAACAGAAGTCCTCATCTTAGGTACCTCCCCCTCCGCCTGGGATGACTCTTGGTGGCCAGAGGCCCTTGGAAAAGCACCCATCCCGACGTACCACGCACGGAACCTGGGCGTCATCCTGGATTCCGCACTCTCGATGAACAGACAAGTCAACGCCGTTTCTTCATCCTGCTTCAACATTCTTCGCATGCTCAAAAAAACATTTCGCTGGATCCCTACCGAAACTAGAAAAACAGTCACCCACGCTCTGGTCACGAGCCGTCTGGACTACGGAAACACCCTCTACGCCGGCACCACCGCAAAACTCCAGAAAAAACTACAACGCATCCAGAACGCCCCAGCCAGGCTCATATTAGACATCCCGCGTAAAGAACACATCTCTGATCACCTGAAAAACCTCCACTGGCTCCCTGTCAATAAGAGGATCACTTTCCGGCTCCTAACCCACGCACACAAAGCACTCTACGAAATCGGACCCGAATGCCTCAACACACGACTATCCTTCTACACCCCCTCCCGCCAGCTACGCTCCTCCAACCAAGCCCTTGCCACTGTACCTCGCATCAACAAAACCACCATGGGAGGTAGATCCTTCTCCTATCTAGCAGCTAAAACTTGGAACTCACTTCCCACTCACCTTCGCCTCACTCAGAACCACCTAGCATTCAGAAAGCAACTCAAAACGTGGATATTCGACAATTAACTCCCTACCCTTCTTCAAGCGCCTTGAGACCCTCTGGGTATGTAGCGCGCTATACAAATCTTTTGACTTGACTTGACCAGGCCTGGGCCGGGTGTTTCTAGTGCCCTGCCGGTGCCTGCTGGGCCCTGGCGCTGCTGGCGCCTCAGTGCGCTGGTCTGTGACCTGGCACCAGGTGTGTGCCTCGTCTGCCTCCGAGGTGCTGGTGGTGGAGCCTGTACCACTGCTGTGGCGGCACGGGGTGGTGGTTGTGTTGGTGGTGGTGGCTGCACTGCAGTGGCTGCAGGGGTGGCCCTGTCGGCACGGGGTGGTGGTGCTGGCTGCACTGCTGGTTGCTGTGATGTGCCGGGTTGTTGGGAGGACTGTCCCTCACCCTCAGTGTCCTCCTGGCTCTCAGCGATGTGTAGCGCATCGCTGTCCGTGCTGGCTTGATCACCTGCACCTGTAATGTGAAAGGGTGCATGATTAATGTGATGTGTCTTGCGCAGACAATGTTGATACATGCACGCAGCCTTGCTTTCCCTGACTGGGTTTTGGTTTGAATTAGCAATGAGTGCTCTGGCACTGTTGGGCTGACTGCGGGCTCATGATTACACTACAACTACCACAATGCAATTGGGCTTTTTTGGTGAGCTTGGTCTGCATTTTTGGGGATGTCATGTTGCTAGTTCAGGACTTAAGGGCATTGTTAGGGGACTGGGTCGCAGTCGCATGACACTTACCTTCAGTTTGTGGTTGGCTGGGTCGAGAGGAGTCCAGCTAAAGGACCCCCACGCAGGCTGCTGGCGCTATGGTGTCCTCGATCAGGTCCTCCAATGGGGTGTTAGGTGTGGCTAAAGGTTCCCCTCCACCGGTGCCCAGTTGATCCCCAAGCCTCACAGCAATCCGCTCCTTGGAACGTCTTCTCAGGTCGTACCAGCGCTTTTTGATGTCGTCATTGGAGCGCTGGGTGACACCGACAGAATTGACCTTGGCGCGGATGCGCTGCCAGATCCTGCGCTTCTCGGGCTCTGGCACCCTCCGAGAGTCTTTCCCAAACAGCTTGCCATAGTCCTTGCACATCCCCTCAATTACGTGCTCCAATTCAGCTTCAGAAAATGTCATTTTCCTCTTCCTCTCCTGTCCACTGCTCCCTGCTGCTTCCTGGGACATCTTTTAAAACTTTCCTTCATGCTGGGGTGCTGCAGGGTCTTGCTTTTGGAGCTCCTCACTTTCCTGCTGCCACTCCCTGGCTCTGTGTTCTGTTTGTGGGTGTGGTGAGCCTACTTCCTGGTTGTGATGTCATCAGTGGGCTCGAAATGCGACTTCCCGTTTTTGCGATCTCGCAGTTAGCGAGATCGCAATTTGCGATATCGCTATTAGCGATATCGCAATTTCGGCATGGGAAAATGCCGAAACTGCGATTATTTAGCGATTGCGGCTAGATCGCAATCGCCAATTGCGATCGATTGCGATTCGCTATTTTTCCTCGCATTTTATCATGAATGCCATTCGGCGACTCTCAAAAAGCAAATCGCTATTTTTCGCTATCTGCGAATCGCAAAATGGTAGCTTCATGAATCTGGCTGTTTGTCTGTAACCAATGTTCCTTAAGATTAACACAAAATGATTGAGCAGAAAGTTGTGTCACAGTACAACTAGCAACTTGAAAGCACAGTACATAACTATTGAGGCCAGTATCTATCTAACCTCCCACTTCTTCATCCTTGCTCTAACATTAGTGGAAGTTTAAGGAACAAATTCTACAAGCACTATGGACTTCCATTACAGTCGACTATGACAGTACACCAGTCTTATTCTTCTTCTTCTCTCTTGTTTAGGAAAATTGGTACGTTATCAGACGCACACCATGATGAGTGAGACAGACTTGCGTTACTGTACCGGTCCAGTACATGCAGGTGGTGAAGCTCTTACTTTTCTATTACGGGTGGTGTTAGAAAGGTGATCTCAGGGGGGAGGCAGAGTCTATCTGGCCGACCAACCCGAGACCCACCTCTCCTTTGAGACTGGCCGAGCTCTGGCGAGAGACCTCCGGGCGAGGTTCCTTTCCTAAGATTGTGCAGGCGAGTAATCACACTACTACAGAGGGACACCACACAAGGATAGATTCTTAACGTCTTTATCAGTAATCAAGCAAGTATCTCGGTAGAATATGTACAAGAGGGATCAAGGGATCCTTAAAGTCTTAGTAACGGAGGGAAGGGGATAGCGGGACAGTCTTGGTATCAGCCTGGTACAGGGATACCCTGCGCTCAGCTCTCAATCCTCGAGCTGGGGGGTTCCTCGGAGTTGGGCCGCGGCAGCGCCAGCAGGCTTCGTAGGTGGTCTCAGCAAGGTCGGGTCGCGGCAGCGCCAGCAGGGCTCCAAAGATGGGTTTAGCGAGGTCGGGCCGCGGCAGCGCCAGCAGGGCTCCGAAGATGGTTTCAGCGAGGTCGAGCCGCGGCAGCGCCAGCAGGGCTCTGAAGATGGTTTCAGCGAGGTCGAGCCGCGGCAGCGCCAGCAGGGCTCCGAAGATGGTTTCAACGAGGTCGGGCCGCGGCAGCGCCAGCAGGGCTCCAAAGATGGTTTCAGGGGTCGAAGTAGGTGAGTTCGTCAAAGGGTCTCTCGACTCCAGGATACAACTACTGTCCCATTCCAGAGCTGCCCCAGTTATAGGTCCGGAGTCCTTTGATGTCCGGACCCTCATGCCTGGGTGTCAGAGGGGACGGGATGAGAGGGACCAGACGCCCAGCAGGGGGGTGGAGCCAGCGCCCAGGGAGGCCGGAGGGCCATCGAAACCAGGCGTCCGAGGACGGCTGGAGGGCCATCGAAACTCCCTTCCTCCTTGATCAGACAAGTGGCCACTTTACCACCTGGTTGGATCTTGGTGCCTCGATGTTGGGGCTTGGCTGGGGCCGCGGCTGAGGTCTGGCCGAGGCCACGGGGCCTGGACATGGAAGGCCCAAGATGGAGTTGTGCCGGAGAGGGTGGTCCGGGACATGGGTCAGACCCGTAGCGTGGGGCGAGTAGGGGTCGCCATGTTCTGGAGGGGGAGAGCCGGTGGTTGGTGGGGGTAGATTTAGGCCGGAGGACAGGGGACGATGTCGTCCGGGGCTCGCCATGCGGGAGGAGTGGGACCACGCCACAAGGCCGTGTCCAACAGGTGGCACTGAGAATACTGTGTTAAAAGGGCTACTGCTTAATTAATTTAACTTTCACCCTACAGTGCAAATGAGTACTAGAAAAGGAAAACGAAGAAGCTAAATAATCTGATTATCTATCACTTCACATGGGATGTATTTGATTACATATGGGATGACTTTAGGTGCTTTGCTTTTTAATGAGTGAACAGTGATACACCCACACATGAATGACCTACTACTACTAAACTAAACATATTAAGAGAGGTAGGGAGTGTCCACCGTAATAACCGGATATATGCTGTGCTTGCAGTTGCAATACAAACTATTGCTACTATTCATGGTAGTATTTGGACAAAATTACAATTTCTTTTCCTTGCCTTTCCTACTCTGGAACGGACGTGCGGGTGCGGTGTTACATGCTCTTCAAAGTAACACTTAGTTCATCCAGTGATCGTCTACTCTCTCTAGATACACATATGCTATCTAAGAGTCAGATAGTACCATGATCCAGGCATCCATCCATTCAAAGTATATGCACACATACAGTTTCTGTTTCACCCACCCAGGCTGTTCTCCTTCCACCCATCCTTGCTTCATCATTCACCCAGCCATGCACCATACCATATTCTTTCCTTCCCAGCCACCTCGGGGACCAAGCAAACACATATCATTCTTCTTTGCCAGTCATCATTAAATTTCTCGTCCTTCCACACTTGCTTACACCCTTCTTTCGCTTTTCGTTCCTCCCATCCATTAAGTTAATCTCAGATCTGATTGGGATTCTTCTCGCCAAAAACTTCACAGCTAAGTCGAAGTACATTTAGAGGAGGCTACTACCTGGTTGATTTATAATACACCCGTGCAGAAAGCACACTCTGCAGTCTTCAATCTCAATAAGTAAGGAATATATAGCTTACCTCTGCCCGCCACCACCGTTTGAACACTCACAGGCACATTGGTGTTGTCCGGCACTTGCACCGCCTCCTCCCCAGAACTTTCCTCCTCCACCTCCGCGCTGGGCCCAGCACCAGATGTTCCACCTACAAAGTACATTTAAGAATGTTAGAATACACCACTCACTACTATATAATATTTGGTCTAGGAATAAAGAAATTTGAAAAAAACAGAAAACAATGTAATAATGTGTGATTGTCTACTCTAAAGTAAAAATGTCCCTTTTTCCGGGGAAGGCTGTTGTCTTGCTGCACTTTTTGGCACAACTGATGAATGCTTGCTTTTTATTTTTAACACGCACCACTTTTTCTCCTAACAGACAGAAGCTTGACTTCTAAGAACACGAGCAAGATCAAGTTCAAACCAGGTGAGAGCTCGGCTCGACCACAAGAAATGTGTTCAATTAATCGTCAGCACTAAGCACTTTTCCATTTTCAGTTAAACGTTTAGTTTTATGACAAACTTGATTTTAACAAATGTGTTTACTTTTAATAAAGCTTTTAAACTTAAATAGACTCTGTGGTTTTTGGTCCTCCAGACTAGAGTGGCTGAGCTAAAGGTTTTGCAATTTTTGCAAGCATGAGTCCGTGACTCTGACACTACTTGACTCTGACTCCGTACTCTTGTCCTGCGTTGGATAATCATCATTGGGGATCAATCATCGGTGACTTTGGGAGGTAAATGACTCTGCCACACTATCTAGTCAGTAAGGAGATTTGGGGTTCAACTACAAAGTCTGTTATCACTGAGGTATGTGGAAAGTCTAACAGCACCTTTTATATTTGATAAGCTAAGCAATGCAATATTTAGTGTCCATAGTTCTGTTTGTGCAGATTTGTCCCTGCACCAGTAGTAGAATGGATTGTCCTCCTATCCAAACCAAAAGTAAAGTAGTATCCTATTCTTTCTTGGTGGTCATTCACCTTTTTATTGTTGGCAATTGTCAAAGCATAAACATTTAGAAGTCTTGAAAAGATACTATGGACAATCCCAGAGGACTGCACTCAGTGCATAGAGCTATTGCTGAGTAGAATGGGAGTCCAATGGAATTGCCAAATGTGCAATCTAATGGCCAGATGTAGGTGAAATAGATTTACCGATTTTTAATTACCGAATTTTACTGATTCGGTAATTAAAAATCGGTAAATCTATGGGGTGGACATGTAGGTATTCCAGATGTGCTGGAATACCGAATCAGATGATTTCGGTATTTACCGATTCGGTAAAAACGAATCGGTAATTCCCATTCATTCCTATGGGCTTTGAAGCCCATAGGAATGAATGGGCATTACCGATTCGGTATTTACCGAATCAGTAAATACCGATTTTCACAAGGGTGCAGGGGGTGTCACTTTGATAATCTCTGGCACCCCCAAAACAGGCTCGGGTGCCATGTGGCATTCATACATGCCCTAAGGGCAGGTCTGCCTGTCACATGGCATAGGTGTGCATGCACACATGTGCATGCACACCGGAATCGGTATTTTACCATCAAATTGAATTTGATGGTAAAATACCGATTCGGTAAGGCCTCTGGGACTTTGAAGAGTCCCACCTACATCTGGGTGGCTCAGATTCGGTAAATTTACCGATTTTTTATTTTACCGAATCGGTAAAATTACCGAATTGGTAATTTTACCGATTCGGTAAAATAATGCTCCCTACATACCTATCACCTATTTACCGATCGGTAACGGCTGAAAATACCAATTTTCGGCCGTTACCGACCGACCTACATCTGGCCCTTAGTTAGCTACACAGACAGACTAATAAGAATAATCTAGTAATACCACAGGGAGTCATAGTCAAGGCAGGGTAAGAATTTAGATACAGTCTACAAGAAGATCAAAGACGATTTAGAAAAAATCGAATGAGGAATGCCAGGAAAAAATAGGTACTCTATATTAAAATTAAAACTTACCGGGGCCAGCAAAGGGGCCCTCACCTGCCCGATCCTGGCCTGCATCCTGTTGAACAGCAGCCTCCTCCTCCCGTGTCCTCTTGCATCTGGGGGGAGCTGATGTACAACATGAAAGAAAGAAATACCAGAAAACATGGATGATATTTGTCAACCAAATCAAACATTTCAAAAGAACAATAACAAAATAGTTTGGCGAAAAAGCAAATAGACAACTATTCCACAGGATATATTGATTGATCTCATGTGGTCTACTACGTTATTAGTATTGTTTGATTTGCGGACCGTCGACTTGGAAAGTTCTTATGTAACTCACTAAACAAACTACTAAAAAGGTTCGCCTAGGACTGGCAGGCAGCAGTCCCAGCACGCGAAGTGACAGACAAAGTCCATTGTGATTGCAGATCAGCAACAACACTAAAAAGTTTCCTACTATATTAACCTGTCATTAAAATACTCAAACTATCAATCCACCACCACTATTTCTTCTTATCGCCATGTGTACAAAGGAAGGACTGGACTTGAGTCTGTAGGGGCTGATTTAGAAGCCCCATGCGGCTCTTTTGCTCCATTGTTTCGTGACTTTTGTGACGCAGCGGCAGAACAAAAGAGGCGCCATGGTGCAGCGTATATTAACAAGTGACGCATATGGGAGATGCATCACGTTGTAAAGCCCTGCGCCATCAGGGGGCG
Organism: Lissotriton vulgaris; assembly: GCF_964263255.1. NCBI lineage: Eukaryota > Metazoa > Chordata > Amphibia > Caudata > Salamandridae > Lissotriton > Lissotriton vulgaris. The sequence goes on along the minus strand of NC_141693.1, from coordinate 1,381,238,660 downwards.
TTCCGGCGCAAGGGAGGGCGTTCCTTCGCAGGAACGCATCCTAAAAGTGGCTGAGGGAAATCTACAAGATTTCAATCAGTCACTTTGAGGACAATGATGCGTGACTCAAACCCTGCGCCTGCTTGAAGTAGACGTAAGGCTTGACGCAGCATTGGGGAGATAGGGCACCCCAGAGCATTGCTGGCGCTGCACCATCGTTGCGACGCAACTCCAGCAATGCGCCACCTTTACGGCACAGATGCGTAACGCTTTGGTGACGTTTTGGGCCCATGGTGCGCAGCATTGTAAATACGGCGCACTATGGGTGGTGGTGGCGTGGCACACAATTACTGACGCATCCCTGCTACTTTGCAGGAATTCGCCGGTAATTAAATATCTGACCCTTAGTGTCTAGCGTTACGCAGTTCTTTAAACTGCACTCATACATAATTTCACAGGTCACAGAAATGAACACAAAATCGAAAACAAATAAGCATAGTAGCAACGCTACTGAGAAGGAGAGCAGTGCACCTGAAATGCACAGAACATTTTGAAATATAATTTACCTACAATGTAATCAGCAGCATTAATGCTCTTGGTAAAAAACAAAAATTTGCAATATAATAACACACAGAGCAGGAGAAAACAGAGTAGTAAAGAAATAGCCACTACTACTCACCAAGCCCGGGGATCTCAAGGCTGAGCAGGTCGAGCAGATCGCGTTCCCGGTCTAGGACATCCGTCCAACGGTGGGTGGCCTGGTTGTAGGTGCGCCGGACCCGAGAGTGTTGGTACATGGCCCGGCACACCTTCTCCCACAGCTTCCGGCGCTCCTGTATCCCGTACCGGCTAGCGATCTTGCCGCCTGCCATGATGGTCCTGGGGAGGCGGCGCTGAACATAAAAAATTAGTGCGGCCACCTCCTCCGGGCTGAAGATCTCCCGGGGTGCGACCTGCTCCCCCCTCAAACGCCCGCACGGGAGACGGGCACGGGGTGCAGAACCCTTTCCCTTCTTGGGATGCTTCCTGGCTCCCTTTACCATGGTCTAGACAGAAAGCAAGCTAAATAATAAAGAAAATAGAATAGGGAAGAAGAAAAGAAAAGAGTTTAAAAAAGTAGTTTAAAATGAACCAAAAGTAGCATAAAACACAAAAATATAGAGCTAGAAAAATAGAGGGATAGATAATAAGTAAAATAGTTTTTAAAAAAACTTCAAACAAGCAAAGGATGGCAGAGATTCAGAGAGGATACAAAAAGCATGCCCTGAACCATAGCAATGAATGAGAAACAAGATGGCCGTGCCCGTTCACGACCGCGTGGGTAAGTTTGCGCGAGATTTTCCTCGCGAAATTGTACTAGCGAGCCGCACACTTTATACATCGCGCCCGGAAACGGAAATACATCATGCAAACAAGATGGCCGCGCCCGTGAACGACCGTGAGGGTAACTTCGCGCCATTGCGCTACAAGCGGCTTGCTAAAACGCACAAAGACTTGCGAACTAACACGCCGCAAAAAACAAATCGCATGTTCGCACGAATTCGCGGCTTCCGAATTCGATCTTGTGCAAGTTCGCGCCCCGCGAATCCCGCAAAATTGCAGAAAAACGAGTTTTGCAAAACTGAAAGCACTCAGCAGGTGCAAAAGTTCAAACTCATCATTAGTAAGCATTCCCTGTAGTGCTTCCTGACTGGGGCCCCTCCAGAGTTCAGTTGCTAGTTGCAACAATTGTATGACCCTGCTCTGACCCTCACAGCAGGCTCATAGAATAGCTAAAAGTAGGCCACAAAGGTCCTGGAAAAAAAATTGCACTGCAACAGAAAGCAAATTACAGATAAGGAAGCATGTCAGTTGAAGCAGGGCAGGTGTGCTTGATTTTCCCCCCCATAATCTACAGTGATGAACCAGAGGGTGGCATTGATGTACCAGAGGGTGGCATGGTTGAAACAGAGGGTGGCAGTGTTGAAACAGAGGGTGCTGTGAACCTGTGATGATGAACCAGACGTAGAAACAACATAGTCGCGACCGTTGCGAGCCGACAAGTAAGTTCGCAATTGCGAACTGGTACAAAACCCTCGTGAACTGTCAGAAACGCTTGCGAACACAAAAAAAAACTAGCAAATTCGTGAGAATTCGCGGATTTTGCGGATTGCGAGTTTGCAAATACGCATATTCGCGAACGCCAGATTCGCAAAATTCACCCATCCCTAATTTTTAGTCAGCTGATACCTCCTATGTTCTGCGTTCGTTCGACAAAACCTTTGTTTCCTTCTCTTTGCCTCTCCTGCTTTGGCAGTGTTAAAGATTAGACGGATTTGTTGGCATGAGCTGAAAGCCATTTTGTATTTCTGGCAGCCATCTTGTTTGCCATGTGCTGTCACGTTCTCGCCATGCGCTCTGACCTCCCTCGGTGTTGACTGCTCTTGTAATCTGCCTAGAAACTAACTATATTTAGCATCTTCCACCTTAGCACATGCTCAGAAGGGCCTAGCTAATAGAATGCACCTGCTCATCTTGTAGAACTATTTTTGCTGCTGTATGGAGAAGTAACTCTCCTCCCACTTTGTTGAGCAAGCAGATCTTGCATGCCCATATTAGTCATTTTGCATGCTTACATGAGCCAGGACTGCCCCTTGGTCTTATGCTGACTATGTAACTCTAAGCATATATAAGGCCCCTGTTTTCTGTACTCCTTAGACTGCCTCATTCAGTTGCTAAGGCTTGTGTGTCGTAGTCTCCCTCATTTGAGGTTAATAAATATGTTACTTTTATATTTTGGTACAAAAGGGGGTGGTGATGGACGGAGCATCTGAATCAATCAAACACTCACACCCAGTTAAAAGATCTGGGTTTAATCCATCACCGTTCTTTAGCCCACTCTGCCACCCCAGTTCAGACATGGCTATATGCAAATCAGTCTGACCCTGTGCCTCATTGGAACAGTCCAGCCCGAACTGCCAAGCCATGTCTTCCCTGGACCGGAAACAAGCTTCCGAGGACCGGTTTCTGGCATTCCAGCCGTCTTCAGCCCGGCTTGCTTGAATCCAGTGGCAAAGTGAGCAAGGGATTCACGACTGAGCATACCCTGCCACACTTATGGCGGCCAAAAGCGGTACAAAAGGGGGTGGTGATGGACGGAGCATCTGAATCAATCAAACACTCACACCCAGTCAACTTTGTACAACTTTTATATTTCAGCTTCTGTGCCAATTTCTTCTTTGTTGGTTTAAAAGGACCAAGTATCAGTGGGACCCCTGAGAAGGTTTTTATGTTCTACAAATGGCGCTCAACGTGGACCTCATCAGAGAAGTGGCTATCTGAGGCAGTAATCTTTTCAGGAGACACAAATCTACTGAGGAGAACAGGACAGGACTCTACTAAGGAAGTACTCTGTGCACGGAGATTCTTGGGATTCTCTGTCTCTGTAGCCCAGTATATTTCTGATCTTTCTGATTTTGATCCTTCACATGATGTCACTCCTGAGTGAGAACCTTTTTGGTGTGAGTATTCTTAAAAAAACGACTGTTAGGTCATTCAGAACTTGGCAGTTAGAATTTGAACAACCATTTGTTTGATAAGAGTCCTTCTGCGGCGCTTGCTGTTGGTTTGATGCCTTGGATTGGTAAGGTAGTTTAGTAACGCTTACTGTTGCTTTGGAATTTTGGAATTTGTGTTGGCCAATTTGTATGGGATAGATATGCGAATTGCAATTTATGAAGGCAGGTAATGAGGAGATTTTTCTCTGTTTCAATTTGTTTGAACGCGCAACGTTTGAAGAGTACCTTAAGCGCTACTTTAGTTATAATATTTGTATATTTTGCAATATTTTTGGCATGTCTATTTCAAGCACACATCGAAGAATGTGTTTCTTTTTGGAGGTACCATAGTGAGATGCGAATTAAATTAGCCGGCTCCCCTGACGGAATGCCTAAATAGGTTTTGGTATAAAAACATATTTCTTACTTGGTGATTCTGTATCCCCAGGGAATTTAAATATGACAAAAATACAAACAAGGATCCTTTTCTGTGCACGTTTATAAATGGAGATATGCAGAGCAATTTTTGGGTTTTGCCAGCCAAAGCTAGTGAATTTAGTGTATTTTGGCTTCTTGGAAAAGTCTGTTCTGCTGTGTTTTTGCAGTTTTTTGGAATACTATTGAGAAGCTCTTCTTGTAAATATGATTTACAACTTGTATTTACAAATGGTTTGGTTTAAGTACAGTCTGTGGGCTGTCCTTTGTTTCTGTCTTAAGTGTTGATCTGTGGGTTAAATGTGTGTTTATATGTCTATGTGGTTTGTGGTTTTCACATTAGTGATACTTCTGTAAGTATATAGCGATTGCGCTCTTTGTATAAGGATTGCTAGCCTTAAGCGCGCTGTATTATGTGATTCTGAGTGTATGACCCCTTCTGTATATGTCTGGAATGAGCTCAATGTGTGTGTTTTCTTGTTGTCATCAGTCTGTTATGCAAAATGTCATTTAATTTATATTAAATACAAATTCAATAAAAATCCAGAAATGAACCATATGATATGCTAAATAATTGCATGTTACTATTAAATTGATAAGAGTAAGCAACTATGCACATGTACAAAGTGCTAATGCTTAAAAGATAAAATTAGAATTCACATTCAATAGGAATAAAATTAGGCCTCAAAAACGAAATTGTGTGTTTTGCAATAAATACACTTACAACATTTTCCTTAGATACATTGTATTAGATATAAACAGGCAAACACATCATCTGAGTCAATTAGATGTTGCTGAACTACACACATTTTAGAACTAGAACTGCTTCAGTTTTAAATAGACTGTCACAACAGCTGTGTTTTAACTGCTTAGCAGCAGCTGTTGTTTTGATTGTAGGCCACAGAGAGACAAGAATGTTGACTCAGCCAGGATTTTGTCACTACAGAATATGGTGTAAAACTCTGCATTTCAGACTGCTGTTTTAAAAAGTTACAAAAATCAGGTTCATTATTTTAGATACCAGGAAAAAATTTAAAGTAGGGATTTCCTTTCTTGAAAGCCTTTTTACATAAGCACATTCTTGGTTCTGATGTTGAAATAATGACTATGACTGCTCTTTTAAAAAGTGGTGCAAAACTTTTCATGTTTCAAATAAGGCTTCTGTGCTTAGGCTTATGAATGAATGCGTCTAAATGTGATAGGCAAGTTATGAAGCTTGATTTTTCTATGTGGATGTATCAAAATAATTGGTGTAATAAAAAAATGTTATAAATTATGAAAAAAGTATTTTAAAAAAAGTGCTTTTAAATTCCTTTTTTAATATTTATAAAGCGTAATAGCGACTATGGCAATTCACTATTTGTTGGTATGTCGGACTATTTATTTACAAAACTACAATAATTCCAGAATGCTGCAGCTAAGGCTGTTTGCAATAAAAGAAAGTATGATTCAGCCACAAACTGCTTGAGAGCCTTACACTGGCTACCTATGAGACAAAGAGCCTCGTTCAAAATGCTATGCATCGCCCATAAAACATTACACAATACGGGCCCTTACATTCTGCGGAATAGAATTACGTTCTATGCTCCAGCACGGAACTTACGCTCACAAGCCTCAGCCAAAGCAGCCACCACACGGATCAAGCTATCCAGGATGGGCGGACGTGCTTTTTCACACATTGCGGCCAAATGTTGGAATGATCTACCCATCAACCTCCGACTTACGGACTGCTACCCCATCTTTAAGAAAAAATTAAAAACTGCAATAATCCCCATATCAGAATAATCAGTAATCTCTGGTGAATCGCCCATGGTTTACTGCTCAATATTGCAGCGCCGTGATATCCTGGTAGGATGAATGTTGCGCTTTATAAGTACACATAACAATAACAATAATACTCATACTGTGACCTCATAGCATTAAAATTATATTTAAGTGGTGTTGTCCCACATAATGAGCATATTTGCATATTTAATTTCACTCTGCGCAGGCGTAAAAAACTCATTTTTATAAGGGTATAAATGTTTACAGAGTGCCAGTATCAAGTGGTGCCAGACCCTAGAACACGCCTCACGTATTTCTGAGGCATAATTAGAGCATGTTGGTGTTACGATACACCGTAGAGACATCAGTGTGACCTTAGATTGGTGCTTTCATTACGTCTCAAACTATCTGATCAGGATGTTTGCGGCAGTTCACCTTGTTCCATTTATACACCGTGTGCCCGATTGGAAACCACTTAGCTTTCCGCTGAACCATTGATGAGAAACACCTTCTGATATTCCTTAAGCCGTGTACATTCATCTCTACTCTATTGGGCTACCTGGACATTGGATCTGCCCGGAACCCTTTTCCCTTTTCCTACAGCTACTTTCACGCGATTCAACAGAATTTTAAGCTACAAGAATCGATTTCCTCGGCCTTGAAAAAGTCCTTGTACTAATTCACAGTACGGACGAAACACGTGTTGGCTGTCATTTTATCATTCGGATTACCACTTCTAAGAATCAATAAAAGGAAAAGATGACATAAAACATGAACTTTATCCATCTTTTTGTCCTATACATTGCAAATATTTGTGGACTTCACTTGGATTAATTGTTGCTTAGACTTCTCATCGTATTAGTCTTCTATATACTGGCATCATAGGATTGTGCTCTCTAGACCATTTTTGCTTAAGGGTATAAATGATATTTCAGATGCCCAAATCTCAGGACTATGTAGAGAACATTCTGAGGATGACTATTATGCAAAGAAGTTATAGGATATTCATTTTTAAGTGCCCCAAATCTCAAAGTCGAAACAGGTCAAAATTCACTAATTTAAAAACTAATTTTGCATTCAAAGCAGCTTTTAACCTGCCTTAGGCTTCAGTAAATGCATACATTTAGGTATAATACAAACATATGACTTCTATATTGTTAGACAAGTATATTGCACACTGCTTACAATTGAAAATATGTAGAAAAAACAGCAGAAGTTATTAAACTGACAAACAGGGGAATGGGTCATCTTTCTGTTTTCAGGGTGACTTTGAATAAGGAAAGCTGCATGGAAAATTTGCACTCAGAATAGGACAGCTGGGAAAAGTTAAAAGTCAGTTCTATATTTATAAGCCTGGCAGGGCTACCAGAGCACGGTCTGCTTTGACATTTTTACATCTGAAACTTTTTGAAAGACAAGATGGCAGCGCAGGGAAAGAAGGAGGAGTTGTGCTTATTTTTTGTTGGCAAAAGCTAGTTTTTATGCACTCATATGAATATACCACAATAGAATTGTATATGTGAGCTTGGCCATATATACAGCACTAATGCTTTTTGTTTGGTGCTTACTAGGACTGAGCCAATGGGATTTAGTTTGAATTCATTCGCCCTCATGTTTCACTTGTACATTTGCTAAAAGGGTTTGGGGTTTGGGTATTCATGTTTTTTAGTTCTCTCAAAAATGCTATGTACCTCCTATAACTTTGTTTATGCCTAGTTGCTACAAATAGGGATTGATAGTGTTGACAGAAGTGAAACCTGTTTAAGGTTTCCTACTGTCAAAATGGGGGAAGGGGGCTAGCTCCTCTACAAATTAAAGCTAGGTAAAATGTATGTTGCTCTCTCTTTTTCTCAATTTTTTTTCAGCCTGTCTAAATTGTCTGTGAAATAGCAATGAGACACGCAATTGGCTATTCAGTAATATTGTTTAAACGTAGTTAGCATTAATAAAATGAATAAAAATATATGTTATGTTACTGCCTATTCTGTTTGATGAAATTATGACAGGATCAGTAGTCTAGATTGTTGTTCACTTATTTTGACCTTTAAGGGGAGCTAGATGTGGATAGTTTTGTTCTAAAATTCTTAGGTGATAACACCTTTATTGTATGTTATTCCATGCTACATAGTTTTGCAAGGGCATTGCTAGTTTTTTTATTAGCTAGTCTGTGTAAATAAACTGACAGTCTTTATTAGAGCTGATGTTGCGTAGTCTGGATCATGAAAAGTAGAACACAGGGAAGATGCCCATGTGATCCTTAGCAAAAATGTTTTGAAGGAAATGTTGTTTTATAGATAAGAAACCCTGTTAAATAAGCAGTTTTAGATTTTCCTGCTGCTCCTATAACATGAGAGCATGGTCCTAAGCATACAATGTAGGTGCTTTTAGTAAGAAGAATCATTTTAGAAGTGTCTGCAGTCCTGTACAAGCAATGTAAAATTTATTAGCAAAAGTGTAGAACATTACGTTTTTTTGAGAGTTTTCAGATTAGTACACAGGAATACACCAATGTAAGCATTTAGGGTATTTCTGTGTTGTTTTTCTCTTTTCCTCACAATTTAGAAAATGAATAAAGACTTCCTTGGCTGCTTGGGATTGGGTGATGTATTAATCTTGTCAGTTCACCGAAGAGTTCCTTTTATACTTGCCAATAGGTACAGGCTTTTGTTTTTTTTACTCTCTCATACATAGATGGAAGTGGTTCTTGGGTGCCTTGCTAATATATGTTTCACTGTTTTATTGTTTCATTTCATGTTTTTAGTGGGAGGGTTGTAATGTTATTTCAATAATTCAAAAGCATGGTTGGGTGGATGTTTTACGGGAAGTATGGATATGACTGCGTTTTTGGGTAACATTTCTCTTTAAAGATTTGAAATCTGAGGGGTTTGGGACATCGAGTAGACCAAACCTGTTTACCATAGAGCATTAGTTTTAAAAGAGTTTTACTCAAACCCAATGCTGGCAGCGGTAATGGAAGCTGCACGTTATGATGGGACTGCCTTTTGTGGTTTATTAAGGTGACTAATCTGTTTATATCTTCCAGGACACCTTGGATATGGCCATTATTAATATCAGTGCAGTGGATGATTGAAATTGTGGTTTTTAAGTGCAGAAGGCTATGCATTTAAAGGGCTTGCTGTTACATATGTTTACCAATTTGCTTCCACATTTTGTATTCACCCCGTAGTATGTATTTATTTTTGGTTTTGGCAGGGGATAAAACGTGAGAGGGTGGTTTTTAGGGTTATGACTTTTTCAGGTTTAATTTGCAGTGGGTTTTACTATATGTGGGATTATGTTACACCAAGGACATTATTTTCTTTAATTGTAGAGAGTTTGCATTGCACAAAACGTTGAGAAGTCTTTTTATTATCCATTTCAGTGACCCCTGACGAAGGGCCCCTGTGGCCAGAAATGCATTGGGTAAAAAGAAATAAACATCTTCTGAGTTAAACGAGTTTCCAATGATTCTTTCTAACGTGTCGCTGTTGAAGGCCTGGAAGGCATGCAGGAAATATGTGAACATTTTAAATGAATCATTCTGGAATTTCGCTGCTATCACAGTGATGCTAAGAACAAGAATGGACTTTTGGAAAAAGTATTGGATTAAAGATTGGTTTACTGTGGAAAATAGATTACCATATTTAAAAGGAATAGAGAAGTTGTTGCTGGTTAGGATACATTTCTGAATCCGCAGTGCAACATATGGGTGCGTACATTCGCACCCTTTTGGACAATCTTGCTAATATAAGGGACATCCCAAGACTAGGAAGTATTTTGACACTATCCTCTCTGTTGATATACTGTTTCTTAGTCCTGGTAACCAGCACAGGCCTTGCTGGCAACTACGAACTCAGTGAAGGCGGAAGCACTGGAAAGTTAAGTGTGTACCCCTGCCACTGTCTTGGACGAAAGACGGGGTCACAAATCAGAAAGGAGAAATATTTGATGCCCAGGTGAGAGTCACGGACTGACCAGAATCGCAAGAAGGCTTTGCTTGAGGTGACCCCTTTTGAAACAAGGGTTGCTTCAGAGATCCTAGCATCGGCCTCTGAATCCTGGTCCTAAAGTGAATGCAGGTTTGGACCTTTGTTTGTTGGTCAAGAGATACCTGGGTACACTGGATGCAATGTGTGGCCCCAACGAATGAGCAGTTTGCCAGCAGAGCAATACAGGAGTTAGGGAAGGACTTGAGATTAGGGTACAGGTGCTGTGTCTCCGGCGCCTGTCAGATTGAAGTGAAGAAAACTGCTGCACTGCCTGAGACACTGGACAGGATCGCTGAGAGCATTTGCCTGGTGGGTGACTGCCCTATCCTGAAAGAAGAGACTTTTTCCTTGAAACTGGGCTGTGATTCTTGAGTTGCGAGTTGTGCAGCTCTCCCGTGGAAACAACAAGAGCCTGCCTGTGAGGCTCAAACGGACACAGGGAGAAGACTCCCCTCTGGCTTGGTTGTACAGCGGCTTCAATGTCCCCAAGGACTTCTTCTTTTTTGTCAATAATGTACCCCTTTAGTCGTCCCATTTTTTAGGAGGAGCAGCCCTTTGCTGCTCTTCGTTCTAATTCTTATGGCCCTGTGTGGTCCTCCTGGTCCCAGATGTGATTGATGTTCTAGCCCTCATAAAAGGAAAATATAAAAGTCAATTGGAAAATGTTTTTATTAGATGTGTGCTGTTGGCTATTCTGAAATTAAAATGAATAGTCACTGAAATGCACAGGAGCCCTGAAAATATTTACTAGATGATTTTAGGATTTGATTTTGCTTAGGACTAGAAAAATGATAACTCTATTTGTAATAGTGGTCATTACTTTCTCCTGCTATCTGAATGTTAATTATGACCCGATGCTCCGTTCCCTTTGTATTCCTGTTTATACCTTACATGTACCCGCTTAATGAAATGTTTAGAATGGAAAATGCCCACCTGCAATGAATTAGGAAATAAATAAATTTATGAAAATTAATGTGCAAATATTTTCTATGTTCCTACTGGATCATAGGAATGTCTTTAGCTCATGCTAAAAGGACTATCTGTTAAAGATTAGATGGATTTGTTAGCATGAGCTGAAAGTCATTTTGTATTTCTGGCAGCCATCTTGTTTGCCATGTGCAGCCACGTGCTCCCCATGTGCTCTGTCCTCCCTCGGTGTTGACTGCTCTTGTAATCTGCCTGGAAACTAACTATATTTAGCATCTTCCACCTTAGCACATGCTCAGAAGGGCTTAGCTAGTAGAATGCACCTGCTCATCTTGTAGAACTGTCAGGCTATTTTTGCTGCTGTATGGAGAAGTAACTCTCATCCCACTTTGTTGAGCAATCAGATCTTGCATGTCCATATTAGTCATTTTGCATGCTTACATGAGCCAGGACTGCTCCCTCTTATGCGGACTATGTAACCCTAAATATATAATAGGCCCCTGTTTTCTGTACTCCTTAGACTACCTCATTCGGTTGCTAAGGCTTGTGTGTCGTAGTCTCCCTCATTTGAGGTTAATAAATATGTTACTTTTATATTTTGGTACAAAAGGGGGTGGTGATGGACGGAGCATCTGAATCAATCAAACACTCACACCCAGTTAAAAGATCTGGGTTTAATCCATCACCGTTCTTTAGCCCACTCTGCCACCCCAGTTCAGACATGGCTATATGCAAATCAGTCTGACCCTGTGCCTCTGTGTGACGTAGTCTCCCTCATTTGAGGTTAATAAAGATGTTACTTTTATATTTCAACTTCGGTGCCAATTTCTTCTTTGTTGGTTTAAAAGGACCAAGTATCATTGGGACCCCTGAGAAGGTTTCTATGTTCTACAACAGGCCCGCACCTGAGCCCATATGTACCATGTATTGCAAGACTGGACACTGCATAAGTCGGTAGCACTACAGCACATAAAGGGTCATCTTGCAGTTCTTCCAGGGCTGAAGGCTAGTCTTTCTCTTCTGTCAAGACAACAATCCTCATCCTTAGTATTTCTAATTGAAAAAGCAGAACGTTTTTGATTTTCAAAACAACAAAAAATGCACCTATACCTGCAAGGAAAAACAACCAACTCCACATTGTACTCCTACTTTTCTCTCCCTAATGAAATGTATTCCTACTCTGATCTGATAAAACGCCTTGAGGGGCAGATTTACAAGCCCCTTGTTCCTCATTTACACCGCCGTTGCGTCACCATTGAGGTGGAGCGGTGGCGCAAATCCTACGCCATGGTGCGGGGTAATTACAACGTGACGCATCTGGGAGATGTGTCACGTTGTACAGCCCTGAGTCACATGTAGGCGTTCCTGCGCAGGCTGGGGCGTTCCGGCGCAGGAACTCCGCCTAAAAGTGGCTGAGTGAAATCTACAAGATTTCACTCAGTCACTTTTGGGCCCATGCTGTGTCAAAACCCTGCGCCTGCTTGAAGCAGGCGTAAGGATTGACGCAGCATTAACTAGATAGGGCCCCCAGAGCATTGCTGGAGCTGCTTCCCGCTTGAGACGCAACTCCAGCAATGCGCCACTTTTACAGCACAGATGCCCCATGGTGCACCGCATTGTAAATGCGGCGCTTCAATGGTGGCGGAGGCATGGCGCACAATAACTGGTGCATCTCTGCTTATATGCAAGGATGCGCCAGTTATTGTAAATATGACCCAGAGTGTGTAAGCAATACTACGCAAATATGAAAGCTAGAAGTATTCCCTCCAACAAAGGAGAAACGAAAAAAATGAATAAGTGAAAGAAACTTGAAAGTTATCATCACTCCCATATCTCCTTGTACTGCAAGGCTGAACACTGCATAAGCCGGTAGCACTACAGCACATAAAGGGTCATCTTGCAGTTCTTCCAGGGCTGAAGGCTAGTCTTTCTCTTCTGTCAAGACAACAATCCTTATCCTTAGCATTTCTAATTGAAAAAGCAGAACGTTTTTGATTCTCAAAACGACAAAAATGCACCCATACCTGCAAGGAAATACAACCAACTGCACATTTTACTCCTACTTTTCTCTCCCTAATGAAAAGTATTCCTACTATGATCTGATAAAACGCCTTGTGTGTGTAATCAATACTACGCAAATATGAAAGCTAGAAGTGCTCCCTCCAACAAAGGAGAAACGAAAAAAATGAAACAGTGAAAGAAACTTGAACGTTATCATCACTCTCATCCATGGGGAAACAGATATCAAGGCATACCACTAACTTAATAGCAAGGTATGATTGAAAGTGCCATTTAAAATTAAGATATTTTAAATGACAACATTGCTTTAAATAATACTTCTTAGGCATGGTTAGCAAACAGTTCCATTGTGTCCTACCTGATTAATTTCCTTGATTTTACTAACAATCATATCTTTATTTCTAAGGATTGATCTTTATTTTGATAGACCCTGGCTTTATTAATTAAAACATAAAACACCTCGTTTTATCGATTCATCTCTGAACGCCTCATTTAAAGACTATTCAATAAGTAAGCCGTTTACATTTCAGAAATGTCATGGCTGCCTCTTTTTTCAGTATACACATTTTCAATCCTTAGTGTTACTGCAATTTGCTAATGTCGAATCTAAAAACTGAGTTGAAAAGAAGGCATTACAAAACCCACGTAATATTTGCTATTAAATGTTTGCGATGAAAAGATATTTGCGACTGTGTAGTTTGTATAATCTTACTCCATATTTAAGATAGATTATACACCTAGTAAATGTTTGCATCATTGTGTTATTGGATTTGTATAATGCTTTTTAATATGGTCAACCATTTTATATGGTACTGGGATTTCTATCGAGTTGTTATTTATGGTCCTTTGGTTGGATTTTTGAATGTCTAATTTAGTTATGGTTTGTGCTGGATAACATTAAGTTAAATAAGCTTGATCTTGCTAAGGATCTTTATAGTGTTTATGTCTGCAAAGGTATTTGCTGAATCTGGATCAGTTGTCTTTTGCCTGTCCTTTAAGAATTTCTTTCTAGACAGCATTGCTACCTTGATGAAGAGAATGAAAGCTATGGGGGTCTGTCTATGATACTCTTTTAGAGAGAGGGTGACTATAATGTCAAAGGAGTAGTGTGTGTGTTTGTGTGTGTGGTGTGTATTGATGGATGGGAGACGTTGGGTGCCTGTATTATGCATTTAAGTTGTCAGTTCGGTGGGTGCCTATTGAGAGGTCAGTCATTTGGGTACTAATTGAATTATTTTGTGATATGTCTTGGATTTAAGTGATGTTTATGGCATAGTGATAGCCCCCTACATGGCTAATCTTGGATGGCCTTTTACGAAGATGGGGTCAGAAGAAACACGTTTTGGCAGGCTGCTGTTTAGAGACGGAGAGAAAGGATTTATATGATGAGTGAGTTAAGGAGTGAGTGTCTGTTTGTCTGTCTTGTTATTGATTCTTCTCATATATGTAGATAGCTCTTTCACACTCCCAATGTCTGCACTAAGATCACTGATGGCATCCTTCCCCTGATCCTTAGTCTGCCTGTGGTCTTATAAACTGAAGAAAGGGTTGCTCTGATTCAGAGCTAGGGTTGACAGGTAGACCCCACTTAATTTGTCTTAGATGATTTGGCTTCTGGAAGGGAAGTGACAGACTCCTTGGAGGGGTGCTCTTCAGAACTATCCACTGACACTGACAGCATGGCGAGATGGTCAAGCTTTCAGAATACAGGACCTCATCCTTGTTCGTCTAGATGGCAGATGTTGTCAAACATTGTTGTCCTGATGACCATTGGGCCAGAAGAAAGTAAGGGGCTACATTTGGAAATGTGTGGATGAAAAAGGTAAGGGTGTATGCAGAGCATACACCCTTACCTTTTTCACTCTAGATTGCTATGTTTTAGAAATTGGGTAACCTGGGTGTGAGCCCTGGTGAAGCAGAAACAATAATCCTAGTCAGTGTAAGGCACAAGCAAACACCAAATTAACTTGTGCTCATCCCCTGGTAGCTTGGCACAGAGCAGTCAGGCGTAACTTAGAGGCAATGTGTAAAGTATTTGTGCAATGCTTCAAACAGAAAAAACACTTCAAACAGTAGAACAATGAAAAAGAAACCCCATAACAATAAAGAGGAATTTAAAAAATAAAAGAATACAAAATGGCAAACATTCAATTGGTAGAACTGGAGTCATGATTTTTTAAAGAATATAGTGAAAATGAGCATATAAAATCATAAAGTGCCAGCCGTGACTTTCTGGTCACGTTGGACTCGGCCAAAGTTAAAAGTTCAGGCCAACTTTGATGGAGCGCGGGACGGATACAGTCCAAGATTAGTCCTCCTCAAGCTTTGTGCTAAGAGTCCCGTTCATGTTGAAGAGGGTTGCAAAGAAAGCGCCATGGCTGAGGGAGCAGGAGCTTTGCATTGACTGTCCCCCATGGGCCCTTGATGCTCAGTACCAAAGAATCCATCTGGCGGATGCTCGTGCTGAATTTCGGTGAAAGTGGCATAGTCTCTGTGCGAACTGGCCCGTGCACCATCGCAAAGAGCCCAAAAGCTTGATTGTAAGAGCCCATAGGCCAAACCTAGGGTCCAAAATTTGAGGGGCTTCACTTAGAGGTCAGGAACTTGCTGCAGCTGGGTCCAGGACCTGGCTAGGGAACCTTTTTATATCCCTGAAACTCAGACGAGAAGGCCAGCAGACTAGTCCATTGAGTCACTTTGGGGCCCTGGGTTCAAGATGAGCTTGCAAGTCCAGTTCTTCTACCCCAGGCAATAAGGCAGCAGGCAGCAGGTCAGCAAAGCAGGGCAGCAGATCCTTATAGAGCAGAGGTTCCCCAAAGTGGCAGTCCTTGTAGCAGCACAGCAGTCCTTCTTCCTGGCAGAGTATCCACAATTCCAGAAGTGTCCTAAAGAGTTGGGGTCTGTGGTCCTTCTTTTATACACCGCTGAACCTTTGAAGTGGGGAGAATTTTTTAGAGGTTTGCCTTTGAAGTGCACACTTGGCCTGTCTTTAATAAGCCTGAACTCTCGACTAACTACAGGGAGTATGCAGTTCTTAGCATAAAGACAGGACACATATTTCAGTGTAAGTTGGACTGAGCTCAGCTCCTCCTACCCATCCTGAAAGTGATGGCCCATTCAGTAAATCATTGAAAAAATACTTTATTCGATTTCTTGACCATCAAAGTTGACAAAATAAAACATCCGTAAAAACATACATGAGAACACACATCATTTAAATGAGGCAGAAACTTTGAGTTCTTGAATGTTGAATTAGCGCAGTGGACAACCCCTTTGTTATTACTCGGGGAATTTAACATCCATGGGGACTCTCAAATGTGGGGTGTCCACTTTAAGGACTATTATGGTCATAAGCCAAAGGTATTCAGGACTCTACGCCAGCTACTATTGCAACATGGTCTTGTCGACGGATGGTCGACGCTGAATCCTGAAAATCCAGGATACACTTTTTTTCTTCCCCACACTCCAAATTTGTCAGGTTAAAAAAAAAAAAGAAAGAGAACACACATCATCATTCTTCATCATTCTAACACAAAAAATATGGTAAAACACTGTAAGGTTCTCATTTTGCTTAACACAAAACGTCTTAATTATGAGGTGTCTTTATCTATCTCACTATTAAGAAAAATTCACTAGATATACACATGATCCCATTAATAATGATTATATAATACACTGTTCCCCAATAAATAAACAGTACATGAAAAACAAATGTGATTAGATTGCAAATATAAACAGAAAATATTCCTACTAAAATTCATTATCTTAAACATTAAAAGAGCAGGCTTATTACCATTTTTCCTTTTTTAGTATGAGCATGTTGCAGACTGTCCTCTGCTTTGCGCATGTTACTATAAAAACTTATTTTGCTTTGTGCCACACTGTTCTTTCACACATAACTTGCTGTTGTTTCCTGGGATTTAGTCTGCACACTGTAGACAAGGCTCAAACAATAATGCCCCTTTTTGTTTTGTTCTGGTCAGGCCTCAGTACCTAGACAAAACACAGAAATGCAGCTGTTGTTTGGGAACACATACCTTATCATATAGCTATGTACAGAATAGGTAACAACACACTTGGAGAGGGATCTATCCATGGCAGAGATCATGATAGCACCTGAGATGTAGAAATTTCATCTTTGCATGATGAGGGAGGGGGTCTACTGCCAACACCCAGAAATCTTCTGATCTATAATCACTTTGCTTCTGTAGAATCGGAGGGGGTTCAGTTACCCTGTCATCTATGACAGGACATTTTATGATTTATGGACAACTTACTATGCTGCCCATATTTGTGTTAGCCATTTTCTTCCTCGTTGTGGCATGTGTGCTGCATACTAGATCACATTAGTTGAAATAAATGTTTTAATCTTTTCTCATGTCTCAGTCAGATCTTATTGTGGACTAGTACGAGTGTGAGAGTGAAAAGCGTGTGTCCTGTAACTGAAATTCCTGAGAGGGTCAGGAGTGTTATGTTCTGGGGTGTCTAATCTCCTTTTCCTCTGGAGTGAGTAGGAGGGCAAGTGAGATGTATAGCATGTCGGTCCCGGGCTCATGGGTATTCAGGTGGTAGGATGAGTCATTCCCTGCCTACTAAGGTTATATGTTCCCAAGCATAGTTATGTGTCTCTGCAGAATCCCTGCAACAAAAGTAATACCAAAGTGCATAGTGCATGAATAATTCACTCATGACTGACTTGCTACATCATCGTCTAGTCTCATGAAACCCTGCTAAATTCTGATCATAACAGAATTAACAAGCCATATTACTCACATGCTATTGCATGAGAATTAAACAATACTTGATGGGCTCTAAATGCATATGCTTCATCTTCAATATTGGTTAATAAAGGGTAAGACATAGCACATAGAGCAGATGATACAATTAGTTGGGAAAACAAAGGACGCTTACTGTATATCAAATTGGTACAGATATAGGTGGTTTCTATATTTTCTCATGTTTAAGCCAAACAATAAAGAGAAATCGAATCCCTGACAATAAAACAGAATCTGTTTTATCAGTCATCAGAATTCACTTCACTTCTGTGCAATGAATGGCCCCCACAATCAGACAGCTCGGGCTGAACAACTGTCTTGAGCATACCATAGTACCCTAGGCAAACAAACATGATATGTTCTATTGACTCCGGGTCCATGCAGCAGACTGAGCAAATAACAGAAACCTTGTCTTTACACCAATTTCTACTAAATTATCTTAAGGGTAGACAGCCTAATCTGAATCTTACATACAAGCTTTTGGCCAAGGGTGAAGTGATCTATCCATATAATATTTAAAAGCTGGAGTTGGTTTGGGGAAGGCCCATCCAGTCTCACCTAAGCTCTCATTGTGTGTGGCTTTCTTGGAGGAATACATAAAGCCCAACTGTCACCCACTTCCAGTCATCTGATCGAGAGACAGGCTGCAGGCGCGAAATGGCTAAGGCAAGAACATGCCACCATTCTAAAAGTGCAAAAAGAACAATTGATTGACAGCATGCAGAACAATGTCATACATTCACCCCAGTACAGAGATCTGGGCTTAAATCCATGATTTTTTTGCCCCCCATGCCATTCTAGTTTGAACCCAGCCATATGCAAAATGGGATCAATTCAGCCAGAACTGCCAGACCAGGTCCTCACTGGACTGGAAACAGGCATCCTTGGACCGGTTTCAGGGTTTCACCCCTCATCAGCCAGGGTAGCTTGACTCCAATGGCATGAGGAGCACAAGACCTACGGCTGGGCATACCCCCCCACTCAAGAAGAACAATTGATGGACAGAATGCAGAACAATGTCATATATTCAACCTGTATAGAGATCTAGGCCTAAATCTTCTGTTTATTTGCTCCCTATGCTATTCCAATTTGAGCCCAGCCAAATACATATCAGTCTTGACCCTATGCCCAATGGGAGCAGCCTCGCTCGTCCATCAATTGTGTATCTTTTAACATTCTAAAAGTAGCATTTTCAGAATTGTAATTTAAAATCCGACTTCACCATGTTAGGTTTTTATATTAGATTCCAGAGCCACCAACATGAAACAGTTACCTTTTACCATTTAGAAATTACACTCACAAAATGTAATAAGGTAATTCCAATGTTATTCTAAAGAAGAGGTAGGCGTCTCAGTAGTAAAAAACATTTTTAAGAGTTTTTCACTACCAGTGAATCTTAGAAGTGCATGTCCAGCTTTTTATATACGCTGCACTCTGCCCTTGGAGCTGTCCAAGGCCTACCATAGAAGTGACTCATTTGTATTAAAAAGAAGGTTTGTCAGTGGCAAAAGGTTTATTTTGCCAGGTTGGAATATCAGTTCAAAGTGCACACACAGGCTCTGCAATGGCAGACTTGAGACATGTGTATAGTGCTACGTATGTGGGTTGCATAAACAGTGCGGCAGGTCCACAAGTAGCATTTAATTTACAGGCCCTGGGGACATGAGGTGCACTTTACTAGGGACCTACAAGTAAATTAAATATGCCAATTGGATATAGGCCAATGTTGCCATTTTTAAAGCAGCAAGCACAAACACTAGTTAGCAGTGGTAAAGTCAGCAAAAACGAAAGTTCTAAAGGCCAAAAGGTTATGGGAAAAACTTGCCTATGATGCCAGATCTAACATGATGGAAGAACAAGAAATGTTGAGAGTACAGTGTATTCGTTGGAGAGTAGAGGATGGCAGGAGTGCCTCTAGGATGAAGTACAGGACTTTTTCAGAGTATAAGTAGGGAATGACAGTGAATGAATGATCAATTGCAGTGTGCCTCAGTGGTATTGTGCAGAAAGGAAATGTAGACAGAAGTGCCATCAGTAAGGAGCTCAGAAGGGTGCTTCAAATTAAAAGGTAAATAGAACCGCTGTACTTTTCCCCGACTCTCCAAATCCAAAAAGAGATATGCTTCCTTGCATTTGCTTCATTGCAGCCTGAGACACCAGTCAGTTGCATTTGAGCATTATAAATATTGGAAGCAATATATTTGTCACATTTCTGGAGGCAAGGCTTGCATTAGTGGAGGGATTTTGTGATATCATGCAGATGTTTCTGGAATTGCAAATATAGCATACGTTGTTTGAATGTAGAAAACTGAGGAAACTGTAGCATGTAGCCCATCAGAACCAGTGTTGAGGAGTATGTTTTCCCCCACTGAAGTGGAGTGGTCCTCCTGAAGTAGCACCAAGAAGTTTGGTGGATCCCTGGGGAAGTAAATGGGATTAGCTGGAATCTGTTGAGTCCAGTAGGATGGGTTTGCTTTGCCTCTGAAGCACCTTCTCTTAAACTATTGCAGAGAATGAAGAAACACCTGGAGCGGCTTGGAAAGACAGAGCTCCTTTGACTTGGAAAAGTGTGAAAGGCCTTCCTTGTAATATTGACAGTCTCACTTTGCCTTTATCCATTGCTTTAACCACAACAAAGTTTTACTACTGGAGGACCTGATGAGAGGAATTATCAAGCAAGTCATCTCATTAAATAGTAAGACAATGAGTTTCGCTGTTGGCTATTTATTGCAAAATAAAGACTTGAGTCATGGTTGCTAATGTATGGACAGGCCAGCTCAAAGCACTGTCAAAGTAATCCCAAAATATTTCAGTTTCTGCTCAGATATTTATTAACACAAGTTAGACATAAACCTATACTCTTTCTGGGCATAGTCTGGGATAAAAGATGACTAACAGTCTATTCACTTTTACTACTAATCTAGCGCATGTCTGGCAGTGATGGTGTTGGCAATGGACCGCCACCAAGACAGGCTGTTTGACTTGTACGTATTTTTCCTTTATGGAATGTCAAGGGCAATCATTGCACATTCCATTTCGTTCTAGACCCAGAGTGGTAGGGAAGATGATGGAAATCACAAATTCTGGGCTTGGTTCGTCAACCTCTGGTGTAAAAACCGGCTTCCAAAATTATGCTTCTGGATAACCGACGTAATGAGCAGATGAAGTAGCGGTCTGTGCCTTTCAGTGTATTCACTTTTGCCTGTGCCTCTTCCATGTTAATTGTGATCTGAAGGTCTCCAGCGTCTACACTAGTATTAGTAGCACTTTATTCTGTGATTTCTTAAAATCTTTACAATGCCATCAAGGAGCCAAAAACGCACACGGAATAAAATATACCAATAAAATCATAGCCCATGGCGTCTCTGTTAAAAACAAATAACTTAAAAGGCAAAGATCCATTTAAAACCCAGCAGAAATGGGCATATTTAGATGCAATGTAAAGAGCAGGCATAGAGTTCAAAGTGCTGTATCTCAAGTTTTATTGGCTTATCAAATCACTCAAAACATAGCTCAACAAAGACCAGCAGCCTAAGTCACAAAACGTCAATTGATCTACATGAGGACATTAAAATGGTACATCACAAGGAATTTAAAACATATCATAAATAGATATTTCAGATATGATTTAAAAGTACATGATGCCAAGTTGTCAAAGTGTATCTAATAACTCAAGACAGAGCCTGACAAGGACAAGTAGCATGTGTAACAGAGGTGCAAACTTGCTAAGGTGATACTTGCCGATCCAGCATTTGTTTTGTGTTTATTTATTTAATACTATGTTTATAAAAACAGTCACAATATTTTACAATTATTACAAAATAAATGTGTTTGCATTAAGATACATCGCCTTTGTCAATCATCCCTGCACATTTTATTATAACTAATATTAGTTAATAAGACATGTTTAAAATTAAATAATTTTTTAAATAATTTGTTTTGTAACGTGCGCAAGTTGATATTGCAAGAATACAAGATAATATAGTGTTCTTCTTCGCAGCATGTTGTTATAACATTTCCTTCGATTCTAACCAATCATAATCATCTCGATTGTTATAAATTGACATGTGGCATGATCTAACAATTATAAGCAAGTGTTTCTTTCAGAGTGCTAGGTGCCAAGTTGTCAGACCAGTCATTAACATGCAACACGCAAGTTAAGGCCATTGACTAAAGTGTCACATGCTAGTTCAGAAATTGATAGTAAACCAGCATTACTTTCAAGGTGCAAGGTGCCATATTGGGTGGCTACATCAAATAACTCATGGTTGTAGGACCAAATTATAAGCCAGCATTTCTTTCAGAGCCTGGTGCTGGACTTGTGGGCCAACATAAACATGCATAACCTTCAAAGTGAAAAGTGCCAACTTGTCTAGACTTATCAAGTGACACAAGACCCTGCCCAGCTAAGATCAGCCGCTTGCAAGACAGAGGTGTAAATTCGTTAGAGAGTGTGCCATGTGCTAATTTGAAAGTGATCGTAACCTGATATTTCTCCATGGTGCAAAGGTGCCAAGACGTCAGGCCATACTAAATAACTCAGGACAGTGGGATCATTTGCAAGGTAGACGTCCCCAGGGGTGGACAAGCGTCTCGCAACAGCCTTCCATCAGCAGCAACACATGTGCCTATCCATGCTAGTTTCATAGGGACTTCAGATGTATAGATGTGTGTCATTGCCTCTTTACATATTCTTATACCAAGTTGTAGGAAAGTTGCCCTTAGATAAAGCCGCCTCTGAAGGAGCAGTGCTGGGCAGCAACATGTGATGTGTGCCACCGATTCCGAGAGATATGGGCACAGCCTGCAATTGCCCTGACCTGGGTAGTATTACTTCCAGTGGAACCTGTATTCTCATTTTTTAGGGCTTGTATTCCCAAGGCTGCTTTCAGATGTGGCTGCCATTTAGTGGATTCATGTGATGTGTGGAGCCCAACTGCTCTCGAGATGTTTCTGATTTTATTTATGTCCTGTTCCCTTGATATAAACTTGTCCTGCTCTTTTCTGCCATCCTGGAATCATGAAAAGGCTCCATTTTGCACCCAGTTCATAAAAAAGGGGCCAACACCTCACCTACAACCTAAAGGTTAATTTCTCTACTAGACATTAATGACAAGGCCTTTGAGAAGGTGCTCCTACATGAGCTGGAGTACTGGATCAATGAAAACAA
Source organism: Lissotriton vulgaris (assembly GCF_964263255.1). NCBI lineage: Eukaryota > Metazoa > Chordata > Amphibia > Caudata > Salamandridae > Lissotriton > Lissotriton vulgaris. Next base: position 1,381,216,066 of record NC_141693.1, on the reverse strand, counting down.
CATCATCCTAAGCTATCAGGCGGGGTCCGGGCTGAACTTCTCTACTATGGACAATTAGATAGCTCTTTCCTACTGTGAAGCCAAGGTGATTGATAAAGTCACACCCCCGATGTATGCCTGCACCATAGATTATGGCCCTGCATTCAATGGAATTCCACAGAACATCCCCTCGACCAAACATGGGGGTAGGAAAATACCAAGGCAACTCCTGATGGCATTATACACTGAAACTTGGCCCGGAGCTCTATCTTTCTGGATCTCTTCAGGATGCTTATTGTCTCCAAACGGAGACTGCATTTGGGTTTTCATCCAGGACTGATATATGAACAACCCATTTGTCGGCTGGAACAGCGTTCTCCTTCCCAGTGGTTGTACTTGCCAGACTGTTGATGCAGCCCCACAATTCCCCGGACTTCTAGGTGCTAGCAGTAAGTATATGTATTTCCACTCCTCCTCTAGATGTTTGTGCGTGTGTTCCCAGACTAACTTTTTATGTTTTTTCCTTGTGTCTTTTAGCTTGCTTTCCATATTTGGGCTCATCCCTCTTCTATGAAGGAGCACTGCTAGGCAGCACATTCTTTTGCTCTCCTTGAACTCTTTGTTCACAAAATTAGGAGAGGGCCTTTCTCTTTTAGTCATACGATGTTGGATGTTGTGCTTATAAGATGTTAGGGCTGCGTGCAGCTTTGTAACTATTTTCCTCCAATGCTTCTCATGAGGTTCAATTTGTGTTTCAAACTGGGTCAATGAAAGCTGATTTCCATCATAAATACCTGGCTTTGCAAACCGGGCCCAATTTGACTCTTTTTGTTGGTGGGCTGACATTATTTGGTAGTGATTGGTAAGCCAGATTGCGCCTCCTGTGTGTCATTGAGCTCACATTAACCAATATAGATAATGGATGGTGGTCACCTTTAGTTCTATTTTGGACTTGGTATCTTTCACATCTGCTTAGGAAGTACTTGCTTTAGAAGATGTAGTCCAATGTCCACTTGTTTTAGAAGGTGGGCTTTGGCTTAGCCTTAACAGTGCCATTTTGGTCGGCCAAGCCTAACTCATACTCACTAATGCAAGTTTCTAATATATTGCAGGAACGATCCTTGCAGTTTTGGCCTGGTTGACACGTGTGCTAATGCACTCATGTCCTGGATGATCATAGAGGGACGTTTTTTGTCAGATCAGTGATATTCCTGGCCTTCTCAATTTTCACATCCCGGTGCCTTCATTTTGGGGTCCACAGCCTGTGAGTAGGTCTTTGGCTGAGCTCTGTGCACCATATGGTATGTAGTCTGGGTGTTTTCTTTTTTTGGTTGTGCATCTGGGAGAGCGGTCTGTCCAGAGTTTGACAGTGTCGTAATACTTTCTGGAATATGTATGGTTTGTTTATCTTCAAGAGGCTGTTTAGATGGTTACGGTGTTGTTGTTTTTTTTGGTTGGAAGATTCGGTAGGGTCTAGTCCCTCTGCACTACTGTTGTTACCCTGCCCTCTCCCGGTCACTGGAGAATTTAGCGCATGTGGTTGAGTAGGTGTTTCTTTTTGTCCATTGTAAATGGACCTTTTCTATCTTTGACTGTTTTTCAAGGATTTGTGCAAATTTCTCTTTTGTCATTGTGAAAGAGGTTCTTGGAGGCTTTCTGTCAACGGGGGGCAAGGTGTGCTCACAACTTCTGGCGTGCTCTTTTACATAGTTACTTTTCAATGAGACATTGGCTGTGTCAGCAGGGCTAGCATTATTAAGTGCCTGCACCTCTTTTTGTAGCTGCCTAATTCCGCCAGTGTTTGAACGTATGGAAGCCTCTCATGTGCACATGCCAGTAGTTTCCTCATCCTCTATTCCCCCGAATTCAATTCGGGTGAAGATTTTTACACCTTGCATAATGCCCATCTGAGTATTTTTGCTATAATTTATTAGTGTGGATTATAGTTCCAGCTGTGTTGTTAGCTTGTCATTTATGGCATTGCCTGCTGCAGCATCTTCACGCTTGTGTTCGTTTGCCCTAGGATCTAAAATCCGATTAAGCATGTACAACTTCTTGTTGAGTGTCAATACGCCAAAAGTGAGCATTTGCATTACTTCCATTTAGATTTCTAGCTTGTGGGACTGCCAAGTGAGGGTCTTGACCGCAACCAATTGGGAGGAGTTTTGGAGGATTATGTTCCGGCAACTAAATTGTTTGCTGATTTACTGAGTGACCAAATCCCCACCGACCTTTAGAAGAGGAACACTAAATACTGGAGTAAAAGGAGAAATTAGTAAATGGACTGACCTTCTCAGGTTGGGTACGCCCAAAAGAAGCTAAGCTATGCTCCCTTTGCAATTCTCCAGAGTGAACAGTGTAAACTGACACTTTATCTCAAAACCATCATTAGGATCAGATATTTTCCCAACTTGCAACAACCCATAGCTCAATGCACAGAATGAGAGATGTTCTCAATCCAATGGAGAATTGTGATGTGGGAACACGCTCCTTTGTTGGGGAACTAAATTTAACACAATATTGAAGCAGAGTCTCTGGAGCTGAACAGGGTGTTGTTCTAAAAAGGTCACTGACACGTGGCACTTTAGCATCCCTTCCCTAGATATAAAAAATACAGATTCTGCACGAGATTGCTACCAGGAACAAGATAATTATGCAGCACAGAGTGCTGACTTCTTTTGAGGCTAATCGCAACTCTTTCACAGGACCAATAACAGTGATCTTCACATGAGACCGAGGACTCCTGTGAAATTTGTTTCACTACCTCATCTGAGGAATGTCACTATAGGTCAAAGTAGGCCGGTACATTTAATTCATAATACATTGGACTGGTACGACATGGATTACTCCCTAAAAAAACAGGAGCTGAAAAGAGCTTTGCGAGCAAGTATATACAACATGGAGATGCTGCTGAGGTTGTGCAAGGTACACTTAAAGATCTCATATTTGCAAAATTAGGCAAGCCTGTCTGAGGTCATGGGAATCAATTAAATCAGATGGGCGTGATAAAACGGCTAAATAATTTTAGGAACTTATTACATGGAGCATAAGAGGTAGACACAACTGTTCTGAATCTGGTGTGGGTACAAAAGAGAGTCAAAAGCGCATTAACATTTTATATCTACCTGCAGATAATAGTGCCACCAATCCTGACAATAGAATTTCTACATGCATGCCACTAGTTCTGTCTGTAGCTGGGGTGACATCTGTCATTGTATTTTAAAACAAATCATGGTCCTGAAAAAGTTTCTGTGGTCCCTGATTCAATTAGCTCCAAATCTCTTTAAGATTGATAAGGCTCGAGTTTAACCTGAGCTGTATTTTGAGCACATTTTCATTGTGCCCTGTTTTATTCTAGTCCTGACTTTGCAGCTCAAGAAAGCCTTTTTAAACAAAGGAGAAAGGGAGCACACTGCCTCACAACCTAGTACCCAGTTTTCTCAGAGTTATTTGGTAGATTTAGTGCATGGTAAATGATGAGCTGACGAGCTGTTTGATTTACCTACACTGAGTGGTAGAGAGATCTGAGAAGACTATGAGAAGCATTTCCAGCACCAGTAAAACAACTTGTTCATCGTTACTGAAGAAGGACAACACTCCTGAAGCACATGTCTAGGGATACACAGCTTTGGCTGCACCAACATTGGTGAAAATGATAGACTTTTACTGTGATGTGTTACCATACACTGCATTTACCATAATGCATCTGAGCGAACTGAGTGCTGAGACGTGAGGCAGTGTGCTCCCTTCCTCCTTTATGTGCCAAGTACTTACTGATGTTACTTTGGTTTCAGGATCACCTTTCCAGACAAAGGTTGATTGGATACCGACTGTTTATATTGAGAAGAGAAGGAGATGTGGCTCTGTAATTTGGGCTTGATGGGGCATATTAAACTGAACATTTAATTCCCTCTATGTATACTAAGTTAGACAAGTGGTCCTCTTGTCCAAATCTGGCCCTCCATATGATCGCTGTCCCCCAAAAATCTCATACCTGACGAGGTGGCTGCACAATTGATGCCCATTTTTAATGATGCATTCAGAACCAATGTCTTTCCAAAAGCTTGGAAATCTGCTTCAATCCTGTTGATGCTTAAGAAAGCCACAATGAATACGCTTGCCCCTAATAGATAAAGACCGATATCCAGGCTGCATTTTTCAGCTAAGATATTGGAAAAATAAATTAATCTTCAATTACCGTCCTTTCTGGACAGCAATGGCTGCTGGAAGATTCTCAATTTGGGTTCAGCAAGGGGCAATCCATGGAGTCTGCTCTCATTGTAGCTACAGAAATGGTCAGGGACGCAGTCATATATGGGAATAACACTTCCTTTTGAAATTCTTCCTGGAGGCTAGATGAATTGGGTTCTTTTCTGGTTCCTGCAAAAAAGGCGAACAATGTGAGAATCCTAATAGACAACAAACACATATTTACAGAGCAAGTTAATAAGGTAATTTCCACATCCTTCTTTGTCCCATGTATTATTAGGAAAATTGCACTGTTTCTACTTCCAAATTTACTGGAAACAGTGGTCATTTGCCTTGTATTGTTTGGGGTGGACTATTGAAATGGTCTTTATGTCAACTTACCTAATGCTCATCTCAAAAAAATGCAGATTTTACAGAATACAGCAGCAAGATTGCTGATAAAAAACCGGAGTTCCAGTCGGCTTCACAGGCTTTAGTGAGGCTTCATTGGCTTCCTTTTCATCGAAGGATTCAAAGCACTCTGCATCACCTTCAAACGCTTCAGGGAAAAAGCCCAGCCTTCTTTTTTAAGTTTAGAAAGCTTTATTGAGAGAAACATACCATGTAAAACATCAGTACAGAATCACTAGCAATAAGAGTAAAAACAAGTTGAAATAAACAATTTGAAGGTAAAATCAAGAAAATTCCCAAAAGGGAAATACGAAAACATACTCAGAGAAAATGCATTTTTAAAAGGTTTTGTAAAGAAGGGAAGAAGGGAGAAAAAGAGAGAGGGGTAGGGGAAAGAGAGAATAGAGAAAGAAAATGCAAACATGATATAAACTTTATGATAACAATATATAAGCAAAAATTAAAGTATACGTTTGGAAAGAAAATCAGTTAAAGGCAACCATAACAAATCCCTTTTTATCAAAAGGGGAGTAGTACTAGCAAAGGCACGATCAGGTCTATGGTGATGACAGATCAAATTCCACTAAGCATTGTAGGAAATTTGTGAAGTATCCTTCCAGTTCGTAGTAATCACCTGCAAGGAAATAGCTATAAACAGATCTATAAAATTACGAACATTGCTTGAAACATTCCAAATGGGGGGGAACCGCCAAGGAAAATGTGTGTAATATCAAAGGTGTAGGTAAAACCTAAAATATCGTTTAATTTAGACCAAAGTTGTTGCCAAAGGATTTTGACTAGCGGACAATGGGAAAACATATGAAAAAGATCACTATTTGCATGAGGACAGGACCAACACTGACTGGAATCCGAGGATTCAAATTTAAACAAATCAGATGGGGTCAGGAATAGACAATTATTAAAAAAATATAAAGTCTGTGTGGTACTGGCAGAGCGAGAGGCGGTTTGAATTTTGGACCAAATAGAATCCCAGATAAGGATGGAAAATTCTTGTGATAGATCTCTTTCCCATGCAAGCTCAGGTTTGGATTTGGGACGATCTGAGGTGGAACAGGAAAGAATCGTATAAATAACAGCAGCTTTGAGAGGGTTGGAGAGGAACCTATTGGAATGCAATCGGGTAGGGAATTGTGGTGTGATATGAGGGTGGTGAAAGTTGATTTGAGGGCAGAGTATTGGGAAGAGTACTTATTTGATAGATTGAAGTTGGTCTGAATAATGGTGAGATCTAACAGGGAACCACCAGCAAAGAGCGAATCCGCATAGATTATGCCTTTATCAATCCACTCCTTCCAAAAAAGGGCTTTGTTGTTGATTTTAAGGGATGGATTGTAACATAACGGAGTGAGAGAGTGGAAGCGTGACTGTGAGAGAAAGGAGCGAAATAAATAGAGTGCGAGCGCCCTAGAATGTTTGAAATAGGTGAAAGAAGTCTCTTGGGAGGTTGAGACAAACGAGTAGCGGTAAGCAATGAAAAAGGCGAGAGCTGAGCCATTTCAATGGCACTCCAGGCTGTGACAGGGAGAGGAGAGGAATCTTATAGAAAGGGCAAGATTTGCTTTAGGGTAAAGGAGGAATGGAAACGGGTAAGGTTGGGAAAGTTAACCCCTCCCAGATTCTTTGGTTGTTGGAGGCGAGATATAGAAATCCTGGATTTGTGATTATTCCATAAAAACCGAACAAGAATGCGATTAATGAGCTTAAAAAAATATGCGGGGAGAGAGATGAGAAGCATAGAAAGATAAAAATTAATAATAGGAAGAAGCATCATTTTGATTGTTGCCAGTCTCCCCCACCATGCTAAGAATAATGGAGACCAACAGTCAATAAGAGCGGAGAGGTTGGCGAGAATATCTTTATGATTAATTCTAATAGTGTCTTTAGTGTTATTCGCATAGAGAATACCCAAACATTTAATATGCTGTAGATTCCATTCAAAACCAGACCCCTGAAACATATGAGGAAGGCAACATTTGTTAAGGGGCAAAACTTCGGATTTATCAATATTCAATTTATATCCAGAGACAGTAGAGTATTCACTTAGTAGGGAGAAGAGAGCAGGTAGAGAAGTAGTGGGTTTAGAGATATAAAGTGAAATGTCATCAGCGTAAGCAGTGATTTTAATTTTAATGTTCTTATGTACAAAACCAGAGTATGAAGAAAAGGTTCTAAGTCTAAAATAAAAAGAAGAGGGGATCGGGGACAGCCCTGCCTAGTACCTCTATGGAGTGGAAAATAAGAAGATTGAGTGCCATTGACCCAAATAGTGGTAGATGGAGCAGAGTACAGTAAACGGATGAGTTTAATAATGTGAGCACCAAAACCATGCCAACGGAGGGCCCCAAACATAAAATCCCAGCTAACCTTATCAAAAGCTTTTTCAGCATCAAGGGTAATAGCCGCGATAGCAGAGGACATTTTAGAGGCAAGGTGAATAATGTTTAGAAGAGTCAGAGAATTGTCAGTGATGGATCTACCCTTGACAAAACCAGATTGATAAATATTGACTAAGTCAGGAACAAGAACATTGATCCGGAAGGCTAAGATTTTGCGTAGATTTTGCAATCGGTATTGATCAGGGAAATGGGCCGGTAGTTTTTACACAGTGATGGATCTTTATTCTTTCTTAGGAAGTAACATAGCTTGTGAAAAGAGCCTTTGGATTCTCCGATGGACAGGAAATTAGTAATCAAGGAGGAGAGATGTGGAATTAAAACAGTCTTGTAATGAAAATGGAAACGGACAGTGAAACCATCCTGGCCTAGGGATTTATCTTTAGGTAAGAGAGTAATGGCCTGAAGAATCTCTGTGTCGGAAATTTGGGCATCTATCGAGGAGAAATCAAGATCAGAGTTCAAAGATTTGGGAATGGACTGAAAAAATGAATCAATTTGAGAAGAAGACGGAGTAGATTCAAGTGTATACAAGGAAGAATAATACTGAACAAAACAATCAAGGATCTTATCATCGAAAGAATTACGATCCCCATTAACATCAGTTATGACTACAATTATGGATATCTGTTTCTTAATCTTAAGATAGTTAGCAAGAGATTTGCCAGCTTTATTATGCCCACCATACATTTTGGAATTGAATTTAAGAAGGTTGTTACAAGCTGCATCCCAAGAATGTTTGTTAAATTAAATTTTGGCTTTAACGAGAGAGGAAAGAGCATCAGCAGAATTGGAGGTATAAAAAAGATGTTCTAGTTCCTTAATTTGTTTGAGAATGTGGGGGGATTTAGAGAGGGTTTGTTTCTTCTTGCAAGAAACTAAATCAATAATATACACCCTAGCCGCTGTTTAAAGGCATCCCAGACAAGTGAAATTGAGAACACGAATTAAGATTATTGTAAAAAAATTCCTCCATAAAAAGATTAAATTGTTCAGTGAATTGAGAGTCTAGGAGAAGGGAATTGTTAAAACGCCAACGACGGGAACTGGGTGTGTGAGAGGGCGGGTCAATATCAAGGATAATGGGAGTGTGGTCTGAAATGAGGATAGAGGCTATTTCTGCATTAGTCATAAATTGTAGGGTGTGTTGAGTAAGGAAAATGTAATCTATGCGGGAGTGTGATGCGTGTACAGGAGAAAAAAGGTAAATTCCAGAGTATCAGGATAGGACAATCTCCAAGAATCTATGAGGCCTCTAGAGGATAAAGCTTTGAAGAAGGACTTTTGCATCTTATTACGGATAATTCTAGATTGGGAAAAGGATCCATCAATTGATTACAATCACCACCCACAATTAAATCAACAGATGCATGTGCGGAGAGAAGCATAGAAAAGTCATTCCAGGAGGATAGATCCACACCTTTAGGACCATACAAATTGCAAATGGAGAAATCAGTATTATTAACCTTGTTTGATGTTGTTGTTTGATGGCGCCCAGGTTAGGGGCTGTCTGAGTACGGTCTTTGAGTGGTTTGGATGTCATGGACTGAAGTGCAACTCCGACAAGTCGGAGTTGCTCTTCTTTGGCTGCACCTCCGAGCCAGACTGGAAACCCTGGTGGCCGCAGGACATGTCCCCTCCTGTCAGTGTGTCCTTGAAGGCCAAAAATCTGGGAGTCATTATCGACAGTGATCTATCTTTCGGACCACACATCTCTTGTCTAACCGGGAAATGCTTTGGCATCCTTCGGATGCTTCGTAAATTCCTTCCCCTAGTGTCCATCCAGCACAGGAAAATCATCGTCCAGGCGCTAGTGGGATCTAGGCTGGACTATGCAAATGTTTTATTTCTTGGACTTCCTAAATATCTGGTTGGACGCTTACAAATTGTCCAGAACTCAGCGGCCCGAGCCATTTTTGGTCTCCCAAGAAGGGCCGGAGCTGCTGATCTTCTTTCAACTCTACATTAGCTACCCATCGCCAAAAGGATCCTTTTTAAAACCTTGACCACGACCTTTAAGGCCTTACATGGCATAGACCCTAAATACATTGCAAAACGACTTTCTTGGTACCAGCCCTCTAGGTCCCTTAGATCTTCCTCCTTATCCAAAATGACCGTTCCTATCATCAAGCGCGCCAGAGCAGGAGGCCGGTCCTTTCGCTATTTAGCTCCCCGTGCCTGGAATGACCTTCCGATTTCCTTAAGACAGGTTTCCAGCCTTCTCTCCTTCCGAAAGGCCCTCAAAACATGGCTTTTCCCTTAACTGGCTTTTTTCTGTTTTTATGTCCCCTTCAGTTGTTATGTTGCTCCCTTTTGGTGGGTACCTTCGTTAAAGCGCTGGGATGCTCCGTGGAGTGGCCGTGCGCTATAGAAGCACAAAATTAACATAACATAACATAACATACAAGAACAACCATCTTCCATTAGTATCTGAGTACTCATTCTTTAACTGGGTAGATACGACTTGTGAATCAAAATAATAACACCATTTTTGTTGCCAACTGAGGGGGAGCAGAAAATATCGCCCACCCATTGTTAGCATAGAGAAGACAACTCTTTCAAGGAAAGGTGAGTTTCTTGCAACAGAGCAACCTGACATTTCAATCTAGCTAAATGGGGCAGGACTCTTTGTTTCTTCATCGGATTACGGAGTCCTTTAACATTCCAGGAAATGACACGAAGACCAATCATCTCTGGAAATCAAGGGAGAGTAGGCCAGAAGATAGGAAAAAAGGAGTATAGCCTGATAGGGATACACAAGAGAAAAAATATAGAGAAGAAATAAGAAGGAACATTTGAAAGATGACAGCAAATGAAACTGTGGGAACAATAACCACCAAGAGAAAACTAGAGAAAAGAGCGAATTGTGAAAAAGTTGAAAATGCAAAGAGGATACAAAATATGAATAACAAAAGAGGCAAGATGTACTAAAGAATGCCATGGAAACGAAGGACAAGACAGCCGCACTGACCAACAAGGGAAGAGAGGAAAAAATTAATGTGATCACAACATCAATTACATAGGAAAGAAAAAAAAAAGGAATACCAGAAGTGACAAAGGAAGACAAGTGGGGAGGAAGGGAAGCTTCTCAAATGTAGGATTCAAACATCAGGGCAGCACAGAGAATGGATTGGACAACGAGAACTACAAGATAAGGATCTGTTCAACAAAAAAGAGAAAAATACGAAAACAGAATTACCACCAGGGACAAAATACTGAATAAGATAAGACTACAAACATGGACACATACAAATTAGGGTTTGCTAAACTCCATGGATTACTCCTTATGAGTATGGATGAACCTCCGAAGGTTCGCCGGATCATCACAACTGTAAGTTCTTTCTTTGCAAGTCACTTTGAAAAAGCAGGGATGGATAAGGCCATATCGAGCGTTCATAGATCTGAGGGTGGGCCTTAAGTCCAGAAACTCCTTCCGTCGCGCAGCAGTTGGTTGAGAGACATCCAGTGTGAAGAATACATTATGACCAGACCAAAGCAGTTGTTTATGCTGTTTAGCAGATTGAAGAACAGTCATGAGGTCGGAATAAAGGAGGAAGTAAGCAATAATGCCTCTGGGCTTTGAAGTGGAGGAAGAGTTATTTGGTCCAAGACGATAAGCCCTTTGAATATTGATATCTAGGTGCTTGGGGATGCAAGTAATAGGAAGGACTTGAGATTTCAAAAACGTGATGATATCAGACCCTTCTGAATTCTCCGGAACACCATAAATGTGCAGGTTGTTGCGTCGATTTCGATTTTCCAAATCCTCAGAGGTTTTCTTTAGCTGGTCAACCTCCTTGGTAAGACAGGCCACCCTATCTACATCTGGAGCATCACTGACTTTCTGTTCCACATCAGTTAATCTCTTATCCAGACTGGACCATTTATCATCGAGTCTCTGAAGAGCAGTAGTGGTGTCAGTCATGAAAGGGCATATGAGGTGTAGTTCCTCCATGATATCCTCCAATGTGAGAGGGAGTGGAGACTTTGATGGTGAAGGGGGGTCTTTTTTAAGGAATTTACCAGCAGCGACAGAGTCCTTATGTGTAGCAGAAGTAGCGCTATGAACCTTAGAGTTGTGTACTGGTTCCATTTTAAAGGCGACACCAATGGGATCAATAACGGCAAGAAAAAGAGTCAAAAGAGATCCACAAGCAAGTGAGACGGCAACAAAATAGCTTAGAAGGCAGCAGCCGTCAAAGTGAGGAGCCAATAAAAGTAGTTTAAAAATGAGGCGGAAAGTCAAATGAATATACGTCCAAGCAGCAAAAAATATATATATATCAGTACCTCTACTAATCTAGAGGAAAATTAAGAGCGCTTGGTAAAATACTCATGAGAAAATGAGGCCCATGACGCAGGTGTGCAGCTGAAGTAGTTTAAAATCACACAGTTAGAGAGACCTCATGAAGAGAGAAGGCTCAGCAAATAATTAAAAATGAAAAATTGCCAGCAGGAATGGCAATAAAAAGGCAAGCCATGATGCAAAGCAGCAAAAAGAGAGAAAAAGGGAAGAAAAAAAACGCTGCGTGAGGAGAAGAAAACAAATAAAAATGGCGGCCGTCATCCTATACAAAGCCAACCATCGAAATTTCAAGTACAAAACTGCATATTGCGCCCTGCAAGAATACCCAGCTGAGGAGGGGTGCTTCCGCTAGGAGAATCCGCCATTTGCGTGAAGAAAAACTGCCGAAAATGAAGCCCTTCTTTAACGAGCGCTCCTAAACATCCTGGAGCCCAACAGGGAGCGGCCATCTTGCCTCGCCGAGTCGTGCGTCCCAAGGCTCAGCCTTCTTAAGAGAAAACCCCAGAAGGTATGTTCCTAACATGACTCTTACATCCAGCACAGCCAAGAATCTGGTGGTGCCTCCCTACTTCTCCTCATGGGGAGGTAGGAGGTTTTTGCTTTGCACAACTCAAAACTAGAAAAGGCCGGGTAGGCCTACGGCGGCGAACATGGCGGACGCAGCCTAAGCGAGCTCCGTCCCGCCGATCAGATATCCGGCGAGAATCCTGTGTCTCCCCAACCCTAAGATGCCCTAACCAGAGTTTTTAGGAGTCGGAACCAGCTGCGGTGCCCTGACTGCAATTTGGAAGCTGGAGTCGACTGCTGGACGGAGGTCCGAGTTCTGAGGTGGTGCGGCCTGCTGACTCGTGGAAAGCCGGGGCCTAGATTTTCAGGTCGCCGGGCGGAAGTGGGACGTGGCCGGCGTAGCAGAGGAGTAGTGGGCGGTCCGGCACCTCCGGTTCCCGAGCCACTGCAGCGTGCTTCATGACGCGGCGGGGGAGAGGCGCGGTGCCTGGCAGCACGGCTGACATACCCCAACCTCCAGTACTGACGAGGTGAGGTGGTGGCAGAGATGACACAAGCCCCACTCTGCGGTCATGTCGGACCGAAGGGACGCTGCGGGCCGGTGGGTACGGCGGAACACCTCTCCCCCCTACCCCCTACTGGACCATTGCTGATAGCTTTGGCGCTAAATACCAGGGAGGCGAGGAATTCCAGCTGGGGTTGGCCGCGGCGCTCAGATGGTACTTCATTCACGGTGTCCTACAAGACGGTGAGGTCAACACTACCCCGGCACCCACCATAGTGCACCTGCCGGCCTGGGACTTGAAGAGGGTGCAGGCCCAACGCGGTGCCATCGGCGCAAGGAGGCAAAATGGCGCAGGCAGCCACGCCATCTGGCCTAGGGGTGAACGCCCGCACCCCTGTCAATACTCCCACGACACCCTGGACTTGGTGCCTACATCCACAGACCACCATGACGAGGGATGGCAACAGTGGGCACACTTCGAAGCAAGACACAATAGACAAATTTACTGGGCCGACCGGGAGTGCAGGAGCAGCGGGGAGCCCCTCAGCGTCTGGCCATGATAACGCCGCCCTCATGGCGGCGATAACTCAGTTCAGGGATATGCTAGACGCAAAAATTGGGGCAGTTTGAGCCGACGTTACACTACTGCGCCAAGACTTGCCTAATGCGGTGGCTCGCATTACAGAAGCAGAGACGAGGATCACGGGAGTGGAAGACGATGTGGCGACCCTGAAAAAGATAGTGGCCAACATGGAGGGGATCCAGAAGGGCCTTGCCATACGGGCTGAGGATGCTGAAGGGCGTGCTCGTAGAAACAATCTACGCTTTGTGGGATTTCCGGAGGGCTGAGAGAATGGCGACATGGAGGCCTTCCTGACCCACTGGCTAGAGGGGTGGCTCCCTCCGGACTCTCTATCGCGCTGTTTTATCATAGAACGCGTGCACCGAGCGCTGATTCAAAAACCGCCGCCGGGAGCTCATCCCAGACCAGTTATAGTCAAGCTGCTTAACTATCACAACCGCGACACGATCCTGCGGCAAGCGTGCATGAAGGAGCCCCTGCTGTTTGAAAATCACAAGATTCAGATATTTCCGGACTACACCAGGCTGGTACAGCAGCAGCGCCAATCCTTCACTGAAGCCGAAGCGCGACTGCGGGGCCTAAATATTCAGTACGCTTTGCTTTACCCGGCCCGCCTACGAGTGGTTTTCCAAACCAAGACCCAATTCTTTAACACCCCGGAAGAAGTTTTTGCCTGGACTGACGAGACAGTCCAGATCAGAGTGCATACTCCCCCAGGTCAGGATTCGGACACATCCTCCACAACGGGGCCCACTCGGACCCACCGGCGGTCACGAAGCAGAAGCAATTGGAGATCCCGCACTAAGAAGAATCCTCTCTCGGAAAACAACGCTGCAGAAGCCGCTGAGGCTACTGACTCCTAAATTCCGACATCATAGCCTCCAAGGGATGTGGAGGACTTCAGATTGCGACCTGGTGTAGGGACTACACCCCTCCTGAACATGGACAACGTTTGCAGACTATTACTTGAGACTTCAGCTGAACAAGTAACTTTGTGGTTTGGGGGCGAGGGTTGGGGGACGACTTAGAGAGGGGGGACTTGGCCCCTCAGTTCGGAAGGGTAGTTAGTGGGGGGTTAGTTGTAATTGCGTGGGTAATTTTTGGGGATCCATTGGGATAGTGGTTCTCGGACCTCCCGTTGGGGGCCGGTGACCCTCTATACCGCGACAGGTACTTCAATGTTGCTGAGGTATGGGGTGGGGAGGAGGGGGTGTTTTGGGGGTAGTTGGGAGTGGGGGAGGAGAGGGAGGTGTGTTGCGGATGCAGTTGGGTGGGACAGGGGAGGGAGAGGGGTAGGGGTGCTGTTGGGGAAGTTGCTACTTTGAACACAGTGTCTGCGCGAGTTCGGCTGCAAAAATGTGTGTTTGTTGCTCCAAAAGCCCAGGATCTTGCTTTTCTCTACCATTGATAATGGCTGACGTCCAGGGAACAGGCCATCCACAGGCGTTATTGCGAGTGGTGAGCTGGAATGTCTGGGGGATGCTGGATAAAAAAAAAACGAGGGGCGGTGTTGCAGCTGGGGAAAAGGGAAAGGGCGGATGTTCTCCTCTTGCAGGAGATGCACCTCCAAGGCACTAAAAGCCTCAGCTTACAGAGGTATGGCTATCAACAAGTGTTTCATGCAGGCTTTGCGAGGAGGTCTCGAGGAGTAGCAGTCCTAGTGCATCGCAGACTCCCCTATGTACATGAGACGCAATGGATTGATGCCCATGGTGATTTGTGTTTGTTAAAGGTATGGTTGGGGATGAGCCGATGGTTTTTGGTAGCGTGTATGCCCCACCCCCATTGCAAGAGGCGCTCATTGAAAAGCTGTATGAGGTGTGGGCCGATATCCCAAATGTACTGGCGATCGTTGGTGCTGACTGGAATGATGTGATGGATGGACGAATGGATGGATACAGGCCCGGAGGAGGGCCCCCAGCAGATGCCCCCACGAAACTGAGCGGCATGGTGCAGGGAATGGGATGGATTGATTCGTGGAGATACCAGCATACTCTAGGTCGCGAATACTCCTATGTCTCCGCTGTGCACCGGTCCTTCTCTAGATTGGACTACTTCTTCATTCCTTCCCCCTGGATAGGGAGAGTAGCTTCCACGTCTATTCTACCATGTGGTATATCCGATCACTCTCCTGTGACACTAAACGTATGCTTAGATAAGAAGCGACAGCTCTTTAGATGGCGCCTGTCTATGTGGCACCTACAACAAGATAACTACCAGTCACATATTCTAGAGGCTATATCTCACTACTGGGATGACAATGATAGGCCCGGCACGGACACCGCCACCCGGTGGGAGGCCCTAAAACCCGTGATTGGGGGAGTCGACATTGCCTGGTGTGCGGGAGCCCGCAGGACCCACAGGAAGGACATACAGGAGGCAGCGGGGCGAATCCGGGATTTGGAGGGGGATACGGTTGATGCTGTTGGGCAGCTGCTGTTAGCACAGCAATCCTATACATCCCTGTTGCTGAACGAGGTGCGCCAACTGTGGTTGGCCACGCAGAGTAGAATCTATCAGTGGGGAGATAAATCCTGTACCATGCTCTACAGACTCTGCCAGAATACCTTCCGAGCACAGTCTCTGCCGGGGCTTCGCGACGAGCGGGGGGACCCTGTGACGGCCCCGGAGGATATTGCAGCCAGCTTTGCACAGTATTATGTGGCCCTGTATGCCCCCCAAGAGGTTCTCCCAGCGGAGGACGTGGACAAATTCTTGGCGGACCTTCCGCCGCGCGCGCTTTTGGACGAGGGTCACGACCGGCTGGAGCTCTCTTTATCATTGGAGGAGCTGGGTACGGCGCTTGGGGAGCTAAACACTGGGAAGGCCCGGGAAGTAGTGTGGCTCACTGGTTAGAGGCGGCAGACCTGAGAGCAGAGGACGGCCCGGGACCAGGGTTCGATTCCCGGCGCGGCAGGTTTCTGGACCAGGGTCAGCGGACTCGATAATTCTCTCGCCTCGGTGCCCACTCTGATCAGCGATCACACTCGGCAACTCTGGGCATTAGCTTGCCTCATCTTCACTAACGGCCCCACCAGACTGCCGGGGATGCCTGGTCTCACCCTGGAGATACCCATTAAGGGACCATCTCTCAGGGAAGCCAGGAAGGGTTTCGCAGCGGTCGAAGCGCCTTGGGACCCTACGGGTAAGTAGTGCGCTATATAAATGCGTATACGTACATACATACATGCCCCTGGACCTAACGGATTCCCATGTGAATTCATGAAAACCTTTCATCTCCAACTGGGGGTGCATTATAAGAAAGCATTGAAGGCGGCCAGGGAGCGTGGTCACCTTCCGGCGGACTGGCGACATGCCGAAATCGTGGTCTTCTGTAAGCCCGGGAGGCCCGCCTGAACACCATGCTTCATATAGGCCGATATCGCTCCTAAATTTCGAAGCAAAAATCTTGGCGAAAGCCCTGGCCAATCGTCTTCTCCCCTACGTAACAGATTTAGTTCATCCTGATCAGGCTGGATTTATGCCCCATAGGGCGACGAGACACAATATTCGTCTCGCTCAGGTGGGAGTGGAGGTGGCCCGGGCCGCCGGGATCCCGGCGGCGCTCCTTCTGGCCGACATAGGCAGAGCCTTTGACTCCCTAAGCTGGGTCTATCTCCGAGCGCTTCTGTCCCGCCTGAACCTTGGGCCTTGCTTCCTCTCATACCTACAATTACTGTACACAGACCTGACGGCGTCTGTGAGAGTGGCAGGAGTGGTGTCGGACCCCTTCTCCATCGGCAGGGGCACCAGACAGGGCTGTCCTCTCTCACCCCATCTATTTGCATTGGCCATGGAGCCACTAGCGGCGTGGGTGCAGATAGACTCACAGTTGCGGGGACTCGAGTCGGAGATGGGTCCGTCTGATCGCATCGCACTCTACGCCAACTATGTCCTCTTCTTTCTTACGGACATAAATAGGTCTGGGCCTAGAGTCCTTGAGATAATGCGTGTATTCGGGGAGATATCAGGCTTACACTTAAATGTGCGGAAATCCATGCTGTGGGTGCTGGGGGGACGTGAAAGGAGAGGACCCTAAGCATCCGCACTGCAGGAGGTGGCTGGCGGTATTAAATACCTAGGCGTCTTTTTGACTGATGTACCGGGAGTGGCTTGGGCTCGCAACGTGATGCCTGTTTGGCATCGCGTGCGCTCTGATATTAAAACATGGTCCAGAATGCCCCTGAACATTTACGGTCGTTCAGCAATATTAAAGATGGTGGCCCTCCCGCGCCTCTTGTATCAGCTGCAAAACCATCCATATCCCATAGCGCTGCAGTGGTTTCGACAAGTGAACTCGGCGTTAAGCCAGTTTCTCTGGGCTGGAGGAGCAGCGAGAGTGGCTCTTCGTACTTACTTTCTCTCCACGTATTGTGGGGGCCTAGCCACCTCAGACATTCTGTCCTACTACCAAGCATCTCAATTGCTGGTACTCAATGAATGGTGGTATGGGGACCGGGGCGACCCGGCCTATGCCCTCGAGCGATACATAATGGACCCGAACACGCTACACACTATCCTATATTCAGCGACCATCAGGAAGAGGCTTCCCGTGGTTACCCAGGTGATCTTCCGAGTGTGGCGCGGAGCTCTACACCACATGGGGTGGTGGAATAAATTGTCGAGAGAGACTCTGCTGTGGCAGAATGGACAACTACCGGCCCTGGCGTCCTTGAAGGGGTTTCGGGGCTGAGATGGCATCGGCATATCCGTGTTGGGGCACGTCATGAAAGGCACAACCCTCAAGTCGTTCCAAGCATTGAGTGAGGAATATGCCATGCCCCAAACCCAATTTTTTAAGTACCTGAAGCTGCGACAGGCCCTGTCCCCCTCCCTGGTAGGCTTGGACTCGTTGCCCGAATTCAGTCCCCTTGAGGCTAAGGTGTTTATGGGGGAACTAGAGGAAAAGAACATTTCTAACATATACCAGACTCTGGTCACACATTGCTCCTCTCCACTAGATAAATTGCATTCTGTGTGGGAGGAAGACATTGGGGCATTCGAGGAGGAAGACTGGCGGGAGGCCCTGGAAGCCCCGAGAGGAGCGGCAATAGCAGTGCGCTTACGTTTCATTCAATTCAAATACCTACACAGGGCCTAATATACCAGGGACCGTCTGTGGAGGGCTAGTTTGATTGCCTCTCCTGAGTGCTTGCGTGGTGCGAGCGGGCGGTGGGCATATTTATCCACACGGTATGGTCGTGCGAGAAGTTTTCGAGGTTCTGGATGGGTGTATGGAATTGCTTGTCTGAGGTGCTGGGCTGGGACCTTCCTCGCTCGCCGCAGCTGGGCCTTCTGCATATCATGGAACAGGTTGGAGGAAACATATATAAACGCCATCTACTAGTCCTGGGCCTTACAGTGGCCAAAAGAGATATTGCCCGGCCTGGAAGGACCCCAGGGCCCCTTTGCTGGAAGTGTGGAAGAGGGGGTTGGACATTTGTATGGGGCTGGAGCGTCCAGTGTTCGAGGCCAGGGGCTGCCCCCGGAAACACTTTAAGATATGGAAGCGATGGGCGGACTATAGAGGGCTGTGGCTGGAATCGCCTACGCAACAGGACGTTGATGCGAACACTTACTAGTTGAGCCTGGGTGAAGAAGAGTACACACTGTTAGTGATTTTATAACCTTTGCTTTTGGACTATGTGGACACTGTGCGGGGAGGGGGGTTGGAACCGGGAAGGAGGGTAGGGGGTGGAAGTTGGGAGGGCTGCTTTATTTCTAAACGTTGATTGAACTGACTGTATGCAATGACTTATTATTTGCTCACTGGTCCTTCGATGTATTGAGGGACAGTGTCCCATATGCAATTTGTCAACAAAATAAAATTTGTTCTGAAAAAAAAACTAGAAAAGGCCTCCTTTGGAAATAAAATCTGCCTCCTCTCTCTGGAGTTTTTACTAGCTTTTAAAAACTTAGCTTTTCACTAAATCCTAACTCTGTTCTCTATGTAATCTTTACTTGTTAGATCCGGGAGACCTCTGAGTATTTGTTTGCCCTTCACAAAATTCAAATCAAATTCAAATCAAGTCATTATGAGTGGTATTAACACGGATGACAATTTCCTGTATACCAGATGAAGTTGGCTGATTTCTTCTTGATTTTCTGTTCATGAAGAAAGACCTAATTCTGTTTTTAGCACTGTGCCTGACATTCTTAGAAAAATATTTCACTAAACTAAAGATATATATTAAAGTAGAGCAGAAATGTATGCAAACATTACTTTTACACTATGGATTGAACAAGTAACCTTAGGTCAACCTGATGCAGAGTGCCTTTCAAATGAATGAAGTTTCCAGAGTTACTTCCGTAGGAAAATACTTTTGATGAGCGCAGAGCCTTGACTCCACAAAGAAGAATCTGCATCAAATCTCCATCAATGTCTCCGATAATAGTACAAGAGTTCTATCATACCTGGTATTTTGAAAATAAGTACTTAAGTACAAACCTGCTGCATGACTTTAAAGATAATTACTTCCTTAGTCTATGCGCTAAACGTTACTTCTCTATATTTACTTATCTTTGCTCTGCAGGCATCTTGTCAAAATGATTTAGCTATAAAATTGAAATGATCTAACTTATAAAAAACCATCAGAAATTGAGACAAGACTTTCAAATATAAATGCCAAATTATAGTGACACTGCAGCGCTGAAGACAAATGTGCAAGTACCTGCCGCCATTTAGAACATGACTTGACATATGTCAAACATAATTACATACTCATGGCTGTTTGTTCTTTTCGACTACAATAAGGCCATCATTACAAGAGTTCCCTTTCATTATTACCTGCCTTTTGTACTGATAATCTATTACATGTTAATTGCCGTGTTCTTATAAGAACACTGGCTTTCAATTGTTATAAAGATTTTCTACAAAATGGATGCGTAACAGGAAGTTCAGCATGCATTCACGTTACAGAGATATGAGGCATTCGCTTGTCAGAATGAAAACATTTGTAAAGTAACATACCACCAAGGACTGAAATACACATTGATAGACTTTCAGGCAGTTCATGCCACAGACACAAACATCATAAATACTTCCCTCCACTCTGGGGTTTTGCGCGGATGCTGAAACATGACATGATCAACCCCTTCTAAAACGAGCATTTGTAAATAGGTCGAGCATAAATTATGCACTGAATGAAAGAATAAAAAATCCCAGTGAAAAAAAAGATTATTTTCCGTATAAAATAGATCTATAAAATAAATAATTCAATGTGTCATGATTGAGTGTCCTTTTAAAATGTAAAATGCCCCGTGAATTGCTCTACAAGCACTGTATAGGTGGTGGAATCATACATCAAACAACCAATAGCATGGGGTGAGATACATCAAACAACCAATAACATGGGGTGAGAGAGTGTTAAATAGTCCTCTGGGTAGAGCCGAATCTCACTTTATGTAAGAAAACATGGTGTTTGCTGAACTAAACACAACTCCTGAATCCTGTTTAGTATTATGTTATGTTCTACTTGTGATGCGTGCATTTCACCCGAGATTTTCTCCTGGCGCTGACGGAAAGGAGGAAGGGTTGCTGGCCTGGCTGAGGCCTATCTGTAGAGTAAAGTTTTCATTTTCTTCTGGAGTTGTAAGTCGCTCAGAATGCCGTAACATAAAGGGGGAGTTTCTTCCAAGTTTTAGGAACCGGATATGACAGGATTTTTCTGAGGATCTTGAAGGTAAGGCAGCAGGAAAAGATCATTGAGTTGACTTGTCTCAACAGCAATAGTTGGTTGTTGACCACAATCCCCAACTTTCTTGCTTGGCAGGATGGGGTGGAAGTGGGTCCTAGGTCAGATGGCCACCAGGTCGAGAACCAGTGTGGAGTCTTTTCTGAAGAACAGCCCTGCCTACTCTGTCTTGAGCTTTACGCAGTTGGATTTTATCCAGAGGGTAACTTCTGAAATAAACTCGGCAAACTTTGCTCGTAGGCTGGCAGTGACCTTGAAGAGAGTGGGGCTGAGTTGTGTGTCATCAGCCTACGAGAAGAAATTGAGCCCAAAGGTTCGGACAAAGTTTGGTGAGTGGGGCTATGTACTTATTAGAGAGTGTGGGGCTGAGTGATGATCCTTGGGGGCCTTCATAAATCAGCTTTGTGGGTACAGAGGTGTAGGGGACTAGCTTTTCTTTATGCATGCATCCTGTGAAAAAGAAGATGATCCATTGAAGAGCTAATCGATTAATTCCTGACTCATCGAGGCATTGAATGAGGATCAAGTGGAAGCAAAACTTTTAGGGCCAGATGTAGGTAATCCAAATTTACCGATTCTAAAATACCCAATTTTACAGATTCAGTATTTTAGAATCGGTAAATGGGTTGTAGGTATTGAATCGGTAAATTTTACAGAATCGGTAAGATTAGTTAAATACCGAATTGGTATTTACCGATTCATTAATTCCCATTCATTCCTATGGGCCTGAAGGCCTATAGGAATGAATGGGAATTACCGAATCGGTAAACACCGATTCGGTAATAGGGGGAAGACCTACAAGGGTGGCAGGGTGGCACTTTGACACCACACCCTTTGGCACCCCTGAATAGTGCATGGGTGCACATGTGGCACACATACATGCCCCAAGGGCATGTATGTCAGCCACATGGCACAGTTGAAAAAGCAAAAAACTGCTTTTTCAAAGGTTTTCTTCATTTACCATCAACTTGTAGTTGGTGGTAAATAACGAATCCTGAAATGAGAAAAACACTCATTTGAGTGCTCCCTACATTAAGGATTCGGTAATTTACCGAATCGGTATTTTAAGAATTCAGTAATTTACCGACTCCTTAAATTACTGATTCTGTAAATAACCAAATTCTGAATTGTGGCCCCTACATCTCAAATGCCCAATACCGGTAGGTAACGTCCAAAATTCGGTAATTTCGGCCGTTACCGACTGGTATTGGGCCACCTCCATCTGGCCCTTAGAGAGGTTGATGAGGATGAGGACTGTAGTATCGCCTTGTTCAATGATTGTCCTGATTCTATCAGTGGTGGCGATGAGGGTCATTTTGATGCTGTGGATCAGTCTGAAGCCCGATTGGGATGGGTCCAGAAGATGTTTGTCATTGAGGTGGTGTGCCTGTTTCTTGTTAATGAGTTTCTCCTGGACTTTGTTGTTGAGTTTCTGCAGGACTTTTGAAATGGGTCTGTGGTTAGCTTGTGTAGTCAGGTCTGATGTAGGTTTCTTCAATAGTGGCAGGATGGTGGCATCTTTCCAGGTGTCCAGAAAAGTAGCTATGGTTAGAGAGCTCTTGAGGATTGGGGGCGGTGGTGGGCAGATGGCCGAGAGGCCTCTGGTGAAGGAGAAGTGCAAGCAAAAGCCCGATGGGGTTCTTGAGTGGATGGAGGGCATCGTAAGGGCTGTTTCCATGTGGGTAATAGTGGGCCTGCAGATCAGGGTGGCTCCTGGAGTTCTGACATCAACTTGAGGGAGGGTTTCAATAGTTGAGTGGTTCAGTTGGGGTGGAAAGATGTCATAGATGGTGCTTATTTTTGCAAAAGTAGAAAGAGAGCAAGGTGCTCATGGAAGCAATCAGAAGGCATTGCAGGGAGAGGAGGGCAGGTTTTGCAACAAGGAGCACTGTAGCAAGGTACCGCCTTGGGCTATGATCAGATGACAGTGCCCAATTTCACTCCTCCCATTTCCCAGTGATATCACAGAAAGAGAGGTGACAAGAATTCTCCAAAAGTACATTCAAGTAAATAGGCTTCTCTATGATGACCAGTTTCGATTTAGAACATCCAGGTGCACTAATTCAGCCCTAGCCCCATAGGGAAGATACCCTCTTCTCCTTTAGCAAAGACAAGATATAAGCCCCTATTTTCCTTGAGCAACCTACAATGCTAATGATCATAGGAAACTAATGAAAGGCTTAGGCAGCGGGCAGAAATGTAAAAGATACCAGCAATTGAAACCCACACATAGAACCATGTTGTGTTCCCTAATAATCATCTTTCTTGCATGTTGTTATGAAAATGGAGATTTACACATGAAAAGCTTCTAGTTTTTCACTTTCTGTTTGCTATTATTTTGAACTCCACTTTCCAGTGAGCCCCCATAATGGCGGTAGACACACTGCGAATTCTAGCTAAAGTGAATTTTGCACTGCAACCAGTAGTTCCCCCTTTCAATAAGGGACATAAATGGAGATCTTGTGTGCACTGGGCATGGTTTATGTCTGTTTAGCCTGCAGGGGACGTATATAGAAAGTGGGTATGAACTATGCATGGGTTTTGTGTGTCTTATCAAGAACGTGGATTATCTATATAGCCACTGTAGGGTAAGAGGAATCAATTTGGGATCACCTGTGTGTAGGGCCTACAAAATATAGAATGGAGAGAGCATTCCAGATGAGAATATATATCACATTAATGAAGTCCTTTGAAATAGGTCAGTTTTCCGTGAAAACAAGAAGGGAGACAGATGTCCCTTTGAAATGTAGCCAAATTCATATCCCCTTCCTACTTCAATTTAGCTGCAGATGTAAAACACTAAAACAGTGACAAAACCACACAAAACTAATCCACAGCAGGTTAGAGTAATAGATCTTAATTTATTCAGCAAAAAAAGACCAAAAAACAACAATGTCATACGTAGAACCAGAGTTAATAATTTTTAAATAATATCTTCAATTATAGTGCTTAAAAGCATGAAGAGCCAACTGGGGATATCTGGTCGCACTTGACTGGGGTATATCCAAAAGTTCAGGCTCATCACGAAGTACGGGTCAAATACAGGGACCAACCTTGTCCTGTTGAAAAAGTACCTTTGGATGGAGGATGTGTCAACATTGAAGACTCAATGAGCTGGATGTAGGTGAAGCGTTGGTTCCGATCCATGCAGTCCGAAATGCGTCATCAGCTAATCCTTTATAATGAAGGTGATGCATCACTGGTGGTCTCTCTAGGTTCTTCCCCCTTAGTGAAGAAAACTCCCAAGGGTTTGGGTAGTTTACCCTACTTTCAGCTGAGCAGGGCAAATGTTTAGACTTGGCATCCTTGTTTGATTTACCCTGACTTTTTGCCTTCTGACATCCTATTTGCTGACTTCATTTTTGCTGCCATTTGGGCATTTCACTACTGCTGACTAGGGGTGCGTAAGGAATTCAACTCTGCCGGCGGAGTTTACTGAGCTTTGACCACTCCATGCTTCATTTAGACGTAATCATGCCTTTCAGGGTTCGATGAAACCTCTCAACCAACTCATTGGTTCCTGGGTGGTAAGGAGTGGAGAACTTGCAGGTTACCCTACGCTCCTTGCCTCATTGCCTGAATGTAAATAAACATGAAGTTCATAAGTACAGTGAAGAGGCTCGAAGGAAGACAGAAAAACAGGTACAGAAAGACGGAAACACGGCACAAACACAGAGACAGACAGCAGAGGCCAGCAGAAGAGCAAGGCTCTCCCACCTGACCACCATATATGAGGCGCAGGCAGGAGCCGGTGGGTGGGTGGAGGAGGGCCTCTACCTTCCCAGGGGCAGCGACAGCAGCACTACCGCGGAGCTGCTGGGAGAGATTCGGGTTACCTCACCTTGCTCATTACGGTGAATCAAGAGGTGGTTAAAAAAGTAAAGAAATTAATACAAGCTTCTTTATATCTCAGGCTTTGCAAACCTTACTTGTGGGACTTTTTTTGTTTTATTAGTTATGTTTTCCTTCTTTATTTGTCGTCAAATCTTTTTTCGAATACTGGATTTCTTTTTGACACAGACTGTTTGCTGGACACTAATAGCTATTACCTTATTGTATCCAGTGTCTGTGTTTAATGGTGACCTTTATATTTCATTAACACATTTTGAACATTGATTTTCACTCGAAGGATGTTTGGTCTACCTTATTGTTTCTTCTCTGGCAACACTCACTTTTGGTGTCTTTGGAGTCAATGTATCCAAAACTGGGTTTCCTGTATGGATATTTGACATCCCTTATGATGGAATGAGGCACATATAGATGCCTTATCCATTCTAGTAAGATGAAGATTTAACCTTATTTTTGGACCTTGTTTTACCTGATGTTAACCGTTGGGTTCCTTTTTTTGTCAACTCTATACCTATTCCTTAAAAACATTAGACATTTGCTATTTATGCAATTTGTCGCAGGCTATTTACAAATAGTTAAAATTTAACTATAGGCTTTGGGGGCGCTAGAGGGCACACTGCGGAATGGCTGTCTCATGAGATGGCACTCCGGGTGGGTGCTCGATAAAGCTCATAGACCCTTAATGCGGACTTGAGGAAACATCATACATGCTGATTTCAAGGTCGGAAGTGGTCAGGAGCACTTTGAAAGCAAGCGGACTCAGCGAAAATGCGAAGTTGAGCCGTAAATCGGGAATTGATCGCTCACACACGATCCAAGATGGCGGCGCCCACCTCGTAAAATGGTCCGGAGAGAGCGGACGAGTAGAGACCCCGGGATATTGCCCAGTAAGTGTGATCGGCATGCGATGAACAACGTGGGAGGACAAGAAGCGCTACTATAATCACGCAATAAAGACGTGTGCTGGAATCTTACACAGACGCTGTGCCTATTTACACGAGACAAAATGGCGGCGCCCATACTGGAAACCGGCCCGGAGATAACGGACGAGCAAAGACCCAGAGATATTGTCCTGTAAGCACAAATACCATGAGATAAACATAGCAGGATAACAAGGTGAGCTGATGTAATCACGCAAAAAAAAGAACATGTGTTGAGTGTTTGCACGGACGCTGTGATTTGGTTTCAGCGGGTCAAAATGGCGAACGGCTGCACCGATGCATGACAATATAAGCAATGCTGTGGGAACAAATCTGTGGAGCTAGCACATCGTGGCAACTGGTACTCTCCCCATAATGCAGTCGATGCTCTAAACTAGAGCAGCATTGCTACAACGGGCTAACTGTGGCATGCATGAGTAATGAAAGCGACGCTGGAAAATGCATCATGGCACAATGTAATTTGTTGGCTGCAACTAGCGGGCATATATGGCGCACACACTTAAATAGCATGTAATCGCTGACTGCCCACTGGACACTGAACAGGCACTGTGGACCTGAGCCTCCCATGAGCCACGCGATCTCCCCGCCTTCACTCCAGGTGAAAATGACAAACAGCTGGCCAGGGCACGCCTCCTCTTCAACTCTATGGGGTGCCCCCTAAAATCTTATGAATGACCCTACACTGGCTGTTGCATAGTAGACACCACTGCTGTGGATGTAGCGGAGTGTGTTGCCATCTTGGTCAAGTGTTATAAATAGCCCTCAGGTGCTGGGTCGTTTGAGGTGGACTTCTCGAAGCGATGGCTGACCACCCCCGCAGCTTAATACTGATCAAAAACTATCCTGGACAGACAGAGGTCGGGATACTTGTTGTGTTCTGCGCTGTATCCAACCGTGGTACAGTGTCGCATTCGCTCCTGCGGTCCAACCTACACACGACAGCAGAAAAAATGGGTAAACCAGATAAGCAATTGAAGTTGCAGTTCGAATCAAAAAGAAACAACAGAGGGGCAACAGCACAATCGACACCGAAGCCGACAACGAACCGGCAGATGTCGGCAACATGGAACGGGTACTGTGCGCTATACAACAAAGCCTTCAAGAAATGAATGGAAAACTGGACAACCTAACGCAAAGAGTGGATAATATGGCGGCCAAACTAGATAAACACGGTGAATGGCTTGTAGAAGCGGAAACAAGACTCTCTGCGTAGAAGATCAATCAAGCTCCACCACGAAAACCTGTGCAACGATGGAGAAGGTACTGGAAGTTATTCGTAATAAGACAGAAGATTTGGAAGCCAGGTCCCGCCGTAACAATGTACGTATAACAGGTGTTCCTGAGACCACGAACACTGGCAAAATGGAGACCTATGTAGAAGAACTGCTCCGAACCATATTCGGCAGAGAAGCTTTGTCATCAGTATTCTTAGTGGAGTGTGCACATCAATCTCTTGCCCCACGCCCTAAACCAGGTGCTCCACCGCATCCAATTGTCACCCATCTGCTAAACTACAGAGAAAGGGACGCAGTTCTTCGACTGGCTTGCGAAAAGGGAGAAATCACCCACCAGGGGAACAAGCTCAAGTTCTATCCGGACTACACCATGGCAGTCTAGCAGGCAAGAAAGGAATACAACCTGGCGAAGAAAAAACTGAGAGACATGGGCAAAGAGTATGCCATGCTCTATCCAGCAAAGCTCAAGGTGACTCACGACGGCCGCTCCACAATATTTCTCACGCCACAAGCTGCACACGAGTTTCTAAAATCCATCAACCACAAACGCAAGGAGAACAGTAGAGAGGAACAGCATTGCGATTTGGACTAAAAGGTGTCCAGGGTATATAGAGAGACTTGCAAAGATGAACCATACTACTGGTAAGTTGCAACAAAGCACCCTCACCCTCTTCTCAATTTGTCATCGGAAGGCAACTGTAAGACTGGGTATGCGTCGATATGTAACTATATTGTTGACTTCCGATGCCCAGTATGCACTATACCTACCTTTCGTAACTTGATATATATGGCATAGATTCTGGTCCTGCTGTGTGCCCTGTATTCCTACATGGTGTCTACTGTGATACTTCTTAAAGGATACCCAAAACTTCCCTATTATCTCATATATGACTTGCAGTGCATGACAATCAGATAAGGAGCTATTTCGTAACTATTTATCTCTGTGTACTATGTAGTCCACTAGACAATGTATGTTTGATACCACTTTTGTCATGGTCCATGTTCATACCTACCTCGTCTGAGGCTGCAAGGCCCAATAACTTTCACACAGTGCCTTATTACTTAGCTGAACATTCTTAGACTTGGATTAATGCTCCTACCCCACCAGGAGGTGGGGTAGGAGCCAATTCTCCGCACTGCACTTCAAGTTGAGCACCCGCCCACATCCACTATGTGGATGCAGATGTGCACATCGGGTGGACCCCCCACATGGTTGCTCCCCAACAACAGTTGGTACCAAGGTTTGGTTTGTTATCGGGTTTGTCTTTGGCAAGGTTGGGATGCTAAAGTGGGTGGGGGGTAGGGGGATGTTGGGATGTTGTTCCTAGACCAATGCACTTGAGAGACGTTGCAGCAGCTTCCATTACCAATTTGTGACGCATTCTATAAGTGAACACATGTGCTTGAAGTGTGCTTCTTCTATCAATATTTCTCAAATCCGTTGCCCACTGTTGTCTTGGGGTCCAGATGCCCAATAATGTCTTGCCCAACCTCTCAAAGGGGTTGATAATTACGGGGCCTTGCACTCCCCCCGAACTTCCCACTTGCCTGGCAGGTAGTACAGGACCTACAGTACGAATCTGAGGCCTACCTCATTTGATGGCGATAGATGTGGGTGAAAAGACTGTCAAAGGTCTTGTCCAGTTACAGATGACCTGCCAGTGGTACATCATGTGCCAGACTCAGTAAGAAGGTCCTGTAGCACTGGTGAATCACCAACACATGTGTTGCTCTTGGTTCAGGAGCCAAAGGCTCACTATACAGGAGACCATTCTCTCACGAAATCAGGCGCTTTCTAGAGGTGTTACCAGCTGCCTGGGTCTGAGCCTGCTGACAAAGGCCCACATGAGTAATGCATTCCCTCTGCACCTTGCAGAACTACTCTCTGGTTGGACCTCCTACCTGCTGCCAGTTGGACAGCTCATGCAGGTTCTCAGTTCAGCCACATCCTCTCCTATTGTTATGTACCCCAATGTACCCCAATATAGTCCTAGGTAGTTGCACAACCAATTACCTACATTTGGTATATCATTGTTCTGCCCAACAGGTTTGGGGCTGACCTTTTATCTAGTTAGGTGCTGCATAAATGTCGTGAGGTTTTCTCCAAAAACTAGCCTAATTTATTTTGCATGAGGATTTGCAGTATCACAGCAGGATTACCATCTTCTGCATAATAACTCTGTATGAGGGTCATCACTGTCATCATCCTTGGCCGACATGCCAACAGTACCATGACGCATCTAGGTAGTACTCCTGAAGGTAACTTTTGGGGACATAAGCACCCCAATATTTCTGGGGAAACTATGGAGAAAAGACTTCCATGCTGACACGAGACGCCGAGGTCCTTTCATGCAGATACTCCAGCACACAGTGGTCTGACATCCCTTGCGGGTGTCCACCTTAAAGACCAAGACGGAGTTGTTCACTCTCCCACATCAGGTAAAGGGTTTGGCTCTTTCCTAAGGGGATTCTTGGTTATACACCTACATACATGCTAGGTACACTTAGGTACATCTTGTTAGGGTTGACATATTAGGAGTACCCATAATTACTGCCATGTATCTATGTCTCTGCATATATTCATTATTTTAGCACTAAGGTAGAATTCTACATCTTCTTTACTCTGCTGGTGCTTATAACTGTATATATCTGTTTTGCCTCGTGGTTCTTGTGTTACAGCGGGACTCCAAAAATAATTTCTAAATGAACATTGCCATTTCCCTGAAACCTCCAAACACGCATTCATTAACCAGTGGGGCCCATAACACTGCACACTTTCTCTGTTCATTTAACTTGACTTCAGGGATTGGTGAACAACAAAGGAGTCATGCTGTAACATTGGCGGAGTGTCTAAACCTATTTGACATTTTATTATTTACACCTATAATTTTAAATGATTTACCATGGTTTTCATCAAACACCAATTTTATTCAGACACACCCCATAGTGGCAATGGGTCTGCTAGAAATAAAAATAGGCGTAGGAAAAACTACAAGACCAGCTTTTAATCTTCCATTTTCCTAATTTTATTTAAAGCAAACTTTTAGTAAGTCTGATATTTAGGCATTAATTAATTCTTTATTCAGTAAAAATCTTAAACTTTATTTCAAAATGATCATTTTTATTTAAAAGCTCAGAAAATAGACATTTATTTCAGAATTAAGTAAAGTTTAGCAAATAACTGATAGTTACAAACTCATTCTCTCCTAACATCCCTAACTAAAACCCTCATGTTATCCTTTAGTCCTGCAAAGAAAAGAAATAAATCAAAGAGTTCTTAGATCCAGGATTCGATCTGCAATCCGACAACACTTCGAGATGAAATTGAAAGGACCGACCCTTCTAAGCAAAATCAGGGGTTTTTATACAATAATTTTCCTAAGTAAATCTATCTAAAAAGTATCTAACAACACCAACTCGGGTTCTGATTGGACAAATTTGGGGTATATGAGCATTTCTTCATCATTACAGCATCATATTCACGGTGAATCAGCAGTTTCATAAAGAGGTATTGTTTAGGACAGTCTTTGGCCTAGTCACTTCCTTGACGTGTAACTTTAGGTTTCGTTCCCACGTTCAGAACATTCAAATGTCCATGTTTTGGCAACCAGCCTGTCTTCCAGGGCAAGGTAGCCTTGAAGCTCCCATCCGAGCACAGGCAGTTCACTCTCACTTGCAGGCTTTGGGAGCGCTTGCTCACAGTTTACCCGAGCAGCCATATTTTTCAGAGGCCTCAGAGGCCACTTTTGGAACTATCATAGAAACAAACACAAATTCATGTTAAATATGGAACTAAATCCCTTCTGTTTACCTCCCACCATACTAATGTTTCCCCATTAGTTATTACCTAGCAGGTAAGCCACATAAATGCGTTTTATACTTACAAATCCGGCGCCTTTCTGACACAAAAACGTGTACAATAAGTACATTTAAGCTGCACTTATTTATATTTAGGCTATGCATTAGTTCACATCACAGTAACAATACATATTAGTTAATTATATTGCTTCATGCAAGCAGGATTAGTATTCCCGCGTGTATAAATGTATGCAACTTATTCTATGGTTGATTAATTTACCACAACACAATTTATGGAACATTGATTTCACAAGGGGTACACAAAATTTTGTTTTTGCCACCTTGATCCATCAATTCCCTCATCTGGTGATCCTATCACCAAACATCTCTCAAAATTTGGGAAAATTTAGCAGAACATGTTTCGAATTCTTCATATTAGTATAATCTATACTCTAGTAACTTTCTCCTTTGATTCCTTAAACATTTTCTCTCATATTTCTTCCATTTATATTTCATTCTTTTCTCTTTCCCTTGCATTTCGTTCTTGAATTGTCTTCTTTATTGCCTTTCTAAAATTTCTCCTACATTTGGATATACAGCATAATCTAATCAGGAAAATCGCTATCACTAAAATTGTTATTGGAATTAGTATTTTACCTATAATTGAACTACCTATTTCCTAAAACCAATGCTTAACTGCTGTAAAGCTTCTACCTAATTTTTCAAGAACACCTAAAACCGCCAGTGCTTCAATTTCTCTATGTAAATCTGTAATATTTGTAATATACTTCTCTATATTTTGGCTTTTATCTGGAATATAAGTACAACAATGTTGTACTTTCAATATTCCACAGACTCCTCCCTCTTTTGCTAAAATGATGTCAAGGGCAAGTTGATTTTGCATTCCCATAGCTCTCATAGCAACCATTTCAGTATCAGTCAGTCAAGCAAGCTTTATTCGTTGATTGTCATAAAAGCGTACAGTACATATGAAATATATATATAAAAATAATAAATATTCTTAAAATTGCATAATCATATAAAACCATTACTAGTGTACACTCAGGGGTACTATTACACATTATTTAGACAGGGAACTTTTTTTCATCCATGGCATAAAAATGAATCTTATAACAGTCTACTTCTAATAATTCATGCCCACCCCAGGAATTTTTCCACAGCTACATACACGGTCATATTTGTACAGGTACGAATTATTCTGAAATGCAGCCAATCCACCGCTGGTGCCCAATAACCTGCACATTGGGCGTAGCCAGATCAGGTGGGGGGCCTCATAGACAGGGCATTCAAACAATAAGTGGCCAATGGCATCTGAAAGTGCCGGGCAGGCTGGACAAGTGGCTTTGGTCCCCCTAGACCATCTATTAGTAAATGCCCTTACAGGTAGACTCCCAATTCTCAGTTAGAAGTAAAGTTTGCGATCTAGGGGTTTTGCGATGACATCCCAGAAAGCTTCCAAGTTTGGCCCCTCTTTGATGTCCATGAACATGCCAGTCAAAGAACACGGAGCAGTTTTCTTAAAGATTTTAGAAGCCACAGACTTCCAATACAGGTCCTTGAGAGTTTTCTTTGGAGGAAACCTGGCATTTGCCGGGTCCTCCCACAGTTCCCTTAAGCCCTGCTCACTCAGAACACCCCGGATGTAAGCTAGCCACTTTATTTTATGAGAAGTGTTGTTTCTAATTATGTCCAGCAATCCCCTGGTGTATTTTTCCAATTTGGGCGTAGTCCAGATCCGCCTCCAGTATAAAACTGGGCGGAGGGATGCAATAAGAGCTATTGGGGACAATCCCAAATCAAGATAAAGGGGAATCAGGTGAGTGCTCTGGGGTGATTTTATTAAATTCCTTAGAAAGAAATTTTCTCAAGCTGACATCCCCCTGAGGTTCTCAGATCCCCAGATTTCCACTCCATAGAGGGTGGAACTAACCACTTTACCATTGTAAACCGTTAGTACGGGGGCTATCGGCTTGGTAAGGGACCTGGAGTGTTCCAGACTCAGGGATCCTGTAAGCTGCCGATGTTTCACAGTAGCCAGCTCGATCTGCTGGTTCCAGCATAGATCGTGCTGAATACAGACCCCCAAATAACTAAAAGCCTGGACCCTCTCCAGGGGACACTTATTCATGGTAACAGTACCCTTAAAAGATTTTGAAGCATTAAAAGACATAAACTTTGATTTAAGTACATTAACTTCTAAACCACGAGCGGAGCAGAATTCTTCAAAAAGTAGCAAAGCCTTCTGCAACTCGCTTGGGGTTTTAGCTACTATAAGACAGTCGTCGGCGAACATTTAAATGGGGAATTTGGCTCCTGCAAGGATAGGTGCGTCAACATTGGAGTCAATTAATATTCTGGCCACATCATTAATATATAAGGAAAATAAAGTTGGTGCCAGAACACAGCCCTGTCGCACTCCGGTTTCAACTGGAAACTGGGTAGTGACATTACCAGGGCTTCCCCACCTGATCTGAGCATAATTCTGCTCATGAAGTTTTTTGACTAGCGAGAGGAGGGGCCCAGGCAAACTCATATCTTTGAGGACATTCCACAGGATAGAGCGGGGGACCAGATCAAATGCCGCTCTTAAATCTATAAATGCAGCAAATAAGCTGCCATGTCCTATTACCACTGTCTTCCAGGACAGCATAGTAAAATGCAATACCTGGTCGACTGTGCTGATGGAAGTTCTGAAACCTGCCTGCAAATGGAACAAAATCTTATGGTGCCGTTCCCACACCAGCACTTTATTGAGGATCAGCCTGCCAACATTTTTTAGGGAGGTGTCGATCAGGCTGATCGGGCGATAGTTTCCGGGCTGGGATTTGTCTCCTTTTTTAAATACAGGTATTATTTCAGCCCCATTCCATGAATGGGGTATAGGAGCTCCCCTAGCATCCATGTTTGACAGAAGGAGTATATAGGGGCCCAAAGAATCTCTATCCTGCAAAAATAAATCCACGGGTATGCCATCAATACCTGGCGCTCTAACAGGGACCACTAGGTCTAAAGCACAGTTCACATCTTTCAGAGTAAATGCATCTTCCTCGAAAGGTGTGAATGGTACCTCTACGGATAGGTTTGTGACATCACCCTTCGCGTAATTGTAGACATTCCAGAACCTACGTGAATCTTTATGGGATCCTGCCTACTTTAGATCATTCCACCTATGTTTGTCCCATTCGCGTTTAGCTTTTGAGACGGCATTTTTATACGTCACCCTGGCTAGCCAAATGTTCTGGCCTGATCCTTTTTTAATTGATCTGCCCAGATCCAAGCGGGCCTGCCTGCATTCCCCTGAGTACCAACGTGGTGGTTGAGGTGTGTGGGAACCGTTTTGCTTACAAGGACTGACAAATAAACTTTTCAAATCACCCAAAAAAGGTCTCATGGATCCTGGTTCCCTCCTTTATTGGTGAGTGCAATATATCCTCTTTAAGTAATACTTCTAACTCACGTGTTGCTTGAGCAAGCTTGCCAGATATAAAATCAACCTTATTTTAGTTTATCGAAACGTGTCGCATGTCTTTTGATAATACAGTATCAATGGGAGGAGTGCAACCCGCCTCCTCTCCTAGGTGGTCTGGAGATTTCCAGTAGTTGAGAGTCATACACAGGGGGTTGTGATCGACTCTACCCTTTCGATAATTAACATATCCTGGAGATGTCTCCATAGACCCAGGCTGACCAAGATGTAATCTATTCTACTCTCACGGGGACCATTCTTAAACGTGTTTGCCTACAGTCCTGCCATTGGTCGATCTTACACCTTTGTTGAGGCAAATTGAATTAATTAGGATCGGTAATTCTGACCATCTTTTAATTGGTTCAAGATCGAGTTTGGGCACCCCCGCTCCCTGCCTTCTTCATCTGATATGTTCCAATTATCATTTAAAAGAGGTTCAAAAGTTAAATTAAAATCTCCCCCTACAATTGAGATGAATGGACAGAGTGGCTTTCAAGCAAGTCTTCCAGGAGTGAAAAGACTTCAGATTTCTTCCCCCCGGTGCTTCGAGCATATACATTGTAAATGTGGATGGGCTTTTGATTTAGAAACTCAAGTCTTAAAACCTGCAAATCCCTATGATTATTAGGTATGGCTTTGATTATCACAGCTAGGTCCTGTCTGACCCATATATACAGACCACCAGATGGGCGGCCGCTCCCTCCCTTCTCTGCTGGAATACTATAATTCAAATACTCAGGAAAGTGAAATGGATCTAATAACCAGGTTTCCTGGAATAAACATATTTTGTACTGACTGATAAATGATGCCCACTCCAGTGATTCTATTTTGGATTTCAAACCAGCAATGTTCCACGAGAGAACCAACCTGGATTTGCCAATGGTGGGCACAGTACCATCATCTTGAGCTACCTCTGCTGCAATATCTGGGGTTAATAGACATAGGTAACGTATAAACCAACAGGGGTGACATATTAAGAGAGTTATCCAGGACACTAATTGAACCCTGCCCAGTGTTTTCGCCATTAGATAATTCGCTATGTACTACTGGGGGGAATTGCAGCTGTAGTCAATCATTACAATCTAATCTCGAGCTTGCCATTTGAGTGCCCCTATCATGATTACCACTTTCAGTCAGCCAATTTTGGGGGGGAGTGGATCTCATCTGGATCCTAGAATAGTCCGGAGAACAAGATCTAAATTCTAAATTTAATAGTTCTCCAGCTATCATTGGGTTTTTGAAAAGTAATTCAATACAGTCATAAGCATCACCCTTGGAAGTAAGTCTCACTGCGCGGGAAATATCCTCTCTAATGACTGACCTACATCCCCTTACAGACCTAATCCAATGTATTGCTTTATTGGTCAGAGCTTCAGATGATTCGTAGTCCCTGCCAATAGGTAACTTTGGAATATTAATCAGGTACACTGATGGAGATTTACTTAGGTAGAGATTGTGTGACGGGACATTGGTACTAAATGGAGCGGATCTTTTTCCCGGATGGCTACTTGCGACTTTCTGTTCAGCCTGTCCTGCTCTGGGGGTACACTTGCCCCCCAGATTCCCAGGTGCGCTACTTGATGGTATTGCAGGCACTGTACCACAGCTTTGGGAGTTGTGTTTAACTTGAGTTGCTCTCCTCCCTGCCCTAACCACCTCATTAAACGAGGAACTAATGACTAAAGGGACACCTGGTGAGGTAAGTGGGGAGGGAGCGTTCCCAGTACGACCCTCTGCACTTAGATTATTTAGACCCACGGGTTTAATTACCGTAGAGCCACATGAGCCTTGACCAGAGTACACCTTCAAGTTATTAACTACAACAGTCAATTGATCAATCTTAACTTGCATACTTTCCACCAGATCACATAGGTGTTTTACAACTCTAAACAAGAGATTATCATTTGATTCTGCTAACCGAGACACCTCCAGGGCAGTAGACACATGGGGAATGCCTTCTGATGAGGGAAGACCAAACACAAGTGCTTCAGGCCCATTTTCAAAATAACAATTTTCAATTTGGGCTAAAACAGAAACCCTGTTGCTACAGGCTAAGGCAACTGTATCTTCAAAACTCTGGACAGGAGTTGTAGTGGTATGGGTCTGGTCTAAATTAAATTCATCCCCCTCGGCTAATCCCACTTTAGCCCCTGCATTAGGTTTAGTTAGAAACATTTCTGGGATAATTGCTGCCCCCCTCTTCTAACTCCTTCCTTCTTGAGCACCCATGTTACTACCACCCACAGAGGCCCTCTCTCCAGAGTTAGGGGTCATTGTTAACAAATCCGGACAGTCTTGTACCAATTTGTCAATCCGATCCATTACACAATTACCTCCCGCGTGGGGCAGTCGCTTTCTAGAGGGTTTACACCTTTGTCTCTTAGCTTGTTTTCCTCCCTTGGGCACCCCACCAGCAGCTTCACTGGTATCCTCTGTGATTTTCCTTTTTCCCATTGTTACAGTACTTAGGACCAGCGAACAGGTAGTTGGTGTTTAATGTACAGTACCTTTGGATGCAACTGCAAGGGGGGTGGCCCAGCCTTGCCTCCCTCTGCCCCGGACTGCCACAGACTGTCCCGCCCTTGTCCCGCAACGCGGGGGATACAGCACAGTTTTAAACGCCTCCTGGTGCGTAATCCCCTGGAATTGGCTTCCGGCAGCAAAGAGAGCCGGGAGTTGTAGTCCTGCCTTCACAGTCCCCCCCTCTGCGGCTGCGCTATGATCGTGGAAAGCTGCGGCGGCGGGAGAAGAGCGGAGGCTGCACGATGGACAGGCAGGTGAAGAGCTCCCAGCAGGGGCACAGGTCAGGTCACGAAAGCGGCAAAGATGATTTGATTCCGCGCTCCACCGGGGATACAGCACAGTTTTAAACGCCTCCTGGTGCGTAATCCTCTGGAATCATCTTCCGGCCAATAAAGAGAGCCGGGAGTTGTAGTCCCGCCTTCACAGTCCACCCCCCCTGCGGCCGTGCTATGATCGTGGAAAGCTGCGGCGGCGGGAGAAGAGCGGAGGCTGCACGATGGACAGGCAGGTGAAGAGCTCCCAGCAGGGGCACAGGTCAGGTCACGAAAGCGGCAAAGATGATTTGATTCCGCGCTCCACCGGGGATACAGCACAGTTTTAAACGCCTCCTGGTGCGTAATCCCCTGGAATCGGCTTCCGGCCACAAAGAGAGCCGGGAGTTGTAGTCCCACCTTCACAGTCCCCCCCCTCTGCGGCCGCGCTATGATCGTGGAAAGCTGCGGCGGCAGGGGAAGAGCGGAGGCTGCACGATGGTCAGGCAGGTGAAGAGCTCCCAGCAGGGGCACAGGGCAGGTCACAAAAGCGCAAGGATGATTTGATTCAACTTCCTGCAGTGTCTGTTGACAAACAACTCAACTATTGTGGACAATTTTCGGATTCTATTTGCGTTGAACGAAATTCCCACTGCTGGTATCAGTGCTCCAAAAACATCACCTATTATTTCCATCACACTCTCTCTTCTTTTTTGACTTAAGACTTTGACTATTTCATGCTTTCCATTAGTACCTCTATCTACATGAAAAATGTTAGGAAAGACCAAGCCCACATAACAGGTCCCATACCAATGGTCAGGTAACCTATAGTAAGCTTTGTTCCCACAAATTAAGTATATACCTGGGAAAACAGGGTAATTTCCTCTTTTAAATCCCCAACCCCCTAAAATTCTATAGGTATCTTTACATTGACTTGCACCCACAAAATAATTGTCATACAAAGTATTGTCTATTCGAATACAACATTTCCTTAACATTGGAGTATCTATGTTTATAGCCACATTTACATTCTTATCATCAAGATTCTCATCATTAAATGTCCAGTATTTAGATTTTGAATGTTTTTTTTCTCACTTCGTTTGTAAGCAACCCTTCTTTCCTCAACAACATTCAAGAGCGTCTTCTCTTCAACTCTCATGTTACATGTCAAATCATTATTAAAAGCGTATTCATGTTTCAATTCGTCTAATTCTAAGAAATACTCTCCCATCTCTTTTGCAGGTTTCTTTTTGTTCAATGCACTATCAATTTTTAGTTTAGCAAAAATGTCATCAACATTGGAATGGTGATATTCCAGTTTCCCAGTCTGATAAAACACACTTGCAATTACACTACAGGTCACACCATATGTAAGAGGAAGGTGGTGATAGGTCACCCCTTCTGACACTGAGGCTGGCAATTTTACACAAACATAGCAATCATCAACATTCATAGTTTTAATATACTCAAGTAATAACCTTGAAAACGTGTTCTTTGTCTAGTCACTGATGGACTTATCCTGATGCATCTCTGGTCTATACACATGAGTCTCATGAACTTCTACTTTCTCATTTGGCTTATTTGAACTCACATTTGGCTTTATTTTCATTAAACTATCTTGGAAAGGAATAACAATAGATAAAATTATCGATAGTATTATCAATAATCCATTTTCTAAACATAGAACATTTTGTTTTATGGTTACTTATGGCCATTTTCTCTAACACAGTTTCTTCGACCTAGTGTCACCTTTAAATTCCACAGCACACAATCAGTTTCACTTTCAGTTTTTTCAACTGTATCGTTGATTATGACTTTCACAATGTCTTTGTCTTCCTCAGGTTCAGCTTTTTTCTGTTACTCTGTTAGGAACACCTTCATAACTGGTACTTGGAATCTCATCCTTATTGTGAGTTACTTCCTCTTCCCCAGTCTCAGGATTTCCGTTCCTGCTTTCAGAGTTTTCAGATTTCTCTTCAGCTTTCTACTCTTCAACAACCTTGTCTTCACTTTCTTTTGCGTCTTTACTGGTGTTTGCCTTTACCGATTCTCGATCTTCAGATTGATCTTCAGAATCTGGTATCTCCACAATCTCCCTTTCACCTTCACCTTCAGACGCAGAACTGGCTTCTGATACTTCCATATGTCGATGTTCCTGTCGATCTTCAGTATCTGGAGTTCTTTCTGGTTCAGCTTCAGAATTAGAGTCTGTTGTACTTGCACTGTCGTACGGGTATTCAAGTGCAGTCACACAAATGGTGTGGCTCGCATGCACCCACCTCTTCAATCCAGCACACTTGACTGCAGTAGTACTGACCAAGATTACCTGGCATGGTTTCTGCCAACGAGGTACCAAACCATTTCTCCTGTGATGTACTTTCACTCGAACCCAGTCTACAGGGACTAGATCATGAGCTGGATTTTTCTCTTTGGAATTTGACTCAGTTCCCTCCTGGTAGAGCACAGAAGTTACCACATCAGACAGGTTTTTGCAGTAATGCAGTATGATGTCATCATTAATTGTGAATAACTTCTCAACAGGTACATAGGCCTGCCTCATCACCCTGCCCATCAAAATATCATGTGGACTTAGTCCAGTTTTTCTGTCAGGAATGCTTCTCAGTGTCATCAGGACAAGCGGCAATGCATCTGGCCACTTAAGCCCTGTTCCCAAACACATTTTTGCAATTCTGTTCCTAAAGGTTCCATTCACCTGCTCCACTACCCCTGAAGCCTCAGGTCTGTAAGCACAATGCAGCTTCTGGTGAATGCCCAGAGCTTCACAGATCATTTGCATTAGCTCGTTTTGAAAATGAGGTCCGCGCTCTGATTTAATCGATACTGGGAAACCAAAACGCAGTATTATCTCTCGTAAAAGCAGTTTGGCAACAGTTATCCCATCATTCCTCCTCGTGGGGAAAGCTTCCACCCATCGGGAGAACAAACAGATTATTACAAGAATATACCTAAGCCTATTGCCTGGGGGCAACTCCACAAAATTCATCTGAACCCTCGTAAATTGACCACCCTCCCGTCCTATGGTTCCCAAAGTTACAACAGTCTCTTATTTGGATTGAATTGCTGACATAACAAACACCTTTGGCACAGACTTTCAGCAATCATCCTGAGTTTGTCTAAAAAGACGAATCATGGCATCTCTTCCAATGTGGGCCTGTTCATGGTACATTCGGGCCATGTCTGAGATCATGCTATCGGGCATTACTGGTCTTTCATCTTTGTAAACCCAAATGTCATCTACCTCTCTCTGTCTGCATCCTGCTTTTAGCCAAATATCTTTTTCCTCTGCTTCTGCCTCTTCTTGTATCTGTTTCACTCCTTCCATGTCTCCACTACAGTGGTTAGCATTAAAGGACTCGGAACATGTTCTTTTAGCTTTTCTTGATTGATTGAGATTTGATTTTTCGCACAATGCTTTGCAATGGCATCCACATTATTGTATCCATGAGTTATATAATCCTCACTCTTTTTATGTGCTGAACATTTTACTACCGCTATTTTCTCAGGCAGATGAATTACATCTATTAGTGTTTTCACAAATTCAGCATTCCGGATAGGTGTTTACCTGCAGAAGTTAATAACCTCTCTGGGACCAAAGCTGTCCATAATCATGAACAACTCCGTAGCCATATTGACTGTCAGTCACTATGGTTACCTTCACCTCTTTTCCTAATTCGCATGCTCGTATCAAAGCAATCAACTCCGCTTATAGAGCAGAATGAATTCCTTTCAGAAGGGATGCTTCCAACACTTCTGCCACCGTACAAACGGCATAAGCAGCGCTTAAAATACCACTCTCCGTTCTCAGGCATGATCCATCCACAAACATCAAAAAATCTGATTCAGGTAAAGGTTCATCTCTGTTATCTGGTCTGAGTTTTGTGCAGTAATAGAGAACATCCAAACATTTGTGATCAAGCTCACCTTTCACTTCTGCTTCAATAGTGTCAGGTAGCAATGTGGAAGGATTAACATTTACACATCTGGTGATTGTCACATTTTCGGCTCCCAAAATTATTTTCTCTTATCGGGTCATTCTGCTATTGGTCATATACTGCATCTTGGCTCTTTTGAGGAGAATTTCTACAGAATGAGGTACATTCACACTCACAGGAAATTCCATCACAATTCCTTCACTTTGCTCCAAACTTACACTGGTAGCTGCTACTGCTTTCAGACATCCGGGTAAAGCTTTTGCAACAGGGCCCAAAACAGCTGAGAAATATGCAATTGATTTTCTAATTTTTTCCATGTCTCTGAGTCAACACTGACAATGCACATCCTTCTCGCTCACTGCAGTACAGTTCAAACTCCTTTTCATAATCAGGCATTCCTAAAGCTGGTGCTTCACACAGTTTTGTTTTCAGGTGTTCAAAAGCTTCCATTTCTGTTTTGGTCAAAACTATGGGGTCGCTGATGTCTGCTCTTGTCAGTCTCTGTAATGGTTTTGCAATCAATGAAAATCCACTAATCCACTGTCTACAATAACCTACCATTCCCAAGAACATTCTTACCTTTCTTTGAGTTTTAGGTGGCTGCATTCCTTGAATCAATTTGATTCTTTCTATGGTGACTTGTCTGATTCCTTTCGCAATCTTGTGACCTAAATATTGTACTTCATTCTGACAAAACTGCAATTTTGATGGAGACACTTTATGTCCCTCCTCTGCCAAATGATTCAGCAATGCGACAGTGTCAGTTACACATGCATCCTTTGTTTTTGGTGCAATCAAAAGATCATCAATGTATTGTACCAACACAGACTCTCCAGGCATGCTCAAACTTTTTAATGATTTCTTTAGCAGCTGATTAAAAATCGATGGACTCTCAGTGTACCCTTGTGGAATTCTACACCCTGCTAGGATACGGTTCTGGAATCTAAATGCAAACATTGGTTGCCTTTCTGGATGCAATGGAACAGTAGAACGCATTGTGCAGGTCAATCACAGTATACCATTCTGCATCATGGGGAATTTGGTACAGAATTACTGCTGGATTCGGAACAATCGGACAACATGGAAAAACAATTTTATTAACCTTTCTAAGGTCCTGTACAATTCTATATGTTCTGTTGGGCTTTTTCAATCTCATGATTGGTGAATTACAAGGACTGCTTTCTGTTTCTCTCAGCATTCCCTGCTCAATCATTTTGTCAATCACTGGAGTTATTCCTTCAATTACTTCTGCAGTCATCTTATACTGAGGAATATTTGGATAGCTTGCACCTTCCTTTATTGTGACACTTACAGGATCAACACCTTTCATCAATCCTATATCCTTTCCAGTAAAATCCCATACTTCTTCTTTCACTACCTCTTTCAGTTAAACAGGAATGTTTTCTCGGTTACAAACAGGAAATAGCTTGCTCTGTTCTGCTTCCATCATGAGCGTTTTCATTTCATACAAGTTATACTCATCTGGGGTCTGCAACTCTATGCCATCCGGTGAACAATATCTTGCACAACATAGCCCTTCCTAATAAATTTACAGGACTACTATCGCACACCACAAATCGATGCATATCTTTGAAAGTTCCAATTTCTATTTCAACTGGTTCTGTCAGAGGAGTTTGTATCTGTCTATTTGCTACACCTACAACTTGGATGCTCTCTCCCGAGAGTGGAAGATTTTGAATTTCTACTGATCTAACAGTAGAACAGGTAGCACCAGTGACAAATGGACCAGACTGATCTACCTCAAGAGTGGCTCCAAGCACACACTCTTCTTCCTCTCTCAGGCACCGTCAGAAACCTTCCTTCGACTCACTCCCAACTTCCTCTTGCAACCAATACTGCGAACTCGCACTCACTCTAGGCGCTCTTTTTACCTATTCACCCACACAGAATCCTGTCTCTGCACTGTATTTCTGCTGATTTACACTGTATG
The DNA here is from genome assembly GCF_964263255.1 of Lissotriton vulgaris. Classification (NCBI taxonomy): domain Eukaryota; kingdom Metazoa; phylum Chordata; class Amphibia; order Caudata; family Salamandridae; genus Lissotriton; species Lissotriton vulgaris. Next base: position 1,381,173,491 of record NC_141693.1, on the reverse strand, counting down.
GGAGTGGCGGTTGCATAACCTGACTGTGCTGAGTAACTACCTGCTGCTACTGCTGCAGCTGCTGCTGATTTACCTCAGTCTGCACCTGTGGATTCAATGGAGCATTTTCCACATTAACTCTCGGCGGACATTAACACTCTTTCTCCCAATGCCCTAACTTGCTGCAATTAAAACAGGGGAACTTCTTTTTCAATTCATCAATATTTCCTACTAACTTAGGTTTACCCTTAAAATTTCCTTTATTCCCTGCATTCTTACTCTCCATTTGGCTACTTGTTGTTCCGCTACCTTAACTTGTGCCCACATAGCTTTCTCTTTCAGTTTTTTCTGCTTTGTATCAATTTCTTCACTGCAATATTTCGCCTGTCTTAATACTTTGTCTACTGAGCTTGACTGCCATCCTATCGTGCTGTGTCTAATCATGTCTGAAATTTCTGGTCTCAAACCATAAACAAATCTGTATATGAAGTGGCTCATATTCTTCTCATTTAGTTCCTCATAACCACTATACTGTTTAAGAACTAACAGCAATCTTTCATAAAATGAATGTACCAATTCTTTTGGCTCTTGAGTGGCCCTGTCTTTTTTCACCCAATTGGTTTCTTTTGGGGGTATCTTATTTTTCAGCCATACTATCACTTGTTCATACTTTCGCATTACATCTGGTGATGGAGCTCCTGTTACTTTGTCTCTAGGAAATTCTTCTCTTGGCCTGTCTAAAGCTATTTTACATTCTGTCCATAAATCTGCTGGCACCACTATGTCAAACAATCCTTCCAAATCGATCCATAAAACTTTTGACACTTTTACAAATCTGTCTACCTGTCGATACCATTCTACTGGTTTCTCTCTCAACCTAAGGAAATCATTCGTAAATGTCAATATGTCTTGTCTACTCCAAGGAACATGTACATATCCTCCTCCAGGTATCTCTCTCATGGGGAACTCAGTTATCACTGCCTCTTTTTTCCTGATCATAAAAGCTAATGTGGATTTATCATTATTTTCTTCTTCCTTCTCTGCCCACTTAATCCTCCATTTGCTCACATCTCCCCATTTTCGCAACTGCACAATCAATTATTTTATTTGTGCTAACCTCCCAGCAGTATTCATGTTCTCAACGTCTCTTTCTGGAAAATTCACTCTATATGATTTTTGCAATGATTTACATTTTGAAAACTCCACTCCTAATTCACTTGCTAATTCTTCCAACTGTTTTAGCCTTCCATGTTATGCTTTTACACATAAACATAAGTTCATCATCCTGGTATGTTTTTAGTCTATCTGTGCCAATCTTTCCAATAATTAATTCTTCCATATCTACTTTTAGTTTTGCCACATCCAGCACTTTTGATTCCTGGTCTTTTAATTTTAAAGTTTTAATCCAGTCACTCAATTCTTTTTCTGATGGTCCTACAGGCGTTTGCGTTAAATCTATTTTATCTACACTTTTCTCTGGCCTTGTAGAATCAGATTCTGCCTCAATCGGATATCTGTATGATGGACTCTGATTAAAACTCAATTCAGGCGGATTCACATTAATATTTCGCCTTGTTTCAGATAAATCTGGATAAATATTTTCTTTCACTTTCTGTAAACTCTGTTGTAATGGAATTGTCAAGCTTGGCTCTTTTATCCTTCGATATTCGAACACTGGTATTACAGGCCCTATTGTTACAGGGACAGTTACTGCTTCCATGTTTTAGTAAGGTTCTGAATCAGTTCATGTGCAGAACGTTCATAGTCAGAAATATCTGATTGCATATCACTTTGGTTTTCATTACTTCGCACAGTTTTGTGGGAATCATTAATTTGTACAGGAGAACCTGTAATTCTAGCTTCCACAATTGGAGTACTTGGAATATATCTGGTTTCTACTCTATCTGGCACATCTTTTAAACTTGAACATTGTTTTGGGGTTTCATTATTTCTTTCATCTGCTATTGGAGCATTCGGAGTAGTCCATAAAGAACCTGGTTGAAATGGGGGTTGTCTCCTATTTAATATTTCTTCTAATACAGCCTCCTCTGGTTCACTCTCACAATAACTTTGGTTCCCTGTCTCTACATTCCTTTTCTTTTCTGTACGTTTCCGACCCTCATATTCATCCATTAATCTAACTGGATACATGCCATCACACTACCCTTTCTCCATCTACGCATTCTACTCTGATGTGTTTCTCTCCATAAATCTCGACCTCTAACTCTTGGTCTGTAATGCCTGCTTAACCTCTCGCTCGCCAACTCATGCATCTCATCTTTTCACTCAACCAGTGCTTCAAATTGAGTTGGTCTCGGTCTTGGCTCAAGCTTCATCATTTTGTCTCTCAAATTTCTTAAAATTGCCAAATCAAAAGATCCACCTTCAGGAAAAGCTAACACATCATCAGCCTTGGTATACCTTGCCCAATTCTCTAACCAAACGCATGTATGGTAACCATATTTCGAAAACATGTAAGAAGCGGGCGTTTTCAGGGAAGGAAGTATTTTTCCCTCGCTTATCACAATTTTCTTATCTTTTGCAAATACATTCATTATTTTCTTAAACCATGAAGGTTTCTTCTTTTCTTCTCCGTAATAGTAAGACTTTTTTCCAGTAATTCTCTGTCTTTCAAAAGATCGCGTACTTCCCTGTTTGCTGTTTTGCAACACCAACCTATCACAGCGCTGTTTACACTTGGAGTCACAATAGACGACAAACAGTCCATGTCCCCCCACATAAACAAAGTTGTGCACACTAGTATTGGTCTAATGCAAAGTCTCAGAAAATTTTTCAAGTGGATACCCATAGCATTTCGGATACCCCTTATTTAGAGCATAATAATCAGTCGCTTGGATTACGGCAATGCTCTACTCGCCAACATAAACGAAAACTGCCTAACCAAGCTTCAGACCCTACAAAACTCAGCAGCTAGGCTGACCCTCGACCTTCCGCCTCTCACTCCCTCGGCCCCATGCCTAAAGAAACTGCACTGGCTCCCAGTTAGAAAACAAATCACATTCAAAATATGCTGTCTGGTTCATAAATCAATAAACGGACATGGACCCATATACCTGAAAAGAAAACACCAGGGATATTGCCCACAGAGAACCCTGCGATCATCCAACAAACATCTTCTAAAAATCCCAAAAGTCCGAACAGTCAGAAATGGGGACAGAACTTTCTCCAAGATTGGCCCTGCCACATGGAATGCCATACCACTATCTATCAAACTGACCCTAATCATAAAACGTTTCGAAAAAATCTGAAAACATGGCTCTTTTAACCTGTTGCACAGTTCCCTTTCCGTTTATCTCTCTCCTATCCTTCTGCAAGCGCTATGAGACCCATTGGTGATGTATGCGCTATACAAAAATAAATACATAACAAGGTACGTCTTCTTAGTGCTTAACCAACACTTTGCTGCTTTTTTGTGATGAGCCTATTAGCTCCTACTCTGTCTTGGTCACAAGGACCAATCCCAGCGTGATACTTTTGACGTCACCAGCGCTCCGGCTTCTGCAGCGCCGACTGACCCCTCCTTTACAGGGTTTTTATCAAGAAGCCGTATTTAGAAGATATTTTACAAAATCAGTTAGTAACTTACAGAAAACAATACCATTTGCCTGTTTCGCTAATAAAGTGATAGAATTTTCTCAATCACCCAAGTATTCTGAATGTGGAGTAACCCTGGGCGAAGCACTACGCTACACTCGCGGAGTTTGCGAAGTTTGCACAACTTCGCACTACACGAGCTGCATGTAGCACAGTGCGAACACGCGTAGTGCAGCACTCATTTATTGCTTGTTCACGGTCCTGAACGGCATGTTCACGACCGCGAGCAAGCAAAATGACATCCCGGCGAGATTCTCAACGCGGGCAGGTAAGGTTTCTCATTGTGAGTGGTTGCTCATGCTCGCGACCGCTATCAATGAGAAACTGCCAGTTCGCGTTGAGAAAGCTGCAGCTCGAGTAATAATCTACTTAAGCAGCAGAAAACTACAGCTCGCACTGTGCAAGATGCCGTTTTCAATGATTGCACAGTGCCGGATGCTTGTCCGCACTCTGCAATCATTGAAAACACATCTTGCACAGTGCAAACATGCTACTATGCAGCTCGCGTAGTGCTGGGTGAAGTTCGCGTAGTGCGAAGTGCAGTTCGCCTAGCTTGGCGTAGCGCTACTTCGCGAACTACGCCCACCCCTAATGTGGAGTAGACGATGCTTATCTACACAGAATTTTAGACTCGTTGATAAAGTAGCACTACCCTCTACCTTACCCTTCTATCAGGCAATAACAAACTCGTTTCTCCAGGAAAGCACATACAGAGATCCTTTTCACCTCCTTAGAGACAATCTCAGAGTTTCACCAGAACGCATATTGCAATTTCATTTACACACGTTCATACAGAAATCCCTACTCATATACACATGAACTCTGTATTTACAGTAGGCAGCGCTTACCTCTTGTCCACAACAGAACTCCTCTTTCGTTAGTAAAGTAGAAGCAACTCCTTTACCATTCTATCAAGCTTGGGTTAAGTCCTACTACTCTCCCAGCAATAAGTTTTAGTCAGGATACGCAATGATCACTATACTTGAAGGCAAAGATTTTATAGACTGTCCTCACTATACATTTAGCCTTTCATACCTAATGTCCCTAAACAGAGATATGCGATGATACCACCACAGTATACAACGATACTACTTCTTTGAAACAGGCCAATGCACTGTGTGACTTTACTTGCCACACTTCCTCTGCCTGCAGACAGAGGCACTAGCTTCATGCAACACTATGAACTCAACAGATGTTAGTTGATAATTCTGTACATTTTAAACTCTATATATTGCTTTATACATAATCCTAGCTAATTTCCTTAGCAACCACTACTCTGCTACCCAAGAAATTACTGTTACAGCGGGAGTCCAAAAATAATTCCTAAATCAACATCGCCATTTCCCTGAAACCGCCAAACACGCATTCATTCACCAGTGGGGCCCATAACACTTCACACTTTTTCATTTAACTCCACTTCAGGGATTAGTGAACAACAAAGGAGTCATGCTGTAACATTGGTGGAGTGTCTAAACCTATTTGACATTTTATTATTTACACCTATAATTTTAAATGATTTACCATGGTTTTCATCAAACACCAATCTTATTCAGACACACCACCATAGTGGCAATGGATCTGCTAGAAAGAAAAATAGGAGTAGGAAAAACTACAAGACCAGCTTTTAATCTTCCATTTTCCTAATTTTATTTCAAGCAAACATTTAGTATGTCTGACATTTAGGTATTAATTAATTCTTTATTCAGTAAAAATCTTAAACTTTATTTCAAAATCATCATTTTTGTTTAAAAGCTCAGAAAATAGACATTTATTTCAGAATTAAGTAAAGTTTAGCAAAGAACCGATAGTTCCAAACTCATTCTCTCCTAACATCCCTAACTAAAACCCTCATCTTATCCTTTAGTCCTGCAAAGAAAACCAGCAATAAATCATAGAGTTCTTACATCCAGGATTCGATCTGCAATCCAACAGCACTTCAAGATGAAATCGAAAGGAGCTACCCTTCTAAGCAAAATCAGGGGTTTTTATACACTAATTTTCCTAACTAAATCTATCTAAAAAGTATCTAACAACACCAACTCGGGGTCTGATCGGACAAATTTGGGGTAGATGAGCATTTCCTCATCATTACAGCATCATATTCATAGTGAATCAGCAGTTTCATAAAGAGTTATTGTTTAGGACAGTCTTTGGACTAGTCACTTCCTTGACTTGTAACTTTAGGTTTCGTTCCCACGTTCAGAACATTCAAATGTCCATGTTTTGGCAACCAGCCTGTCTTCCAGGGCAAGGTAGCCTTGAACCTCCCATCCGAGCACAGGCAGTGCACTCTCACTTGCAGGCTTTGGGCGCGCATGCGGAGTCCAACACTTGCTCACAGTTTACCCGAGCAGCCATATTTTTCGTAGGCCTCAGAGGCCCCTTTTGGAACTATCATAGAAACAAAAACACAAATTCATGTTAAATATGGAACTAAAGCCCTTCTATTTACCTCCCACCATACTAATGTTTCCCCATTAGATATTACCTAGCAGGTAAGCCACATAAATACGTTTTATACTTACATATCCGGCGACTTTCTGACACAAAAACGTGTACAATAAGTACATTTAAGCTGCGTTTATTTATATTTAAGCTATGCATTAGTTCACATCACAGTAACAATACATATTAGTTAATTATATTGCTTCATGCAAGCAGAATTAGTATTCCCGCGTGTATAAATGTATGTAACTTATTTGATGGTTAATTAATTTACCACAACACACTATTAATAAATATTAACATTATGGAACATTGATTTCTCAATGGGTACACAACATTTTGTTTTTGCCACCTTGCTCCATCACTTGCAGCACATGTATTTTATACTAGAATGACGCTGATTCAATAAATACTTATTGAATATACCCCAACTGTTTATTCTGTGTATATCTCTGAGACAAAGTGAGCAAAAGTGACTGAGTGAAAAGTACTGTACTGTTTTCACGATCCCTGAGGGGTCAAGGTTGTAATGTCCGATAGTTGTCAGAATATATTCACTCCTTGGTAAGAGGGGATCAGGGTGGCACTGTGAGCTAGCTGGTCTACAGACTAACATATCATCTGGGGGTGTATGGAATCAGTATGGACTCCAATCCCTTTGTTTATGTGGTCTGAAATGTGCAGATCCTATATAGATTTGTAGGAACTACGTAACATGGTGGCACCAACGTTGGTTTGGTACCTATTTAACGGTCAAATATGAGTATTTCAGTAGTGCTTTCTCAGCGACCCCTCCTCATATTTACCCAGAGACGTCTGGAGTGGGAAGGTAAAATGCACTGCAGCTGAGTGGGTATACCCTATGTAGTGGCTGTAGGTTTATTCAAGCTTGAAGGATTACAGTTCCCTACTTTGTGCATAACCCTTATCTTTTCTATAAACTCCCACCCATAATATCTCTGACAACAAAAACTGCGGCTGATGGTAATGCTAGTACTAGTAGGGAGGAAGCTGAGCGGCAGATGCAATAAACATTTCAGAAAATTGCAGAAATGCTTTTGCTGCAAAATCTGAACATGTTGGTCTCTCACCATTTGGAGGGACCATAACATTCAAGATTGAGGCACACAAGTCATTCAGGACAGAGGTATTCTATTCATGGTTAAATTCCCACCTGCAGATTCATGTACAAAAACATGTTCTTCTTATACTGGGGATGAAATACCAGAAAAGTACTGTCGATACGAGGATATAGAAGTACCGCTCACATTCCAAGAGCATATGAACTGGTTTAAACCACAGAAAAAGTGAGACTCGCTCCGCTCAGCAGACACAGAGCAACCTGACCCATTCTAGCTGCTTACATACCACATCCAGACATTGACACACTGCCAATAACAGACTTATTTCCAATTCAAAAAGAATTAAGAAAACTTTACAGAAATCTGACATGTTCGTTAAGAGAACACTTACACTTCAGCCACAAGGGTTATTCCAGCAGGTCAACTACAAGGTACTGCAACTAAAATCACCCTCACAAACACTGAACACAGTTCTGGGAAGAATGCCCACTAAATGTGAAAAAATGTCATTCTGGATAGCACAGAAAATAGCATAGTTAGAGGCAGTATTTCCACACACAGGCCTACAAAAAACCACAGAATGCTAACAATTTGCTTGCAGATGGGAATAGCTCTCCCGAAAGAGGATTGTACCACTTGGGGTACAGTTTTCGTTGCCTTTTATTTCACAACTTATGGCACCCCTTCAATAGCAGAGACACCTGAAGTATTACGCTATATACAGAATGAGTATGAAACAGAATCTGCTCTGAACTTAGGGATGAAATTAATAGGCAATTTTTTCCAGGTATCCACAATTCTGTTAGCAAATATGAAAGCGGAGGCAGCAGCGGTGGCTGTGTATGCCACCTGAGGGAATATACTCCTGCACAACAGGAGCGGAATTATCCAAGATTATCAAACCTGCATGCGCTGAAATAGCTAGAGATAATTTGAGAGCTAGACATACGAAACTACAAGTAATGGTTAGTCCTGAAAAACATAAAACTAAGCAAGCACTGGAAAACAGAGATGGGATAATAAACAACAGATAAATAGGCAGAATGCATTACAATCATGGGGGGCTCTTCAACAGGAGCCCTCTGACAGGACCTTAGAAACCGTTGTATCATTAAAAAACCTGACAGGTTATCTGGATACTGATACACATTCCTTTCATTCCTTTAACGGTTCATCAAAAACCTCAAAGAGGGTCAGAACACAGATCTGAAGAGTGAGTCAAGCCAAAATACAAGATACACATCGCACTTCAGACTATAATATCAAAAAAGAAGATAAACCAAAATCAAAAGCTCAATTTAAAATAAATGAAGAAGGTTGCTGGCCTTAAAATAAGACATGCCAAGGCTGCTGAGGACTCAACTACTGAATGGGTAATGGGCTGTGACAATGCTAGACAGCGCAGCAGAAGTAACAATAGCTCATCAGACCCTGATGGGATTTCTCGTGACAACAGCGTGGAATGAACATATCAAGGTGGAGACACCTGGTACTAGGGTAAGTGTCCCACATCAGTAATATGAAATAGCACTTCATATGGAGGGGGACATACCCAGGAAAGGTAATGGTCACTTTTGAGAGAACCTGTATTTTGGATATGATATCCTTTTGGCTGAAAAAGATTGGCCTCCAGAATATGTTATGGATTGACTAAAAGGAGAAACAGTTTTTTTACCAGCTTTCTCTGACCTTGTTTCAGAAGGATTAAAACATTCATACTGCGCAGGATTGAGCGGTAGCACTAGCTCCTGCATTATATCGCAATCATGTAGGGTAGGATGCTGAGCCACCTCACCATGAAAACCCTCCAAAAACTACTCCAATTCCACAGAGGGAGTGCCCTAGAAAACATGATGCAAAAAACAAGCCATGGAGATCTTAGATCTACTTGAATACCAGGGTGTAATAGAGAATTACACCTCTTCCATGAATAATCCTTTGTTTCCCATCATGAAACCTGACAATTCATACCGTCTAGTTATAGACTACAGGCATTTGAACACAAGCACAAAGACATTTGTAGACATTTGCAGTACAGAATGCATGCAGTGGTTAAATAACATTGTGTGAAAAAAAAAACAACACTAGATATGTCAAATGAATTCTTTTTCCAAAATATAGCACCTGAGAGCAGATATTTGACAGCATTTTCAACCCTCGGCTCTGAAAGTCAATTCTGTAGACTGCCCCAGGTTATAAGAATATCCCTGGGTTGTTCTCAGCAAGAGTATCAGAGTTACTTCAAAATTTTGATGAGGAGGCATTGTCCTACGTGAATGTAATTTATCTGATGGACAATTAACTATTGGATCAATTGACAAGGGGGAACCACATCATTCTGGGGTTTGCCTCAGACTCATAACTTTAACTAAAAAAAATTGAAAATTGCCCACCTCACTGTACTATTTTTAGGAAAGGAGCTTTCAAATGAATGGAAAAGTCTAGCAGCAAATTTTTGGGAGAAATGTGCTCTGCTCCAAACTCCAAAGACCCTAAAAAAACTTACCATCCATTTTAGGATTCCTAAATTTTGGCACAACATACATTTTGCATTAAGCAGAAAAGGTGAAACCTTTCTATGACTTAATCAGACCTGATTTCTCAGTTCGACATTGGACACAGGAACATACAGAAATTCTTCGCTCCTTACAAGCTGACATGATTGGATGTATGACGTTACAACGCATACTTTTACTCCGCATACCATTACAACGCGGTATTTACAACGCATACCGTTACAACGCATAGCGCTTTGAGGTGCTGGATAGTGGTAAGTATAATTTACTATTCTAACTCCAGTCCCCGTGGACCCTAGGGAAGGTGTTGGATAGTAAATTATACTTATTCCCTATCCTAGAGCGCACTCCAGCGCAATGCGTTGTAATGGTATGCGTTGTAATGCCTGCGTTGTAGTGGTAGTGCGTTGTAAAAAATGCGTTGTAACAGGTGAATACCGACATGATAGCATCCAAACACTTACACACATGTGTAAATACCACAAATTTTGTGATCCACGCGGTCACAGGTCAATCAGGATACACACACCTTACCTTCAATGAAGGCAAAACTGTACCAATTGCATACAAATCACATATGTACACAAACCATAGGATGAGTTTTGCATCTACTGAATAAATTCTGAGAGCTGTACAAACCATTGCAGTGAAAGGGAAGCGATTCGCAATCTCCAAGACAACCCCCATGTTGTAAATAAACCAGCAGACAAAGGGGGAGTATTAGTCGATTCGATTCGATTAGTCTTTATTTCGAATGGTAAAAATTCATAAAAGACAATACACAATCATATACACTATAAAATTCACTAGCAATCCCTTGTACTAAAAAAGCACAAGCATGACAGTATACATAAAATACATCAAAATGGAACGATCAATGCAAGGGTGCGTTCAGTTTCTTAATTCGAATCAGCCAAGACCATCCCAGGAATCTTGCAACACAAATCACCACTATTTCAGATCTTATTACTTGCATTTTCCTAAGTGCATCACGAGAACCACTACAGTTCAGGGATGCACAGATGGGTTTTAGCCACTTATTCCTAGGATCACGATAAACAGGGCAACCAAAGAAGAAATGACCAATGCTTTCTTCCTGGTCCAAACACCAAGGACATTTGCTTCCTGACTTCGAATCCCATTTAGCAGTAAAGGAGTTGACTGGCAAGGTGCCAGTACGAAACTGATGATAAAGCTTACGATCTAACACCTTGGGTATCAAATCCCAATACTGCTCTAGTGCAGGAGTGACCTTGTGCGACAGAAATATTCCTGTTAGATTAGTGTCCAGGGATTGGGATACCAAAATAGATTTTTTCCATGCCCAAAAAAGAGCTTTAAACTCAGATTTGGATGGAAATGTGGACCCCCCTGGATTTGACCAGAGCTCTGGAAGGCCCATCATATGTAGGGTGATTCTAACTTCCCTAAACCAGTGTAGTTTTTGCGCGCCCCATAGTGATTTAACCTCGTCCAGTTCCCGGGCAAAGAGACTAAGCTCGGGAGTGGACCAAATGCGACGCCAGAGTGACACTATACGATACTGGGCCAGATCATTAATTGGTCTACAACCTAGGTCTAGTAGCAAAGGTTTTATAGGTGCAGACTGTGGAAGACCAACCAGGTTCCGTAGGAACCTATTTTGTGCCACAGCCAAACCTGATAGGTCTTTATGACCCCAGACTTCGGCTCCATATAGGGTTGCGGAAAGGACTTTTGCCTCATAGATCTTAAGGGCGGGGGTGATACGTTTTGTAAACGAGTTCTTTTGCTCAAGAACCAAACAACCGGCCAGCCTATTAAATTTTAATTTAGATGTCTCCAGTTGGGAATTCCAATCAAGATGCTGATCAAGAGTCACACCAAGATAAGTCATAACTTTGACCTGCTCAAGTTGGACCCCGTTTAGAGACACCGTACAGGTTGGGGGGGTTTTCTTACAAAAGACCATAAATTTGGTCTTTTCAACATTTATTTGTAGGTCGTTTGCATTACAAAACTCCGAAAATCTATTCAGGGCAACCTGGAGCCCTCCTCTTGTTTTAGAAAGAAGGAGGGTGTCGTCAGCAAATATAAGCATAGGATATTTGCGACCACCCAACATTGGTGCATCGGACTGGATATTGTTAAAATAATCGATGACCTGATTAATAAACAAGAGGAACAGGGTGGGTGCCAGGACACAACCTTGTCGCACCCCACGTTGTACAGGGAAACACTCTGTTACCTGGCCCTGGCTGCCCCATCTTACCTGGGCGAAATTATCCTCGTGTAAGCGCTGAACGAAACTCAAAAGCTCTAAGGGAAAACCCATTGATCTAAGAGCTTCCCATAGCTTCTTCCTTGGAACTAAGTCAAAAGCCGACTTAAGGTCGACAAACGCGGCGTAAATTACGCCACCACCCAGCAAGACCACTTTCCAGAAAAGAAGTGAGAACCGCAGAACCTGGTCAATAGTACTAATGCCAAACCTGAAACCTGCCTGCATAGGAGAAAGTATGTTATTGGTGTCGATCCATTCCTGGATTCTTACTAAAATCATCCTAGACACAATCTTCTGAAGTGCATCGATCAGACTGATTGGCCGATAATTATTTGGGATGGAGCGATCACCCTTCTTATATACTGGCAGGATTTCCGCACCTTTCCAGGATTTTGGGATCTCTGCGCCTGCGGCTATGTAATTAGCCAATTGCGTGATATAAGGGACCCATAAACCAGGATTTAGCTTAAAAAGATCAGCGGGAATGACATCGAGGCCAGGGGCTTTTCCCGACTGGACTGACTCCAAGGCTTGTGAGGCATCAGTTTCCAGAAAGATAAGTCTATCTCCTGGCAAATATAGAGGACTCTGTGGGATGGTTGCTATTGTGTGATCTAGGGCTATATTTGGGTCATTAAATTGAGCTGCAAAGAATTTAACCCAAGATTGCGCTGACACGTGATTATTGGGTGTTTGGGCGACTGAAGCCCTTCCCCTCCTCACAATCAGCCAAAATTCAGTTGGATTGGAGGACTCACAGGCCCTAAGAAGAGCGAGCCAGTGAGAGTCGTCCCAATCCCTCTTGGCCACCCAAAGAATTTGTTTATAACGCTGCCTAGCAACCCTAATATCTGCGGTGTTCCTAGCCTTGACAGCCTCTATTAGGCTGCTATGAGCTACTCTGCAGCTCTTGTCATACCATTTTTTGTGCGCCTTAATGGGGGCGGCTTTAGAGGGCTTAGTAAGGAGGTTTTTTAAACTCGTAAAACACTCCTCATGGAGAATGATAAAGGCTGGGTCAACTGCACCAAAAGAGGATAGTGATGGCATCTTACTCCTCGTGCTCCTGACCTTCTCCTCTAACTCGGCAATAAGCGCTGGATCATCCAACACTCTGGTCCACTTTACGCGTCGTCTATTGTCACACAGGACCACGTCAGATGTCAGGCAATTAGTGCCACAGGCTTGCTCACCCAGGCCGGTGACCAAAATCTCGAGTGAGAGAGGATTGTGGTCACTCTCTGGACGGGGCTCTACCACCATATCGCGCACAATCGACCAAAATTCAATATTGATCAAAATGTAGTCGATACGGCTGGAGCTTAAGCCATTGTCAAAAGTATGTGTCCCTAATCTATCAGAGCGCGTGCGCCCATTGACAGCCCGAAGGCCCCGTTCCAAACAGAGGCCCAGCCAATGAAGTGCTGCCTCAGTACCCCTGACTCCCTTAGAGATAGTTAACGGAGGAATATTCCAAGCTGTGTCCTCCTCAGCGCCCACGTCCTCAGCCAAAGTAAGTATAGGCTCAAAGGAGGAATTCAAATCGCCCGCTACCATAACGATCTTATCGGCAGTGAGGTTCTTCAGTGCCAGGTCAAGGTGGGATGTGACAGTTTGTTTCCTCCCACCCTGGCAGCCACGAGCATAAACATTAACCAAAAAGAGATCGATGGCATTAACCTTGCTCAAGGTGATACACAGAAGGTCCAGGCTCTCTACCAAGGTTTCCTTACCATAAAAGCCCAGATTATTTTTAATCCAGATGGTTAATCCACCTGAGGCCCTACCCTTAATACTCGGAGTGGCGGGTTTTGAGAAATTAAGGTAACCCACCCTATATAAGGGGACTGTTGACCAAGTTTCCTGGAAGATAATGATATCATACAGGTCGATAAAGTTAGTCCAATCATCATTATCCAGGCGTCCCCTTAGCCCTGCAATGTTCCATGATACCACTCTCAATGGGTTATCCATACCGTTTACTAGGTGGATGGAAGCCAGTCCCTGCGCGTCAACCCCAGACATAGCCGGAACAACGCTAGGGTCTGGCGGTGAATACAGGTTTCCAGACATAATGGGTCCACAACTTAACGAGGTTAGAATGGTGGGTTGAGCTACCTCCCTAGTATAGGGAGAATTCGTCAAATTTCTGGAAGAAGTTGGACTTACACCAGATTTTACGGGGGTGGTAAATGAGCCTGTATCCTGAGTAAGCGGGAGGTTATTTAATGGCGATATGTCGACCGACCCCCCATGTCAGTCGACGTCCTCCAGACAACCAAACCTATTTGATATCGGTACCCCCTGCCACCAATTGTGCTGGGTGTACCCATCAGCCACATAAGCTGGCTGTCTAGGGTGCTGAACATTTGACCATAGAGTGTTCTTCATAGGTTGATGTCTAGGAGGGTAGAAAAAAGTAAGGGGCCTCACGACAATGGTGGAATTAGCTCCATGGGAAGGCCATGTACAGAGATGCTGGGCTGAGTGAGGGTCGGCAAAGGATACCACAACACAGTCACCCGCTATAGACTTATGCGTGGGGCCTATCCAAGGCACTCTCCGTACCATTAGGACACTACTTCTATGCTGACCAGGAAGCTGGGCATTAGTATTAAGCCAGTGAATGACCTTGTTTTTTAGGGAAAGATCATTCTCCTGGGAATGAGGGTCCAATTCAGGAACACCAGCTAAAATGATGACATAGGACCCTACTTCAGGGGGAAGGTCAATAAACCCTCCACGAAAGTTAGAGCGGGTAGCCTGTCGAGGTAGATGTTTCGTACGTTCTGGCCTTGAATGTTGGTGAGCTACTACTCTTGGGACAGGATTCTGTCTAATGGCTGATTTTTGCAAAGGAGGAGATAAGGGGACAACTAAACTAGGGGTAGGTACTGCAGGATTGGGAATAATGGTGCGGGGCTTAGGTGTTGGTTTTGATACTAACTCGGTCACAGGATTACTTACAGGTGCATGTGGGAGAGATGGTATGGTTACAGGTGCCTTAGGTTGGAGATCAGGGTCAGTTACACATGGAAGCTTAGCTTCCATGCTTTTTAGACTTAAACTAGCCAGGGTGACTATTGTCCTGTCCATTTCCAACAGATTGTTCTCTATGCGGGAGAGTCTTAATTCCAAAGGGGATAGTAATTGCTTAAGCGTACCCCAAACTAACTTGAGGAATTCTTCATCCCCCTCCCTTCCTTTCACGGGACAGCTCTCCCGACACTCTGGATTAACCACACTTTTCAACTCTGGAGAGATGACAAGGATGGTATCTTCCACCAGGCTAGGAGAACTGGGAACGTGTTCCTCCCCCATACCGCTAGGAGCTATATTCTGGCTATCAACTTTCGCCCCAAGAGAGCCCATGGTACGTCTGTGGTTAAAAAACTGTGATCTTGCCATTTTGGCTTTCTTTCGTGCATAAATGGACCTCGCTAAACATTTCTTTTTAAGGGTTGCTGCTTTCTTAGCACTACCCGATTTGGTAACTAGGTTAGTTTTAGAAAAGAAAGAAGAAATAGTGCCTATGCCTTTAATTGGTGGGGCAAGGGCTTTGCTTTGCTGCACTGAATGTGGAGTGGGGATGGGGGGGGAATTTATTAGGGTTGATGGCGGTGCGGGATGAATAGCTGCCGTTGTTACTATTAAGGGCCGAGGAGCTATGGTACGATCAGGAGTACGGGCAGATGCGATATTTCCCAAGGATGATTTTTTTGTGTTGGCAATATGTTCTGACAGCCTTCTTGCAGCATCAAGTTCTAGGGAGACCTTGTGCTGCATTTTGCTAATTTCTTCGTCAATGGCCAAATTGGTCTTGACCAAGAAATCATCCAAGGTTCGATTACAGTTGCTAGCAGCCATGAGGGTTTTGCTCCGACTACCCCGTGAGCACATATTACAGAATACAAGTGGATAAATAACAATACAAACAACAATAAAACTGTAAAGTGTACCAACAAGGGGGGGTGGCCCAGCCCAGTCCTCTTAGTCCTCGAACGGGCTCAAACGGCCCGCTCTTTGCCCGGTCTTCGCCCCGGGCTGCGTCCCGCGCTGCGGGAATGAAGGGACAATAAGTAAGTGGACAGGTAAGACAAGGGGGCGTGGCAGCAGGGAGAGCGGACCGGATGTCAATCAAAGGTCTCGCAGGGGCTCCTGGGCAATGGAGTCCCCTGCACGCTCGCAGCCCCGCTGACCGCACTCACCCGGTGGCCGGTGTCCAAGACAGCGAAGCGGCACCCGCGGAGCGGGTGCGGCGAGTCGTCCTGCTGGGTCCTGAAGGGTACAAGGAATACCACAGGGTCGGCGTCCAACAAATCCTCCAAAGTGCCTCTGTGCAGATAAATGCGTCCCGCAGGTGAAGAGAGAAAGAGGGTTTTTAAAACAGCCAGGGGCGGGGGGCGGCAGCAGGGAGAGCGGACCGGATGTCAATCAAAGGTCTCGCAGGGGCTCCTGGGCAATGGAGTCCCCTGCACGCTCGCAGCCCCGCTGACCGCACTCACCCGGTGGCCGGTGTCCAAGACAGCGAAGCGGCACCCGCGGAGCGGGTGCGGCGAGTCGTCCTGCTGGGTCCTGAAGGGTACAAGGAATACCACAGGGTCGGCGTCCAACAAATCCTCCAAAGTGCCTCTGTGCAGATAAATGCGTCCCGCAGGTGAAGAGAGAAAGAGGGTTTTTAAAACAGCCAGGGGCGGGGGGCGGCAGCAGGGAGAGCGGACCGGATGTCAATCAAAGGTCTCGCAGGGGCTCCTGGGCAATGGAGTCCCCTGCACGCTCGCAGCCCCGCTGACCGCACTCACCCGGTGGCCGGTGTCCAAGACAGCGAAGCGGCACCCGCGGAGCGGGTGCGGCGAGTCGTCCTGCTGGGTCCTGAAGGGTACAAGGAATACCACAGGGTCGGCGTCCAACAAATCCTCCAAAGTGCCTCTGTGCAGATAAATGCGTCCCGCAGGTGAAGAGAGAAAGAGGGTTTTTAAAACAGCCAGGGGCGGGGGGCGGCAGCAGGGAGAGCGGACCGGATGTCAATCAAAGGTCTCGCAGGGGCTCCTGGGCAATGGAGTCCCCTGCACGCTCGCAGCCCCGCTGACCGCACTCACCCGGTGGCCGGTGTCCAAGACAGCGAAGCGGCACCCGCGGAGCGGGTGCGGCGAGTCGTCCTGCTGGGTCCTGAAGGGTACAAGGAATACCACAGGGTCGGCGTCCAACAAATCCTCCAAAGTGCCTCTGTGCAGATAAATGCGTCCCGCAGGTGAAGAGAGAAAGAGGGTTTTTAAAACAGCCAGGGGCGGGGGGCGGCAGCAGGGAGAGCGGACCGGATGTCAATCAAAGGTCTCGCAGGGGCTCCTGGGCAATGGAGTCCCCTGCACGCTCGCAGCCCCGCTGACCGCACTCACCCGGTGGCCGGTGTCCAAGACAGCGAAGCGGCACCCGCGGAGCGGGTGCGGCGAGTCGTCCTGCTGGGTCCTGAAGGGTACAAGGAATACCACAGGGTCGGCGTCCAACAAATCCTCCAAAGTGCCTCTGTGCAGATAAATGCGTCATCCAGAACAGGAAAGATTATACCAACAAATGCAAAAGACTATTGAGTGATACTAGGAACTACAAACGCCTGCAGGAGGATCTAACCAACGTACTCCGGTACACCATAATCTCAATGGTAGAGACTGCAGAAGCTAACAAACAGATTTCTAAACAAGAAGCAGAACTCTGTACTAAGAAGGCCAAGACACAGTATTTCTACACGGTCCCCAAAATCCACAAGTAGGTACGACCCCCTCCTGAACGCCCCATATTATCAGGGATCAATTCCCTACTGGAACATTTATCGATGTTTTGTGACTTTTTCCTAAATCCCATGGTACAGGACTCCTCCACTTACATTAAGGACACAAAACACCTCCTAAAGCTTATCAAGGATATACATTTTGACCCTACCTCCCAACTCTTGGTGGGACTGGACATCGAGAGCTTTTACACAAATCTCCCACAGGATGACACCTTATGGGTCTTCAGAAGTATGTTGTTTCAAACCACTTGGTAACACATCCACCCCAAGGGAGTTCATACTACTCTGTGAAACCATAGCACTGAAAGAGAACTACTTCGAATTCGAAGGGGGTTTCTAATTACAAACAAATGAAATGTCCATGGGCAGTGTTTTCGCCCCGAGTGTGGCAGTACTTTATGTCTACCACTTCGAGAAGGAACACATTTTGCCTGTCACCAATCCTTACAAAACAACCAGTTCTGGCATTGTTACATCGACGACATCTTCATGATATGGGCAAGATCCAATGACTCACTAATCACCTTCCTCACATGGCTCAATGAGAGGGACCCCGTCTTGCGCTTCACTAGGAGTGCAAGTAGGGCAAGTGCCTCCAAAATTGCAATTTTTGACCTCAACATTGAGGCAGCAGAAGGGAAATTGCAGACTACCACCTACTATAAACCCACATCTAGAATTTCCAGCCACCAACACGGTACTCAACGGGCCTTCCAGGTATAGTGGGCCACTACACCTGTGGAGACTGCAGCATCTGCCACCTCACCCAGGCCACCAAAACACTGGACCTGGAGACAGGGAAAACTTGGGGTCAGATCAAGCACACCAACTGTAACTCATCAAATGTAATCTACCTTATTACATGCATGTGCGGTCTACGCTATGTGGGCATGACCCCTCGCAAAGTAAGAACATTGTAGCACAATACGCTGTAAAAAGAACGTGAGCAAACTGACTGACCCCTTCATACAGGCTGGGCACACACCTAACGACCTGTGATGGACTGTGATAGAACAAATTGACTGCCAGAATACTATCTGACTGTAGTTAGGCCAGATACTTTATAAATTGTATTCATTTAAAAGTACTTTTGTTATACAGGCTGTAAACTTTATAAGGCAGTGGACAGAGTGAGAATTTGTGACAATTGGTGCTCTGGAAATAGTGCCAGTGCGATATACAGTACATACAATGCTAATTTACAGTGTCCTGAAAGTAAGGGGATCGGGGAAAAAATGATGACCAGTATTTTCCATAAGATAAGTGTTCTCTGTACACCACAATAGTCAGTCTTAGATAGAGAGTCCTTAGAATGGGGGTTCACTGTTATGTAATGTCGACGTTCAACCCTAGAGTGGTGCAAATTGGGCGTCTACGCTGGTCTTCATCAGGACTGTGTGAGGAGGAGGCAGCCTCCTAGTAGACCCAGCCGGGCTCTCCTATGGAGTGAGATGTAGGGGTTTTACGACTTCTTAAGGTATGCAATTCTCTATCTTATTCCTTTAAAATCCAATGAGTATTTCTTCCTTGTGTACATGCCTTCCAGCGTATACATTCTTCCAGCCAAGGCTGTAATTCTTGTTAATGAGGTCCCGAAGGATCCAAAGAGATCAGAGGAAGCAGCGGCGAGGATCACTCTGTCCCGGTTTTGGCTTCAAGGAGTCAATTGACTCCGTAAAGTTAACAGCATGTATAAAAAAAGTACTTATAAATTAATACAATTTATAAAGTATCTGGCCTAACTACAGTCAGTTTTTATTCCTTGTTTCTCTTTCGCAATTTTGCATTTGATTTACTCCTCTTGCAATCAATGTATAAAATATGAGATATATGAAGAAATATGAGATATATGAAGAAATATAAGGCACCCGAATGAACCAAGTGTGTATACATTTTGCTGTACTGCCCAGGTTCATAGGGATACTGGGACACCCCATTGATACTTAACCTGCCAGAATACTACCAAAAACAGGATACTATTACACAAAGAACAGCGTTGGATATATGGTACAGAGAATTCAATTATTTTCGTACTTTAATGTGTCTCTCTTTGACTTTATTGATAGCTCGTTCTTGGGCCTGATGAATAACTATATTCTCCATCTTGGATCATTCGGTGAATGTGCACTGAAACTTTACAAGCCTTGAAAACACTGGCATTCAATCAATCAATCAATAAAAGATATTTATAGAGCGCACTACTTACCCGGAGGGTCTCAAGGCGCTGGGAGGGGGGGAAAGGGGGGCGTGACTGGCTGATCGGAGATGGCGTTTGGGAGCGTAGAAGTTGACTCGGTTGTTGAGGTAGCTCGGGCCTTGATCGTGTAGGGCTTTGTGTGCGTGGGTGAGGAGACGGAAGGTAATTCTTTTGTTGACGGGGAGCCAATGCAGGTCTCTCAGATGTCCGGAGATGTGGCTGTGTCGTGGGATGTCGAGGATGAGTCTGGCTGAGGCGTTCTGGATCCGCTGGAGTCTCTTCTGGAGCTTCGCGGTGGTTCCGGCATAGAGGGCGTTGCCGTAGTCCAGTCGGCTGGTGACGAGGGCCTGGGTGACCGTCTTCCTGGTCTCGGTGGGGATCCACCGGAAGATCTTCCGTAGCATGCGCAGGATGTTGAAGCATGACGATGAGACGGCGTTGACTTGTCTGGTCATGGTGAGGGAGGAGTCCAAGACGAAGCCCAGGTTGCGTGCGTGGTCTGTCGGTTTGGGTGCGTTGCCCAGGGTGGGAGGCCACCAGGAGTCGTCCCAGGCGGAGGGTGAGGATCCCAGGATGAGGACTTCCGTCTTGTCTGAGTTCAGTTTCAGGCGGCTGGTCGTCATCCACTCGGCTACGTCTTTCATCCCTTCGTGAAGGTTGGCTCTGGCGGCGGCGGGGTCGTTGGTCAGGGAGAGGATCAGCTGGGTGTCGTCAGCGTAGGAGATGATGTTGAGGTTGTGTTGGCGTGCGATGGCCGCGAGGGGGCTCATGTAGACGTTGAAGAGGGTGGGGCTCAGTGACGATCCTTGAGGGACGCCGCAGATGACTTTGGTGGCCTCTGACTTGTACGGTGGTAGGCGGACTCTCTGTGTTCTTCCGTCGAGGAAGGAGACGATCCATTCCAGAGCCTTCTGGATTCCGACGTTGCTGAGGCGCTGCACTAGGGTGCGGTGGCAGACAGTGTCGAATGCCGCGGAGAGGTCTAGGAGGATGAGGGCCGCTGTTTCTCCGTTGTCCATCAGGGCTCGGATGTCGTCGGTGGCAGCGATGAGGGCGGTCTCGGTGCTGTGGTTGGCTCGGAAGCCAGACTGTGAGGGGTCGAGGGATCCATTTGTCTCGAGGAAGGCAACCAGCTGTTTGTTGACGGTCTTCTCGATGACTTTGGCTGGGAACGGGAGCAGCGAGATGGGGCGGTAATTCTTGAGTTCGGTAGGGTCCGCTGTAGGTTTCTTTAGCAGGGCGCTGAGTTCTGCGTATTTCCAGCTCTCTGGGAAGGTGGCGGTGTCGAAGGAGGTGTTCATGATGTCCCGCAGGTGGGGTGCGATGACAGCGTCGGCCTTGTTGAAGACGTGGTGAGGGCAGGGGTCGGTTGGAGATCCGGAGTGGATGGAGTTCATCATGCGGACGGTGTCTTCGGTGCTGATCGGAGTCCAGGCGTGGATGGTGGTGGTGGGGGGCGGTGGTTCGGTCATGGCGAGCGTCGGTTGAGCGCTGAAGCTGTTGTGTATGTCTGCGATCTTGTTGTGGAAGTAGGAGGCGAGGGAGTTGCAGAGGTCTTGCGATGGGGTGATGTCGTTGTTTCCGGCGTTGGGGTTGGAGAGCTCTTTCACGATGTTGAAGAGTTCCTTGCAATTGTGTGCGTTGTTGTCCAGCCGGTCCTTGAATGCAGTTTTCTTGGTGGCGCGGATCAGTTGGTGGTGTTTCCGGGTGGCAAGCTTGAGGGTGGTCATGTTGTCCGGTGTTGGTTCCCTTCTCCAGGCTTTCTCGAGGGCTTGGCAGTTCTTCTTGGAGCTCTTGAGATCGTCGGTAAACCATGGGGCCTTCTTGCTGCCGGGTCTGCTGGGTGGGGTCCTTAGTGGGGCGAGTTCGTCCGTGCAGCTGCTGATCCACTTTGTGAGGTTGTCGGCGGCCTGGCTGGGGTTCGCTGAGCTGGCGGGAGGGTGCTGGCTCAGGGAGGCGGCGAGCTGGTCGGCTGTGATCTTGTTCCAGCTTCTTCGAGCAACCGGTTGCTGGTGGTGGTGGATCGTCGTTTTTTTTAAGGTGAAGTGGACGCAGCTGTGGTCCGTCCAGTGGAGTCCAGTGGCGTGGCTGAAGGCGATGTCTTTGCTGGATGAGAAGACGGCGTCTAGTGTGTGTCCGGCGAGGTGGGTGGGGGTGGACACCAGCTGCTTGAGTCCGAGGTTGGCGAGGTTGTTGAGCAGGGTGATGGTGTTGCGGTCGTTGTTGTTCTCCAGGTGGAAGTTGAGGTCCCCAGGAGGATGTAGTCAGCGGAGGGGAGGGCATGCGGGCTGACGAAGTCGGCGATGTCCTCGCTGAATTGAGTGCGTGGTCCCGGGGGTCGGTAGATCAGGGTGCCTCTGAGGGTGGTGTTTGGGTTGGTCCGGATCTGGAAGTGCAGGTGTTCGGCGGTTGTCAGGGTGTCGTCGGTGTTGGTCGTGATGTGGATGGTGTCCCTGTGGATGATGGCGATGCCTCCTCCCGTCTGTTTGACGCGGTCTCTGCGGGTGATCTTGTATCCCTCTGGGATGGCGATGGCGATGTCGGGTGCTGAGGAGTCGTTCATCCAGGTTTCTGTGAGGAAGGCAACGTCAGGAGCTGTGGTGTCGAGGAGGTTCCAGAGTTCGATGGCGTGTCTGTGGACGGAGCGGGTGTTGAGCAGTATGCACTTGAGGTGGTTGCTGCTGGTGTTTGGCTTCGCGGGTGCTGGTGCGAGGCAGGTCCGGATGCAGGTGAACTTGCAGGCGTGGCAGCTGAAGGGTCTGTGGGTGTGCTTCGGAGTGGCTCGGTAGCATCCATGGGTCCCGCCGGTGTTGAGTGCGATGAGTGTTGCGGCGTCGTAGGTCCGGTGGGTCGTCTTGCTTCGGCGGGGGCCAGGGGTCCTGGCACTGGGCACGGTCCAGGCGCGGACGGGCGCAAACGGGCTTAACTTTGGCGCGCCTTCGGCGCACAATCGGCGCGCCCGCTGCGCGTGACCGCTGCGCGTTCGCACGGTCACCATATATGGCGAAGTGCGAGGAAGGGCGGAGAAGCTGGGAGGCGGGAGCGGGGAGGGTACAGAAAGAAAGGGGGTGTGGTTAGCGGCGGTGGCGGGAAGCGGGGAGCGGGTGGGAGGAGACTGGGGGGAGCGAGAATCAGGCGACAAAAACAGTTAAACAATAAACAAATTTACAATTTCACAAAGCAAAGCAATACAAATGAGCAAAATAGCACTTTAAGCAGAGGGGGACACAGCAAAAGAACGGCAGCAGGTCAGGCGAGCACAGCGAGACCACGCCGCTCGGTGGTATGGGGCGTGGTCACACGGCGGCGGACCGGGGAACGAGGCAGGCAGGCGGGAAGCACACGCAGCAGCTGGTGGCCGTGCGGCGCGGGGGTGTCCTAAACTAGGTCATTTAACCCCCGCCAAGTCCCGTCGTAGCAGAGATGCTCCTGTGAATCTAACCTCTGACCCAGAACATTGAAGAAAAGAAATTACATTGTTTTACATTGTATATGAATTGAAATTAAATAATGCTGGGTGGAATAAAAAGCGTGGTAAATAAAATTATGGGTGGGAACTTGAAACTATTAAGTCAATGGAAATGAGATCATACTCGTATGGTGTTATGACCTTTCCCCGTCTTTCTGACTAATCAAATAAAGGGAATACACAAATTTGCAACATTGGGGGGTGATACATACCCTGTAAATTGGTATAACTAAGGTAGGCTCAGTTAGTTAGATTATCCGACTTGTCACAGACCCAACATATGCTGAAGGAGAATCGAGAGCAGAGTACTGGTCAAGCACTTTGACAGAAGAATAAGGAGTTTCCTGTGTGAGAGTATATTTAGAGAGGGGTGTAAGGCTGGTGTTGCACTTAGTGGAGGTTACCTGTCCTGTCCTGCACCTGTCCTCACCTGTTGGCTCTTGATTAGTCGGAAGTCCTTTGCTTTTCCAGCCCTTGGCCAGGGATTGGTCCTCACACCATTCTAGGTAAATATAAACTCTGTGTGGTATGTCCTTTTTTCATCCTTCCCAGGTACCAATGTCAAAGATCTTAATTAAGTCTCCAAAGATTTTTGCTTTGAATTCATTCTTATTCTTGAGAAACTGTTGAATTGTCTATATTGGTATTTGACTCACAAAATATTGCACAGATAAAGTGTTTAAAACTACCCCGAGTCTGTGGTTATTTATGATAAAGTAAAATTGTCATACTACCTATTATTCTAACTGCCAGATTCATGTTCCTCAGTGAATTAAATAAGTGACAAGGGATTGGTAAGTTATGCTGTTCAGGTATACCGGCTTAGAGAGTGTGCGTTTAAGGGGCCCAGGTGAGTATGTTGTTTTTGAAATATCCTGAGCTGGTAATCTTGCGCCATCAGTATTTCTTGGTAGCAGAGCTATGGTTAGGTTTTAGTTAAGATAGGTCGTTAGTAAATTGTATATATTATTGATTTTGTGTAATTAACCAAACCCATTTGTATTGTTATTTGTTGTCCAGAAATCCCTGGGGATATTGAATAACGGGTGGTAAATGGAAGCCACACTGCAGTGAAGTTACTGGCTTGATGAAGTAGGTGTGGAAAGTAAGGTAAAGCTTGAAGCACTATTTAGGGATTATTCCTTTGTGTAAAAGTGAGAGTGATTGATAGCAAAGGAGTTCGCTGGGGAAAATTTGGTCTTATATCACCTAGAAAGGGTAGGTCTAAAAGAGTAACAAGTTCTTCGATGCTTGAGTGATGGTTAAGCAGAGGAGATTTACTCGTAGTGTGTGAAGGTTAAACAGAAAGGTTTTACTTGCTGTGAAAGAAAATTATTTTTCTTTGAATTTAGTCAATCAGGCACAGTAGCAAATGTGTTCATGTTGTTAATTAATGAAATGTGTAATTAAAATCGCAAGAAAGTGAATTGTCGTATTACCTTGCAAAGGAGGGGTCAGTCGCGGATGCTGCACTGATGTCACTGGGTGCCACTCTGGGATTGTTAGAAACAACGGGCGTGAAGCTGAGGTTAAATTTGTAAAGGACGGGTGAGTGAAGAGAGCAAAACTCAAGTCACAGAAAAGCAGCGTAAGCATTGGTTAAAGTGTTTCTGTACATTAAATGTTGATTGGTCAATGAACTAACATACACACTGTTATTAGAGAGACCTTTTCAGAGAAGTAAACAATTGATTAAATTGCAAAAATAGAATTTTCACTATTAATAGAGAGCGGTTATTATATGTGGAACCCTGATCCAACTATAATAGGGACTCGTCCAGATAGAAGATACGTAGGTTTGGCCCACGAACAATACACTAGAGGAAGACCAAACATCATGTATGGAGAAAAGAGAAAAATGTCAATTTTACAGAACATTAGGAATCATTTTAAAAAGGATAAGCCAATTAAAAGAAGAGAAGGGATTATTATTCCACCTCCAAAAATGCCTGCATCATACATGATGATAGAAAGCGGCTACCACACTTGTGTTCGGTTAGAAAATTGGATACAATACACAAAAGATGAGGATATATTAGCATATCCAGAGTACGGAACATTTAATGAAAGAATTTTACAAAATTTGAGAACTCGTATGAACGAACTAGAACCCAGACCTAGCTTAACTCAGTATGAAGCTTTAGAAGAGTGGAAAACTGAGGCTTTTGAATGAGACAGATCTTGGAGTAATCGGAACTTAAGTACATTTTACCCTAGATTTCCTAGTGAAACCGGAGATAAGCAGTTGAATCAATGGAGACAGTCTACGTTAGTGGAAGGATTTTATCCTGTATTTACCAATGAAGAACCAACTGGAAGTAAAAGTACAGAAAAGACAATGCATTTAGAAACTGGTAATGGGGATTTTGAGGACGATTATCTTGAAGACTTTTTAATGAAAAATCAACCACCTTATCAGGAAGAAACTAATAGAATTACTCCTAGTGCCCTGTTTCTAAAAACTCCCTTGGTTCTGCAGGTTGTACATGAGAATACATTAGAAAGAGAAAGAGTAGCAATAAATAAAAACAGATGTGAGTTAATTCAGAAAATAACTCAATTGAATACAAGTCCTGGAGCACTAATGATCCCATTGACTATAGGTCCTGTTGTTCCTTTGAATAAGCAAATCAGTTCTAAAACTCCTGTCCTACCAACTCCGAACATTCAACTTAGAAAAGAAAATATAATAATTGATGATCAAGCAAGTGAATGTGAGTCAGTAATTTCCTTGATGGATTTACCAATAAGAAACACAATAAATGATTCATTAAGAAAAGCTACCCCTGGGTGCTCAAGAGAGGTACAGATTGAAACATCCACAGGAACCAGAAGTGCTACTGAAGTAACTCCAGAAGAAATAGAAAGATGGACACGAGATATTAAAAAGCCAAAATCTCAGCCAAATTTATTAGAAATATTCAAATTAAGAGTAGAATTGGAAGTAATGATAGCTGGAAATGTAGGATTAGAACAATTACATTTGTTTAATGAAGAAGAATGATTATTCATATGCAGAAGTATTACTCGAAATACAAAAAATATTTCATGAGAAGTTAATGAATTTGGCATAAGAAATGGGAATTGATATACGTAGATCAAAAGTATTGCAAAAGCCATATAGAGCAGAATTTTCTGATAAAGATTTAGAGAATATGAATGTGTCAGGAAATGTTTAGTGTTGTTATATCCCTATACTTTCCTGTCTGTACCTATATCTTAAACTAAAAATCTACATATCCTATGACTTAGGGAGGGGCTTGTTATTCAACGTACAGCTGCCAGGATAAGCATTTTGTGACAAATATATTTATTCCTGTCTGTACGATTTTAACTTTTGTACCTTTTGGTCACCTTTATGTTTTAATTGTGATCCAATGTTTAAACGCTTGTCAGTATGTGTCCTATTCTCTTATGAAATATCATGGATTTCCCTGTATAAATTTTGTATTTTATAACAATTTTTTTTTTAATGCAATGAATTGATCTCATGTTTTGCTTGTATGATTTGTTTACAAATCGAATAAAAGCTTTTGAAATTGAAATTGAAATTGAATGTGTCAGGAAGAAAATTACAGATAAAGGAATTATTGTCATTATTACAGAAATAGGGATATTTAGATAGATGGAAAGCTGGATGGACAAAGGAAAAGGAAGACGCACACGCAAATCAAACAACATCAGAGTATGTAACAAAAGAAAGAGAAAAGGTTGAAAGGTTGTGTCCAATGAGAGAAGTACCAGGAGGAGGTTCTGTACATGTCCCATGGTCCCGGCAGGATATGTTATCATTTACAAATGATTTTCCAAAACTTAGAGAAAAAACAGTAGAATAGTACAGGCAAGTCGAAAGGTTTGTGAAGGTTTCAAAAGTGCTGCTAAAATATTTAGATGGATTATCTGACATACAGGCAGATGCATCAAAGAAAATACCGGGAGCAAATGGGCAGATTCTCAGAATCTGGCCGTTTGCTCCCGGTATTTTTGAATTTGGGATGCATCATCCCAAATGCAGAAATCGCAATTTAAGGAATCTCTAAATAGTGATTCCTTAAATTTCTCTTGCATTTAAGGAATCCCAAAATGAGATTCCTTAAATGCAATGCATGAAAGCCAAAAAAATAGCGAATTCGCTAATAGGGGGAGCAAATTACCATGAAGTTGAACTTCGTGGTAATTTGCTAAAACTTTGAAAAATGCACTTTTGTGCATTTTTCAAAGTTACATGTTGCGTACACACATGCCCTTAGGGCATGTGTGTGTGTAACATTTGTGCACAGGTCCATTTCAGGGGTGCAACAGGGTGTCCTTTGGACACCCTGGCACCCTTGAAATAGCGGAACATTAGCGATTCGGTAATAGCTAATCGCTAATAAGGAATGGCTTTCCAATGGGCAAATAAGGAATATGTAGGTATCGCTAATAACATTGCGATTCCTACATGCATCCCGTTTTGCGAGTCTTTAATAGCGATTCCTTAAAATTCGCTATTAAGGACTCGCAAAACATAACTTTGATGCATCTGCCAGATAGTTGTTCCTGCTGACTTATGGACAGAATGTAAAATATCAGTCTGATGGCCTAGTGATGAATACCCAAGAGATGCAAAAACAGGAGCCCCATCAGATGATGTAATGCAAAAATATCACCAAGTAATTACTTATTTGAAAGGAAAGATTCCCTCAAAAGAAACAGATTGGATAGGAATAGACAAAACTACCCAAGAGAAGGATGAATCTGTACATGCATATTATGAACACATTTTACAGGTATTGAAACAGTACAGTGGGTTAGAAAACATTGATAATAAGGACATGACACATTTTGTATATCGATTTGTGTTCGGGTTGAGATCAGATATATCTCAAATGATTAAAAAGCATACGTTATGGTGGCAAGCAAAACCCATTGACGAGATCCTCAAGTATGCAAAATACTGTGGGAATGAGATTGATAACAAGCGGAAGAAATTGGAAGAAAAGGTAATGTGGGCCCAAGTAAAATTAGTGGAGCAACAGAAACTTCAGTTAAGTCAACAGGCAAATAATCAAGAAAGAGAGGAAGGTCAAGGTGAGAATAATGAGGGTAAACCTAGAGGACGAATGAGTAAAGAAGAGGCTATGAAAATGTTTCCCTGTCACAGGTACGGAAAATTGGGGCATTGGAAAGACGATTGTAAACTTATACAGAATAATAATGTCCAAACTCAAAATTTAAATCCACAGATGCAGAATGAGGTGTCAAGGAGACAGCCGCAACAGGTAATACAGAATCAAGTGCCACCTGCCCCTATGCCAGATTTTGTGAGTCAAACCAAGTACAGTGTGGACACCGGATACCGAGGAGGAAGTGGTAAGAAAAACTCAGTAACCTCACAGTTTCTTTTACAGGACACATTTTTGGTGAGGTTAGTTTATGACGGTGCCTGACAGGGGGGAGAGAGGAATGCGTACTTGGCGCATCCTTGCTGGTACAGCAGTCAGGCCCTTACATTGATGGTAACATTGAAGGAAATGACATCACCTTCTTGCTAGATACTGGTGCTACCCATTCTAATGTGAGAACAGCAGACATCCCAAACCTACCACTCTCGGAAGAAGCGATCCAAGAGTAGGCATTTCTATTAAACAGATTAGGACTCCTATTACCGAACCAGTTGAAGTATGTATTGGCAACTTTAGAGCAACGCATACATTTGTCTGTGACTCGGGCCCTTAAAACTTGCTAGGAAGGGATTCATTGTGTAAAATGAACTGCACAATATTTTGCACACCGGATGGTGTTGCAATTCAGACTCCTGATGAAGATGAAATATAAAAAATCATGTTAGCTAGACAAGGAACTGCAGTAAATGACCCAGTTAAATAGCTGACCCAAAAGGACTTACCAGAAGAGGTTCAAGATACCTTAAATCCTTATGTGAGGGATTTTACTAGAAAAGAGGAAGGATTAATGGCAAATGTAGACCCAGTGGAAGTAACTTCTTAAAGAAGGTGCAGTTTACCCAAATACCCAACAATACAAAATGAGCCCAGAAATAAAAGCAGGTGTTGCAACAGAAATTGAACGTTTGGTTGAACAAGGCATATTAAAAGAAAAAATTAGTAGTCCTTGTAATATAGGGTGGTCCAAGTTTCGAGGAAAATAAATAAAATCTTTGTATCATGTTGTCCAATAGTAGCAAATCCAGCCGTGATTTTATATCAGATACCATGAAGTTCAGGATGGTTCACTATAAATGATGTGTGCCATGCCTTTTTCTCCATTCGATTGCATCTAGACAGTCAGTTTTTATTTTCATTTAAATTTGATGAGCATGTTTACATGTGGAATCGTGTTCCTCAAGGGAACACTGAGAGTCCATCGATCTTTATTCAGATTTTGAAAAAAATTCTTGAATCTTTGGTGTTGCCTAGACAGTCTGTCTTGGTGCAATATAGTCGCCTTCAAGACCCGAGATGACGGTGTCATTGACTCAATTGTATCACTTGGCTGAAGGCGGCCATAAAGTGTCACCTGAAAAACTACTGCATTAGGTATGCCAGAATATTCTAAAGAATTCAAAGTATTTTCTGTGATGCAAGGGACAATTGTACTCTCCCAGTCCTAACGCAGACACATGGCCAGATGTGGCTTACTGTGGCATATTTCTCTGCCACTTTGGACCCATTGGCATCTGTATTAGCAGGATGCCTGAAATCTGTAGCTGCAACGTTCATGAGTCTGGAACAAAGTGAATCCATTGTAATGGGACACTGTGTAACAGTGTGTGTCCCACATGCAGTTGTGATTTTGTTGACGCTTACTCGCACACAGTAACTTACTCCTAGTTGACTGACTAAGTATGAGCGAGTTATACTAGGTGCAGAAAACGTGACGATATTCAGGTGCACCATTTTAAATTCTGCAACTCTGTTACCTGATTCTCACTTTGAAGAAGTAAAAAATGAAGTTGAACATGATTGTGTCGACCTCACTGAATACAGTACTAAACCACACCCAGATATACAAGAAGAACCTTTAAAGAACCCCGAACATGAGCTGTTTGTAAATGGCTTGTGTATGCATCATGAGGAAAAGCGGTTTGAGTGCTGCATAGGCTGTGTGTACATTGGCAGGAATAGTCGAAGCATCTTATTTACCAGGAGTCAAGTCTGCACAAATAGCCAAATAGGTAGCTTTAATCAAAGCTTTCAAAATTGGGAAAATTGGAGAGTGACCATTTACACTGACAGTCAGTATGGTAAAGGGGTTGTGCATGACTTTGGCCAACTCTGGATGCAAAGGGATTTCCTGACTTTTTTAGGAACCCCTATTAAAAATGGAAATTTGTAAAAAAATTAATTGAAGCAATTCAATTACTAGAAGAAGTAGCTGTGGTCAAGTGTGCTGCCTACCAATCTGGACACGACAAGGTGACAGCTGGTAACCTTTATGCTGACCAAGTTGCCTAACACTGTGCTAAATATAAAATAGCAGTAAATAAGAAAATTGATGGATGTGGAATCAGGTGCCAACTTATGCTGCGTGGGGGTGTGAGAACATTGGAGGAAGTAAGGGATTTAGAAAATGAAGCAGAACCAAAAGAGAATGAAGAATGGGAGAGAATAGATTGTCAGAGAAGAAGTGAGGATGACGTAATAATTTATTTATATGGAAGACCAGTTTTACCTGACTGTATGCATGCACCATTGGCTAGGATGTACCATGGAGAAAACACACAAAGGCAGAGATGCAATGATTCAGCTTTTCAGACAAGACTGGTTTAACGCAAAGTTCAGGAATGTAGCAGAGAGCCTTTGCCAGAGATGCTTAATTTGTCAACAAATGAATCCAGGCAGGAAAACTGTAGTCTGTCCTGGAAAGATTGGGAAAGCAGAGGGTCCAGTCATAGGACTCTTGATTGATTTCATACAGTTGCCCGCTTGTCGAGGATTAAAATATGTCCTTGTTATTGTTTGTTTATTTTCAAAGTGGGTGGAGGCGTACCCTACCAGGAGAAATGATAGTATAACTGTAGCAAAACTCCTATTGAGGCAACTCATTCCCATATTCGGATTTCCAGTAATGATTGAATCAGACCGAGGTTCTCATTTTAATAATGAAATAATTTGATTAATTTGTGAAGCATTCAAAATTGAGCAAAGGCTGCACTGTGCATACCTTCCAGAGGCTTCTGGAATGGTAGCACATTTAAATGGAACAATGAAATTAAGCCTTGGAAAAGTGTATGAATCCACCCCATTGGAGTGGCCTGATTGACGCTTTACCTCTTGTCCTGATGGGACTCTGAAGCATACCAGACAAAAATACAGGCTTGAGTCCCATCAGATACTCATGGACAATGAGGCAAGCATGTGTACCAGGACACAAGCAGTTGAATATATCTGATGATTTGGTATTGGAGTGTTGCAAAGAGGTGGCTGACCAAGTGCATTCTATCACTCACCAGGTTGGGGAAGACGCTGTGGCCCTGCAGTTCGCTCAAGCACATGATCTGAATCCAGGTGATTGGGTAGTGATAAAAGATCACACCCGAGAATCGTGCCTAGCACTAAGGTGGGGAAAACCATATCAAGTCATATTGGTTACCACCATAGCTGTAAAGTGTGCAGGCTTACCAAATTGGATTCATGCCAGCCATACAAAAAGCGTAACTGAACCTGACAAAGCAGAGGCTGAAGGTTGTACAGCTGAAGGATCGCAAGAACTGGATACTGAAGTAGCTGATGTTGAACTACCGAGCACAAGTCAGGATGATTGGATTCCAGTAGTGGACATACCTGAAGTAACTGTGAGAACAAGAAGCCAAACTTATTTAGTCAGACAGAGTGATAGTGAGGATGAGACAGGAATAGAAGAACGCAGTCAGATTGCAGAAATTAAAGCTAACATCAAATCTGAGGAGGGCCAGATAAGTAAAGAGCAATGCACTCAGACAAAAGAAAATAGAAACAGCACTCCAGAGTCTGAGGAGGGACAGATAGGCACTAGAGAAAGCGCTCAGGCATAGGACAATAAAGAAATTACAAGACCTGAGCAGGACCAATTAGGTAAAGAAAAACAAGTTCAGGAAGTAGAAGGAGAACAAAGTCAAATCAAACAAAATCCCGAACAGGATCAGATTAATAAAGAAGAACACATCCAGGCAGAAATAGCAGAGATAATAAGCCCTGGACCAAGTCAGATAGAGTGGGGATCTGAGGATAGAGAAAATCAAATTGTGCAACAAATCAACGAGAATAAAAGTGCATTTGAAGAAAATAAAAAAACAGTGCCAGCTAAAAGACTCAGAAAAGATGAAATGTGGCCTAGTTTCATGTTTTCTTGCCTCGCTACAATTGTACAAGGCTCTTTGATTATTATCTTTGCAAGCGGCTATCTGTATAAAATCTACCTGACAAATATGTATTTCCACGTTTTGTGAATGGGTGTGGAGTAGAGCAAGAGTAATTGGTCACTGTACGGATTAGTTTGTCTATACTACATATGCAGTACACAAAGGGGTTCACTTTCCCAAGCAGTAGGGGAGTTGATGGAAAGCATATTGATTTGGAAATATGGAGCTACACTGGATATCTTCTACATCCATGAGATTAGATTATGAAGCACTCAATCGGACAAGGAAGCTTGTTTTCATGTGCCATGTCCCCATATTTTTACATCCGGCTTGAGGACACTGGCCATGCCTAGAATATTGCACCCATAGCTGTTTTTTTTTGATGATCCACTTCCAGGAATTGCATGCACTTGTATGCAAGGAACCGTGATAGTTTGAGTATGGCCAGTCGTCATGCAGTTTAATGTTCAATTAGACTTTCTCAATCAATTTTTCTCATAAAGCAGTCCTTTTCCCTGCTTTTTACTAAACTTTGGCCATGCCCATTCAGCAAGCTTTGGGTCTTAGAAGATTGCAGTGATCATAACCATATTGTTTTTCTCTGCACCAGTTTGCCCCTGCTTGCCTGTTACTCATGGGGTGATGGCCTTTCCTAGAAGGATAAGGGTTTATGGGTAAAGTGGAGAGCAGTTGATACCCCCTCACTGGCTCATTTGTTTATCGGAAACAACAATTGGCCTCTGAAATTTTGGAGGCTTTTTTAAGTCTTAACTATCTCTGCCATGGCAATCTTGCTAAAACGTTCAGGCTCAAGGGTCATGTAAACTGGGTTGGTTCAATGAAGTGTAGTCACTCACCACAGTCTTTGAGAACTTCTGAATGATCAGCCGAGAGATCAGAGGATCATGGTAGCAAGTCTATTTATTAAAGGGCCATGAATAAAAGGAAGCTAGAGGAGGAAAGTTGGTAACGCCTTTTTTCTGCAAGTAGAGACGGATACAAGGGGGGTGGTAGAGGGGTTCTGGGAGACCATTAATGGTAAGCAGGCTTTCCTAAATTCATCTAATGACCTACTGTCTAATATCAATTAATCCAGAAAAATGGGTGACTCATTTATACAGATCTACTCATCAGCACTTGGCCCTATGTCTGAGCCTGCTGAGGATACCTCACAGTATCCTACGGAAATCTCCTTTGATAATGCAAAAGACACTTGTGCTACCATGGCCAGCCCAGACAATAAGGCCCCTGGGCTGGATGGGGTGCCCAGGAACTTGTATAAGGCTAACAATCTTCTATGGGCCCCTCTTATTACCAGTATTTTAAATGCTGTTACAATTCCAGATTCACGTAAAAGTGAAAGTCCCGCTCTTTAAAGAGAGTAACAGACAGGCTCCTGTTTACTACAGACTTGTATCACTTGTTGGACTCTACGGTCAAGATTGTGAGGTGTCATACCGAATTGCGGTCTAGGATAACAATGTATTTTGCCGAGTCCAATATGGTTTCACCGAAGGCTTTGGTGCTTAAATCTCAACCTTACTATTGTAAAATGTTACAGCAAAGAAACCTGCACTTTATTTAGCTTTCATGGGTACAATTAGTGCATTTACCACATAAACTGGTCTAAGTTGTGGGATATCTTATCCTATATTGGTATGCCTTTTGTGGTCTATTCTTTTGGGGGTGGGGGGTGTTGGCATATGTAACTATGTAACCTGTAACTCGCTGTTCCTCATGTAAAGCGCTCCGATACCTCACGGTCTGGCCAGCACTATATAAAAATGTTCAAATAAATACAAATAAAAAATAAAAAAAGACTGAAATATTGCCCTAAAACTGTAGACGAAGAACCAGACCAAGTAGATGAAATAACAAGCCAGTCTGGACCGTCAACTGAGAGACCAAAAAGGTGATGGCTACGTTTGAAAAGACTGAATAGTAAATTCAAAGGTCCGAATGGACATATGTGATTCTCGAAGATTTCAAGAACCTGGTAAGTGGAGACAGTGTAAAGAATTCATTGCTGATCATAATATATATTTGTGAAAATTTTCAAATCTCCTTGGACCGAGATGGCTGATAAAAGAACTGTTGGAAATCCGAAAGTAAAGTGTATAAAGACATGTTGTAGGATATGCATATGTAGTATATTGATAGTACTCATAGCACGGTTGGGACTGACAATAGCCATACCTTATCTGATGACTAAAAGTAAACAGAATAGTACTAGCACACATGGAAGAGTAGCAAACCTGAAGCAAGGCAGAGTAGATTTAGTAGCACCAGATGAGACAGATTTACACCACCGAATGAGTAGAAAGAAACCGATTTAAATGTTTTTACTAATTTGTTAGTGCACTGTGTAGAAACAATGGAAGTTAGTGATTGCTATGTATGAATGAAACTACCGACATCAGTAGCAGAAGGAGTAACATATCATCATTTACCACTGACATATGGTATTTCATGTAGCATTTTAGCTAGTTGATTTTATAGAACTGGGAAGTTACAATATTAATATTCTAACTTAGATGTGATTTTTTCTGAATTACCCCTGAGAAGAAACATGAATTCTGTCCTCAGCGGTAGAGATTCACAATTCATGGGTGAATATTTTCTAACTATGACAACAATAGATATAGCTGAAGCACATAAAGACAACTTAACATACAAGTTACGGGAAGAAGAAAATATATTTTTGGATTTACTAGAGAAAAGGAGACAAGATTTCCATAGAAGGGCTACTAAACCAAAAACGTCAGATACTTAAGTGGGCTGAAAGGGAAGATTTATTTACAACTGGCAACAACCATGCTGCTATGTCCCTGGACCTTGAAAAGAAAGGGACAATCTGTCTCCATAGGTTAAAAACAGAGTATAACAATGTATTCATTAGTTCGAGTGAATGTGAACACAACTTCCTAATAATTGGGGGTTAGGGACTAAAAGGGGGAACTGATCCAGTATTTCCTGGAGTTTATTTCATTTGTGGGAACAAAGCTTGCCTTAAGTTGCCTGATCATTGGTATGGGAGTTGCAATTTCGGAATAGTACTCACAAAGGTATATCATGTAAAAAGAATCACTGGAGGCAATAAAGGAAATAATGGACTAACATGACAGAAAAGAGCTAGTTTTTCAGAAATTGTACAAGATATATTTAGTGCATTGATACCTTCAGTGGGAGTAATTCTGAATACGCAAAGAATCTATAAATTGCCTACAGTGGTTGATCGCTTATCGACTGAAACTGCTGGAGAATTTTTATTGAACAATACCAAATTAGTTGCAGTAAGATCTATGGTTTTGCAAAATCAACTTGCTCTTGACATATTATTAGCAAAAGAGAGCAGAGTCTGTAAAATGCTGAAGGCGCAACATTGTTGCACCTACATACCTGACAGAAATATTGAAATTGGAAGATATGTCATGAACGATGAAGTATTGAAACCACTGGAGGTTGATAGTGCATGGAAGAGACTGACAGATGGTCTCTCCAATGTAGGTAGTTGGTTTTCTGATGTTGGAAGAAGTAGTGTACAACGAATACTGATGTGAATAATGGGAATAGCTCCATTATTATTGATGATAATGATTTGGTACAAATGCTGCAGAAACAGAAAGTGGTATGCAGTAAATAAAAAAATATGATGAGATTGATCTTGTAGAATTGAAAGGGGATATTTATAAAAGAATTACAGGTTGCCAAAAGAAAAGAGAAAGAGGAAACACTAAAGTATTAGAAGAGATTGAATTGGGAAACTGCTAAAAGTTGGCATCTGGTTCAAGTAATTAGTGATGGCATAGAATGGAATCAAAGAAGGGATTGATGGAGCAAGGTTTCATATGTAAAGAAACTTGCTCGGACTTAGCCCTCTCGAAATAACATGTAACGGATTAACCAGCATGTTTTGTAAATACTAATAATTGCACCACACAACATTTTTTTTATGTACTTTACTAACCAATAATCAGAGTGTCCTAAAATGGCTGCGGAAAACACAGGATCTTTTCTGCGCTTGCGTCTTTTGCATCTACGTAATATGACGTACTTAGCTTTTGGTGGGAAATCTTTGCAGCTTTGCAGTAGTGCCAGTAATGGCCACCTTGAATCTCACATACTAATGCATATGTTTCTGTTTAAACTAAACTATGTTTGTTTTGCTTAACTACTAATGTACTAGATAAAATAAATAAATGGGAATAGAGTAGAAACAAGTGGTTCACAGTGCATTCATTTAGTTTAATATTTTAACGTGTCTCTCTTTGACTTTATTGATAGCTCGGATTTGGGCCTGATGAATAACTATATTCTCCATCTTAGATAAGCGGTGCATGCGCACTGAAACTTTACAAGCCTTGAAAACACTGGCATTGAACCCCCACCAAGTCTTGTCTTATCAGGGATGCACTTGGGAATCTAACCTTCTGACCCTGAACATTGAAGAAAATAAATGATATTGTTTTATATTGTATATGAATTGAAATGAAATAATACTGGGTGGAATAAAAGACAATGGAAGTGAGATCATACTTGTGTGGTATGATGTAAGCTTGGGCGGAAAATCCGTTTCGCTTGCGGATTTTGCGGATTTTCGGTAAATTCGCAATCCGCGAGATTCGCGAATCTCCCGCAAAATCCGCAAATCCGCGAGCAGCGGATTTTGCTCGCACTGTTCGCGTGAGTTCGCGGCTTCCCAGTACAACTTCGCGCCCCGCGAATAAGCGCTAAATTGCAGAAATACGATCTTAGCAAAACTGAAACTACTTACCAGGTTCAAAAGGTCAGGCTCATCATTAGTAGCCATTTCCTGTAGTGCTTCCTGAGGGGCCCCTTCAGAGTTCAGTTGCCTACTTGCAACTATTATGTGACCCTGCTCTGAACCTCAGAATAGTTACACATATGCCACAAAGGTCCTGAATTACAGCTAAGGGAGACAAGCAGGAGCCAGGCTGGAAGTTCAAATCCATTAATCAGCCCCTAATTCATTATTGTCAGTTGTGGCAGGGCAGGTGTTGTAACTAATTTTGCAACAATGAAAGCACTTAGCAAGTGCAAAATATCACTAATCAGGAAGCACTAAGGAAGCAGGTGCCAGCTAAAAAAATATTCTGTGACACATTAATCAGCCCCAAATTAATTCAGGTCACTTGAGGCAGGGAAGGTGTGCTTTGCTTTGCCACAATAATGTACACTGACTGGACAACCAGAGGGTGCTGTGATGAAACAGAGGGTGGCATGGGTGGGCCAGAGGGTGGCATGAGTAGTCAGAGAGTGGCAGTGGTGACAGAGAGTGGCAGTGATGAAGAGGAGTGTCCCAAACAGGCTGGACATGTAGAAACAACAAGTTCGCAAAACTTGCGAGCCGACAGGTAAGTTCGCGTTTGCGAAATTGTACAAAACCCTCGCGAACTGGCAGAAACACGCGCGAACACAAAAAAAAAAACCGCAAATTCGTGAGAATTCGCGGATTTTGCGAATTGTGAGTTCGCAAAATTCGCCCATGCTTAGTATGATGACCTAACCCCTTCTTTCTGACCAATCAAAAAAAGAAATACACACATTTGCAACATTGGGGGTTGGTACATACCCTGGAAATTGGTATGACTAAGGTAGGCTCAGCTAGTCAGATTGTCTGACTTGTGACAGCCTTGTCACTGACCCAACTTATGCTGAAGGAGAATCGAGAGCAGAGTGATGGTCAAGCATTTTCACAGAAGAATCGGGAGTGTGCTGAGGGAGAAGAATCAATCTACTCAGTCGGGTCCAGGAGTTGCTGTAGAGAGGGGTGTAACGCTGGTGTTGCACTTAGCAGAGGTTACCTGTCCTGTCTTGCACCTGTCCTGACCTATTGGCTCCTGATCACTCTTGAGCCCTTTGCATTTTCAGCCCTTGGCCAGGGATTGGTCCTCGCACCATTGTAGGTAAATAGAAACTCAGTGCGGTATGTCCTTGTACTGTTTCCTTTTTTTCACCTTCCCCAGGTACCAATGTCTAAGCTCTTTTTTAAGTCTCCAAAGATTTTCACTTTGATCTTTATTCTTATTCATGAGAAACTATTGAATTGTCTATACTGGTACTTGACTCACAAAATAT
Organism: Lissotriton vulgaris; assembly: GCF_964263255.1. Taxonomy (NCBI): domain Eukaryota; kingdom Metazoa; phylum Chordata; class Amphibia; order Caudata; family Salamandridae; genus Lissotriton; species Lissotriton vulgaris. The sequence continues at coordinate 1,381,134,698 of NC_141693.1, read as the reverse complement.
TGTGTTTAAAACTGCCCCGAGTCTGTGGTTCTTTATGATAAAGTAAAATTGTCATACTACCTATTATTCTAACTGCCAGATTCATGTTCCTCGGTGAATTAAATAAGTGACAAGGGATTGGTAAATTATGGTGTTCAGGTATACTTTATAAAAAACTCCTGATAGGCAGGGAGAAAAAGAGATTACCGGTTTAGAGTGTATGTGTTTAACGGGCCCAGGTGTGTATGTTGTATTAGAAACTTCCTGAGCTGGTAATCTCCAGCAATCACATGCGCTCCCACCTTATCCCTTCTGGACAGCGGTAGTCTTTCTTCTTTTCATCTGTTTTTTTATATAAAATATACAATTCCAGCTATTACATCTATTTCCACTTTGTGTATATAATTAGTAATTTCAACCTTTTTGAGACTTTCGAGAGTCCTTAGTCTCAATAAAACTTTACGCGTAGACACACAACACGTGCACACATTCTCTTTTCTTTCTACTTTTCAGACACTACTCTCCGAGCAAGATTGCCCTCACCTGGAATCACCCTGGGAGTACCTAAATCACCGCCCACACCAGTCACCAATCGTCGCAGTTCTGATGCGGCCGAAGTAGGTATGAAGGCCGGCTTCTTACCTTGAAGAAGTAAGTGGGTCCATTGCAGGGGTGTCTCTCCATACTCGACAAGATGCATAATTTTAAAGGTGATCCCTGTGCTTCTTTCTTCCCATTGCAGAGTGTGTGACAATAGGTCAGGCCCCCACAACGGAACTCATGGGGTATTTTCCAGATAATTTCTGAGTAACCAACACAGCAATTACGAAGTTTTCATTTATATGCACTATGTATACCATGCATTGATTACCACAAGTTACCACATATAAATAAGGCGTTGTATACATTCACTAAATGCCACGCTCCGTCCTCACTATGTTATTGCCGACATGGAGTTTAGACACCACGCTCCAAAGTCACCATACACATTGTACTGCCAAAAAGGCTTTTTAAATGTTCTCTGTTTGTATGTTTGTCTTTTATTTTCCTTCCCATACAGGAATGCTCCGATAGAGGAAACCATCCTCTGCCATATAACACACCTTAGCGTGTGCAACACATAGATGGTCTTTAATATACCACTATTTTAGACCACCACTTTAACACCCATTCACATAAGGTCCTGATGAACGCGAGCCAATAAAGAGAGCCTGGCTGAAACATGTTGCCCAGCAAGGATATTGGAGTTACTAAAGACCTCCGATGACATCCGCTTTTGTTTTTAACCATTGCCTAGGGCCCAGACATTAAAATAACCTACTTTTTGCTACTTGGAACCCTCTGGACAGTTTTTTAATTTACATTAATTCACTTACACTGCACACTCACTGCACAACGCCTGCTCCACTGTATCCAGGCATCGAAGCACACCCAAGGTGCATTTGGTACCTTTGGTGGGACTGAATGATGAAGCATGTCACCAACTAGGTTGGTGAGTGAAGGTCTTCTAAAGGCACAACTGTGTTTCCCCTGTACAAGCATAAACTAGGAGCATTGATATTATAGCTAGTTCTCCTTGATGTATACATGCTTCCAGGCATCACATAGCTGGTCACAGTAAGTTCCAGGGTTACTTGAATGAAAGTATTGTTTCCACCAGCTCAAACAGTCCGGGAGGCACTGCGATGGCCTTCATTGAATGTTTCTCTTATATGGTTTGATTCTCTGAGCAGACTGAAAACCATACTTTTACAGAAAGGTGGTGGCCTTAACCTCAGCTCAAGAGACTTTTGATCTCTAGGATGCAAGTATTTCAGCTGAGATACAGGCTTTAGTCTGAACTAACTTCCCGCTCCATTTCATGGAAAAGGTACAACTTAACTTTAACATGTCTGATATGAGTGGGATAGTACACCAATTTAAGAACATTGGTTCTGGGCTTAAAAAAAACTTTCAGACAGTTTTCTCAGTTATTCCATCTTTGATACACTCTGTGTTAGAAAGCGTTTTTGGAGGGCTTTCACTGGCCTGCTTCTTTTAGTGGGTATCTTGGTTTTAATTTTTCATCTAAGGAATGGACGTCCCCAATTCCAAGGAGATGGAAAAAGCGCTCTTGGAGCAACATTGCTGACACCTCGACTTCGGGAGCTAAACAAGTATTGGTTTCTATAGTACCGATCAGTCAGGGTAGACTGCTTCTTGCCCATGCTTAGCTGCTTATTCTGTGGACATGAATGCATGTTGGACATATGTCTAACATTTCCATTGTTTGCGCCTCTGGATGTGAATGTACTGCTGGGCCCATTAAAGGCCCATGCAGTGCAGTGTCCTTAGCTTATTCCAATCCTGATGTCGGCATTCTTAGAGCCATCATGCAATGCTTCAGCTCCTGATGGAATGGACACCGGTAAAGTACCAGCACTACAAGCATCAAGTGCTTCCTCACAACTGAAGAAGATCACCTTTGCTCCATTGACCTGATCCAAGAGATGTTACAGGGATCATCTTCTGCAAAGGCAAGCAGCAGTGATGTTGCTTCTCCCACACAGGACACATAAACATTTAGCTGTCTCTGTGCTGGGAACAATTTGCCTTTTTCAAATTGGAATTCAAAAACATAATTTTATTGTTTAAAATATGTTTTATTTTTCTGATTTTGCACTCACTGAGCACTATGGATTTTGGCATCCTCAGTTAGTCTAACAGTATATTGACTTAAAGAGCTTATTTAACATTTGCACAATTTTTTATAATGAGATTTCAGCAATGATTTTCAGCTTTTTAAACAGGCATATTTTAGCATTTATTACTTTTTGTCCAGTCGGATGAGGAGTGGGTGTAATGAACCCCAATGTACCCCAATATAGGCCTATAAAGTTGCACACACTTTTACCTACATTTGTCCTACCATTTTTCTACATAACAGGTTTGGTGCTGACCTTTTACCTAGTTAGGCACTGCAACAATTTTGTGTTGTTTTCTCTTAAAACTGGGCTAATTTTTTTATGCATGAGGATTCTCAGTTTCACAGCAGGATACCATCTTCGGTATAATAACTCAAATCAAATCAATCAAAACAAGCTTTATTCGATTTCCAAGATAAAATCATGAAAGCACAGTAATACAATAAATACATTTGAATAGGTAATAAAAGATAAAAGTCAGAATAAGCTTGGACAATTGAATGCTAAAATCTTTTCATGAATTACCATTTCAGATATTTCAGTACTTTGACCAACATAATTTAATTACATGGGTTTTGCATAGTGTTCCCTCATTTAATAATGAGTTTTAAAAAGCTTGAGACTGCGTATATAACATTAACATCTTCTAGTTGCTGTAATTTCATGTATGCTAATCTGCAGGTCCGGATCCCCCAAGCTTTCAAGATGGGTATCAGAAGGGCCCTACGAGGTCTCTTATAGAAAGTGCAAAACAACACACAATGTATGATGGATTGTGTTGAAATATCATCGCACGGGCACAGTTGAATTTCTGAGGACCAGTCGTTACAGATAGGAAAAGTGACCATGCGGAAGAAGGTGCATAGTCTCAAACGGGTCATCAGCGTGCAGCCATATGGACTTAGGTCCAAGGTGAGATAATACTGAAGGCCTTCATATTGGGTGATTTCGTGGTACCTGAGAACTGGATGTTTCTTTTTCTCTAGATTCCATCTGTCAGTGATTAGATGGTCAAAGGCCATCTTTTTCAGCGCGCCTCTTGATATCCGCCTCTTGAAATATTAACTCTTTTTAAGGGTTATCACTATCGTCATCCTTGGCCAACATGCCGACAGGACTATGACACATCTAGGTAGAACGCCAGAGGGTACCTTTTGGGTATATAAGCACCACATCTTCGCTGGGGAAACTATGGAGAAAAAAAGACTTCCATGCTGACACAAGATGATACTCCAGCACGCAGTGGTCTGACATCCCTTGCGGGGTGTCCATCTCAAGACCAAGACGGGGTCCTTTGGTCACCAACAACAGGTAATGGGGTTGGCTCTTTCCTGAAGGGATTCTTGGTTATACACCTACATACATGCTAGGTACACTTAGTAACCCTGGGCGTAGTTCGCATAGTAGATCTACGCATAGCTAGGCAAAGTGCACTTCGCACTACGCAAGCTACACGAAGTGTACACTGTGCAAAATGCTGTTCACACTGATTTCACAGGGACAGATTCTTGTCCACACGCACTGTGCAATCACTGCAAACCGCATCTTGCACAGTGCAAGCAGTCGGTTTCTGCCGCTCAAGTAGATTTGTACCCGAGCAGCAGCTTTCTCAATGCGGGCTTGTAGTTTCTCATCCCGAGCGGTCGCGAACATACGCGACCACTGGCAATGAGAAACCTGACCTCCCCACTTTGAGAATCTAGCTGGGATGTTTATTTTCCACGCTCGCAATCGGCAGCTTGATGTTGATGATCGCGAACGAAGAAAAAGACTCTCCGGGATGTTATTTTGCACGCTCGCGGTCGCCTATTTGATGTTGAGGACTGTGAGCAAGCAAAAAATGCCTGCTACGCTATGCAGTTTTGCACTGTGCTACCTGCAAATCGCAAAGTGCTTAGTTGTGAAAACTACGCAAAATACACGAGCGTAGCGAAGTCCCACGTCCAGGCCTCACACTTAGGTACATCTAGTTAGGGTTGGTATAGTAGGAGTGCACATAATTACTGCCATATGCTTGCATGCATCAATTATTTTAGCACTATGGTAGAATTCCACCTTTTCTTTACTCTGCTGGTGCTTATAACTGTTTCTATCTGTTTCTGTCTCATGGTTCTTGCAACACACATATTTTAAACTAGAAGGAGGGTAGTTCAATAAATACTTGAAAACGTCCCAACTGTTTATTCTGTGTATATCTCTGAGACAAATTGAGCACGAGTGACTGAGTGAAAAGTACTGTACTGTTTCCATGATCCCTGAGGGGTCAAGGTTGTCATGTTTGATACGATTCACTCATTGGTAGGAGGGGATCATAGTGGCACTGTGAACTAGCAGGTCTACAGAATAACATATGCTCTGGGGGTGTCTGGAATCAGTCTGGAATCCCTTAGTTTATTTGGTCTAAAATGTGCAGATCCTGTATAGATTTGTAGGAACTACACACCACTATTGTACCAAGGTGTCCCTTTCAGGTTCAGCCTCCTCCTGGACTATGGGAGTCTTAGGAGCAGGTTTCCCATGCCCCTTGCCCCTTCTGCTTTTTGGCAGGTGCCTGGAACATTCTTCCCGTCTCCAGTTCCTCTTGAATACCACCGCAGGCTGCATGGACCATGTGATCGGGCACACCAATTCAGGCAACCCTGACATCTCTATCTGGGACCTGAGCCCCACCTCCTTTCAGGCAGTATTCTCCAGGTCATTGCCAAGCAGACAATCCACATGCATGGCTGGAATCGTAGATACCCTCAAGGAACATGAGACCCTCCACCCATTCAAAGGGAACCTCTCAAGGTTGTCAGCAGCACAAGCTTGATGGAACACATTAGGGACTACATGCTCTGAAGACACCAAATGGCACCTGATGGTTGTCATGCTGACTCCTATGTCTCTCAGAGTCTCCACCCTCTGCCCATTGATGATGACCTACTGACTGTACTTCCTAGTATTGTTATGCATGGGGGTTCTCTGTACCATCTCTCCATCCTGCAGTGACACTAGAGAACCTCTGTACTCTCTCCCAAACAATCTCCTCCCCAAGTGCTCCACTAGGAAACCCCAGTGACTGTCCACCAGTAGGGGAATGTACCAGCTTGGGACGCTTGGCATCTCCATTAAAGTGCCCTTCCTTCTTAGAGTCAAAGCACTTCATGGGTGCCTTTCCCTGCAGACAAGCTTTCAGGGAACCATTTCTTCTTCTTCTCAGTAAGGGGATGGGATTCCTGAACCATAAAAGTATTTTAGGCCCTTTAGAGAACTCCTTGCTTTTATTTTTGCCCCCCTCCTTCTTCTGGTGAGGACCCTGCCCACCATACCATCTGGGTGATCTTCCAGATACCCTCTTATGGACCCTGATGCTGAGCCTTTGGTTGACTCCTTAGCAAACTCCCTTGGGTCAGTATAAATCAGACAGTCCTTTGTAAACAATCACCTCACTACCCTTCACCCAACCATCCTGTGCCTTGCAAAAGGAATCCACAAAATACACACAGGACTGTTGGGGCAATTTTTGGCTGTCGCTAAGCTTCAGCCTATACTAGGCTTCCTTCATGGGGGATATCTCAACTTTCCTTCCTTCTCTAGGGCCAGTAGGGTGTCCCTCCCCACCCTAAGGATATGCTTCCACTGACTATCCCCCCAGGGCAATATCTTAGGTCTCAAACCACTTATCAATGTCATTTCCCACCACAAAGTCAGGCAGCAACTTGGGTAGGTGGACGCTCCCATCTCCAGAAGGCACTTATGAAATGCTGTCACTATCTATGCTGGTCTCTACATTCATGGGCCTGAGGTCCAGCTCCTTAAGGCTCCTCTCATGATCCAAATGCTCCAAAGTAATTCTCTCTTCAATAGCCATTTTTCTCTGGTCTATTTAAAGAGCCAATCTTTTTTGCTCTGTTTCTATATTTAACATGGCAAGCACTATTTTCAGGCTTGAAACACTGCTTTCTGCCTAGGGTGGAATCGTCATTCCTGAAAGTATTTTGCCCCCATCATCCACATGCAGCAGTTCAAGACACTCCTCTGGGCCCTGGACCAAATTGTCCCTATCATTCAACTCCTCCTCCAGATCCTCATCTTCCACTGGAGTCACATTCGATGCAGTATGGGCTTCTGACCAGACTCTCAGTGCATTTTGCAGCTCCACCACCTACCTGGTAGTGCTCTTTATAGGAAACCCAAAGTCCTTGCAGAAACCTTGAGCTGGGCCACAGTGTAACCCTCAGGTTTGGCAAGCCACTCACAGTTCTGAATATTAACACCTCCTTAGCCTAATTTAACAATTCCTTAAATCAGGCTTTTATAGTGTTACTCTTTTAAAACATGGAGCAAATTTACCATCTAGACACTATTCTTCCTGGTACACAAAGGAGCTGAGACAGGAGAACTCCTCCTGCAGAAAAACTAGAAAGGTGCTGGAAAACTAAGGCCCATATGTATGAACACATTATACCATAGACACCGAATGGGTAAAACCCTTTGATACATATGGCCCTAAATCTCTTATTGTTAAAAATGCATCCAGACTAGCTCTGTCTTCTTATCACAGGCATATCAAAGTAGCCCAAAAATGGCATATTATTCCTCAAATAGAGCAAACAGGTGATTCATCTAAGGAACTTTTCAAAACCCTTAACGATTTTGTGAATCCTTCTGCCAGCTCTCAAATGATACCTCCCTCACATAATCTGTGTAATACCTGACTTTTTTGAGAACAAACCAGATTTAATCAAAATTCATCTTGTCTGCAGTTCAATCTAGTGACAAATTAATTGCCATTTTGCCTGGCAAAAGGGATATTGTACTCAAGAAAAGTGTGGTTCTTCTTCTTTGCAACAGATTCAACAAGCTCTAATGAAAGCCAAATCTGGTGTCCCCTTGGGTTACAGCTTTGCTTTCGCACCAACTGACCCCCACAGTCATGGCATTGTTTAACTATCCATTGACAGAGGAAGCATTCCCTTTGTGTGGAAGTCAGCACAGGTTGTTATTATACAAAAAAGGCCAATATCAACACAATTAATTTAGCTAACTATAGTCCTATATAGCTGCTACCGCTTTTAGGAAAATCTTTGAATGGTCTAATAAACTCACAACTTTTAGCCTACCTAGAAACCAACAAGATTTTAGGCCCATCTCAATCTGGGTTTAGTGCCGCTCATAGTACGGAGACAAACTTGGTTGCAGTCACGGACTTCATTCGACTTTCTCTAGATTAAGGCACCCCTACAAGGCTGGTATTATTAAACATATCTACTGCCTTTGACACTGTGTCCCACTCAAGAATGATTCAAAGGCGGTATGAGAGTGGCATTTCTGGGCGTATCTTGAAGTGCTTTCAAGATTTGCTTCATAATAGAACACAGATTATTTATTTAGGCACTTTTTAAGTCTTGTACCATGTTAATTGATGAGGGTGCCACAGGGCTCTTGATTAAGCCTTATTTTATTTCACATCTATGTAGCCACATTACTGCCATCGCTAGATACTTTGGTTTTGAAATTATATCTTATATGACGATGATACTCAGTTCATGATCTCCTTTGAATAGGGAAATAACTACGGAGCTGTTCTCCAGTGGAAAGAAGGCTATCACAGGTTGAATGGCTACCAACTGCTTACAATTAAATGCCAAAAACCTGGAGAATAAGCCCAGATATTTTTAAGTCCAGACTGTTGGCCGTCTAATCTTGTACCGGCCCCTACAGCTAAGCATGCAGTCAAAAACCTTGGCATATAAACTGACCAGTCTCTTTCTATGAAAGACCATGTTGCTGCCATTAGAAGCAGCTGTTTAAACAGATTATGTCTACTGAAGACAGCTTTCCCTTTACTTCCATCCTCATCTAGGAAAACTTTCGTCCAGGTCCTGATTATTAGCAAATTGGACTATTGCAATGATCTGCTTGCTCCTGAAAATGAGACTTTATTAGGGAAACTTGAAGTGGTCTAAAACACAGACATCTGGATTATTTCAATCTTCCTGCCGGTTCCGCCTCCTAACCTTTATTGAGATCACTAAATTGGTACCATTTAAGAAAAGGTATATTTTTTAAATCTGTTGTCTGACCTATAAATCTGTAATGGGCAACAGTCCTGCTAACTTAATCCTGAAACTTAAATCCTATTGCCCTACCAGGAAGTTACGTTTTAGAGATAAAGTCTTACTGTCAGTCCCTTGAATTTGCTTGATGAGATGTGAGGGACGATCTTTCTCCTACTTGTTGTCATTTTACCGGAACAATATGCCACTCCATGTCCAGGCTTGTTCTGTCAGTTTCAGGAAATCTCTTAAGACAGCACTGTTTTATGGAATGTGTTCTGTGTTTTGACCGCACCTTTCTTTAGTGCTGAGGTACCCCTTTGGGGGTGATTTATGCGCTATATAATTTATATTAACATAACATAAAAGTTTTGCAGTTGCAGATGTAGATCCTGCAGTCAGAGACAGGATTTTAGGAAAAAACAAAACAGCCAACCAGGGAGAGTAGAAAATTAAAAATGCCAATCAGAGAGGGCAGAAACAAGAATGCCAATCAGAAGGAACTGACACGAGTTGGACTTAGATGTGGATGGTAGTGTGCACCAAATTACTGTAAGGCACCACACAAACACAAGTCCTATCCTCACCGCTGGTCACCAGTGTCAGAAATTGGGTCTGTAGTTGGCAGAGACATGCACCCTGTCCAAGTTGGGACCACAGTCCTAGTCAAGGTAAGTCATATACACACCATAAATTAACCTGTGCTCATCATCTGGTAGCTTGGCACAGAGCAATCAGGCTTAACTTCAGGGGCAATATGTAAAGTATTTGAGCAACATTCAAAATAGTACAACAGTGAAACCACCACATAAGAATAATCCAGGTTAGAAAAATGGATCTTAACACAATAAACAAAACAAGTCTAGACCAAAATGACAAAAATCCAATATGAAGAACCGAGTTATGAATTTTGAATTCTTAAAGAATGTGTGCAATTATAATGCTTAAAAGCAGAAAGCGCCAGCAGGGGACATCGCTCCTGACCATGGTTAATTCAAATGTTCAGGCCGACCACGACTGAACATGGGTTGGTTACATGGACCAACCTTGTCAAGCTGAAAAAGTACCTTTGGTTATATGATGTGCCGACGTCGAAGACTTGATGCAAGAAGCAGAGTGGGCAATGTGTCGTTGTTGATCCAGTTGGATATAGGCCATGTGTCTGTTGCAATCCATGCAGTCGGAGATGTGGCATCGGCGAACCCTTTACGATGAAGTTGATGCCTCATCATTGAGCTACACAGCCGGCACTGTGAGATCTTCGTCCTGAGCGGCAGCTGCAATGCTACAGCGTCAAGAGGAGACGTCCAGGACTCGAATGGACTACTTGGCAGGGCATGACTCACAATTGGCAGAGTCCAGAGGCTGTAGTAGAGTATGGGCAAGCCACCAAGCTCTTGGGGTCATTTTGGTTCTGGGGATGAAGAGATACAGGTCCAGTTCTTCTCACTCCCAGGCAAGGAGGGCACTTGACAAAAGGGCAGTCACAGCAAAGCAGAAGACTAGCAAAGTCCAGCCAAATGATAGTCCACTCAGCGTGCAGCAATCCCTATTCCTGACTGAAAGTCGTCAAGTCCAAAGGTGTACTAATTGGTGGTGTCAGGGGCCCAGTACTTATATCCAGTTGTGCCTTTGACGTGAGGGAGATTCCAAAAAAGGCCTTTGAAGTGCACAAGGTCCCTTCACTTCCTGCCCTCGCTCCAGACTCACTACAGGTGAGGTAGGTAGCTCTTTGAGTGGGGACAGGCACAGTCCTTTCTCGCTACCAGGATGACCCATCAGGATGCTGATTGCCCATCAGGCACACTTAAGCTCCCTTTGTGTGGCTCTCTAGAGGGAATGCACACAGCCCAGCTGTCACGCACCCCAGACCTGCATTCAGAGACAGGCAGAAGGCACAGCACTTTTAAAAGAAGTTAATGCCAACTTTTTAAATGTGCCTTTTTTTGACTTGCGACTTGAAATCCAACTTTTTCATATGTCATGTTTTTAAATTATCCAGTCCAGAGATACTAACTCGAAATATCTATCTTTTCACAATTTGATACTACACTTATAAAATGGAATATGGTAATCCTAATGCTAACGTGTGGGAAAGATAGGCCTTGCAGTAGTGAAAAAACAAAGTCAGGAGTTTTTTACAACCTGAGCATGTAAACCTAAAAAGCAAGGGCCTCATTTATGAGAAATGACGCATCGCTGCGTGAAAGCAGCGATGCGTCACTTCTCAGTGCAAACTCCTTGCGACATACATGATGCGTCATATTTAATGTATGACGCATCATGTCACAAGGAGTTACAGATACGTCAGTATTTCTGATGTATCTGTAAGCGCAAAAGTGAAGCTTTGCTGGAGTGTGTCACAAAAGTGACGCAACTCCAGCAATGCGTCCTTTCACATGGGGCAAGCCCCATGTGAAAGGGCCTGCGTCAGTCTTACGCCTGCTGTGAGGCAGGCGCAAGATTTTGACGCAACAGTGTCCTAGAAGTGATGCAGTGAAATCTCATAGATTTCACTGTGTCACTTCTACAAGGCTTTTTGTGGGGGTATGCCGCCCCTGTATACATTATACCTGACGCAGGTATAATGTAGCGCAGGGGTTTACAAAGTGACGCATCTGCTTAGATGTGTCACTTTGTAAATAGTGCGCAACAGGAGGCATGTTTCACGCGGCCGATGCGTCACAAAAAGTGACGCATTTGAAGAGCAAAACTGACGCAATACCTCATAAATGAGGCCTTTAATGTCCAACTTTCCTAATACACTGCACCTTGCCCTTGCGCTGTTCAGGGCCTATCTTAGGGGTGACATATATATTGTAAAGGAAGATTTTTGTCTCGCAAGAGGGGTAACTTACCATGTTGATATGGCAATTTAAAACTGTACACCCATGCTCTGCACTGGCAGGCCTGAGACATAAAGGGCTACTGAAGTGGGTGGCAAAATCATTGCTGCAGCATTTAATTTACATGCCCTTAAGAAAGATAGGACACTTTACTAGGGACTTAAAAGTAAATTAAACATGCCAATTGTGGATATCAAAGTCAAAATATGCTATATTCGATCTTATACAATATAAAAATCATAAAAGTCACAAATTAAATAAAAACAACAAAAGTCTTGTATGTACATAATATCGTTACAAATCCTCATTCTCGTGTATAAAAGTACATAACATCATCAATCTCATTTCTATCTACGGCGCAATGTACCTCTTGATTATCCGGCAAATAAATTATTCTTTTTTTTAAAAAAAAAAGACATAACATTTAGAACATGCACAGCTTCTTTCACAGTTAGTCAAGCATCCCTAAAAACAGTGCGCAGTACATCCGTTTTCTTTTTAGCTAAAAGCACAAAAAATAAAATGTTTCCACTATGTACAGAATATTATTGCTTTCCTTCTCTTTAATAAACTTTTTAAAAAGCCGGTCATGAGTAGGATACTGTACTTGTCATTCAGTTGTTGTAGAAACTGATAAGCTGGGTGATATTGCTGCCAGTGACCTTGTCGCAGGTATTGTTTTAACCCTTTTGCACGTTCATAGCTGTAATATTTACAAAATAGTACAGTATGGATTGTAGTTTGCTGGGAGACATTATCACAAGGGCAAAGGGACAGTTCTCTCGACCAGTCATTTTTATTTGGAAAAGTTACTAGCCGGTGAAAGGATTTAAATCTAAACCTTGTAAGTATATATCTATCGAATCCATTTAAACAACAGCAAGGGTATGGTTGGATCCAATGACTGGCTATCGTCATCTGGTGTTGTATCACAGATCTTTTACCCAGCTCCCAGTTAATCTTATCTCCTCAAGATGGCTCATACATGTTAGTTTCAATGCCTTTCTAGATATAGCACAGATGAGCTCCGGATCTTCATAGAGCTTAGGTTTGTTAAGGTCATTTAGAAACTTTCTTATATAGTTTAGGTATGGGATATTTCTAGACTGGTCTAATCTCATAATATCCTTAATTATTTCTCTATTTAGGCTCAATGCCTCCGAAGTCCAAACTCTGTGCCAAAGAAGGACTGGCTGCATTTTAATAAGGTCGGTAATATGCTCAAGTCCCAATTCTGCATGGCAGTTAAAAATGGACGTGCTTTGTGGGACGGCAAGAACATATCTAAGAAACAAGTTTTCAATTATTTGAATTGCCACCACATTATTAAAACCCCAGATGCCCGACCCGTACATGGCAATACTCCTACATTTTGCTATGTACATTTTCAACAATATGTCAGGAGGTCTTTTACCCAGTTTACGTGCAAACTTCATTAGTGCTGCTACTGATCTTTTAAATAAAAGTGTCCTACTTCTAATTGCCGTAACCCAGGAGCCTGATCCCTCAAGGGGAACGCCCAAGTAAGAAAATGTTTTTGTGGATTCAATGTTTTCATTGCCCACAACTAGATTCTTGATTTTACAATGGCCTCTTCCGCACTCCATAACAAATGTTTTTTGGCATTGACTTTTAAGCCCCTATATGACATGAACTCGGTATATGTAGTGAGTGCACGCTGAATTCCTATTTTTGTTCTGGCCATTAACACCACATCATATGCGTAGAGGAGGGAGACAACCTGCTCATTATTGTATCTTGGGCAATCTATAACGCTTGACCTCAACTCTTCCTCCAAAGAGTTGGTGTATATGGAGAAGAGGAAAGGGGCCAAGACGCAGCCCTGCCTGACTCCCTTCTCTACCTGGAATGATTTGGTGGACTCACCCTTTAAGCCAAACCTCACTTTAGCTGTCGCTCCTGTGTACAGTTGTTTTCAAAATTGCATGATTGCAGGATCACATTTTAAGTCCTCCAGGGTACACCATAGTTTCTTATGCTCTAAACAATCGAAAGCAGCCATGTGGTCTGCGAAGATTACGTACAGCCGCCCCTTTTTAACTTAGGTGTACTTCCCTTGGAGAAGATTAAAGTTTAATACCTGCTCAATCATGCCCCTCCCCTCCCTGAACCCAGATTGAACCTGGCTCAGAATACTATTTTCATCAGCCCATGTTTGGAGTTTATTTAATATCACCTGGCCAGCCACTTTCATTAAGGAGTCCAATAAGGAGATCGGTCTATAACTTGAAGGACTTTCCCAATCACCTTTTTTATAGATAGGGACAATTATAGATTCGGACCAGGAATTTAAAATAACCCTCAGAGCAACAGGCCTCTAAAACGCGTGTAAGGAGTGGGGCCCAAAGATCTACAATAGATTTAAATAAGTCACTTGGGATCCCGTCAGGGCCCGGGGCCTTGTTGCCCTTACTTTGGTTTATTGCCAACAACACCTCCTTCAGACTGATCTCGATCTTAATTGGCAAGTGCATATTTCTCCATTCTTCCACCTCTTCTATCTCTATTTCTGATGTTTCACCATTCTTCTCCTGCCTGTACACCTTAGAGAAAAAGACAATTCACTTATTCTCATCTATGGCGATTTCTAACCTAGCACTTTGTTTGTTTGCTAGGAAGGGAGCATTCACAGCCTTCCAAAACAGGCAAGTATCTCTACTCTGGCCAGCCTGATGCAAATTTTCCCATGCCTGATCCTTAATCTCCTTCTTTTTATTAATCCTTGCCAGGTTATAGGCCTTTCTACATGCTCTAACTTCATCCCTATCCCTAGTTAATGAACTTAGTGCCGCTTTAAGTGATTTATATGTTTTGGTGCACTGTCGATCAAACCACCCATCACTTTTCGCGTGCCTTTTGTTGCCAGGTGTAGTCATAACTTCCTGGATGGTTTGGGTGATCTGTAGAAAGGCATTTAAAACATCGCCATGAGGTGTATTCTCTTCAAGGCACTTCAAAATTGGTGATTGTGCCTTTTTTATTATATTTTTATTGGTAAGCTCCGGGTTATTTGCCCCCCATCTTACTCTAAAACCATTTTGCCGGGACAATACTAGATCTTGGACTCAGGACAAACATTCTATTGTCGACCCAGTGCTATAACCAGTCATCAGAAATTCCACACTAAGGGGTAAATGATCACTTAATCCAACTGAGTGGATCTTGAAGCTTTTGACCAAACTTGCATATCGCGCGACATAATAGAATCGATCACTGTTCTAAAATCCCTACCAATATATGTGGGTTCAAAATTATTGGATGGTAAGCTTGTAGTATTAGCAAATTCAAGGTCTAACGTTGCCATTACCTCATTGAGTCTCTCTCCCTTGGCCGTGTGCACAAAATGTTTAATAGATCCCCGTTCATCATTACAGGTCTTTCCAGATATACAGGAGTTCAAATTGCAAATGCTAACATTAAAGTCCCCCCCATACCAGAATTACATTGTTTGCTGAACTATTCATGAAAGCAGCTAAGTCCTCACTCAAGTTTAATAAAAGGGTCTTATATTTAACGTTATCAATGTTGTTATAAAAATTCACAATTACCAATTTGATGTGGGTTTGCATAACAATAGACACTAATCGGTAGTACGGGGTAACTTTTATGATGTTAATACACTGTACCCTTATCATGTTTTACACATAAATGCATATGCCTCCCTTACTCCTCCCGTGTGAGGACTGTATTGCAGATACATGGAAGGTTTTTTACCCATCCAAATGCTGTTCTACTAATGACCATGTGTCTTGTAGACATAAAATGTCGATATTTCGGACGAATTCTACCCATAAACAGTTTGTAAATTTTAATTTGATACCACTGATGTTCCAAGAAAGAATTCTTATTACCCCCTGTTTTGTATATTATTTCGTTTAGTCCCTCTAGTTCTATCGTCCTTCCTTCGACCTGCAGTTCATTGTCTCCTGCAATTTTACACATGGCTGGATTTACAAGGTCGTGGGTCAGTTCTGCTAATAACTTCCTTATGATTTATGACGGGGATGATGAGTTTTTGGGGGTCAGATTCCCAATTTACCCTTTGGTCGCCATTCCCTTGTGGGGGGAAAGGTTTTGTGTGCAAGGCATGTTATTTTCTACCTCTTGTACAACATTTTTATTATACTGATTAATGTCTATATCCCCCCCTTTAATGCAGTTATAGTTTTCATTTGGGTGGTTTTTAAGTCAATCCATGTCTTCCAGAAACTGTAGAGAAATAAACCTATTGTTTATTGGGACATTATATGTCTGGTTGTGCCCGTAAGTTGGGGGCCCCTGATAATCTGGACTTCTCCTAACTAAGGGAGGCCTATAAAAGAAGCCAAGGGGAAGGACATTTATACATTCCTGGTTCAACTCATAGGTGCTAGTGTGGGTCAAGACGTCACAAACCAGGGCTGGCGATGCCAATGTTAAGACTATACAATCTCCGTTAAAGGATTTTCTACCTGTTCCCACCCAGGTAGTTCTTATTACCATTTTGAAAGCCCCAAACATTTATTTTGTTAGACCGCTCTTACTACCTAGGTGGTGAATAGTTTTATTCCATAGCATAGACCATGACTCTTTGTCAGGCTCAGTTAATAGAGGAACATTTGCAAGAATAATAGTATACTGGGCTGCAGCAGGTGGGAGATTTAAGATTTTCCCTTCTCCATAGACACTATGTTTATTTGTTTCTGGACCATTTTGCATTGGACTTAGGTCCCCTTTCTTTCCTTGCTGACAGAGCCTATTTATGTTTAAATGAGTATCCTCCCTTCCCATATTTGTAATATTATGGTGTACTTTACTGTAGTCATTTCTACCTATTTCTACAGTGTTCATGGTGGTTTTATTGGCACATTTCCTATTTGTTGCGCCTTCTGTTACAAGAGGTCTGGGGTTTAACTCAGCTACTTTACCCAAAATAATTGTTGGTTTAGCTCGATCTGGTTCAGCCTATTCTCTTTGGGGTCTAAAAGGGACCTCAGTCTTATATTTAGGTCCGTAAAATATTTCTCCAGGTCATTGGGACTAATAGTAGCTCTTTGGCCCTTATTGTTTCCTTTACTGGTGTTAGCAGTTTTCCCCTGGTTTATTTTATTCTTATTTTCATTTGTCCCTATAGATAAAGATATCTTCTTCAAAGTAGAATATGTTACCAAAGTTTGTGTATTCCCCGACACGTTGTGAACCAAAGGGGGTACATTTTCTGTCAATGCTGTTTTGCTCTTGATGCACATTTTCTTAGGGGGTGGGCGTGACTGTACGTCTGAATCATCTGACGAGATCTCGTCCCCCCTATAAAGATGCAACCATTACTTACATCCGATATTAATTTTGGCGATCTTAGAAGTTCTAACGATAAGGCCCCTGCAGAGCTTGACATTTTACTACTCTCTGCAGATTTTAGAGCCTCCTTGTCTTTAATTACGGCACCTTCCATACTGTAGATTTCTTTATCAATTGCCCCTACTGCCCCAGTTAGGTATTTCATTAAGGACGTACTCTCCGATTTCAAATCCAAGGGGGCGTTTCCTGCAGTAGATTTATTCATTTTTATTTTCCTCATATTGTTTCTAAAGTATTTATACAATTACAAAGATATAATAATCGATATTTATAGCAATTGTGTCCAAGATCTATTTCCTATGTAATATACACTCAAATCAGGGAAACTAAAGTACAAATAGCAGTTTCTGGCTCTATCCAGTGTTTGTATGGGACGGATTGATCAGTTCCTTTATCAGAACAGATGTATTAAACATAGACTTTACTGAAGTCTAGATTACCAAATCTAGGGGGGAAGGCAGCGACGCCAAGAGAATGGGCCCAGCCCGGCCTCCTTCGGCCTCTGACGGCCTTGGGCGGTCCCGCCCTTGTCCGGGGCATCTCCCTGCGCTCTCCCCGCACGCGCCCCGCGTCACGGAAGGGGAGTGTTCCAATAAGTACGTCCAGGCGGGGGGCGGGAGCACAAAGGGAAGAGGACACAGATGAGTATGAAAAATGGGCTGCTGGTCCTCGCAGTCCCCAGTGAATAAAGGCTCCAATGGCAATCCAAGTAACCAGCTAACTGCTGCGAGCTGCGCCCGCGAAGCGGGGGCAGCAAGCAGTATTTGAGAGTCCAGGCGTTGGGCGGGAGCACAAAGGGAAGAGGACACAGCTGAGTATGAAAAATTGGCTGCTGGTCCTCGCAGTCCCCGGTGAGTTAAGGCTCCAACGGCAATCCAAGTAACCAGCTAACTGCTGCGAGCTGCTCCCGCAAAGTGGGTGCAGCGAGCAGTATTTGAGAGTCCAGAAGGGGGGCGGGAGCACAAAGGGAAGAGGACACAGCTGAGTATGAAAAATGGGCTGCTGGTCCTCGCAGTCCCCAGTGAATTAAGGCTCCAACGGCAATCCAAGTAACCAGCTAACTGCTGCGAGCTGCTCCCGCGAAGCGGGGGCAGCGAGCAGTATTTGAGAGTCCAGGCGGGGGGCGGGGTTACAAAGGGAAGAGGACATAGCTGATTATGAAAAATGGACTGCTGGTCCTCGCAGTCCCCGGTGAATTAAGGCTCCAACGCCAATCCAAGTAACCAGCTAACTGCTGCGAGCTGTGGATGTCAATGGTACCATGTTTTAGGAAAAGAGCACATGTACTTTGGCACTGCTCAGCAGTGGTAGCATGCCCAAAATTCTAAAGCCAGCAAAAATGAAGTCAGCAAAACAGGACTTCAGAAGGAAAAAAACCTGGGTAAACCACACCAAAGATGCCAGGTCTAGCAGTCATGCACTCTAGTGACAGTGCAAACATGGCATCAAGCCTACCATGTTTTGCCTGGCTGCTGCCGACTAAACCTTGCAGTGCAACCTCACAAAATTACGCTTCTTGACAGGTAAATCCTCCTTTTTAAATAGTGGAAAGTCACTCCTATGTAAGCCTTATGACCGTAGAGGAAAACAGTAGTATTTAAAAGTGGGACTTGTAGAAAATGAATGCAATGTTCCTCAAGCAACAAGGCCCAAAAAACATGTTTCTGGTGCAGGTCGAGCTGTCCTATGTAATTCAGATTAAAATGTTAAAACAGCTGCCTCAGGAAATGGACCAGTTAGAAAAATAATTAAATAACCATTTTTAATAGTTAATAAAAAAAATTTATTCAAGGGCACAGTTGAATTTTAAATAACTATTAAGGTAAAGTAAGTTTAAAAATGCTACTCTTTCCCTGACTGAACTGTCAGGACATTAATTGGCATTAGCTGTCCAACTTCTCCCATTCTGTTCTTAGCCTCCAAGAGGTATGAAAGAGGTGTTACATGCTTCCCAGGGGCTGACCTGAATGGGCACAGATGACTTTTCTAAACTCCATGGAATATTCAGAGTTGGGTCTCTGGGCATCCTGGAACATCACACCTCCATAACCGGTTCGGCAGGTCTGTTGAGCCACATGTTACACTAGGGGATTCACTTAAAAGGGAGAAAACATGATGACATGAAACTTCTTATGTATTCTCTGTCTGGTTGCTGACAGGCCTACTTTTGTCCCACCAGACGTCGGTCTCTGAGTTTGTTATAGATACAGTGCCAGTTTCAAACTACATTTTAGTGTTAGAGGTGGTTGATAGAGAAGGTGGTTATTTCCTCATGACACTCCTATACTCATCCTTATCCCCAAGTTTAGTGTGACTTTCACTTTTTAGAAAATGCTCTTGCACATGACAATTGGTGCCTGTTTGCAGTAAGGCAAAAAGTGACTAAAACAAAGTGGGTAGGGTTGGACCTAGGATCTTTTACCACATTGGATGGAGAAGGATCAGGTGTCACTTCCACGCACTAGCTGTGCAAGGCATAAGTGTGGCATTCCAACACACCTGGATAGAAGTCTTTCTAGACCTACAAAAGATCAGAAGAGGACTGAACTAAGTGTGGGCATAACTCACGTAATGTGCTGCAGCATGATTATGTAAAAAATGGAAAAATGATGAGAGAGTACATATAATTATGCAACGAGTACATCCCAATATTTAGCAGTATTTTCTCTGTGAAAAATACACCCTTGTGTCTAAAATGAGACCAAAAATGACTTTTGTGCTAATAAAATAGCACTAAATTTACAGAACTTCAACAGCAGCAGCCAGCAACCACTTGCCCTTGTTAAGTTCATTACTCTTGTGCTCCTGCAGTAGACATGTTGTGCCAAATTGGTCATAATTGCACAAAAGTTCATTTTCATAAATTTCCCATAAAAAAAGTTAACAAAAATTGCCAAAATTACTTTGGCAAAATTAATATTTCACCCAGGCCTAGCCTGGACCTGCTGTTTCTGACCTGAAAGGAGTCGTGGAGAACTGGACCTGATCCCTTTTGTACCAAGGTCAAAGAAGAGGACTCAAAATGTCAGTTGAGTAAGTTCCTGTATGGCTACAGCGAGAAAACAAGCTGCAAGAGGACTTTTCCTGGAAGGACCCGTGTGACCAATGGCAACTGGGCCTGAATCATTCCTTGCTACTGGCCTCTGCCTAACAACATTTGAGTGTCTAATTGCCTCCCCTGTGGTCCTGGGGAATTTAGAAATGTACTACTGTTGTTGTTTGGGCACAGAAGAAAATATGGCGACTTTTGAAAACATTTCATCCAGACCAGTGGGACTTTTTTGAATTTATTGACTTCCAGACGTTCACTGGGATCAATTAACTTGGTATAGCTCCACTGCAGTTGGGCTGAAATAGAATGTTGGCTGAGTCTACCACGACCATTAAATTTCATTTGGCACTTTACTTCTTCTTGATGCTATTTCTACCTAAAACTTCAAAAAGTCATATTTCCGATTCCCCTTACTGTGTTTTTATTTTTTTTCTGTGTTTTTATTTAATACATTTTACTCTATTTTTCTAGTTATATTTGAGATTTTTATTGCTTGGTGTTTGGTGTTTATTACTGATTTTGTACTGCAGCCTGCCTGCTTCTGCACAAACTAACTGGGGCTTGAGCTACGATTAATTTAGTAACTTTAATGGTTTACCCTGACAAGAGTGATTATTTCTTGAGGCAGGTAGTCACCCAGCAGTGGCCCATGCAGGTAAGAGTGGTGGGGCAGTGTTGGTGTAGATTCAACAGATGACCATGAGGGGAAATTAAATAAATAGTACATTTTCCCTCATCATCGTCTGACTAAATCCCCAACACCACCCCACTGCTCTTACCTTCACAGGTCACTGCTGCAGTCACCCACCCAAAATAATAATCTAACTTCTTATGCATGCCTCTGTTGCAGTTTCTTTCCTCTCTTTTTCTCCCTAACACTTTCTTGGTTTCTACCTTCTTGTATTCATAGCTATCTTTCCACTCTGCAGCTCTCCCTCATTCTTGCAATCCCCCCATCATCTCATTATTTAGCCTTTTCTTCCTTTCCTACTCGCTTCTATTTCTTTGGTCTTTCTCCCTCATACCTTCTCATTTTCATCCCTTCATTTTTTTCAGATCCATTTCATCCTTCTCTCTCTTCCACTTCCTTGGGTCTTTGCCTATCTCCTTGTCAGTGTGTCTTTCCACTCTTCTTCATTCTTGCCTTTTCCCATTCTACATTTCAGTCACTTACTTTCTTTCTATGCTCGCCTGACAAAGAGAATCCTTGTGCATTCAGTCTAAAGTTATCCTTCATTTTCTTTTAGTGCCTATTCCAGTGAAACAAATGAAGTGGGTGTGTTGGGATGTTCAGCTAACCTGCATTAAAGAGAAGCTCAGTTGCAGAATGCAATATAATTATATAAGGGCTTGTTGGGATGGCCTTGGAGCTGTTGTCACAACTGCATCCCTATTTCCGGCAGTTTCCGGCTGTTACTCTGAATTATCAAGGTGTCGGTTTGACTGTGCCATTGATAGAACTAATTGCCTGATTTATATTTATGTGTACGGCTCATTTCTCTGCCAGGGCGACAGAGTGAATCGCTCCAATACCATCATGGAGGTACCACTCATCTAATTTAGAAATGACAGCCAAGCTGGTGGTAATTTCTGAAGCATTGGTATGAACCACCTTCACAGCAGTTCCTGACAATGCTTTTTGTGGTATGGTGCAGGGCTTCATGTGGCATCGAGAGTGAAAGTCAGTTATAGGATCATCAACTCTCCGGTCAGATTTAAGGATTTCATTTAGTTTTAGTTTTTTAGTTTTGTATTTCTTTTTGGGGATAAGATGTGTTGCATATTACATAATTTTGTATGTTCCGTATCCTAACAGAATCACCCACAACAAAATTGGGACCTTTAACCTTGTGTGCTGTATCATAGTTCATCTCCATTTTGTCCTGATGATGTTTAACTCTCAATTAAGTACTGTAGCTCTCAGCTGGTACAGAGTCACAAATTTTATCATTAATCAACCAAGGACAAAGCTTAGAAACGGGTTCTCTGCCTCTCAAAAGGCGAAACAGACTAAGTTCTTTAACTGAATGAGGAGTAATCCTGTACATCCATAACTTTTCACGTAAAACATGCTTCCACTCACTTCCACTCTTTCTTGCCCATTGCACACATTCCTTAAGAACCCGATTGAACCTTTCAACCTGACCTTTTCCTTGTGGTTCGTATAAAGGTGTAGTCACATGTCTTATACCACAAGAACGAAATAACTCTTTTATTTCATAAGATTTTAATTGTACCCCATTGTCTCTGGAATTCCCTCCCGAGCAAAAATTATTACATTATTATTATCATTACATTACATGGCAATCTTGACAGACAATCAGCTGTCACATTTCTCTTCCCAGGAACATATTCTACAGAAATATTGTACTCCTGTAACTTAGACATCAATCTTCTAATACGTGCAGTGGCATTGCGCCCACCACCTGGAGAAAGTATGGCAACCCAAGGTTTGTTATCTGTCCTTAACAGAAATCGACTACCCCACAATACATTTCTAAAATGTTCTATTCCCCAAACACATCCCTAAAGTTCTTTTTCTATAACTGAGTATGTCCTTTCCATTTCATTCAGGGTGCGGGAACCAAACTTAACACACCACTCATCACTGCCACTCTTTTGTGATAGAACTCCACCAAGACCATACTCACTGGCATGCACAGCAACAATACAAAGCTTATTGACACAAAAGTGTTTCAAGGTAGGAGCATTGGCAATTTAATTTTTCATCTGTTGAAATGCAGATTCTTACCTATCGCTCCATTTAAATTCTACTTTTTGGCTGGTCAATTCCCTTAAGGGCTCCATTTTAGTGGTAAATCTCTTAATAAACTTACTATAGTACTCACATAGTCCTGTAAAGGACAGCAATTTGTCCTTATTGTCTGGTGGTGGAGCCTTCACAATAGCATCAACAAGAGATTTCTTGGGACTGACTCCCTCTCCTGACGGAGTGTGTCCTAAGTACTCAACCTTGTCACAAAACATCTTGCATTTGTTATCCTTAAGAGTAAGTCCATGCAACTCCAAACGTCTACAAACCTTCCTCACATGCTCTTTATGATACTCATTATATGGAGAGAAAACAAGAATATCATCTTGAAAACACTTTATGTAATTCTCCAGATCTTTGAATAAGTGATGCATGGCACGTTGAAAAACTGACTCCGCGGAGGCTAGCCCAAATGGCATTCTCTTATATTGAAACAAACCCTCCGGTGTAAGGAACACAGTAAGATGCTAAGAATCTTCAGTTAGCCTAAGGTCGAAAAAACGTTTGCTCCCTCCAGCATACTTACAACCTCATTGATTTTAGGTAGAGGATGACAGTCTACGATCAAATTGGCATTCAACGCTCTCAAATCCACACACAACCTTAAACTTTGATCTGATTTTCGAGCCAAAACAATGGGCGAAACCCATTCGGAGGATTCATTCTCCTCAATAATGTCTTCTTCTATAAGTTTTTGCAATAAAATCTTGAGATGTTTTCTAACATTGATAGGTACATTTCTCAGTTTCTGTTTGACTGGGATAGACCCTTTCTTAAGTTTAATTTGATGTTGAAATGTATTGAGCATACCCAGATCTTTAGAGAAAACTTTTGGAAATTATTCAAGAATTTCATGAGACATCTCACAAACATCAATCACACCTCTATTGACATCAGATTCATGACATTTTTCTGGAATACCCATAACAGGGTCAGGATTCCTAGGATTAAGCATAATACCTAGACTCCACTGATCCCTCCATCCAAGTACATTCCCACCCTTAACAGCAACGTACAGTTTCACAAAAGCAACATGGCCTTTGAAATGCATGTCTACTCCAATATAACCTTCCATGTCAATAACAGAGCCATCAAAAGCTTTAGCAATAATATCAGACTCATTGAGATCATGCAAGGTAACGATATCCTTGAATACTTCTGAGAAATATTCTTTGGTAATAATGGTCCAAGGTGACCCTGAATCTGCCATTAGTTTAAGAGATACTCCCAAAACTTGCACCAAACAATCTGGTTGTTTAAGAACATTGTGAGTTTGTTCCTGCTCCCCACAGTCAGTAATAGATACTACAATCCCTATTTCAAATTATTGAGTTTCACCAGTATCAACATTATTCAAACATGAAATTGTTCCTCTGCTATTGGTAGTGTGGGAACTTGTGTTACTAGTGAAAACATTCTTACACATGTTAGCAAAGTGTCCGCGTTTACCACATTTTTTACATTCTCTTACTAAAGCGGGACATCTTGGAAAAGAAGCGGCATGACTAGTATTGCCACACCTAAAACAATGAAAATCCTTGTCAAGTTTCTTGACATTCCGTTGATAGTTAGGAACATTTTGATTAGAAGTAGAAGCATTTGCAGGTTTGATATTAGAGTCAGATTTCATAGCACATACTTCATCAGATTTTTCCTTAGATTTATTATCAAGAGTTTTAATCCATTTATCTGATTGTTTCAATGCTTTTGTGGTGATGATTACATCCTTGAGATCCGGATCTCCCATAATCCATAACTGTTCCTGGATTTTCTTGCTTTTAGTGTGGACAATAATCTGATGCCTAATCATTTCATCAGTCATTGGACCAAAATTACAATTAGTAGAAAGATATCGTAACACTGTAAGAAAATCATCAAAGGTTTCAGACTCCTCCTGAGCTCTAGTATAGAATTTGCACCTGTTCAGAGCTATGCTAGATGTGGGTGTAAATCTAGCTTCTAGCCGTGTCATGG
The DNA here is from genome assembly GCF_964263255.1 of Lissotriton vulgaris. Classification (NCBI taxonomy): domain Eukaryota; kingdom Metazoa; phylum Chordata; class Amphibia; order Caudata; family Salamandridae; genus Lissotriton; species Lissotriton vulgaris. The sequence continues at coordinate 1,381,109,991 of NC_141693.1, read as the reverse complement.
CATCCTCAAATACTTTTCTATCACCAGCACCATCACATTGAGGAAGTGTCCTAAATACAACTTTTCCTTCAGAACCTAAAGAATGCAACAAAATGTTCTTTTTTCTTTCTGCAGAAAATCTATCACCTTCAATAGCTTTCAAAAACGTTAAAAATTCATCTTTCCATCTATTCCAAGGTATAGGAGGTTCACCTTTAACTTGAAGGAATTTGGAGGGTGGATCAAACTGCATTTCTGTATAAATATTGTATACAATGCGTTCAACATAATTTCTATGTAGTTGAAATGTTTTTTGAATGCATAAATAAATATTGCCACAAATAAATAATATATTCCTTAGAAAATAGTTCTATAAAATAGTAGTGAAAATGTAATCGATATTATTAAAATATAACCAACCTTTAATGCCGTCAATAAGGTGATTTGTCGAAATATTAGGTTTGCGCTCATCAGCCCGACAATCTTCATATAAGTACCAGCTTATTTTAATGCAATGACGCTTCCGATGCTGTTTACGTTGTAACAGTAACTCAAAATGACTGCCACGTATTCGTAATGACGAAATGCGTAACGTGATGCCAACGAGTTACAAGAAAAACTGTGTCATTACAAGAGGCTAAAGCGCGAGAAGAAGCAACCGTTGCGGAATGGCGCTCGTGAATGCACGCGCAAGGTTTGAAGGTAAACAGAGCATGCAACTGTTTCACTTGGTGTTTCCGATCAGTAAAACATATGCTGGAATAGTTCAAGATAAAAATTTACCTTGAAAATGAAGTTCGACGAAAAGATGCAGGATAATGTAGATGTGCAGGCAATTCAAAAAAATGAACATACGGCAAAAAGAAAAAAATATATATAGGAATATATCAATTGTGGCAAACCAAGACGATTAGCAAGTAAAAATGACTAAAATGAAGAACTGCCAGGAGATAAGTTCAGAAAATGCAAAAAATCCAGAATTCTAGTTGATTTCCAGTAGATTTTAAGTCCACTTCAGGAGATTCTCTTTGTGTAGATTCCTTTAAAATGGTCCCTTCTGTGCTCAAAGTGTAGAGAAGCAGACTGGATACCTCGTCGCCAAATTTTGTAAGAATCCAGAAGAATAGTTTTATACAAAAATAGGATTTATTCTAAAGAGCACAGTACAGTAGGTATCTTCTTCATAGCTATCCAAAAATTACTGTTCCATGGAATCTAGAATCAGGTCATCCATGGTAACAGAATACAGGTTCAGCTTTGGGAAGAAACAAGTACTAAGCAATACATTAAAGTAACAGTAACATTTAAAAAAATAATGAACATAATAAATGATGTAATATGCAACACTCCATCTACATGAAAGAGCCTTGCACCAAACTGTTTTCTATTTTTCTAAAAGAAAATCCTGAAGTGGGAATTTCATTTTGAAAATAAAAATAAAATGCTTCCTTCACCATGCGAGTCTCTAATGGCGAGGGGAGCATTTGGCCTTACCTGGCAGTGACAGTCAGTGAAAACGGACTTCTAATTCTGCCCATCTAAATCAAGTGGGCTGTACTAGAGGTCTTCCTATGATGGCACTTACACCACAGGGCCATCGGAGTGGTTTAAACACAGAGGAGACGGGGTAGTTTCCGCCATGATTAAACCTATGGTCTATACACATTTATATCAAGTGGGCTGACCTCTATGTTTGCGGGGGGGGACAGTATTGTTATTGTGAAAGAGTTCCAGCTCCGTCCACATATAAATTAAGCCCTAAATGACAAGGGGACAGACTGTAGGTGAGTCTGAGATATGCAGATAGAATGACAGTGAACATGGCTTTCCTCTTTTTTCCACCAACGTGGCAGTATTTACAAATGAACACTAAAACTGGATAAGGCAATAGGAAATGTATCTGCTTGTTTTTAACTCAAGCAATAAGTCCTCCTAAAAACACCCAACACAGCATAAGAAAATGGCAGATGCGCAGACCTGTTCTTAGACACACTGTTCCTTTTAGCATCATCCTCATTCATAACTTCTATAAGGTGTGACAATCTCAATCAGTCTTAGCTTTTTCCCCAAAAGTGCTTTCTATGTTAGGGCTTATAGCCTGTTCTTTAACCGGGTGTCACCGAGTCCATAAATGCTAAGTCATTTGAATGTGGCAAATATATTTTCTTTAGGGGCATTATTTTAATGTCTGACTTAGAGACATAATTAGATATCACACCAGTCATGTTTCACAAAAAAAGAATACAAATACACAGATAAACACAAATAAGTAGGGCATTTTGTTCAGCACTCTTCATCTATGGGTCCGTTCAGATGTTAATTCACATTTAGGGGCTGATTATAATGTCGGGCGGAAAGCCTCCTCTCAACATATGGAATCTCCTAGACAGTGTCGGAACCGTTCTTAGCGACAATTTGACCGACTGATTACGATGTACACTGTCAGATTCCAAACCGCAAGGTCTTTCTGAATTGGTACCAACCGGCTCTCGGAGAATTTGTGTGAGTCGTACTCGCATGGTACAGCTCGACAGACTGCGTTTCCAACCAAGTGATCACATTGTCGGTTTCCAACAGCCTTTCCTAGTCGGCCTACCTGACATGAAAAGGTTGTTGGAAAGTGACATTGGGGGCACTTAGCAGGGCCCCTTTCATCCTGCTGCCTCCGGTGGGGGTCTGAGGGGGTACCTAAGGAAACCCACGATAGAATCCTGCACTATGTGGCAGGCACCATGGGGTGCCTGCAAAAGGGTGCAGAGTTTTCCGCACACCCCCCATTTCTCCATATGAGTGTGTGTTGTAGGGCGGAGCAAGGGCTCCCATAGGAGTCTTTGGGAATTCGCCCAAACAGCATTCCGTCGCTTCTGAATCTGTTGGGCAGAACGGCTTACCGCAAGCAGGTCAGACCCGATTCCGAGTCGGTGTCGGGAGGAGACAACTCTGACCAACATTGTAATGAGGCATTTATTTTCCATCAATCCACAAATATACAATAGGACAGTGGGACATTCCGCTTAAACTGTTGATTGTCTTTCCCTGTGATTGACAGCATTTTTGCTTTATCGAACATGAAGATGCACTTGAAATAATGTGAACTTAACTGCCAGGGTTGGTATGCCAGAGCTACGGAAACATTCCTTTATTTTTATATATGTTCGCCATTTTTTGCCTACTGGGAATATTTAAAAATGTATAACACAAACATTGCACACTTGCCAAGGCTTTTTGCTTACGGAATAAACCCACCAGCAAAGAGCATCTTTGTTTTCGATAGTTTTTTGCAGCACATTAGACTTTCCACTATAATGCCAAGATCACACTGTGTTTGCCAAAGTCGCTCACATTCAGGTCGCTCCAGCAGATGGTGCTTTTACACAGTTCATTAAAGTATGACTGCAGCAGTTCTGCAGGACTCAGCAGTTGTCAGGCGCCCACAATCTCTTGCTAGTCATTTAATGATTGACAGCGCTAGGATAATTGGCTGCTTGGCGAACGTGCCAGAGTGCTTGAGCAATTAAACAAGATACCATTAACAATTACAAGTGCATACATATAATTTCATTTCAATCAATGCTCCCTCAGGTCTCCACAGGAGAACATTTCGTATCCTCTTGAAGTATTGTCCATTAACACCTCTCATCAATGCAAAAATGCAGCCTCGGTGCAAATAAAAGAATACAACTTCATAATGCAAGAAAGATCCTCCTCATGAATCTGAAGATACGGCAGATTTGAAATGATTTATTTCTTATGTGTTTGGGACAGCAAACTGTATTTATATCAGTATAATTTCGTTGTAAAATGAAGCCTGACTTTAACGCCCCATCTGAAAACAAAATGGTACAAAATGTACTGACTCGTTGAATTCTGGTAGGTTAGCCAGGGTGCCCTAATGCAAACAAGAAACATTACTTACTATTCCCTTGTTTGGTTGTAAACAAAATAGCTAAAAATTGGATGCCAGTGGGCCTTGCAGACCTTAGAGCCTCTGTATCACTTCACCTCCTGAACTGTTGATATTTACGCCCTTTGCATAAAAACTTTGGGACATATTATCAAGAATGGAGTTACAAACTATCGCTGGTTTAGCGGCAGAACTGCTGCTAAAGCAGCGATACAGGGCTTGATACAGGGCTTGATAATATGCCCTTGAGAATTCCAATAGAAGTCCATGTTCAGGTGTGAACATGGGTTTCTATCGGAATTCTCCAAGGCATATTATCAAGCCCATTATCGCAGGTTTAGCAGCAGTTTTCGTCCGCTGAACCGGCGATAATTTTTACGCCGTTCTTGATAATAGGCCTCAAAATTGTAAGTGAAAATCTGGGTAGTACCTATTGTATTGTGTATGCATCAGATTTGTGTCCATGTCTGGGACTATGTTAGGGAAGACCCGGCTTCGCATTTCAGGTTGGATAATTCCCATGAGTATTAGGGTCAAGACTGATTTGCATATGGCTGGGTCTGAACTGGGGTGGTGAAGTGAGCTAAAGAATGATGATATATTAAACCTAGATCTGTGACTGAGGGTTAGTGTCTGAAAAGTTTCAGCGCTCCGTCCATCATCTCTTTGTGTTTGCTTTGTTCACCCTAAGATGACAGGGTATGCCCAGACGTAGGTCCCTTTCTTACTTTGCCACTGGATTCAAGCTAGCCTGGCTGATGAGGGGTGAAACCCTAAAACTGGTCCTATGATGCTTGTTTCCAGTCCAGGGAAGACCTGGCTTGGTAGTTTGGGCTTGGCTATTCCCATGAGGAACAGGGTCAAGACTGTTTTGCATATGGCGGGGTCTGAACTTGGTTGGTGAAGTGAGCTAAAGAACTGAGATGGATTAAACCCAGATCTTTGACTCGGGGTGAGCGTGAGCTAAAGAACGATGATGGTTTAAACCTAGATCTGTGACTGAGGGTGAGTGCAAGCTAAAGTAAACCCAGATCTGTGACTGAGGGTGAGTGTGAGCTAAAGAATGATGATGGTTTAAACCCAGATCTGTGACTGAGGGTGAGTGTCTGAAAAGTTTCAGAGTTCCATCCATCATCTCCCTGTGTTTGCTTTGTTCAACCATGTTTGTAGCCACATTGCCCAACAATGGAAATTCTCACCCTTTTGACAGACTCTAAATGAACTTCATTACTCACCCCGAACCCAGACCACTAAACCCTAGCAGGTGGTCAAACTGTGCTTCAACCCCAGGAAAACAAGATTAAATTGTTGTGTTAAAAAATGTTTTTGAACTACTGGTGAAAAGACAGAAGAGCACGTGCCCCCTGGATTAATGAAAAAGCCTGACTGAAAACTATTGACACGGTGCCCTGTAGCCATGAACCTATTATATAATGATGGCCACACATTGACATTAAGTACATTTAAAAAAAAAGTTTTAGAAAGTTGTATAAAATGTATTTTTAGTCAAATTTCAGCTATGTTCTAATTGTTTTGTAAAGGTTTTAATTAACCATGTAAAAATAAAAATTATTACTCTTTACCCACTAAACCATGATGATGACCTGGAGCTATAGAAATGGAGCTGCATATTTAATCTCACCTCAGTGTGGATCTGCAAATAAATCCAATTATCTCTTTAACAAGCTGATATGGTATGAACCCTGTCAGCATCCTTGAAGCAGATTAGCATGGAAAGTTGACTAAGAACAACTGGGCTGGAGTCTTCCATGACCAGTTTCACAGCAGAATGCATGCTATTAACAATTTGTTGACATTGAAGTGTGTATGGGGGATTGTTCATACAGATGGCATTTCGCTAAGCACACCACAGCTCGCAATCACTTACTGAAGAACAGCTACAACGACCTGTCGCTCTTTTCCTTTCCTCAGCTGAGCTCAAGAGATTCAGTGGAACAGTACAGCATGTCTTTTTTTTTTATTTTTAAAACAGTTTTTATTGTAAACAGGCTGACAGAGAAAAAAAAAAGCCAATACATATAAATGTCCGGGACATGGAGAATATTAGGAGAGAATTGTCACGATATACAAATCAAATACATAGGAAATAAGAAGTACTAAGGTTATCATTAATAAAGCACCAAATTTACATACAAATTCATAAAACACCAGGAAGAAAGTAGCTAGTATATTTCGTAATAAATCAGATAAGGATAAAGCTTGAAAAGGTCATATCAAGTCAAACAAAAAGATCCCCATTTTCTTTCAAATTTGACCAAAGAGCGTCCTCCCCTTGTATTTGCTATAGCAAGTTCCATGGAATATATTACATTACATTACTAAAGGCCACCAATCCCAAACAGTGGGTGGATCCGTAGCAATCCAAGCTCTTGCAATAGTTAGTTTAGCACAAGAAATTAATATAGTTGCCAAAGGAGATTGAGGGATTAGGGAGGTATTGCAATCTAGCAGAATTAAGGGAGTGGAAATTATGGGCAGCCCAATCTTCTTGAATCTGCACGTATCTTGGACCTTATCCCAAAAAGACTTAAGCTTGGGGCAAGAGAATAACATATGTACTAGATTAGCAGCTACTTCAAGACATTTAGGGCATTTTGTGCGATCTGTAAAGTCAGGGTTAGGGGACCACCTGGAGATTCTTGCCGGAGTGTAATATAGTATACAAGTTGTTCTAAATTGCTGTAGCCTAGGGCTGGAAGATCTGACTAACTTAATGTTAGACAGCGAGTTCTCTATTTGCTTCATGGTGACATTCAAGCCAAGTTGAGCCCCCCATTTTTCCATTATTTTAGACAGATCATTTGTTTTATATTTTACAAGTAGCTTATACGCCCCACTAATAATTGTTTTTTTTAGAATACAAACTAGTCCATATGTCACATTCTGTAATATTTCATATCTTGTTTTTATTAATTAAAAAATCATGAATCTGTAAATACTTGTATCTGGAATATTCTGGTAAATCGTATATTGTTTTAAGCGTACTAAAGTCAGCAAACCCCTGTGGGCCATATAAATCGGCCAGAGTATTGATTCCCTTCTCGGCCCAAATGTTATTAGTAATGTCGGAGAATAAGCTTGGAAGACCTGGGTTGCCCCAAAGCGGTAGCTTTGAATGGAAAAATGAAGTCCTGCTATAAGTCAATATGTTTTTCCATATCTTTACTATATCCCTGGCTGTCTTGAACCTTACCCTCTTGAAATAGTTTGGGTCATTTACTCTAAACAAAAACATGTTTGACTCTTGTTTCAACATAAATTGATGAAAAAAAATACTTTCCCCTTTAAGAAGTAAAGAACGTAATCGTAAGACAAATGAAGACCAAAAGTACAACTTAAAATCAGGAAAATAAGCCCTCCCTCGTTCGTGGTGTTTTTCAAGTGTTTCAGTGATCTTCTTGCTTTTTTGTAGCCCCATATAAAGCTATTAAAAATACCGTCTAGTTGTTGGAAAAACTAATTATTCAATGCTATCGGCATCGATCTAAATAGATATAGGAATTTGGGTAATAACTTCATCTTAATAAGATTCATTCTACCTATAATATTCAGAGGTAGCCTATGCCATTTCTTTAAAATTAAAGCCGTGGATTTGATTAACTCGTTGTAGTTGATATGATAAATTTCTTGTATTTTGGCCGTAATCTTAACGCCAAGATAGGTAGCTACCTTGCAGATCCCTAAGGTAGCCGTAGATGGTGAGTAATTGGCAATTACTTGAGTCTTTTGTATATTAAGCCTGTAACCAGAGACTTCCCCAAATTTAGTTGCTTCTATTTTAATTCCTCTTAAAGCCTGATTTATATCGTGTGTATAAACAGCAATATCGTCAGCATAAGCGGTCAGTTTAAGCTCCTTTGAGCCACAGCTAAACGGAACAATCAAGTTTTGAGAGTTGAGGGCCATTAAAAAGGGTTCTAAAGAGAGAGCAAATAAAAGAGGTGAGAGAGGGCAGCCTTGGCGTGTATCACGCAGAATTGGGAAATCTAAGGAAGTTAAACCATTATAGCTTGTACAGGCAATGGGGTTATTATATAAAGCCTGTATCCCCCTCAGAAACCTTCCCTTTAGCCATATTTTTGACAGCGCACTCCAGAGATAGTTCCACCCCACTCGATCAAATGCTTTTTCTGCATCTAATAAGATCATGCCTAGTGGGGTGGACTCTATCTCCGCAACGTCGAACGCCGTGATAGCCATGTTTACATGTGAAGTGGTATCTCTCCCGAAAATAAATCTGTGCTGTTGTGTATTAACTAATTGGGGCATAACAGTTGCCAGTCTGTGTGCAAGAATTTTAGCAAAAAGTTTAGCGTCAGTGTTAATCAATGAGATTGGTCGGTATGACCCCATCTCTTCTTTTGGTTTATCTTTTTTTTAAAAAAAATATTATTTTCGCCTTATTCCACGATTTAGGTGCAATTCCGTTCGTTCCTACTGACTGCATAACTTCTAATAATAGTATATCTAGTTCAGGCAGACAGGCCTTGTATAACTCTAGCGGGATGGTGTCTTCCCCTACTGCTTTGCCCCCGGGCAAAGAATTGATAGCCTGGTGTAGCTCTGTCATTGTTAAATCGTCAGACAGAAAGCTCAAATCTGGCCTGTCATCATACCTCGGTGTATTTTTATCTATATAGTCCTGTATAAGATCTAAATCCGGTTGATTTTCTGGGGTGTATAGAGTTTTGTAAAAGCTAGCAAATTGTTCTAACACTTCCTGTGGTTTATTATAAATGTTGGTATCTGATCCCCGAATGTTAGAGATTAAGGAGCCTGCTCTAGCTTCCGCCACTTTGTAAGCCAGAATACGGCCAATTTTGTCCCCTCCCTCATATTGGGCTATTTTATATTTATGAATATTAGTACTGTATTTCCGGTAGAGATCTTTCTTTGCATCATTTTTTTAGTTTACTGAGTTTAAGATTAATATCCATACAGGTAGGCAAATTATGTCGTAATGCTAGAGCTAATTGCTCTTCTTGGTTAATTATTTGCGAGGTTACCCGCGCTTGACTTTGTTTAAGTTCAGCATTTTGCCTGAACACATAGGCCTGTGTGAAGCCCCTGATACTTGCCTTGCAGGCATCCCATACTATATGACATGAGGCCGAGTTCTTGTTGATGTTAATAAATTCAGCAAGATGGGCTTTCAGCTGCGAAGTATAAGATTGATCTGAGATAAGATATCTAGGAAAGGAAAACATTCTGAGGGGGGCTACACTATGTGGTGTGGAAAATGATATGATTATGGCATTGTGATCAGATGAGATACGAGGGCAGAGGGTCATAGAGCAAGTCTTTAATATATTATCGCTCACCAAAGCCATATCCAATCTGGAGCATAGTTTATGGGGTGCCGAGTAGTATGTATACCCAGGTCATTTAGCGTAGAGGTAACGCCGGGCATCTTTAATGTTATGTAAGTGGCAGATATCTAGTATGGCTGTCCTCGTCTTATGCATCCGTTGATGGCTATTTGGTCTAGTTGTATCCACTTTATAATCCATAATGCAATTAAAGTCGCCCATAATTATAAGTTCTCCAGCCCAGTCCAACAGTTTAATGTTCAATTGATCGAAGACCCTTGGCTCATCTATATTTGATCCATATACCACACATAGTACAAATGTATTATTCTCATACTTAAACTGGACTATTGCCCATCTACCGTCTTTATCATGAGCAGTCTGCATCACTTCTAACCTAACTCGCCGGTCTTTAAGTATAGCCACCCCTCTTATTGATGTACCAGCAGAAGAGCAAACCATGATTTCGTATCCTAGTTGATTAAGTAGTTTCCTATCTTTCCAAATAAGATGTGTTGCTGATAATAAACAAAAATGTGGCTTATATAATTTCAGCTCTTCGGAGACCAGAGATCTTTTGCCTTTGCTATTCAAGCCCGCTATATTCCAGGCGAGGCATTTTATTTCATGCATTAAAAATGTTTTACTAATACATCGATCCCCGTTCCCAGAAGCCAATTAGTCGTTTGTGGTTGTATAAGCAAAAAAGCAAAAAAGATAACAAAAACTTTGTAAATTCTTGATTCCACAGCCAAGTGATACTTCGTCTAAAGCAATTCTCATTCAATACCATAAGATCCATGTCTAGTCCATCTTCAGATAAGTCTTTGTCAGCCTGTAAACTGATTTTTACTATTCTCCCCTCACCCACCCCCCACCCAACATGACCTGCGGAGAAGGTCCCTCCCCCCTTACCCCCCCTGGTGCCTACCCCAGCCGGGGTGGGGAACAGTACAGCATGTCAAATGGCTCACAAGATATCAGTGAAAGACAGCTGAAAACATGGTAACCTATCACTACAATGACACATACCATAGATACATAGCTGAGATAAGATTTGGGCTACATCTAGCATCTTAAAAATGTCACCTGCCTTTTCCTCTCTTTACAAAATGCAAGAATTACGTGAGATGCATCTCACGCATGTTGAATCACAAAAATGACCTTAGTAATGCTTTTCTCACCCAAAAAGAGTGCAAACAGCATCTCGTGGTGCTCAAGCGCACAGCCATTTTGTTTTCTGCTCTCTAGTCCCTACTCAGTTCATTCCACAACAATTTACTTATCTTGCCACCATTAGTAAATACTGTTAGACCTAGATTTTTCTAGACTACGTAGGGTAGTCTGGCACAGAGTGGGAACAGCTCAACCCCCAAGGCTTTTGTGTAGTGCTCACAAACTCACCCGCAGTAACCCAGCGAATTACCCCCAAAAATAAGGACACCGCATCGAAATAGAAAAATACTGGTTCCTTTTATAAAATTCTTTGGTATATGGTTCTTTTCTTTAAGCAGGTTTGCAAATTCAGTTCAGTTCATCTCATCACATTCAATTATTTGTTCATTTCAAAATTCAAATGACAGTTCCAATAATTCTTTCCCCAGATGCAGAGATCACATTGAAAAACCCCTATAACTTAAATGTGCAGTATACACACACCTCCTTGCTATTGTTTTGATGAACAACCAGACTTATTTACAGTAAATCAAACGGATACATTACATTTGATCGGATGCAGCTTTCCCCCACAGTTCCAACACCTTCCCACAGGGCTCTGCTCTGGTGCGAGTAGTTGAGTACTGAAGGAGACAAGTAAATGATCACTGTACTGTAGATCAATTCTTAGTACATGCCACAACCTCGGAAAACTAATGGACTCCGTTGGAGTTTTCACAGGCCCTGCTAAGCCTTACTTTATCAATTACCACCATCACCAAGATTGCTTATCGTGTTACAAATGATCCCCCAACAACCTCCCGCGATTCAGACTTCACTCTTCACTTCAGCCCCCAACTCACTCTCCCACCTCGGGATGTTTGGGATGTCAACTTCACTTATAGAGAACCCCTCCCCCCAAGAGCGGACTGACTCACGTTTATACAATCCACCCCCCCCAAGAGCGGACTGTCTCACGTTGGTTGATTCTCATGAAAATGTCAGCCATGGAAAGTTCTGATACTCCAACAGTCCCTGCGCCGTTCAATCTGGCGAGGGTTAGGGCAGGGCAGCAAACTCTCCTCCCCTTCCGATTACTCTCCCTCGCTTACTTGGGTTCGGTAGGACTTCACAGCCCACTTGCACTGCTTTTCGGAATTGCCTGGGTCCGCTGTCACCGACTCGCCTCGCTACCCTGCTCCGCTGTCTCCACACGAAGTGTCGAGCCGTCACTGGATCGGCGAGGGCGTTCTCCTAAGTTGCGGTGGACTCCTCCCACATCCAGCCTCCTTCTGCAGTCTCCCCGCCTCTTCCGACGTCAACTCAGACGAACTCCGGAATGGAGACACGGATCAGCTTGGCCCTGCTTCCTCCGATCCCACGACAGGGATCTCGCGCGGCGGCGAGCGCTTCCTTCCTGGTGAGACGACAGCTGGTTCAGCCACTTCCGCTCACTGTGAGTAGTTTTTACTCGTTCACTACCGCCACAGAAGTTTGATACTCAGTCCCCTGATCTTTTCTCACACAGAGGAACACCGAGAGGGGAACCGGCCTCACTTCTGCCGCACTCGTGCCTTAAGTGCAATTCCTCGAATCTCTTGGTAATCCCGCACTAGAGTCACCAGCAGCTGTGTGATTCACCACGGAGTCTTCTGGCACTTAATTGGGTATCTGTGGCAGTGGGGTTTGGTCAGCTCAGGAGGGGTCACTTCCAGACAGAGAATCAGCCGGCCCACAGGTCGATCTTGCCCCCTCTAGAGTAGTATCCTCCTCCTCCTCACTGGTCACTTCTCTTACTGCTCAAAATGGCTGCCTGGTCATTGGCCTTTTATAGGCTGGCCTCAGACCCCTGGAAGCTACTAGTTGGTTCTGGAACGTTCCTCATGCTAGTCTATGGGTCTGCCACCCTTAGGTGACCGTTATGGCAGTTGGTGGACTGCATTTTAGATTCCTCAGAGATGTGACTTTCCTGAGGTAACTAGGCCCACAAAGGGAAGGCGAAACGTCCTACTCAAGGAACACCTAGCCCCCCGCCCCCCAGTCAATGCTGACAACCAAAAATCTGGGTGGACATAAAAAAAAAATAATAATAATACTCAGAGGCCAAAGGGGATAAAATAAATCATAATTGTGTGGGGACCCTCAAAAGCAGACAGGTCTAACAAATACATTTTCACTTTTTTAATTAGTTACCCTTTTCCCTGTGAGATTTGCACTTTGACCCTCAGTTTGGTCTGTTTTAAAGTTTTTGTACCCATCCCACCCAATTCAGTTTTAGCAGAGGCAGCCCTGCCATGGTGTTCTACATCCCTGTGAGTGACAGTTGTGCTAGAGGGTGGCTACCTGCCATGTTTTTTCAGAGGCAGAGGTGGTGGTGGCAATTTTATTTGAACAACGCCACTTCCCTATTGTGTGGGAAGCAGGTGAAAGACCCAGCAAGAGGTACGGCCTGGCGGAGATACAGCTGGAGTGAGGGAGAGTGTGGCACCATACTGGGGTCTCCACACCCAGCAGCAAGAGGAGTAACACTGGGCTAACATCCTCTTCGGGTGCACGAGCTGTCAACTTTCGGCATAGAAGTAGAGGGGCGAGGTAAGGGATGTCCATTTTAAATATTTATACGTATTACTTTTCAGGCAGCATTGCATCACTGGTAAGTTTATGTAATGTATATTATGTATTTAGATATATATTTCTATAGTTAGATATATTTATCGGAAATGCTCCAATAGATTCCCAGACAATGGGATGGTAAAGCTGGCTGCGCACACCGGCAATGAAATGCCAAATCTACATCAAAAGAAACTCTCACTCAGGTCTCCAGCTTGAGAATTGCGCTTTAATGTGCAAACAAAACACACACACGTAGGGCGAGAGAGAGAGAAATATTTTACACACAAAAAACATATTTGCTTATGTTAAAATGTATTGATATTTTATGTATATAACACATTCAAAATATATATTACAAATACAATATATTTTTACGTATGTAAATGTGAATGTGTTTATTTATAAAATGCAGATATAATGAAATATATATGCTTAATTATGTTTATGTATGATATGCAATAGAAATGCATATATCACATATAAATGCATATATTATATATGTATGCACACCTTGATGTGTAAATATATTGCCTGTTTTTTTTTTATTCATGTATCAATATGTACATATGTAAGTATTAGACATATGTTTTTATTACCTATCATAACATACATTCCTTAAATAAATAAATATTATCTATCTATCTATCTATCTATCTATCTATCTATCTATCTATCTATCTATCTATCTATCTATCTATCTATCTATCTATCTATCTCTCTATCTCTCTATCTATCTATCTATCCCAGAGGTATTTCCTGTTAATTGGTGCTGCACACAAAAATACATGCACTTTTTGCAGCAGACAGTGCCTGTGTCCACTGTCTTTATTTCGTAAGAGTGGGCATATAATACGTTAGGTTTTCTCAATATCTTTTGGGAGTGCATGTGATGCAGATAAGTGGGGCGTGTTGGCATCCTGACTGGGAAGATTGGGAGTAATGATGAGTGAATTACAAATGAATCATTCTGCCCTGAGTCTCCCCCAGGGTGAGCCAGGTGGTTACTTGGGCTGATTTTAGGTATGTCACTAGGCTAGTCTGATATCAGGGGTGTTGGCATTTCTCTGAGTCTTTATGTCACTAATACAGTCTCCTTCTGCATGAGGTACAGTATGTGAAGGGAAACTGACTAGACCTAACAATACCAAAACATGTATGAGTCTAGGGGAGTAGAAATATCATTTTAGGAATAAACAATGTGTAGAACAGAGTACCTAGTTTAGGGTGGATTTTTAAGGGAGGAGCAGGATTGGTTAGTCAGACATTACCTACAATGTTGTGCCTGTAAAACAATACCCTGTTGTAGAGAGTACTACTAAATAAATCATTATCGTTTTTAGGTTGAGCCTAGGCAGCACATGTGCTGTCTTTCCGAGACATTCAGTAATTGGTATATCATAGAAACTCCACCTATTGTGCTTGCATTGGTTTGTTCGCTTGTCTGTTAAATTTCTTGTGCGTTGACAGGTTAATATGTCTGTTAGTTCCTCCTTTTTTTGGGTAAGAACGCCTCTTCACCACCGCCTAACTACTGTAAATATGTCATTAGTGGGAATAAGTCTTTGTGTTGGAACTCTTTTGTTTATATGCGTTCTTAATTGGTTTCCTTAGGGAAGGGCAATCTTCCGCAGCCTCCCCTGGCTTTTATAAAAAGTCACGGCTTGCCTCAGGGTGCAATTGCCGCTGCTGCAGGATCCCGGCCCCTCCGGTCTTGTACTTAGTTTATTACATTGCGCTTTCGAAATGGACGCTGCGCTTTGTTTTTAAAAAAAAAGTATGCTCCCACCCCACTTCACGGTCGGCCGCAGCTCTTTCGTCACAGTGGATGGGAACCACGAGAGGGATGTGCGTGCCGCCATGGCCGCTTTCACTTTCAAGCAGTCCAGGACAATAGCGGCTAAGGTCTTGCATTTACAAGAGTTTGAGCTATTGCCATTGTAAATGACAATAGCTTAAACTCTTACAGATGCGAGATCTGTTGTATTGCAATTTTTTTTTCTTCAGTGCAGTACCATGCGTGCTTTCACTTTCATTTATTTTCTTTTTTTGTCAGAGTGCCATGTGCTTTTTATTGCGGCCTGCACAATCCACTCTCGGGATGCTTCCCTTAATGAATAATTATGTGCGCCTCTTCTTTTAATTTTTAGCGCACCATGCACACTTTCACTTTATTTGTTTTCTTGAAAGTGGGCCATTCGTTTTCTTGAAAGTGGGCCATTCATTTTCCGTTTTATATGGATGCCTGTGCACACCACTCCCCCATCAATGCCCTTCCTGTAGCTTGTGTGTTTTCCTGATGTGGTGTCCGCTTTGTGGTGTTTCCTGGAGGCTGCCTTTGTTTTCTTTTGCGCAGCTCGCACAACAAGTTTGTTGTTAGCGGTCATGTGCACTGTTTTCACACCCCACGACAAGCACTGTCCCAAAAACTATCCCCCCCTCCATGGCCCTGAAAGCATAGTTTGGCCTCCACTATGTTGCACTCCCCACTCAGATTCAACCCTTACAATAGTGTTAGCTTGAAAATAGCCTCCTTGTCATGAGCGAGGTTACTTTATTTATCACCACAAATAGACACTGTTGTTTCGTAATGCATTGATATGTAGAAAGTGAATACTGACATACTGTGTTTTAAACTTTTTATTCTGTTCTGCTAATGCCTTTCTGTGTTTTACATTTTTGCTTTTTTTTATTGTTTTATTCGGCTGAAAGCTCCACCATGCGCTGCATGCACTCTGGGACGAGAGAGCCGAGGGTTCACTTTTTCATTGAGCCCACCTCTTTCTAAAAAGTTGTGGAGTTCATCGAATGCCGAAGGGCTGGTGGGATTCATTGTGTGTCTTAAGGCATCGCAAAGCTGCAGTGTGAGGTGGAGGCCAATAACCTTATACTGCCCACCTTTTGCATTAGGAACCGAGGCATAGCCACTGTTCATCGGCAGACTGCATCTCCAGAGCAAGTCCGGGGCCAGGATGCTCCTGTCTACTCAATGATCTGTGCACTTAAAGGGAAGGCAGGGTCCAAGTACAAAAGTAGGGCTCCCTCCAAAGGGCTTGGGTCTGCTTCAGCTTGTGCAGGACTGGGGGTGGGACCCAGCAGAGACATTGCATACGTTTATCAACAAGCATTTGCAATGCAATATTCACCCATTTGCAAGGGGTTGAGCTATTGGCATTGTAAATGACAATGCAGTTAATTTATATGTTTTGAAAAAACCTGCAAGCAGTGAGTATACGCACTTTTTACTTTGCAGATTTTCTTAATACATAAATAAAAGGCATTGAGTTTATAATGCCAATAGTTCAAACTCTCGCAAATGCGAGACCTATTGCATTGCAAATGCTTGTTCTCTTTAGTCATACCTGAAGAACAGAAGAGACCCAAAGAGCAGACCAAGAGGGGGAAGGCCACCAGCACCACCACCATCAGGAGCTGCTTGGCCGGGGCCTAAAGTGCTGGTGCTGCAGGAGATACCCTATCCTCAGAAGAGATTCATGCTGGTGCTTTTTACTTTTAACTATTCTCAACTAATATGTGTCATACCCTTCCATTTTCCCATTCCTTTGATTTATTGTTAGCTGTCCCTGCATAGATCTGTGTGTTTTCTTTATTCCCTGCCTCAGCAGCTGACTTCCTCTTGTTTGTAGCTTACTTTACCCAACCCTTTTTGTTATGGTGGGAAAGATATTTTCCCTCTCCCTCTTGTGCATATCACCTCTCTATCTCTGTGCAGTACAGCACAAGAAGAGGAACTAACTTTGCCCATAGCTTTCGGCATTCAGAGTGACAAATTTCAGCACAGACAAAATACCAAAACTGAAGCGATTGTAGGAGAAATATAATTTGTTGGAAACTGGGTGTATGACAGAGCTATTTCATTTTTAGGATTGAAGTGAAGGGAGGGGAAGAATTGCTATGTCAGACAATGTATTTTGTTTGCTTGTAAATCTGTCCTTTTTAAAAGAGTAACCACTAATATGTGGTCTCCTCTTTATTGTTTCTTGTTTCAGAACAGCCTAATATCAACCCCCTCCTTGGACCTTGAGCCAGACAAAGCCTCCTCTCCCACAACCATTACTGCTGGTGTGGCTGGCAAGTGATTGTTTAAAGTTACTACTTGTCAGCTAGCATACAATATGGCCATCTGCATTTTCTATTTTCTACAACTTCAACCTATCTATTTTAATGTGTGCTTTCACCATGCATATTTTCCTCCTTGTTTACATGTTTCCTTTTAAAATTTACCATTTTCTGCAGTTAACTTTTTCTATCTTTTTATCCCTCACTTGTTTCTTGTAGCCTTTTTCTTGCCCCTCTTTTACATCTCCTCTGTTGTTAATAGAAGAGTGTTGGTAACATAACAAGGATCGCAGGCCTAAATATTCACAACATGTAGGTTGACAGAATTGTACAGGAACATAGATGGTCATCATGGGCCCCAGCAGGATAACATACAAGGTTCCATGATGTTGTGACAGTGCAGCAAAGCAGGATACCACCAATACCATAAGTACTTTCCATTCCTTTCCACCCTTTCATTGTTTTTCAGGTAAGTTAATAGCCATACCAGTCTATTGTAAGAGTAACTTGTTATATCAATGAATAATTGAATACTTGTTATTTAAAATGTGAAGTACACCTTTCAACGTGATCCTTTTTAGATAGAAGGGAGTTAGGGATAACCAAACATTACTGAGTTGTTGTTTTTGTAACTCGTGCAATTAGTTACTGGTATCTAAATGTGTGTGTTATGTTTTTGTCTAGACCCAGAAGTACCTCATACTCCCGAGGAGGAAGGCAGAGGAGAAAACCACTATCCTGTGGAAGGGGAAGGAGTGACCACTGGGACAAATGGTAAATGAATTTCCTTTCTCAATGACACTACTGCATTTCAGAAGGTTTGTCATCCTTTTTTCAAAGCCCGCTTAGCAATACTTTTATAAATTGTCCAGTCTCCAATGTTCCTATCTCCTACTCTCTCCTCGCCTACCACTTTCCGCATTCCTTTCCAACAGTAGGCAAGGGATGCAGGGACATATTTAAATATAGTATTTCAGTAAATGCGTGGTCCATCCACGGCCATGAGACCTCTATGGGAGGCGGGGGGTAAAAGGAAAAATGAATTCATTAATTGTTGGTATCCATCCTGGGCCATAGGAGAACTATAGAAGGCAGGGGTCAATCAAAAAATATATACTGGGTATGTTATGAGAGACGGTGAGGGGAAGGCTAAAAAAAAAAAAACTAATATATTAAATAATTGCTGGTGTCTCTCCAGGACCCATATGAGACTCTATGAGAGGCAGGCTGAAGCAGGCCAAATTGTAATTAAAAATACATTACATATTTGGTCGTTGGATAGAGCACAAATACATTATTTCTGTCTACTGCAAACACAAAAACTGGCCATACAAAATAACCATTTGCATAGCCAGTAAAACGGATGCATGGAGAACAAAGAACACATGACAGCTTATGGCAAACACACACTGGCTACTCAAAATGGCCACCACAGTATGGCCTGCAGAGAAGGAGGCATGGAGAGCAAAATAGTCAGTTGACCTGTCCTGCCTGGAGTACCTCTCTCTGAATAACATCTTGTAGCTTTGCAGGTAAAAGATTCCAAAGATAATTTTTAACCAACGGGTTTTGGCCCACACATGCAACTGCTCTTTACCCTCCAACAGCAAATTAGCAATGCCAAAAAAGAAAATTAAATTAAGTGTAAAAATTTCCCAACCACAATATATCAACCATGTTACACATGCACAAAGTCACAAACAATTGTGGGCATGCATATGGAGAGGAAGGAGATAGCTGTGAACAATGGATGTTGTCTGGTTACACATACACACACACACACATATATATATATATATATATATTCCAGTACTCTATCTTAAGAATCCACTCAGCAGACAGGACTCAGATAGACAAGCGCGGACCCATTCTTTCGTGCTTTTCAATATTTATTTCAAGAAAATTCGCCACGCATCAGTATGCCGCCATGACGCGTTTCGGTCCGACCTGGACCTTGATCACATGACGCGTTACTCATGGACCCATGCCATATTTAAAGAGACAGGTAACAAGTAATTGTAAACAGCTGTTGCATTGCACAATAAAACTGAAAAACAGACTATGCAACGAACACAATGCATATAGACCAGACTGCGAATGGAATATATATATACACAAATCTTGGTAATATGTACAGTTAAAATCATGCATATTTACATGTGATTTCATAAATATACACTTATATCTAGATACAAAAATATACAAATAAGTCTCAGTAGAAAAATATATATATATACATATATCTTAATAAATAAAGACTTTTTTAAGAAATGGCTCCCAATTGATGTAAGGAGCCCTCCTCATATCATCATAAATATATAACCAAATCACTGGTCATTAACTATGTATATTGTATCAAATTCCAAATGCAGTCTTAAATATGCTGGTTACATTAATATAGCCCAAGTGGGCGAACACCTTAAACGGAGCAAAAGGGTCCTGGGATATATAGATCGATGTTATCAGCTGCCTGAAATGTATAGGCGAAAAGATATAATGTGATAACATAATTGTGAAACAGTGAAACAAAAATAAATAGAATAAAAAAAAATACAGAATACTCTATTCTATTAATAATGGCCAACAGTGTGTTACGTGAATTTAAAAAGAGTGAATACTCAAATTCATATTAAAGCGCAGATGTATATTCTCGAGAGACATAGAGAGGGGCATAATTAGAGATTTGGAAACATGTCAGAGCAATACAGTTCATTTTCAAATTAATGTTTAAAGTATGTCAAATCAGACCACGCCCATCAAACATGTTAAAACCAACATTAGTTCCAGAGTCAGAAAAATTCAAAATAGATTTTAAATACAGGTATATAAGTCCTGCGTGGTGTTAAGACCATTTGGGACTTTGGAATTGAATTCCAAAATGTACCTGGTTTCAAGCACTCTCAAAGCACTGTCCCTGTTGCCACCCTTGCGAGATGGAGGTATACAGTCAATGGCAAAGTACTGAAGCATAGTGTTATCGCTATCATGCTTTGCTTGGAAATGCCGTGCTACAGGATATGCCTGATCCTTGTTATTAATGGCCCTGAGGTGTTGCAGGATCCTCATGTGCACGGGTAGCTTGGTACTGCCAATGTAGCGCAATGCGCAGGGACATTCTAACACATACACGACGTATTCAGTTTTGCACGTAATACGCCACTTGATTTTAACTGGATGAGGCAAGAATGGAGTACTGTATTCCTTCACATTTTTCGCATGTTTGCAGGCTTTACATTGGAAACATTTGAAAAAACCTTTTTGCTTAGACAGCCAGTTAGAAGGGGGTCTAATTTCTGGATTGCATTTATGGATCTAGCTTTCCGAAAAGTTATCAGAGGGGTAGGATTGTCTCTAAGCAAATCATTGCCTATGACAGAATCCTTTAACAGCAGATCCCAATGCCTCCTGAAAATCTTTCTGATGGCCGCTTGCTGTTTGTTGTAAGTTATAATGACTTGCAATTTATTATTGGAATCATTGGCCATAGCAGGGATTTTGGGGGCTAAGATGTTATCCCGACTCAAAGATTCAGTTTTCCTGATCGCTTTGTCAATGATCGCGGGTTTATAACCCCTTTGAAGGAACCGCTCTTTACAACTTTCCTGTGCCAGTTTACATTCCTCATTGTCGCTGCAGATGCGTTTGATCCGCAGCATCTCCCCATAGGGGATGCTGTTGATCAAATGTTGGGGGTGATGGCTTGAGGCATGGAGAACAGAGTTACCAGCCGTAGGCTTACGATGGAGTCTAGTGCATAAATTGTTATTACTAACATACACTTCCACATCAAGAAAGACTACAGAAGTTTTGCTCATATGCGCAGTAAATTGCAAGTTCAAAAGGTTGTCATTTAACTTTTCTATGAACTTCCTGGCTCTTTCCTCAGACCCCCTCCATAAAATGAAGAGGTCGTCAATGTACCTCAGCCATAAAGGGACATGTGCCTTCAAGATGTTTTCATATTCCCTTTTCAAGACCTGCTCCTCCCACCAGCCCATATGGAGGCAGGCGTACCTGGGGGAGAAGCAGGCCCCCATAGCTACCCCCCTTATTTGCTGAAAAATGGTGTTGTCAAAGGAAAAGTAATTATGTTCTAAACATACTTTAACCATTTCTACCAGCATCTTATTGTGGAGGGAAAAACATGCTGGCCTACGATTGAGATAATATTCAATCGCTCTAATACCATCCTTGTGACTAATGGAGGTATAGAGGGATGTAACATCCATGGTAATAAGGATAAGGTCATCGGACCAATTGTTGTCACTGATTTTTCTCAAGAAATCAGAGGTGTCTCTAACATAAGATGGAAGTTTGAGCACCCATTCTTGTAAGAAGAAATCTACATACTTGGAGGTGTTCTCAGTAAGACTACCTATGCCCGATATTATGGGACTGCCGGGAGGTTTTATCATACTCTTGTGCACCTTGGGAAGAAAGTAAATCGATGGCACAGCTGGATAATCATTGTACAAAAATAGGTATTCATCATTACTGATTAAACCACTACTTTTCCATGCCAATAATTTGCCATAATAGTCCAACCAAGATGACTTCATAATTTGAAGGTTACTACGTTTGTAGCATACAACATCATTAAGTTGGCTATAAGCCTCGTCCATGTACATAAGTCTGGGCCAAAGGACAATGTTGCCCCCCTTGTCAGAATGTTTTATAACAAGTTCCTCATTGGCCTGGAGTTTTTTCATAAGTTCTATATAGCACCTTTGTTTGCAATTTATCTTGGTGCTGCAATGATTAGTAACTCTGTACAAATCCTTCAAATCCGAGGCAACAAGTTCATGAAAGCGATCTAAACTGTCATGCATCATAATAGGCAAAAAAACTGATTTAGGTTTAAATGGGGTTTTGATAGTACAACCCAAATCCATACCTTCTAACCCCAAGGCATCAGTGGGTTCAGTTTGTTCTTCCTGAAGTTGTTGTAAATCAAAGAATAGATTCACATCACCAGCTGAAATTAGAGGTGGACTAGTAGCGTATTGAGGGGTTTTGTCACTTTCCTTATTCTCTTTTGTTTTGTGGAATTTTTTCAACTTTAATTTCCGAATAAAACGGAACACATCCATTCGGGTTTCTGAGTAGTTGAAATTACTTTCGGGACTAAAAGAGAGACCCAGAGATAGTATCTGACACTCCGCTTTATTGAGTGCAGTATCAGACAAATTAATCACTGTATTGGCAACATTGTCCACATTTATTTTCGGTTCCATCTGCCCTTCGTGGTTTTCTTCTTCAGAGGCTTGCTTTCGTTTGCGCTGCCGGTTGCGCTGCCTCCTGACCCCCCGCTTGGCGTTAGCGCGCCTTTTTGCTGCTGCTGTTTCTTCCGGGGTCTTAGTTTTTCTCTCCAATCCTGGCAGAGTACATTTATTTCTTCCGCCCGAGACATGATTAAAATTCCTTCTTTTGGTTGATTAGACGGACCAGCTTCCTCATCATTTTCGCTCCCAATAACAACACTTTGTTCCGAAGTGGAGGTGAGCGAGGGTGTGCTATCACTTGCAGTACCCTGTTTTTTGCGCTGAGTGGCAATGTTGCTTTTTTTCTTGGCCGCGCCATACCTTCGGGCAAATGTGAAAACGTTCCCATTTTGATAGTCTAGTTTGTCTCTATTAAACTTAAAAGCTTTGCACTTTTTAATTGCATCCTCATCTTTGCGCAATCTGGTAAGCATGTCTTCCCTCATTTTTTTGATATTTTCAGTTTCCTCATTCGCGGATATTTCCACCTCTAATGCGTCAATTTGTGCTTGTAGTTTTACTCGATCACTCGCTGCATACTTCACCAGTATTCTGAGCAGCTTAGCCGATGATTCGAGATTGGCGTCCGCCCATTCTCCAAGCATGGCAGGGTCAGGGTTCTCATAAATGGGTGCTAGGGTGATCCGCAACCCTCTGGGAACCCTGCCCACCTCCAAGTAGCGAGTTAGTGATTTTTCCTCCCACCACTTAGACTGCTCGGCAGGTCTCAGTTTCTCCATGCGCCTAAATAGCTCTCTTGCGCTGTTGTTCACTAGGGGTGCAGTGTTCTGTTCCTGCACCGTCACAGCTGATCCCCCAGCCGGGGAATCATCAAAAATGTCGATCGCCGCCTCCTCTCGGCTACGTAACGCCTCCGCGGCCATGATGCAATACCGGGCGATAGAATTTCAAAAGCGGGAGTTTTAATTCAAGCTTGTCACTCCACGCGTTGCACTCTCCTTACTGAATAATCCGGTATGTTCCTTCCTCGCCAGATATCTTCTGGTTACACGGATTCGAAACACTCCGTTCACCTCGATTCCGGCACCCCAGGAAGAAACTTCTCCACAGTATCCAGGGGCTTCTGTGCGGCTTGCTCTTCACCAGAGCAATTGAGTACGTCCCGCCGAGACGAGACCAGCTGCTTCCAATGCCGCAACGCCCAAAGCAAGGAGGGGTTATCCGCTCGTGTCAAAAGAAGCAGATTGACACCAATATTCCAGTACTCTATCTTAAGAATCCACTAAGCAGACAGGACTCAGATAGACAAGCGCGGACCCATTCTTTCGTGCTTTTCAATATTTATTTCAAGAAAATTCGCCACGCATATATATATATATATATATATATTACCTACTGGCGGTCGCCAGTAGGTATATATAGTTAGGATTTTTTCTCTATGGGATTTTTGAAAATTCTATGTCTAATAACTTTGGCGTTTGTGGACGGAATTGGCTGAAATTTTCAGGAAAATGGAACATTTTGTTTCTGAGCAGCCCCTGACAATTTGGGGGGGTTTCATCAAGGGGGGGCCGAGAAAAAAGGGGGTCCCAAAACGCGTTTTTCCCATGTTAATTTCCATAGGGCGGTTGGCCTCACTTTTAGCTCGAACGGCTGAATGGATTTGCACGAAACTTGGCAAAATTGTAGGGACTGTTAGCCCGATGTGCCTTTGCTAGGTCTCAATATATGTGCTCCAGTGGATTTTGAGTAATTTAGGTTCAAAAAAAGATATATATCTGGGCGGAGCCTAACCACACATCTGATCTGATTGGCTGTCAGCACTTCATCCAAGAAGTGTTGGCAGCCATCTTGGGACCAATATACATGATAGCACCTCATTAAAAAGCATTGTAGTTAATAGAGGGTTTTAGGACTTTAGTTACATTATAAATCATTTGTTGATGGTACCATACTCGTTTTAGGAATTGTGGTGGGTTCTAAGGTGATTTTACCACGTGAAAAAACCTTCTGCTGTGATATCATGAATATTGTTTGAAAGAAAACTAATATCTCATGATTTTCCCACAGTGGTTTGGAAGGGGATCTATAAGCTAAACTGAAATCATATTTTCTGTAAATTCACATTATCTTTCTCAGTCATGTGAAAATGAAGTCTGACATTCTCAGTAAAACATGTACATCCAACAAGGACAGAGAGTGTCAGTTGATTCCTTTGTGTTCTACTGCAGCCTCCTAGAGTGTTCTAAAGAACAACTAGAGCGCTAACAGTCCTACTTATTACAAAGGTATGGCACACCTGAAGCCATCTTGATTGGAATAAAGTGGTAACTCTTAAAACATTTAATTTAAAAAGAAACAACATGAGGGGTATATTTTGCCATAGAAAGTATGATTAGTGCTGCAGAATAAAAAATTAGGGCACATTTTGAGTGACTTCTCAAATCCTTTTCTATTTCATTAAAACATTCTGATATGCAGTCTCCCAAAATGGCCACCAGAAACAAAAGAGCCCAAATGTAGCCCAAATATCACCCAGATATAGCCCAAGTATAGCCCAATGACAGAATGTCCCAGAGTGTTCTAAAGAACAACTAGAGCGCTAACAGTCCTACTTATTACAATGGTATGGCACACCTGAAGCCATCTTGATTGGAATAAAGTGGTAACTCTTAAAACATTTAATTTTAAAAAAAACAACATGAGGGGGTATATTTTGCCATAGAAAGTATGATTAGTGCTGCAGAATGAAAAATTAGGGCACATTTTGAGTGACTTCTCAAATCCTTTTCTATTTCATTAAAACATTCTGACATGCAGTCTCCCAAAATGGCCACCAGAGACAAAAGAGCCCAAATGTAGCCCAAATATCACCCAGATGTAGCCCACGTATAGCCCAATGACAGAATGTCCCAGAGTGTTCTAAAGAACAACTAGAGCGCTAACAGTCCTACTTATTACAAAGGTATAGCACACCTGGAGCCATCGTGATGGGAATAAAGTGGTAACTCTTAAAACATTTAATTTTAAAAGGAACAAAATGAGGGGGTATATTATGCAATAGAAGGTATTATTAGTGCTGCAGAAAGAAAAATTAGGGCACATTTTGAGTGACTTTTCAAATCCTCTTCTATTTCATTAAAAAATTCTGACATGTAGTCTCCCAAAATGGCCACCAGAGACAAAAGAGCCCAAATGTAGCCCAAATATCACCCAGATGTAGCCCAAGTATAGCCCAATGACAGAATGTCCCAGAGTGTTCTAAAGAACAACTAGAGCGCTAACAGTCCTACTTATTACAAAGGTATGGCACACCTGAAGCCATCTTGATTGGAATAAAGTGGTAACTCTTAAAACATTTAATTTAAAAAGGAACAAAATGAGGGGGTATATTTTGCCATATGAATTATGATTAGTGCTGCAGAAAGAAAAATTAGGGCACATTTTGAGTGACTTCTCAAACCCTCTTCAATTTCATTAAAAAATTCTGACATACAGTCTCCCAAGATGGCCACCAGAGACAAAATAGCCTAAATGTAGCCCAAATATCACCCAGATGTACCCCAAGTATAGCCCAATGACAGAATGTCCCAGAGTGTTCTAAAGAACAACTAGAGCGCTAACAGTCTTACTTATGACAAAAGTATGGCACACCAGAAGCCATCTTGATTGGAATGAATTGGTAAGTCTGAAAACACTCAATTTAAAAAGGTACAACATGAGGGGGTTAATTTTGCCATAGAAAGTATGATTAGTGCTTCAGAAAGAAAAATTAGGGATCATTTTGAGTGACTTCTCAAATCCTCTTCTATTTCATTAAAAAAATTCTGACATGCAGACTGAAACATGCACTTTGAATACCAGCAGCAGACGTCCCTGGTGAGCAGTAGCTTTACTACAGTGATCTAATGTGCAACTAGAGTGCTAACATTCAGAATTTATGGCAAATGTGTGACACATCTGAATGCCTTCTGGATGGAACCAAAGTAAACAAGCATTGAAAATGCAATAGATCTCGCCCTCGTTTAAGTTAAAGCCATTCTGTTTGTAATGAGGTGGCTTTTTAGCTTTGCTTTTATTAGTGTTTTTTCAACTTTCATGTAAATAACATGCATCTGTATGCATATAAGTATATGTATGCATGCATTTATGTTTGTATTTATATAGATATACAGATGATATATGTTTATATATGTAGGTATATATATATATATTCACTGAAAAAACCATAGGCTATAGACCATATATAGTTAGGAATTAGCATTTACAAAACCTTGAAAATTCACTGAAAAAACCATAGGTTATAGACCATATATAGTTAGGAATTAGCATTTACAAAACCTTGAAAATTCACTGAAAAAACCATAGGTTATAGACCATATATAGTTAGGAATTCGCATTTACAAAACCTTATTTTACTCACACAAAACCATTGAAATTCCATATATAGTTAGTTGCACTAACTATATATCGCGCACCCGCAATCCACTGCTGATGATGTCACATATTACATCATTCATGACATGGTCAGTGACATCACTGATGACATCACTGATGACATCTCAAATGACATCACTGATGACAACATCCAGTGACTGTATGTTTCTGTAAAGTTAAAATATGTCTTACATATTGAAGAATGAGTGGATGTATAAGTGTCTGGATGAAGGATTTAGTAGGTGCATGACTGACTGTATGAGTGAGTGCTTAAATGTGTCTCACTGAGTGCATGGGTTAGTGACTAAACTGTCTTAATTTGTGCATCATTATGTCTGTTGTTCTGTAAACTGTTGCATGTGTTGATAAGTAGCTATATGAGTAACTATATGGGTTATTGATTGGTTGCCCAAGTATTTGTATGGGAGAATGAGTGTGTGTGTGGGTGGCTGGGAGGTGTATGACTCTGTGCATAGATGTGTGAGCAGTTGATTCACTAGATGTATGGTTTCAAAAGTGCATGCGGAAACAGCTGTATGGGCGATTGACTGTGCATGAGTGTATTGGTGAGTGAATGGATAGCTCAGTGCTACATGTCAAAGTAAGTACATATGTAAAACACAGTACATGTGAGAGTTGACATATATAAATAACTGTGCATAAGAGCCAGTGAATGTGTGAGTGGCTGTATGGATCATTGTGAACTTGTATCAGGGATTGTATAAGAGAGTAAATATGTGTTAGTATATGTTTGAATAAGTAAAGTTTGTACAACTGTATAGTTGAGGAAATGGAGGTGTGATTGATTCTTTGCATGACTGACTAGGTGTGTGAGTAACTCCATGGATGAGTGACAGTCTGTGAGTGTCTGTTTACACTGATTGTATCTAAGGTTATATTAGAGTCTGAAGAGATTCATCGTATTATCACATGAATGATATCATCAGTGATGTGATCAGTAATGTCAAATGAGATGTCATCAGTGATGTCATCAGTGATGTCATTTGAGATGTCATCAGTGATGTCATTTGAGATGTCATCAGTGATGTCATCAGTGATGTCACTGACCATGTCATGAATGATGTAATATGTGACATCATCAGCAGTGGATTGCGGGTGCGCGATATATAGTTAGTGCAACTAACTATATATGGAATTTCAATGGTTTTGTGTGAGTAAAATAAGGTTTTGTAAATGCGAATTCCTAACTATATATGGTCTATAACCTATGGTTTTTTCAGTGAATATATATATATATATATATATATATATATATATATATATATATGAAAGCTCTACCCCTCCCGGTCCCGGGTGGGAATAAGGACAGCACACACGGGAATTCTCGATTAGAAGCAACCTTTACTTGCACAGACGCGTTTCGGAAGCCACGCTTCCTTCCTCGATGTTTGTTGCTTCTAATCGAGAATTCCCGTGTGTGCTGTCCTTATTCCCACCCGGGACCGGGAGGGGTAGAGCTTTCGTATTTGAAGCGCGAGGCTCCGACGCGCTTGGAATTGCATCCGCCGTAAGAGTGCCCCGTACCTTGGAGCAGCGAGCAAGGATATATATATATATATATATATATATATATATATATATATATATATATATATATATATAAATATATATATATATATATATATTTATATATATATATATATATATATATATATATTTATATATATATATATATATATATATATATATGTATATGTATATATGTATATATGTAAAAAAAATACCCTTTCAGGTATAGAGTGACGAATAAATTATGCA
This sequence comes from Lissotriton vulgaris, assembly GCF_964263255.1. NCBI lineage: Eukaryota > Metazoa > Chordata > Amphibia > Caudata > Salamandridae > Lissotriton > Lissotriton vulgaris. The sequence goes on along the minus strand of NC_141693.1, from coordinate 1,381,081,495 downwards.
AAAAAGAAGGAGAGAACTCTCGGTAGTTCTCAAGTTTAGGTGGAAAGCAGCTTCTGTATAGAGCACTTTCAACACCAGCAACACTCTAGATCTGCTCACCTCAAATGTCTGCTTTTCTATCAAAGTCTTTAAGCATAGGATTAGCAGAGTGCCATCCACGCCGGGATAGAAAAGGACAAAGTATTTTGCCATTTCTACAGCAAATTCCTTAAGCATAGGACTAGCACAGTGCTGTCCTTGCCGAGCTGTACAATGACAAAAGCCATTTACCACTCCAGGCACAGTATTACAGCTTTTAATTAGTAAAATACCAATCAGCTTGCATGAAAAGCAGTGTTTTATTTTGCAAAATTCATAGGCAAATCCACTCGACGCGTTTCGGGATATATATATATATACAAGAAAATGGAGAAAAAGTTTATTCAACCCCTGGCCTCTACCATCGTAAATGTGCAAATATTTTCCCTTTAAAAAAGTTCATCCCCAGTCCAAAATCCAAGCCACCCTTAAACATAGTTAACAAAATAAAACAAAAACCATATAAGAACCAGAAATACTGGTGTATGCTCTCTCTCAAACAACAAACTTTTTCCAAAGAGCTGCATTAAAGTGACTTGATTTTTTCCCAAATTATAAGATTCCAAGGATGTGGAGCAGAAACAATTGCAGACAAATGGAGCGATATTTTCTCTCTAAAACCCAAATCGAAATTGACTAAGAGCTGAACAAAACATAGGGATGAGTCTTCAGGACAGTAAGAGGAAATTGCTACAGTGTATATCGTAGAACCCAGTCTCTTTGGCACTTCCTCCCTTCATAAAAAATATTTACAAAGCTCACTTCTGCATAAAAAATACTCAAATGGTTTGCCTAGGTAAAATAGCTACTTGAAAATACAATTTAAATACATTTTGCTTGGGCAAGAAATTATATCCCAAATGCTGATTGGTGATCACCCATGTCAAAGAACAGGGCTGGACTGGGAACCAGAACCGGCCCTGGCAAAGTGCTCGGCCGGCCCCCCTCCCCCCTCCGGGAGGAGAGAGGAGGGGGGAGAGGTGCGACCGCGCTCTGTGACAGGGCCGGTTTTCGGCCGTTTTTGTTACAGGGCCGTTTTTGCAGCATAACGGCCCTGTAACAAAAACGTCCCCAGGGGCCCAAAACCGGCCCCCAACCATGCGGCCCACCGGGGAATTGCCCAGTGCCCTCAACGGCCAGTCCGGGCCTGTCAAAGAACTCCCACTGTTAGATGTAAGAAACAAAAAACACACTATGGGGGTCTGTAACTGGGCCTGGTGTGCTCCAGGGGACAAAACGAACACTGCTAACAAAGTCAGTGGTCGTTGTTGGGGCTATAAACCATATAGCTTATTCAAAAAGTGCCAAAACGTAGCAAACCATATGTTGGGATTCACTTCAAATAAAGAATAGACCCATACAGAGGGGAGTTGGATGTCCATCAACGTCAGATGTAGATCATGTATTCTCATTTGGTCATCCAAATAGGAATGGTATATCCCATGATCATTGAGACAGGTCCATAACCTGAATTCGTCTGGGTCTTATCTCCAAATGCAGTGAAGACCATGTGAGAAAAAAGGATCATGATGGAGTCCAGTGCAGTGCAAAATGATAACATGTGGTGATTTTAAAAAAGGATAATGGATCAATACAAAACTTTAATATGACTTGATCCCTCCCTTAATAAAAACAAGAACAGTGCAAAAATGCAGTTTTAAGCATATAAGCTGACTTGGTTAGCAGTGTTCGTTTTGTCCCCTGGAGCACACCAGGCCCAGTTACAGACCCCCATAGTGTGTTTTTTGTTTCTTACATCTAATAGTAGGGGGACTTCACCCATGGCAGGTCTTTAAATATTTTCCCTCTGACCCTCCTTCCCTATTGTGTTTAACAAAGAACTCCCACTCACTTTAGAAAAGCATGCTGAAAGTTCTGTTCATGCTGGCTAGATCATGATTGCAGTCATCAAAATAAGGTGAATAGGAGAATTTGTGCTATGACATGTGTTGAACCCGGCCCTTTTTTCAAGGTCTTCCCAAGTTTTTGCCTTCTATTGCGGAATCCGTTTTTGTGAGCAATTTCTCTCTGCTAACCAGAGGTAAAGGCCTTTTTCTGTCTCCTTAAAACATGTTATAATTAGCGTATACCTGATTGGTATATTTAATGTACTTAAAAGTCCCTAGTACATAGTACTGCATGTACCTGGTACCTGTACATTAATTGCTGCTAGTGGGCCTGCGGCACTCATTATGCAACCCAACATTTCTCAGGCCCCAGCCTGTAGTGTACTTTAAACTGTTGTTTCGGCCTGGCAAAAAAAGCCATTTGCCAGACCTAAACCTATCTTTTTAATACACATATGTCACCCCTGAGGAAGGCCCTCAATGTTCATAGTGAAGGGTGCATTGTATTTAAAAAGTAGGGCATGCAGGTTTTACATATCCTAGCAGTACAAAACTCCCAAAGCCGATTTTCATGGTTGTATGGCCTGTATCACACATCGACTAACACTGGGCTACCTTAATTCATCCAACAAGTGCTAGCTATGGATTGGGAGTAGATAGAGATATGCTCTTGAGTTACAAGTCTGAAAATGCCACTTTTAGAAAGTTGCATTTTCTTCACCTATTTGTGCCTTGTGGCAGCATCCTAGGCCACATGACTGTGAATGACTCTGCTGTTAGGGCTGTTTATTCCTCCCTGACATTGACAGAACAAGAGATTAATGTGGGCAGGATAAGCCATCCTGCCAGCATGGTGGGGGCAGAGCTGTACCCAGCTCCACTTGCACCAATGACTCTGCTTCACACACAAATGAAAAATAATCAGACACCAGGCCTGCTCTGTCTTTTTCACCCCAGACTTCTTAGAGCCCGACAAGGAAAGGGAAGTGAAGAACTTTCCAGAATCAGATGTGAGGGTAATTTCGGAAATCCCCCCACTGGCACCAGGTATAAATATTATACCCCCAGAGCACCACTTCAGTACACTCCTGGATACAAGAGTAAGAACTGCCCTATTCCTTAGAGGGTCCCCTGCTGCTTGAGGCCTTCCTTTTTCCCAGAGGACTGCCTTGCTGCTTGAATCCTGCCCTGATTTCTGGGAAAGGAAGACTAGACCTGCTTCCTTCATCCCAGGGTACCTTAGTGACTCCAACGGTAATTTGGATGACTTACTGTTCTGCACTTCAGGATCACATCAAGCTCAAGAAGCCTTCCTGCAACTGCTCAGCTGATCTGAAGCAACAGGATCTGCCCGGACCAGCAACTAGACCTGCCTAAGCCCTGTTGGCCTCAGTTGGATGGAGGGAGTAACTGATCCCCAAGATGTGCTCCCCAGGTCCTGGACTCGTGGCCGGCATCAGAAGCCACTCCTCTACAAGAAATAGCCAATGACGACTGGTAACTTGAGATCTGTACTTCGTGCTACAGCAACAACAGCACAAAATGACCGTCTGCGAGGCCTGACTGAATTCTTGTACTACAACAAAAACTGTTCTTGACATCAGGCCTACTCTTCACGCTACAACGACGACCATCCACGAGGATCTCTCTCCTCCCACCCTTCTCCACGGTGAATAAACCGATCTTTGAGAAGGTAACATTTCAGGGGATCTTACCTGGCAACCTGAATCCGGCCCACACACCATAGGGATCGGCACGAGCATGTGATATTTCCCCAGTCTAGCATTACAAGATGACTGTGAGTGGTGTTTTATGCTTTTAGGCACTATAGCTACCTAAAATGTTAAAACTGCATATCTCTGGTTGTACTAATTGAATTTTGTTGTTCTGGTATCATGTTATTTATTAAAATTGTGTCTATATTACTAAATTAGTTTGGGATTTGTGTTGTGTTGTGTTTTCACTGTATGACTGTTTGTGTGCTGCATACATGCTTTGCACTTTGCCTCTAAGTAAAGCTTGACTGTTTGTGTGCCAAGCTTTCAGATGGTTAAGCACAGGTTAATTTAGAGACTTTTGTGGTTCACTTCGACAAGGTTTGTGGTTGTTGCTTAGGCAGGGTTTCAAAACCCCTTAACCAAAAACCCAATTTCATACAGCTGTGTTTTTTGTTCTTCGCATGTTACTGTTTTAGCCTATCAGGAGAATCGTAACTGATATGTGGTATCATTGGGTGCAAATTATCAGGCTGAGATTGTCATGCACCACTGGTGACACTTCTGAGAATCAGCACTGTCAGGGAGAATATGTGAGCTGGGACATTTGCATGTACAATTACAATAAAATTGAGAGAAGATTATTCTTGCAGCACAGAAACAGACAGCTTAGCCATTGGATGTTCAACAAGGAGAAGCCTTCACAGTCTTTCATTTGTGCAAACCGCAAGGTAAAGTTGTCATTATTTATGTAATATATGTTCAGTAAAAGTACAAGGATAAGACATTTTCTAGGAAATTAAGCAAAGGAGCATCTTCTTCCCATCAATAGCCTTAGCATGTTGCACAAGTACATAACATTAGGCCAATCAGAATAGGCCAACACTGCATGATACCTGCATGATGTGAGGTGTAGGGGCTGTTGCTACCCATGTGTACATTGCTTGTGACAGTGTGGGGCTTCCCAATCTAATGCAATGTACTAGCAACAGTAAATGATCAGAAATGATTTGTAACATCAGACCAATCAGGGACCCATAAGCTTTGCCACTTCTAAATATGGTGTGGCCAAGTGCCTGTTGCTAGGCTAGCATCATGTGATCTCTGAATGTGGTGTGGTTCTTGATCAAGCCTTGCATTGCGATGGCAGTTTACTTCAGAATGTTTTATCTAAGCCCTTTCTCTGCACATTCTACAGGCCTTCTTAGTAGTTATTTGGTATCAACAAGCATGCATCCCAGTTATGTTAGAGAAAAATTATAAAACAGCTTCCACAATTTAACCAATTGGGGATAGGCTCATTGTAGGTCATTGGCTAATGTACTATTTGAATAGTTGGTGTGTCAGTCAATAACATACTGTGGCCCAGATTTACAAATTTTTCATGCAACGCAGTGACGCATCCAAATTTGCTGTGCTGCATAATGCAAGAGGGAAAACACAGCACAATGCCAGGTCTAGAAAGATTTGCCTGCTGCTAATTTCATTCTATGTGCTTGTGCCACACAAAGCCTCTCATGATGTTGCAGAGGTGAGTGTGCCAGCAAAGGATTTACTCAAGAGGAATATCCTTCAGTACAAATTCCTATCTGTAGCCAAACCCTGGAAATTACCCTGCTTTGGATGTATCCAGTGAAACACTGAAAACCCATGCAATGCATCATTTTCTTGAATAAATGAGTACATTTCCTACGTTTGCATCTGTTCCAAGTAGGCATTAGTTTGTGATGCAAAGTGCAGTCTGGCTATCTGATTAGACAAGATAAGATAAGATAAGGTAATGGTATTATGAGTGATTACTAATTAAAACCGTTGCATACAATAAATGGTCCTTAAAATCACAACACAATTCGCTAGGAATTGAACAATTTTAAAATGATCCACTTTGTGTTGTACATAAAACAGTATAAAAAAATGATCTCGTAATAAGAGATCCTCAAAACAGTTGGCACTTAATCAGATTAAAAGCCAATCTCGTGTTGGTTGTGTTATTAAGCAATCATCCCCCCAAATCTGTTATCAAAGTTTTTGCTCTTTGGGTTAAGATTTTTTCCTCCAAGAGGTACTCTTGCCACTCAAGGTGTTCAGGGCTATGAAAAAAAATGTAAATAATGTCTGTTGGTGAGCTGGTAATGCTGTTCTTAGGTTTTTGGAGTTAACTAAAGTGGTACCCAAGACCGGCAAAGATATGTTGTTCAGTCTCTGTTTGATGAGATCAAAGAATTATGTAAAGTGACAATTCAACTGTGCTAAGGTTGGATTAAAGTACAGGATTACTGCCTGCCTGCAGGACCTGACGCCATGCTGGTTTAATAAATTATTCCTTATGTCCTTTAGTTTGTCATAAGTACAAATGATATGGATAAGGTTCTCGACTCCGCAAGCACATAGCATGCATAGCTGGTCTCCTCCTCTTTTTTCACAAGGTGGTAAAAACAGGTTAATTGAACCAAATCCCAAGCAAAGTTTTCAAAAGAATTCTTCAGTCATTATCTTTGTTCCTTTGTTAAAATAACGTTGGGGTTTGCACAGTTCATAATTGTAGAGCACAACCCAGCTATGGGCTTGTTTTGACAGTGCTTTCTTGTCCTCTATAGCTGATATAAGTCTTCTTGGCTATCTGAGTAGATTTTAGTTGTGTCAAAAACTACTGTTGTTTGTGCTGTTTTTCTCAGTAAAGCATCTTTGAGGCAAAAATGTTTCTTTTTTTGCTTTGAAAAGTACACATTTCAGAGCGAAACTCTTTTCCACTGCTCAATAAATAGCAACGCGCTGTTTTGTGTCAAACTGGGGCCTGCACAACACGTTAGTACATCTGGGCAAGTGTATATGCTCTGCTTTTGGCAATGCTAACCACAGATGTTTGGGTTATAATTAGATCCGTTCGTTTTCATTGAACTGCTATGGTGGAAGAAACTAGAATTATTTTGCCCCATTAGATTTATTTTATAATGATAGGAATTCATTCTAAAAACGAATTTCATCGATTGCACTTAAAGTAGGTTAACAATAATAAAATGTTATACAACTGAAAATCCTGGCCATGTTCTTGTCCTGTATATACGGGCCTATATTTTAGAGCACAAAGTCAACAGGGACATGCTTTTTGAAAAATCTATAGCATTTTATTAGATTTCTGTGCATGAGACTCATTGCGAACTTTCTTTCCATCCTGACGATACGTAGCTACGCATTTAGAAAACAGAGAGAGGAAAATAAGAAAACAAGAATAACAGATAAACTGCACTATGACTACAAAAGAAATGGGCATATCCTTCCAGCTCAAAAACTCATTTTCAGACAGCAGGAATCAGATAAGAGCCCCACCACAGTGCGGAGTGGTAATTACCGCGGCGAGCACAACTCTAATGGAAAAGAAGACACGTGCTTTACAATGGCGAGGCGCTATGAATACAATGGCATCAGACATCCTTTCAAATGGCTTTTAAATATGAACTCCATTTAATATATCCCGGTTTCTCATTTCCTGGCAGCACGACTCCCCATCAAACAATTTAATGTTGATGTAATTAAAGTCAGTAGCTCCTGATGTCCTTCTCTTTGACCAATTTAAGAATTCTAAATCTAGTTGTTTATTTATAGCCCCACGGCAAGCTTCTGTAGTACAAATACCACATTCTGATTCAACTAGATGAAAAAAAAACCTGAGAGATGGGCAGTAAAGATCGAAATTAATCACTGCTCTGCACTTAAATGTGAAAGGTTAAGAAGCCCACACTGTCTGCATGGCTCTGACGCTATTGGGAGGTCGAGTTGTTTCGTTTCGTTTTTGGTTTAGCGTAGAAAGGAGTGTAGTGACGTGCTACGTTCTCTTTCTTTACCGTGGTCATTAGCATCTCAACTCACCAGTAGGGAAAAGCACAAATTTAATTTTGTGGGAAAAAATTTGAGAATTTAACGTTTCGCGTTATCCCAAATTTGTGAAAATTAGCAGAATTTCGACTTATGTGATTTTGCATACTTTGCCCCTGCAGGAAACTGGTTTGAGCAGAAAATAACGTGCACTTGTGTAAACAAGTATTTGAGCTATTAGAAAGCAATGTTGCGCAGTAAAAGGATAATTTGTCATAGCTTTTTTAATTTTGTCCAAGATTACACAAAAATATTACTTAAATTTCATACCACATGCCACCAAATGTTCAACTTTCTCTGCATCAGCAAATTGTACCCTATTCGCCGCAACTGTTGTTGAAGCAGGTGATTTTGTCATAAGGTCTTTTTTAAGTGTATTTTTTAATTTCAAAAGTTTTTATTGGCAGTTTCAAAAACAAGAGAAAACAAAGGCAAACGTTGATAAGCGTACATAAGTGGTACATACAGGTAACAACTGATTGGCTGAAGTACATGTATTTAAGATACTGGCTATAGCATTGACGATGGAATAGAAGACAGTAAGTACCAATAATCAATCAATCAATCAATAGCCTAACAGAAGCCTAACATAAGCATAACATAAAGTAAATAAATAAATAAATAATTGAGCAAATCATGACAATACAGAACGTGGCAGTATGAGCAGTAGTATCAATAGGTTGGTCACCAGGTTGATGACATTCCTAAATTGTGCTGATTTGTATCCAGCTATGGAGATAGGGAAGCACCGGCCGATGTAAAATGCAGAAGAGAGAGAGGGGGGGCTGGGTCGAGGGAGCGTGAAGGTGACTCATGGAGGTTTGTGGGCACTAAAGTTGTTGTCAAGTGTGATCCACATTTGACTCCGAGGGGGGCGCCATGGGGAGTATTGAAGAGATATATTATCGGCACCTCGAAGATTAATTACCCTGTTTAGCCAGCAGGCAAAGTTAGATTTTCGGGTATCTTTCCAATTATTGAGAACTACTTTTACAGCAGACATGAGTAGTAGGACTAATAAGGCCCTTTCATTGTCATTGAGGGACTTGGCTTTGAGGAACCCAACGACTAGTTATGGCAATTCTCTGGGTGGGGAGAAAGAAAATACTTTATTGGTAAATTCGAAGACTTTTTACCAATAGGGTACCACGCATTCAGATTGGAGGATGAGATGGTCAAGATCACCTTCAGCACATTTACAGTTCCAGCAGAATGCATCAGCTCTGCTTTTGTGAGCGAAAAGACGTGCCAGTGTCCAGAAAGCTTAATGAAGTAGCCAAAATTTAGTCTGGGATACTGTAGGGCTGATTTTGTGTGCATGCAAGAGTCCCAGGTTTTGGGCCATTCCACTTCTGATATGGGTAAAGACAAGAGGAGTGTGATGCCCAGAACTGTGTGAGGTGTTCAGTGTGATTGGAGTGTTGCGGGCGTAGGAGTTTATAGATCCAGGACACTTGATGGCCTAGCCTCTTTAGTCTGGAGAGGTAGGACGGGAGAGAGGGAGGGCTTGCAGATAGCTTAGCCCTAGTGATCGCCGCCTTTATATTTAGGAAGTTATAAAATTCAAGCGGATCAAGCTTATATTTGGATTGGAGATCTTTGAAAGAGAGGGGATATGGTTCTTCATATAGTTGGTGTGAGAAAAAGATACCCTTTTTAACCCAGAGGTGAATATATAGTGGTTTGCCCTTATAAAGCACGGTAGGGTTATGCCATATCGACTCCCAAAGTGAGCGTCGGATGGAGGTATCAAGTACCTTATCAATCTTAAGAAGGGCAACTCTTGTATTTCAAAAAATAGGTTTCGAGCAGGTGATTGTATTCAGCTTCGCGGACACGACAGCCGCCAGGGCGACATTCCCGAGAAGGGCTTTCGCTATCTCAAGCCACACGGGGGTATAATCTGCAGGGGGTGCCAGCCAGTAGGAGCCCTGTTTGGCAAGAAACGCAGTTTGGTACCTTTAGAAATCCGCCAGATTGACCAAGCCATTGGGATTTGTCCAGACAAAGTTTCTTTAAACTGATTTGTGCTTTTTTTCTCTTCCAAAGAAAATTGGTGAGTGTGGCATCTAATTTGTGATTAAAGTCCGGGGATAAAGTAAGGGGCAGCATAGTGATGAGATAATTTACTAGTGGGGATATCATCATTTTGATGGCCTCAATTCTTCCCCACCAAGTTATGAAGCGGGGAGACCAACCATCAAGTTGCGTTTAATATTCTCTAAGGTTGTTTTTTCATTATGCTGACGGGTTTCAAGAAGGGTGCTACCAAATTCAATTCCGAGGTATTTAATGACTGCCAGTACAGGCCTGAATTACCCAGCATGTCTTTGGTACCGAGTATGCTCATGGGTTTAAGCTCAGACTTATCCTGGTGCAATTTGTAGCCGGAATGGAGGGAATAATTTTCTATGGTGGTCATAATGGCCTCGATGGAGGAGTCTGGCTGTTCAGTGACCACCAGGATGTCATCTGCATATGCGGCCAATTTTATTTGCGTGTCACCAAATTCCACACCTTTGATATTATCATTTTGTTTTATATCGGCGATGAGAGGTTCAAGGGCCAAGAGCAAAAGGGCTGGAGAGAGGGGGCAACCCTTTCTGGTTCCTTGTTCTAAACGGAAAAGTTAAGAGAGGAAGCTGTTTATGGCGATTCGGGCGGACGGGGAGCAGTAAAGGGCCATTGCCATGTCTATGTAGGACTTCCCCAGGTTGAAAGATTACAAGTAAAGCTGTAGAAAAAGCCACAACACCCTGTCAAACGGTCTTTCCGCGTCCATGGTGATGGCAACGGAGGGAGTGGCTGTTATTTTGGCTTTTTCTAAAACATGGCAAAGCAATCTCGTATTACCGTTGGACATGCGGTATTTAAGGAACGCCACTTGAGAATTACTAATTAATTTAGGGAGGATTGCATTCCATCTGTTGGCTAGGGTTTTTGCGTAAATCTTGCAATCCAGATTTATGAGCGAGAATGGGCGATAGTTTTACGTTAGAAGGGGATCTTTCCCCTCTTTCGGGATGATAATTATGGTGGCCTCACTCATTGAACCAGTGACACCACGCTTTATAGTAAAGGACTGGAAGAGGTTCGGTAGGACTGGGCTGATAATTCCCTCAAACTCCTTATAAAACCTGGCAGAAAAGCCATCAGGGCCTGGGGCCTTATTGCTCTTAAGGGTTTTGATGGAGGAAGAGATTTCCTGCAATGTGAAGGTGGAGCCTAACTTGGAGCTATCCTCATCAGAGAGTCTTGGGAGGTCTAACGCGTTCAGGTATTTGGTGCACACCTCTGTGTTAAACGCCATCTTGTTTTTATACAGGTCTTCTTTATAGAAAGATTGGAAGGTGTGTAGGATGTTGTTTTGCTTAGTATGGATGTTGATGGCATGATCTTTAATGGAAGCTATATGGAATTGTTTTTTCCTATGTTTGAGGTAAGACGCGAGTAGTTTCCCCGCCTTGTTACCCTCACATAGTTTCAGTGTCTTGAATTTATTTATCCATACCCCAGCTCGTTTGCTCAAGATTGCATTGTATTCATACTTCTTTTAAGTAAGACGGTCTAAAATGGAGTTGTTATTTAGTTCGGCCACATGGGAGATTTCCAGTGCCTTAATGTCTCTCTCAAGATTTTATAGTTCGATATTCAGTTTTTTGTTCATTTGTGCTCGGATGCCAATAATGACACCCCTCATTGTGGATTGAAGTGCATCCCACATACCAGATATGTCGGAGCCTGGTAAGTTGTTCAGTATGATGTATTCGCGGATGGCTTTTTCTATCTGTTTTTTATTTTCAGGATTAGAAAGAATGTCCTCATTAAAGCGCCAGCGTTTCGGGGGGAGGATAGAGCGTGAGCTTGCGAGTTTAGATTAGATACGTGAGTGGTCCTAGACCAGCTTGGGTGCTATGTCAGTCTCCTCTATGAGGTGTGTGAATGGGCTAGAGATTAATATGTAATCAATTCTGCAGTGAGAATTGTGTGGAGCCGAGTAAAATGTATAGTCTCTCCAGTTCGGGTGTTGTAGGCGCCAGGAATCGTGTAGGTTGTATTTGGAGCAGAGACTGTTAAGTATATCATGGGAACGTGAAGGGTGATATGGGCAATTGGATTGTCGATCCAGGAGGGGGTCTAGGGGGAGGTTGAAGTCCCCATCAACAATCAAAAGCTCACCTTAGGGAATGTTCTCTATTGCAGATGAAATGGATTCGCAGAACTCCAGAACATCAGAGTTTGGCCCATAGATGTTTACTACATGAATGGAGTCATCATCTCTCATGAGATGTGCCACAATCAGTCTGCCATCATTATCGTGAGTATGTGAGATCATAGAAATGTTTGATTTTTTCGAGACTAGGGTGATCACCCCCCTCCTCTTGTGGACTTCTGAGGAACAAAGGGTGTGCGAGATCCAATGCTGCTTATTGAACTCAGTATCTTCTTTTGAAAGTTTTGTCTCCTGCAGAAGGATGATATCTCCTTTGGATTTTGCCAAATAGTCAAAGACTTTTCTGCGTTTAACTAGGTGATTTTAGAGACCCCTGACGTTTAAGGATACTATGTTGAGTCATTCTGCCATTGTTTGGGTTTGAGTCATCTAGCTGTTAAGTGTCGCAAGGGAAGTGGCCGGCATACTGCGGATGCAACTGTGCATTCAATGGGACAAGTATGGTGCAAAGCGGGGGAGTGTACTACATAGCTGGGAACTATTAGTTGTAAAGACCCTGTTGGACTTGGCCCTTTTGGCAGGTTCAACCCTAAACTTTTTGCTTTTTATATGTGACTTGGTGTTGGTTGTTTTTGGCTTCTACGCACTTTAACACTGTGTCCCAGTGTAAAGTGTGTGCGCACTCTAAGTGCATGTTGTGAGGTTAGCGTGCCCTCCCATAGGAATGCAAGGGGAATGTATGTGTCTATGGTAGTTCCTGATATGTGAGTGAAGGGGCGGGTTTGGCATGTGCAAACTCGTTAGATTAAATGCTGCGCGATGATGTGTGCAGATTTAATGTGTCTGGTGTGGAAGTGCCACTTCTAGAAGTTGGCATGTCTGTGTAATAAATGTGAATTGACTGTCTGGCTTGTGATTGGCTGGAGCTGGCTGGTGTGCCTGGCTCCAGGAGTCATGATGGGTCTGCGTCGGTGGTGAATGGAGAGATCTGCATGTTGATGGGAGGGAGGAGTACACCTGGGACCTGAATCGGGCTGGGCCTTCCCTACACAATGCTGGCTCTGCCCCCTAAGGTGCGTCTGATGTCCCTAGCCTGTCCTGTGAATGGGGAGAGGGGCTGAGCACAACAAAGTGCTCCAAAACCAGTTGCATCTGGTTTTCCCTTAACATTGTGCTACCAGACCAAGGAAAGATGTGTATAAAAAGGGGCTGTGACCCCATGAAAAGTGTTCTCTCTCTGATCCTGCCTTGAAGGGCGGCCTGCTGCTGCTGCTGCTGGGCACCAGGAGGAACCGCCACTGGGTGCTGCCTCCCTGTTGGAGGGCCCTGTGAGCGGGCCCCTGGGCCCAGACTTCGCCCCCATGCGTACTGAAAGACTTCTGGACTTTTGCCTGCCAGCGCCTGGGAAGCGCTGGCCTCCCCTTGCTACATAGCGCTTCTGTGCCCCCAGAGCGGTGATCCCTACCTTGAGGGATTCCCTGGTGTGAGGATCCCCCCGCCTGTGTGATTTTATTGCGCTGGGGCCCACCCTGCGACTTGACCTTGTGCCCGTTTGGAAACCCCTAGCGGGTGGCCATCCCACCAGGGACTTCGTCTTCAGAGGGAGCCTACCCCTCGTTTGCCTGTCTTAAATTTTATACTCACGAGGGTGCCTACCCCTCGGTTGCCCCGAGAAAATCACCGCCGCTGGCCCGGGGGCTCAAGGTGAGGGCCGCGGAGGCATCTCGGAGCCAGAGGCTCAACGCCTGGGGCCGCGCTGCTATTGGCTGCCCCAGGAGAAGTGAGCAGGAAGCGGATGGGAGCCCACCCCGCGCTCCTGGAAACCGAGAACGGTGGAGCTTGCATCCGGGGCCCCCGAGAGCGAGGGTGAGCCCTGGGGTGTCTAGAGAGGTGCGTTGTTCTCTGGCAGAGCTCCCGGTGTGTAGGGAGCCCCGCAGCCCCCCGGAGGCCAGCCAAGGAAAGAAGCGTTCTTCCTCCCCAGCGAGAGCCCCGCCTGCTGCCAGTGAGAACGCCCGGCCCCAGGAGCAGGACCGGGTGAGAAGTAGAGCCCCGCATCCGCTTACTGGCCATCAGAGGAGCCCGGTGAGGAGGGCTCCCCCCGAGCAGCTCCCGCCCAGGATCAGCACCAGGACAAAGAGGAGTCCCCAGCAGAGGCCCGGTGAGTGTGGGCGTCTCGAGGCAGGGGCATCGATTCAGGTGAGGAGCGGCCCCGGATGGCAGCGGGTCGCTCCCCTGCTAGGTGAGGCACTTCTGTTTTAGAGCCCACGTGGCTCCCACGCACACAGCATTTCAGAGGGTAGAGCAGCCCCGGTTGGCAGCGGGCCGCTCCCACAATGTGGCAGCATTTTGTATCTAGAGCCCACGAGGCTCCAACGTGTGGGGGCATTTTTGTGTTTAGAGCCTACGTGGCTCCCACGTCGTGTGTGGCCGCATTTTGTATTTAGACCCCCAGAGGAGAGCCAGGGTGCACGCTGGTGCCCAGGCTCAGTTCCCCAGCTGCCCAGCACTTAGTGGGCGGCTGCATCGTTTAGGCCCTAAAACCCTTGCGCAGTCTTCCTTGGCTGCCTGCGCAGCTCAGCCCTGACATTGGGGACAAAGGGCGTTTGAGCCCCTGAGAGGCCAAGTTGGTCTGGGGGTCAGTACCTAATGTAATTCTACGCAAGGTGATGGTATTTGTGTTCATGTTGGTAATGACCTGATGCCTAATGTGATTTATGCGTAATGTTCAATTCCTTTATGCTTGTGATAAATCTAACTGTATTTTTATGCTGAGGAGGATGTGTTACCTAGTATAATTTATGCTAGTGAGTTCATGGTTCCCTGCGTGATATATGCCTAAGGTGGTTAGGATTGCGCAGTGTGTACCTACCTTTTACCAGTGGTTACTGGTTGTGTTCTAGAAATATTATTTTGCGCTACAATTATCATATGTTCTAGAAGTGCTATTTCTACAAAGTGCTGATTTCTGACAGTGGCCTATGTGGCCCTGTCCTGTGTACATAATCCCCGGTAAATACTGCCCAGTGCCAGTTGGCACAGTGTAAATTGTGTCTTTATTATCTAATGTGTTTGGTATAATACAAAGGCTATTTTTTATATAACCGTGTGTGGAGTTTCCTTTGTGGTGGGCTTTGGGTGTTGTTGCTGGGTGCGCGCGCAAACGCTTTACACATGGCCTCCGGGATAAGCCTGACTGCTCGTGCCAAGCTACCAAGGGGGTGAGCAGGGGATATCTTGGCGTCTGACTCCCTTGCCCTGACTAGAGTGATGGTTTCTGCCTGGCTTTGGCCAAGCCTTAGCCAACTAGAGATCCCATTTCTAACAGACCCCTTAAGTCAGCGAACTTGTGACAACCAATATTGTGATAGTATGATTGGCAGGCTACATATGATACTACAATCGAAATCTGTGCCGCAGATAAAAAAAGAGATAATGGAAACAATACTGAAACGGACAAAATTACATTTACCCCGTGCCCCCCAATCCTCCTTCCTCCCTCCTCCCTCCTCCCTCCTCCCTTCTCCCAGTGATCTTGATTCTCCTCTCCCCTTCCCCCTCCTATCCGCCCCCCCAAGGAAATCGAGCTTAGGAGCTGCGATGATGATGGCATGATTATGGCTAGCTTAGATGTCACCTCCCTATACACTAACATAAGAACGGATTTGGGTCTCCTGGCATCCAGGAAATTTCTTGAAAAAAGACCAGCATCACAGTGGGCACACACTGAGATGTTAATTGACATGATGAATCTGATATTACAGAATAATGTCTTTCTATTTGAAACCACCTGGTACCGTCAAAAACAGGGAGTAGCCATGGGCTCCAGGTTCTCCCCTTCGTATGCGAACCTGTTTATGGGCAGGTTCGAGGAGGAGTGGATCTGGGGGACCCGTGGCGCTAAGTGGAGTGAATATATCATTTACTGGGGTCGCTATATAGACGACTGTCTGTTAATCTGGGCTGGAGACATGAACAGTCTCGTACAATTTTGTGAATTTTTAAATTCAAATCTGATGGGCATACACTGTACCCACTCTATAAGCACCACTCAAATAGAATTTCTAGACCTATCACTGTTTATTAAGGACAACAAAATACAAAGCAGACTGTTCAGAAAACCGACATCATGCAATTCTCTCTTACATGCTGGGAGCTCACACCCAAGACATCAAATTCAATCCATTCCCTATGGAGAATTTACCCGAGCAAGAAGAAATTGCAGTAGAGATGATGACTTTTTAAAATGTAAAAATAACATGAAAAGTAGGTTCATATCTAGGGGGTACAACACGGACATGATTACAAAGGGAGAACAGAGAATAGCCAAAACTTTGAGAGAAGCAACCCTCCGTAATAAACAGAGAAAAGATAACACAAGTAACAAAATCAGATTGATCACAAACTATGATGACGCAGCGATTATATTGAGAAACAGCATGAGAAAACATTGGTGGATATTAAACAATGACAAATCCCTAAACCAATACATCACAACAAATCCTCTGATTACATACAGAAAAGGGAGAAGTATAAAATCTTGGATAAGTCCCACCTATCCAACAAAATCCAAAACAGTTCCGGACTGGTTGACACAAAAAAGTATTGGTTTCCACAAATGCGGAATATGTAAACTATGTCCCATGGCGATGAACAAAACTAAAACTTTTCGCAATTACATGGGGAAAGAATTTAAGATCAAACAATTACTTAACTGTAATAGCTGCTTTGTAGTGTATATGATTCAATGCAAATGTGGCAGTTTTTATATAGGCAGTACTAAGAGATCCCTTAAAGACAGGATTTTTGAACATGTGAGAGCAATAAGACATCATGACACAAGATATAACACTGCCACACATATTAATCAATGTCCCAAACAAGACAAGAGCAAAACAAGTTTTTAGCTTTAGCTTTTGTGCAATAGATCAGGTAAAAAACGATCCGAGAGGGGGCAATAGAGAACTGGCCTTGAGATGTAGGGAAGCGTCATGGATATTAACCATGCGTGCGGTGGAGCACGGCATGAACTCAGATCAGGAACTGCATTACTTCTTAGGTGACTGATACTAGAAATATGTGTTTGATATTGCTGTTTTCTGTATAATGTTGGGCTGAACGTAACTGTACTGTACAAAATCTATAACCAGCATATATGTAAATGTACCCCGTAATTGGTAAATGTTTTAATTGCATATAACATTTACATTGGCGAGGAGTGCCAACAACACCAATATTGATGTAATGTGGGCGTTAATGACGCCTGTGTTAATTGACAACTAAGATCACATATACCTAAATCGATAATGTTTGTACAACATATTGACTACATGTTCTTCACCCCACAGTTCAAAATTCGGTATTTTTAGGCAACGAGCACTGTAGTAATTTAATCACATGTATCTTATTTTCCTGATAATTCTATCAGGAGCAAGGTTTAATCACACTTCGTCGCACGCTATTCATGTGAGCATTAAAAGCACCATTTCACGATAAATTACTGACTGATAATTCCCATAGCAAATATGTTACGAATACCATTTAATAATGGCGGATGGATACGACCTATACATCCTTCAGACCATAATGCGCGAACCGGATTAGGAACCAGAAGTATATCAGTCACTTCCGGTTCACAGACGCCGACTTCCCATACACGGAAGAACGCGCTTCACACGGAGTCGAGTGCGCTGTCTCAGGACTCCATAATAATAGGAGGTAAGAGCCATCGAATAGACGAGTTGAAATAGCCATAACTTATGAGTCCTCAGGGACAAAATACAAGCGATCATTATCTTTCGAATTCGGATGTCTCTCACCACCATTAATGAGCCCGTTTTTCTAACTTTAACAGCGGGGACCAACTTCTCTTCATTAATAACACTGGAGGAAGGCCAATTTTAAAAATAATCTCGGGATCTGATTAATACATACAGACCAAGAAGAAAGTTGATATTTACAATATTAAGAAGGTAAGCTTTACAACAGAATAATGCGCAACAATTTGATGTTATATATGCCTCTCCTAAAAAGTAGTGCATTACAAAATAGCTCTTCTTTTGTGAATTTTAGAACTCAGAAGAAATTTATAATAAGACATAATAAGGAATTTTTACCCATGCCACATTAGGCTGGGTCGGAAATATAACCAGCCAGAAGGTACGTTCTCTGTGCTGGTGGGCACATTAAGGTAATAACGATATGATCTCTAGATGTAATTGTTGCGAAGCGGAATATTAAAAGTCTATTATAACTTGACTATTCTAGGCATAATATGTTGACAAGCGTCTAATATCAGGTAAGCCTGAGTATCATGTACTCAGCATCTAAATAGCTAGATAGTTACACATGATATCTGACGATTTAATAGACACGGCACCAGAACTCACGGATTGAAGCACAATACGGGCTAGTGAATACCGTGGTGAGCACAAGACCACTGATTATTCATATTTTATATTATAGCACTATAGGCACAATTGAGCTTTTCACGAACTGAGGGGTATTTCTACGGTTTCTCGAAGAGGAGAGACTTTTCACCCTTTTCTACGGGAGATCACTTTTAATCTCCGACCTCTTTTTTCTCTCCGAACGCATGACCTATGATTGTTTAAAGATACACAAAAAGATATGGTATCTCCCACTTGCTCTCTTGTAAACATAATGATTCAATGTACATTTGATGATCATGGGATAATGCATCTCGCAATTACAATATTCCTTGTATTGTATCTTTTCCCAGCCCTGATGAAGTCGTGGGTTCCTGCCCTATCGACGAAACACGTGTTGGCTGGACTTGGGGAAAGCCTCAAAGATTAAATGAATTCTAATTTCTAACAGACTTGTATTGTTTTGTGAATTTAATGTATGAAAAAATTGTTTTCTAGATAATTTTTGTTGGTGTGATAGGTTTTGTACAGCAGTACCGTCCATGGTAAACACAGGAATGTGTAGTAGGGTAATAGTTCAACAGGAGAAATCAACATGCTGAGCGAACTTAGCATTACTGTGCAACCGTATATAGCATAACATGTGCATTCCAAAACCTCTATGCGAGGTCCAGGGCTATCAAAAATATAAAGCTACAATTTTAAGTATAACAACAGTGAGCAAATATTAGCGTTTCGGATGATAGCATTTTACAACCCCATAATGCCTGTAAATGAACAAATGAACACATACGACGAGCACCTACGAGGAGTGAAGCAGCATGGTGGCAGGAAGACATCTTAACAGGATGGAATTGAAAGAGGCGCTGCCACTAGAAACATATCTGTTATATGGAGTACCCGGGTTCAGGTGAGGCTCCAGTATATCAAGAATAGAGCACCTGCGGCTGGGTTTAACAGTATTAAACAGTTTGAAAAGAGCAAAATCATTCCTTTTTCAGGAGCATGACTCCCCATGTTGAGTGAACCAATACATTTGGACATTGCTAATTTGCTATAAGTAAGTGGTGTCTCTTATAGTCAGTACAGTGTATGGCAATGGCAATGACTGAAATTTGTGTTCAACAAGACACCTGAAACACTTCCTGATCGAGCACTGACACACCAGAACAACCCTAGCACAGTCAGTGGCTAGTAGAATCGTGGGTATCCATTTTCCGTTTATTAGAAGATCCGCTTGAAGAGTCCATGGACTGTGGAGGTGAGTCTTCCAGATAACGTGCAAGGTCTTGAGGGCTCGACAAGACGCGTGCTTTGCCATGGTCGATAATCTTGAACCTTGCCGAGCCTGCGAATGAGAATTGAATATCTTTTGCCTTCAGCTTATATCTCAGCGACAGGAAACCTTTTCTTGTCTCAACAGTCTCTTTGGAGTAGTCCTGAGTAAAGATTATACGGTTGCCTTCCCAGATGATATGATGTTTTTTTCTGGTGAATTGTAAAATGGCCTCGGTATGTTGAAACCAGAGAGGTTTGCAGATCAAGGGGCAAGGACCTTTTTTTCCTTGGGAGATGAATGTCCGTATTCTATGAGCCCTGTCTAGCTCTAGGCCGTGGTGGAAGTTAATTCCTGTGACTGACGGGATCCATGCTTCAAGGAAGGCCACACAAGATTTTGCGTCCTTTTCTGAATCCTCTGGAACACCAAAGATGCGTACATTACCCCTCCTATTACGATCCTCTAACTCTGCATTTTGACGCTTGAAGTCATTAGTTGTGCTCTGAAGGTGTTGTATTATTTTGAACGAATGGGTTGTTTTATCTTCTACGTCGCTTATCTGTTGTTCGGCTTCACTAATGCTTTTGTTCATAGAGCTCATGTCCGCTCTGATTGCTGTGAGATCCAATTGCATGGTATTGGTGTTACCTTTCATAGACTTAGCCAAGTCGTGGACTTCCGCCAATTTCTTAAGTATCATGTCTAATGTACTTGTTAGGTCTGATTTAGCTTTGATAGGCGATTCAGACAATGTTGCTTTGGGTCTTACTTTCTTGTTGTTTTTGTTTTCTCTCTCTGCAATCTTTGTAGGGTCGTCGGGCAAGGGGGGAGACGAGAAGAAACCAGGTAAATCTAGGTTGCTCCGTAGGCACTAAAAGGTAAGCATCCGTCCGTGTGGTAGACTGCTTGTTTCGTATTATTTCACTTGTGGCAGGAAGCAAGATTGAAGAGAGGACTAGGACCGCAGGTATAAACACTGGTGAGGTTAAGCTCCCTACTGATGGATGGCCATAGCAGATCAGGAGGAATCAGTTTCGCCTCTCTACACTGTGCAGTCGGAAAAAACTCGCAGGTGGTAAAGCGGTGAGGGAGGAGCGGGAGGATCAGTCAGGCAGCCCTGAATCCTCAGAATGAGAGCCAGATGAATCAGCTAGGATAGAGTTAGGCCACAGGAGAATGAGCCAGGCACCTAGGTGGGTAAGATGAAGATCCCATTTGCCACACACACGCTGTGCAGGAGAGTCCTCTACTGTCCCCACTATGGACCAGCGC
Organism: Lissotriton vulgaris; assembly: GCF_964263255.1. Classification (NCBI taxonomy): domain Eukaryota; kingdom Metazoa; phylum Chordata; class Amphibia; order Caudata; family Salamandridae; genus Lissotriton; species Lissotriton vulgaris. The sequence continues at coordinate 1,381,060,871 of NC_141693.1, read as the reverse complement.
CCAGTGACAAAATAGGTTAACAGTAGGGTAACAGCAGGTTAACAGTAGGTTAAAAGCAGATCTTAAAGGGATCCTAAAGGGGGAGCTCCCAGTATGTAGCTTCTTTGTACCAGTTAAATGCAGCAGGGGCAGTGGGCTCTAATGAGTAAGATAGCTCCTGGTCAACCACCTGCTCAACCAGATATGAAAGACAGCAATCTGCAGGCTTTGGCAGTAGTGGCAGGTTTTGCCAGCAGCAGCAGTTTACCTCCGCTCACCATGGGACTAAAGGATTCCAGATCTCTAGATCCCCGGCTGTTTCCGACTCGTAACTAACTTTTGTGCTCTCTATCCCTCGCCGTCGCTGCCATTTTGTAGTCAGGCTGGATGATGGCTGATGTCGCGTTTGCGGTGGAAGAAGTTGGATCAACACTGGGGTGCAGGCAGAAAAGGAGGAAACAAGGTTCTCACAAGAACATAGGGAGCATGCGGGCCGGTTCACTCCCACGAGCACAGCAGAAATGGGAGATTACGCTGTGGCCGCTCCTCCGCCATTACGGGGTCAGGCAGGAGAAGCGCGAAGTGAGGCGGGTGAGTTCTTTAGCATTTTTCTTAGTGGCAGCTTATGCGGGCTAGATGTTCACCTTAAGCATATGGTGGTGGTTCGCCATTACACCCGATTGAGGCTTAAGCGAAGGTCCAGAGTGCAGGGGACCAAGGCTGGGGATCCGCGATGGTCGGCGCCATTTTGGGCACGCAGCAAGGCTCTGACCGTCCGCTTTCACAAGCCCAGAACTCTTGCTCAAGGAATTCAAAAAACCAAATTCTTGATTAAGATAATGGCTATTCTCCAATAGGTACAGTTTCAGTCCTTTATTTTCAATCATCCCCTTTCGCTTGGAATATTTATAATATGCTAGTGCATTGCTCAAACTGAATAAATGGAAGAAATGTGTAAGTCGGTTTCTAAAATGTGGTCCTTTAGAGTAGTAATTAGATCATGGAGATCTGTGGCAGGTCCCCACCATAAGAACGGTGGTTGTGAATACATGCACACACACGTGGAATGTAAGTATACTGTTGTAATAGGACATCTCTCTTTTGCAATAACATTATGGCAGCGGCACAGTATTACCCATGGATTTGGCAGGACATTAAAAATGAAAGCCCAAGTCTCTGTTGTGGAGCATAATATTCCTCAACAAGATGGGTCTAAAGGTTACATAAATAGGGCTCCCGATTTTCCGTTTAAACAGATTTTTACATATAAATGCAGACAGAAAACAAGATTTCCTTTATCTGTATTTATATATAAAAATGGGAAAATACTAGTAAATGTCATTTACATCAATAGAATCACCCCCAACCATTTGGTGTCTACCCCTCCTTAGAGGGTTAAGAGGTGTCAGCCCTGCTGAGACAGCTTCCAGGCACACACACAGCCGCACCCAAGTACTTCACAGGTCTTTGAAAGACGATTTACATGTTAATGAGGCTTTGTTGTTCACCCCTCAGCCCCTGCCTCTTCACTCTGCCAATTGCTCCAGCCTCTGTCTTGTGCTCGCAGACTGGGTTTTACAAGCGCAGATTCTGTGTTGGAGTGCCCGGTTTTCAAAGAGATTTTAATGAGGAAGAAACAGTAAGGCAGTTGCCTTGCTATCGACTGTACTGGCCTGGCAAGAACAGCATGACACGTGTCCTGTGTGTCGAGAAAGTTTAACTGGACAGAACACAGCCACAAAGTCATTTGCAGTAAGTGTTTCTTTTGTTTTTGGATCCATTTCATTGTGGTTAAGGTTCCATGATTCTGAACCCGTTCAATAAATGTCGTCGTATCAAGACGATTTTTGTATCAGCGGACCGCAAATGACGAGTGCGCTATGTACGAGTGTTTTCATCATGATCGATCTATGGATACACTGTGTATTCAGGGATTTCTTTCGAACCTTCGGGTTCGATTTTGTGTATGGCAGCCATTTTGTGGTTGCCCTCACATAGGCCGATGACTGCGGCCAAGCGAGTCTTTGGGACACGTACACCTTTAGCTGACTTCTGTGTGACCTGAACGAACTGACTCCATTGCCCGAAGCTGACCTTGTTGAGCCAGTTTCTTGTAAGGCAGCTGGTCAGATAGAGATCAAAGAACAGGACATTGCTGAGTTTATGGTACATGCACACACCCTTCTATCTTGCTTCTCATCTGTTTCTGTTCCTTCTTTTATGGCCTATTTTATGGTTTCTGTTAAGGTCCTTTTATTATTGGTTTCGCCCGGCCTGTGGGCTGGACAACTGAAAGTGGGCTTGTCGTTATGCGATATCCTCTGAAATGTCACTGTGTGATTGGACAGTTCGTAAGTAATTGATGCTAGTCAGGAATGTGATTTTTAGCATAAAAGACGATGTCTCGCAATACGAAAATTGTACAGTCTCTGACGAACCACCCGTGTTGTGCTTCGTAGACCTCTGTTCCTGGTTGCAGCCAGTAAATTTGGTCTTTGACGTCACCGAGAAGTATCCCGTGTCTCTGTATTCTAAGACAGGTGAACCCAAAGGGATTGGGCGTGCCCCTGGCGCCGCTGGGTTCTAAAACCCGGTTCTTCAGTCTGCTTCCAGACATGCCAACCCTCCCGATTCAGGCATCCACAAACCCGATTCCACAGGATGAAGCAGGAATTACAGAATGGCCTGCACCGTGTCCTAAAAGGCTCGGCGTCATCCCCTGATCCATGTTGTTAATTAATAAGTGTGTGAAGGCGAGGGGGGGAGCTTGCTGTGTTTTCGGATGTTGCACGGCAGGCGAGGGCAGGGCTATGTGTACTGGCTCTGGTTAACCCCTTGCAGGCTGCGGCCTCCTTCACAAACGAGGGTGCACCGTCAACAAACCTGTCTCCTGGACTGCTTCACGAGCGCGGACGAGAGGCCCCAGGGACAGCTGGAGTTTCTGACAATTGTAACTCTTTTTACATCTTTGAAAGTTAAACAAAAAATTATAACCGATAAAATGCCTTCTTATAAATGTAAAGTCCCAATGATAGATGTGAGCAGAAATAATAACAGAGAACGAAAAAAAAAACGTAAGAAAACACCATATTTCCAAGAAACAAATATTACAAGTAGCACTTTTACAGTCCTAGATGAGTATTGTTTTTGTTTTTTGTAGAATTTTACCAGTGGTTGTCTCTCTAACAGCAATGAACAATCGTGTGAACATTGTGTTGACTCATTGGTAGCTCTTCGAGTCTAACACCTCTGAATATTACCCCGGAGAGATGGATCACAGCACTTCAGTTGGCTGCTTTTTGCCCCAGCCTAAGGAAAGCACACAAAGAACACACCTGCGCACCCTAAAAAAGTAGTAGCAAGGAGTTGATATTTCTTAAATATGAAGATAGTGCAATAAACTGGGAAGGGCACGTTTGTATCTTACAAAAATAGTGCTCCTTATACACAAAGGATGCAGCTACATTTGTTTCTTTCCCCTCCCCCAAAACAGTCTGTCGCAATATTACGTCTCAAACAATCATTGGTGCATGCAGGTGAAACTTTCAATCACGCAAAACACGGTAAAAGAAAAGATGCGCAAGACATTGGCCCTGATTACTGAGTTGCTGGTAGACCTCTCGTTACTGGGACAATTGGAAGACGAAGACGGCGGCGATGAGGAGAAATTCATCCCAGTCAGTCGAGGTATATTTTTCTATTCCAAAATGCAGCCTCAGGAGGAGAGTAAAAAAAGTTTTGAAATACAAACAATAAATACATAACTAAATAAAGCAAGACAGATTATTCGCAAAGTGGCTAGATTGGTTTTTATTTACACTGAAACACATTAGCGCCACCTTACAGATTTTGCCAGTGAAGCGCTACTTTTCTTTTCATGTTGTTAGCTTTTCAAGCAAAAACACTCATTGATTTCTGAATAATGAGTGTAAAAGCTTTAAGTTGTATTTCCTATGATTGTTTGATTTTTTCCAGTACGTTGTTACTTTTTTTCAGGCAGCATATTACTGTAGTCTAGTGCATAATTTGAATTGAATTGATTCCTGGTGTTTATAGCGAGGCACAATTGGGTTGCAGCTGAAGGCAGTGTGAGTTACTCTTAGGGGGGCAGTAAAGTGTTCAGTGGGGAAGAAGATGTGGCACTCTGCTGATGGCAGAAACTGCAAGGCTCTGAGACAAATGGCTTGTAAAAGCACTTTTAAGCATATTTGGGACATTCTGCAAATGGCAACGTTTTCAGATGAATCTATAGTGTTGACCAATAACAACCAAGTGCATGTGTTCATTCGCAATTTAAATAAATGTGGAAAAATACTAGCTGTAGCGTCGTCTTTTGCTTGTGACAAAAATAAATGTGGATAAATACAGAAAAAATGCCCCAAAAAGAAATATGGATAAATACAGACGAAAATGGCAAAAAAATAAATGCCATAAAACCGGGAGCCCTATACATAAATCAAGGGCACCAGGAGGTCTGATACACTGTATGGATCATCACAATGTGGAAGAACAATGTTTAAGAAGCTCCAGGTTGCGGACAGTGTTGTTAGATGGACATAGAAATCTTCACTGCAGCTTCATCCAGCGGCCCCCCAGCGACGCCTCCTCCTCCTCCATAGACACCGCCGGCAGCCATGTCCTACTGAACTTTATCTTCTAAGTTATCTTTCTTGAAAATGTCCAATGGTAAGCAAAATTCAAGCCCAATCCACCTCGCGTAGCTGAGCTGCGCTATATTGCAGTTGGCTGTAATGTGTGAATTTTCCCGGTTCTAAATTAGTGTGGGATTTTTCTTATGCTGTATTTGCACTTTGCTATTGTTTGAGTGCTGCATAAATACTTTGCACATTGACTCTGATTGCTTTTGTGCCAAGCTACCAGAAGGTTGAGCACAGATTAATTTAGTGAATTTTGTGGGTCATCTTGATAAAGATTGTGGCTGTTGCTTGAGAAGGGCGCATACCTCCCTCAACCAACAACTCATTTCTAACACTATGGTAATCATTTCTTAAAAATAAGTGATACCCCTCTAGAGGATAAAGTCTGAGAGTTGGAAATTGCAAAATCAATCCACTTGTTCCCCTTAACTAGCGTATCAATGTCAGCCTGGATCAAATGCGTCTCCTGGAGGATGATGACCTGTGCGTCTAAGTCACGCAAATACTGCAGTAACTTTCTGGCCCTAGGTTTAGTACGTAGGCCGTTGACATTCCAAGATAGTTTTAATTTATCCATTAGCATTGACCCTGACACCCCCCAACCTTAATTGGATGCAAGTGACATCTTTTGCTTGACCTACACCTGTATGATTTGGTGACACATCATCAAGAAATTTGAAACAACGTCATAAATTAAAACACAAACTTGGCAAATGAGGAATTTTTTTGTTGTGAAATTTTTACCCCCCCCCAACCTCCTCTCTGAACCCGTGCCCCCCAGACTCCTCCCCCCCTCCCATGGAGAACCCTTGGTGTATCAAACCGGATCAAGTCCAGTAGATGGTACCCCACCCGGGGCTCCCACTACTCCTCCCAAAACCTGAATTAAATGTCCTACCAAAGTGAACTGAATATACCGCAACCCTAAATGTGTAATTTCCAAAAAGAAGAAAAGACTTATTTTAGATATTTTTATAAATTTACATTTCAATTCATTTTATTTTATTCTTTTTTTCCCCCCTTTATAAGATAATGAATATATATATCTACGATTATATGTTAGTGCTCACACTCTTTAGTTATACATTTTATTAGCCGGAAACATAAGTTGAGCGGTAGCACCAAACTTCTTAAAGGCGTCTAGCCGCCTGCGAACTCCCACTGTTCCTCCAACGTGACCCTTGATAAATCAGATCTAATAAGGAAAGAAAACCCCTTACCAGGTAGGGTCTTTTGTTTAAGGGCTAAGTTAAGGATCTGCTCTTTAAGGGCATATGTGTGTAAGATTACAAGTATTTTGCGATGCTTGGATCTTTGCGGGTTCCGCCTAAATGGATCTCTATGCACTCTTTGAATATCGATAGCCAGCTCCTCCAAGGATTAATCCAAACACAATGAGTCTTTCAATAAATGGACGACAAACTGTTTGACATCAGAACCTTCTGATCCTTCTGGTATATTAAGGATGCGAGTGTTCCCCCTTCTGGCATTGTTCTCTAACACCTCCATCCTGTCAAGAAGGGCCTGATCCTCTTTCCTGAGTTTTACAATATCCTCTTCAACTTTATCCAAATGGATCGACATCACAGCAACAGTCTCTTCCAACTTCCCCGTCCTTGATGTTAGCCCATCAATCTTGTTATCAAGGGACTCGCAATAATTCTGAATCTCCAACTGGTTGGCTGCTGACTACTCGAAGCCCCATTTTATATCCCGGGATAGGGTAGAGAACATTGCCAGTAAAGATGCAGCCGAAATGCCAGACGCTGAAGCTTTTCCATTGGAACTTGGAGCGTGGTCTAAGATTTGCGGCTAAAGTGTTAGATTTTAAGGTGGACCCAGCTGGTAGATGGGTTATTGCTTCTCTCTCTATATTGGGCACGCAACTTATGATGGTTGGGTACTATGGCCCCAACCAAGACAATTCATCATCCTTGGAGGTAATTTTTTCCCATCTCTTGTCTTTCCCCGAGCCTGTAATATTTGCTGACGATTTTAATATTGTGTTAGATCCGGTTTTGGATAAATCTCATAATAACCGGTCCCGGATCCCCTCGAAATCAAGATCTTTCTTGCTGAATGCAATGAAGCAGTATGGGTATGTGGACATTTGGAGATTAAGGGCAGGTAAGCAGCAGGGCATCTCTTTCAGAAACTACAAATATCACCATCAGTCCAGGATAGATTCTGTTTTAATTAATCAGAGGCTGGTTTGACTGCATTAGAGACATTAAATATCTCCCACCACATTTATCCGACCATTCAGCGGTAATTCTGGAACTTATAACCCCTCTTACTGCATCAGTCAGGGGTTAGTCTTTCGATCGTTCGTTACTTTCCCATCCTGACGATATTGTGTATTTTAAGACTGAGGTGACACATTTTATAAAGGTAAATGTAGGTTCGGCGGGTAGCGGAGTGGTGTGGGACTCTCTCAAAGCTTTTATGAGCGGCCTCATCACGGGTAAAGTGACTTATAGAAGGAGGGAATACAGAAAGGCCATGACCTTGGTGGAAGCAGATATAGCTAAGATCCAGCTAGATATTGATGCTGACCCCGCCGCCTCGGACCTGGTTTTAACACCTTTGCGTGAAAGATTGGTTTCCCTAAAGGGACATCTAGCCTCGATTCTTAAACAGCGGATACAGGAAAGGTGGGAGGCCAGTAAACTTGCACATTTCTAATATGGGGAGGGAGCCGGGAAACTACTGGCATGGAAAGCTAAAACGGATCAGGTTTGCAATAATATCGAGCTGATTAATGTCAATAACGCTCCTCCTTCTTTAGATGTTGATATTAGATCAGCCTTCAGAGAATTTTTCCAAACTATTTATTGCGAGGATAAGAACTTGAATCCTGACAATATTAAAGACTGGCTTAGTAAGGTCACCCTCCCGGTCATTTCTGCTGAGCAGAGTGAGATGTTGGATAGCCAAACCTCGGAAGAAGAAGTTAGGAAAGCCATTCAGAATGCCAAGAAGGGGAAGGCATCGGGGCCAGACGGCCTACCGGCTGAAATTTAAAAAGCTTTGGAGCAGGAACTGTTCCTTTCCTGGTAGTAATATTCAATCAGATCTTACTGGATGGCTTGCGCCCCTCTGAGTCATGGGACTGTGCGTCTATAACGCTAATTTTAAAACCAGGGAAGCAAACTACGGCATGTAGTTCGTATAGACCAATTTTGGTCTTAAACATAGACTACAAGCTATTCGCTTCAATACTTGCTAATAGATTGGCCCTAGTCGCCCTCAATATATTGCATCCTGATCAGAAGGGGTTTGTCAAGCGGCGGCAGCTCTACGAGTTAACCTTTGACCTAATAGGGGCTATAGATTTGGCAGTTTTGGAGTTCCTTCCCTTGGCGGTCCTTACATTGGATGCCATCAAGGCCTTCGACAGGGTCAACTGGTTGTACCTGTCGAAGGCCCTGATAAGTTCAATGTGGGAGGAGGATTTCGGCAGGCAATTAGCCTTTTATATCAAAGCCCTAGTACCTGTGTCCTTGTTAATGGTGTTCTATCTGATCCCTTTAAAATCTCGAGGGGAACTCGGCAGGGCTGCCCACTCTCCCCACTCTTGTTCGATCTATATGCTGAACCATTTGCCCAATCTTTGAGGGACAATATTAATATCAAGGCGTTCGCATATAGGGGTTGGGAGAGAAAGGTGGCCCTCTACGCAGATGATATTCTCATTTTTACTTCTGAGGCACATACGGTCCTTCCGGTAATATTTAAGCTGGCCGGTTATGAGATCAATGTCTCAAAGACCGAGACGATGACCTGGAGCGCTGACCAGAGCTTAATTAGCCCAGATATCCAACCGGGCAACAGGATGAGGTACTTGGGCCTTGAAATCATAGAGAACATTGACCAGATTGCTACAACAAACTTTTCAAAGGTTTCGTAAGTTACTACAGTCTTGGGCACATCTCCCTATGTCACTATTGGGAAGGGTTAACCTGGTCAAAGTGTCCATTCTCCCCAAGATTACTGTTTTATTTAATACTATCCCTTTATATTTTTATCCGTCTTTAATTAAAAAGTTACAGGCAGAAATTAACACCTTTATCTGGAATAAACATCTCCAAAGAATTTCTTGGAAAAAGCTTAGGAGGCGCAGGGAAAAGGGGGGGGGGGGGGGCTTGCTGCCCCGGACCTCCAGGCATATGCCTGGGCGTTCCAGCTATCTCATGCCAGAACATTATTAAAGAAACCATCTGATTCTGGAGTGGGGAATCTGTACTCTATTTTTCTTAAGGGAGAGGGAGTTAGACAGTCAGGGTTTCTCTTCAAATTTGGGGACCCCAAGTTTAAAAAAAAAATAAACTAAAGATCTTACTAGGAATGGCAAGAATTTGGGCTCAGCTATCTAAGTCTATTAAAATAGGGTACTATGGTAGCATGACACCTTTATGGGATCTTCCTGACAGTCCCGCTTGGTTGAGGGATATACTTGAAGTGCCTATTAAAGAAGCAGGGGTGGAGTACTGGGGAGATTTATTTGTTGATGGGGTCTTGCTCTCTTGGGAGTGTTTAAGCGATAGGATCCGCCCAAATTTTGCTAGGCTTAAATTCCTGCAAATATCCAGCTGGTTCCGTTCTTATACTGCACTGCCCTCTTGAGGAAGCAAATTTCTTGTTTTTGTGGTAGGAGATGAGCTTTGGTCGACACATATGAACAACTTGAATCTTCAAGAACTTTGGAGTACATCATGTAGAATGCTGTGGGACACTGTTAAACCGGCCTGGTTACGCAGAAACCATCTTTTCACCATTCACAGGGCTTACTATTCTCCTCTTCGACTTTCTAAATTTACACAGGGCAACATGGTGGCCTGCCCGAAATGTGGTCTGGTGGCCGCATCTGACATACATATGTTCTTCGAGTGCCCTCGCCTGTTCTCATTTTGGGAAGCCATAAGTACGATTATTTCGTTATCAGTAGGCTTCTATGTTGTTCTGGACCTCCCCTTGGTAATTTTTGGTCTTTTAGAAGGGGCTCCCACGTCAGTGAGGAAGTTAGTCTTTTATTCCATTCTTCTTGCTAGGAGGGAGATATGTATGAAATGGAAGGACTCCCTACCTCCCTCTATTAATGACTGGTACGCTTCGGCTCTGCAGGTCTCAAGGTTAGACCTGGTTACAGCTGGGAATCCATCTAAAAGATCTTTCTGGCATCTTCTGAAGTGGGATCATTGAGAAACTGTTTTTCTCCCCCCAGGTCCAATGATTAAGCCATTAATCCCCCCTTTTTGGCATAGCTGTGCTCTGATGCTTGTATCAGTATTCTGGCTATATTCTGGCAACCTCCGTAAGGTTTTATTTAAGCGATCATTGTTGGTTGAAGCATTATTGCTGAGGGATGAGGTCTACATTCCGTTTCTGTCCCTACCAGTTTAAAGTAAACTGAGACAGCATGTAGCTTGTTAACCTATTGATTGCACATTTAGAACCTAGTTGGCAAATGAGGACAAAAACAAAAAATAAAAAATAAAAACACTATGGTAATCATACTTTCAGGCACTTGGGCCTTTAACACAGTCAAGCAGGTCAGGAAACAAGCAGACTAAATCCTAACTTCTGTGGGTATGATGCTTTGTTGGCTCACAAACTCTGACAATCAGATTGAGTCCAACGACAAAACTGGTAGAAAGGAAATGACATGCCCTCATTTTCTTGCTTCAGAAATCGGGAAAGATCCAGAATGGATAGTGAGTGGACCTAAGGAAGGTACTATGAGGCCCAGTAACAAACTGCATTTGTACTACGCTTGTAACAATACAAAACAAACATACTAAAAAATACTATTCTGAAATATACAAGCTGAGTTTACACCTCTGCCTCTGCTATCTTTTTCTGTGCAGAAATGTTTGGACTGAGTTCTGTGTTTCTGTACACAAAAGTATATGTTTTAGTAGTTAATGTGGGAGGGATGGGGAAGTGGCTGTGTAATGGGGTATATTTACTATAAAAGTAGAGGGAAATATGGTAGGACTAAGGAGGATTTAATGGAGGACTAGGGGAGGGGAAAGACATCTACCCGCCCACAAAAGAGTCTGTCCACCACTGGTACTGCAACACCTTCTCTTATAAATAAATGAAGTTAAGGGGGTCTATTTACTAAGATTTAACAGCGTATTTGCATCACAAAAGTGGCGCAAAACAATGCAATATCCTTTATTACCTATTTACTTTTCAGGGTAAAACCTGTTTTACACTGGAAAATCACTTGAAAGTAATAAAAAGCAGCGCATAGAGCTGCTTAGCATTACTTAGTCCCAAAGGGGCATACTAAGAGTGGTGCAAGGGAGTTCCCATGTAACTACCCAAGGTTTCTGACGTTACTTAAAAAAGTAGACAATGTTTTTCATCAGAATATAGTGCCCATTTCAGAAAAGCGCAATGAAGGAGAAATGCGTTTTTTCCCCTTTCTTTTCTGACTTTGCATGTGTGCAGCATTGTGCAGCACACTTACAAAGTGGGAACATGTTTACAGTATAAGTAGGTGTAATACTCTGCTAAACTTGTGGAGTTTTCAGAGTTTTGGAACTCTGCTTTACGCGTAAAAAGCAGAGTTACTGTTAACTTCACAATGGGGCAGAGGTTTTTTTTTGGTGTGCTCTAAATGTCCTTTTGCGCCTGCAGGAGTGACTTGCTGTGTGCTCGCGATCAGCCAAGAGATTTCAGAGCCATTGGGGAGCACTGTGATTCTTTGTTTTCCAGGTCTCCTGCTTCTTGTTGTGATTATGCGGCTGGCGACCATTTTGCACAGACAGTCCATGTGGTTTTGCAAGATACCTGCATGTGTTCTTTGTTTGTGGCCAGGCCTCCTTGCAATTTGTTGTGACCATGTCGCTGGTGGCCATTGTGAGTAGGCAACCAGTGTACTTTTGCCATAGACCTGCATGTATTCTCTTTGTTCCAAAGGCCTTTTTGCCCACTGTTGTTGTTGTTGATGACTATGTGGCGCTGCAGCCATTTTGTTCATCCAGACAGTGTGACCCTTTACCATAGGCTTGCATGGATGGGTGAGAAATGAGATAGCAGTACAATAAATTATATGTCCTTTTTGAGAATAATTTTTTTTCAATTTCCTTTTTTAAAATATTATTTTTAAAATTTTAATTCTTTTACCTTTATTTTATTTTTAAATTATATTTTAATTTCTACCTTTTTGTGTTTTTTTATTTGAACTTTTGATTCTTTTATTTATTTTTTATTACATTGTTGTACAATTTTCAACTTTTTAACCATGTTCATAACATCTGCATGAATGAATCAATCACTGGGGTCATGTCTGCCATATGTGCACACTGCACAACAACATTAATTGTCTAGTGATTATTCCATAGTGATCATTTGTCAGCTGCATCTACCTGAGTGCCACATCCCATGTGATGTACAAACATAAAGCAAATAGTTACATCAGTATGTTGTTGTTGCTCTTTCTTATCCTTCGTGAGTGTACACTCGAACCATGAAAGTTTATGTAGGTGTGGTTTTACGAATGGATAGTGGAAACACTGTATTGTTAATTATGTATAATTATTTGTAATAACTTAAGTAACCAGTGACAAAACTAAATGATGTTGATTATTTGTACTACTAATTGAACTGCTACAATGCCACATTTCACTGATGTTCTTCTTGCTTGTTAGGTGCACAAGAGTGATCATCACCCACAGTACTGCCAGACAGAACACGGACATCTCTTCAACTTGTGAAGCAAAGTGCCACTGCCAACTGGCAGCTTCAAGATGGCCTCAAAGAAAGGTGCTCCCGAAAAATGCCAGTGATAAGAAGAAGCTAACCACCACTGTGATGTTGACCTAGAACTTTTTCAGGAGAAAAAAAATATGTGCCAGCCACACCAGCCACCAGAGAGCAAACTGGTAGCAGTACCCTCACATCAGCAGACCCACCTCAACCTAGGCCTATGCCCATATCTGTCACAGAGACAGTGTTATTGAAGTTGATTTATCTCTTTCAAAAAGTAGTACCCAGTTGTTGCTGGAAGCTCAGATAAAAAGACAACAACAGCCACCACCAGCAATAGTAGTTCCTCTCAAAGTAGGATCAATTCAGAAGATTGAGTTCCATGCTGAGGAAGTTGAGGAAGCCACTCTTTCACAAGATCCATTGTGTTCCAGAACAACAGCAACAAAAAGGGTTAGTAAAGGGTTAGTACACCAGCTTCTTCTTTAAGCCCCCCTTCTGATGATCTAGATACTACTTGGACCCTTCTCAGTCTGAGAGTGAGAGTCTAGGGAAAAGGAAGGTTTCTGTAAGCTTTAGACTTATGGATGTAGAGGAGGAGAATGACAACAAGCCAGTCATCATGGATGGACCAGCCCCAGTGGAGACAGAAGCGACACCATCTCAAACTGCTGTGAGAGATGTTGCACCACAGATACCACCACTACCGCCACCAGCTACCAAATTTGCAAAGTCCTGGCAGCGACCTATATCCACAGCGACCTCAGTAGGTTCTGCAGAGAGGCAAATGTCAAAACACCCACCTTTCGCCAGTTCATCAAACATTGGCAGTGCCCCAGTATCAAAAAGTCGACTTCCCTAGTTCGGGACTTCTTTACGGTTAGCAAGAAGGAGGTGAACAATGCCATATGCTCCATTTGCGGAGCAAGTGTTAGTCAGGGTAAGCTTAGTACAAATTATGGTACCAGAGGCCAAACAACCCATTTGAGAAAACACTGCACGATCCAGTGGGAGGCACAACTTAGAAGCAAAAAACTGCAAGTGTTGTTGGTGAAGAGGGTGAAAGGCTGAGCAGGGAGTCCAATCCGATTACAGTGGCAGGTGCAGAAGAGGAAGACATTTTTGTAACACAAAACAGCCCTGTCCCCAGCAGTGCAGTATCTTCACCTCTAATTATAGCCCACACTGGCCACATGTACCCACCAGGCTTACAAACAGTGTTCTCTATTTTCAGAAGAATATTGTTGCCAGCATCATCATTCAGGCACTGTGTTGCATCAAAGTTTACCCATGTCTATTTCAGAAATCGGGTCCACTTAATTTCATAACTTTTACTAGCTCACCATTTTTCTAAATAATTCAATTTAGCATTGCTTATTACATTTTCGTTATTGTCTCTCTTCTTGTGAAGTCAAATCTGGTCTTATGACCTGTCTCAATTGTTTGTAAAGCTTTCATATAATAATATATAACCCTATTAAGTTTTTATTTCACTTTTGTTAGTTCCCTGCAATGAATAGTCCCTACCCTCCTGTTTGAGTTTACTTAGGAGGGAGTGGGACCTCGCTTCCGATGCCTTCAAGGTTTGTGCGCTAGCATACTACTACTACCATCATCGCTGCAGCTTGGCAAAACATGCATCCCTCGCTTCATCTATTCCTGTAAGAAAACTATGTAGCATTTTTATACTACAGTATAGACAAAGAAACATCACTACCCACACATGTTACGAGTCAATATAGTTGCAGACTGCAGAGACTAGGAGGGGGAGAGTAGTAGGACAAGTGTATTGCAAAACTAATTGGTTATACACTATTAGCAGATTTTAAAAATAGGCTGCGGCAAAGGCAGCAGTGCGAAGTAAAACACCCCAAAAAAGATTTAAATCATAATGAAAAATATGAAATATTTATTACTCTAACAATATAAACTAAACCCACAACTGGCCCACCCTCTCCCCAAATAAATCTCCCCTCCCCCAACTAATGCCCCAAAAGAAAGCTGTGTCCAAACTAAACTGGAGTAAGTCCAAAAATGAGATTGGCCATACAACAAAATCCAAATGTCCCAACTCCCACATTCCCACCCTCTCCCCACAACAAATCCCACCTCTGAAAAAAGGATTAAAAAGGGGGCAGAAGAAGGCACTTACAGCAGGCTAGGAGCTTCTTCAGGTGCCTATCCTAAGTGTTCCTGCCTGGCTTTCATGTGCACCAGCCTCTGCATGCAAATAGGGGCTGAGTAGAGACCAATGATCTCTCTGAGACTTACAGTACAATCACTAGGCAGTCCACAAGATATAGAAGGGGAGAGGGAAAGCTGACTGACAAAGCCAGAGATAGGACCTGCAAATAAACTAGTCCAGAGACAGTTTGAAGTAAAGTACATAAACTTGAAATAAGTAAATAGGATAATGCAGAGATAACAGGAATTTAGAAATGATAGATAAAATAGGATTGAGAAAAAAATGAGGAGACGGGCCGAAATAATTCAAAATGAGGAGCGGTAAAAGTTACGGGAATAAATCTTATTATTAACAACAGGAGGCCTTACTGGGTCCAGCACGGCTATCAGCAGCTGAACTTTGGGTGTTACCTCCAGCTCCCTCACCCACCTCATCAGCCCTCTGCTTGACCCAGGACGCTGATGTAAGACATAAAGACAAGAAAATAAAAAAATGTGGTGGTAAATAAATAACCTCTCCTCCAAATAATTTTGGGCAGGAAAAGGCAATCACAATAACATTGAACATTTCTAAATCAGATCGGCTAGTAGTATCGCGGACCATTGTATTATACATTTCCAAAATCTATTCCAAGTTTACTAAACTAGATTCTGGAAGTACTAAAAAATTGCAACAAATTATGTTTGCTTCTCATCTCATTTGTAATCTCAGTCCCACCCCGTTGGAAGGGGCCAATTCGCTAAGTATGCATTTTTCAATGCATTGATGGACGCATGCATACACATCACTGGGAGATTGCTTGGCACTGTATGCACTAAAAAAAATAAAAACTATAAGAAGTGAGAGAATGCACTAACTCATTAATAGTAGCTACCACATATTAGTTACAGGATAAAGGCCTGGAGTCTCTGCATTACTTCTTAAATAATCAGCCCAAGTGAGCGCCAACAGGTACAATTAGGTAGTGCAGAGCACCTGTCTAGAATAAAAATTACATAATATTAGTAAACTTAAATGCGTTTGAGCAGCATGCTTGCTATTTGGAAAAAGAAATTAGTATAGAACACAAGTAATATTATTAATAATAATTACTCACCGAGCCCTCAATCTCAACTCCTAGCAGGTCCAGCAGGTCCAGCAGGTCCTGGTCTTAGTCCAGGATGTTGGACCACCGGTGCGTCAGCAGTTTCAGGGTACGCTGGACCTCAGAGCAGCTGTGCACAACCTGGTTCACCCTCTCCCACCACTGCTGACACTCATGGAGTCCATAAACACTGCCAGGCCAGCTGCCAAGGTGGGGGAACGGTGGAACTGGACATAAAATACCAGCACTGCATTCCAGGAGCAAGTTCTCAAAGCCACCAATTCATTCCTTAGCCTTCCCCACCCAAAAGCCACTGGTGCCATTTTAGCTCTTCAAATTTTTTTACAATTACAGTGTGTTCCTGTGGCCACATATGGGGTCGAGTTTTGGGGTATTGAAAACAGTTCCTGTATTCAGCAGGAAGAAAATAGGTTTTTCAGGAAACTGCTGGGTATCCCAATCTCCATACCACAATATATTTGCCACAGAGAACTTAATCTTAATTTTATACGTGCCCGACCTGCTGTTTTTTGGTTATCTGTATGGAAGAACAAGGCCGCCTCCCTTACTAGAGAGATTATTAATGACTGTGTTACGTGTGAGAAAGGGATGGATATTCCTTGGTTGAGCGGAGTGCACCAAAGCTTGCTCAGTGTCAAAAAATAATGTATCTTTTAAAATCCAAGTACAGTTGAAACTGTGTCTAAAAAGGAGCTAAGAGATGCCCTCTATTCTTTATATAACACAGAAAGGATTGGATTGGAATCCAAGAAATCTTCTGTTCTTAGCTGCATGTCCATTGAACAGTATCACCATCCCCTACCTATATATCTCACCCTATCCATGAGTCATTGGGAAAGGAGCCTACTTTTCCGCTTAAGAGCAGCAACTGCCAGATTTGCATGGTGTTTTCACCTTGGTTACCACCCTAACCTTGATCAAGTACCATGCCCTTGTGATGGGGTGAGCGACCAATACATTTTACATTTTTTATTTTTCTGCAAGTATTATATAAAATAGATAAAGTGGCTTTTATATCTATTTTTTTTAAAAGAGAAGGCCTATTAATCTGGGAAATGCTTACTCGTGCTTAGTCTCTTTGGCTGAGGAAGAGTTGATTTTTCACATTAGTACATTTTTGAGGATCGCTACTAGAGCACGTAAGACCATGTCCGGCCCCTGAGATTTTATTATGAATAACTATCTTTGTACAACTGAAGGATGACATAATGTTTTATACAATAGTAATTTATTTATTTATTACCAATGAAGTTCTTTTTAACTTGTAATCTAATATAATTGTACATTTTCTCATTGCCATGTATTTCTAAACTCTCCGCTTATCATTTACCTTGCTATGATGCTGTGCTTTTATGGGTACTAAGCTATCCAAATAAAGTTTATGAACTGAACTGAACTGAACTACCAGCACTGCTTTTAGCTTTACTTTTGGCACCCTGATATGCCATGACGCTGGAGTGGGGGGGGGGGGGGGAGGGAGAAAAAAAGATATAGTAAAAAGAAGGTACGGAAAAAAAGGAAATTAAGCAAAATATTTTAAAAGTACAAAACACACTCAAAAACATTTTTTTTTTAAATATTTAAAAAACACACACATAGACAAAAGGTAAAATAATAAAACATTTATGGAAAATACGTTTTAGAATGGACGGATTAAACAGATTCACAAAAGATTGAAAAAGTACTCCCCAGCACCATAAACAGACTGAAAACAAGATGGGCACTCCCATGCAAACTGCATCATGCAGCGTGCGCAATGATGCAGTTTGCGCAATATTTCCACCGGAAGACGCACTTTGAATTGAGGAATAATGTAAATGTCACGCGAACAGGTGCAAGGATGAAACTCCACATAAACGCGTAGCATGACAGAGTGTTGTTTCCACTTTGCAGACTTCCACGTGGTGCAGCTACACAATTTCTGCCTGTGCCTAGTTTACAGTTAGTCTGCGCAAAATACTTTGTCCTGGAAGGGTATCCTTACAGTAAAAAATCTATGCTAGATTTACACAGACACCCTTGCACGATATTTGCAAAGGTAAGTCAATGGCACAAAGATGCACATTTCTGCACCGGTGTTAGGTAGATGGGAGGAGAGTGCCATTTTTCTGTAAATATGGGGCTCACCTACCGCTTTCCTTCTCATACAGCACTGCACAGCATTTACAGCTGCTGCACTGTGCTGCATGAGAAACTAGTAAATCTGGCCCATGGACTTGAAAGAAAACCTCATAGGTAATAATGTCAAATTAAATTTAAATAGTTAAAATATAATTCAGGGTCAAAAAATTGTAAACACAGTGCATATTTGTAATTTATCTGAAAAATATTTTAAGCATTTGCATGTAAGAAGTAATGTAAGAATATATTTTATTAAATATAATGACATTTTAAATCAATGTTAACACTTATTAATGTATAATAGAAATAAATGTACTGCAGGTGGGAATTTATTTTTTAATTTAACCTTTAATGTAAGTGAGTAAATTTTCAATAATTTAAGGATTTAGTCAAAATTTAGCAAATAGTGCTGTAGCATTTACATTAATATTTTAGATAAAACAAAATTTTAACAATTTTTTTCCAAGTTGAAATCACTTTTCACTTTTCCCTATACCACCATACCATAGGGAGACTCCGCAGTCAGTCTGATTTGTCAAATATAGGGGAAAGTTGCATATACTTTACCATAGGTCGAGCTCCCTATACATAAAAAAGTATAGTGAAAAGCTCCTTATGTCTTATCATACGGAGATCACCACACCAGCAGGATAATTTGGATAAAGGCTGGTAAATGCAACTGGCAGGGATAATAAAATCATGAGGATCCAAGATGGAGAGCAGGACTGACAGCATAGTTGTATTTTTAGAAAAACAATCTGCAACTAATCTGCGAGGTCATTGGACTCTAGACAATACTACAGCTGCATTGCACAAATACTTTCAATTTCATTAGTAACCAGAAGTAGCAACGAAACATTGAAAGAAGTAGATAAGTCCAACCACATATGGGTGTTCAAAATGATCCCTACAAAGTGTTTGACTAAGCTCAGAGTCATTATCCTTCCTGTGACCAAATTGGAAACTAACCCAACTTAAAGGAGAAATTTAAGACACTGTCCAAAATAGTGCACACATTAGGCAACAGTAAGGGATGTAAAGGAGTGCCATATTTTATCCCTCAAACATCAAACATGGAAAAGCTACATCTATGTGTTGAAACTGATAAAAGACTGGGGCAGATCTCCTGGGATCAGTGATATGAAGGGAAAAACCACTGCTTAAATCCCTTCCTGTATTTGACTTTAAAATAAGCAGAGTTTTTGAAATGAGAACTGTTTCAAAAACTTACATTTACAACCACGTTTATCATTTTTACACCCCCAGGATTTCGCAAAGAGGGTCCCGGTAGGCGCAAATGGTTTTAGGTCCTCAGATTTTTCCTCACAAGTGGGACTAAACACTTGTGAATCTCGCTGAAGGTGTGGGAATAAGTATTTTTTTTTAAAAGGACACAAACGTATATATTTGTGTGAATTTCCTAACTCCTCTCCATTCCCTTTCCACCGGTAAAATGTTCGGGGAATTACTCCAGCCCGCGATGGACCCCTCAAACTTCCCTTCTAGGATGGAACCCATTATTACCCACAGAATTGGTAGGGGCTTGGGTAAGGCTTTCTCTGTTGGAAATGATTTTTTCTTGCATAGAAAAAAGTTATTTTGCACAGGAGGCTCTACTCCCCTTTGTGGAGTTTGCTCCTATGGAGATGTCCACACCAGGGGAATAGGAACCTTCCCAAAACATGTGGACCACATTCCCAGAATCACACCTGGAAAACTAAACTACAGCTGGAGGAACCTTGCAGGTGTACTTGTGGAAATGTTTATGAAAGGAAAATAAATCATAAATAGGGACACATTGTGTAGGAATGATACCACTGTAAAGGTGAGCTCAGGTGGACATGAGTCTTCTATAATACAAACAAATTATTCTTTCTGTGTTTTCCGGTCTAAAAATAAAGTATGGGTAAGGAACATTTCCAACTTCTTCTGCACACTGTTATAACATTGAAGGTGCAGTGATATTAGAACAATACCTTTTTGTGTCTTAGAACACATATCAAAGAAATTCAGCATTTTTGAGGCTGTACATCAAATGGTGAAAACACAGGGAAAATGTGTGACATTTGATTTCATTTTGCAGAGAGCTTGGTGATCCAAAAAAGATTTATCACAATATGAGTTATCAAAATAAGCCTTTGAAGCAATCAATCTATGGAAGGGTGCCCATTGCTGAGCTCAGCCTTTTAAGACTTAATCAAAAGTCACTTTGGAAAAGAAGGAAGCCTTTCACTTTGGCCAAATGGCAAGAAGGAAGTCTCCGGCCAACAATAGATCCAATTCAATGTTTAGCAGCAGAAAACCGTGAACTATTGCTGTAGTATCTGACCATGGTGATGGCTGACTTAATAAGTATGGAACCAGACACAAAAAGGCAATGATCAAGTCAAGAGCATGTCCAGCAAATTGAGTGGTGTCCAATACCAATTACTCCATCCCAGCATTTTAAGACCACTAAATAAACCCTGGACAAGAGAAAATGTTTTTTATTTTTAGTATATTAAATGAATGTTTTTATGTGTTGGTATTTAATCAAATGACGTGTACACAAGCCTGTATCCCTTTACTGCACATGGTCAGATTGCCAGCTACAACAATTAAATCAAAAACTGTGTAGACTCCCTTACACCCCCCAAACTATAGAAAGTGACTGCAAAGCTACTGACCAACACCTTTAAAGCTACACTCAGACAATACCATCAGTAACTAAGAGACAGCAAGAAAAGAGAGCTATCTGAATGCATCAAGGGGAGCTCCAACATCTGCCAAGAAATGTCAATAATCAAATATTTCTTCACAGTCATGGCCTCCATCAATAACATCATCCATCCTAAGAACTGCAAGATGACCTATCAAACTTCTTCCACAGAAAAATCACAGCAACTTCAGCAATTATGAACACCAAACCAGACCACAGGGAACTCATCACCAACCTTGCCATTACCAATGAAGATGATCACCTGATTGAATGTAAGGTCTTCACCAGCAAAGAAACAGCCACAATTGTGTGGACCATACACTCTTGGGCCCCAATGGGTCCATGCCACTACCACATGTATAACCTTGCTGCATCTCCAGTCAGCACAGCACTCACATGCTAAATACTTCCATCAGCTCTGCTACCTTCCTGGAAGACTGGAGGCACACATTGGTCAATGGCCTCCTTAAGAAACCTTCAGCTTTCGCAAACCAACCGGGCAACTTTGGGCCTATCTCCCTCCTTCCCTACTCAGCTAAAGTGAATGAAAACCAACGCTTAAGCCACTTCAACTCTGCCATCTACTGAACAATATGCAATCAAGTTTCAGAAAGACCACAGCATAGAAACTGCACTCATCACAGTTACTGATCGGACCATCCTGAGCTGAGGTAAAACAGCAGCTCTCATCCTGCTCGACCTCTCCATGACATTTGACCTGGTCTCCACAACACATTCATCAGAATACTCTATGAGATCAGCATCCAAGGCCCCACACTCAACTGCATTTTCTTCCTCACAGGAGCTCGGAGAGTCAGACTACCACCATTCACATTGGATTTCAAGAATCTGATTTGCAGAGTTTCCCAGGGATCATCCCTCAGCTTGACCCTGTTCAATGTCTACATGACACCGCTCTCCAGCATCATGAGATCTCAATGCATCAACAGTGACACACAACTCATCCTCTCCCTGACAGATATGAGAATCACTACCAGATCCAGCTTCAAGAACTGTAAGACCACAGTATCAGAATAGATAAGAAACATCTGCTTGAAACTCAGCTCTGGCAAAACAAAAGTATTGTTTTTCAGAAACAGGAACTCCCCACTGGTGGAATGCCACCTGGTGCCAAACAGAACTAGGACTCAAACCAACACCTGCCCACCGGGCCAGACATCAGGGAATCAGGAAGGCAAGCACACTCGACTACAGCAATGCATACTATGCCAGAATCTCCAAGCAACTCTTCTACATACGTTGTACCATTCAGAATGCTGGGCAAGACTTATACTTAACCTTCCTTGCTGCACCCACATTTCACTCCAGCTCAGGCAGCTACAGTAGCTCCCCATTCGCAAATGCAGCCAGTTCAAGCTACTCATGCACACTTATATATATACCTACAACAAAGTTAGTCCTGGTACTTGAACAGCTACATACACACCCACTCGCACACACATCCTGCATTGACAAAAGCAGAGCAGGAGGTCCCTCATCATCCTACATTTCACCTAAAACATGGAACGACCTCCCATAATACATCAGAGACTCCACCTCACTTGCACAAGAGGCTGAAGACCTGGCTCTTCAAAAGCTTTGCATAGACCTCGCACCTACACACCTCCTCAAATGCCTGTATGAACTCACAAGTGATAAGTGTTCTTCAAATCAACGTAACATATCAGTATAACATACAAACTTTTTAAGTAACAATTATATTAAACTTTTAGAAACGTGTGTAAGTGCTAGCAAACAATAGCTGTGTTTGAAATATATGAAACCTGAAGGGTAAAGGAGCATAGCTTGTTGAATGTTTTGAAGGTCTGCTCAGGCCTGTTGCTGTTGTACCTAAAGTGTTAGATTTAGCTGTTGCTGCCCTTCCATACATTTTTGTATTATAGCTTTCCTCATGTATGTCTGATTCCACTTGCTATACAACTGTAAACTTCCAAAGATGGAAGCAACACATTTTAGAGGGGTAGTAACAAATCAGACTGGAGACTGTCATTTTGATTATGCGATCATTTGAGGATTCCTGATATATTCCAGTCTCTCATAAGTCCACAGCTTTTTTTCTATGGTGATTATGTGGGGGTTGTTTTCCTCACACTACAGTGCATGATTTTCAACTTCCAATGACCATGAGAAACTTTCTTATTTCCCATTAAATTGAGGTTTGTCTGTTTTCCAACTAAGCTTGTAACCTCTTCTCTACCGAGGATGACTGTTGATGTACTCCACGCTACAGCGGCAATGTGGAGTACATAAGTGAGGCATTCTGGTAGGCTACTGCTGGTAAACCTCCAATGCTCTCGCTGTAAGATTCTCCCCACCTGGGCACCTGCGAAAGCTGATATCACAGTTCCCACTGGATGGCACCACGAGGAGCAGCTGAGTAGCCCTCTGCACACATCCAGTGGGATTTCACCCACCATGATCCACAAGCAGGGATCCCTCTTTAAGCCAAGGTTGTCTTTTTCTTTTTGGGGTGGCACCCTAAGGCAAGGTTTGACCCCCCCCCACAGGGCATATGTATCATTTTGCCATTTTCCGTTCCGGGTGGGGGACAATCTGGCCCCCTGATGAGGGTGATTGGCTCCCTAGGCATGGAAAAATGTGGTGGGCATTTTATTGTTTACGACATGCCCGGGGCTTTTTTAGTGGTCCCCGACGACCACAATTTCGTAGGGCTCTGCTCCTTTAGAAATTCAAATTTTTTATGGGAGGCAACTGGGCCCCCGAGGGGGGCACAATCAAAAGCCTCTTAGGGAAGCAAAAATGTGGCAATAACTTTTTATAATAGTGGATTGGTCCAGGAGTTTCTGGTAATTACCAGAAGCCTCAACTTGGGAGGTATACTCCCTTGGCATGGGTTTACCCTCTTCTGGAGCATAAAATATGGGGAATAAAATAGTTTGGTGAGTTTCCAAATCTCCGGATAATTAGGTGGACTTTTTTTGTATCTGCTGCCACCCCAGGGCTTCTCAGGTACCCCCTTCATAAAGAGCAGTGTCAATCCATTTCAGCCACTGATTATTTATCATGCCATTCATATTTTACTTCAACCGAGCAATATAAAAGCCATGGGGCAATGGGTGAGCCCACATCAGCTACTAATTGGTATTTCAGCCATTCATGTTTTGCTATGTCCACCTATGTGGAAGGCTTGCCGATGGGAGCAAAATGTCACCTGTTGAATGAATGATCAGTGAATGTATTGGGTCCACTATTTTTCATATTCTATATGGGGTGAAAGTATTATTTGAATAGCACAATATCTGAAAAGCAGCGGAAGCAGGCTGATGCATTACCTCATTGTCCCTCCCTCGCTTCCCTTCCTTACGAAATTGAGGCATCCCTGCCTCACCAGACACCCGTACCCACGTGATTTGTCACGTGGGGACTATATATAGCCCCCAGCCCCCTCATACCTCCTGTTTTTTTCTGTCTCACCACTGTGAGACGCGCGTCCCACGCGCTGGCCGTTCTGCGGAGCTGCGGTTCTGCGGAGCTGCGGTCATTTTCTCTTTCTTGAGGGCTTCTCCCTCACTTGCTGTCGCCATCCTGGGTCTGGCGGCGCCGTCCTGGTGTATGCGAGCCTTCCCCACCGCATTAGGTGTTTTTGCGGTGCACTTCTCGGCGGCTGGACGGTCGGGTTCCGGGTGACGGAGTCACCGGCCCTGAGTGGCTGGGGCTGTGGTTCCGGTTCAGATGGCCGGAATTGAGGCGGCGGCTGGCGGATTTGCTGTGGCTTCTCGGCTGGCTGTTTCCGATGCTCCTATGCGGTAGGGGCCTCGTTTGAGGTCGTTTTTTATACATTTTTATGTTTTTGGTGATTGGATTTCATTGTCTGCGAGGCTTCTTTATTGGTTGCCTCGTGTGTCCTTTTATTCTATTGGGTTTCTCCCGGCTGGGGCTGTGTTTCACATTATTTAAGGGCTTGCCTCGGCTTTCTACCCTGTCAGTTTCACTATGGCTAAACGGACTTCGAAGCGCTTGAGGGTTTTGTCCTCCTCTGATGAGGATGGTGAGGTGCCTGTCCTGGCTCGTAGGACCAGGTCCCAGGGTCCGGTGGATTCTTCTGCCCTCCTGTCTGCTTCTGAGGTGCAGTCCATGATTGAGGCTGCTGTGTCTCGTGCTTTGGAGGCGAGGGGTGCTAAGCCACGTCGCAGGTCTTCTCGTGTTGCGGGGGGTCCGGTGGACTCTCCCTCTGAGGACTCGTCTTCTTCTTCTTCGGACTCTGCCATGCCTTCTACGTCTTCGGGGAAGTTTGTGTGTAGGGAGGAGGTGCCTGCTATTCTCCAGCACATCAGGGAGAACTTGGGGTTTTCTCCTTTTGCTGCTCCCATGGGGTCCGAGGACATTTTTCCCCAATATGTTAAGCCTCCTGTACTCTCTATGCCCTTTCATGGTCGCATCAAAGACTTGATTTCGGGGGAATGGCGAGACCTTGAGCGCTCCTCTGTTCCTCGCTTTTTGCAGAAGCTTTATTCCCTGGAGGAAGGGGAGGTCTCTCTTCCTCACTCTGTGAAGGTGGATGCCATGTTGGCCACTCTTATTGGGCGCACTTCTATTAATCCTGAGGATTGTTCGCCTTCGGATGCCACGGATAAAAAGGTGGATGGTGCGCTGAAGAAGGCCTTTTCCGCTGGGAATTTGTCTTTACGTGCTGGTATCTACTCAGCGTATGCGGCGCAATCTTTGGTGTCTGACTTTGGCAAGCTGGCCACGGCTGTTCAGGAGGAGTCGGACTGCTCTGGCTTGCTTGTCCACATGGAGCAGCAGGCTAAGCTCTAGGCTGACGTCTCTTCAGATGTTCTTCGCTCTGCGGCCATGACCTCTGGCTCCTTGGTTTTTGCTCGTCGGAACTTGTGGATGCGTGACTGGAAGGCTGATTCTTCGGAGAAGTCCTCACTCCTTAAGATTCCCTTTGATGGCAAGTTGCTCTTTGGTGACCAGCTGGATAGTATGGTCACTAAGGCGTTCAAGGACCGTAAGCATGCTCTGCCTTACAAGGGCAAGGCGTCTTCCTCTGGTTCTCGCCATTTTTGGAATCCTGCTCCTTCCTCCTCTGCGTCTTTTCAGTCTTCCCGCCAGTCCTCCAGGAACTTTTCTGCTCGTCAACGCCATTTCAGGCCCAGGAAATCTTCGGCCTTGCCTGGTCCCAAGCTTCCGGCGGATACCTTCAAGAGGAAGTCCTGACATCGACTGTGTTTTGCCCTCGGGTCCTGTGGGCGGGAGGCTGATGTCTTTCCTGGACGCTTGGCAGCTGGATGTAAGGGATCGCTGGGCATTGACTATTGTCAGGAGAGGCTATATTATCGACTTTGTTGCCGTTCCGCCCGGCTGGGGCACCATCCTTACTCCTATCCCCAGGTCTCCATCCAAGAGGGAGGCTCTATTGGAAGGGGTTCGGGATCTTCTGTCAAAGAAGGCAATTGTTCCGGTCCCGCTGGCGCAGCGAGGTCTGGGATGTTATTCCATTTTGTTTCTGGTCCAGGAGGTGTCAGGGGGATTCCGGCCGGTTCTGGACCTGAAGAGGGTGAATGGTTGGGTTTGGACCGTTCACTTCAAGATGGTGACTTTGCAGTCCATCATTCCGTTGGTGGGGGTCCGGGACTTCATGACGTCTATCGATTTACAGGACGCCTACCTTCACGTTCCTGTGGCTCGGACTCATCAGCAGTTTCTTCGCTTTGCAGTTGGCGGCTTCCACTTCCAGTTTGCGGTTTTGCCATTCGGGCTGAAGTCCGCCCCTCGGGTCTTCACCAAGCTCTTGGCCCCCTTGGTGGCCCTGGTCCACTGTCAGGGGATATTTTTACATCCTTATCTGGACGACTGGCTGGTTCATGCTCCCTCTTTCCAGTTGACTGTCGCTCACACAGACTTGGTGCTGGCCGTTTTGAGACGGCACGGCTTTCTTGTCAATCTGGGCAAGTCGTTTCTTGTTCCTTCCCAGGATCGTCTCTTCATTGGGGCCAGGTTTCGGACAGATTTGGGAGTGGTCACTCTGCCCGAGGCTCGGGTGGTCAAGATTCAGTCTCACATCCTGTCTCTGCTGTCCGGTCCGGTGCAGGTGGCGGCACGTCGGCTGCAGGTCCAGGGGGATATGGCTGCCATGGTGTTTCTGGTTCCTTGGGCCAGATTTCATTTACACACTCTGTTGGCTCATGTTCTGGCGCATTGGTCTCCCCATTGCCTTCCCCTCTCTTCTCCGATCCCGGTTTCCCCTCAGATCAGGTCTTCTCTGGGTTGGTGGCTGGTTCGGGATCATTTGCTGAAGGGTGTCTCTCTCTCTCCTCCGGCTCCGGTTGTGGTGACGACCGATGCCAGCCTCTCGGGTTGGGGGGCCTGGCTGGGGGTTCATCAGTCCAGGGGCTTCTGGTCTCCCGCTCAGAGCAGGATGTAATCGAACTGGAGGGAGTTGGAGGCTGTCCGTCTGGCTCTGTTGGCCTTCTCCCAGTTTCTGCTGGGTTCCGTGGTCCTGGTCAGGACGGACAACGTCACGGCCATGGCTTACGTCAACAGGCAGGGGGGGACGAGGTCCTCTTCTCTGTCCCTTGTGGCGAGGCGGTTGTTTGTTTGGGCGGAGTCTCATCTGTTGGCTCTCTCGGCGATCCATATTCGGGGGGTGTCCAATTCCCGGGCGGATGCCCTCAGCAGGGCCATTCCGTCGTCTGTGGATTTCTGCCTTCGTCGGGAGTTGTTTGTGGCTCTGACGTTGCGTTGGGGTGTTCCGGTGGTGGACCTCTTTGCGGATGTGGGAAATGCCTTGGTGTCCCGGTTTGTCTCCCGCTGTCGGGAGGGGTCGGCCTGGGCGGTGGATGCTCTCTCTTGCCCTTGGCCCCGCGGGCTTCTGTATGCGTTTCCTCCTTTCCCCCTCCTTCTCCGCTTCCTGCTGAGGGTCCGGTCCTCGGGGGCTTCTGTGTTTCTGGTGGCTCCGGCGTGGCCTCGTGCCTCCTGGTTTCCTCTCCTGGTGGAGTTGAGGTCAGAGGTGGAGTGGTTGCTGCCTCTGTCTCCTCCCCCTTTGGTCTTCCCGGCGTTTCAACAGGATGTTCTGGGCCGGATGCGCTTGGCGGCTTGGAGGTTGAACGCCTAGGTCTTCTGCGACGTGGGGTTCCGGCTGGTTTGACCTCTACTCTGCAGGCGGCTAGATGCGCTTCAACCAACAAGTCTTACCTACGGCACTGGCGTTCTTTCAGTCGGTGGTGTCTTGTCAAAGGTTTGGACCCCTCTTCCTCTTCTTTGTTTGAGGTGATGATTTTTCTTCAGGAGGGTGCTTCCTTGGGCTTGAAGGTGTCTTCCCTTCGTTTGCAGTGGGCTGCGATTAGGGCGTTTAGGAGCTCTTGGGGAAATCTCTTGGATTCTGAGGGGTTGGTCAGTCGCCTTTTTAAGGGTTTGAGTAACGTTCTTCCTGCCCCTCGGCGGCATTTTCCAACCTGGGATCTTTCTCTGGTCTTGGACGCCTTGATGTCATCTCCCTTTGAGCCGTTGGTTTCTGTGGATCTGCGCCTGTTGTCCTTCAAGACTTTCTTTTTGGTGGCCATTTCATCTGCTCGCCGCCTGAGTGAACTGGGGGTTCTTTCTTCCAAACACCCTTTTTGTCGGGTTTTTGATGACAGGATCGTGTTGCGACCTATTCTTTCCTTTCGTCCTAAGGTGGACTCTCAATTCCACAGGGATCAGGAGTTGGTTCTTCCTTCCTTTTTTGGTTCCCCGTCCTCGGAGTCTGAGGTGCGGCTTTACTCTTTGGATGTTAGGAGGGCTCTCCTGGTCTATTTGGAGCGGGTCGCTCCTTTCCGTCTCTCAGATTCCCTTTTTGTTAATTTTGGTCCTGTGAATAGGGGTTTGCGTCCTTCTACTCCTTCCTTGAGTCGTTGGGTTCATTCTCTGATTTCTTTGGCGTACAAAGAGGGGGGGCACCTTTCTCCTTTGGGGGTTCAGGGTTGTTCCACTCGCTCCATGGCTGCTTCCTGTGCGGAGGTCCACGGGGCTTCCATTTCAGAGATCTGCCGGGCTGCCACCTGGGCTTCCCCGCTGACTTTTGCCTCTCATTACAGGATTGGCCAGGAGATTGACTGTACTGATGTGTTTGGACACAGGGTTCTTTCCACTATGATTCCTGAA
Source organism: Lissotriton vulgaris (assembly GCF_964263255.1). NCBI lineage: Eukaryota > Metazoa > Chordata > Amphibia > Caudata > Salamandridae > Lissotriton > Lissotriton vulgaris. The sequence goes on along the minus strand of NC_141693.1, from coordinate 1,381,032,276 downwards.
TAGTGATTTTTCCCCTGGTCTTCTGTGTTTTTTAATAAACCTGTTTTTTGCATACCTTCTTTGGTTGTCCTGTTTGGCTTTGTACATCTCAATTTCGTAAGGAAGGGAAGCGAGGGAGGGACGATGAGGTAATGCTTCAATTACTTACCGGTAATTGCATTACTCTGAGTCCTACTCCCTCGCTTCCCTTACTTACATCCCTCCCTCCCTCCCTGATGGTCCAGGCCAACCTTTTGGTATGGTTTCGATCTGTGTGGTATTACAGGAGGTATGAGGGGGCTGGGGGCTATATATAGTCCCCACGTGACAAATCACGTGGGTACGGGTGTCTGGTGAGGCAGGGATGCCTCAATTTCGTAAGTAAGGGAAGCGAGGGAGTAGGACTCAGAGTAATGCAATTACCGGTAAGTAATTGAAGCATTACTCTATTCTGTGTTCGGTGTAAGCAAAATGTGAATGGCACAATAACTGACCAATTGCTGAAAGGGGCTTGCTCATTTCCACAAGATGTATGTTGTGGTAGAAGGAAGTAAAATATGAATTGCACAATTATTGATCAGTAGCTGACATGGGCTGATGCATTGCCCCTGTGGTGGGTGGAACAAGATGGCCACTTGGTGCATATGGAACACTTCATTGGGAGTTACCTGCATTCTGTTTTTTCTCAAGGAGCACTTTTTACAAAAAAGTTTCTCCTAGCATTGGTGACAAATTTGGCATAATGTGGTTTTCCCTTCTTACGTGTGTTGCAACTTGAATCATTTTTTTGTTCTTTGTCTTTTAGATTTTTGGGGGAAAATCTTTACACCTTTGATTTTATTTAAAGACGTTTTTGCACTGCTGAGTCAGATAAGTGTGAGTTTTAAATTGTTGTAATTGAGTAGCCCAGAAGGTAAACTCCACTCCGTACATGGAGCTTGCAGATTGGAGTTACTGAAATCCATGTGTAAAATTGAGTTTTTTTCCTTTCACGCACTCCAGATTTGTTTTGGTGTGAGCAAGCGCCACAATTCGCCACAATCCTCTTGGGCCACTAGCTAGCACAAGGGAGAATTTGCACCCACTTGCTTGGCTTCCTCGGTGACGGCGTCAATGTAGTACTGGTCAAAGATACTCCACTAAAGTAGCTTTTGTGCTTGAAAAGAAGCCAAAGACGTTTTTGGATTGAATTTTGTTCTCCAATGCAGCATTGTAGTTATTTTGGGTGCAAGAATCCTTTTTTTTTAACTCTTTTGTTCCAACAGGAAGAAAGTGCCTCAAGATCCAAATTCCCATTCCTGTCAGGCAGGCTACTCCCAGTGCTTTATCAATCTCTTCATCACTTTTCATTTAGATTCGGAGCTAGAAGGAACACTCTCCTTGTCTGCTGCATGTATACCATAGGATTAAGGTCTTTGTATTTGACATTTCAAAACTATGTTCAAAAACTCTTGAATAAGAGTGCTATTTGTTTGATAGAGGGCATGCTTCTGTATTTATTTGCACTTTTATTCAATTTTTCAAAGTCATTGTGGTAGGTGGCCTGCATGTTGAGTGGGAGACTAGTTATGTGTTTGCATTTAATTGTTCTTCTTCTGTTGTGAAGGAACAATGCTGCATAGTTCAGTACATTTTCTCCATGTTTGATTAATTTGCAATATTTATTTATTTTACTAAATGACCTAGTCGGACAAGAGGCCATCCAGTAGATACAGACTTTTTTTAGTCATGGGTGCATGAAACTACTGTTTCTGTGGTGTATGTTATTTTATAACATAATTTAGGGCTGAGTTAGCATTGGATTAGATTACAAATGTGGTAGTTATTTTTGTATTTTACATTTTTGTCTATTAAAAGTTTATATGTGGGGTAATTGATGCCTTGGGGGGATAGGTGGTGTTGTAAAATGTTTATAGCTCAGACAATTTTTGTTTTTGACATTCCCAAATGAATGGTAGTGTTTTCTTTAGTGTCACCATGCCTCCTTGTCTGTCCAGTGTGTGTGTATGTATGTGTGTGTGTGTTTGTCTTTGCTCTCCATGTCATGTGGCCAGGAGCCAGTTTGAGGAGTCTGTGTCCATAGGACTGAATGTGTTCTCTTTGTTCCCCATGCCTCCGTGCTTGCTGTTGTTGTTTGGTCATGTGGCGGGTGGCCATTTTGTGCATCTAGTCAGTGTGCCCTTTCTATAGGCTTGCACATGTTCGTTGTTCCCCATGCATCCCTGCTTGCTGCTGTTGTTTGGCCATGTGGCACCAGCAGGCAGTCATTGTGTGCATTAAAGCAGTGTGCTTGTGTCATACGCATTCATATGGTCTGTGTTCCCCATGCCTCCTGGCTTGCTGCTGTTGTTTGGCCATGTGGCTGGCAGCAATTTTGTGCATCCAGCCAGTGGGCCTTTGCCATAGGCTTGCATGTGTTCTTTGTTCCCCATGCCTCCTTGCTCGCTGCTGTTGTTTGACAATGTGGCACTGGTTGGCAGCCATTTTGTGCAGGCTGCTTATGTGCATTGGCCATAGGTTTGCATGGACATATGTTATGTCAGTTTAACAATATGCTGGAGAATCATTGTAGTATGTATATTAAGAATATGATTTTGATGAACAGTGCTTATATATTTCATGCATTTAAAAAAAACGATTCAGCACCTTCTTGATTCACAAAAGCTTTCTTCTCATTCTCCCATACAAACTATGGCAATTATTGTTTTTATTGTTAATTTTAATGTTATTTAAAAAAAAAAATGATTTTTTATTTATTTTATGTTTTTAATTTTTTTAACATTTTTTATCATTGTTTTTAAATTGTACATTTTGTTTGCATTTCTTTAAAAACATTTTTTTTAGCTTTTTTTCCATTTTGCCTCTGTTGATCCATCCATCCACCATAAGTGTAAGGCCATTCAACAGTATTCAATTTTTTTAGGTATTATTACATTTCCTCCTGGACACCCTGGCTGCGTCATTCATTTTTTTATTGATTATTCCAATTTTCCCTGGACCACAATGACTGCCCTTGGAGCGCACTAACCTCCATTTGTTTTTAAAATTACTATACAATTTATCCATGCAGGCCCCTGAATACCGCAGGTGTCTCCTTCAGAATATGAATCTGAATATGAATCTCAGCGCCAAGAAACCGCTCAGGTGTATGTTGCGCTTAATAAATATTTTAAACTTAAACTTAAACTTAATATATGGACATAAAGAAAAGAGCTCTATCTGCATATTATGTGTTATCCTGATGGGGCATTACACTTGATGGTATGGTGGTGCGGATTGACTTTAAAGTGATAATGTTGCCTACGTAGCCAACCACACTAATATTGCCTTTATCTGTACAAAACTGCAACAATACCACATTTTACTAAATGTTTTTCTTGTTTGTTTGCTTTTAGGTGGACTAGAGACAAAGAGACAATACCTACAGTGCTGCCAAATAGAAGGCCTGTTAGTGACATCACATGTCAGTCCTCCAATCTCTTCTGCAGCTTAGTGCCTCTGCCATCTGAGAGCTTTAAGATGGCCCCAAAGAAAGTTGCCACAAAGAAAGTAATTAGTGCGGAGAAGCAGCTTTCCTCCAGTGGGAGTGTTGGCACAAAACGTTTTCAGAAAAAGTTATGTGCCTGCCGCTCTGGCCTCTGGGGAGCAAACTGGGAGCAGCATTCCTGAATCAACAGTACCACCCAACCTAAGCTGAAGACCATGATTGTCAGTGAGGGAGTCAATGCATTCCTGGCAATGCCAACGGCCAGTGACATTGAATTGGACTTGACTGTCAGAGGATGTCCTCTGACATACCAAGCATGGTACTCCAGAATCTTCCATGTATTTAACCTGGAGATGAAATTATATAAATGTAAGGGTAGTAGAGCGAGGAAAAAGGGGTTACAAATTTGGGCCCCCTTGGTGGAGCAGCAGGGATAAAAAGAAATGTTATGCCTATAAGGTCAAAAGAAAGAATATGTATTGTATATATCTAGCTATTAGGATTTTTTAGGACAATTGTAGTCTTATTTCTGTTTTTTTCTTTCTTTGTCTGTTTTTTTTCTTGTTTATATTTGAATTTTTCTGAGGAATAAATAAAAAAAAAATGGATTTGTGTCTTTCGCAAAGTACTTCCCAGTTGTTTCTGGAAACAGAGCAAAGTGGACAGCAGCCGCAACCAGCGATAATGTTGGAGCAGAACTGGAGGTCGAGCATCCTGCTGAGCAAGATACTCGTCTTTTAGTATTATTGGCCCGAAGACTTCCAGCAAGGAAAAGGATGATTACTACTCCAGCATCTTCTTTCAAGCACTACTTCTGAATGTGAAGACAGGGATGCTTTGTGGACCATTCCAGAGTCTGGGAGACGCCTAGAGAGGCAAGGGAATAGAAAGTTTCTGAAAGTATTAGAATTATGGAAGAGAATGATAAGGAGGATGATTGTCGTGTTCTAATCTAGGACCCCGATCAATACTGTGACCTTATGCCCCTATACGGTTATAATCCATTCATACCCCTATAATGACATAAACGATCAAGAGCGATATTTCAGAAACTCGTCTCTGGCCTAAAACGAGCAGAGCCACATTTCAGAATCTCTTCCTCTGTAGCTCATTACAGCAGATGATATAGCAGAAGCCACTATCTTAGATTCCTAGATTACACTCTGAGTTCTTCAACAAGATAAAACACAGCAACCTGAGAAAGACCCGCTTGCTATGTTTTGATTAGTAATAGAACTCTAATGAGCACTGAGAGACGATCACTTCCTAGTGACATCTTTATTGACGTCTTATGTCCAAAAACGTACGTAAAACAAGGCACCTTTCAGGTAGAAATATTACCAACGTTGCCTTATACAAATGCTACGACGACGACATTGATGATAGTGATGGTGTGGTGAATACAGGAGCAGAACAGCTGCCCCTTGCAGAGCCCAGCAGATGCAAGCAGCCCACGGACGCTGCCCCTCCTCCTCCTTGACGCACTGAGAGAGACGCTGTCTTTTCTCTTGCCGAGAAAATCCAGCTCCGGCGTTTCCAGCCTACTACTCTTGCGAGTGACTGGGATATCGAGTCCTGGAAGGAGATACCAGACCTCCAACATTCTATTTCAGAGGTATGGTGTTGACTAAGCCCTTAGAGAGAATTCTTGAAGCAAACCTTGGCAAAACCAACTTAACTAAAACTGCCACTTACTTACTCCCTCCCAAGTATTAGGCTTAGGTCAGGTACACTGGGGTAGGCGTAGTTAGAAGCACCAGTTGCGTACGTTAGTCAAATGTATATATGAATGTATATATTTTATTCATTTTAACCATTGTATGGCTAAGAAACCATATCAATGCTTTTACAGTATTATTTTGCAATCCTCATTTTACTGTACGCACTTTTTATAATAACTAGTCTTGCAATTGTGGCAATTCATTTCTCTTGCACGAGAAGAAAGACTGTTCAATAAATAATACCTTTTTATTGAAAACGCCCGTCTCTCTATATCTCTGAATCTTGGTGAAAGTAATCTGCACAACTGACTGAGTAAAATAACTGTCTATTGTTTCACACGACTCTAGAGATTGACTCTTATTCTAAGGAGCAAAGTTGTCATGTTTATGCGGTGGTTGGAAAACTGAATCCCTTCTTGTCTGAGCCAGGGGAGCTGAGTACTTCCTATTCAGTCAAGAAAGTTTCCAGTGACCTCTGAGCTAGTTGGTAACAAACCCAATTAAGTTTAGCATAGTCAGTAGAGACCTGGAAGACCGCACTTCTACGTCTATACTACTGTTTATGTTATTCCAATGTGCAGGGCCTATAGGGAAAATAGGAACTACACTACATGGCGCCCAACTATTGGTAAGGCGATAAAACTAACGCAAGACATTAGAGTAACTCAGTCGTGCATTTTTCACACAGACCCCTTTCTACCGTAAATACTCCAATAGACGTCTGGAGTGGGTGAAAGGTTAAAATCCACCCGAACTTACTCGGAAGAGATTCCTACGTAAAGCTTAGGTTTATTCAACGTTGAAGGATACAGTGTTCCAAAATATTGTGCACCTAATCTTTGTCTCCTTGGAGACCTGCTCTGCAAAACCTTTCTGACAATAAAATGTCAGACACTGAAAACAGAACCGTTGATGCCGCAGTAAATGCGACTGAGCAGGGTCCCGGTGAAATTACTGAACCAGGTGCAATAATCATTCCGGTCAACATAAGAAAAACTATAACGTTAAAACTTATAGAAAATGGACTGACCACACAAGGTGGCACAGTCGTCTTCGTGATAGAGGCACACGAATATCGGCAGACAGAGGTATTCTATTCATGGATAAAATTTCCAGCGACAAACGATGCAACACACGAGTTCCACTATTACAAAATAGGGGATCCACCGGAAGAATACGCTCCTTTCGAGGAGATTGAAATCCCATTAAAATACCAAGAGCACCTGCTCTGGTTTAAAGGCGCCCTAAAACACAATGATCATATTACCAGGCTCGGTCCACTATGTAGACCAGGAGCAACGTGGCCGGTTCTAGCCAGTTACACACCACATCCGGACATTGCAAAAATGTCAAAAGAAGAGCTGTTAGCACAGCTAAAAACATTAATCAAAATACATAGACAATTAGTCCAATATGTAATGCGGACTGCTACAGTCCAAACAGCTGTTAATGTACCACAGCTGACCCCTCATCAGGGGAACACAAATAAAATTACACCACAGAACATACAATCATGTCTTGGTAAAACACCCATAAAACGGGACCAAATTCCTTTCTGGGTAGCGCAGAATATTACTCAAATAGAGGCAGTATTTCCGAATACTACCCCTATTGAGAAACACAGAATCCTGACCATCTGCCTTCCAATGGGGGTTGCACCACACGTGGAGGACTGTGACACTTGGGGTACAGTCTTTACTTCCATTTACACGAAAACACATGGTGTTCCGTCAATGGCGGTAATACCAGAAGTGCTAAAACAGATTCAGAATGAATACGGTCCAGAACCTGCTTTAACTCTTGGTATGAAATTACTGAAAGACTACAAGCAGGTCTCGGCTATATTACTAGCCAACATAAAAGGAGAAGCAGCATCTGTGGCGATCCACCAGAAATTGAAGGAAACAGATATAACAGATCAACCAATTGAGCTTGCCAGAATTATAGAAAAATGTTATGAAGAACTAGGTAGAGACAGCTTGGGTGGAAAACCAGTAAAGCCCCAACTGCTCGAAAATCCTGAAAAATTATTTATTAAAAATAATTCAAACACTCCTAAAAAGAGCTGGGATGGAAATAAACAATCCACTCCCAAGGAAAAAGTTTTCCAGTCCAGAGGAAGGTCTCCTCGACAGAGGGAAAGAACTCCGACTCGAGAACACCAGTCTCCCCAGAGGGAGCCCTCTGAGAAAAGAAATAACCTTAGAAATAGGGATAATTTGAAGAAGCCTGATAGATATCAAAGTATTGATACACGGCCCTCTAGCTCTTTTTCGTAGAAATTGGAAAGAAGAGGATAGTCAGACCCAGGAGAGCAGACCAAGTCCAAAGACAGGGAACCTGCTCAAAGTAAAAAATCTCAATTTCCAAGAAAGAAGGTAGCCAGTATTAGAGTAATCGAACATGCCGAGAATACTGAGGACACAGTTGAAAAACGGGGAATGGGCACAGACAATGCTAGAGAGTGCAGCAGAAATCACCATAGCTCGCAAGATCCTGATGAGTCATCTGGAGACAGTGGACACGAATGAATACATTCAAGTAGAAACTGCCGACACCAGAGTTAGCGAGCCCCATAAGATATACGAAATAACACTGCGTATAGAGGGAGATAAGACTAGGAAAATAAGGGGTCTATTTTGGGATAAACTCTCAAAAGGCTATGACATCCTGTTAGCTGAAAAAGATTGGCCCCCAGAGTTTATCAGGGAGTGCCCTCGTGGCGAAGAAATGATTATGCCTGCCTTCTCGAATCACATTCCGATTCACACTAAACATATATATGCAAGGAAATGGGCAGTAGCCCAGGCATCAGCATTATATAAAAATCATGTAGGATGGGATGAGGACTCTCCTCCTCACAAAATCCAGTTAAAAAGTCAACTGACTGCACAAAGGCAGTATCCAATTAAGCATAAGCTAAAAAACAAGTCAGGGAGATTTTAGATCAACTTGAATACCAGGGGGTGATTGAAACATGCACCTCTCAACTGAACAATCCTTTGTTTCCTGTCTCCAAACCAGACAATTCATATCGTCTAGTATTGGACTACAGACACCTTAACTCATGTTGCAAAACATTTGCAGTACAAAATTCGCATAGTGCTGCACTAATGAATAACATAGTTCGTAAAAAATATAAAACGACATTAGACATATCTAATGGTTTCTTTTGTCAAAATATTGCACCGGAAAGCAGGTAATTGACCGCTTTCTCAGTAATGGGGTCACAGGGATTCAAGAACAGCCCAGGACTATTTTCAGCCAGAGTAACTGAGTTACTACAAATGTATGATGATGAGGCATTATCTTATGTAGATGATATCGATCTCACAGATGACGACTTGGAGACTCACTTGAAAAGACTGAACACCATAATGCTTGGGTTCGCAGCAGAGGGTTACAAATTCAACTTTAAAAAGTCTTGAATTGCCCATCTGACAGTATTATTTTTAGGATACATAATTATCAAGTGAAGGAAAAAGCCTAGCGGACAACTTCTTAGAGAAGTGCGCTGTACTCCAAGCACCAAAAACGCTGAAGAACTTACAATCGATTCTAGGCTTCCTGAATTTCGGAAGAACTTATATTCTAAATTATGCGGAGAGAGTTAAACCTCTCTACGAACTAAATAAACCTGATTTTAAACCAATCACTTGGACTCAAAAACACACAGAAATTTTGAGATCACTGCAAACAGACATGTTAGCAAAAACAAAATTAGATACACGTGACAACACACGCAATCTTGTAATACGAGTCATCCCAGGAAGATGCGAATTCACGTACCTGACCTCTAATGAGGGAGAAACGGTACCAATAGCTTACAAATCACACTTGTACACACAAGCAGAAAAAACATTCAGTCCCACAGAAAATACTGTGAAAGCAGTAGAAACTGCATTAGCGAATGAACGAGAACTAGCACATGGCAAAAGGATCAATGTCCTTACAGCGGAATCCGCCTTCGAGGCGCTATTCAGCCCAGTAAACCTGCCTACGGTTTCACTGGATCTGAAATGGATACAGTGTGTAAATTCTCTTGGCGCGGAAGATGTGAAATACTATTTCGCCCCGCAACTGAAATAACTGAATGATCTTACATATGAACAAGAATATCCTCTGCCAATAGAAATTCTGCCTCTCCAACAATACTCCTGTATAATCTATACAGACAGATTTGTACAGCATTTCAACGTAGAGAACAAATCCTACGATGCAGCCTGCGCGATTGTTAAAGGTCGCTAGTTGTGCGGTAAATTCAGACCGAAAATAACAAAAACTGAATCAGTAAGAAACTGTTCGGCTCAGCGAGCTGAAATCAGATCTTTAAAGATGGCGCTTGAAAATGCAGAACGTGAATTCCTGACACTAATCGTGTGCGATTCTCATTTCTGCATCAACTCTTACAATAATAAGTTACAGAGCTGGGTTAAAAATGATTACAAAGATGACACAGGTGCCACAATCAAGCTTAAAATGCTTTGGAAACATGTAGTTCTTTTACAGAAAGAACTACAAAAGACTCACGTGATACACACTCTGAGTCATCAACGTGATGGCGTTCATGTTGCAGGGAATTCATTGGCTATTACAGCCACAGCAGAAGCAACTAAACTGGCTTCCGTAGCCACAAAAAAGTGTTCAGAAAAATACATTAACGAGGAAACCATGCTGGCAATAAAAACGTCCTTAAAAGGCGACTGTGCAGCACTACCCGTGAACTATCCACTCAATTATGCATACGTAATTGATGCAAACTCCGTTCCTTTTGCTCGAATCCCTGGAGGGGGGGATAGGGTAATTCCAAACATGAACAGGAGAGGCTGACTACTACAGGAAGCACATATGGGGTTGGGTCTGAGACACCAAACAGGAACTCTCTGTAAGAATTACAATCAGAGTACTGGTGGCCGGGGATGAGCGTGCAACATCAAATATATGTGAAGAACTGTCCCGACTGTGACAGGGATCGCAGTAATGAACCGGTCCAGTCTGTTGCCCAGTTACCGTTTATAGACAGGGTAATGCTTTCTACATGCCATCCAGCGTCCTATTAATCATTAACACTAAAATTCACTTAAAAAATGTGGCCCCAGCGCTCGGCTGACGCCAAAACTGTTATAAAAGATCTGCGAGTCTTTATCGGCACATACGCAATTGCCATGTTCCATTCTGACCATGGTCCTGCTTTCAGCTCTCTAGGTTATAAGTAAGCATGAGCGGATTTTGCGGATTGGCAATCCGCGAATTTTGCGGATTTGCGGATTCGCAATCCGCAAAATCCGCGAATTCCCGCGAATTTGCGGATTTTTTTTTTTTTTGTGTTCGCCCGTGTTTCTGCCAGTTCGCGAGGGTTTTTACAATTTCGCAATTTGCGAACTTACCTGTCGGGTCGCAAGTTTTGCGAACTTGTTGTTTCTACGTGTCCAGCCTGTTTGGGACACTCTTCTTCATCACTGCCACTCTCTGTCACCACTGCCACTCTCTGACTACTCATGCCACCCTCTGGCCCACCCATGCCACCCTCTGTTTCATCACTACACCCTCTGGTTGTCCAGTGTACATTATTTTCGGCAAAGCAAAGCACACCTTCCCTGCCTCAAGTGACCTGAATTAATTTGGGGCTGATTAATGTGTCACAGAATATTTTTTTAGCTGGCACCTGCTTCCTTAGTGCGCCCTGATTAGTGATCTTTTGCACTTGCTAAGTGCTTTCATTGTTGCAAAATTAGTTACAACACCTGCCCTGCCCCAACTGACAATAATGAATTAGGGGCTGATTAATGGATTTTAACTTCCAGCCTGGCTCCTGCTTGTCTCCCTTAGCTGTAATTCAGGACCTTTGTGGCATATGTGTAACTATTCTGAGGTTCAGAGCAGGGTCACATAATAGTTTCAACTGGCAACTGAACTCTGGAGGGGCCCCTCAGGAAGCACTGCAGGAAATGGCTACTAATGATGTGCCTGAACTTTTGAACCTGGTAAGTAGTTACTTTCAGTTTTGCCAAGATCGTATTTCTGCAATTTCGCACTTATTCGCGGGGCGCGAACTCACGCTAACAGTGCGAGCAGTGCGAGCAAAATCCGCTGCTCGCGGATTTGCGGATTTTGCGGGAAATTCGCAAATCTCGCGGATTGCGGATTTCCCGAAAATCCGCAAAATCCGCGAGCGGAACGGATTTTCCGCCCACGCCTATATAAGGAGGCCATGGCCAGCATGGGCGTTGGGTTGCGATACTCTTGTCCATCACACCCCGAAGGGAACAGTGTAGTGGAAAGAAAAAACCGGGACATAAAGCAATCTATATCAGCAAAGGTATTAGGTTCGGGTGATGGGTGGGTCAAACATTTAATAAGTGTCCAACTTAGTCTAAACAATTTGCCACGAAATTCTCCAAAAGGTTTCAGCCCATACGAACTATTGTTCGGAACTAGAATGTACATTCAGGACTTAGATAGTCAGGTATCAGTGGTAGAAGATAAGAATAAAGAATTTGACATCAAAGACCGTTTGGCTGTTTTACAGGACTTGAATGAAACAAGAAAATCCATAAGCAACATAAAGTTAAAGCAACAGCCAACTACCACTGAAGAGGCACCACCGGCCCCAGCAAGGCCTGTCTGGATTCCAAAGATTGGGGATCTAGTCAGAGACAAAATAGCGGTGAAGAAGGAATTTGGGCCTTCTTACAGAAAAGCAGTACCTGTCTTGGCAATCAACGGAACAAGATCAGTAGTACTACCATCCCTTGCTGGTAAAAAGGAGAACAGAGTTTTATCAATCGACCTGGTAAAACTACAAGCATGTAGCCTATAATCAACAGTAGGCCCAGTGGACTCCCGAGAAACAACAGAATACCCAAACGTGCAACAATTCAAGAGGTTCAAACTGAAAGACTAATCACATTTGATAAACCTGCAGTGCACAGAGAGGGACTACGCAATAATGCCATGGAACTCGTGCCTCTTGAAACACAGATTGAAACAGTTCGTCATGAAACACCAGTCTACAATGACGTGGCATCAGAATGTGCTACCGAAAGACAAATTGAGAAAACAATTCCAACAATTGACAGAACTGCCTCTGGCTACTTCATCAATTTCGACAACTTTTCTGAAGATCAAAACGACGCCGAAGTGATGCCAGAAACAAAGACTTTAAAAGAAAAAGCAACAAAACTCTTTCATCAACTCAAAGAAGTATATCTGGATGCACCATTGATTGAGCATTGGATTATTTCAGGGGTATTTATACTCCTACTATGCCTAATTTTAGTTTTAATTTTAGGAAAGTTTATTACAGTTCAATAGACACAGCAAGTCAGAACATCAACTTAGTCCTAAAACCACACAGATCATCCCACGTGAAGAAAAGAGAACTCTCAACAGTAAATGTCACAGCCATTCCAATACCCGGCGGGGTAGTATGGGACAAAACTGACTATGAAGTATATGGTCCAGTTGAAATCCTGAAATATCCTCACCAGTTCAAGGTTTCCTTAAGTGACTTTGTAAAACCAAGTACATTTTCTGATGAATAGGATTTTGAAAGTATTAATAATATGATGTCTGATTTAGTGTTTTCAGCGAGATTTACAGAACATGATTATTTAAAAGGTTCGTCTAGTTATGAACAGATGTACTGCTTCTCACATTACGGAGATCATTACTTACATAAATCTGCACAACCTAGAAATGTTTTTAAATATAACCAATGGGACCATTGTGCTACTCCACCTAAAAGCAGTCCTAAAACATTCTATGAGAAATTTCAGTACTTCTCAGGGTTTAACACCAGGGATGCAGAAACGTTTTATTATAAGCTGTTGGATTAAACAGGGTTGAAAACAATGCTGACAAATAATAAATTGATATATTCAGAAGCATTTTATGAAAAAAATGATGGCATTTGGTTTTGATTTTTGGAGAAATAACATTGAAACAAAAACCATCTGGGGTACAAAAGAATGGCAGGTACAAGGCATAGAAGCATTATTTCGAGCCTGCATGATCCCAGAACAAATAATGTTCTTAAATGACACAATCCACCAAACATCCTGTCTTGGCCTAGCTAAGATTATAGACCTTAACAAACCGTCCATTCCAAAGCCAATACCTTATAATGCAACTACAGATATTGAAATAGACGTATCTAAAATTTTACATCTAAACAGAACACATCCTGATTGGAAAAAGTGGTTAATCTGGCCTATTGACACGAACAACTGTCAAGATAGATTCCTGAATAAAACACAGGGGTTAACAATATCCAGACCAGACCCTAGATACTCCCAGAGACAACATCCAGGGATAGTAACAACATACAGTGTAGGGAAGCTGTGCCTTGAATGGCTAGAATCATCCACACTGGCAGAAATTAAGCAACACTTATCTTTACTTAAAGATGGCGCTGATTTGCACGATTTCATTCTGGGACCACGCAAACAGCGTCAATACGTTTCATAGCGACCAGTATATATGCGGCTTACAACAAGGCTTGGAAAGTAACACAAATTGAAACGGCTGAAAAAATACGAGAAATTGATCGTATTAATTTGGAAAAATCAATTTCTGTTGTGGACAATGGGTTAATGACTCTGTCCTCCAGAATATATTCACTGGACAGTATTGTATCATCTGTCATAGATATAATAGATAAAGACTTGCTAATGTTACAGCATGGCCAGTCACAATTGCGTTCTATTGTACAGTTAGGCTGGACGCTGCAAAATCTTTGTTTAGGCTATGTGCCTTGGCATTTAATCGACACAACGTCATTGTTTTCCATCTTTAACCTTACTGATAAACAAATCAGCTTGGCACAGAAAGGAGCAGACTATACAATCCTGAGCATCAAAAAACTTGAGAGATTACCATTGACAATGTCAGAAAGTCCTGTCATTGAATGGATAATACACAGGATTATCACAATTCCGATAACAACTTTCCGATTTAAAAATTGCCTTGAATACATACCGACTGGCCAGTATGAACGTTTGGGTAAAGGGTACATTAAGTCAGCATGGAAATTACCATACACACACACATGCTATAGTGAAAGCAACAAAAATGTATTTCTTAGTGGTGAAAACTGCAAACATTCACTAAGCGGTATACTTTTGTGCCAAAGGTATTCATTTACACGGAGCCTGTGAAGGAAATTCAAACAACCTTTCATGCCACCAACATGTCACACTTGCAACGCAGATAGAGCCTTTCTTTAAGCAACTCTCGAACAGGAGTTACATTCTAATAACGGATCACAGCTGTTGTGGCCTTTTGCCAGGGAAAGCATATCTCGTACAAGTAACTTCCATGGTCAAATGTTGTATGCAAGCATTGTTTCCAAACGGCCCTGGAGACTCCGAGACTCCCATATGGCCTCTTTTGAATGTCTCTTCTATACGAATTGATACTTTAAGCAGAATGAAGTCTGTGCTTTTGCAGACAACAGTGCCCATCACGTCATCAAAAGAGACGTATGATCTCCAAGTTGCAAGGACAACATCAGAGATTCATGACCTTTTATCAACAAATTGCCTCGTGCATTTCACAGAAATGCTTAGCCAAATTCTAAATATGTCAAGTGCCATAGTCAACCCAGGCGTATTTAAGACCATTTTTACGGGACTGTTAACACCATTCAAAGCAATACTAGGAATCATTCCTAATTTTGTCCATTCAGTCTTTGGCGGCATACCCCTGATTTTGGGACTTGTAGCAGGCATTTTATTGTTGACCCTCCTGCTCCGATATGGCAAGCCAAAACACAGACATGACTCTGGCAAGGATGGAAGAAACGATCCTAGCAATATGCTACCGGGACCGCATAACTAGAGTCCTTGGATTGGCCAGGCTGAGAGATCTGAACATGACCTGGTTTCTTTCATTCAGACTTATATGGCAGACCTGCATCTTACCTGTGCTTCGATGTATGCTATGGGGAGATGAATGCGTGTTGGACACCTGTCTTGCACTTTCATCAGCAGTACCAATGAATATCGATACTTTGCTAAGTCCTGTAACAGCTCACGCATTGTGTTGTCCCCAGCGGCTACCAATCCTGATGAAGGCATTCGTTGAGACTCCTGTGCTACGACTAGGTGGTGACAGTGGAGCGAGAAATAAAAGCAACATCACCCAGGTACGACCTTCTGTGAGCATTGCTGATCCAGACTTTGATGACAGCAATCATTCTCACACATGCCAAGTTACAGCACTATCGAACTTGGTCGAACTGTCACCTGATTTTGTAGACCAATTCTTAGAGAGCCTGTCTGATATGATGTTCTCCCCTAAACAGAAACAATAATTTTAGAAAAACATTCCGACACACAGCGTTCCCATGAACTCTGAATTTGGCCTTCAGTTTTGATCAACAAAAACTACTGAAAAGCGTTGGAACTCTATTCCCCCGTTAACCAAAAATCTTGTTTTTTGAATTGAACTATTTTCCAAAATATTTACATTTTTTCTGACACAAATTCTTTGCTTAAAGTAGAACTATTCATAAAGAACGGAACTTCTATTTTTAGGTAATTCTAGAGACATAATAACTTTACATCAGCCTCTAGCAACATGTTACAACAAATGCATTCTATGTGATGAAATTATCTCGCCCTTCTTTTCTGTATAAAGAGATATTTCATGTGTAATTTTTTTTCCCAAAATCGTTCAACTGTTTACATATGCTATCATTTTTGAATGAATTTTATGCTTAAAGACGTACAGTATATAATTTTTGAATGATTTCTATGCTTAAAGACGTACAGTACCTATATTTTCATGTATTTCAAAATACGCCATTTCAAATGCAAATATGTATTTTGGGGTGGGCAATGGTACACATGCATCTTATTGCTTTAGCTTTTAGTAATGTGATGGACATAAATTCGTGGAGTGGGTGTCGAGCAAAGTGGACATCAGCCGCAACCAGCAATAATGTTGGAGCAGAACTGGAGGTCGAGCATCCTGCTGAGCAAGATACTCCTCTTTTAGTATTATTGGCCCGAAGACTTCCAGCAAGGAAAAGGATGATTACTACTCCAGCATCTTCTTTCAAGCACTACTTCTGAATGTGAAGACAGGGATGCTTTGTGGACCATTCCAGAGTCTGGGAGACGCCTAGAGAGGCAAGGGAATAGAAATGTTTCTGAAAGTATTAGAAATATGGAAGAGCATGATAAGGAGGATGATTGTCGTGTTCTAATCTAGGACCCCGATCAATACTGTGATTTTATGCCCCTATACGGCTATAATCCATTCATACCCCTATAATGGCATAAACGATCAAGAGCGATATTTAAAAAACTCGTCTCTGGCCTAAAATGGTCAGAGCCACATTTCAGAATCTCTTCCTCTGCAGCTCATTACAGCAGATGACATAGCAGAAGCCACTATCTTAGATTCCTAGATTATACTCCTAGTTCTTCAACAAGATAAAACTCAGCAACCTGGGAAAGCCCCGCTTGTTATGTTTTGATTAGTAATAGAACTCTAATGAGCACTGAGAGACGATCACTTCCTAGTGACATCTTTATTGACGTCTTATGTCCAAAAACTTACGTCAAACAAGGCACCTTTCAGGTATAAATATTACCAACGTTGCCTTAAGCAAACGCTGGGACGACAACATCAATGATAGCGATGGTGTGGTGAATACAAGAGCAGAACAGCTGTCCCTTGCAGAGCCCAGCAGATGCAAGCAGCCCATGGACGCTGCCCCTCCTCCTCCTTCATGCGCGGAGAGAGCCGCTGTCTTTTCTCTTGCCGAGAAAATCCAGCTCCGGCGTTTCCAGCCTACTCTTGTGAGTGACTGGGATATCGAGTCCTGAAAGGAGATACCAGACCTCCAACATTCTATTTCAGAGGTATGGTGTTGACTAAACCCTTAGAGAGAATTCTTGAAGCAAACCTTGGCAAAACCAACTTAACTAAAACTGCTACTTACTTACTCCCTCCCAAGTATTAGGCTTAGGTCAGGTACACTGGGGTAGGCGTAGTTAGAAGCACCAGTTGAGTACGTTAGTCAAATGTATATATGAATGTATATATTTTATTCATTTTAACCATTGTATGGCTAAGAAACCATATCAATGCTTTTACAGTATTATTTCGCAATCCTCATTTTACTGTACGCACTTTTTATAATAACTAGTCTTGCAATTGTGGCAATTCATTTCTCTTGCACGAGAAGAAAGACTGTTCAATAAATAATACCTTTTTATTGAAAACGCCCATCTCTCTATTCTCTGCATCTTGGTGAAAGTAATCTGCACAAATGACTGAGTAAAATAACTGTCTATTGTTTCACACGACTCTGGAGATTGACTCTTATTCTAAGTAGCAAAGTTGTCATGTTTATGCGGTTGTTGGAAAACTGAATCCCTTCTTGTCTGAGCCAGGGGAGCTGATCACTTCCTATTCAGTCAAGAAAGTTTTCAGTGACCTCTGAGCTAGTTGGTAACAAACCCAATTAAGTTTAGCATAGTCAGTAGAGACCTGGAAGACCACATTTCTACGTCTATACTACTGTTTATGTAATTCCAATGTGCAGGGCCTATAGGGAAAATAGGAACTACACTACACGATGACAAGGACCCAATCATTGTGGAAGGTAACAGAGAAGAGCCCAACATTGCTATTCAACTTGATCTGGTGCATGTGGCACAGGTAGCACTGCCAGCACCCATATTTTCATAGCCCTAGCTAAGACCGGAACTAACCCCTACCTCTGTAGAAATATGTTCCACAGAGTATGTCTGTAACAGAAAATCTGAAATCATCCAGTATTCACTATCATATGTATGCTGATGACACTCAACTTTAATTTAAGATTGCCTCCCCTGAAGACTTTCAGTCCTTCAATACAGTCCTGCTGGAAACACAAAGCTGGCTGACACAGAACCACCTGAAGCTTAATGCTCTGAAAACAGAATTCCTTCTAATCTCTTGCAATCCCCGGTCATGGAACAATGGCTGAATTAGCTTACTGCTCTCAATTGAAGACCTCACCTTGTGGACTCAGCATCCTTGCTTGATATTATATTAGACAATAGTCTGAACATGCAAAAGCACAGCAGCTCCCTCACCAAAGGAGTGAATTTCCAACTCAGCATCTTAAGGAAGGTCAAACCCTTTCACCCTGTCCAAGACCTAAAGGTTGCAGTGCAAGCATTAGTGATCGCAAAACTGGAAAACAGGAATATGGCAGGGGAACACTGTGTGGCTTGCCCTGAGGGAAAACGTCTCCTCTTAGGGTGGCCCTCAATTCTGCTGCTGGGCTCATAACAGGAACTAAAAGATACAACCACATCTCTCCGGACCTGATGTCCCTGAAGTGCCTCCCTTATGAAGCTTGGATACAATTGAAAAATGCAAGTTGGCCCACAAAGCCATCCACTTCAAGACCCCGCTGTACCTCACCCAGAACTGGAGCTCTTGTGTGGTACAAGTGCCTCCAGAAGTGCCAGCACCCTTTTACTCAAACCACAAAAATTTGAGAAAGAAAAGACTTACAATCGAACCTTAGCAGGCAAGTCGCCGAGGATCTGGAACTCTCTCTCCTCCCCGAAGTCAGGGTGATCCCTTCCACTGTCCGCAACAAAATGGAAGTGAAAGGACTCTTGATGAATCAGTCCGCCTTCCCCACTTGACCTGGGGTCCATAGCTGCTGTTTGTAGCCCAGATCTTTTGACTGGGTGTGAGTGTTTGAATGATTTAGATGCTCCGTCCATCATCACCCCCTTTTGTACCGTTTGTAGCCCAGAAGGCATGGCTTGGCAGTTCGGGCTGGACTGTTCCCATGAGGCACAGGGTCAGAATGATTTGAATATGGCCATGTCTGAAATGGGGTGGCAGAGTGGGCTAAAGAACGGTGATGGATTGACTGGGTGTGAGTGTTTGATTGGTTCAGATGCTCCGTCCATCACCATCCCCTTTTGTACCGCTTTGTTCGCCATAAGTTGGCAGGGTATGGTCAGATGTGAGTACCTTGCTCACTTTGCCACTGGATTCAAGCAAACCTGGCTGAAGACAGCTGTAATGCCAGAAACCGGTCCTAGGAAGCTTGTTTCCGCTCCAGGAAGGCATGGCTTGGCAGTTCGGGCTATACTGTTCCCATGAGGCACAGGGCCTGACTGATTTGCATATGGCCATATCTGAACTGGGGTGGCAGATTGGGCTAAAGAACGGTGATGGATTAAACCCAGATCTGTTGACTGGGTGTGGGTGTTTTATTGGTTCAGATGCTCCGTCCATCACCACCCCCTTTTGTACCGGTTTGTAGCCCAGAGGCCGTGCTGGTGTGATTGCTGGACATTTTTTAAAATGGTGTACTTTTAGCTTTGTTGACTCTGTAAGTGACCTATACAATCCTTGCTGCATAATCTGTAAAGCGCTCTGATACCCTCGAGGGTTATGTTCGTGCTATATAAAACTTTATAAAGAAATAAATAAATAAGAGAGGGAAGCAACGAAACGCCCACCTACCTCCAGTTCTTCTTCAGGCAGTAGCCCAGTAACAATGTACCCTTCGCCATCATCTGATACGTAAAGATTAGGAGAACATTGCAATAGGCACTGTGAGAGGCTGGCCTGGTATATGATGTCCACTAATGTAAGGGGCACTTTGTACCAGTCCTAACAAAACATATGGTGATTTAAAAGGTCTCGAACAACCTTAGAAAGCTATCAAAGTGGTAGCTGTGGAGTGCAACCTTCAGGCTTAGTCTTGATGGAGTGTAAAGCAGCTTGATTTAGCAGAATATTATAGTATTGATTAAATGAAAAGAGAACCTCACAGTAGTTATAAAAATATGTATTTATTATATAACACTATATAGTATGTTACAGTTTCTCCCACATGGAGATAGACACAAAGCACACAATACTTTAGCATAGAAATTAGAGTAAATAACACTAAATCACTGCAGGCCCCGGTGGGGACCAAACCATATACTAAAAAAGAGGTATAAGAACCATTACTCGAGTCAGGATGATGTCAAGAGGACGTAGAATTGATGGTACCCCAAGGAACGACCCATGGTGAATAGACAGGGACCCCACTGCGTGCTCCGTACAAGTCTATATGCAAGTTGTGGTTGGAATTTTAAAGATTAAGGACCCTCCCAAGTGGACCCTGAAGAAACCCCGTTAAACAAAGAAGTTTGGATGAGCCACTCACCCGTGGATACCATAGTACCCAAGTCACCTATCCCATGGAAGCTGGGTACATAGGTATGAAGTGGTGTTGAAACCGCTGTCGAACCCAATGTAGGACTTTAGGAAAGTGCCACTGCTGGAAGAGGAGAAAGTGTCCGGAGGAATCCAAACATGGATTTTGGGTGAAGAGTACCTGAAACAGTGGGGACAGAGTCTAGGTCCCTGGGGAGTTACCAGGGTCTCGGTAGACAAATGCCCAGCAATGTCGGGTGCTTCAGGATGGATGTTCATGACTTTGACTCTGCCGCTGTAGGGACCAGGTGATGCTGAGGATGACTAGGAGCTGGGTACGAATTGTCCCACAAAAGTGGTCGAGAGCTGAGGGGTCGATGTCTGATGGGTGCAACAACAAGCCTTGGCAAAAGCAACCCATGCGGGAAGTCAAGAAAAGTGTTTGTTTGGACCAGCAAGCTCCAGGAGAATCACCACAAGCAGGGGTGTCAAGGCAGGCCCAGAACAATATGGGGAGCCCAAGGAAATAAAAGGTGACTCTCACATGGACCCACAGGCCAACGGCACAGGAGTAGCGAGAGGACCACAAGCAGCTCACCGAAAAAAAGGCAGACCACGATGCACACAATGTGAGATGCCCAAAAATTCGGGTCATAGGAGGTGCTCGGGTTGGGGCTACTTGGAGCCTGGAGACCTTCTTAAAAAGATGTCAACAAGCCTTTGCAACTGCAAAGCAGATGCCGTACACAGAGGTTTGGTTATTACAGCCCTCACTTGAGCTGTTGGCCTCAAGCTTTATCAGAGCGGAGAACAGGCCTTGTGGGCCGAGAAAAAGCTACCACCTGAGTTACAGAGCCCACGGAGTCCGGAGGTGCTTGGGATATGTAGACAGGTCGGTTTCTTTGCGGTGCCTGCGAATGCAGGGGAGTGACTCCTTAACTCCAAGGGAAATTACTTCAGTTGTTTGTGATGCTTCACAGGCCTTGGAATGTTCACGGAGGATGCGCAGGCACAGACAATGCATCAGACTGGAAGGGAGATGAAGTCGCGCCCAAACGAAGTCCAGCAAAGTCCAGAGAGCCCAGACAGTCGAAGTGCAGTGATTTCAATTCTGAATCGTGTCCATAAGAAATCTAAGGCCCTACAACCAGGTAAGCCCTTAAGCATTCACAGGAGAGGGTTGGAAAGATTCAGGAGACCCACCCAGGGGACAGGGGGAGGTTACACTCATGTCTTTTGTACAATTTTGCACGAAAGAGGGATCTAAGGGCTCCCAGGACTGGTTAGAACAGACTATGCACAGGGACACCAAATGTGTGTCTCCTGCAGGTTTTCAGGCACTGGCAAGCGCACCCACCCAGCCTTAATACACTAAATCCTGTCTGAGAGAAGGTCACACCTCCCTGTGACATGATGCCTATTGTTCGGCCTTCCCCTGCTCGAGCTTGCAAATTAAGCTATGCAACAGAGGGTACCCAAGAAAACTGAATAGAACAGCTCTTTGCACCCACGAGTTTCTGGAGCGCAATCCCAGTGTACTTCCTGTGACCAGGAGGCTGCTTCCTTCTCATCTGCAGCTCTGATCGGTCTCTGACCCTTTATAAACAAGAGGCATGTGAACTCACATGGAAGCCCCACCCGTTTGGCCCTGCCCCACACATACTAGGGTATTCAACATCTTCCCACCCTTTCCTCACTATGATGGACAGATCACTTGAGGGACCTCAGTGCCTTTCAGCGCGGTGGCAAAATTACAGACACTCGTGGTCACTGGAGACAACTCTTCTGGCCCTTTACTCAGCTGTGGTGTAGCAAAAGCACTATATATATAACCAACGAGGTAGCACTTACTGATTAGCCAGTAGAAAGTACTCCAGTTGAGTAGAGGTATGGCGCAACATGGTGGCATCTTCGTGGATAAATATGCAGGCAGGATTCATTCTGGCACGGTGCTCCTGTCACAGAAATTAAACCTCAACAGGAAGCACTTACAGATATAAATAAAGCAGGTGCCCGAGTTGAAGCTCAAATTCATTAACACATTATAATCAGCCCAAACAACTAGTGAGCACAGTCCAGGCTAGGCAGGTGTGCTTCCCCCCTATATCTACCACCTACAAATAGATGTAATCCTTGATGGAGGTCTTTGCAGCCACGAGTTTCTCAAGTACAATCCCCGTGTACTTAAAATAACTATGTGTTCTCCATTCCTTCCGATGCCCCCATCTCGATATGACAGCCAATTCAATTGCTAGTCTCCAGCGCATTTACCTCTTCTCTTTCCCCTACTCACCCCACGCCCCCTCCAGCCCCTCTACGTTATCTGACTTAGTCTCCGGCCGTAGTCACCTCCTCTTTCCCCTCCCTCCTTTTTCCCCCACGCCCTCTCACAACATGCCACCCCGCCCCCTTTCACGGCTACTTCCTGGTTTCATTCCAGCAGCCGCGTCCGACTTCTTTCGTTCGTGGGTATTGGAACCCATCACATCGGATTCATTCGGCTCCAGCACCAGATTAATTCAGGTGAAATGCTACCGCTTGCGGACCGATTGTCTTAGTTAACCGAGGCATCTTTAAACTGACAGTGCCTGGGATTCATCGCCCGTTCTAAAACTCAGGCTCTCTCATTCCAGGCGCTGCACCGGCTCGATACGTTGAGACCTGGACTCCTCCGGCGAATATCTCTGCTTCACTTCTGTAAGTTGTGTTTCTAATTTAACTCCCCCCTCCCCCGTGGCTTCTACCCGCCCCACACCATTGTGACATTCTGTCTTTCCTTCTGATAGGTTCGCCTGGACCCTTATTTTCCTGCAGGACTGACTATCGTTCTATGTCAGCGTCCTTCAGGTACGCCACTGTCACTTCTGTTGGGCCACCCCTCGCCCTCCACCATAAGCTCCCCCTCTCCATATTCACACGCAAGTAATTGCATGAGTCCTATCACCTCCCTCACCGATAGGCCTGCCCTTTAATAAACTTGCTCTTCCGCTCATGTGTGAATTGCCCTACCACTCGGCTCACACTCGTGCCTTCTAGTTAGGCTACCTTTCACACATGCCCGATCTCTCAATTTAATTTTATCCCCTTGCAGCACTCTTATCCATCACCAACCCTGTCCTGAAGAGGATCTCAAATCACCGAGGATCGAAACGCCGTCGACAATTACAGCGCAATTTCTTGGCGCACTACCTCTAGGCTCATAACTGTGCTCAATTCAAACATTGGAATTATGTATACTTATTGTGGAGCCTATTTCTGATTTTTCTTAGTCACTTTGCGCCGACCACGCAGTTCACCACGTTCACTTGCGTTGTCACTTTCACTTTGTTATCACCTTGTCACCAAGTGCTATTTGGGTTGCTTCATGAATGTTTTCATGTACAGTGCTGCTTTTTAACTGTGCTCCCCATTTCAAATAAGTTGGTGATTAATAATTCTTTCACAAATGTATTGAGACTCCTTGTTGTCTTTACCTGTAATGCTTGATGCATGCATCTTTGAAACTGCCTTAATCATTGATACCTATTGGGACACTGTACCCTATATATACTATATACCCAGTCCCACTTTGGTTTATGGGTTTCACTCCTGTTCCTTTTTACTTACTTCCTGTGACCAGCACAAAAAACTAGTGAGCATGGTCGAGACTAGGCAGGTGTGCTTCCTCCCCATATCTACCGCCTACAATTAGATGTAATCCTTAATGGAGGTCTTTGCATCCGCGAGTTTCTCGAGCGCAATCCTGTGTACTGGCAGTAACCAGGAGGCTGCTTTCTTCTCATCTGCTGCTCTGACACTTTATAAACAAGAGGCATGTGAACTCGCATGGAAGCCCCGCCTGTTTGGCCCGGCCCCACACACACTAGGGTTTGCAACATCTTCCCGCCCTTTCCCCCACTGTGATGGACAGCTCACTCGAGGGCTCTCGCGCCTATGGGCACGGTGGCAAAGTTACAGACACATGTGGTCACTGGAGACAACTCTTCTGGCCCTTTACGTAGCTGTAGTGTAGCAAAAGCACTATACATTTACCCAACGAGGTAGCACTTACTGATTAGCCAGTAGAAAGTACTCCAGTTGAGTAGAGGTATGGCACAACACAGTGATATCTTTGTGAATAAATATGCAGGCAGGATTAAATCTGGCACGATGCTCCTGTCACAAAAATTAAACCTCAACAGGAAGCACTTACAGATATAAATAAAGCAGGTGCCCGAGTTGAAGCTCAAATTCAGTCATGCATTATAATCAGCCCAGAAAACTAGTGAGAATGGTCTAGATAAGGCAGGTGTGCTTCCCCCCTATATCTACCGCCGACAATTAGATGTAATCCTTGATGTTGGTCTTTGCACCCACGAGTTTCTAGAGCGCAATCCCAGTGTACTTCCTGTGACCAGGAGGCTGCTTCCTTCTCATCTGCAGCTCTGATCGGTCTCTGACCCTTTTAAACAAGAGGCATGCGAACTCACATGGAAGCCCCACCCATTTGGCCCTGCCAAACACATACTACGGTATGCAACATCTTCCCACCCTTTCCTCACTATGATGGACAGCTCACTTGAGGGACCTCAGTGCCTTTCAGCGCGGTGGCAAAATTACAGACACACGTGGTCACTGGAGACAACTGTTCCGGCCCTTTACTCAGCTGTAGTGTAGCAAAAGCACTATATATATAACCAACGAGGTAGCACTTACTGATTAGCCAGTAGAAAGTACTCCAGTTGAGTAGAGGTATGGCACAACATGGTGGCATATTCGTGGCTAAATATGCAGGCAGGATTCATTCTGGCACGACGCTCCTGTCACAGAAATTAAACCTCAACAGGAAGCACTTACAGATATAAATAAAGCAGGTGCCCGAGTTGAAGCTCAAATTCATTAACACATTAAAATCAACCCAAACAACTAGTGAGCAAAGTCCAGGCTAGGCAGGTGTGCTTCCCCCCCTATATCTACCACCTACAAATAGATGTAATCCTTGATGGAGGTCTTTGCAGCCACGAGTTTCTCGAGCGCAATCCCCGTGTACTTCCTGTGACCAGACCAAAAAACTAGTGAGCATGGTTGAGACTAGGCAGGTGTGCTTCCTCCCCATATCTACCGCCTACAATTAGATGTAATCCTTAATGGAGGTCTTTGCATCCGCGAGTTTCTGAGTGCAATCCTGTGTACTTGCAATAACCAGGAGGCTGCTTTCTTCTCATCTGCTGCTCTGACACTTTATAAACAAGAGGCATGTGAACTCGCATGGAAGCCCCGCTTTTTTGCCCCCCCCCCACGCACACAAGGGTATGCAACGTCTTTGCGCCCTTTCCTCACTATGATGGACAGCTCACTTAAGGGACCTCGGCGCCTTTCGCCGTGGTGGCAAAGTTAAAGACACACATGGTCACATATATTTATGCAAATCTGCGAGTTCGCAGATTTTTTTGCCATTTCACGAGATTTCCCAGACCGCAAATTTTCAAAATACATCCATACTTAATTCAAGCTAAGCTGGCTGTTGACGGCTGATTAGCCAGAAACCGGTCCCATGATGCTTGTTTCCAGTCCAGGGAAGACATGGCTTGACAGTTCGGGCTGGACAGTTCTCATGAGGCACAGGGTCAGACTGATTGGCATATGGCCATGTCTTAACTGGGGTGGTGAAGTGAGCTAAAGAATGATGATGGATTAAACCCGAATCCATTGACTGGGGGTGAGTGTTTGCAATCATCAACACTCCATCCATCATCCCCTTTGGTTTTGCTTTGTTCGCCCCAAGTTGGCAGGGTATGCTCAGATGTGTGCCTCTTGCTCACTTTGCCCTGGATTCAAGCTAAGTATGGGTGCAAAATCGCGATTTGCCGAAAAATCTGCAAAACGGCTCGCGTGTGGATTTTTTTTTTTTGCGCATGCCCGAGTTGGAGCTAAAGTTCAGTAAAGTTCAGCTCAAAAACTAAGTGTGTACGGTCGAGGCTAGGCAGGTGTGCTTCCCCCCTATATCTACCATCTACAATTAGATGTAATCCTTGGTGGAGGTCTTTGCATCCGAGAGTTTCTCGAGCCCGATCACTGTGTACTTCCGGTGACCAGGAGGCTGCTTCCTTCTCATTTGCTGCTCTGATCGGTCTCTGACCCTTTATAAACAAGAGGCATGTGAACTTGCATAGAAGCCCCGCCTGTTTGGCCCGGCCCCACACACACTAGGGTATGCAACATCTTCCCGCCTTTCCCCCACTGTGATGGACAGCTCACTCGAGGATCTCGCGCCTATAGGCGCGGTGGCAAAGTTACAGACACATGTGGTCACTGGAGACAACTCTTCTGGCCCTTTACGCAGCTGTAGTGTAGCAAAAGCACTATACATTTACCCAACGAGGTAGCACTTACTGATTAGCCAGTAGAAAGTACTCCAGTTGAGTAGAGGTATGGCACAACACAGTGACATCTTCGTGGATAAATATGCAGGCAGGATTAGATCTGGCACGATGCTCCTGTCACAAAAATTAAACCTCAACAGGAAGCACTTACAGATATAAATAAAGCAGGTGCCCGAGTTGAAGCTCAAATTTAGTCATGCATTATAATCAGCCCAAAAAACTAGTGAGCACGGTCTAGGCTAGGCAGGTGTGCTTCCCCCAATATCTACCGCCGACAATTAGATGTAATCCTTGATGGAGGTCTTTGCAGCCACGAGTTTCTCGAGCGCAATCCCAGTGTACTTCCTGTGACCAGGAGGCTGCTTCCTTCTCATCTGCAGCTCTGATCGGTCTCTGACCCTTTATAAACAAGAGGCATGTGAACTCGCATGGAAGCCCCACCCGTTTGGCCCTGCCCCACACATACTAGGGTATGCAACGTCTTCCCGCCCTTTTCTCACTATGTGGGACCTCAGCGCCTTTCGGCGCTGTGGCAAAATTACAGACACACGTGGTCACTGGAGACAACTCTTTTGGCCCTTTACGCAGCTGTAGTGTAGCAAAAGCACTATACATTTACCCTACGAGGTAGCACTTACTGATTAGCCAGTAGAAAGTACTCCAGTTGAGTAGAGATATGGCACAACATGGTGGCACCTTCGTGGATAAATATGCAGGCAGGATTCATTCTGGCACGATGATCTTGTCACAAAAATTAAACCTCAACAGGAAGCACTTACAGATATAAATAAAGCAGGTGCTCGAGTTGAAGCTCAAATTCAGTAATGCATTATAATCAGCCCAAACAAATAGTGAGCACGGTCTAGTCTACGCAGGTGTGCTTCCTCCACATATCTACCGCCTTCAATTAGATGTAATCCTTGATGGAGGTCTTTGCATCCAAGAGTTTCTCGAGCGCCAACCCCGTGTACTTCCTGTGACCCGCCCAAACAACTAGTGAGCATGGTCGAGACTAGGAAAGTGTGCTTCCTCCCCATATCTACCGCCTACAATTAGATGTAATCCTTGATAGAGGTCTTTGCATCCACGAGTTTCTCGAGCGCAATCCCGTGTACTTGCAGTGACCATGAGGCTGCTTTCTTCTCATCTGCTGCTCTGATCGGTCTCTGACCCTTTATAAACAATAGACATGTGAACTCGCATGGAAGCCCCACCCGTTTGGCCGTGCCCCACACACACTAGGGTATGCAACGTCTTCACACCCTTTCCTCACTATGATGGACAGCTCACTTGAGGGACCTCGGCAACTTTCGGCGCGGTGGCAAAGTTAAAGACACACATGGTCACATATATTTATGCAAATCTGCGAGTTTGTGGATTTTTTTGCCATTTCTCGAGTCTTCCTGGACCGCAAATCCACAAAATTTGCCCATACTTAATTCAAGCTAACCTGGCTGTTGACGGCTGATTAGCCAGAAACCGCTCCCAGGATGCTTGTTTCCAGTACAGGGAAGACATGGCTTGGCAGTTCGGGCTGGACTGTTCCCATGAGGCACAGGGTCAGACTGATTGGCATATGGCCATGTCTGAACTGGGGTGGTGGAGTGAGCTAAAGAATGATGATGGATTATACCCAGATCAGTTGACTGGGGGTGAGTGTTTGCAATGTTCAACACTCCGTCCATAATCCCCTTTGGTTTTGCTTTGTTTGCCCTAAGCTGCCAGGGTATGCCCAGACGTGGGTCCCTTGCTCGCTTTGCCACTGGATTCAAACTCACCTGGCTGATGACTGCTGATTAGCCAAAAACCGGTCCCAGGATGCTTCTTTCCAATCCAGGGAAGACATGTCTTGGCATTTCCGGCTTGACTGTTCACATGAGGCACAGGGTCAGACTGATTTGCATATGGCCATGTCTGAACTGGGGTAGTGGAGTGAGCTAAAGAATGATGATAGATTAAACCCAGATCAGTTGACTGGGGGTGAGTGTTTGCAATGTCCAACACTCCGTCCATCATCCCCTTTAGTTTTGCGTTTTATTCAAATTTTAATTTATTATTGTTTCTTCCTTTGCATTTGGTGGGTTCGCCTAATCAGTAATTG
Source organism: Lissotriton vulgaris (assembly GCF_964263255.1). Taxonomy (NCBI): domain Eukaryota; kingdom Metazoa; phylum Chordata; class Amphibia; order Caudata; family Salamandridae; genus Lissotriton; species Lissotriton vulgaris. Next base: position 1,381,003,449 of record NC_141693.1, on the reverse strand, counting down.
TTTTTTATTCTTTTCTGTTATATGGTCTGCATTTATTGCAGTGTTTGGCTCCATGAGGAATAAGGTGTGTGCCCTTGTAGTTGGCTATGGGTCTGTTTCATTGTAGCATTAATGCTAAGTAGCACAGCTTGAAGCCAGGGAGTGAGTCCTGTTTCTAGAGCAATGCTTCATTAGAAGGGGTAGACCGCCCTTCCGGCTTGGTGAGTTCAGTCTGCTTTCTATTTTGAGAGTCAGACGTACGGGCGCCCACATCATGTGGGACGCGGTGCTTTTAATTTAATGGAGTAAGACACAGCATTGGATGCTGGTGAGCTGTTTTGATAGTCGGAGATCCTCTGGAGTGACTGGATCATTTTACCAGAGTTTTTGAAGGTGAGAATATCGAGTGGGGGGTTATTCATCTTTGTGGCCCTAGCGAGTGAGAGAAGAGCAGCCTCGACATTGTACTTATGTTGGAGCTGGCGCCTGCCTTTGTTTCTTTACCGTATTGAAATCACAGTATTTATTGCCAATATAGCTGCTCGAGGCAGTGCCCGGCGAGAGGCGTTTTTGTCATATTGGAGGTAAGAGACAACGGAGATGTTGTTCATCATCCATTAAAGCCCTTCAGTGTCACTTTTATAGCGTGCTCAGTTATATCGTACCAGAAATAGGAGAGGTCTTAGTTTTTCTTATGTTTCCCCACCATAGTGTCTTTCATACAGCCATGTGACACAAAGGGTTCATCCAGATCTGTGTGGCATAAGTGAGTGGCTACTTGGTAGCCCTTTTTATTGATACTTTTCTCTCCCTGCTGGCACATTAGGGCTGGGTGTAATATGACCTAATCCCACAATACACCCATCCTAGGGGTCTTTACAGTGTTTGTGTGTGATTTGTCTTTTTTGGGTGTACACTCTTGGTTGTCGTGGAACACTGGTGTCTCGCTTACATCGTTGAGCATCTGGGGAGGTACTTTTCTGTTGTTGAAGCTCTTGGACACTTTCCAATTATCTATTTTTATTATTGATTTTGATTTAGTTTCCTTTCCCCCTCTGTAACTTGAGTTGCTTTTTCACTTTTCTTAGTGCCGGTGACAAACTTTGGGATGATGGTGGCACAGAGAGTATGACAGGTAGCTGTAAGGATGCGCACGTCATATGTGATCATATGTATTTCTGTAGGTCCTTGAATCACCATTTCCTGAGGATGCCAAGATTGGTCGGAAGGCCAAAACACGACCGCATCGACACTTTACACAAAGAGGAGTCTGATCAAATTATTAAAATCAAATTGGAATTATATTCATTGACACAATTCTCACATTTAGGTTCTACATCTAACCGAACCGATTGTGTTTGACTACCTCGAAGTGCACTTCCTAGGACAAATAGGAGGGACCTCAGTTTTTACTTTAATTTTTTCTGGGTGAAAAGGAATTTTGTGAATACGTTTCAATTGTATGAATTGTGTTTATTTGTTTCTTCTTTTTTTATATATATTTGTGTACATATGTATGTATATATGTATATAATGTATATCTGAAATTTATGAAAACTTAGGGGCTAAAAATTAAACATGGGCGAATTTTGCGAATTCGTGCGAATTTGCGGATTTTTATATTTTTGCATGTTTGCGGGTGTTCGCGGGGCGCTTTGCGTGTTCGCAGGTTTTTTTTTGCCTGGTTAATCACTGCCACCCTCTCGTTTTTTATGCCCTTCTGCCCTCTGTACCACTCGTTTCTGTGCCCTTCTGCCCTCTGCCCCACTCAATTTTTGTCCCCTTCTGCCCTCTGTCCCACTTTTGTGCCCTTCTGCCCTCAGCCTCACTTAGAATGGCGCCGGCAAGCTGCCAGCGCCATTCTAAAATAGCTACAAAGAGCTTCAACAGGAAGCACTAATAGATAAAGTAAAGCCGGTGCTCGAGTTGAAGGTCAAATTAAGTTACACAATCATTAATCACCCCAAGTTTGGGGTGATTAATGATTGTGTAACTGAATTTGAGCTTCAACTCGAGCACCGGCTTTACTTTATCTATTAGAGCTTCCTGTTGAAGCTGACTTTTGTAACTATTTTAGAATGGCTCTGGCAGCTTGCCGGCACCATTCTAAAAGAGTTACAAAAGTCAGCTTGAACTTTTGACCCAATCTGCTCCGCTCGCAGATTTTGCAGGAAATTCAAGAATCTCGCGGATTGCGAATTTACCGAAAATCCGCAAAATCCGCGAGCGGAACGGATTTTCCGCCCATGCTTAATAAAAATTCCCTTTGATTACGATAAATAAAATATGTAATCACGTCTTTAAAGACATGTGTTGGTATTTACATTTATAAAAAAGTGACTGAGTAGACAGTGTCCCCAGTATAGGAGAATTAACAGTCCCCTATTAGAGAAATGTTCAGATATTTATTCCTGCTTTTCCACTTTTTTCTTTTGCGAGCTTGGCTTAGCAGCAGGAGGGCAGAAATGTGCCACTGGCCGGCAGCAACCATTTTGTGCTAACCGGGGCTAGAAGGCTGGTACCGGGAAAACCAAGGGCCCCACAAAGGGCCTTCCTGGTGGGTGGAATTATACCTCCCATACCAGTTACCAGTATACAGGTTCGAATCCAACATGTTTGACACCAAACACAATAGGGTTTGTTGCAGCCGTTTTCGAGATGGTCATTACGTGGTCGCGGAATGCCCCTCTATATTAGTGTATGGCTGATTCACTTACAACCTAGGAGAATGGACTCCGTAGGCTGCAAAGGGGTCCTGCTCATGCAGGGGTACACTCTCACTTAGAACTAAGCACCCTGCTCTCAAGATTGTAAAGGCCTGCCATAGGGGTGACTTATAGGTTTTAAATGCAGTGACCCAAAATAAAGTAAACTTATATCCTAAGTAAGTGGTGCATACACACACTTACACAGGCTGCAATGGCCGGCCTATAGTTCCATTTTGTATGGTGTCTCATGAGTGGCATAATATAAGCTGCTGCCCATGGTAGACCTCCGGGGTACCTATGCCCAGGGTACATGGGTACCATATACTAGGGACTGACAAGGGTACCCCAGTATCCAACCTGGTATGTACCTAATTACATAGTATAACAGTTTAGGGATAAAGCAGATTGACTGGGGTCCTGATTAGCAGGATCCCAGTCAGACTAATCTAAAATAGCATTACATCCAGCAAAAAGTGGGGGTAACGATAAGAAGCAGATCCTACTTTCCTATAGGCACCATTAACGACCCATATGAAAAAAAAAAAATCAGGTGAGAGGAGTACCTTAAAAAAATTGTTGAACATGGTGGTGAAAGTAAGGTGAGCTAGGGAACATCAGCTACAAGTCCAATCAAGGTGGGAGGTGTCGATGAGGAAGAAGAGGGTGACATCCTCGCACAAGGCCGACCTGGCCCAAATAGTGTACCAGCAGAATCACCCACCTCAGCAACTTGTCTAGCACCATTTACTTCTCAAAACTCACCTGATTCAGGCTGTTACTTCAGGTATGTTTCGGCAGGAGGGGCCCTACGACTGCAACCACCCAATGGCACATTTTTTAAATGGGAAGCTGGCAAAAACGTTAGCGCTGGACCGCCTCCCTTTTGCTTTTGTGGAAGCAGTGGGATTCTTAGAATTTGTGGCAGCCATATGCCTGAAATGGAAGGTTCTAAGTTGAACCTATTTTTCCAGAGTTGCTGTTCCAGTGCTGCATAAGAATGTGCTGCAATTGGATAGACAGGCTTTGCAGCAACATTTTGTTCACACTATCCACCTGACAATATACAGGCAACTAATTATATGAGCATCACTACACACTGGGTCTCTCTTATGGGGGTAAAGCAAAATATATAAAAAAAGTTATATTGGCTCTGAAGAAAATATTAGGAACGTTTGGCAGCATGTAACAGTGCTATGTTCACCATGGAGAAATCACATACAGCTGCAAACTTCTTGGATGAATTTAACAGCAAGGTGTCTGAATGGCTGAAGCTGCATTCATTTCAGCAATTCTTTTAAATCCCAAAAGCAGTTGTGAATGATTTCAGCATGCTACTAGAGTACCAGTTAAACCCCTCATATAGGAGGTGCCAACATGTTGGAACTCGACCCAGTACATGTTGCAACGAATGTTTGAGCAATACAAACAGATCATTGACCATGTCATTTAAAGAGGATGGGATACAGTTAGGAAAGCTATAACCATGTATGCGGAGAAATTGGGCCTAGCCAAATGACTGACATAGATGCTACTCCCTTTTGAGAGTCTCTCACGGGAAGTTAGCAAGGAGGGAGATGGGCTAAGCTATACTGTTGTTGCATCTGCTGTAGGACCAGCTTAAGAAGGTGTCTGAAAGGTTGGCCCATTCAAAACAAATACCTAAGAGCATGCCTACATTGAGAGATTACTCTTTCAATTGGCTTCCAAGACTGCAAGACAACATCATCTCCTCCAAACAGTACCAAAATGCCACACTACTTGATGCACAGAACAAGAAAATTGTGCCCACTTTCATTCTTTTCTGAAGGGGATGTTTCAAAATAGAAGAGGTGGATTGTTGAGGAAGCAGGAGACCTGGAAGACACCAGCTGGAACTTAGAGGCCCACCCTGTTGTTCTACTTCAACTTCCAGAGATGACCGTCTTGTCTCACAGCAGCCAGCAGAACCAAAAACAACACCAACAACAGCAACGGAGAACCAGAGCCAACTTTTGCATTTTATTGGTATCAATTGGCAGGGCTTAAGTCCAGTGCAGAGGCGATGACAAAAAGCAAGTGGCAGCACCAATGACAATTTAGAGGATGTTCCAGGAGTATATGGGTGATCCAAAAGTGGCTTATGTGGAACAAATCCCATTGATGTATTGTATGGAAAGTTGTGCCAATGGCCAGAACTCAGTAGGCTGTCAATAATGTATCTGGTTTGTCCTGTAGCCAGTGTGAATGCTGAAAATGTGTTCAGTGGAGCTGGTGCAGTTAAAGTGAGAAAGACCATTCTCTCTTGACTCAATTGTGGAGAGATTGACTATGATCAAGATGGACCAACATTTCATACCACACAAATACACCATTCCTGAAACAGCATTGGAGGCGAAGGAGGAAAAGGAGGAGGATTGGTCAAAATCAAGTGTGTTAACACACCAACTTCTGGGTGAACCACCTGAGTTTGTGGAGAAATTCGCCTTCCCAGAACTGAGTATGCCAGTGCCACCATGGAACTTTTAAATATTTTTTTGTTAAACTTCTTTCTTTGCCAAAATAAGGAACACATAGCTAGTGGAACATAGGATTTATGTCAGATTTATGCTGCAACATCTTTTTTAGTCACATATATTACCAGACTGCAGCTGGACCAGTGTGCCATGAAGAAGCCTCTTTAATTCCTTCATGACATTTAAGACAATGCCTACCTCCCTCACATGCCTATCCTTTTTTTATTCACTTAGCAGGGCTGCCCTATAGGATCATTGATGTACAAGAGTGCTAATACCAAATTCCAAAGTGTTGCCTCTGTCAAAGACACAATTAATTGTGTACCTACTACCTAACCTACCCTGTTTGGATTTGAAGAGGTAACTACAGAGAGTGAGTGATTGCGAATGCTGATTGATAATTCATTTGGTGGCCGATATTGAGGGAGGGTGTTCAATTGTAATTTACAAACTTGATTGAGATGATTTGCAATGTTTGGGACCTGAATGATGTGTTATCATTTTTTCCTGGAAGTGAATTTGAATTTGAATTTGAATGGGGATTTGTAAAGCGCGTAGCTACCCTAGGGCGTCCCAGCACTGAATTGACCTGTAGTTCCAGAGGGGGAGTAGAAGAAGTGAAAGATTATGGAAATAGCCAAGTTTTTAGTTTTTAGTGATTGGCCTTTACAAACTTTCTTTGGCCACACTCCAGGTCCAGCTCCTGTTATGTTCGAAGGTGCCCATTCCAGGACATAGCTCTTTGTTTGGCGGGTGCTGACAGCTCCTGCCAAGCAAAAACTAACACTCCAGGTCCAACGGGTGAGACCTGTCAAAGTGTTCCCACCTGCTGGAAGCAGAAAATTCTTCTCTTCCCATGCCTGCAGACATGCGTGCATGGCCTGAGATAGAACTATTGCTCCTGCATGGGAACTGCATTTCTAGTAGCACCCTGCATGCAGCAGAAATGTTGGTTCCCACAGAAGGCAGGAGCCTGCTGGGTCCACAGGGGCCTCGAGGCTCCTCCAGTGGTCCCCATTGTGTACAAAGCATGCCCCGGGTATGACCAAGCCACCCAAAGGCAAATATCTGGGCCCCAGGGGATGAGGTCCTTAAGGCTGAAATCATCCAGGGGAGAGGGGCTGCACACCCCCTCCTCCATTCAATAATAGCCAGGCCCCAGGAGAAGGGGACACCAAGGATGAAAGCGGCCCGGGGAAAGGACCACACAACGGGGCCTCATGTCCCTGCTCCCCCATTCAGTTAAGGTCAATCCCTGGGGTACAGACACTGCTCCTTCACCTTCAGCACCAAAGCAACCAACAACACATGAGACACTGAAACATTATCACATTCACCATGTTGACCGAGACCACCATGGTAAAACTCCAGTGCATTCTGATCAATGCACAACCACTCAACTGACATGCCAAGGAGATCTGGGTACAATCTAATCCCTCACACTGGATGTCATCTTCCTCGCAGAGACCTGAATGAACCCTGTATCTCTACCCGACATCACCATTGGCATACCTGAAACCTACAAGATAACACACGGCAGTAAACCAATAAACAAGGAGGAGAAATCACCATCCTCTACACAGACACCATCTACTGCAAGAAATCAAAAAGATGGCCCAACCCTGATCGTGGAACACCTTAACTTCCAACTGCGCACAGATGAAAAAAGCACTATCAGAGGCACCATTGCCTACAGACTACCAGGACCATGCCCCAGCTTCTACAACACCATCCAAGATATCATTGCCATGATTACAATCCACTCTGAGCACAACATCTTCCAAAAGGACCTCAACTTCCACCTCATTTACCTCAGCAACATCACCAACCTTCTAGAGAGCATGAGCAAAATTGGACTTACGAGCTTGTCATTGACCTTACTCACATCACAGGACAGATGCCAACCCCATTTCCACCTCCAACAACCATGCCATACAACTCATCTGGTCCAACAACTACAGCATCCACTTGACCATCTTATCATCTACCAACTCTGGCACCATGCTCCACAGGTCCATGTGCGGAGACTGGAATAAGATATCAGAAGACCAGTGGACTAACATGTTCTGCTCCTACCCCTAGACCCCACAACCAACCCAGAACAAACAGCAACAAACATTTTGTAGTTGATCCCGTCAAGACAGCCAAGTCCAAAGGGACCAATAAAAAGAATCAGCTGTTCAACTGAGGCACTGCAATCAGCTAAATGCAACTACCAGCAACTAGAAAGGAAGTAGCACATCCGCAAAAAGACGGCAGACCGCACTACCACTACCTTCAGGACAGCAGTCAACCAGTACCTCTGGTTACTGAAAGAAACCAAGAAAAACATCCTAGCAGACCACAGTGAAGCCAGCAAAAACCACAGCAAGGAACTAGTTGCCCTGGTGAAGGAGTTCTCCAACTCCATTGCCACCAAGAATACCTTCACACCCTCCATGGAACTGTGCAACATTCTTCCATGACAAGAAATTGGATATCGAGAACTTTGAATGCCAAGACACTATATCATGAACCCCGTGCACTCAGGAGCACCCACAAAGCCCTGTCCCCAAGATGTCTTCAACCTTAGAAGCAAGGAAATTGGAAATGAACTCAGGAAAGTCCTTCGCCTCCTTCCCTGAGTATTGGAATCATGCAGAAATGAGGCTTCTCCTGAAAAAAACTTTCACTGACCGAGCCAAACCGAAGAACTACTGACCCATCAACCTGCTCCCATTGCTAGCAAAGGTCTTCTAGAAAGCAATCAACCAGCAACTCATCCAACACCTTAAATACCACAACCTCCTGGAGCCTTCCCAATCCCAATTTCAAGCACACCAAAGCACCAAAACAGCCCTGATCGCAGTCACCTACAACATCAGGGCCTCCTCGACCACAGAGAAACAGAAGCTATCATCCTCATAGGACTGTCACTCACGTTTGACACTGTCTCCCATCACATTTTGATAAACAGACTCCACCACATAGGGATACAGGGAGATGCCCTCAATTGGATCACCTCATACCTCACCAGCAGAACCTAATGGATCCATTTTCCACTGTTCACCTCGGAGCCCGAGAGGAAAATCTGTGGAGTCCCCCAAGGCTTATCCCTCAGTCCCACCTTCTTCAACACCATCATGACCTCCCTAGCTGACACCATCAGATCGTACACACTCAACATTATCTCCTACGCCGATGACACTGAGATTTATTTATTTATTATATTTGTAGAGCGCACAAATACCCATGGGTTTCTCGGCACTGAGATCATCCTTTCACTGTTCGAAGACCCTCCACCACCTTCCCATTTGCATGATGAACGTCATTGACTGGATGAAGAACAACTGTCTCAAACTCAACACAGACAAAATAAAAGTCCTCATCTTTGGGAACAAAACCTCGCCATGCATGGTGGCCCGCAGAACTCGGCACACGCTGGCAGGCCATGCCCCCAACCTCAACATCATAGTGGACAGCAAGCTATTAATGAAGAAGCAAGTCAACGCAGTCTAATCCACCTGTTTCACACCATTTGCATTCTCTGCAAGATCTTCAGGTGGCTATCAGTCAACATTAGAAGGACCATCATGCAGATTGGACTATAGAAACACGCTCTATGTTGGTATCGCTGCTAGGCTCCTGAAGAGTTTCCAGACAGTAAAAAACTCAGCAGCAAGACTCATCCTCGACCTCCTCAGAAGGACCCATATCATATCCAACCTCAAGAAACTTTACTGGCTTCTGATTCATAAGAGTTGCCAGTTCAACTTGCTGACAAAGCTCTGCACAATGAAGGACCAGCTTAAATCAGCAAATGCTTGACCTTCTACCGACTGATTAGACACCTTCGGCCTGCTTCCCTCTCCCTCATTGACACCCCATGAATCCATTGACCCAAAAGAGGAGGAGATTTCTTCTCGCACCTGGTAACCAAGGCACGGAACATCCTTCCCATGCTCCTCAGGACCACACCATCGCTCCAGCAGTACATTAGAGAAGACCTGGAGGTTTGAATGAGCAAACCGCCACAGAGCTACCAACTTATCCAGTGCCTCAAGACTATCACAGGTGTTTTGCCGCACAATATTAATGTCTGATTGTTTGATTGATAGGTGTGTTGATATGTCTATAACCGTTTATTTTATTTATACAAAAAAGGGTCAAATGTATATATAAAAATACATTTATATATTTGCATTACATTTATATATGTATGTCAAAGTGCATAATGCATACCTCTTATTTCCATAACATATAAGTTGAGGAGTGTGTGTATGACTTTAAGCACCTTTTCTAGGAAAACATACATATATATATCACAATATGTAAATATGATATTAGGAAATGATTCCTATATGTTTAGATATATAAAAAAGCCATGTCACTTATATGGCTCTCTCTCTATATATATATATATCTTTATATGTGTGTGTATATGTATATGTGTGTGTGTATATATATACACAGAAGACATATGAATATATATATATATACAGAAGGCATGTATGTATATATATATATATATTCACTGAAAAAAAACATAGGTTTCACACCAGTTATAGTTAACTGGAAATTTTACTGACATAAAACCATTGAAATTCCCAAGTTATAGTTAGTTGGACTCACTATAACTTGTGCGTGCAATGCACTGCTGATGACGTCACATATTACATCACTCATGACATGGTCAGTGACATCACTCATGACATCACTGATGACACCATCCAGTGAATGTGTGTCTTTCTGAAAAATAAATATGTTTTATATATGTATATGTAAAGGTCGATGGATGGAAGAATAAATGTTTAAATAGGTGTCTAAAAAGATATTTTTTTTTTTAAAAAATTGATTGGTTAACTGGCTTATTAAGTGTATCTTAGTGAATACATATATTAGCGAGTAATGTTTAAATATTTAAATATATGTATCAGTGTTTCACTTTGTGTATAAGTGGCTGCATGGGTTGGTGAGTAGCTACATGTTGGGGTATATGGGTTATTGATGTTTTTTTAGTATCAGTAGGAGTGTCAGTATGGTTTGGTGGGGGTATTACTTAGCACATAGATGCATCAACATATGTGCCAGTAGGTAGTTATAGTTAGGATTTTTTTTCAATGTTAAATCTCAAAATTCTATTTGGAATAACTTTGGCGCCAGTTTATGAATCTGCCTGAAAATTTTCTCAAAATGGCCTCGCGGCGCCCTGGTCCTTTCCTGAAAGATTGGGGGGGATTTCTCAAGCGGGGGCCGAAATAAAATGGGGGTCCCAAAACGCGTTTTTCCCATGTTAATTTCCATAGGGCGGTCGACCTCACTTTTAGCCCGAACGGCTGAATGGATTTCCATCAAACTTGGCAAAATTGTAGGGACTGGTAGCCCGATGTGCCTTTGCTATGTCTGAAGATATGTCCTCCAGTGGATTTTGAGTAATTTAGGTTAAAAAAAATATATATATCTATAGGCGCCCCAGTACGCGCACCGGGGAGCGCTCCGGGTGCGCCACGCGGCTTGCGCATGGAAAGCTGATTGGCTCACGGGTGTCTGTAAACATTCGAAACATTCTGGTGCGGCCGCCATCTTGTGTCTCGGTAGGATCGAGACACAAGAGGTGGCATAAAAAAAGGGGGAAATGACTATAAGGGGGCAGAGTAGACCCTCCCTGACCCCCTAGGTTTGATGTGGGGGCTTTAAAAGGGCCCCACGTTTTTTTTTCGATTTTTGCGGGGGAAGTGCCCGGTACGCGCACCGGGGAGCGTACCGGGAGGCGTACTATGGGGAAAAAAGAATGACAGACTTTTAAAAATTGTATGTTTATTAATTGTTCTTTTTGTTGTTTTTTTTGTTGATGTTTTTTTATTTAAGTACCAACATGTAGGTATCAATGTAGAGTCTAAAATTTATTATACACCGTCTCCTTTGTAGATATCTTGCATGTTGTTACAGAAGTTATTGTGGGATATGGAATTCATACCATAGTCTGTCAGGAAAGCAGAAACAACATGGAGGCAGGAGATGACAAAGAAATGTTAAATACACATTGGAGATAATATAGTGGGAGAAAGGAAGTAACTATGAGCAAACTTACTATGTAACACAAAAAAGTTATATAGTATATTTTAAGTCTCACTTTATATTATATCTATTTTGGTACTATTTCATATTTTACTTATAAAAAAGAATAGTGTCTCAAACAATTTTTAATTTCTAAATAAAAATTTATTGTTGTGATTTTTCAAAATCTAAAAGAATTTGCAACATTAATTCATCAGGTATGTCCTCCTTTTCATTCCATGATTCAATTTCTTCTACACAATTAATTAAGTCTTGGTCCAGAGAGTTATCCATAAAGTCTATTTCATCTTTGTCTTCCTTAGGATTGTTTTCCATATTAATTTCAAATGAAATATCAATTTCATGTTGTTGTCCTTCCATTTTCTTGCTGTAAATTGCATAAAAAATAATTATATCAGTAGAGATAGGGCATTGTTGGGTTTAAGTTCAGACAGGTACTTCTGAGTTTTTAACAGTGAAGTCATTTTTGGGCAGTGTATGGTTTCAGGCAGGAAGTAGAACCATTAAAAAGTGCCTGTGATGAAGCCTAAGTAAATTCATAATTATTCCAGAGAATCCTAACTGAATCCATAATTATAATAGTCAAGCCTATCTCAATGTCTAACTCTTACAGAGGGACAGTATATAACTATCTGAAAACGTTTTTCCAAATTAACTTAAAGTGCATAACATAGTTCTCCTTTTAAATTAACAACTTACCTTTTTCAAATTAGTTGAAGTTTTCTGTCAAACTTTTTTCGAAATGTACCTTAGGTAGTGTTAGTCAAAATGGCTGTGTTTCCCTCTCATTTTTCATATATATGCATGTACTTAAACAATCAAATGTCAACACATAAAAGTACAAAATGTAAGTAACATTTTAATTGGTTGAAAATTCAAACAGTTTCATATGTGTTTTTGTCATGTAATTTACCTCAGGATATTTAGACAGGGCTACAGCCCAAATGGCTCAATGGAATACCACCAAATTTGTGTAAATGGTAGGGACTGCTATTTAGTAGGGCCTATTCTATATTTGGTGTAAGTGTCTCCAGTGGTTTTTCTGTAAATTACTTTCCCACCTTTTTTTTGGGAGCGCTTACCGGTGCGCGCCCCGGTACGCGCACCGGCAGCGTTACGGGAGTCCTCCATTTTGTGTTTCGGTAGAATCGAGACACAAGATGGAGGACAAACAACGTTGGGAATGGGTAGAAGGGGGCACGGTAGACACTTCCTGACCCTCTAGGTTTTCTGAGGGGGGCTTAGGAGGCTCATATAGGCCAAAAATATAATAAAAATTTTAAAAATTTCGCGGGGGAGCGCCCGGTACGCTTACCGGTAAGTGTACCGGGGAGTACTTTGGTGAAAAATAGTGAAAAAAGTTAGAAAAAGAAAATCATTATGAGTGATCAGAGGTAGGGTAGCCCTGAAAAGAGCTTTTGGGTTCTGTGGCTGATTTAAGTACCTACAAGTAGGTTCCAAAGCGCAGTCTTAAATTCAGGAGGAATATTCTATTCCCCTCATCTGAGAAGTGCACACCATCTCCCCTGTAGATGTCTTGCATGTTGTAACGCAAGTTGTTGTTGTATATTGAACCCATTCCATAGTCTCTCATGTAAGCAGAAACAGATTTATTCACATATTTCCGTGCTTTCTCAAATTGTGGACAAAATTGGTTGGACCAGTTCCATTTCTGTCTTTGGCATATATTGGAATATACCAAGGCAGTTTGTGGAAAAAGTGTCATCAATTGATCAAAGGTGTCCTTTGAAAGCATTTCCAGACCAACCCCAGTCATAGTGCCCAAATTATTTCCACTACAGTGCACTATTAAGAGGTCAGGGTTTGGCAGATGCAAAAAGGTTTTCACCAATGGTATCAATTGGTGACATCTCAAGCCTCTCTGGCCAATCCACTTGATTTCCACATTTGATAAATCAAGGTTGTGATAATTTCTGCTTGTTGCATACCTTTGGATGTAGCTATGTCCAATAATCCATACAGAATACATGATGTGAGAAGGTTCTGGTGCAGTCAGATGAAGTGTGGGAATGAAATGGCAGTTGGAACAGTAGGAGGTTACAAAAATTGTGGAGTTTCCCTGCTGTTGAATCACAAGCAATGATTGGTGGATTCAGATAGTTGAAAACTGAAAGTTAGGGTGCATGGTTGTGTTGTGTGAAAGAAGTAATTTGAATGGTTAAGAAAAAGTCATTAAAAGCAATAATGCGTTGGATAAGCTGGTGTATTGAGAGGCCAAAGATCATTGCTGACTTAATTTGCAACATTGCAGAATAAACTTTTGAACCTGAGAGTTCAGGTAGGAGGGAGTTGCTATGGTAACAGATAGAAAGGTCTGAGAGGGGGAAGGGTGTTGGTTTGAAAATAGTGAGGGAAGACTTTTGATTGGTTGAAATAAGGCATATGTGTGTAGAATTAGAGATTTTCTATGCCAGTCTTGGTTTCAGTGTATTGAGTGCACACCTTTTGCTCTGCTAAAGAAAAATTGGTGTGTGTGTCTGACACTGTTCTCAATCTCCCAAAGCATTTGTACAGGTAAGTAATGATTCATTTAATAGTGTTTGCCTCATTAAATAAATATATTTGAACCTTTTAGAATGATGTCACTTGCATTACCTCAGATTTAGAAGCATATTGAGATTCTTTTTTATTGGTTTGTGGCATGTTTTTGGGAAATGCTTGCTATGAACATTTTCAAGATAGGGGATTTGTATTTTGTGAAACAGCTTGTACATAGGTCCTGTGTTGTGTTTCTAAAATGTGATTCAAAAAACGATTTTAGGGGCAAATCAATGGTATTTACATTTGGGCTTCATTTATGATTGCTTTGTGCTGCCAGTGCATCACTTTAAACATGGGAAAAAAGTGACGCTCTGGTGGCGCAAGGCCTTCATAAATAAGGCCCGAGTTTCTTTGCTTTGGTTTGTGTCTTGCTTTTTGATAATGCTTGCTATGAACATTTGTAGGATAGAGGATTTGTACTTTGGGAAACAGTGAGGTTTCAAAAGTGAAATTGAGTGCTTGTACATAGGTTCTGCGCTGTGTTTCATAAATGTTATTCAAAAAACGATTTGGGGGGAAATCAATGGCATTTACATTTGGCTTTTATTTATGATTGTCTTGTGGCACCAGTATGTCACTTTTACCATGGGAAAAAAGTGATGCACTGGTGGCGCAAGGCCTTCATAAATAAGGCCCTGAGTTTTTTTGTTGTTGGTTTGTGTCTTGCTTTTTGATAATGCTTGATATCAACATTTGCAAGATAGAGGATTCGTATTTTGTAAAATAGTGAGGGTTCAGTAGTGAAATTGAGTGCTTGTACATAGGATCTTTGCTGTGTTTCTAAAATGTTATTCAAAAAACAATTTTGGGGGAAATCAATGGTATTTTCATTTGACCCTTATTTATGATTGCCTTGTGCTGCTGGTGCATCACTTTAAACATGGGAAAAAAGTGACGCTCTGGTGGTGCATGGCCTTCATAAATAAGGCCCAGAGTTTCTTTGCAGTTGGTTTGAGTCTTGCTTTTTGATAATGCTTGCTATGAACATTTGCAAGATAGAGGATTTGTAGTTTGGGAAACAGTGAGGTTTCAAAAGTGAAATTGAGTGCTTGTACATAGGTTCTGCGCTGTGTTTCATAAATGTTATTCAAAAAACGATTTTGGGAGAAATCAATGGTATTTACATTTGGCTCTTATTTATGATTGTCTTGTGGCACCAGTATGTCACTTTTAACATAGGAAGAAAGTGATGCACTGGTGGCGCAAGGCTTTCATAAATAAGGCCCTGAGTTTTTTTGTTGTTGGTTTGTGTCTTGCTTTTTGATAATGCTTGATATCAACATTTGCAAGATAGAGGATTCGTATTTTGTGAAATAGTGAGGGTTCAGTAGTGAAATTGAGTGCTTGTACATAGGATCTTTGCTGTGTTTCTAAAATGTTATTCAAAAAACGATTTTGGGGGAAATCAATGGTATTTTCATTTGGCCCTTATTTATGTTTGCCTTGTGCTGCTGGTGCATCATTTTAAACATGGGAAAAAGTGACGCTCTGGTGGCGCAAGGCCTTCATAAATAAGGCCCTGAGTTTATTTGCTGTTGGTTTGTTTTTTTGCTTTTTGATAACGCTTGCTATGAACATTTGCAAGATAGAGGATTTGTATTTTGGGAAACAGTGAGGTTTCAAAAGTGATATTGAGTGGTTGTACATAGGTTCTGTGGAGTGTTTTTTAAATGTTATTCAAAAAACGATTTTGGAGGCAAATCAATGGTATTTACATTTGGTTCTTATTTATGATTGCCTTGTGGCACCGGTGCGTTTCTTTTAACATGGGACGCACTGGTGGTGCAAGGCCTTCATAAATAAGGCCCAGAGTTTTTTTGTTGTTGGTTTGTGTCTTGCTTTTTTATAATGCTTGATATCAACATTTGCAAGATAGAGGATTCGTATTTTGTGAAATAGTGAGGGTTCAGTAGAGAAATTGAGTGCTTGTACATAGGATCTTTGCTGTGTTTCTAAAATGTTATTCAAAAAACGATTTTGGGGGAAATCAATGGTATTTTCATTTGGCCCTTATTTATGTTTGCCTTGTGCTGCTGGTGCATCATTTTAAACATGGGAAAAAAGTGACGCTCTGGTGGCGCAAGGCCTTCATAAATAAGGCCCTGAGTTTATTTGCTGTTGGTTTCTTTTCTTGCTTTTTGATAATGCTTGCTATGAACATTTGCAAGATAGAGGATTTGTATTTTGGGAAACAGTGAGGTTTCAAAAGTGATATTGAGTGGTTGTACATAGGTTCTGTGGAGTGTTTTTTAAATGTTATTCAAAAAACGATTTTGGAGGCAAATCAATGGTATTTACATTTGGTTCTTATTTATGATTGCCTTGTGGCACCAGTGCGTTTCTTTTAACATGGGACGCACTGGTGGTGCAAGGCCTTCATAAATAAGGCCCAGAGTTTTTTTGTTGTTTGGTTTGTGTCTTGCTTTTTGATAATACTTGCTATGAACATTTGCAAGATAGAGGATTTGTATTTTGGGAAACAGTGAGGTTTCAAAAGTGATATTGAGTGGTTGTACATAGGATCTGCGCTGTGTTTTTTAAATGTTATTCAAAAAACGATTTTGGGGGCAAATCAATGGTATTTACATTTGGTCCTTATTTATGATTGCCTTGTGGCACCGGTGCGTCTCTTTTAACATGGGACGCACTGGTGGCGCAAGGCCTTCATAAATAAGGCCTTGAGTTTGTTTGCTGTTGCTTTGTTTTTTGCTTTTTTTTAATGCTTGCTATGATCATTTGCAAGATAGAGGATTTGTATTTTGGGAAACAGTGAGGTTTCAAAAGTGATATTGAGTGGTTGTACATAGGTTCTGTGCAGTGTTTCTTAAATGTTATTCAAAAAACGATTTTGGGGGCAAATCAATGGTATTTACATTTGGCCCTTATTTATGATTGTCTTGTGGCGCCGGTATGTCACTTTTAACATGGGAAGAAAGTGACGCACTGGTGGCACAAGGCCTTCATAAATAAGGCCCTGAATTGTTTTGTTGTTGGTTTGTGTCTTGCTTTTTGATAATGCTTGATATCAACATTTGCAAGATAGAGGATTCGTATTTTGTGAAATAGTGAGGGTTCAGTACTGAAATTGAGTATTGTACATAGGATTTTCGCTGTGTTTCTAAAATGGTATTCAAAAAACGATTTTGGTGGTAAATCAATGGTATTTTCATTTGGCCTTTATTTATGATTGCCTTGTGCTGCCGGTGCATCATTTTAAATTTGGGAAATAAGTGACGCTCTGGTGGCGCAAGGCCTTCATAAATAAGGCCCTGAGTTTGTTTGCTGTTGGTTTGTTTTTTGCTTTTTGATAATTCTTGCTATGAACATTTGCAAGATAGAGGATTTGATTTTTGGGAAACAGTGAGGTTTCAAAAGTGATATTGAGTGGTTGTACATAGGATCTGCGCTGTGTTTTTTAAATGTTATTCAAAAAACGATTTTGGGGGCAAATCAATGGTATTTACATTTGATCCTTATTTATGATTGCCTTGTGGCACCAGTGCGTCTCTTTTAACATGGGACGCACTGGTGGCGCAAGGCCTTCATAAATAAGGCCTTGAGTTTGTTTGCTGTTGCTTTGTTTTTTGCTTTTTTTTAATGCTTGCTATGAACATTTGCAAGATAGAGGATTTGTATTTTGGGAAACATTGAGGTTTCAAAAGTGATATTGAGTGGTTGTACATAGGTTCTGTGCAGTGTTTCTTAAATGTTATTCAAAAAACGATTTTGGGGGCAAATCAATGGTATTTACATTTGGCCCTTATTTATGATTGCCTTGTGGTACCGGTGCGTCTCTTTTAACATGGGACGCACTAGTGGCGCAAGGCCTTCATAAATAAGGCCCTGAGTTGCTGTGGTATAAACTTTAATATGTTGCAAAATAGTGTTTATATCGTTTGCTTTTTGTCATTATTTTGTTGTTTGCTAATAGTGGTCTTTAATGTGTTATTTTTTTCAGAACCACAGATTGAAATCAACATTTTAAAAGCAAGCAAAAATGCCGTCAAGGCAAAGGAGTAGAAAAAATACTATACGTAAAACAACAAAATCATCAAAGGAATTAAAGGAATCCTCTACAACAAGTACTTCAAAAAACACCAGAAAAGCTCCTGGTAAGACAATTAAGTCTTTTCTTCACAATTTATGTAGATCAAAAAGAAATGTAAACGGTAATGTGAAGATCCAGAAGCAGAGAGCAAATCTAAAAAAGGAAGGAGAGGCCCTCAAAAAATTTCTCTATTGGAGCAGGAGAGAAGAGTGTGGATAGCAATAGAAGGTTAAATCAATTTAGGGACATTCGTAGACGAATGTTTCGCAATAGGGTAGTTTTGAATTTGCTAAAAAATGAAACGAAAAGTAAACAGAGAGCTGCTTTTTACAAGAAAAAGAAAAGTGTAGAGAAGATTGTTGATCAGGGTTTTGAAGTTAAGAAAAAACTATTTATTTTAGTAATCAATAGAATTAGGATACTTAATAAGGCAATTGATGTTTTCAAATCGAACAGTAGATGGAAAAGAATTATTAATCAGACTAATTTTTGTGAAGTATTTTCTGGAGAATGGATGCATAGTTCAAGTTCTGAGCCATTTTTTAAGGAGGAGAGTTACTTTCAGGAAAAATATTTGGTGCATGCAGTTGACACCAGTGGTCGAGCATATGAGGTGAAAGATGGTTGTGTGATGGAAAAAGAGAAACTTATGTCTAGAGATGCAGAAGAGGTGTTAAGTGATGAAGTTTTAGGGAGACGTGCTAAGGGTCCAGTGTACACATGGAAGTGCAGTAGGATTTGAAGTGTGTGACCGTATTCAATTGATTTGCTTCTAAATTTCTTACATACATATAGTAAAAAAAGTCTAAAACAAAAAATTAAGATCTTGCAAGAGTTAGATCCTTGCAGAGTGAGAGAAAACACAGGTTTGCATGGGCATTCACTGGCTTGTCTTTCTAGAAAAGTATGTCAGAGTGTTTTTCATCATTTTAGGATGTTAGCAGTGCATCATAATAAGGTGAGGAAATTAGTGAGAAGGTTGTATTATGCAAAAAGTCCAGCACTTATGCTTAAACAGTTAAACAGTGCTCTTTTGCATGGATCTGAAGTAGATGTGAAGACTATTTGTGAAGAAATTGAGTTTTGTTGTTTTGGAAACAAAGAGGACAGTGTAGAAATGGATATAGTAATGGATGGTAATGTGGAAGACAATATACAGATTTCAAGTACAGAAAGGTTTGATGAGGAAATTAAGGTGAAATCAAGTAAAAGGCCTAATTTAACTTGTGTGTGTTGTCGACGGACTCATTATGAGATTCAGACTAGGTTAGTTGATTTATATGCAAAAAGTGAAATGGAAAACAATAGTGAATGGAAGGATTTTGTAAGTTATTTGTTGGTGGAGAATTCATTTGATTTGAGTTTTGATCAGCATATTTGTAATTATTGTTTTAAAAAATTCAATGAAAATAGAATGCCTGCTAGAGCTGTTCATAATAATCTTAAGTTGATAGATATTCCTTCCTGAATTGATGGATTTAAATACTAATGAATCTAATTTGATTCAATGTGTCCATCCTTTTCAGGCTATTGTTCGCATGGAGCCTAAGAAAGGGAAATTGCCTCCTACAGATTTACAAAGAGGATTAAAGGGAAGAGTTGTTTATTTGCCTCTAGATGTCAAGAAAAATATTGATACAATTGGTGTAGAAAGAGTAGAAGAGGATCCTCTGGTTATTCTAGTTAATGGGGTTCCGACAAAGAGTAAGACAATCTGGCAAGATTTAGTGGATGTTAGGAAAGTCAAAAAGGCAACGTTGTATTTGGTCAAAAACAATGAGTACTATAAAGATGTAAGTGTTGGAGCAGAGGAAACAGCTACAGAAGAAGACAGTGATTGTACAGTTGGCCAAATTGAAAAAGTTGATGTGTCTAGAAGTGAAGAAATATATGAACATTATACTGTTCATCCTTTGCATTCCAAAGAAGTAATGGGGAATGCAATTGACTTGTTTCAAATGAAAGCAGCAAAAGGAAGTCCTATTAGTGTATGGGAAGAAAGTTTGGAAGCTCGTTGTTTTCCACAGTTATTTCCTACAGGTCGAGGTGGACGATATGATGATCGACCAGTTCAAATTCCTGCAGCTGAATACCGGACTTTAAGATTATATGCTGAAGATCCAAGGTTTCGTCAATGCATTCTGTATTTGTTTCATCTACTGTATGAAAGTGATTTGTCTGGGCTTTCTTATGCAGTTAATCAAATATTAAAAAGCGCAGCTCATCTGCATAATGTTTCAGCAAGGGACTTTATGGAGAAAGTCAATCTGCAAGACAGTATTTTGGAATCTCAGCTAATCAATCTCATGGCATGTCAGCGTGGAACAAACGAGTATTGGTTCGTCGTCATGGGGAATTAAAATGTATGCTAAGAAACTTAGGAACTCCTACATGGTTCCTCACTCTTAGCTGTGATGAGTATGCATGGGACGACTTACTTTATGAGAGGCAAATGGAAACATACAAAATATAGAATTGAAAACACCTGGAGAACTGTGTTCTTTAGATCCAGTGAATGTTTGCAGATATTTTAATCATAGATTTGAAGCTATGATGTCTTTTATTACCAACAAAATAAATCCTCCCCTTGGAGAGGTTTTGGATTTCTTTTGGAGGAAGGAATATCAAGCGAGAGGTGCTCTTCATATACATATGGTGTTATGGATTAAAGATGCACCCAAATTTGGATCAGATTCGGATGAAACAGTGATGAGTTTCATTGAAGAGTATTCAACATGTGCTGTTCCGAAAACTACTGAAGAAAACAGTTTAAGCAACAAGTTTTACGTTTTCAATCTCATCGTTGTGGAAAGTACTGTCATCGAAAATTCAAAAACAAGGAAAAGTACTACACAAAATGTCGTTTTGCATTTCCACGGCCAGTAATTTCTAAGGGAAGAGTAAATAATTTGATGTCATCTCTACGACATACTGTGACGAGGAAATCGCCCAAAAATACATATAATTTAAAAAGAAACGAAGAGTCCAAGTACATCAACGACTACAACCCAGTGATTTTGTCCATGTGGAATGCTAACATGGATATTCAGTTCGTTGCTGACAACTTTATTGCTTTGGCTCGAAATGTGACATCTTACATCACAAAAAAAGAAAAAACACTGAACTGAAGGAAATGTGGGAGGACATTTCACATGAAAAGAGTCTAAGCAAGAAATTATACAGTTTCAGTCTAAAGATGTTGTCGCATCGAGAAATTGGTTATCATCAGCAAGTCTCTATGCCAAATCAAGAACAATCATTTGGGTGAGTCTAGGTCTTGCTGCAACAGGAAACCGAGTTTTGAAATCTGTACAAGAAATTGAATATTTGGCGGAGAAAGAACCAAACAGTACAGATATTTTGAAGACAAATATGTTGGATACATACTATCCAAATAGAAGTACTCACCTTGAGAACACTTGTTTGTATGAAGTTCTGCAAAACTACAGTTATAAGAGGAACATCACAGAAGATATCAATAATGGAAAATGTGCTGTCATTGGGTATGAAGGATGTCTAGTGAAGCAGAGAAAAGGCCATTTGAGTAATCATCGAAAATTGAGTTGCGAAGCTCCAGACAAAAGAGAATTTTACTATTTAGCTCTTTTGCAACTCTTTTGGAAAGGGGCGACCAATCGGTCCCCCCGAACGTATGGCAGAGTACCACGATCCCCCCGGGAAGCCATCTTGGGCGGGAGGCGAGTCTCGGCTGGTATGCCCAAAGCGGCGTAGCCGGGGCGCGCCTTTTCCCGCCCTCGAGTGGGTTGGCCTAGACACTAACGCGGCTGGCCACGCCCTTGGGGCAGGCAGGGGCGGGTTTACGCCCGCCCTGAAGACGGATACATGGTGCACATGGCTGGGGAATACGGGTACAGTGTGTCCTTCTACGGAAAGGGCGGTCTCTGTATTGACCAGTTTCAATCATTTTTTGAGGGTTTGCTAGGGCGGACGAGGTCACCGCCGTCTGTAGTCATAGTACATCTTGGGGGCAATGATTTGGTCACCACTGGTAGACGACTTCTCCTGGAGGCGATGCTTTCCACTGTAAGTTGGTTAGCGAGGAGAGTTCCAGGGTGCACAATTGCGTGGTCCCATATGATCCCACGAAAAGTGTGGCGGGGGGCTATTTCTGTTTCTGCTTTAAATCACTCGGTGAGAAAAATTAATAACAAAGTGAGTAGGTTGTTCCGGTCCAATGCACTGCATTCTATTTCGCATGGGTGTATTAATGGTGACAGTATGTATTTGGGGGATGGTGTTCATTTGTCTCGGATGGGGAATGAGTTACTCATAGGAGACTTCATAGCTTGGCTAAAGATGTTGAAACATGACCTTTAGATAGGAGTTTGGTGGGGGGTCCGGATAGCCGGTCAACTATCCGGACCTGTGGCGGTAAGGTCATGATCGGTGAGCACTAATTGGAAGATCCCTATCGGGGGAGGTGGCCATTGGCCCCTCAACGGGGAGGCGGTCCCTTCTAAGGATGGGTCGCCGAAAGGAAAGGGAAGGCGGTCAAGGCCCCTTCATGGGTAGGAGGGGTTACAGCCCCCTCCTGGGGAATTTCCCGGGGCCAGGACGTCTGCGACGGCAGATGTGGTAAGTTGTGTGGGGTGTGGGGGTGGTCTACGCTACCTTCTAGATACCTCACACGAGCCTCGTACGACCTTTAAGTGGCGTCAAGTTTTACTGGGGCCCCTGTCAAGTCAAGGGAAATTGGTATTTTGCACTGGAGGTATGCCTCCGTGCCGCCCCTCACAAGGGAGGGGGACATGTCTGGGTTAGGGATCTTGACACCGGTTACGACCTTGCCGTTGGCCCTTAAACGTTAGGATGTACAATTTCAAAAATTTCAAGTAAATGTTTTGTAGGATGTTAGTTCGGCTAGGAGAACCTTTGTATTAGAGGATATGTTAAGGTTAGCCAAACATCGCAATGTGGTAATGAAATTGTACATATTATGAAACTGTTATTTTAATGTTTTAATTTTGTTTCATATTTTAATAAATACGGCCGGGAAGGGTGACTCCCTTCCCGACTTCCAAAAGTTCAAGAACCGTTTCCGGTTTCCCATCCTTGGGGAGTGTGTTGAGAGGGGGTGGCGGGTATCTCAGCCATATGGAAAGGGGCGACCAATCGGTCCCCCCGAACGTATGGCAGAGTACCACGATCCCCCCGGGAAGCCATCTTGGGCGGGAGGCGAGTCTCGGCTGGTATGCCCAAAGCGGCGTAGCCGGGGCGCGCCTTTTCCCGCCCTCGAGTGGGTTGGCCTAGACACTAACGTGGCTGGCCACGCCCTTGGGGCAGGCAGGGGCGGGTTTACGCCCGCCCTGAAGACGGATAAAAGGAGAAACAAGACCAGAAGGCATCCTCTTGTTCCTGTGCTCTGAAGCTGCACCTCCTCGCTGCACGTGAGCTCGAGACGGAACGAAGAGCCAATTTTGACCCACCCACCAGCCCCTGAAGACAGCGAGTGGTTTAATAAAATTTGATGGATAACTGTGATTTTACAGGTTGTGGTATTATCGTGAAGATTTTGAGTATGCAATAAAGAATGGTCGATTTGTGTTATGTTTTGCAAATAAAGTAATTCTGCTTTAGTGTTCATCAGTACGCATGTGTTTGAATAAAGTTGTGTTGCTACTGCTGGTTAGATATAGTCATTTAGTATTTAGTTAGCATTGTCGTATTTATTTTGGTCGGGCGGTAAGGTCATGATCGGTGAGCACTAATTGGAAGATCCCTATGAGTGGGCGTTACCCATTACGGATGGGGGCGCTCGGGGGAGGTGGCCATTGGCCCCTCAACGGGGAGGCGGTCCCTTCTAAGGATGGGTCGCCGAAAGGAAAGGGAAGGCGGTCAAGGCCCCTTCATGGGTAGGAGGGGTTACAGCCCCCTCCTTGGGAATTTCCCGGGGCCAGGACGTCTGCGACGGCAGATGTGGTAAGTTGTGTGGGGTGTGGGGGGGGTCTACGCTACCTTCTAGATACCTCACACGAGCCTCGTACGACCTTTAAGTGGCGTCGAGTTTTACTGGGGCCCCCGTCAAGTCAAGGGAAATTGGTATTTTGCACTGGAGGTATGCCTCCGTGCCGCCCCTCACAAGGGAGGGGGACATGTCTGGGTTAGGGATCTTGACACCGGTTACGACCTTGCCGTTGGCCCTTAAACGTTAGGATGTACAATTTCAAAAATTTCAAGTAAATGTTTTGTAGGATGTTAGTTCGGCTAGGAGAACCTTTGTATTAGAGGATATGTTAAGGTTAGCCAAACATCGCAATGTGGTAATGAAATTGTACATATTATGAAACTGTTATTTTAATGTTTTAATTTTGTTTCATATTTTAATAAATACGGCCGGGAAGGGTGACTCCCTTCCCGACTTCCAAAAGTTCAAGAACGGTTTCCGGTTTCCCATCCTTGGGGAGTGTGTTGAGAGGGGGTGGCGGGTATCTCAGCCATAAAGCCATGGCGTACAGAAGAGGAACTACTTGGAGATTTTCTCTGTTATGAAGACTCTTTTAATGCAACTAAGGATACCATAAAATGTCCTGTTTTTCCAAATTATCTGCAAATGTTGAACGAAGAAATAGAGCAAGAAACCACAATTGCTGAAGAGATTGATAGAGATAGTTCTCAAGACAGTCAGAGTTCTACTTCATTGAGTCAGGATCCACTAGGAGGACCAATTATCCAAAATGAAGCTGCAACTGCCATGGATGAGGTGGAAAGAGCTATGGAACAAGCTCAAGAGGATGGAGTTAACTTCGAAGATTTGGTAAACCAACTAAACGTTGAGCAGAAAAACATATATGACGAAGTTACAGAACAGATTGAACATGGATTCAGACATGGGAAAAAAGTGTGCTCATGTACATCATTTAAGCCTGTTCGACTGTACGTAAGTGGAGAAGCGGGAACAGGAAAAAGTTTTCTGATTAAAGCCATTGCAACTTATTTGTAGAAAAGGACTGAATCACCGCTGTCTTGTGTTGTAACCGCTCCAACTGGACTGGCAGCACATAACATTAAAGGGATTACTCTACATCGTTTACTGATGCTGCCAGTTGAGCATGATAATAAATTGCATTACAAGAAGCTATCTGGTGATGCGTGTTCTGAAGTTTTCAGAGTCTTGAAGAAAATGAAACTTATTATCATTGACAAAGTAAGCATGGTCTCAAATCTAATGCTTGCTTTTGTGCATTTGAGAATGCAAGAAATTCTTAGAACAGAGTATGATGTGTTATTTGGAGGAAAACACATTATTGTTTTTGGAGATCTACTGCAGTTGACTCCAGTAAAAGGACATCCAGTGTTTAAAATGCTTACGCATGAAGATACCAGGAAGTCCCTTGGAAGCTTTGAAAACGTTAATATATGGTTAAATTTTAAATATGCTGAACTGCTTCAAAATATGCGACAGGCAAAGGATGAAGATTATAAAAATATTCTACAAGATGTAAGAATCGGAAAAGTAAGTGAGCTTGGAAAAGAAACTTTACATGCTCGATTAATTTCAAATTTGTATCCAAATGAAAACATTCTTCCAGAGAATATTTTTTTTTAAATGACTGAGAAGAAATCTGGGATATGTTTGATGCCTACTCTGCAAGAATGTTCCATCTTCAACAACAAAATGTTAAAGTTAGAAAATGAAGAGATTGTGAAACTGGAAGCTATAGATAAAATAGAGCATATGGGTGCAACAATTGTTTTGTCAGAAAATTTGAAAACAAAATTGGATTCATTAGAGAAAAGTATTTCTAAAACAGCTTGTTTTGAAAAGACTCTGAATGTGTGTTTAAATTGTAGTATCATTTTGAGAAGGAATTTAAATGTTGAAAGAGGTCTGGTAAATGGAGCAATGGGTTATGTTGTTGATTTTGTGAATTATAGAAATAGAGATGGAATTGAATTTTTAAAAATAAAATTTGATGGCATTGAGCAAGTACAACAAATCAGTCGTTGTTCTGCTAGATTTTTGCTTGTAAAAGACATATGTTCGCCCAAAACAGTTTCCTATTTGTTTGGCATATGCGGTGACAATTCATAAATCTCAAGGTTTAGGTGTAGATAGTTCTTTGGTGAACATTGGAAGATCTGTGTTTAAAGAGGGTATGACATATGTGGCATTATCACGAGTCAGAACTTTATCAGGATTGTGCTTGATTGAGTGTGATGAGAAAAAGATTTGTGCAGATCTAGATTGTGTTAAAGAATACAATAGGTTAAGAAGAGAGTATGCTCCACATTTGCCTCAATATACTCTGTTTGAAAAACGTGTGGTAGGCCAAAAAAGAAGAAATGAGGATAATTGCAGTGAGGTAGTAGCAAAAAGACAAAAAGTAGATGAAACTGTAATTCAAAACAGAAAGAAAAAGGATTCTGATGAAAATGTTGTTGGATTTCAGTTTGAAAACAGTTCTGGTGTCAACTGCTATGTTAATGTAGTGGTTAATGTTGTTTTTTTTCTTCAAACTTTACAAGAACAGATTGTTGAAAATCGGGATCAAAGATTGTGTGGTTTATTGAATTCTGTGTTTGAGAAATGTAGCAGTGATAGAACAAAAATAGAAAGTGTAACAGAAATTCGAAATATTTTAGATATGTGTTCTGGTCAAGATAAATTTTCACAGAACATTCAGCAGGATTGTCAGGAATTTTTAATGGATATGTTTGGTGTTTTGGAAGATGAAGGTGTAGATGTAGATAATCTTTTTAGCCTTTCTTATCAATGGCAGCATGACTGCCACAATTGTAGTTTATCAAGTACTACTAGAATAGACACTGAAAGATTTATATATTTGACTTTACCAGACTGTAAATCAGTGTCATTTAAAAATCTAATTAAAGCAGCAGATCATAATATGGTGTGTACCCAATGTAAGTGTCCAATGCTATCCACATTATTTATACAAAGTTATGGTCAGTATATCATTTTAGTTTTCCAACGATGTAGACCTGATGGAACTAAATTGACAACTTCTATCAAAAATTTTGTGGCTTCTCAGTTATCAATTTCAGGAAGAACCTTTACAACTGTAGCTATTATTTATCATGACGGTTCTTCGACAACATCAGGACAATATACATGCTATTTAAAATGTCAAAAAGGTTGGAGTTACTGCAATGATTCTCATTTGACTTATAAACAACGTTTGCCTTATGACTTTAGTGTTTTTAAAACCAAAGTTTTAGTAAATGTAATTGGCCTTTGAAGATGGGAATAGTTAATAAAAGTTAGTTAGTTAGTTAGTCTAATGTTTAAAATTATTTATCTCATATAGGTACTGTAAGTGGATCTCATAGTAAAAAATACTCATATATCTGACACGATTTGGCCGTAAGGAAAGTGTAAGGTATGATGTTCTTAGATCTTTTTTCATAGGAAGTCGATGAGATGGAAGTTATATAGAACAGCAGATTTTTTTTCCACCAAAAGGACCTTCACTATCTTCTATTTTGCCTCAAGGAAAAGTAAGTGAATCAAAGATTAGTGTACGTAAATGAGTTGTACTCACTAATTTAAGTGAAATTCAATATATTCTGAGAACAGCAAAAATAAAAAAATGTTACATTTTGTTTAAATCTTTCTATAGTTTGCATTGTGTAATTTATATTGTATTCCCATTGTCTCACCCTCATTTCCCTTTTTCCACCCTTATTTAGCTCTCTTTACTCACTTACATTGCCTTTTTTTCACTTTGTTTCATCGCTGTTCCTTTACTCCACTTCATTCACAACTCCTCAATCCAATTTCAACTGTCTGTATTTCCCCTCTCCCTTCCACTACTTGTCATCTTTGTCACATTCTCTCAGTACCACTGCTTTAGTTTTCTTCCCCTCTCTTTCCTTCTTTTGCTCCTTTACTCTTTTTCCTTTCTCACTCATTGTACTGCAGTTCACTCAGTCCTTCCCTTTGTCTTTCTTTGTACTTACTCTCTCACTCCTTTTTCCTCTATCGTTCTATATTAACCTCATTCCTTAAATCCCTTCACTCTGTGACTCCCCTTCACTCACTCTCAGTCATCTTCCATTCCACTTTCTTATGAATAGTTCCTCATTTAGACCCCTCTCCTTTTCACTCCTTTTCACTCATTTTCCTTTTACTTTCTTCTCTTTCCTGATTTTGTTTTGGTATCTCACATTCTTTTAGTATCTTACTTATCTTCAGTAATTTGTTCTCTTTCTATTTCTTTTTCCGTCTTTTTTCTCTTTCTACATTACTTTATTTCTGTTTTCGTATCCTTCACTATTGCTTTATTTCTTAGTACACTTTTTTTGATTTTTTACCTCTTGACCTGTTTCTTCTATTTTAAAAAATATATTTTACTAATTATAACTTGTTTTTTCTTTTGTCTTTCACAGATACAAAGTGTAGTTTAAAGATGCAAGTAAGTTTTCATTAATTATATGGTAAGTGTGACTACAAAATGTAGTTTATCATCACCCTTTGTTTTAACCTCACTACTTTTCTCTCACCCTACCTCACCTCTGTTTTCTTACTCTGCTTCCCTCACTTATTCTTATCCTCCATATTTATTTCTCTTTTCCTTACTTTCCTACCACATTCAACTTCTTTCAGTGCACCTGCTCACCCACACTCCCTCTCTTTTCTTTTTTCTGTTTCACTTAGTCCCTTTCTGACACTCCTTCCTTTACTCTCTCTGCTCTTTCTCTCAGTCACTCCCCATGTCTTACCCTTATTCACTTTTAATCACCCTCTTTCACTCCTTTTTACTTACACTCACTGCTATTTTCTTTCCATCCGTCACCACTGTTCCTTTTCTCTGGTTCGGTCACTACCTTTCGTTCCTCATCCTTTACTCTTCTTCCTTTTACTCTCATCACCCATTCACATTCTCCCAGAACATCTGCTTTAGTCTTCTTCCTCTTTCTTCTCTTCTTTTGCTCCCTTATTCATTTTCCTTTTCTCAGTTACTTCCTCTTATACCTTTTCTCTGTTTTACTATCTATTACACAGTTCCTCTGTGTTCCTCCCACTAGCTCTCTTTCTCTTTACACCACTCTCTTTATCCCCATTCCTCATGCTCACTCCTTCATTATTTTATTTACTTATTTATTTTTGGTGCGCTGACGGGACGCGCCCCGGTACGCGCAACGGGTCGCTCACAGGTACGCGCACCGGGAGCGCTCCAGAGTGAAATTTAAAAAAAAAGAATATACTTTTATAAAACAAAATATTATATTAATATACAACATAGGATTCATTTTTAGAAAAACATACCTTTTTAAGCTTTAAATATTTGCGAAAAAATAACCTTAGAAATTCATTAAAAAACACATAGGTATGAGATCCTATAAAAAGTTAAGAATTAGCAGTTAAAAAACCTATGAAATTCACTGAAAAAACCATAGGTTTCACACCAGTTATAGTTAGGAATTAGCATTTAAAAAACCTATGAAATTCACAGAAAAAAACATAGGTTTCATACCAGTTATAGTTAGGAATTAGCATTTGAAAAACCTATTAAATTCACTGAAAAAACCATAGGTTTCACACCAGTTATAGTTAGCTGGAAATTTTACTGACATAAAACCAATGAAATTCCCACGTTATAGTTAGTTGGACTCACTATAACTTGCGCGTGTAATGCACTGCTGATGACATCACATATTACATCACTCATGACATGGTCAGTGACATCACTCATGACATCACTCATGACACCATCCTTGTGACAGAGTGACTGACCTCCTTTCACTGTAAAGTAACCCTTGAAACACATATTCAAAAATAGAAACTAACATTTTCAAAAAAGTGGAGATTCCTATACCAGTTACAACAACCAATTCAGTAATTCCACCATTTATATACACATCCACTCATTCACCAACAGTTCTTCATAGTCATTCATACATATACTCACTCATCATATGTAGTGAGACACCTATACATCCATTAACACACCGACAGTCTTCCAAAAGTTGCTCACACACATACTCACACATGCAAATAAACTATTGAACATCCATTTTTTTTTGCATATACAGCTATACACACACTACCACCTTACTTCTAAGGAAACTTACACATACTTACTCTCTTAAACAAACACTTATAGAAACACATACTTATTAAAACAAGAACTCTTTCAATCTCTCACTCTCACATATACTCACTTATATACATCAATACTCACATATACTAGATTAAAACATATGTAGTTATTGATAAAGACACTAGTAAGACAGTCATTCACTTACTAACACATACATATACACACTCATTCACCCATACAGTCCGGCACATATGCTGTCTTCAAAACACATACAAACAGTGAGTCAGTCATTGATGCATCTATGTGCTAAGTAACACCCCCACCAAATCATACAGACACTTATACTGATACTAAAAAAAAATCTAATAACCCATATACACACACATGTAGCTACTCACCAACCCATGCAGCCACTTATACACAAAGTGAAATACTGATACAAACATTTAAATATTTAAACAATACTCGCTAATATATGTATTCATTAAAATACACTTAATAAGCCTGTTAACCAATAAAAAATTTTTTTTAAAACATCCATTAAGACATTTATTTAAACATTTATTCTTCCATCGACCTTCACATATACATATATAAAACATATTTATTTTTCAGAAAGACACACATTCACTTGATGGTGTCATCAGTGATGTCATGAGTGATGTCACTGACCATGTCATGAGTGATGTAATATGTGATGTCATCAGCAGTGCATTACCCTCGCAAGTTATAGTGAGTCCAACTAACTATAACATGGGAATTTCATTGGTGTTATGACAGTAAAATTTCCAGCTAAATATAACTGGTGTGAAACCTATGGTTTTTTCAGTGAATATATATATATATATATATATATATATATATATATATATATATATATATATATATATATATATATCTCTGTGTGCGTGTGTGGGTGTGTGTGCGTGTGTGTGTGTGTGTGTATATTTCATAAACAAAGTGGAATCCACTTGGATAGTGGTGGTGATCCCTACAGTGGTGGGGGGCACTCAGTGTTGTTAAAATACCCCTCACACACCAACAGGCCCCTTGGTGTTATGCTTCATCATCGGGGTCTTCGCACCCCTCTACGGGATGCGGCGTGCTACGACCGACGACTACGTGGGAGCACTATTCCTGGACTATGTGTGGGTGTGCTTGGGGAATTGAATGTACGTGAGTGGTGGGTTAAGGGATGGTTAAAAAATACTTTGCTCGTGGGGTGAAAAAAAGACTTTTATTAAGCCCCCGGCTGTTATCATTAAAAGGGGTGCAGTGAGAGGTTGTTAGTGTGTAAATATGTACATCAACCTCATATGTGCTTCTACATGATCATGTTTCGGAGTGAAAACCTCCTTCTTCAGGACGGGGTTTGCACAAAGATCCCCACCTTACTCACATGAATATAAATGTAAAAGTGTAATATACAAAAAGGAAGTGAACTATAGGTGATATGTACCTAGTATGTAGTTCAAAGTCGTAGTCTCTCATCGCCCAATTGGCGTATTTTAATGACCTAGAGGGAGAAAAAGCACATTAGATACTTGTTCTCATGATAATCTATAGCTATCTTGCAGCTTAGGAAAAAGTGAAGGGTTGCGGATTCCTACATACATATATTATGCCTTAAGTGATCGTGCACCCTGTAAAATAAGGTGACAAAGACTGGGCAACAAACTCAAATAACATTAAAAAACACACGCATTCGTTATTGCATTCCTGTGATGTGTGGAGGGAAAAAACAGAAAAGTGATTGTCTTACTTTTTGATATTGATTACAGTGCTCCATGAGCCTTTTATGTGTATTGGGGGGTTTCCATCTGGCCCAATTTGTAGTGATCTGAAAATGTGAAAATAGGACATTTGAGTTCTCCTATTTACACAGTCCATCTGTTGCCCTCCTCTTTCAGGGTTTTAATTAACTCACGGTTGTTCAGGAGACGATCTGTCCTCTTCGCCTCAACGCGGCTCCGCTGATAATGCCACTGTCGGGAGAGGTGTGCCCTTATATACTGCCTTGATGTATTTTAAATTGCCAATTGATTTGTAAATTGAAGGCGGATATATGCCCAAACAAGAGCTGCTCGGTGCCCTTATGTCTTTGTTTACCGGTAATGCGCAAGTGTTCACTGTTTCAGTTCTGCGCATGTGCAGTAACAGTGCCCCGTAAAAGTCGTTTAGCGCATGTGCCGGACTGAGAAGATATTCCGCGCATGTGCGGCATGAGTGAAAACGCTGGCTTCAGTATTTTCGCACTGTAGAGATCACCACCACTATCCAAGTGGATTCCACTTTGTTTATGAAACGCATTCGGGGAGATTGAATCCACTTTTCTCTCCCTCCCTCCTTTGTTACAATTATGTCCTAGACAGCGCACAGCAGTGGGAGTTTTTAGGACACACATAACTACACATCAAACACACGTTTTTTCCATCCATTACTCTCATAACTCAACTGATATCGAAATGGAAGACGAACATGGTCTAACTTTTGGGGAAGATGACATCGATAGAATACTAGCAGCTGTGAACTCTTTTGAAGGTCTGAGTAATAATGACCCAGGCCCTGCAGTGGCAGACTGGGATGAACTCACCAACTTAAGAAAGACTCAGATAAGGGAAGCATTGCACGGGCTTCTGATGACGGAGTACTTGAGGAACAAAATAGCCCCTCGGGGTCTTATTGTAAAGAATGAACCCTTCATTTTTCAAAATGACCTTATATTTAAGAAAGCATGGTCCTTGATCTCCTGGCACTGCACAAGGGACTGGCTAGTGCTGATTGTACAAACGGCCACAAGAATAGCACTAGATCTCAAAGTAGACATTCAAAAGTTAAAAGCATTCATTTCACCAACAGCCCTGAAAAAAAGGCTAGAAGAACTGAATGAGCAAATGTCTGATTTCGAAATAACACTGAAACAAAGTAAGTTTAACAAACTTAAGAAGGACAAAAATCGGTTCACAGCTGAGAGGGCGTACCCCTATATGAAGGCTGACTATGTAGCAAAAAACAACATAAGTGACACAGACAGTGTTGGATCAGATGGCAGCTCTTCAGGTTCTAGCTCAAGCAGTTATCAGCATAATAGGTACCATAGAGGAGGGTATAGACAGCAAAGACCACAATACCCACCCCAAAGAGGATGGAGGGGTTACCAAGCTCCCCCACAATACAACCCATTCCAGGGCCAACCCCAATACCCACAATATCAGTACGGCCCTCCACCAATGGGACCAATGTACCAACAATGGACACCCGATTTCTCTGGAGGAGCTCAAAACCAACAGTCTTTTTTAGGGTGGGGCCCAGGATCACGACGAGGCAGGAACAAGAAAGGGAACAATGTGACCTGGCAACCAGAAGAAGTTACGGATTCCAGGGCGAACACCAGGAGCATGACCGGGGCACAGGCCAATCAAGCCTCCACGAGCAAGAGGGGAACCTAGTGATTAATATCACCCCATGGCCACTCACAGAGATACAAAACCTAATACTAAACAAAGGACTTGGGTATGTACCCACGAATAAATTGGACACTTTCAAGTTACATACAGAAGTACAGAACTTCATCAGAGGTATCAAATTGAAAGCGTACTTCAGCAATCGAGATACAACACCGGACAGTTCTGACACAGGTTTAAAACCCAAGTCAACATTCACACCTCCTGACAATGCACTCCCAGTGGAAGTATTGGCTTTTGAAAAAGCCTTGATGGTGGAACTCAGTAAGCTTGATACCACTAATCACAATAAATGTCACAACATGAGCAAGAAGGAGAATGAGGCGATAAAAGAACTATCCTCAAACAAGGAACTGAAAATCAAACCAGCAGATAAAGGCGGGGCACTGGTAATTCAGACCACAGCTGCGTATGACCCGGAGTGCAGGAGACTCTTGTCTGACAGAAGAAACTATCAGATCCTAACGAGTGACCCCACGGAACCCCTACGTATCACGATAGGGGCCATGGTAGAAAAGGCTTTAGCACATGATTGGCTCACTAAAAAAGAGGCAGAATTCCTTACACAGAAGGACCCTAGAAAACCCTACTTCTATAGCATACCTAAAGTACACAAGAACCTTGAAAACCCACCCGGCAAACCAATTGTCTCGGGTATTATGTCAATCCTCGAACCGTTGTCTAAGTTTGCCGACGCTTTTCTGCGTCCACTAGTCCAGGCCACAGATACCTATCTGAAGGATACCAAAGCTGTACTCCAGCTACTGAGGGACCACCCATTTGATCCAGACTCTCAAATGCTACTTAGTTTAGAAGTGGAGAGTCTTTATACCAGCTTGCCCCACGACAAGACTCTCCTCATCATAGAGGAAGTACTCCATTCAAAAACATGGAGATACCAAACTCCGCGAGGGGTAGTTATGGAATGCATTTCCACCGCACTGACCAAGAACTTTTTTGAATACGAGGGCAGTCTCTACCTCCAATGCCACGGGACCAGCATGGGCAGCCCTTTTGCGCCAAGTCTGGCCGGACTGTATGTCCATCATCTAGAGTCCACCAGGATCCTCCATCAAAGCAACCCCTTCAGGGACAGAATAAAAACATGGAAAAGATATATAGATGACGTCTTGGTCATCTGGAATGGGGACAGCCAGACAGTTGTGGATTTTCTGACATGGCTGAATAATCAGAATGCATACCTGAAGTTCACCCATTCTATGTCCAACAAATCTATGGTCATCCTCGACCTTAACATCTATCTTGACTCAGGGTTCCTAAAAACAGAGACACACTTCAAACCAACGGCAAGGAACTGTCTGTTGCGTTTCGACAATTTCAACCCTCACCGCCTCAGAGGAAACCTACCATATGGGCAGTTCCTGCACCTGCACCGCAATTGCAGCGACATAGGCAAATACAAGGCACAAGCCCAAGATCTCAAGATAAGATTACAACAGAGACAATATCCCGACAGAGTAATAAACGCCGCAATGAAGAGGGCACGAAATAACAATCGTGAGGCCCTCCTGGAAGACAAGGTACCGAAAGACAATACTCAAGAGAAGCCAATGTGTGTCACCACATATAGCACACACTCAAACCAGGTGCCAAAGATGATAAATAAACATTGATGAATATTGGCAAGTGGGGCTCTCGATCTTGAGAAACCACTTTTTGCCCATAGACGAGGAAAGAATCTCAAAGACATCCTTGTGCATACCAGACCAAAAACAAAACCGTGCTAACAGCCTAGGTTGCAGGGGATACAAGGGCACCATCCGTGTGGCAACTGCAATAACTGCCACCTCACAAAAAAGAGCCGGGACCTCACTTTCAGGAATGGGAGCAAGTGGGAGCAACGTAATTTCACGAATTGCAACAGTAAAAACGTAGTATACCTAAATACCTGCCCATGCAGTTTGAAATATGTGGGCATGACCACAACGGCTGAGAAAGTGAGAATTAACGAACACAAGAGCAATGTCAGGTGTAAAAAAACCAGGACAAAGATGGCAGCCCATTACCTACAGGAGCAACACTGCATTAATGACATACAATGGACCATTATCGAGCAGTTACCATCAGAATCAGGCCTCTTTGAAAAGGAGCAGAGATGGGTGTTCCGTTTGGGGACACACATAATAGGATTCAATGATGCCATACCATGGGGGGAATTACGCTAATTTCAAACTATAAAATGCCATGAGGACTAGACAATCAGAATCCATATCACATTCTTAATATACCCGTAGACCTCTAGTATGTACTAATCTATATTGATGTTCATGAGGGCATTTAGTACCCTATTTGGCCATTTTTTACTCGGTCATAATCATTATAAAATCCACAGCTAAAAAAGGACCACATTAATCCTTCAGTTTGTTAACTATTCTATCGATACCAATGCCCTAAACATTTTTCAAATACTGCGGGTGCTACACCAGTTTGCATGACCCTTCCCAGTCGGATCGTACCTATCCCGTTCCGATTTAACATTGGACAGCTATGATCGCTTGCAAAAATACTGAAACCAGCGTTTTCACTCATGCCGCACATGTGCAGAATATCCTCTCAGTCCCGCACATGCACTAAACCACTTTTACGGGGCACTGTTACTGCGCATGCGCAGAACTGAAACAGTGAACACTTGCGTATTACCGGTAAACAAAGACATAAGGGCATCGAACAGCCCTTGTTTGGGCATATATCCGCCTTCAATTTACGAATCAATTGGCAATTTAAAATACATCAAGACAGTATATAAGGGCACACCTCTCCCCACAGCGGCATTATCAGCAGAACCGCGTTGAGGGGAAAAGGACAGATCGTCTCCTGAACAACCGTGAGTTAATTAAAACCCTGAAAGAGGAGGGCAACAGATGGACTCTGTAAGTAGGAGATCTCAAACGGCCTATTTTCACATTTTCTGATCGCTACAAATTGGGCCAGATGGAAACCCCCCAATACACATAAAAGGCTCATGGAGCATTGTACTCAGTATCAAAAAGTAAGACAATCGCTTTCCTGTTTTTTCCCTCCACACATCACAGGAATGCAATAACGAATACGTGTGTTTTTTAATGTTATTTGTGTGTGTTGTCCAGTCTTTGTCACTTTATTTTACAGGGTGCACCACCACTTAAGGCATAATATATGTATGTAGGAATCGGCAATCCATCACTTTTTCCTAAGGTCACTGCAACCTGCAGGATAGCTATAGATTATCATGAGAACAAGTATCTAATGTGCTTTTTCTCCCTCTAGGTCATTAATATATGCCAATTGGGAAAAGAGACTACGACTATGAACTACATACTAGGTACATTTCACCTATAGTTCACTTCCTTTTTGTATAATACACTTTTACATTTATATTCATGTGAGTAAGGTGGGGATCTTTGTGCAAACCCCGTCCTGAAGAAGGAGTTTTTCACTCCGAAACATGTTCATGTAGACGCACATATGAGGTTGATGTACATAATTATACACTAACCACCTCTCACTGCACCCCTTTTAATGATACCAGCCGGGGGCTTAATAAAAGCCTATTTTTCACCTCACGAGCCAGGTATTTTTTAACCATCACTTAACCCACCACTCACGTATATTCAATTCCCTACACACACCCACACATAGTCCAAGAATAGTGCTCCCACGTAGTCGTCGGTCGTAGCATGCTGCATCCCGTAGAAGACCCCGATGATGAAGCATGACACCAAGGGGCCTGTTGGTGTGTGAGGGGTATTTTAACAACACTGAGTGCTCCCCACCACTGTAGGGATCACCACCACTATTCAAGTGGATTCCACTTTGTTTATGAAACGCATTCGGGAGACTGAATCCACTTTTCTCTCCCTCCCTCCTTTGTTACAATTATGTCCTAGACAGCGCACAGCTGTGGGAGGTTTTGGGACACACATAACTATACATCAAACACAAGTTTTTTCCATCCATTACTCTCATAACTCAACTGATATCGAAATGGAAGACGAACATGGTCTAACTTTTGGGGAAGATGACATCGATAGAATACTAGCAGCCCTGAACCCCATTTGAAGGTCTGAGTAATAATGACCCAGGCCCTGCAGTGGCAGACTGGGATGAACTCACCAATTTAAGAAAGACTCAATTAGGGGCAGCATTGCACAGGCTTCTGATGACGGAGTACTTGAGGAACAAAATATCCCCTTTAGGGTCTTATTGTAAAGAATGAACCCTTCATTTTCCAAAATGACCTTTTATTTAAGAAAGCATGGTCTTTGATCTCCTGGCACTGCACAAGGGACTGGCTAGTGCTGATTGTACAAACGGCCACAAGAATAGCAGAAGATCTCAAAGTAGACATTCAAAAGATTGAGGTACAGTTAAAAGCATTCATTTCACCAACAGCTCTGAAAAAAAGGCTAGAAGAACTGAATGAGCAAATGTCTGATTTCGAAATAACACTGAAACAAAGTAAGTTTATCAAACTTAAGAAGGACAAAAATCGGTTCACAGCTGAGAGAGCGTAGCCCTATACGAAGGCTGACTATGTAGCAAAAAACAACATAAGTGACACAGACAGTGTTGGATCAGATGGCAGCTCTTCAGGCTCTAGCTCAAGCAGTTATCAGCATAATAGATACCATAGAGGAGGTGTAAAGTTGACTACACAGGATTAATGAGAAAAGTGTAGTTTATTAAAAGAAACACAGGAGCAAGGTAGGTAACATCCTACACAGGACTTCTTCTTCAGCAACTACCATAGTTGCTAGGGAGGGAAACTAGGATACAATAGAACATAGGATAACAATTCTAAAAGTATTTAAAGGAACAACACAACACATCTTCCTCTTTATAACAAAGAAAACGAAAAAGGAAAAAACAAAAAAAACAAAAACATTAGCAAACAAAATCTTCTAACCACTTGGGTTTAGAGCAAATACGTTTCCGGTTCACAAATACTTCACTATTACAATTAGGTTCATCAACAGATGTAAAATTAGAACCTTGATTAGATGGAATAGAGTCAAGTGAAGTGGAAACATTGGGAGAAGAATCTACTACATCAGGAGTGGAAAGATTAGAGCTGGTATTAGCGGTATTAGCGGTGGAAAGATTAGAGCTAGTATTGGAGGTAGAAAGATTTTCAGATACACTGAAACCACCATGATCCTCGCAATGAATAGAATGAGTAGTAGGTGAGATCTCAGACAAATTAACAGAGTTCTTCGCCAAATTCTTTTTGCCTCTGTAGATAGCAATTCTCTTAAGATTCCACACTTTACCATCACTTAAAAGAACAGCATTACGCAGAATCTTCTTAATCATTAGAGGTTCAGAAAATTGAGAATTCCCCTTGCGGACTTTCCAGGGTTTCTTCACTTTAACCCACATTCCAACACTTACATTGGCAGTGCTAGTGTAACATTTCCTATCAAAATTCCTCTTATACTCTAGATGTTTATCAATAACATTAGATCTAACTTTGCTCATACATATATTTAAACAAGATTTTTTATGCAACCATTTGGGATTTCACTTGGTTCTTGCAACACGACCTCTCATGAGTTCGAAGGGTGACATTTTTAAGGCATCATGAATGTTGGTTCTGTAAGACCAGACTGCTTTGAAAACTGAAGTCTCCCAATCCTCACCATTTTGCATAGTTATTTGTATGGCATTCTTCAGAACTCTATTGAATCTTTCACAAAGTCCATTACCACTGGGGTTATATAGAGAGGTAGTTTTATGGACAATACCAACCCTGTCGAAATAAGACTGAGTTAATTTGGAAGTAAATTGAACACCATTATCACTAATGACCTGGTTGGGAAGACCTTCTTCAATAAAAACGTTATCAATAAAGTTTAAAACAGACGAAGAATCAACTTTGTCAACTATAGTAATACTGGGCCAACTTGAAAACACATCAATCACAGAGATTATAAATTTATGATCATCCCCAATTGGTCCCATAATGTCGATGGCAACAGTATGCCAAGGACCATCCGGTACTAAAGGTTCACACATGTCAGGTTTGAGGGTGTTGAGTACTTTGTCTGAATTAGAACATGTGACACATTCTCGAACAATTCTCTCTGTAAGAACAGCAATTCCTGGCCACCAATACCATTGTTTGACATTTTGCTTGGTTTTCACAATGCCACAATGATCTTTGTGACACAGTTCAATAATGCCATTTCTCAAAATTGAAGGAGGAACTGCTCTGTCACCTCTAAAAATGGTATCATCATATACAGTAAGTTCATTTCTAACCTCCCAATACGGTTTAAAATCAGATAACAGTTCCTTTTTTCCTGTCCAGCCTTCACGAATGAAAGAAATAACAGAATTTAAAACTTTATCTTTCAAATATTCTTCCTTCCTCAACTTTTTCTCAATACAAAAAGGATTACTATCAAGAATATAAGCAACATGAAGAGAATCCCACTCATTTAACTCGCATTCTTGTAGGTCAGTAGGCATGCGGGAAAGAAAATCGGCAATAACGTTGCTTTTCCCAGGTAAATATTCAACCTTGATAATAAAATCCTGTAAACGCATGGACATTCTAGCTATCCTAGCTGTAGCATTATAAAGGCCTTCAGTAGTAAGAAGTTTGGTGAGGGGTTTGTGGTCAGATCTCACTACACATTCCTTTCCCCAAACAAAACTGTGAAAATGCTCAAGGGCCCAAACCACAGCCAAAGTTTCCTTTTCTATAACTGAGAACTTACTCTCTGGAACAGAAAGTGCTCTCGAAGCAAATGCAACAATGCGTTCTTTACCTAAGCCATCAATTTGAGAAAGAACACTTCCCAAGTCTTTTTGTTGCTAGCATCAACAGTGATCACAGAGTTTAGTTCTAAATCAAAAGGGCATAAAACAGGAGCATTAATAATGTCTAACTTGATACTATTGAACTCGTTCTCGCAGGAGGGAGACCAATCAAATCTGACTTTGCTTTTCAAAAGTTGTCTAATATTGAAAACTTTGCTTGAAAAATTCTTAACAAATTTAGAATAAAATTCCACCATTCCCAGAAATGATCTTACATCATCTTTACAGGTAGGAGGTGGAGCTTCTTTTATGGCATCAACCAATTTAGGTTTGGTTGAAACACCATCACAACATAAAACATGGCCAAGGTAAGTCACAGATTTAACCGCAAAATTGCATTTGGAGAATTCAATGGTTAAACCCTTTTCCTCAAGAATACTTAAAACCTCTTCCAGGATAGCATTATGTTCATCTTTGTCTTTACCATAAACCAGAATATCATCCTGAAAGAACTTAACCTTAGGATGTTTTCCAAATAACTGGTGCATGATGCGCTGGAAGATGGCAGCAGCAGATGCTAAGCCAAATGGCATGCGTTTAAATTGGAAACACCCCATGGGAGTAATAAACACAGTAAATTGCCTACTTTCAGTGTCAAGAGAAATCTGATGATATGCAGAAGATAAATCTATTGTGGAAAAAAACTTAGCACCATTAACCGAAGACAGCATTTCATTAATTTTTGGTAAGGGAAATTTATCTATGACAATATTTTCATTCAAATGACGAAGGTCAACACAAAGACGGATCTTGCCATTGGCACGCCTTGCGATAACAACTGGCGAAATCCAATTGGAAGACTCAATTTGTTCAATAATGTCTTCTTTGACAAGTTTTTCTAGTTCTTTTTCGACATCGCCTCGAACTAAAATAGGAATATTCCTGGCTTTAAAAGTTTTAGGGTTGGCATTATCAATACGATGTGGTGGGAAAATCCTTGAAAATTGGCTATTTTACCACTAAACACTTTAGGAAATTCTTTAAGCATAAGATCTCCAATCTCAATTCCTTCATTAACAACTAAAACAGGATCTGGACTGTTAGAATTTAAAACAATATCTAAATCCCACTGATCTCTCCACCCTAGAACTGAAGGTCCAAGTTTTGCTACATACAATTTGCCCAAAGATTCCCTACCTTTGTACTTAAATTTTAAAGGTTTGTAACCAATCACATAAATTCTCCCACAGGAAAACCCTTCAGCAGAAATGTCAGGTGAATAGAGA
The DNA here is from genome assembly GCF_964263255.1 of Lissotriton vulgaris. Classification (NCBI taxonomy): domain Eukaryota; kingdom Metazoa; phylum Chordata; class Amphibia; order Caudata; family Salamandridae; genus Lissotriton; species Lissotriton vulgaris. Next base: position 1,380,962,065 of record NC_141693.1, on the reverse strand, counting down.
TCGTTTCCTAGATAACGTACAAACTTAGAATTCCAAACATTTTCATTTATGATGGTATATGGGGAGCCAGAGTCTGCATAAATATTAACCCTTTCGCTGCTGATGACGAGCTCAGCTCGTCATCACCCACGGGTGTCGTGTGCTGATGACGAGCTGAGCTCGTCATGAATAGTGGCATTAATGATTTTCCAGCACAGGGCAAAAATCATGGCAGCAGCCATGTGGTTAATAGGGACCCCACCAATAAGCATATTGCATATAGGTTTTTTAAGAACATTCCTTTTACCTGAGTCATTACTATTAAAAATGTAAACGTTCTCAATAGGTTTAGTAATGCAGTTATCATTCATAGAACAAGGTGTAATACTTTTTATACAATCATCATCAACATAACAATGCATGACTTTGTTGGTTAAATCTTCTTCGTCATCAGAAGATGAATCATAAACAACTTTAACTTTTTTACTTTTAAGTCTATTGCAAGCCCTTGAGTAATGCCCAATCAAACTGCAATTCGAGCATTTCTCCTTAATTGCAGGGCAAAGCTTATAATTAGCTAAGTGCGAACTGCTACCACATCGGAAACATTTTAAATTATCACTCTTTTTAAACTCAGAAGGTTTGTTTTTTGTTTGAAGCTTTTGCCTATAGTTGGATTTACTTTGAACTTTCGAAACAGTTTGATCACAAGTGGTTTTAGGTTCAGGAATAGCTTTTTCTTCATTTTTAATCGCTTTAGCACTGCGACCTGAAAGTTCTGCCTTCCTGACAATGGCTAAGATATCTTTAAGGTCCGAATCACCATTTATCCAAAGTCTATCCTGAATGGAAGGATCAGAAGCATGCATCACCACTTGATCTCTTATGAATTGTTCTTGTAGATGATCAAATTTACAATCCTCAGCTATCTTTTTAAGTTCAGCAATGTATACATCTATGTTTTCTCCAGGTCGTTGTTTTCTGTGAAAAAACATATAGCGAGTAATGCCTATACAAACCTTAGGAGAGAAATGACTGTCAAAGTCCTTTAAAATATCATCAAAAACGTTGGAATCACCACTACCGCTACTTTTAGGCATTTCTTCATAAATTTTGAGACCACCAGAGCCTAATGAGTGTAAAAATAATTTCTTTTTCCTTTCAGGTTTCATTTTACCATCTTCATCTATGGTGTCAATAAAGTTCAAGAAATAAGCTTTCCATTGGAGCCATTTCATACATGGTTCCAAACCAGAAGGCCAAAAAGGTTGTGGTGACTGAATAGTAAAATTTTGTGAAGTCATTTTGAATATAAAACAAGAATAAAAATGAATTAAAGCTTACTTGAAGATTCCGGAGTAGGCGCTGAATGTAGACTTCTTTACAGATATAAAGGCTTTTAAAATAATAAAGAAAGAAGAAATTGTAAATTAAAGCTGAAAATTCCTTCTTTACACTTGTAACTGAAACGTTTAAATAAACTCCGTTTTTAATACATGTAAGCGGTAGACTGAAAATCGCTCTTCATACTCGTAAACAGAAGCGTTGTTATGGAGGAGCGTTGTTATGGAGATAGAAGGTTGCTGTGCGTTGTATGCGTGAACGTCAACACGTATCCTTGGGACGCTCCGTTCGACGAAGTGACATCACAAGCGGCAACAGAGGAGTGAGCAAGTGAACAAGGAATGGAGAGGAGCATGCTGAGCAAGAACGCGCTGAAGGTAACGGTAACGTATAATTCAAAAGACGCATGCACAAAGTTCAACGCTTGGATCTCTTAAATGTGGAATAATAAAGTCTTGAAAATCAGTAAAAGCGCAAGCGGGAAAGACTGTAACCGCTAGTTAATGCGCAGAACAAAATGAAAGTTTTTACTCACAAAGTCTTCTTAAACGTGATCTTAACTCACAAAGTCTTCTGTAACGCTTCTGAAACGACGAAAGGAGAATTCAAATACATAGAGGTCGGAGACTTGTGTTGAGATAAATTTCTTCTTTAAAGTAACGTCGGTAGAAGCAATTTCTTGAAGTTTTCTTTCCATATAATTAGGAATAGAAAAACGAAGAAAAATTGAAGAGAAAACAAAAATGTTAAAATGGGTTATTGAGATTCCTGGTGTTCCTTGAAGCCAAGTCGCCAAAATTGTAAAGTTGAGTACACAGGATTAATGAGAAAAGTATAGTTTATTAAAAGAAACACAGGAGCAAGGTAGGTAACATCCTACACAGGACTTCTTCTTCAGCAACTACCATAGTTGCTAGGGAGGGAAACTAGGATACAATAGAACATAGGATAACAATTCTAAAAGTATTTAAAGGAACAACACAACAGGAGGGTATAGACAGCAAAGTCCACAATACCCACGCCAAAGAGGATGGAGGGGTTACCAAGCTCCCCCACAATAAAACCCATTTCAGGGCTTACCCCAATACCCACAATATCAGTACAGCCCTCCACCAATGGGACCAATGTAACAACAATGGGCACCCGATTTCTCTGGAGGAGCTCAAAACCAACAGTCTTTTTTAGGGTGGGGCCCAGGATCACGACGAGGCAGGAACAAGAAAGGGAACAATGTGACCTGGCAACCAGAAGAAGTTACGTATTCAAGGGTGAACACAAGGAGCATGACCGGGGCACAGGCCAATCAAGCCTCCACGAGCAAGAGGGGAACCTACTGATTAATATCACCCCATGGCCACTCACAGAGATACAATACCTAATACTAAACAAAGGACTTGGGTATGTACCCACGAATAAATTGGACACTTTCAAGTTACATACAGAAGTACAGAACTTCATCAGAGGTATCAAATTGAAAGCGTACTTCAGCAATCGAGATACAACACCGGACAGTTCTGACACAGGTTTAAAACCCAAGTCAACATTCACACCTCCCGACAATGCACTCCCAGTGGAAGTATTGGCTTTCGAAAAAGCCTTAATGGTGGAACTCAGTAAGCTTGATACTACTAATCACAATAACTTTCACAACATGAGCAAGAAGGAGAATGAGGCGATAAAAGAACTATCCTCAAACAAAGAACTGACAATCAAACCAGCAGATAAAGGCGGGCAGTGGTAATTCGGACCACAGCTGCGTATGACCAGGAGTGCAGGAGACTCTTTTCTGACAGAAGAAACTATCAGATCCTAATGAGTGACCCCACAGAACCCCTAAGTATCACGATAGGGGCCATGGTAGAAGAGGCTTTGGCACATGATTGGCTCACTAAAAAAGAGGCAGAATTCTTTACACAGAAGGACCCTAGAACACCCTACTTCTATAGCATACCAAAAGTACACAAGAACCTTGAAAACCCACCCGGCAAACCAATTGTCTCGGGTATTATGTCAATCCTCGAACCGTTGTCTAAGTTTGCAGACGCCTTTCTGCGTCCACTAGTCCAGGCCACAGATACGTATCTGAAGGATACCAAAGCTGTACTCCAGCTACTGAGGGACCACCCCTGTGATCCAGACTCTCAAATGCTACTTAGTTTAGATGTGGAGAGTCATTATACCAGCTTGCCCCATGACGAGACTCTCCTCATCATAGAGGAAGTACTCCATTCAAAAACATGGAGATACCAAACTCCGCGAGGGGTAGTCATGAAATGCATTTCCACCGCACTGACCAAGAACTTTTTTGAATATGAGGGCCAAGTCTGGCAGGACTGTATGTTCATCATCTAGAGTCCACCAGGTTCCTCCATCAAAGCAACCCTTTCAGGGATAGAATAAAAACATGGAAAAGATGTATAGATGACGTCTTGATCATCTGGAATGGGGACAGCCGGACAGTCTTGGATTTTCTGACATGGCTGAATAATCTGAATGCATACCTGAAGTTCACCCATTCTATGTCCAACGAATCTATGGTCTTCCTCGACCTTAACATCTATCATGACTCAGGGTTCCTAAAAACAGAGACACACTTCAAACCAACGGCAAGGAACTGTCTGTTGCGTTTCGACAGTTTCCACCCTTGCCACCTCAGAGAAAACCTACCATATGGGCAGTTCCTGCACCTGCGCAGCAATTGCAGCGACAAAGAAAATACAAAGCACAAGCCCAAGATCTCAAGATACAATTACAACAGAGACAATATCCCGACAGAGTAATAAACGCCGCAATGAAGAGGGCACGAAATAACAATCGTGAGGCTCTCCTGGAAGACAAGGTACCCAAAGACAATACTCAAGAGAGGCCAGTGTGTTTCACTACATATAGCACACACTCAAACCAGGTGTCAAAGATGATAAATAAACATTGAAGAATATTGACAAGTGGGGCTCTCGATCTGGAAAACCACTTTTTGCCCATAGACGAGGAAAGAATCTCAAAGATATCCTTGTGCATACCAGACCAAAAACAACACTGTGCCAACAGCCTAGGTTGCAGGGGAGACAAGGGCACCATCCGTGTGGCAACTGCAATAACTGCCACCTCACAAAAAAGAGCCGGGACCTCACTTTCAGGAATGGGAGTAAGTGGGAGCAACGTAATTTCACGAATTGCAACAGTAAAAACGTGTATACCTAATTACCTGCCCATGCAGTTTGGAATATGTGGGCATGACCACAAGGGCTGTGAAAGTGAGAAATAACGAACACAAGAGCAATGTCAGGTTTAAAAAAAACCACGACAAAGATGGCAGCCCATTACCTACAGGAGCAACACTGCGTTAATGACATACAATGGACCATTATCGAGCAGTTACCATCAGAAGCAGGCCTCTTTGAAAAGGAGCAGAGATGGGTGTTACGTTTGGGGACACACATAATAGGCCTCAATGATGCCATACCATGGGGCGAATTACGCTAATTTCAAACTATAAAAAGCCATAAGGACTAGACAATCAGAATCCACATCCCACTCTTAATATACCCGTAGACCTCTAGTATGTCCTAATCTATATTGATGTTCATGAGGGCATTTAGTACCCTGTTTGGCCATTTTTTACTCGGTCATAATCATTATAAACTCCACAGCTAACAAAGGACCACATTAATCCTTCCCAGCCGGATCGTAAATATCCCGATCCGATTTAATATTGGACAGCTATGGTCGCTTGCAAAAATACTGAAACCAGCATTTTCACTCATGCCGCACATGCGCGGAATATCTTCTCAGTCCGGCACATGAACTAAACCACGTTTACGGGGCACTGTTACTGCGCATGCGCAGAACTGAAACAGTGAACACTTGCGCATTACCGGTAAACAAAGACATAAGGGCACCGAGCAGCACTTTTTTGGGCATATATCCGCCTTCAATTTACGAATCAATTGGCAATTTAAAATACATCAAGACAGTATATATGGGCACACCTTTCCCCACAGCGGCATTATCAGCGGAGCCGCGTTGAGGGGAAGAGGACAGACCGTCTCCTGAACAACCGTGAGTTAATTAAAACCCTGAAAGAGGAGCGCAACAGATGGACTCTGTAAGTAGAACTCAAACGGCCTATTTTCACATTTTCAGATCGCTACAAACTGGGCCAGATGGAAACCCCCCAATACACGTAAAAGGCTCATGGAGCATTGTAATCAATATCAAAAAGTAAGACAATCGCTTTCCTGTTTTTTCCCTCCACACATCAGAGGAATGCAATAATGAATATGTGTGTTTTTTAATGTTATTTGTGTGTGTTGTCCAGTCTATGTCACTTTATTTTACAAGGTGCACGATCACTTAAGGCATAATATATGTATGTAGGAATCGGCAAACCTTCACTTTTTCCTAAGGTCACCGCAACCTGCAAGATAGCTATAGACTATCATGAGAACAAGTATCTATAGTGCTTTTTCCCCCTCTAGGTCATTAATAGACGCCATTTGGGCAATGAGAGACTACGACTTTGAACTACATCCTAGGTACATATCACCTATAGTTCACTTCCTTTTTGTATAATACACTTTTACATTTATATTCATGTGAGTAAGGTGGGGATCTTTGTGCAAACCACGTCCTGAAGTAGGAGTTTTTCACTCCGAAACATGTTCATGTAGACGCACATATGAGGTTGATGTACATAATTATACACTAACAACCTCTCACTGCACCCCTTTTAATGATACCAGCCGGGGGCTTAATAAAAGTCTATTTTCCACCCCACCAGCCAAGTTTTTTGTAACCATCACTTAACCCACCACTCACGTACATTCAATTCCCTACACACACCCACACATAGTCCAAGAATAGTGCTCCCACGTAGTCGTCGGTCGTAGCACCCCGCATCCCATAGAGGGGTGCGAAGACCCCGATAATGAAGCATGACACCAAGGGGCCTGTTGGTGTGTGAGGGGTATTTTAACAACACTGAGTGCTCCCCACCACTGTAGGGATCACCACCACTATCCAAGTGGTTTACACTTTGTTTATGAAATGCATTCAGGCAGACTGAATCCACTTTTCTCTCCCTCCCTCCTTTGTTACAATTATGTGTGTGTGTATATGCCTGCCTACTTGGACTTGAGAAACTATGCTTCCCAGGGTATGGATATGAGATTGTTGTTTTTTATACAAGTGTCATTGTACAGTGAACTATTGTTCTTGTTCTAAGCCTGATATAAGAAGGTACATAAATATAAGGAGAATTATTTGTATATTACACCACAAGATCAATTTCTATAATAGGGTTGGAAAAAACTCTTCTAATTCCATGTAGCGCAATCATGTGGAATTACCCAAAAATGCCCCAAGATTCTGTGAGATTACACAGAATCATGCAAGAAGAATTATTCTGCATTTAGCATTATTTTCTTTGCACAAAAATGCCACCTCACATCCAATATGGATGCAAGACTGCATTTCACAATAGGAATTAACACTAAATCCAACAGAAAATGAATAGTAAGCACACACAGCTTCTCGCTCTCGCCTAATGTGTACTTGGGGTAGGATTTCCACCTAACATACTCCCGGCATTTATCACTAGTTTTTCTTACCCCAAAGGCACCCCTGTGTCTAAAATTAAGATGAGGATGCCTTTTGTGCTTAGTAAAAGCAAAACATTGCAAATGAAAATAAATAGCGAGTAGCATTTCATGCTCGGAAATTGTGCTCTTGTAGTAGCATTGTTTTCCCAAAATGTCTCTTAATTACATGAGCAGGCATAAGTGTGTTTTTTAATTCAGTGTTACAGTAATGCAGAATAAAAGAAATTACTCTGATTACTCCAGCATAATTAAAATTTTGTCTAGGCCTAGTGTATATCAGACCATGTAAATATAGCTGCTTCTATGGACATCTGGGTGTGTCAGAGTATATAGTGGTTTATTCCTGCCACTACAACATTACAAACTGCAGTTTGTATATGTTTATTTATAACTTAATTTCAGTTACTTGTAGAAAACAAAATATTTTTACCTTCACCACAAGATACATGTGTATACAGAGGTTCCCTGGCAGAGCCAGCGCTTCTTAATTGGTCTGACTGCCCAACTCCTATTGTGTTGTGCTATAATTTTCACCCCTGAAGCCTTGCCACGTCAACTCTCTCCCTCCCTTGCCTGAGGTGGGCCCCTGTACACGAAGACAAGCTGCACACACCCACCTTATCTTCCCTCATCCCCCTCTTTTGACGAGGTCACGAAGACGAACTGCTTGCATCTATCTTATCTTCCCTCATCCCTCTCTGCTGACTCGAACAACATGTGTGGACAATCGATCTGTTGCTCCATGTGCGTCATAAGAAACAACCTCCAGCTGATTGCATTATCTGGACATTGCAGAGGCTCCTGAGTCATCTGCCTTACAGCCTTGAGAGACCACCGCCGGTTGATTACATTATCTGGACAATGTCAGAAGCCCCTGAGACATCTGCCTTGCAGCCTTGGCCCACTACAGCCCAAGACACAGTGACGCCTCAAACCTGATATGGAGAACTCCACATCCTATAAAGACTGCTGCATGCCCTGGAGAAGCAGACAGCCTCCGTAGACTCACCTAGGTGACTCTGGGACTCTGTCCGATAACGCGAGTTATATTCTGTATAATAAAATATCTTGTTTCCCTCCTCACTCTAGAGTCTGCCTCACTTCTTTGATAAAAGAAACTCCTGTGGACCCGTAGATTTTAGGTGAAGCCCTCCACCGCTGGGGGTTCCTTTGGAACCCAGTTCTGCACTTGGCGCCCGAACAGGAACTCCATCAAAGGTCCATGTCCAGCCCGGGAGGCTTCAGGGGGCCAGCAAGTGGAACCCCAAAGGGAGTGCACCTATGCGAATTTGAGGACCCTTGTCTGCATAGCCCGAATGACTTCTGACGCTGTTCCTCCTCCTGCTCCTGGGCCCTTCGATGCTAACCCTGACTGGAGCCCCAAGTTCTGGTTTCTAGATTCCTGTTATACAGAGGCAGATCTCTGTGTGAGGACGGACACGAATTATCTGATACAGTCAAATTATTGACACCCATATTGCTGTTAGCAGTTGTCAGTAGTTCTGTATATTCGTTCTTTGCAAAGACCGAAGGTGGGTACATAGAATCAGTACTAAATTGTACATAGAGATATAAAGGTGCAATATTTCACCGTTGGTTTTCTGTCTTCAAAATGCCCGCTTTCAGTAAATTTAGGATGTTCTGGTGTTGTTGCTTTCAACCCGTCCTCTATGCCTTAGCAGAAATTCAGCCGGCTCCACCGGAAGGTACCCCTCCTAAAGAAATGTATGTAAAATATGGCCTGAGAGCGTTAATGTTCAATTCCCTATGGCGCTGTTACACAAAAAAGGAAAAGGAACTGCAGTGGCCTGAGTTGGGGTCTTTTGAGCCTGCTAAACTCGAAGCCCTTAAGCGTAAATTAGACAAACATCATCCTCGCGCTTGAGTTTGAGTTTTAAGTATTTATAGAGCGCACGTTCACCTGGCGGTTTCATGGTGCTGTAGTGTACAGAACCCAGAGACCAAGAAGATCAGGAGGGAGGCAGAGACAAGACATTTACAGTGGGAAGGCTTGTGCGAAGAGAAATGTTTTTAGCACCTTTCGAAAGTGTGAGTATTGAGCGCTTCCATGTGGGAGGCTTTCAGTCTCTGGAAAAAAAGAAATACAACAGAGAAAAAAAGGGAGGGAGCTAGGGAAAGAAAAAGCCTTAAAAACAATACCTACTGTGAAAAAACGCATGAACTTCATCTCCATGTCCACAAACAAATGTAGAACAAGCTGACCGACAACATTGTCTAGAAACGACGGGCCAGTATCCTGTCCTTCCTCAGAAAGAACCCTATGACTATCTAGATGATGAGCTTCTCCTTTCCTGACCTAATCCACCACCTCCCTATCCATTGATGCCCTTATTACCCACCCCGATCTACACATCGAATTCCAAGCATTTCCACCTCCTCCACCACCAATCCCTGATCCATTTGCAGTGGCACCAGCCCAGGCTTCGGGCCCCACACTAAACGATATCCAAATTCCCTACGCGTTACCTAGTGTTTCTCCCGAAGGCAGACTGCCCGCCTAACGTCCACCGAAAAGACCCATGTAAACCTAAAAGCCCAAACATTGACCGTGACAGGTTTTACCAGAAAAGGCCCTAATTACGGCTTTAGGTAAGCAGCCCATGCACCTCCGCCACCATCTTCTTCAACAGGTTGCCTACCACACACTAGCGCGACTGGAAAGAAAAAGACCCAACCTTAGTAGACAGCGCCTTCAGACTCTTTTCACTAAATGTACCCAGGGTTCCTCCACCACAGTTGAACCAGAAACCCTGTGTGCATACTGTATCGACCATCCCCACCTCTTAGAACAGGATTCTCATCCTGGCCACGAGTCAGACAGTTCTGAAGACACAAAAGAAGGGTTGTTAAGCAGCACCAACATGCCTGTACGCAAAGCTGCCCCTATCTATGTTCCGGCCAGGGGGGATGGCACGGGGACTAATGACGCTAATGCCTGCAAAAAAGTACTATATAACTGGGTATATACCTCTTGGACTCGCGCTGAGGTCATGACACTGAAGTCAGGGATCCCTGACCTCCATACAAATCTAACAGGATTTTATAAAGAGATGCGACAGATACTGGACACCTACGACCTAACACTACAAGACACACTACAGATATTTGGCAGTGTAGTATCCCCCGAGATATGGCACTCAATTAGACACACCGACGATGCCCTAAATCTAGGAGATTCATGGACTAACTTGCGCACCCACGACACTGAGTGTAAACCAGCGGAAAAACCGCACGCATTGGTTTTAGAATTACCAAACAAATTATTGACTAAACTACAAACAATTGTCCCTGAACGCAAGGTTGATTGGCATATGTTGACATCTTGCAAACAAAAGAGTGACGAGACTGTAGCCGTTTTTTTCTCTCGGTTAAATAAAGCTTTCTCTGATTACAGGGGCCAAGACATAACATGTGAGACAAGTCGAAACTTGTTAGTTCAAACCTTTGTTGACAACTTTTTGCCGACTATTCAGAATAAACTCCGGGTTAGCAAAAGTACCTGGCAGGCAGCAACTCCCCAGACTATTTTATTGACAGCCCAGTATTACGAGACCCTTAAGGACAAAGTTAAGGAAAATAAGGAAAAGCACATACAGGAGCTGAAGGAATCTGTTCTTCTCAGCCAAGCTTCACATGCAAGATACACCAATACTCATGCCCCGCCCCATGCGCGCAGACCTGACCCTGGCCGAACACCGCCTCCCCAACACACTCGTCAGCAGTATGGAGATAACTGCAATTATTGTAAAAAGCCCGGCCACTACAAAAATGAGTGCCCTGTGCTAGCAGACAATATCCGTTCAGGAAAAACAATCCCCAGAGATAATTACAGGGGCCCCCAGAATCGCCCAGCACAACCGTTCCAGCCCCGCTCTGCTAATACTTTTGATAATAGGCAACAGAATGTTCAAGACTTCACATCTGACTTCTCAAAGACCACAGACCGATTCTTTTCATAGGGCTGTCAAGGGAGGGGTTCCGGACCACTTGAAGTACCTGTCGATCCTCGGGGTCCCTACATATCAGCCTACTTGACGGGCACCCTGGTGACTTTCCTGGTTGACACCGGGGCCTCTAGGAGCGCCCTGGCGGGTAATTTGGTACATCGGGCTGCCACTTCTGGCAAAAGAATAACATCGACCGGTTTTGATGGTAAGACCTCACTTAACGCTTTATCACTTCCAGCAATGCTCACACTGGGGGAGAGAGCACTGAATCTTCATTTCTCTTGTTCCCTGCCTTCCCCAAAAATCTTCTAGGTATTGACCTTCTGAAACATTTTAGGGCCACTATTCCTTGTTCCCCTGATAATGTTTGGGTGATTCTTTTTGACAATACAATGGGTACTAATCAACTGCCCGTCACCATCCAAGACTCCATTGACCTTTCCGGCCTCCCGTCCTCCCTTTGGTCTCAAAGCGACACTGATGTTGGCACCATGAACATTGAACCGGTCCACATCACTGTCCGTCAAAACGCCCCCTTACCTCGCCTTTCACAATATAAAATATCTCATGAAGAAGAACAAGCACCATTGATCACCATAAATGACCTGATTGCAGTCGGAGTGGTCCAGCACTCCTCTAGCAACATCTGTAACAACCCTATCCTTTCTGTCCCCAAAAAGGGTGTAATGGGAGAAAAGATCTATCGATTTGTTATTGACCTTCGAGAAATTAACAAAATAGTCATTCCCCAGTACCCAGTGGTCTCAGACAGTACTACCATACTGACAATGATCCCACCAACGGCCTGTGTGTTCACAGTCACTGACTTGAAAAACGCTTTCTTTTCTATCCTCATCCATCAGGACTCACATTACCTTTTCAGATTTACTATCTGGAATAGATCATATCAATTCTGTTGGGTTCCTCAAGGTTACACCTAGAGCGCTAGCATCTACAGTCAGGCCCGCAAGAAAGAGTACACCTTTCCCCCTGGTGTGGCCCTTATCCAGTATGTAGATGATCTCCTCCTGGCCGCGGATTCTGTATCTCTCTGCAACTCTGCCACTTTGTCCCTGCTACATTTCTTGGCCCTCAAGGGCCAAAAGGTTTCCCATTCCAAACTTCAATGTTGTAGACCGCAGGTGACCTATTGGGTCACCTACTGTCTAAGGAGGGGCGATCCTTGACACCTGACAGAATACAAACTTTGCGCACTTCCCCTATACCACGCACACAGAAGGATGTCTGGACTTTGGTGGGTCTCACTTCTTTTTGCAGACAATGGATGACCGCCTTCTTCCAGCTCATCAAACCCCACCTTTCTCTTCTCACAAATGATACTCCCTACCCTTTCCCGTGGACAGACGAGCACACCACAATTTTTCACACCCTCATTCAAGCCCTGTGCTCCGCCCCTTTTTTTAGGAACCTCTGATTACACAAAACCATTTTTTTCTTTTTTTGCCACAAACATGGTGGTTGTGCCTCTTCCGTCCTTTGCCAGACGCTTGGGCTCTCAAAAAGACCCTGTGACTACTTCTCTGCCATCCTTGACCCAGTTGCATGTGGTTTACCACCTTGTTTGCACGCTGTGGCAGCTGCCGCTGTCTCCATTCGGCAATCAGAAGGGATAGTCTTGGGCCACAACCTTGTACTGTTCGTTCCCCATTCTGTTGACATTCTACTTAACAGAGCACGCACTCAAAACCTCACTAGTGCCCGACTTACTGGATATGAGTTGACCCTCCTCTCTTCCCACATTACTATCAAAGGATGCACTACCCTTAACCCTGCCACTCTGTTGCCACAACCTTCTGGGGAGGGTGACCCGCCCTTGCATGACTGCATTTTACAAACTGAAGCTGCACTAAAAGCAGGGTTGATCTCACAGACACGGCCTTATCAGACACTGACAGCCAGCTCTGGGTCGACGGGTCCTGTTTAAAGAGACAAGACAGCTCTTTAGAAAACAAGGGACCCCTATAGTAACAGCTAGCTATAACATAGGGAAGTAGAAATAGTGTAGAAAGATTATAGCTAGATGCTGATTTAAACCATAGCCTATTTAATAAGAATACCTCTATATGTGAAAAAGTACTATATTCTCATAGATAAACCACCCTATTAAAGGCGATACGTACACACACAATTAAGTATCAAAACAAATTAATTTTCTTATTTTATGTATTATTCCTGATTTATTTGATATATATAAAATTCAAATATTCATATAGGATTCATGATAGTGACTTCATAAAAGGATTTCATCAAACCAACATAAATATACATAAATCCATTACGATAGACGTAAAGTTGATGGAGGCAGTGCGGCAGATTTCTTAAGAGACAAGACGGCACCACTTCTGCTGCTTATGCTGTAACTACGACCACCACAGTGATTTAAACCGCACGGATAATACAGACTTCTGCACAAGCCGCGGAGCTTGTGGCTCTAACTAGAGCCTGCATCCTCGCTACAGATCTCAAAGTAAACATATATACTGACAGTCAGTATGCTTTCGGAGTGGTCCATAGTTTTGTTAAACTCTGGAAGGAGAGAGGATTTCTTACTTCCCATGGTACGGCCATTCAACATGCTACTCTTATATCTCAACTGTTGGAAGCCATTACACTCCCTAGCAAATTGGCAGTGATTAAGTGCGCTGCCCATAAACGAGTTACTGATGATGTGGGCAAAGGCAATGCTTTAGCAGACGAAACAGCCAGGTTCACCGCCATGACGGCTGAAGCCACTGTCTATGTCACCAGGTCACAGGCAGATAAATGGAGCGACAGCAGGTCACAGATTCGGGAGATACAGAGCATGGCCATGAATGAGGAAAAACAAAGGTGGGAAGAGGAGAGGTTGAGAGACAAGGAGGGCTGCTGGCGGTCAAGAGACAGAACAAAATGGAAATTACCAGCCGCCTACCTCCTCCCGGTGGTACAATCAGTCCATTTGCTGGCCCATTTAGGGCCAGGTGCCATGATCTCCCTTTTAACACCTGTCTGGGACAACCCTAAGTTACGATCAACAATGGAGCATTACACCGCAAACTGCCTGGTCTGCCTCCGACATAACATTGGAAAGGGAGTGAAATGTCCCCAGGCTGGTTTTGCCACTCCTGTGGTACCTTTTGAAGTCCTCCAAATGGACTACATCCAAATGGAGAGGTGTTGAGGTATAAAGTATGTGCTAGTGGTGGTATGTGCTTTCTCTCATTGGATAGAGGCTTACCCTGTCAAAAACAATACCGCCATCACCACAGCAAAGGTATTACTTAAGGAATTCTTTCCCCGGTTTGGGCTACACAAACTTCTGTGGAGCGACAGTGGTTGTCATTTTATCGTACAGGTCATCAAACACATTCTGGAAGGCCTGGGAGTTAAACAAAAATTCCATGCAGTCTTCCACCCACAGTCTGCCTGGTTGGTGGAACGCTACAATGGCATCCTCACGAATAAAATAGAAAAAATAACTGATCACACTGGCCTCAAGTGGCCAGATGCCCTCCCTCTAGCCTTGCTATCAATCAGATCAGTTCCACTTTCCCGAACTCAGTTGACTCCCTATGAGATAGTGTTCGAAAGACCTATGAACATATGGACTGCCACAAGGCCTGAGAAATTAACAGATGTCCCAGAAGTTGTATTGGGCGATTATCTGAATGTTTTAACTCATACTCTTGCTTCTCTCCACGATCAGGTCTCTGCCCCATCCCTGACAAATCCGAAGGTCTGGGCCATGCCATCAGAGCCGGTGACTATGTCTTCGTGAAAAACTTCTCCAGGAGAGCGACACTCGAGACAAGGTGGAAGGGGCCAGCTCTGGTGTTACTGACGACCCGCACCACAGTTGTGTGGAGGGACGAAAGAATTGGATCCACATCTCACACTGCAAAAGACCGTTCAAACTGAACGAAGACCAACTAAAAACACAGCAAAACATTTTGACCCTGGACAGGCCGGTCAAAGAGGAGGTGGATCCTGAACCACAACTGGACCTGATCAACGAACCGTAGGGGGCTACAATCTCCATCTCGATTGAAGAAATAAACCTGATACTTTATCTTTGACCACCTCTTGTGCCCCCACCCCATTTTTTTTCTTTTTTCGTCTGTAGGGCTGTGATATTGTCTGCACCAGCGGACCAGTGAAACGCCAATAGGGGTGCTGGAATCACTGGCCAGTGAAGCAACCACCAATCACAGACAGCACCTAGGGAGGGGGAGTTTCTCATGGAGTACACGAACATGAACGCAGTCAACAAGAAAATGGGACCAGCCGAAACACATAAAACACTTTGTGGAGGGCCGTCAGTCCGGCTGCTCGTACTTTTGACAATATTTTTTTCTATCCGCTATCATTTTTTGGACAATTGAGTTTACATCCCATGGGGCAACGCCACCCACAGTTTCCCCTGTTGAACATGAATTTGCTTCACTACCTCCGTATGTGCAGAATAGGCGTAGGGAATTTCGGAACAATACCTTCGTGCAGCTGTTGCATCGGCATTACCTGGCATTAAACACAACAAAATGTTGGATATGTGGCCTCATGCCTCATTCTGCCGAAAGAGCAATTCCTTGTAAATCCCCGTTTCATTTTCGATTCACGGGTCATGCCTGGCCTGGAAGATGTTGATAACACAAGCACTTAATGACAATACTATTTCCGATGCCACTCACTCCCAATTTAATGACGAATTTTGGCGTAACAAGAGTGGAAATAACACGTATCCCTTCTGTCCACATGTGTATATCGACGACACATTGCAGCTAGACATCCCTGGGCAAGAACGAGAAGAAATGCGAATTTACAATAAAAGTGGAAAAACAATATTTTCTGCACTAAAGACAAGAATGGCCGAAAGACAAAAAGTGGCCCTGTCAGTCGTCAATGCCCATGGGCATGTCTGTGTATTTATTTATTTATTTATTTTTTGCATTTGTAATGCGCACAGATACCCACAAAGGGTTTCCCGGCACCAGGACTCCGAAAACAACAACACAGAAAGCAAAGCGACCAGAGGCCACCAATATTTATTTGTTGAAAAGCCAGGTTTTAACGCTTTTCTTAAAGCTGGCGAAGTTTTCCTCCTTTCGTAGAGCTGGGGGAAGGGAGTTCCAGAGGACTGGTCCCAGATAGGAAAAGGATCTCCCTCCCACTCTTGCCAGTTTAAATCTGGGTACCACAAAGTTTGCTGCATTAGAGGACCGGAGGTTACGTGCAGGAGAGTAGAGCCTAACTAATTTTTGCAAATACATTGGTGCGGTACCTTGGTGTGGAAGGTAAAGGTAAAAAGGACGTGGGCATCAGCCACTGCACCATCATCCGTGCTCTGAATAGCACCAGTCCACCGTCCCTTGTTGCCTCACCTAACACTTATTTTGTGGAACAAACGCCTGTACTTGGTTACCAGCAGGATGGAGTGGGGTCTGCTACCTTGCCCTTATCTTGCCACTCACCTACACTGCTCACCTAGGTCATCTCGAAGCAAAAGGTCACTGGAGGTGGACCAAACAGACACTTTTGCGGAACAATTTCTGGATGCTATGAAGGGCGTAATCCCTCTGTGGGGCCCAATGATCAACAGCCGGGCTATAAGACACCTGTCCCGGGCTGTGGAAGCTACAATTAACATAACGGCTGGCGTACTGACCAACAACACGGCTGAACTTCAAGCGGTCCGGTTGGTGACGCTCTAAAACTGGATGGTGCTGGACATTGTCCTGGCAGACCGTGGAGGAGTGTGCCGCCTGATCGGGGCCAGCTGCTGCATCTACATTCCTGACTACGCCCCCACAGTCTTCAAGGTTATTGAGCACCTACATCGAGTGTCCTCCGAGATCCATGAAGAAACAAGCAACTGGTCCCTTACCAACTAGTTCTGGGGCCTGATGGCCACCTGAGGCTGGAAGGTACTGGTTGGCCTCTGCATCATCACTGGTCTACTGTTCTCGTGCTGACTTTGCATCCAATGTGGCCCGGCCCTCTGCTCCATGTGCCTGTCAGCCATTAGGCCAGTCTCAGTGGCCCAACAGTTCGAGAATGAGAAAATAATGTTGCAAATAGAAATAGACTATATGATGAACATTGACATTGATTAAAAAAAACTGAGAAAGTTGCCATAGCAAAAGGAGGGAGTGTTGTGCTGTAATTTTCACCCCTGAAGCTTTGCCACGTCAACTCTCTCCCTCCCTTGCCTGAGGTGGACCCCTGCACCCGAAGACAATCTGCACACACCCACGTTATCTTCCCTCATCCCCCTCTGTTGACGAGGTCACGAAGACGAACTGCAAGCACCCACCTTATCTTCCCTCATCCCTCTCTGTTGACTAGAACAACATGTGCGGACAATCGATCTGTGGCTCCATGTGTGTTATAAGAAACGACCTCCAGCTGATTGCATTATCTGGACATTGCAGAGGCTCCTGAGTCATCTGCTTACAGCCTTGAGAGACCACCCCCGGTTGATTGCATTGTCTGGACAATGTCAGAAGCCCCTAAGTCATCTGCCTTGCAGCCTTGGCCCACTACAGCCCAAGACACAGTGACGCCTCAAACCTGATAAGGAGAATTCCATATCCTATAAAGACTGCTGTATGCCCTGGAGAAGCAGACAGCCTCCATAGACTTACCTAGGTGACTGTAATGACCAGATTCTCAGACCAGATAGAACCAGCTCACTGAGCAACACCAACCTGGCCAAAACGTAACCACCTCCCTCCTCAGACCCATCTATCCAGGCACCTGGGTACCTACATGAGGATGGGGAACTCACAATATACAAGCTCATATCATCAGAAACACCACTAGATCTATAAGGATTACTAAGAATACTCACTGATTACTAAGGACGTCCATGCCCTACACCACACTCATACCTCATAGTCTCGCGACCACATGGGTCCAGACTAATCTACCCTGGGGCAGTTCTGATTATCTACCATTACACACTGATTACCCTCAGTGCTCACTCGACACGCAATCCGGCGTGTCTACACACTAGGCTGCAGCCCTAGTGCTCTCTTTTTATCTGGTCCACAATCCAGCGGACCTACACACTGGTCTCTCCAGTGCTCGCTTACTTACAACATGATCCACAATCCGGCGGATCTACACACTGACTACCCTCAGTGCTCACTCAAGCCGCAATCTTGCGGGTATACACACTGACCACAATCAGTGCTCTCACTAACGCCACTTACCAATGACGACCACTTTCCTATGAATACCTTCAGCTCTCTCTCTATGTTGGGAAGTCTCTCTCACTATTCACTAAGGGTTCGCTACTACAATAATATTATGGGATGGCCGAATCACTTAGTGTCAATAATTCCCTAGCTCAAGGGCTCCTCTCTCTCCCTAATTATTCAGTGGCTACTTACCGGATCAGGAGCAGCATCTGTTCTGGCTGTAACACCTGACTAGAAGAAAAGGTTACCTGTGCTTTAAGAACCATAGACACACACTGTATGCAGGAGTAAAAATGCTCTCTATCATAAGAACAACACATGCACACTAGTTCACTAAGAACTGGGGTATCTTTATTACAATAATAATAGAATAATAGAATACACATACTATCTCTATAACTAACAGGAACTTTAACACACCGCTGAAAGAAAAGGATTAGACATACAATATAACAGGGACAATGTTATCTGCGGGGTCTCTGTGACTAACAGGAACTTTAACACACTGCTGAAAGAAAAGGGATTAGACATACAGTATGAGGACAAGGTTAATATTTATAAAGTAAGGAACGATGTCACCTTGGGAGTATGAAGTCTTGCTCTAGCTGTCATCTGGGCTTCTCTCTCGTCTGTGCCTTAGCTCGTCTTAGATTCTCTCCTGCACTCTTGGACACACATCTGCGCTGATCACTTTGCACTGGACTCCTCTCCCCCACGGACTCTCTCCACCTTCCAACTTCAATCTAATGGTTTCTGCCGCTCTGATAACCGTTCGCTCCACTAGCTTTTTCACACTGTGTTTGATTACTTCCATGCCAATGTCCAATTAACTCCAGCTGCTCCCACAGATTAATCCACTAAATAACTTCAGTCTCTTCTAAAAGGCATTACTTCAGACTCCAGCTATTCACAACTCCTCCTGATAAGTAACTGCTTCTGACTGCTTCCTTCAGTTCCATCTCACTGACTGTCTGTCTGTCTTCTCTCTGTTCCAAGCATCTTCTGTCTCTTCTCCTCCTGCAACTCCACTCCTCTAACTCAACCGCTTCTACCACTCCAGTTCAACTCACTGACTCCTCCTCTGCACTTCACTATTATGGAATGCTGTTTCCTCATGGAAAGTTCCAGCCATCAGCCTCCTCCCACCAGGTCCATGCACCAGGCTCCTTGCTCCAGACGCTCCCACAGTGATCAACAGCTTGTTTCGTCTAGAGACCTGAGCCCAGGGACACTTCTTGATTAGATTCAGCTCTGGCCGGTTCTCTCCGGTTCGCTTAGGGCGAACAACAGCTCAAAACCAAAATATTATCTTTCCCCTTAAAGCATCTCAGCTCTGCAGGGATAGAAAGCAAAATGGAGTCTCTCTAGTTCTGGGCCTTGTAGGCCTGAGAAGGATGAAATAACACTTAGCTCTGTCAGAGTACCTACATAAACCATACCAATGTGTAATATAAAGTCAAGACCAAAGGATCCACCCTCTACTATAGGCAAAATAATGAAAGGCAAAGCCAATAGGCAATAGATGGATTAGAGTAAGGGATCTATCATCATATAAAGCAGCTATCCTCTTCTAGGTCTGGAAGAAAGGGCTTAAAAGAGCCAACACAAGCTAAGAATACATATAATGGATGTGAGCAAGTTTAAAGTCTTTATCACTCCAAAATAGAGCCAAAAAACCCGTCAAGACAGTGACTCTGGGACTCTGTCCAATAACTCGAGTTATATTCTGTATAATAAAATATCTTGTTTCCCTCCTCACTCTAGGGTCTGCCTCACTTCTTTGGTAAAAGAAACTCCTGTGGACCCGTAGATTTTAGTTGAAGCCCTCCACCGCTGGGGGTCCCTTTGGAACCCAGTTCTACAATTGGAGCAGTTGGATCACTGGTGCTGCGGTGGCTGGACCTGCCACTGCTGCACCACCACATGTCTGGCCATCCTCGGACGGGCTGACATGGAATTGAGCCCTAAGTGTCATGTGTATACATGTACTTATAAATAATTTCAATTTTGTTCTATTCCCCTTTATCCCATCCATCCTCTCCAAAACTATTCTGACCACTATGATTTCTCAAACATCCTTTTCAAACTTCCCTCTCCTTTTTTAGCTAATTCATCCAACTAACAGCCGCACATGTTCACTAAATTCAATAACAACTTACTGCTTCCCCTTTTCTAATCTATTGCCATCATTCTATTCCTGCTCAAAACATTACTGAGCACACAACAACCGAAGAGCATACATTTACTACAACTAATCCACAAGAACAAAATAAATCTCATATTCTAATCCACTAACTATTTAACTCTAATCTTGGAATATGGAGTACCAAGATGTGAACAACAAAGTGTTTGACACCTTGTCATGGGTGTTAAACGCTACATAAATACAAATTACCACAGCAATTTACAATAACATGTTTCTTTGAGTAGAAACTTGGGACTGTGCGGATTCCAGGTATGGCAGCTGGAAACATGTAGGAGGTAGTCTTGGAGATGTGATGGAGCTATGGATGGATTTAGATGCCTGTGAGGTAATGATGCAATAAACAACTTTACTCCCTATGTGGATGAGTAAACAACTCTACCCTTGCCTTAGATCTGGTACTTTTTACAAGCTTGCCAGAATTTATGAGCATTGCACATTTCTCAACATGGATCAGTTTTCTCAGCAATAAGGATACCCACAGTCTGAGTACTTCAGTATGCAGGAATACTGGAAAAGTACTCAGCATTCCTCACAATTGGGCACTTAGGGTCTCATTACAATGCCGGTGGGACAAACCATCATACCACTGAGATCTGATCCCAATTGCAGAGGCCTGGAAAGTCCCCCCTCAGTATTGCGACGCAACCACTGCTAATGCAGTGGTCTCATCTTTGGTGGTGGACCTACCCCCGAATATGTTACTGCAATTCCATACAAACTCACAGGAAATGTGATATGTACACACATGCATAATATATGTGGGGATATGCCTTGTGCTGCATGGACCCCATTGCTGGAGTGTGGCTATCTGTGGACAGTGCAGTCAATGGGGATACATATCATCTATGGACTTCCCTGCATTCCGACACCCACAGAATTGTAGTCTTTGTGGTTCAGCTGTTGTGGTATATGGGGGAACTGGACAAAGTGATCCATACCAAAGACTGTCAGGGAGAAACAGATTTGGGTGAGTATGTACCCCAGATCCTTTTTTCTGATTAGTTGAGGCAGCCGGTCAGGCTGTTACGGTACATGCCGGAAATGCACATTGCAATCTGGATGGCAGTCATAACTCCCTGTACAGCTCTATGGTTCTGAAAGGCTGTCGGAGTCAGCAGTCTGACAGCGGTCTGTTGGAGAACATGATGCATGCATCGTAATCCGGCGGTCATACCAACTGATTCCAAAAAGACCACGGCAGTCTGACCGCCTCTGACTGGAACGCAGGGACTGGTTTGACCAGCATCGTAATGAGGCTCTAAGTGTATTTATGTTTCATCACACATTCAGGTATGAGTATACAAAATTAGATGCAAATATGTGTTGCTTTTCTGGCATCATATTTAAATTTGTTTTCTTTTTGTTGTTTATTTGCACCTACATAATTGCATCCAGAGGTGAACGATGATTTATTTGTTATCACAAGTGTTAGACCTGGCATCATTGGCATGGGTTTCCTCTGTATTTTTGCCTTTGCCTCCTGTGTGTTTGCTTTGTGTTGGACTTTGTTTTTGCTCGTCTGCATGGTTTGGTCACTTTGCCACTGCTGTCCAGTGCCAAAGTGCAAGTGCTCCCTTTGTAAATTGCTGTTATGGAGTGGTGATTCCATGATTGGCATATTTGATTTACTAGTCAGCCCCAAATACAGTGCACTGTGTGTGCACAGGGCTTGTGAATCAAATGCTGCTAGTAGGCTTGCAGTTCTGATTGTACCACCTATACAAGCAGCCTTGCAACAAGGTGTCAGGCCTGCCATTGAAGAGCCTTTGTGCAGTCTAGTACTGCCATTTTGACCTGGCAAGTGTACCCACGTTCCAGTCCCTAACCTTTCCTTTTCTTACATGTTAGTCACCCCTAAGGTAGGCCCAAAGTAACCCTATGGGCACGGTGCAGTGTATGTGAAAGGTAAGACATGCCCTGATGTGTGTGGCATGTCCTGATAGTGAAATACTGCCAATTTAGTGTTTTCACTATTGCAAGGCTACCTGTTCCTATAGCATAGAATAGGGAGTTTTCTTATAACATCTTATATTCATAACTACCCCTGGGAACAAGGTAGGAAAATAAAGTTTAGGATGCCTGAACTCAGAATGTTAAAATGCAACTTTTAGTGAAGGTGATTTTTGCAAACTGAGTTTGAAAATACCACTTTTAGAAAGTAGTTCTTTGCTTGCTTAGCCATCCAGTGTGCCTCTGCTAGAATGTGTATTGGCTGTCTGGCTTTGGAGTGACAGAGGCTTGGAAGGTGCAGTGTCTCCAAAGAGTCTGGATGAGTCAGGCCGGGCTGAATAGACCTAGGCTGCATTTTGAGTAGGGGGATGAGATTTCCTTTTGCCTGAATGGGCCTGGTCTGCCTTCCACAATGGTGTCTCCACCTCCTCACAGAAAGCTGCACCAGATAGTACAGAACTAGTTTTGACTAAGCACAGGGCTTATCTGCCACCAGACTACAAATGATTTTGCTGTATAAAAAGATGGGCCCAGACACGCATATCACTTCTTGGAATCAAGAGGAATGTTTGCCAAGGAGAAGAGCCGGAGAAGCTGAGGAAGATTACTGCCCCTGTGCTATTTGCTGTCTGGGGTTGGCCTGAAGTGGCTACTTTCTGCCAAGGAAAGGATGAATGCCTTTTTCTGTTTGCTGTGTCCCCTGTTCGAGGAAGATCTCAAAGGGCTTGAATTGAGCTTGCCTCCAGTTCTTACGTCTCAAGGACACAAAGACTTCACCCCCAGTCTCCCCTGAACTCTTCTGCTAGGACGTCTGACCTGCTGAGATGTGCCTGTCAGTGTTTAGGGCCTCTGGAAGTTGTTTTGGGACTGGAGACTGCAAGAAGTGTGAAAATTGAAGCCTCGCCTGTTTCCGATGCAATGCCACCGCTGAAGAATTGATGCAAAGCCAGCTCGCAGCTGAAATGTATACCGTGCGACAAATCCTGTGCACCGATCTCTGACGTCCGAGTTCACCTCACCAATTCTGACGCAGACCCTGTTGGAGAAGAACCAACACGTTGCACTGGATCGTCACGCATCGCATTGAAGTGCCAAGTCTGTCGCATAGTTGGGGAACGCAGTAAGAAACCAATGAATCACCTCCCCACTCAGTAAGAAGCTGACACATCACCTCCTCTCTGGTAAGGAGCCAACTCATTACCTCCTCTGTGCAGCAGTAAGGAACCGACCCATCACCTCCCCCAGAGCAAGGAACCTACGCATCACTTTCCCTGAGTGTAAGGAATTGACGCATCACTATCCATGCTACCCTTTTTTGCTTGCATTTTTTGACTCATCCCAGGTACTCTGTGTCAAAATTTAGCATTTCACACTTTCTTGGAACTGAACTGTTTCTACCTTTTGAAAGTCACATTTTTAGTATTGTATTGTGGATTGTTGTTGTTTGGTCTTGTTTTGGTTTAGATAAAGAATTCTTATTTTTCTAAACTGGTGTGGTGTCCATTTGTAATGTTTTCACTGTATTACTGTATGTGTTCACAAATGCTTTACACATTGCCTTTGAGCCTGTCTACTTGTGCCAAGCTACCAAGGGGTGAATAGGGGTTATTTTAGAAGTGTATCCCCCTTACACTGACTCGTAAGAAGGGTTCCTACTTGGACAAAGGTATCTACTTCTGCCAACTAGAGATTCCCCATTTCTAACAACAAGTAATAAAAACATTTTAAAACACAAACAGTACTGTGATTATTGATTGGCGCCTCAGAAAAACAATTGATAAAGATACGTTATTGATCTCATCTGTGAGACTCAAAGATTCTTAATGGTACCCTATATACTCTATGTCAAAGCATGTTAAAGAACCCACCACCTTATGATGCTTTCTTGAAACAAAGCAAGGGGAGACATGCATGTTTTGACCTCAACGTTTTGTCTGTATTGGTGCTGATGCTATGGATACACATTACTGTACACCTGCGAATTAAAAATGAACCGAGCAGCCCACAAATAGTGTGACATTCAGCTAAAGTCATTGCTCTCATTATCTGATGCAGATGCTGTGCACTGATGCCAAGTAATACGCTGATGCCTCTAAAAGGCCTGGCTTGCAGTTCGTCAGTAATGGTGCGAAGATAAATTATGAGTAATAGAATTAATGCAGTGTAATAATACAGCAGCGCAATAATCTCTGAACTAAAGACGTAAAGTTGAAAACTTATGGATTCTACTGTACAAGCCTTTACTCAAAAATCATGTGGAATGCTCCAAACATGATGGAGCTGATTCACAAAAGCATTCATGAATACAGGAAGTAGTACTACAGGAGTGTTCTCATTCTAGTCTTGCATGAATGACCCGAAACATCCAGTTTCCTTATACAGTCCTTATAATTTGTACTAACACTATATGAATGGGCCCTAATTATTCCAGTTTTCTTCCAATTTTTGATGTTTTGGAGCTTACTCATAACATCATGTATGAGTATATAAAAGAGAACTAGAGGGGTACTAATTTATGTGCTCCAAAATGCCTTCGTGAATACACAGATAAACACACAACAATTAGTACACATATATATTTAATAAGATCCTGAAAATATTTTTCCTATGAAGACTATTGCCTTCAATTTCAGTGTGCCTTGGTGGAAGGCATTGGATTCAGTATGGAAATTCACCTCCACTGCTGCCTGGCAGATTTTGGCTCAGACCATACAGGGCAAGTTGAGTGGCAAAAAGAGTGACTTTTCTGCTTGGCTAAAACATTGAGACACCATAAACCAGGGCCCTGCAGCACCTGCGGTGCAGTGAGCCTCAACCATTCTGGGGCACCCAACCCTGTGGGAGTTCCCTCTTCTGTCAAGTTCAATGAAACTTTGTAGATATAGGAGACTCAGATAACACTCAACATTATGCACAGTTGCTCCATCATTTTACGTTATCCCTTCTTAACCAAGGTGCTTTGGTGCCAGAGTGAGAGCTTTCTAACTCGAGGAGTTCCCCCTGAGGGTTCAAGCCATGTGATCTGCCTATGTAGCATAATGCCCAAAAGGAGAACCTGGTCTTCTCTTGGAATTCACATGGACATATTATCAAGCCCCTTATCGCCGCTTTAGTGGCAGTTTCCTGACGCTAAAGCGGCGATAATGTTATCGTCGTTCTTGATAATATGGCCCTAAAACCCTTTCTCATGCACTCCTCAACAGGAACATAGTTCCCATCGGTAGAGCAGGTGCAGTGACACCTAGGACCAGAGGCCTGAGGGGCCCACTGAGCTCTTATTATTGTTATATTTTATAATTCAAACAGCAGCAAGGGGGTCCATTTCCTATGTTGTACTGGAGCCCATAACACACTTTGCGTTGGCACTACAATGTCCTATATTCTGCCCAGGTAGTCCACCTTACATCCCAGACGCAGGCACCTTATTCCACCTCTAGGTTGCAACCTAAAGCATCGCTTCTTCAGTTTTGCAAATGAAAGCAAGTATGCTGTTCTGCACACGACAACACATGCTGGTTTATCTCCCTACTCTGTTTTCTTGTCAGACCCATGTTGCTTCTGAAGTTCCAGGATGTGCCTGGATGCCCGGTCTCCTTCTCACCTTTTAAATTTGGACCATGGCAGATTCTGGGCCTTAGAGGGTGTGATTGCATACAGTATTTTCCCAGCTCCCCCATCTGCTACTTGGAACTGTGTTTTCAATTACCAAAGTTAAAGTGGAAACTTAAAAACACCTTACATTCCTTCACGCTAGCTGTGATACAGTTCTAAATTACATTTAAGATGGTGCGTGTAGGCGAGATCAGATATTGATCGGGTTTTAATCCAGGGCCAGATTCCTAATTAGAAGACAGAAGCAGCCATCTGAATTTCAATGAGGCTTCACCAGTCACAGCAGAGTTTATAAAACACTGATGGGGCCCAGTCCTAAATTGCAGTTTATCTCCATGTTTTGGGACCTTTATGTTGTAGAAGTCTTAACAAAAATCAGAAGTACAATTACATATGTTTAGACTCTCTGTGGATACTTTGGTTCGTAAAATATGAGTGCCACGTGTTTGTGCTATACATATTTCGTTTGGACAAGCGTTTCGCTTTCTTTAGCGTTTTGATTCGAATTTTAGATGTTTGCAAATCAATAGTTCATCACCTGCAATTATTTAATTGTGTCAGAATTAAGTCGAGAACTGCACAATGTTTTATTGAGATAAATGACGTACGTTAACTGATCTAGAGCAAAGGAATGAGACAGAAACAAACTCTAGGCACTGTGTAAATGGAAATAATTATTTTATTAAACAGTGCCCCGCACTGCAGCGTCAGTGTATTAGTATCGGTATGCTCCTATCATATGATGAATTTTCAATTGTTCGCATTTTGACTACAGTGCTTGCCAGTTTTCCTGCAGCCGAGGGAGCCATGCCAGCAGTAGGATACCTCCTGCAGAGCTGGGGGGGAACAGAACCCCCATACTCCTCCACGAGGCTGACGCACATTTAAGAGCGATACTGCCCGCGGTCGGGTAGCCACTTGCCAGTTTTCCTGCAGTCGAGGGGTCCATGCCAGTAGTAGGATACCTGTCGACAGGGCCGGACTGGGAACGGAAACCGTCCCTGGCAAACTGCTAGGCTGGACCCCCATGGTCTGCAACTGAGCTATTTGTTTGTCTCTCTCCCCTCCCCTTCAAATGACGACCGCTGTGCCCTAAGGCAAGCCCGTCTGCGCCCGTCCGTGCCTGGACCATGCCCAGCTCCAGACCCCTGGCCCCCGCGACCTCCACAGGACCCGACACTGCTACGACCCCAACAATGTTCAAGCACTGAACACCGGCCGACACTCCACCTGCTTCCAGGCCACCCTGAAGTTCACCCACGGACCCCTCACCTGCCAAGACTGCAGCTACACCAGCCAGCGCACACCAGCTCGCCTGGCCCACCCAAACAGTGCATGTCACACCCGTCTCAGGTGCATACAGCTCAACACCCGCTCAGTCCACAAGCACGCCGTTGAACTCTGGGACCAGCTAGACTCTCACACCACAGACGTCGCCTTCCTGATGGAGACATGGATGAACTCCTCCTCGGCACCGAATATAGCCATAGCCATTGCGGACGGCTACAAGATCACACGCAGGAACAACAACAAACCAGGAGGAGGAATCGCCATCATCCACAGGAACACCGTCAGAATCTCAACAAACACTGAAGGTGTCCTCAGCATGACCGAACACCTTCACTTCCAGATCCAGGTCAACAACAACACCACCCTCAGAGGAACCCTCGTCTACAGACCCCCGGGACCCCAACCACAGTTCAGTGAATCCTTCGCCGACCTTACAGCACACACGCCATCGCCTCCACAGACGACATCCTCCTTGAAGACCTAAATTTCCACCTCGAGAACGACAACGACAACAACTCCTCAACACTGATTGACAACCTCGCCAACCTCGGACTCAAACAACTCGTCACAACACCCACCACCTTCGCTGGAAACACGCTTAACCCCATCTTCTCCACCAGCGACAACATCACCTTCAGCCACACCACTGAAGTCCACTGAACCGACCAAACCTGCATCCAGTTCTCCTTCGAGGAACCCACCACACACAACCACCCACAACGCACCCCACACAGCAACTGGAAGAAAGTCACGGAAGACCAGTTCATCGCCACTCTCGCCCGAGCCCCTTTGCCGGAACCCTGCGAGACTGACACAGCAGCCCACAAATTCAGACAATGGATCAACGACTGCGCCAACACCCTAGTCCTGATCAAAAAACCCTCCAACAGGTGCAATGACTCGAGAGCCACCTGGCTCAACGCCGACCTCCAGAACCTGCACCTGCAGCATACGCAAGAAGAAATGCCGCAAGGACCAGACACTGGACAACCACACAGCCCTCACAAGCGCCGGACACAAACACCACCAACTCATCCGATCCGCCAAAAGAATCTCCTTCAAGGAACGCATCGACAACAACGCACACAACAACAAAGAGCTCTTCAACATCGTGAAAGAACTCACCACCCCCAGCTCCACCTCCAATGATGTCCCATCGCCACAATAACACTGCAACTCCCTGGCTACCTTCTTCCACCACAATGTCACATACATTCACTACAGCTTTGACAATCAGGAGCTGACGACAGAGAATGACAACGACACCCCTGACTCTACTCCAAAAAAACTCCTCAACCTTCTGCTTTCCTGGAAAAACGCCAATGATGAAGATACCATCAAAATTATGAACACCATCCACTCCGGATCACCCTCCGACCCCTGTCCCTACCACATCTTCAATAAGGCAAGCTCTGTCATCGCACCCCAACTCCAAAAATGTATCAGCAGTTCCTTTGAGACCGCCACCTACAGAGAGAGCTGGAAACTTGCTGAGATCCTCAAAAAACCCAAGGCGGATCCAAAGAACCTTAAGGACTTCCAACCCATCTCCCTTGCTATGTTCCCGGCCAAATTCATTGAGAAGACCGCCAACAGACAACTGACCCTCTTCCTGGAGGAGAATAAGGTCCTGGACTCCTCCCAATCCAGCTTCCGCATCAACCACAGCACCGAGATCGCCCTCATAGCCACCACTGACGACATCAGGACCATACTGGACAAGGACAAAACTGTGGCACTCATCCTCCTGGAACTCTTGGCCGCCTTTAAGCATGGGCGAATTTTGCGGATCTCGCGTTCACGGATTTTGCGGATTTGCGAACTCGCAATCCGCAAAATCCGCGAATTCTCGCGAATTTGCGGATTTTTTTTATTTTTTATGTTCGCACGGGTTTCTGCAAGTTCGCGAGGGTTTTGTACAATTTCGCAAATTGCGAAATTGTACAAAACGCGTGCGAACTTGCAGCAACCCGTGCGAACACAATAATATGAAGAGAAAGAAGCTCCTGGTCACAGGAACAGCACGGGGATTGCGCTCATGAAAGTCAAGGATGCAAAGGCCTCTACCCAGCATCACAGCTGACTTTCCACAGTAGATTTGGGAAGAGGCACACCTGTCCAGCCTCGAAGACGCTCATGATTGTTTTTGGGCTAATGAATGAGTCACTGAATTTGAGCATCAACTAGTTCGAGCGACCATGTGTGTGTTCCTATGCAATCGCCCCGAAGGGCGCAGGGGTCCCTTGAGTGAGCTGTCCATCATAGTGGGTGAATGGCGGGAAGACGGTGCAAACCGCGAGTGTGTGCGCGGGGCCAAACGTGCGGGGCTTCCATGCGAGTTCACATGCCTCTTGTGTGCATAAAAGGTCAGAGAAAGATCAGTTCAGCAGATGAAGAGAAAAAGCTCCTGGTCACAGGAACAGCACGGGTATTGCGCTCGTGAAAGTCAAGGATGCAAAAGCCTCTATCCAGCACCACAGCTGATTTTCCACGGTAGATTTGGGAAGAAGGCACACCTGCCTCGACGACGAATGAGTCACAGGAAGGGTCACAGGAAGGGCATGTTGTAAATATTTTAGGATGGCGCCGGCAAGCTGCCAGCGCCATCCTAAAATACTTACTAAATTAGCTTCAACAGGAAGCTCTAATAGATAAAATAAAGCAGGTGCGATAGTTACAACAGGCCAGGCTTGAACTTTTTCCCCCGGAAAAATCCGCGGCTCGCGGGTTTGCGGATTTTCGGTAAATTCGCGGGAGTTCGCGGATTGCGAATTTACCGAAAATCCGCAAAATCCGCGAGCGGAATGGATTTTCCGCCCATGCTTAGCCGCCTTCGATACAATCTCCCACCACACCCTGAGCACACGCATCCACAACCCAGGGATCCATGGTAAAACCATGGGACTGGATCACCTCCTTCCTCACGGGCAGATCCCAGAGAGTACGCCTCCCCCATTCCGATCCTAAGCCACCACAATCACCTGCAGCGTATCCCAAGGTTCATCCCTCAGCCCAACCCTTTTCAACATCTACATGGCACCGCTCGTCAACATCGTCAGAGCGCACCACCTCAACATCGTCACATATGCTGACTACACTCAGCTGATCCTCTCCCTCACCAAAGACCCGACTGTTGACAAATCCAACCTCCATGAGGGAATGAAGGCCATCACAGACTGGATGAAGACCAGGCGACTAAAACTTAACTCAGGCAAGACGGAGGTCCTCATCCACGGTGGTGGAATTGGCCTTTTTTGCAGGGTTATCCCACACTTTTTACTTCTTCCTCCCTTATTTTTCCTGACCCGTGGCTGTTGGCAATAGGAATCTGCACACTTTACCACTGCTGATCAGTGCTAAAGTGCATATGCTCTCTGTGTAAATTGTTATTGTGATTGAATATACATGATTGGCACATTTCTATCACCAAGAAGTCCCTAGTAAAGTGCACTGGGTGTGCCAGAGCTAGTGATGACAAATGCTACTAGATGGCCTGCAGCAGTGATTGTGCCACGCAAATGAGTAGCCCCAAAATGGTGTCTCAGGCCTGCCACTGCAGCGCCTGTGTGCAGTCTGTGAACTGCCATGTCCTCCTGGTCAGTGTCCCCACTGGCCAGGCTTAACCCTTACCTTTCTGTGCGCATTGGTCACCCCTATGGAAGGCCCAAGGTACCCCCTTGGGCAGAATGCAGTGTATGTGAAAGGTAGAGCATGTACTGGTGCAGGTGGCATGCTCTGGTAGTGAATTACAGCCATTTTCGTTTTTCACTATTGTAAGGCTATCTTGCTCCATGGGCTATCATGGGGGATGCTGGCTACAGTGGCTGCCAGCATATCTTACCATAGGAACAAGATAGGACATAAAAGTCTGGAATCCCTGAACTCAGAATTTAATAACACATCTTTTAGGAAAGGTTGTTTTTAAATCCTGTGTTTGAGAACAGCACTTTTAGAAAGTTGCTGTTCTCCTATCTGACCTTTCTGTGTGCTTTGGCCTGTTTGTGTATTGACTCTCTGGTTTAAGAGGGACAGGGGCTGGGGATTCCCCAGGAGGCTGGCTGAGTCAGCCCTAGGCTGAATGACTGCATTGCAACTTGAGTGGTGGGAGGAGATAGCACCTGGGCCTGAATAGGGCTGTGCCTGACTTCCACAATGCTGGTTCCACCTCCTGCTGGGCGGCTGCCGCTGCCAGAGCCATCGCATCCTTCGTTTGCGGGACGCACCAGACCAGTGCAGGAAGATTACCATCGCTGTGAGTGTCGTCGCAGAGCCTGTCATCACTGGGGAGATCGCTGCACCGCTTGCTTGCTTGCGGACCGCATCACGTCGCTGGGAACATCGTCGCAGAGCCATCGCATCGAGGAGCTGCGAGAGAGAGATCGCCGCTGGATCGCGCATCGTCGCCCCGGAAATCGTAACAGCCCCTATGAGATCGAAGCATCGTACCTTTGCGAGAACAAACTTTCTATGGAACCTACGCACTGGAATCCATACAAGTGGCCTTCCTCCCCATACAGACCGGATTTGTCGCAACACGCCCGCTGCTGCAGTGGGGATGTCGAATCACCTCCCCAAGGTCTCAGGAGCAACACATCTCTTGTTTTCCATCGCACCAGCTTCTGCTTTTGGATTTTTGTCCCTTCTAAAGGTACTGTTGGCTAAACGTGACGCAACTGTGAACTTTTCACGCAATTGTTTTATTGCAACCTTAAGAACTCTTTTGCAACCATATTCTTGAACTGGGTATGTTGGATTTTGTCGTTTTGGTCTTGTGTAGTTTAGATTAAATACCTTTATTTTTCTAAACTGTTCTGTAGTCAGTTTGTGGTGTTTTCACTGTATTACTGTGAGCGTTAGTACAAATGCCTTCTGATAAGCCTTGACTGCTCTATCCAAGCTACCTAGAGGATGAGCAGGGGTTATCTCAGAGGGTTTCCTATTTACCCTGACTAGAAGGGTCCCTATTTGGACAGTGGTACCTACCCCTGCCAACTAGAGATCCCCAGTTCTAACACTCGGCTCCACCCCCTCCACATGGGATGACTCCTGGTGGCCCACCTCGCTGGGAGCTGCCCCGACACCATCTAACCACGCACGCAATCTGGGGTTCATTTTAGACTCAACGCTCTCTATGACCCAGCAAGTCAACGCTGTCTCCTCCTCCTGCTTCAACATCCTCCAAATGCTCCGCAAAGTCTACAGATGGATCCCCACCAAAACCAGGAGAACAGTTACCCAAGCTCTAGTCAGCAGCAGGCTGAACTAAGGCAATGCCCTCTACACAGGAATCACGACCAAACTCCAGCAAAGACTCCAACACATACACACGCACCTCATCCTCAAAATCCCCTGCCACAGCCACATCACCACCCACCTAAGAGAGCTGCACTGGCTCCCGATTGACAAGAGGATCACCTTAAAACTCCTCACCCATGCTCACAAAGCACTCCACAACACCGGACCATCATACTTCCACAAACGCCTGTTCTTATACACCTTGAACCTCCATCTCCGCTCCGACGACCTCACCCTCACCACCGTCCCACACATTCAGATGCTTCTCCCACCTCACCGCAATGCCATAAAAACACCCTCTCTGCCCATCTGCGGCAGACCCAGGACCTGCTGACCTTCAGGAGATGCTTCAAGACCTGGCTTTTCGAGCTATAGCTGCCTCTGCCCTTAGCGCCTTGGGACCCTCACGGGTGAGTAGTGCTCTCTACAAGCGCATTGATTTAAATGATAGAGTCGAACAGATGATGACCCAATTGCTACAACCTCTTATTGATAGAATAACTAGAATAGAAGATGACCTTGCCATACTGTCTACGAGGGGGGAGAACTCCAGGGAATCACTCCACCTCACATAATTCCCCTAGAATCCCACCTAATGAGCTAATAATAACCCAGAGATCTTCTTTAACTAACCCTCACGAACTACAGGCACCAAAGAGAGACGGCAATGGGGTATTGATCAGAATAAATGGACCCTACAAGTCCACCTCACAGCCTTGGGTAGGGAATTTTTCAGGAACAATACAGCAGCCAGTTACGCTTATACCCAGACCTCCAACTCCCACTGTTACCCACAACTCTGCAGCGTTCGACGGGGTAGACCGCACAATTCTTTGGAAGAAGCTTGCACTTTGGAACATCAACCCAGCCCTTTTGAAAGAAATTCAATCTCTGTACCATAGAATGTGGGTCAGAATTAAACGTTCGAGTGACTCCGCTTCAGAGAAAATTGAAACAAACCATGGCCTAAAGCAAGGGTGCGTTTTAGCACCGCTGTTGTTTAATCTATACCGAGCAGACATGAGCCAAGCCCTTACCGGAGCCGCTCTAGCTACACCGAGGATTGGGGGCACTAAAATACAGTTCATGCAATATGCCGACGACTTGGTACTTTTGGATCACACCAAAATAGGCCTACAAAAGGCATTGTCGGCCCTGGCAATCTATAATGATAAAAAAAGTTGGTGGCCAATCCATCTAAATCCAAAACTGTAATCTTTGGTCACTATCACAAAAAAAACTAGCAAAATAGAGCCTCGGCCGGCTGACTCTGGAATGCACACGGCAATATAACTACTTGGCGGTCTGGTTCAACGAATCGGGCCGCTCTAGAGTTCATTTAAGGAAAATTCAAATGAAAGGGAAAGCCATCATCTACGCCCTATGCAAAGTACAAGCCACCCTGCATAGCCCTACAACGATGGCCATTCAAAGAGCTTTAAGGGCAAAACTAATGCCAGGCCTTAACTACCCCCAACAAGCGTTTCCTGGAAAATTAACAAAGGACCTGGAAAAAATCCATTGCAGTGCATATAAAAGGATATTCCACCTACCCGCGTG
Source organism: Lissotriton vulgaris (assembly GCF_964263255.1). Lineage (NCBI taxonomy): Eukaryota > Metazoa > Chordata > Amphibia > Caudata > Salamandridae > Lissotriton > Lissotriton vulgaris. The sequence continues at coordinate 1,380,928,062 of NC_141693.1, read as the reverse complement.
CACCAGAAATACTCTTGTGCGACTTGAATTTTCTTTGAACCAACACAAGCTGAAAGAGATGGCTGCCCTGAGTAAAAACTTTTATCTTACCACAGCGCCACATGAGAAAACAATGAAGGCAGTCCTAAAAAACATCTTTCTTGAACCAGGGAACCCCTGGTCAGCGACCCTCGCCGCGGCCACTGATCTCATTAATTTAGCTCCAGAGAACTGGGACCCTGAGCTAATTAATTACTCTGTCATCAAAAGCACAATCAAAAAACAAGTCTGCATTTGCTCTCGTGCCTCGGACTTGGAATCGTTGGCCAACAGAGGCCTCCAACAGTCCCAAAGTCTCCCACACATAGTGTATAACTCCAAACAGCACCATACGCAGGCTGTGGGCCAAACAAGCCTTACATAGGATCTTACCATACAGACTACATCCACTGCCACTGAAAGAACTATACACCACCGAGCCTTTAGGAACAGCGATCAAGGAATGTCGGCTCTGTGAATACAAACGCGAGTCTTTGGCTCACCTCCTATTCTGCCGCTCGCAGCCTTTAGCTTAGGCCCATTATTCTACAACTGGGGACGCGCAATGCAAAGGAGGCAGTCCATCTACTCTACACACTGAACACAGTAAAACAGATGGCCACGTTTAGTAAATTCATTCAACAGACCCGTACGGAGCTGATGGCCATCTCAGGCTAAATGACCAAAGACTTAGATAAAGCACGTTGGGACGTAAGGCCACGGACATTACTCCTCTTAGTCCCCAAGCATCCTGATCTTAATTATACAGACTTTCTTTTAATATGATGATTCTTTTAACTTTTGTATCTTGTTTTTAATGTAATGGTTTTGAGTAACCAGGCAATAAAGTTCATTCATTCATTCACTGTTACCCACTCCCCCAAGCAACTCCATATATGGGACACACAGGACTCTGTTGATGGAAGGCTCGAGGGCTTGAAAATCACCTAACCCAGCCTTGAGGTCGCTGCAACTGTCAATCGAGTGGTCATGATGGAGCAATAGGATGTAACTCTTATTTAAGATTGTACCTTCCTCCCGGCGCCTGCGCTTATGTGATAATCCTGGCCAATACTCCCCAACTAAAAAGTACACAAACTGGGACAACCAAACAACTCATACTCAAAGCCTGACATTGGATAAATAAGCATACGGACAAATGGTTGGATAATTTTACCAGTATTATTATGAAGAGAAGAGTGGATTGGGTGGGTAATTCTGAAAAGAAACTTAGGTGGAATGTATAGTGGTAATTTTTAAATCTCAATTCAGGACACAGAAACGATTACATTTACTACCTAATTGCTCAATGTCTGACAAATGTCCATCAGTCTCATCAATGGCATGCATCCAATGAGTTATTATTAGGAAATTGATTTGCAGTACTAGCAGATCTTGAAGCATGCGACTGACGGCTAACCACTTGGATGAATTCTAATGTACTACCCAATTGTGCCACAGCTGATCAGAAGATACATCGCAAAACATTGTGGGCAGTGACCAGTTAAAAATGATCACCTGGAATATCGCAGGGATAGCCCTAAATTGAGTAACCAAGACTGGATTAGTTATATATCTGGCTAGGATTTAATCTGTCTCCATGAGTCGTGAGAAACAGGTCCTATCCACCTAGACGGTTATCGTTCATTCTACACCCCAGCCATTCCCTCGAGAGCTGGCTGAGCAAGAGGGGGTATCCTGACGTTAGTGAAAAAAACTCTAAAACTTAAAGTCCTGACCATCAACAATGATTCACCTTACTATAACTTATCATTGCTTAATGGTCCCGGGAGGTGATACCGTGCTTTTAGTGAATTATTATAACAACAATTTCATGGGTGATATGGCAAAGGTTGTTGATTTACTTGATGAAAGAATGTATACACTTTTTAGCGACCTAAATAAGACCCCTGGTATTTTATGGATAACAAAATATCCGAATAAAGATTACTGACTTGACTTGAACCCTGGTATTCTATAGTTGGGGATTTTAATGTGCACTGTTGTGGTTTTATAACCAAACCAATATGTTGTCTAATCAATGAGTATGGAGAATCTATCCTTCACTTCACCCATAACGACCATGGCAATACACTTAATGGACTCTTTAGTATAAAGGACTTAGAAATAATTAATCCTATTGTCGCAAGCACAGGCATGTTAGATACAACTTTTGGTGATAATCTTCAATGCTCAACAGTTGACTATTTGATAGTTTCAGTATCTTTGAAACAGCTATTCCATGACATCAAAACTAATTTTTCAAACTTCAGTGATCATGCAACTATATCTTGGCAAATGGTCTGGGAAACTATACAGGCCAAGCAGATGAGGTTTAAAAAAAACACGTATAACAAGAAGGAAAGGGATAGTACTTAAGTGGGGCAAGATTAACAAGAAGAAAATTGTTCCTCTGGTCTTCGCCAAAAGATATTACAATATCATGACATGGTTGGATAGGAACTTGGATTCAGCTAGGTTAGCGACTACTTTTGAGAGAATTCTGGTTGATGTAAAGGATAATCTACTAAAACAAGTCTCATCCAGTAACTTTCCAGCTCCTAGATGGTGTGATGAATGCCTTCACCAAATCAATATCATAGAAAGGTTAGAAAGGTTCCAAGAGATCAGGAACAAGTTAAGCTTTCTCACCAGCGTTATAAAGAAGCTAGGAAGGCTAGATTAAACATCATGAGGGAGGGGGGTGCTAGAGGGTACACAGCAATATGGCTGTGCACTTGTGCAGCTCCGTTGGCCGAGTCAGCAATCCATTTATTATCCTGCATACAGATGAGGCAAAGTAACATATCCAAAGTGATAAAGTACTAAAAAGTGCCCAGGTACCAGTCGGAGCTGTCGGGAGCCCTGCTGTGCTAATGGCATATGAAGAAACCGGTAAGCTGAGGAAGCAGCGGGAACAGGCAAGATGGTGGCCGTGGACCACCATTGTGTCTTTCGACTGATGCTGCTGACGAGTGGTTGCGGTGTGAGCGGGGAGTGATGGATAGGCATGTGGGGCGTGGCTGGGACGACGTTGTGGTCCCTCTGCATCGGTAGCCTGTGATTGAAAGCTATCCTGGCTGAAGACGGCTGATAGCCAGAAACTGATCCTAGGATGCTTGATTCCGGTCCAGGGAAGACATGGCTTGGAAGTTCGGGCTGGACTGTTCCCATGAGGCACAGGGTCAAGTCTGATTTACATATGGCCATGTATGAACTGGGGTGGCTTGGTGAGCAAAATAATGATGGATTAAAGCCAGATCTGTGACTGGGGGTGAATGTTTTGCCATTGTGCAACATTCTGTCCATCATCTTGTGTGTTTTGCTGTTCACCCTATCTGGGAAGGGTATGCCCAGACGTGGGTCCCGTGCTCACTACGCCACTGGAGTCAAGCTATCCTGGCTGAAGCCGGCTGATAGCCAGAAACCGGTCCTAGGATGCTTGATTCCGGTCAAGGGAAGATATGGCTTGGCAGTTCAGGCTGGACTGTTCCCATGAGGCACAGGGCCAAGTCTGATTTGCATATGGCCATGTCTGAACTGGGGTGGCTTGGTGAGCAAAATAATGATGGATTAAACCCAGATCTGTGACTGGGGGTGAATGTTTTGCCATTGGGCAACATTCCGTCCATCATCTTGTGTGTTTTGCTGTTCACCCTATCTAGGAAGGGTATGCCCAGACGTGTGTACCGTGCTCACTATGCCACTGGAGTAAAGCTATCCTGGCTGAAGACGGCTGATAGCCAGAAACCGGTCCTAGGATGCTTGATTCCGGTCAAGGGAAGATATGGCTTGGAAGTTCGGGCTGGACTGTTCCCATGAGGCACAGGGTCAAGGCTTATTTGGATATGGCCATGTCTGAACTGGGGTGGCTTGGTGAGCAAAATAACGATGGATTAAACCCAGATCTGTGACTGGGGGTGAATGTTTTGCCATTGTGCAACATTCCGTCCATCATCTTGTGTGTTTTGCTGTTCACCCTATGTGATTGAAAGCGTAGCAGATGGCTGCTGACCCCCAGTGAGGCATACCACTTTGAGTGGAGAGATCCGGAGATGGATCGGTGGCACTGTCGATTCCTAGCCGGTGTTGCTCTGAGTGAAGCAGAGTGATGCACCCACAGGTGGAGTCTTGGGATTTGGTGGCCGTTACCTGTGTGCGGCGGGGAGCCCAGAGGACTGCGGCAGATTTAGGCACTGAAATACATTCTATGTGAGTCCCTGGAGTGCCGACCAACGGCCGGTGAGGCAGTAGCGGCTACCTGGCCAAGCCTGGATTGCCCTTAGATGGCCTAAAAGTTGTGAGCACCTGTGAGCTGCGGCAGCAACGAGCTAACCCAGGGTGGCTTGGTGCAGCGACTTGGTACTGCTGCATTGCAGTAAGGGCAAGTATTTGAGGCCTGCTACCCGAGATCAATCTTTTGGGCATGCTGCCCTACTTGGGAGTTGTGCGGCATCGTGGGATGTAACGCTTGCAGATATAGGACTTTGTGGCAGTGTGATATAACGGTGCTAGCAGCATATTACTCCCCTGTGCATCACATTGGGAGTGTGTTCTGACCGGTGGCATGTGGCTGCTGTGATCAGATTGTGCAGGGTGGGATAGGACTGACACCCTTGCTGGGAGCTGTGCACTATGGGTAAGCCGGACAAGACACAGTCTCGCCTCACATTTGAAATGCACAAAACCGGCATATCACAGCAAAAGACGACGTCAGACTTGGAAGCGGAGGCCCCTGGGAAGCTGCCCCAACTCTGGAGTCCACACTACTGACAATGCAGCACAACCTGCAGTCTATTGATGGAAAGATAGATGCGCTAAACCTGCACATGGACCACATGACTGGAAAACTTGACAATCAGGGTACCAGGCTGGGTGAGGTCGAACACAGAGTCTCTATGGTGGAGGATGACCTGCACACAGTTTCGGACAAAATGTTAAACATGGAAAAGGTGCTTGCAGTTATCCAAGCTAAGAACAAGTAACTGCAGGCGAGATCCAGGAGGAATAAAGTGAGGATAACGGGGCTGCCAGAGTAGTCCAACGTTAGAAAAATTGAACTATTTGTGGAGGGGCTGCTCAAAGAGATCTTTAGCACTGATAATCTATTTTTCAAGCTGGTGGTGGAGTGATCTCTGCGGCGATCGTTAGCGGCATGCCCGAGCCCGATATTGCACTGCTGCTAAACTATCGTGATTGGAACACAATCCTAAGACTAGCCCAGGAGAAAGGGCAGATCATGCATCAGGGGAACGCATTGGCGTTTCTTCCTGATTTCACCACTGCGGTTCAGGCTGCCAGGAGAGAATTCATTCCTACAAAAAAATAACTACAGGTGGAGGAAATCCCATATGCCACGCTCTACCCAGCACGCTTGAGGATTGGACCAGAGTGTGCTTCCAACATTTTTACGAATCAACGGGCAGCCATGTAGCATGCAAAACACTTAAAGAAGCGCCACCGGGAAACCACTTTGAACCAGATGAGGAGGAACAGTGAGAAAAGGTCTTTAACCACATGTTGTAAGTGTATCACTGGGGCTGATGCGCAGCCGCTGGCTACTCTAGTGATTGTGCAGGTGCTGGACTCCCATACTCCTCCCATCCCTACTGACCAGATTTGCTAATTGAAGTGCTAACAAGATACTGGGAATATTGCCCCGGGGATTGATGGCTCACGGGAGCGTGGGTGTGCAACATGAACCTGTAAAATGGTGCTGCCACATGATACTTGACTGATGATTGGTGTTGCCTCGTTGAACTATAGATACGCTCGGCCACCTCCCCGTATCTTCGGGAGGATGCTTGCACTCTTGTGTTTTGTTGGTTGACAATCGCATATTGGGTTGCCTTTAGCAAGTTGGGGGTGCTGAGGTGTGTGGGGGAGTTATGGGGGTGGGGGTTACATGGCAAACATGGGGAGAATGGATGCAATGTTCTTTTCAGTGTTCTAGTCTCATCAGTGTATGGCATGTAATGGTATAGTACAAGGATTTGCAATGTTGCGGGTCTGGGTGATAATATTAAGTTAATAACATGGAATGTACGTGGGTTAAACAACCCCCCAAAAATCTGAAATGTGTTAACCATCTTGGAAAGGCAGGATGTACAGATTGCGTTTCTCCAAGAGACGTATCTCACTAAACACACAGAATTAAAAGTTGGTACCCGATGGGCTATGGTGCGGGTTGCATCATTCTTTTCCTCATATTCTTGGGGCGTGATGAGTTAGTTAGGAAAGGTACTCAATATACCTCAAGTCTGAGGTAGACAAGCAGGGGAGGGTACTCTTGGCATTGGACAAGTTGGGGGACAGAATGGTGCTGTTTGTAAATGCATATGTGTCCTCAACATAGATGATCCCGCTTTCTTTAATGATGTATGGAGACGCATCTCATTTCACCCACCACCGGTTGTAATAGGGGCGAGGACCTGCATGTTTGCTTGGACTCCCAACTGGATCGCTCTAGCGATATGGACGGTCGTGAAAAGCAGGTGGCAAATGGTTGTGGGTGGATTGCATGAGGCAGAGAGGCTCATGGATGTATAGGGGGCTCGTAACCCAGGGGTAAGAGAGGGCACATTTGTATTGACAGTGCATGGCTTGTGGTCTAGGCTGGATTACTGACTGGTATCTTTTAAATCACTCCCCGGTACTGATGGTGCTGAAAGTGCTGGCATGCTCTAGACCTCCATTTCAATGGTGTTTACAACCTCCTTGAGAGACCCAGTGTGCCGGGCCAAAATCAGAGGGGCAATATATAACTATTTCTCAGAGAACGAGATTCCAGTGGACAGTGTAGGCACACTCTGGGAAGCCTTCAAGGTCACCATGGAGTGGGAGTGCATAGGTGACCAGGCAAGCATATTAAAAGATCTTAGGAACAGAATTGAGATGCTGGTGGATAATTTTGGCAGCCTAGAACATTAATATGAGTTGAATCATATGTCAGACACTCTAGCCCACATACAGGAGTTGGTCTTTGAACATAATCAAACTGCAGATCAGGAGATGTTACACAGATCCAGGAGATCTAGGGCAAGATATTATGGTGAGGGTGGGAGGCTAGCCTCCCAACCTCCTTGGCACATCACTACCTGAAGGACAAGAGCACATTACGGAATTGCTGCATGAAAATGTTGTCGCCCAGCACTCTACCCCTGGGATTAGTAGGGTATTTATTGACTTCTCTTCCAAACTATATGGGACTAGGTAGACAGCTCCAGATGATGTAGTCAAGAACTTTCAGGACGACATTGCATTGGGGTGGTTATCGAATGGACAGCAGGAGTATTTGACCCAACTGAGTGATGTTACAGATGTAAAAGAGGCTATAATGTCCCTACCTACATGTAAGGCAGTGGGAATTGATGCGTTCCCTAGTGAGTTCCATAAGGCTTATATTGACAACTGGTCCCACAATTATTAAAGTTGTTTGCCGAGGTTTATGAAACTGGTGCACTGCCCCCTTCTCTTAGGGAAGCCTTGCTGGTTATGCTTTTAAAGCCTGAGAAGGCCGCAAGTACGTGTGATTCGTATAGACCGATATCTCTCCTAAATATTTTGGGCAAATTCCTAGCCAACATGATGTTATGTATACTTCAACCTCTGATGCCCAACTTGGCTGTCCCTGACCAGTCAGGATTCATCCCAAAGCCCTCTACAGTACACAATCTCCGTACAATCTTCGTGGTGCAGCACCAACTTGTTCCTGAAACCCCTGCATTGGTGGTATTACTGGATACAGCAAAAGTTTTTGACTCGCTGCAATGGGGATATATGTTTGTAGTGTTACAAAAAATGAGAATGCAGCCGTTTGTCTTGAAGTGGATATGTTTATTAAATACCAACCCACTTGCCAGGGTGTGAGTCAATGGGTGGGTGTCAGATGCATTCCCAATTTGCCGCGGTACAAGGCAGGGTTGACCTCTTTCTCCGATGCTTTCCCCTTTGGCATTGGCACCACTTATATGTAAAGTGCGACAGAAACATGCAGAGGCTGCACTAGGGTTGCAGCAGCGCGCGCTATTTATGAGGATGACAAGTTACTATATGTCCATGATCTGGCTAGTCATTTAGCAGTTTTCCTGCGTGAATAAGTCTTATGTCTTATTTGAAAGTCAATCTGGGTTGGGGAAAACCTGGGCAAAGTACACAATATTAACATTAACAAACGGTACTCAAGAAAGTTCAATGTATTACACTCTCTCCTGGTCTGTATACCCTGTAACGGATTACGCTCTCTCCTGGTCTGTAGAGCCTGTAATGGAGTACCCTCTCTCCTGGTCTGTAGACCCAGTAAAGTATCTGGGGGTCTGGGTACATAGAGATCCTGAGACTATGCTAAAGATTAATTGTGGATGCACTGTAACCAATATCACAGAACAGATATCTCATTGGGCGCGCCTGCCGCTGTCACTGTCAGACAGAATTGCTGTGGTAACAATGACTGTGCTTCCTAAGCTCTTCTACTTATTATTAATATCCCAATAAAGCTAAATGCAACATTTTTTAAGACGCTGCAGCCCTCTCTGGTATTGTTGGTGTGGGCTGGCAAGCAACCGAAGAGCAGCTGGAGCACGCTGACATTGCCCTTGGAACATGGGGGGTTCGAAGCACTGGATCTGGGACTCTATTATCTGGGTGCACAGGCACAGTTCGCGCCTACTGTTTTTTTCCACAGAAATACTTGCCACATTTAGCTGTGGAAGCAGACACGGCGTATCCAATGCCGCTACTGGCTAGAATATAAGTGTGAGGGAGGCAGTAGGAGGGAGATCAACCCTGTCAGTTGCACTGTCTCGGGCGTGGGGTGCACTTGCAGCCCATGCTGGGAGAGACGTTATGTACGCACCTGTTATGCCAAATTGATGCCCAACCGGGAATGTCTGTGGCGCAGGAGCGTGGAGACCTCAAAATACTGCAAGGTGCAGGGATTACTAGGCTAGGGGACATGTACAGGAATGGTTAATCTTTATCTCTAACTGAGTTTCAAGCATGTCAACCATACAAGGCAATGCCCCATTTTTAAAAATGCCAGGCTGTGCACTGCAGTGCGCTCCTTTGGCCCAGACTTTCTGCAGGTACCATGTGGGTTGAAAGCATTACAAGCGGTGCTAAAAGGGGGTGAAAGCGTAGGGCTGATCACTAAAATATATTGTGTTTCTCAATGAGAGAATGAGTGGTCTGATTCCCCTGCACTAAACAAATGGAATGCGGTCCTGGAGATCCCTGTCCCAATGTCCCGGGAAAACTGGGAGATTTGCTGCAATTTAACTGGGCACCTTACCGCTAATTGTAATCTTCGCATAATTCACTTATATATTACACACCTGTGCAGTTACTTAGATTTGATATTGAGGGATGATGTGAGTAGTCTCAGATGCCGGCAGGAAGGAGCAGATTTTATGCATTTAACATGGGGTTGCCCAGCCACAGCAAATTTCCTGCAGAGGGTAGTGAGGACCCTTACAGATATGACATTGGAAAACATTGAGTTCTCGCTGGAGGTGTGGCTTCTAAACAGAAACAACCCCTTGTAGTAGTTCCTATATTCCCAATAGGCTCTGCGCATTGTAATATTATATACTATAGATTTGACGTAGGATTGGAGTCTACTAGGTCACTATCAAATATATTAGACCTAATTGTGAGTGCCAGCTAGCTCAGAGGTCACAAGAAACTTTCTCGAATGAACAAGAAGGGATCTGTTTCTGACAACCGCATAAACATGACAACTTTGTTTCCCCAAGATAAAACTAATCATCAGAGTCTTGGAAACAATAGATAGATATTTCACTCAGTCAATCGTGCATGCTTCGTTTCCCCAGAGGTGCAGAGAAATATAGAGACAGGCGTTTTCAATAAAAGTATTTATTGAACAGTCTTCTTTCTCAAGCGTAAGAAATGAACTGCTACAGTCGTAAAACTGGTTGTAAAGTATAATGCATACAGTGTAAAGAGTAGAATTAAATAATACTGTAAGAGCATTGTATGGTGCCTAAGACATAGATAAATACATACATAAATAACAGAGGCTAAAAGTACTCAACTGGTGCTTCTAAAATACACCTATCCCGATGTACCTAACCTAAGCATAGTATGAGGGAAGAAGTAAGTGAGGTGTAGCATAAATGTAGTATTCTTTTGCCAAGAATCTGTCCAAGATTTCTCCTAGGGTCCAATCAGCTCTGTACCTTAGTTTGGAACGAACAAGGTCAGGCTCAGGCTTCCTTCGGCATTTGCTGTAGCAGGATGCGTTGGGCAAGTAGATAGTCGAACTGTCAAAGTGTGGGCATATTTATACCCTGAAGTTGAAGTATACCCTGAAGTTGCCAAGTTTGACGTAAAGGTGGACATAATAACGTCATTAAAGACTCTCAGTTCTTTGAAAACTTCATGAGTTCTTGGACAAGTCAGTTCTCGAGCAAGGGAAAGTCCCTAGCTGCTGAAGCCGACTTTTCCAAGAAATCGTTGTAGGTTTTCAGAACTAGTGGAAGTAGCCCTGCCGTATTTGGACGGCATGAGCTGTGACTAAATATGGTTATGATTCTTATGCCTATATAAGGACATAGTGATTTATACCTATATAAGGGAATGAATCGGGAAATTTACAAGTGTCCTAAAATGGTTCACAACACCCACTCCACGTTATCATGTTCATCTATTGATTAAGTACTAAACATAAAGCTAGAGCATTAGTTTGTACAATCCCACACAAAACTACATAAAATGTATTAAAAAATGGTTGTACACAAAATGAGAATTTGTACAATATGCATCTAAGGGAAATGATTTCATTGCAATCATGTGATATGATATTAGCAATGCTAACCAAATGAATCACAAAATTTACATTTATGAAATGGCTCTAGATACAGAAAAAAGGTCGAGACCATCTCATAGCAAAATATACCAGTTAGTTCCATTTGTGCATTAGCTCAATATTGTTTCTAAGAAGTAGTCAAAGAATTCTTGTTCTCTAAGAATAGTTCAACTTTAAGCAGATTGTTTTATGCCAAATTTCATTCTGTTTTGGAAAACGTCACATTGAATTGTATTGAAATAGAGTTCCAAACTTGGAAGCTTTTGTTTTGAAAAAAGTGAAGGTAGAATTTCAGAGTTCGAAAGAACGCTGTGTGCTAATTTCAAAAGTTATTCTCGGTGTCAGAAGAAAACATTGACAGACTTATTCATGAAGGGGCCGTTTTGCGAGCCCCTAATAGCGAATCATAGCGATTCGCTATTAAGGACTCGCAAAACGGTAATCATGTAGGAATCGCATAATAAAATGCGATTCCTACTGATTCCTTATTTGCGATTAGCAAATTGCTAATCGCAAATAAGGAATAACTCGCCATTCATTCCTATGGGCCAAAAGGCCCATAGGAATGAATGGGGAGTATTCCTTATTTGCGATTAGCAATTAGCTAATCGCAAATAAGATTGCGATTTGAAGGGTGCCAGGGGTGTCCACAGGACACCCTGTAGCACCCCTCAAATGACATTTCACACAGGTGTTGCACACACACATGTCCAAATGACATGTGTGTGTGTAACATGCAACTCAGAAAAATGCATTTAAATGCATTTTTCTGAGTTTTCGCAATTTACCGCGAGGTCTGACCTCGCGGTAAATTGCGGCAAGAAATTGCGAATTCGCAAATTTAAATTGGATGTTGAATTGCATTTAAGGAATCTCTAATAGAGATTCCTTAAATGTAATTCCTCGCACATTTGCGACATCGCAATTAGCGATTTTTGCATTTGGGATGCTGAATCCCAAATGCAAAAATCGCACTCGCAAAGGGCCGGATTCTCAGAATCCGGCCCTTTGCGAGCCGATTTAGCCTTCATGAATAAGGCTGTAAGTCTTCAAGGCTGACAAAGAAATCGTGTACCACAGTAGATGAAAGTTCAACTACTTCATTAAGAAGATCAATTGTACACAGATGTGAAACATCGCTGTCAGCATCAGGCGTATTAGCAATGGTCATAGCAGATGGTACCTGTGTTCCTGTCGGTCAGTGTATCTCACCTCCAGCTTGATTTGCCGGTGAGATCTCAATGAATGCTGTCCTCAGGATTGGTAACCGGACCCAGTAATGCGTCAACATCCATTGGCATAGCCGATGGTAGTGTTAGACAGATATCTAACACGCAATCTTTTCCACAAAGCAGGCATCGTAGAACAGGTAGGATGCAATGTTGCCAGATTGGTCTGAATGACAGGAACCATGTGGTATTCAGATCGCTCAAATGAGCCAAGCCAAGGATCTGTGTTATTCTGTCACGATACCTCATGGCCTGGAGGGAATTCTCCATGCTGACTTGGGTATCGCTGGTGGACAGATTTGCCATACTGGAGTAGGAGGAATAAAAATAAGAAGCCTGCTACGAGTTCCAAAATGAGAGGCAGGCCGCCGAACACAGAGTGTACGAAGTTAGGAAAAATGCCCAGGACTGCTTCAAAGGGTGCTAACAGTCTCGAAAAAATCGTCTTAAATACATGTGCAATACCGCTGGTATCAGACATGTTAAAGATACGACCTAACATTTCTGCGAAATATATTTGGCAGTTTGTTGATAATAATGCATGTATCCCTGCAGAGGACCTTGCAACTTGCAGATCATACGTCTCTCTGGACGAGGTCAGTGGCACAGTTTTTTGCAAAAGAATGGCTTTCATTCTGCTTAACGTATCAACTTGTATAGAAGAGATGTTCAGTGAAGGCCATAGCGGCGACTCCCCGTCTGTCTTGCTTTTAGAAAACAATACTTGCATACAACAAGTGACTGGCTGACACACTAACCAGATAGCCTATTCTTGGCTTCATTCCACAACAGCTGTGATCATTTAACATAATGTAGCTACCATTGGAAAGCTGCCTAAAAATGGGATCTATCACCACTGTGGGCGAACCTTGCAGGTGGCAAGAAAGGTTATTGGAAGAACCCTCGCAGGCTCCGTGTAAATTAATACCTTGACATAACAGTGCACCGCTTAGTGAGTTTTTATAATTTTTACCACTAAGAAATACCTCCATTCCCCCACTCCAACATTTGTGTGTGTGTGGTAAATCCCAGGTTGACTTAATGTATTCTTTACCCAACCTTTCATACAGGCCTGTTGGTATGTGTTTTAAGTAACGCTGAAACTGTAAAATCGTCACTAGTATCGTGATGTTGCCATGTATTATCCATCCAACTGATGGTTTCTCAGAAACAGTCAACGGTAATTTCTTCAGTTTTTCTATGTTCAGCACCGTATAGTCTGGTCCTCTCTGTGCCAACGAGATTTGTTTATCTGTAAGGTTAAACACAGTAAACAATGACGTAGTGTTGATTAAACGCCAAGGCACATAGGCAGAACAAAGGTTTTGCAACGTCCAGCCTAATAACATTATAGAACGTAATCGAGACTGGCCAGTTGTAACATTAGCAAGTCCTGTTCCATTATGTCAAGGGCATAGGATACAATGCTGTCCAAAGAATATATTCTGGACGACAGAGTTGTTAACCCATTGCCAACTACAGAAAATGATTTCTCTAAATTAATACAATCAATTCTCGTATTCTTTCAGCTGTTTCCATTTGCGCGACTTTCCATGCTTCATTGTATGCAGCGTATATACTGGCGTATATGAAACGTTTATGGCGTAGATTACGAGGTCCCAGTAAGAATTCTCATAAATCAATGCCATCTTTAAGCAATGATAAGTGTTGTTTTATTTCTGAAAGTGTGGATCTCTGTAGCCACTCAAGGCATAGTTTTCCTACACTATGAGTTGTTATTATCCCTGGATGTTGTCTTCGTATATATCTTGGATCTGGCCGAGTTACTGTGAACCCTTGTGTCTTGTTCAAGAATCTATCATGACAGTTATTTGTGTCTGTGGGCCAGATTAACCATTTTTTCCAATCAGGATGTGTTCTGTTTTGTAGAAAAATATAATTTACATCTACCTCCTCACCTGAAGTTATATTACTATCAGGTGTGGGCTTAGGTATGGACGGTTTGTTTAAATCTTTTATCTTAGCCAGGCCAAGACTTGATGTCTGTTGAACAGTTTCATTTAAGAACTGTATTTGTTCTGGGATGATGCAGGCTCTGAACAATGCTTCTAAACCTTGTACCTGCCAGTCCTTTGTGCCCCAGACAGTTTTTGTCTCAATGTTGTCTTTCCAAAAGTCAAAGCCTAAGGTGGACAATTGAGCAGAAAAGGCAGCAGAATAAATTTGTTTAGTATTTGTCAATATACTTTTCATGCCTGTCTTATTAACATTTTTAAAGTAAAAACTTTCTGGGTTTGTAACGTTAAAACCTGTAAAATACGGAAATGTTCTTTAAAATGTTTCAGAACTACCTTTTTGAGGTGTTGTGCAATGTTCCCATTGATTATAAATTAAAACATTTCTAGGGTTTGCAGATTTATGCAAGTAATGATGGCCAAAATGATCAAAACAATAAATTTTTTCATAATTTGATGAACTTTTTAAGTATTCATGTTTTGCAAATGTAGCTGACATTTCTAAGTCTGCCATCATGTTATTAACAGTTTCAAAGTCCTAATCATCAGAAAATGTGCTGGGTGAAACAAAATCACTCAAGGAAACCTTAAATTGGTATAGAATTTTTAGCAGCTCGACAGGGCCATAAATGTCATAATCAGTTCTATCCCATGCTATTCCACCAGGTAGAGGAACCGCTGTAATGTTTACTGATGAATAGGCCTGGGGGTTAAATTCCGTTCCTCTCGCGGAATTTGCGGAATTTATGTAATTTCGCATTCCGCGGAGAACGCAAAATTACCCAAAATTCTCCATTCTGCGAGTTCGCAAAATGTTTTGCTTGTTCGCATTCTGAAATGCATGTTTGCGAGATATTTCCCCTTAAGCACACAAAAAGCTATTGCGGACAGTAAAAAAGCATCGCCAACAAGCAATTCAGCCTGTTCGCGGAATTTCTGCGTGCTCGCGGAGATTTTTTACCACTTTGCGGAGATTTGTGTAACGCGATTACACAAATTCCGCCCACCCCTACTGATGACAGGTCTCGTTGTTCACAATGAGATGGTTTGTGTGGCTTCAGAGGCAAGTTGATCTTCTTACTTTCTGTTTCCATTTTAATGTGTTTTCCATCTATCAGCCTTCCCAAACTTAAAACGAGAATGAGCCATAGTAGGAGATAAAATACACCTAATCCAATCCAAAATTCAACCCATGGTGAAACCAGATATGTGTTTGCAAGCTGGTGACCATGTTCTGTCAATTGTTCCTTGAAAGTTTTGTTTATCTGTGCTGTTTCAGGTTCACTGGGATCCTCAGAAAAGGTATCAAAGTTGATGAAATAGCCAGAGGCAGTTCTGTCAATTGTTAGTATTGCATCCGGATTATTTGAAATCGCTGGAGCTGCTTGTTCCCTTGCCATGTTTGTATAGTCAGATGCTACTTCATTGTAGATGGGAGTTTCTTGACAAACTGTTATTTGGGTTTCAAGAGGCACAAGTTCCATGACTTTGTTTCATAGTCCTTCTTTTCTTACCTTAGAATCTTCAAAGGTGATGAGTCTTTCAGATTGATCCTCTTGGATAGTAGCAAGATTTGGTTGTCTGCAACATCTTGGAAGCCCACTGAGCCTACTACTTATTATCGGCCACATGGTGTGGTTTTACCAGGTCAATTAATACAAACCTGTTCTCCTTCCTTCCAGCAAGGGGCAGCAGTAGCACTGTTCTTGATCCGTGGATTGCTAGTTCAGTTACTGGTTTTATGTAAGAAGGCCCAAATTCCTTCTTGTCCGCTATTTTCTCCCTGACCAGCTCCCCAATGTTTGGAATCCAGACAGGTCTTGCTGGGACAGGTGATTTTTCTTCAGTGGTCGTTGGCTTTTCACAGGTGTTGCTTAGACTTCTTGTTTCATTTAAGTCCTGTAAAAGAGCCAAACGATCTTTGATATCAAATGGTTTTTGTTTCACCACTGAAGTGTGACAATCAAGATCTTCAACCATCATTCTAGTACCAAAAAGGAGTTCATATGGAGTGATTCCACCCAGAGAATTTCTTGGCAAGTTATTAAGACTACGTTGGACAATTATTAGATGTATGACCCACCCATCACCCGAACCTAATACCCTAGCTCACAGCTTTCCGAACTGTGTCGCGCGACACGTTACTGTGTCTCGCCCCATGCGTAGGTGTGTCACAAGATCAGATTTATGAGGGCAGATTTATGAGGAGAATGAGCGCATCTGGGTTATTTGCAGCACTGCAGACAGCCTCCCACATTCCTAGTCACCAACAGGCACCTCTCTGCCCCCTCCCCGCTGCATTCGTAATGCAATTAATTTTACAGATAAGGGAAGCATTAACATGCTCACCTCCCGAGCAGAGATTGCACAGACCTAAGCGCAACTCAAGCTCATCAGATACCAAAATATGTTTAATTTCCCTGAAGTCCAGTTTCTTCACAAGTTCCTTAAACAAGATCTCGGGGCTGAAACATATGGAAATCGTTGAAGTGCGAAAAGTGCACGGTTAGCATTAAAGGTGACCCGATTAGTGCGTCCCATTTCGACGTGAACAAACTTCAGGGTCAGGGTACGTTGAGAGTGTATCACACCCTAGTCTTTCAGAGGCGCAACTAGAGCCAAATTTCTGGGGGGGGGGGGGCTAAAAAAATTATTCAGGGGGGTTGAATCTTTAACCAACATGCAGAGTGGAGCTGCAGGGGCTCTTAGAAGGGGTGACACAACAGCAAGGTCTCATTAACATACAAATGGTCTTCTAAAGACCTGTAAAGTACTCAGGTGTGGCTGTGTGTGTGCCCGGGATCTGTCTCATCCCGGGCTGCCACACACGACAGGGGGGGCTGAAGCCCATTGAGTCCAATGGGTGTTGCATGCCTGATGGCTTAAGTGCTGTGTCCAGTATCTGGGGCTTCCAGGTGCTGCTGATTATATGCCTACACCCGAGACAACCAAGGCTGGTCGTGGGTCCAAACTTGAGCTATGAGACATTCATTTCAGAACAAAACACTGGAACCAACTGATTTTATTTATGTTCTGTGTGAGCCCTCGTCAGGTGACATGAAGTTGTCACAATCTGGGGCTAACTGACGTCAGTTGTGTATGGAGACCGATTCTAGCTGAAGTTGTGAGCACAGGCTGCTGCTAGCTGAAGCGAATTGTCCGCACAGACAAGTTCTAGCTGAAGGTAATTGTGTGCATAGACTGGTTCTAGATTAAGTTAATTCTGTGCACAGATAGCAGCTAGCTGAAGTTAATTGATTGCACAAACTGCAGCTAGCTGAAGGTAAGTGGGTGCACAGGCAGCAGCTAGCTGACTTTAATTGTGTGCACATATTGCAGCTAGCTGAAGTTAATTTTATGCACAGACTACAGCTAGCTAAAGTTAATTGTGTGCACAGGCTGCATATACCTGACGTTAATTGTCTGCACAGACTGCAGCTAGTTGGCGTTAATTGTGTGCTCTGGGCATAGCAGATACCGACTGGGTGCCCAAACTAGTCCTGTGATTAACATCTAGGATTTGGTGAGCATAATCTATATTGAAATCAACTGAAACACTATCACACTTACTACAGATAGATGCACTGAAGTACATTTTGTAGATTGATTGCTTCTTACACAGGTTTCGGATTTGTAAATACGCTATCTTGATTGAATGTCATTGAAACAAGCATTGGCAAACTCAGTAGGCTCGGCCTTGGGAAGCGCCTTGTGTGATTCAGGCTCGCTCGCTGCGCTCGCTCGCGTTACCATGTCCCAAAATGTTATTTTCCAGAATGGCGTGTCACCAACATGAAAAGTTTCGAAAACTGTGCCCTAGCTATTATAGATTGCTTTATGTCACGTTTTTTTCTCTCCACAACCGAGTTTCCCTCAGGATGGAATGGACTCGAAAATCACAATGCAACGCCTAAGCTGGCCATGGCCTCCTTGTAAGCCCTAGAGCTAAACGCAGGACCCTGGTCAGAATGTAGCATGCCCATTGCTTATGTGCCAATAAAGACTCACAAATATTTTATAACAGTTTGGGCATCAGCCGAGCGCTGAGGCCACATCCAAATGAATCTTGTCCTAGTATCTGTGGGACCGCTTTTGTCCATTGGGACATTTGAGCATTGATAGTCTAATGCTATCTTACAATGGTGTCTGTACTGGGCTGGCTACAGTGTAGTCAGGAACTTGGTGGTGTTCAAAGCTGTGGTATTTGTAACAGTCATCGCAATTAATTCGGAATTCATATACGTGAGCTTTCAACCCTGGCCACCAGTACATCTCTTCTAATTCTAATAGAGATTTAGAGATCCCTTGATGTATCAGACCCTCTCCCATATGTGCTTCATGAATCAGAGCACCTCTCTGGTTCCTGTTTGGAATTACCCTATCCCCCACTCCAGGGATTTGAGCAAAAGGAACAGAATCTGCATCAATTATGCATGTATATTTGAGTGGATAATTTAGAGGTAATGCGGCTCCGCTGCCCTTGCTCGTGGCATTGACAGCGAGCATGGTTTCACCGTCTATTGTTGTTTTTGAACGAGTGATTGCAGCTACGGAAGCCGTTTTCACAGCTGCTTTTGCAGCTTCATCAGCCAATTAAATCCCTTCAACATGAATGCCATCATGCTGATGACTCAGTGTATGGATCACGTGAGTCAATTCAATTCATGAAGCTTTATTTAGTACACATAAAATGACCATAAAAGCACAAAATGGGAAATCATACATAAAATAAAGATACATCAGATTACAGGGCAAAGAAAGACCAAGATATTACAAACATGATTCGTTAAAAACACATATATTTCCTAATATTAATACACTGAGTTAAAAACGTTGCAGTATAAAAACAGATATCGACAGGTTGTAAGTTAAAAATTAAACTCAATGCCTGATTAACTGTACGTACGCCAAGTTTGACAAACATAGGTTTCAGATAGGCAGTACGGAAATTCATGAACAGTTTACAAAACAGTAGAAAGTGCAAAGTGCTCTGTTTAGATACGCCATCACACAAACACGGCCCTAGTGGGTGTCTCTTAAGATTCGGCTGAGCCACTAAATGATGTGCTATTCCAAACCTCAGTCTGGTCAGCACAAACTTGTGAGATGGCCTAGTCACCCATACCAAATAATCGGGAAAACCTCCAACGGTGATATAACTGTTGTAAAACATAACAGTAGATAGAGATCTATAGGCTAAGGCCCGCTTCCTTTCAGTATAAGCCATGAATTTAATTTTCAGCTCTATTTTGGGTATCTGGGATGCTGCTAAGGGATCGATCAAGACATTTAGATTAAATATCTCATAAAAACAAACAACAACATATTTTACCCAGGGTATATTTAGATGTTTATCCAGCGAGATGCAATTCTCAATAATTGATCTGTTAAAAGTTTTTTCCTCCTGAAGCCAAATAGACCGCCAGATCATAAGTGGCCTCAGGGATAACAGGTCTGTTAGAAGATTGATATCCACTTCCCGGTGGATTAACTCAGTAGGGGCGGAGGTTGGTAAAGACAGTAGCTTTTTTAAAAATGAATTTTCCTCCTGATGCAAATGATGGTCTCTTCTGTGACCCCACACACCTGCCCCGTAGAGTGCAATTGAAATACATCTAGCTTGGTGAATCTTAAGCATATCCCTGGTGCGTTGGTCCCCCACCTTAGCAGCAAATCTGAAGACACCAGGGGCACTTTTAGCCATTTTAATACGGATATTACAAAATTCATTGGACCATTTTCTATCTTTAGAGAAGGTTATACCAAGGTAGCAAAATTTATCTACTTGTTGCACCTTTTCTTGATCAATAAAAAAGGCCTTTAAAAATTAGCTTCTAGCCCCACACGTCATAGTGTGCGTTTTCCCCTTGTTAATATTCAGTTTTCTGTCTTTAACAAAGACAGAAAATCTATCGAGCAGACGCTGTAATCCCAAAGGGGTTCTAGAGAGCAAAACAGCGTCATCAGCATAAAGTAACACTGGGACGGGTACACCTTTGATCTGGGGGGCATCCGCTTTAACATTTTTTAAAAGTGCATCAATACCGTTAATAAATAAGATAAAAAGTAGGGGGGCCAATACACATCCCTGTCTAATCCCTCTTTTGACATTATATTTTGGAGTGCATTCACCCTTAACGACGTAACGCACAGATGTTTGTAGTTTCCCGTACAGCCTTGTGAGGAAAAAGATAATACCCTCAGGTGCTCCTAGGTGTTACAGGGTTGGCCACAGAATAGATTGGCCAACCACGTCAAAAGCACTACTTGTGTCTGCAAAGGAAAGGTACAGAGATCCTTTTTTTGCTTCAGTGTATTTCCCAATCAGTAAATCAAGGTTAATACACTGGTCGATTGCTCCCTGGCCCTTTCTAAATCCATACTGGCTGTTGGCAAGAATACCCTCTTGCTCGACCCATTCCTCTAGCCTAACCAGCTTGACTCTACTCATGATCTTAACTGAGGAGTCAAGAAGGGAAATGGGGCAGTAATTTTTCACATCAGATCGACTTCCCTTTTTGTGT
Organism: Lissotriton vulgaris; assembly: GCF_964263255.1. Taxonomy (NCBI): domain Eukaryota; kingdom Metazoa; phylum Chordata; class Amphibia; order Caudata; family Salamandridae; genus Lissotriton; species Lissotriton vulgaris. Next base: position 1,380,907,490 of record NC_141693.1, on the reverse strand, counting down.
ATTGGGATGATAATATATTCCCCCTATGATTTGGGTGCCTCGGTACATATTGCGGCATTAAAAATGATAGCCAAGAGAGGGCTCCACATCTCAGGGGCTGCTTTGTAAACATCAATGGGCACCCCATCGGGCCCTGGGATTTCCCTCCTTACTAGCACATAAGGCAAGTTCAACCTCTCTGACCGAGATTTCCAAAGGTAAAACAGCCCACCTACTAAGCTTTGGATCTGCACAGTTGTTTGAATCAAAAATGTTTGAAAAATGGGCAAACCAGCCATAACTTGGGACATTTGAGGTTAATTCTGGCATATTATCTTCTTTCAAAAAGGGAGAGTTAACAGTAGCCCAAAACAGAGTACAGTTAGATAATTCAGCAGCTTGATTGAGAGAATCCCAGGCCAACTGCTGTAACTCCCTCTTCCTCCTTTTTAGGGCAAGCTTATATTCTGTTCTTAGATTACTTATATAGAGAGTGTCCCTCTGCCTTTTGGCGAGTGCATGTTTTAATTCAGTTAATAAACTAGTGCATATATGGTCAAACCAGCCTGGGCCGTTTCTAGTCTAGGTGCTTTTTGGCCTACTGAACCTGGCATCAATTAATTTATTAATATTATTAAAAGAAGATAAGACCTGCTTGTGGTCAGGACCATTATGAAGGATAGAGGTGATATCTAACAAACAGTCCCTGACAATGGAGCTGATTAATTCATTGGCTTTGTCCCCTGCCCATCTTAGTCTAACTCCATCAGGTCTGTGTGGTTCCACATTGGTAACTGTAGTACCCATTTTAACAAAACTTCCACCCCAAAAGATTGTTCCAGGATGATACCCCCAATTGCGGGCTGTGCTGATCCATCTGTATATATTATATGGCTGTAATGTTCAGAGGTAGAATTTCAGTAGGCAGAGGACATTTTTGTTTGTATTGGAGAAATTCTTGTGTTTTCAAGTAACGGTCAAAAACCTATTCAACGTCTGTTGCAGCAAGAGAATTAACACATTGTATCCATCTTGGATGTAGAGCTTTTGCATTTGGAATGCTTGCCTTCATAACTGCCTCTAAGGCGAGTACAGGTGTAACGACTTTAATGCGTTTACCCTGTGCGAGGGCTCTCTCCTTTGCTACTGCAGTTTGAACCGCTGTCAGATTTTTTTTCTGTTGAAGTGAATTTCATTTCAGCTTGTGTGTACAAGTGTGATTTGTAAGCTATTGGTACCTTTTCACCTTCATTAAAGGTTAGGTATGTGAATCCGCATCTCCCTGGGATGATTCGGATTACAAGGTTGCGTACATTGTCGCGTGTTTGTAAGTGTGTTGTTGCCAACATGTCTGTTTGTATTGAACACAAGATTTCTGTGTGTTTTTGAGTCCAATTTGTATGTTTGAAATCAGGTTTGATTAGTTCATAGAGAGGTTTAACCCTTTCTGCGTAATTCAGAATGTAAGGTCTTCCGAAGTTTAGGAATCTTAGAATTGACTGCATGTTTTTCAGCGTTTTTGGAGGTTGGAGCAGAACACATTTTTCTAAAGAGTTGGCTGCTAGGCTTTTGCCTTCACTTGAAAGTTTGTATCCTAAGAATAGGACATTGAGGTGGGCAATTCTTGATTTTTTTAAAGTTGAATTTATACCCTTCAGAGGGATGTACCATGTTACAACGCATACCATTACAATTACCTACCATTACAACGCGACTATTACAACGCATACCATTACAACGCATAGCGCTTAGAGGTGCTGGATAGTGGTAAGTATACACTAGGGAAGGTGTTGGATAGTAAATTAAACTTATTCCCTATCCTAGAGCGCCCCCCAGCGCAATGCGTTGTAATGGTATGCGTTGTAAAAGTTGCGTTGTAATGGTAGGTAGTTGTAAAAGTTGCATTGTAACAGGTTGTATACCCCTTCAGAGGTGAATCCAAGTATTATGGTGTTCACCCTGTTCAAGTGCCTGTCCAAATCATCATCTGTAAGATAGATGTCATAGACATAAGATAATGCCTCATCATCATACATTGTAGTAACTGTTACTCTGGCTGAAAATAACCCTGGACTATTCTTGAATCCTTGGGAGAGATGGCAAAATTGACGCTGTGTCCCCATTATTGAGAAAGCGGTCAAATACCTGCTTTCTGGTGTCATATTTTGACAGAAGAAACCGTTTGAAATGTCTAAAGTCGTTTTGTATTTTTGCGAACGATGTTATTCATCAGTGCTGCACTGTGTGCATTTTGTACTGCAAAAGTTTTGCAACAAGAGTTTAAATGACTGTAATCCAAAACCAGATGATATGATTTGTCTGATTTGGAGGCAGTAAACAAAGGATTGTTCATGGACGAGGTCCATGTTTCAATCACCCCCCGGTATTCAAGTTGATCTAAGATCTCCCTGCTTTGTTTAAAATCTTTTATTTAATTTCATACCAAGATTCAACGCTGGTTCTGAACCGTATTAATTTTGAATCTGTCTCAGAACGTCTGGTAGCAACGCCATTGATGGTACACCATGTGTTTTTGTGTAGATTCAAGCAAAGCCTGTACCCAAAGTGTCACAGTCCTCCACGTGTGGTGCTATCCCCATTGGTAAACAGATTGTTAGAATCCTGTGTTTCTCATGAGGTGTACTATCGGGAAATACTGCTTCTATTTGAGTCATTTTCTGGGCTAACCAGAATGGAATTTGTTCCCTTATTGCGGGCAATTTACAGATCACTGACTGTTTAGTCTGTGGTGTTATTTTGTTTGTGTTCCCCTGATGAGGGGTGTGCTGTGGAATTCTTATAGCAGGTTGGACTGTTAAAGTCTGCATGACATATTGTACCAATTGTCTATGTATTTTAATTACTTGTTTTAGCTGAGCTAACAGTTCAGGACCTGTAATTTGTGATATGGCAGGATGTGGTGTACAGCTGGCTAGTACCGGCCATGTTGCTCCTGGTCTACCTAGTGGACCGTGCCTGGTAATGTGATTTTGATGTTGTAGGGCGCCTTTAAACCAGAGCTCTTGGTAAGTTAGTGGAATTTCAATGTCCTCGAAAGGAGCGTATTCCGCTGGAGGTTCCTCCATCTTGTAGAAGTGGAACACATGTGTTGTTGGATTTGCTTCTGGAAAGGTAATCCATGAATAGCATATCCCTGTCTGCCGATATTCATGTGTCTTTATGACAAATATGACTCTAACACCTCTTGGTGATAGGTCATTTTCTATAAGAGTTATAGCTATGGCTTTCCTCACATTTTCCGGGATGTTAATAGCATCCATGTTGTCATGTCGGAAACCTGTAGTGTCAAAACCTGGTTGGTTTGTATTTACTGCAGTTCCACTGCCCCCAGGATTGTCTTCATCTGACATTGTGTTTAGGAAGTTTGCAGAGCAAGTCTCAAAGAAATAAGGTTAAGGTGCACAATATTTTGGAACATTGTATCCTTCAACTTTGAACAAACCACAAACTAATAAATAAGATTTTTTGTCCTACTCAGTTTATGGCGGATATTTTATCCTTTAACCCACTCCAGACGTCTATTGGAGTATTTACGGGATAAAGGGGTCTCTGAAAATCACGACTGAGTTACACTAGTATGTAGCATTAAATTAGTGCCTTACCAAACATTGGGCGCCATGTAATGTAGTTCCTATATTCCCAATAGGGTCTGCGCATTGGAATAATATATCCTATAGATTTGACATAAGACTGGAGTCTAGTAGGTCTCTATTGAATATATTACACTTAATTGTGAGTGCCAGCTACCTCAGAGGTCACTAGAAACTTTCTCGAATACACAAGAAGGGATTAGTTTCTGACAACCGCATAAACATGACAACTTTGTTTCCCCAAGATAAAACTAAATATCAGAGTCGTGGAAACAATAGATAGATATTTCACTGAGTCAATCGTGCATGCTTTGTTTCACCAGAGGTGCAGAGAAATAGAGGGTCGGGCGTTTTCAATAAAAGTATATATTGAGCAGTCTTCTTTCTCAAGCATAGGAAATGAACTGCTACAATCGTAAAACTGGTTGTAAAATATAATGCATACAGTATAAAGAGTAGAATAAAATAACACTGTAAGAGCAGTGTATGGTGCCTAAACCATTTATAAATACATACATAAATAACAGAGGCTAAAAGTACTCAACTGGTGCTTCTAAAATATGCCTACCCCGATGTACATAACCTAAGCTTAGTACGAGGGAAGAAGTAAGTGATGTGTAGCAGAAATGTAGTATTCTTTTGCCAAGAATCTGTCCAAGATTTCTTTTAGGGTCTAATCAGCTCTGTGCCTTAGTTTGGAACGAACAAGGTCAGGCTCAGGACTCAATTTCCCAACTACCCACAAGGGTAGCTTGGAAACACTGGAGCTGGATTTCTCAGCAGGAGAAAATACAGTGTCTCTCTCAGTGCGTCTGCTGGAGGGTCGGCTTCCTTCTGCACTTGCTGTAGCAGGATGCGTCGGGCAAACAGATAGTCGAACTGCTCCAAACCACCGTATGTTTGCCAAGGCAAGTGTGGGCATATTTATACCTTGAAGTTGCTGAGTTTGACGTAAAGGTGGACATAATAACGTCATTAAAGACTCTCAGTTCTTTGAAAACTCCATGAGTTCTTGGACAAGTCAGTTCTCGAGCAAGGGAAAGTCCCTAGCAACTGAAGCCGAGTTTTCCAAGAAATCGTTGTAGATTTTCGGAACTAGTGGAAGTAGCCCTGCCGTATTTGGACTGCATGAGCTATCACTAAATATGGTTATGATTCTTATGCCTATATCAGGACATAGTGATTTATACCTATATAAGGGCATGAATCGGGAAATTTACAATAGTGTCCTAAAATGGTTCACAACACCATGCAACTGGCGTATTGTTGCTATAGCCATTCTATTTGCTAAGCGTGCTGTTGCTATGCATAGGGCCACCAAGGCAGTTCCAACTTTGGTTAAGTGGATTGGAGATCTCGTTTTCTGTATGGAAAAACTGAGTGCTTATGCCGAGGAGTTACCAGAGGCCTCGAGGCCTAAAGACTTTTGGGTGCCACTTACCACATACTTGCTAGAGCACCGGGACCTGGCATAAATACATGCAATTAAGTTAGATATTGTGATGAAAGGCTGAGATGTGAACTGTTGTTGCACTGCTGTACATTGCTGAACTTGTATTATTCTGTTGCTTTTCCATACTTGTTCCTCAATGTGAGTGGTGGGTTAAGGGTGGGGGGAGGAGGGAGGAGGGGTGGAGTTACATAAAACCAGAACATTGCTCTACTATATGTGAGTTTTGCATATTGCTGCTGCAATATAAATGTAATAGTGTCACTGTTTGCATATTGAGATTCAATCAAAAATAATCATGAAGGACGAGGCTTGTGAGCAACTCTATCAGGCATCCATTACAAATAATTCTAAGGACTTCTAGACAGTAATCAATGCCCCTTTTCTGAAAAAACACTGCAGACCCTCACCTGGATACCCATGTGGATGAAGACAATTAGGTCTCATATTTTTCTAAAATATTTTCCCACACAAGTGAGGGTAGCCAACCCTCATTGTGTAGTACCACCCCGACCTTCAAGCTCATTCCTGTTTTTAATCATCTGTAAGTTAGAGAAGCTCTATTGCAGTGCTCCTGGAATAAGGCTCCTGGTCCGGATGGTGCTCCTTTAGATTTATTTTTTAAGCAACTGGATCTTTGGGGAACTTTGATTAACATTATTAATGCAACTGTTAGTGTGGCCCTCTCAGATTCATGGGGAAAATCCATCATAATCCTTATATATAAAAAGGAGAACAAATCAGAAGCTAAAAATTAAAGTTTCATTTTATTACTGAATAGCACTGCCAAACTTATGGGGTAAGTCTTACTGAATAGACTAGAGGAATGAACCACTCAAAACTAAATTTTGATGCCTGCCCAATATGGTTTTAGAAAAGGGAATGGAACATTGGATCCATGTCTCAATTTTAGTATGCTTATCACCAAATATACCGAAGCCAAACAAGGCAAGGTTTTCTTGGCATCTATGGACCTATCCGAAGACTTTGATTGTGTTGCACACTACCATCTTAGAGAATCATGGAGGAGATGGTCATCAATAAAGCAATTATTACCTAAATGAGACAGCTATATTCGAGGGCTTTGACTTGTGTCCGATATGGGAAACAGGGAGATTGCAACAGATGATATTACTAGGCGGGTAAGACAGGACTGCACCCTTACCCACATCTTTTTCCCATCCATACAAATGGCATAGAGGCATCCCTATTAGGCCCTACTTTACATGTCCCAATGGGTAACCAGGTACATATTCCCATACTCCTCTATGCAGACAACACAGTGCTTATTGCATGTACTTGCGTGGCGCTCTAGCAATTCATAGATGAGTATGTGAAGTTCATGCAGAATCTTAGCTTACAAGTAAACAAGGCAATGTCTTTCATTTTAGTGTCTAGACACAGGACAAAGAAATCCTCATATTTCTATATAGAAGGCTGGAAACTGGCCCAGACTGATACATTTTCAAATCTGGGGATCACATTCTGTAGATTTGCCACATGGACTCATATGGCCACCAACAGGAGTTTAATGCTGAAAAGAAGCATAACTGCCTTGTATACCTTCATTAAAAAACTGTCCTCTAAGCCTTTGGAGGTCATCAAAAAATGTATGCGGTGAAATCTTCCTCAGTAGCTACTTACAGGGCTGGGGTATGGGGCATACCAACTGAGCCCCACTTCAAACAATAGAAGATGCTTCCTGGAAAAAAACTTGTAGCCCTCCCTAAAAGCTGTGCCAACTTTAACTGCCATCTTGAATTAGATGTCCCCTTGTTATCAGACCAAGTTTTCCTGAACTCTAATCCTCCTATGGTATTCTATATGGAGAAGGGAATCTGTCAACCTCACTCAACAGATTATCAACGATTCTCTTTCTTTGGAATATGCACATAGGATCCTGTGGATCTCTTATGTCCAAAGCACTCCAACCTCCATAGGTTTGGAATCCATATTTGAAACTCCAGCCAACTGTCTGAATAACTAAAAAAAAGACCATCAAAAGATTTTTTTTAAACTTAAGGGAAAAAGAAAGATATAAAATCAATAGTAGGGGGCGGTGTTCAAGATGGCGCCCGTGTTGGAGCGAATCTTTGGAGCTCCACCGCTCTGCAACATGAATAAGCGGATGCCCAAGGCCTAATCAAATCTGAGCCCGGGGGCAGGGAGGAGGCAGATGGAGCGCCTTCTGGGCTCCTTCCATCGAGTCAGAGAGGCGATGACCCCATAGCTCCCGGGCAGCTGCTATGCACTGCTTGCCTTCCCTGTGGGTCTTGTAGGTCTGCATGTGTGACTGGCTACATGAATGAACTGCAGGAACCTGGAGGAGCCGGGCGATGGAGAGAAGGAGGTGAGACTGTCGGGCATCCTCCCTTACTATTTCACTACTTGTGATCTTAAAAGTTTTGAAATGTGATGCAGCTTATGTACAGCAGTAGTGGACATTGATGATAGTCATTGTGTTGTAATTGTGTTGTAATTGATAAATATATTTACATTCTTAAAACCTTTTTTTAAGATGTGAAATATGAAAAGACTTACATTAAAAAAAGAAAAAAATGAAATAAACTATGCAATAATAAGTAATTACTTTTTGTGGATAAGAATGTTTCTTCTGCCCCATGTTTGAGCTTTGAGAAGCTGCTATTCAAAGAAATGTAGGTCTCAATGGAATACTACTGAGGTAGTTTTTGCCTGGAGTCAGCCTCTGCATCTGTGCTTGACGACAATTGGTGGAGTGGGTGATCTGGGGAGGAACTTAGCAGAACCTGATCCCCTGGTCCGGTTTTGGCCTGACTGGTTGCTAGGGTCATGTGCAGCGGGATCAAGGCATGTTATGCTTCGCGAAGAGGCCCGTGTCTTGGAGGCAGTGGCACTGGGTGATCTTACTGCACAACCCAGGTCTAGGAGAAATTAGAGATCACATTAAGGCAGTTCGCCCCCTAAATATATCACACATTCTTGGGACCGGTTCTCTGCTCTTCCCCTGCTGACTTTGGTGAGACTCTGGGGGAATGTCCGTGACCAGGATAAGGAACATTTGCCTAATTGTGTAGCTTAGAGAAACATCCCAGGACTATCCAAATTATTTTGATATTGTATCCCCACAGAGGCAGGGGGAGCAGCCTAACTGTGGAGAGATATCATCAGCAGGAACAAAAGCGAGTTCAGCCAATGTCACAAAGGGACGATAAAATGGCAAATACTAGAACGTGCAGGGATGGCCACGGATGCTGCTTCCCTGAAGCGGCTGCTGCCGGAATCTGCTCTGGTACAGGACGCAGGTAAGGAAGGCCCAGTCACGCAGGGTTTCATGGAGTCCCTCTTCAGCACATTGAGGGACGATATGTCGACTCTGTAAATGGAAATGGGCAACAATATGAAAGAGATGCGCTGGAGAGGTGGGGGAACTGGAGCAACCAGTGGACTCCGTGGAAAGGTTGGGCAATGTCAGAGAAAAGGAGCTGGAAGCATGCCGCAGCGAAATCTTGGAACTTAAAGAATGTAACACAGATCTTAACTACTACCTGGAGGATCTGGAAAACAGGTCCTGCAGTTCCAATATTAAAATCAAGGGGGTTCCACTGCAGACAGATGGAGGTCGCGTGGAGGACTTTGTCACATGGTTTTTCCACCAAATTATCCAGAACTAAAAGAGAAAGAGTTTCCTCTAGATGGTACGCACATAGCGGGCTGCCCATCCCAATCACATGGAACCCCTCAGGACATACTTACATGGTTGCACTACTACCGCCAGAATTAACTTATTAAGAATGCGGTGCATGATCAAGTCCATGTCATGTTTTTAGAGAGCATCAAGAAACGCCTGTTTCAAGACCTTTCCCCTATTACTTTGCAACACTGCCAGCAGATGAAGCTGGTCACAAATTTGCTAAGAGATAAAGGAGTGTGCTAAAGAAAAGGGCATCCTATTTGTTTTGTTTACCTCTGGAATAGCGAGACCCACTCAACTCGCAACCCCCAGAGGCAGTGGCAATACTGGGCCTGGATTTAGATCGAGGTGAGCAGACTGAAAACCGAGGGCTCCTCATCCTCCGCTCCCAGGATGAGCCGTCGGAGGTGCTCCAGGCCTCGACCCCCCAAAACTAAAACTATGAACGAACCGACCACAGACGAAAGCATCAGAGAAAGATCAGCTGTGCTGCATCATCCCATCAAGCAAGACCACTCACCTAAGCAACAAGATGAATGAATGTCCTAGAGACAGGGACCCTACATGCACCCTACAGCCTTGTTCGAGTGGAACAGGCAAATGTTCCTAGAGTTGGAGTGGTGGAGGGTATTGCTAGATTAAAAGATCGCCACTTTCCTGATCTCATCCCTCCCACACCCTCAAAAGACTTTCCCAGTAGGAGATGTAGAGTCTGTTGGCGAAGAAGTACGTGGAAGGAGACTCGTATGCACAGCTTGAGTGTCCTTCTAACCCTGGGCTGTGTGCCCCTGTTTGTTTTAGAATGTACCACACACAAAAGACTTATTGAGATCATCCATGAGTGGTAAAGTGAATTGCCTGGTCTTTATTGTTTAATATTTTTTGTTCAGTTTCAAGGTTGACAGATGTGTAGTGTATTTAGTTTCAGATTTTGTGTTAGTGGATTTGTATCTATTTGCAATTTGTTTGTGTTTTCTTATTTGTATAAAAAAAATCCTAAATGTGATGGTGGTGTGCTTGGAGTGGTGCTTGTCTGGCGGTGTGTGTGGACTGGCGCTTGGCTGGCAGTGTGCGTGGACTGCCGCTTGGCTGGCGGTGTGTTTGAACTAGCGCTTGGCTGGCGGTGCATTTGTACTGGCGCTTGGCTGGTGATGTGTTTGCACTGGTGCTTGGCTGGTGGTGTGGGTGGACTGGCGCTTGGCTGGCGGTGTGCGTGGCTGGCCTTTGGCAGGCGGGTGCGTGGACTGGCGCTCGACTGGCTGTGTGCATGGACTGGCGTGGCTGGTGGTGTGCGTGGACTGGCGGTTGGCTGGCGGTGTGTGTGAACTGGTGCTTGGCTGGCAGTGTGTGTGTGGACTGGTGCTTGGTTGGTGGTGTGCGTGGACTGGTGCTTGGCTGGTGGTGTACGTGGACTGTTGCTTGGCTGGCGGTGTGTGAGTAGTGACTAGCTGCTGATCACTACACACACTGCTAGCCAAACGCCACTCCATGAAATCCGTGACCTGGTGTGGTTGCTGTGTCACAAATGTGGGTGTGTGAAAGTGATGGGCCCTTGAATGGTCCTGTCTGCTGGTGTCAGTGTTGTGATGTGCTGGGCCCGCGGCTGTCGGTGTGAATGGCTATGTATGTGTCACACATATGAAAACTGTATGAATGGCCTATAAAGAGCTTGGTGCCTTGTTGTGGCTTTACGATTCAGAAAAGGGGGGTGGTGATGGACAGAGTATCTGAATTAAGCAGAACACTCATACCCAGTCAACAGATCAGGGCTTGATCCATCACCGTTTTTTAGCTCACTGCACCATCCCAGCTCAGAACCTGGCTACATGCAATTTAGTCTGTCCCTGGCCCAGTGCATCATGGGAACAGGGCAGACCAAACTACCAAGCCAATTCGTTTACTGGAAAGGAAACAAGCTTCCGGGGACCGGTTACTGGCATTACAGCCGTCTTCGTCTTGTGGCTTTACAGCTCACGAGCTGTGAGTCAATGGTTCAGTTTCTCGTCCTAACAATTATTAACAGTACATTTAATTTTTCTGAAATCTCTGGTTAATACAACTGTTTATACTGAACCATCACTCACCCTCATGCTAAATTCAACCAGTATGTATGTGTGTTTGAGGAATAGGTGGTTGTGCAGAAAAATGTGTCTTTTCTGTTTTTTGCTGCCTCAATATGTTTTGGGCCCTTGCCTGTCGCTAGTACTTAGGCCTCCCACACGAGTGAGGTACCATTTTTATCAGAAGACCTGGGGGAAAGCTGAGTGGTAGGAAATCTGTGTCGGCCTGGTGATGCCACAACTTTCCCACACAAAACTGTGTGAAAAAGTTATTTTTTTACCTAAAATTGAGGTTTGCAGGTGATTCTGGGTAAGGAAACATTGGGGGATCCAGGCAAGCCTTACCTCCCTGGAATCCCCCTGGTGTCTAATTTTCAAAAATGTGTAGATTTGGTAGGTTTCCCTAGATGGCCGTCGAGCGCAGGGCCAAAAAGCAGGTGACCCCCATTGCAAAACCAGGTTGTTTGGTGATAGGCAATTTTGATGTAGCCTCAATAAATATTGGGCCCTTGCCTGTCACGGGTACTTGGGTCTCCCACAAGAGTGATGTACCATGTATACTGGGAGGCCTGTGGGAATGCTTGGTGGTAGGAAATGTGTGTCAGCCCGGTGATACCACAACTTTTCCAACCAAAAATATGTGAAAAAATGATTTTTTCTGCTAAAATTGAGGTTTGCAGGGGATTCTGGGCAAGGAAACATTAGGGGATCCATGCAAGCAATACCTCCCTGGAATCCTCCGGGAGACTCGTTTTTAGAAATGTGTGGGGTTGGTAGGTTTCCCTAGATGGCCGCTGAGCAAGGGGCCAAAAGCTCAGGTGATCCCCCTTGCAAAACCAGGTCATTTTGAGATAGGCAATTTTGATGTAGTCTCAATACGTTTTGGGGCTTTGCCTGTCACGTGTACTTGGGCCACCCACACGAGTGAGGCACCATTTTTATTGGGAGACCCAGGGGAATGCTGGGTGGTAGGAACTTTGTGTCAGCCCTGTGATACCACAACTTTCCCACACATAAATGTGTGGAAAAGTTGATTTTTTCAGCTAAATGTGAGGTTTGCAGGGGGTTCTGGGTATGGAAATTATAGGGGATCCACACACGCCAAACCTCCCTGGAATCCCCCAGGTGTATACTTTTGAGAAATATGTGGGTTTGGTAGATTCCTCTAGATGACCTCCGAGAGGAGGCAAAAATCCCAAGCATTTTTGTCTTCCAAAGGAAAGACAATGTGTAGAAAAGAAGTCATTTTGAAAAATGACTGATAATTCTCATGCTAGTATGAGTAGTCCCAATTTCGGAAATGTGCAAATATCTACTGTTTCTAAACTCTATATTTTGTTCCCATTTAAGCAATACATAGGTGTCTTTCACACCGATTTTTCCATGCATACATTTTCCAAGAATAATTGCTATATACACAGTATATAATAAAAAAAAAACCATGGCAAGTCGCTGCTCAGATTTTGGCTCTGGGTTCGTCAGGTTCTTAGTGAACCTACAAGTCCTATATATCATCACAACCAGTAAGGTCCTGCAAATGGAATAGTATATTTCTTTTAAAGAAGAAGCTACAGGTGAAAACGTTGATACAAAAGGATGTTTTTTTCAACTAATGTTCAATTTTTCCTATATGTAACTGTTAGTTTCTATAAAGAAACCTTTAAGGATCTACACAAATGAACCCTTTCTGAATTCAGAATTACTATATTGTATAGCTTTCCAGGATCCGTTATTGCTTTCAATCCAATTTTTAACATTAACTGGAAGGAGGTTGAAAGCACAAAAAATAGCAAAAATAGGCTATGTCCCAGAAAACCCCCCAAACTGTGCCAAACATTTTGGTTTTCTGACAAAAGTCTTTCATTCTCTAAAAGCTGTGAAAATGGTGATTTGATCCCCACAAACCCTTTTTTGATACTATTTGCAGGCTAAAGCCAGACGCTTTCATTTGCAGCACTTCTTTCCTTTATTTCCCCCCCAAAAAAATGTAGCTGTAGTTTGGAAAATTTTCGGGTCCCCTGCAAGAAAATCTACAATCCCTGGTTATCTGTAGAATCCCCATGATGTTTGGAAAAAAAGGACGCACATTTGATATGGATACCTTATCTGGTCAAAAAGTTACAGGGGCCTGAGAGCGAACTACCCCAAATAGCCCAAAAAAGGCTTAGCACTAGGGGGTAAAGACATAGCAGCGAAGGGATTAACATAGAGATGGCACAACACAAGCAATTTAGCACCACCACGTTGTGTCATAAAGATAAAACACAGAGATGCACTGTATTTGCCAATTATGGTGAATCCCTGTGTTTTCCTTTGGGCTGGCACTGAAAAAACTGCAAAGCACCAATTCAGACACCATAGTGCAATGCCATGAAGGCTGCATTCAATCTAGTTTAATCTAGGCTACTATGGATGTGGCTTTTGAAATGCCCCTATGTGTAGGTACTACCGATGGCCCACATGCCCCCCAATCCTCAGGTGTGTTGTATCTCCTCTGAGAAACCAATTCTATGGTATGGATTTTGCAGGCTAGAGAAATGAGCATGGACCCAGGTGAGACAAAGCGGCATATTTCATAGACATGTGGTACAGTGCAGCGCCACAAGCTATCTTGCAGTGCCAATCTGTTCAATTAGAAAAGTGTAGGGTTGTACTGTGTTTAAAACAATACAACACATCCCTGTGCTTTCTTCTCTGCTTGTGCACAACATCTGGCTAGCACCAATGCTGGTACCCTTGCACCATAGTGCAAAGGTGTCTGCTTTGGTGGTCATCTGATGTTTGTGTGCCAATGCTGGCAGAAAGGACTGGAATGCGCTTTAACTTGTTGATACAGCGCATTCCTGCCCTTTCTGTTTGACCTAGTGTAGCACAGCTAGAATGCTTGCTGCACTGCCTATGCCAACATATTATCAAAATGCCCTTGAGCCTTCCATTTATGTTTAACAATAGATAAGTCAGCATCCTACCCTTTGCCCTGCAGACAGTGTGGCAGAGCACTGGGACATAGCTGCCTGCACTGCACGAAATTCCGTAGTTACCCAAATTGCCCCTTGTCGCAACTAACCCTGTTGCTGTTGTAGTTCATCATAGGCAGCACTGTCCTGTTCCTCAACTCCAGCCACCGACTCCTCAGAGATGACAGTGGACACCAGCTCCTCCAAGGGATCTAAATCTTCCCGGGACGTTGGACTACAAACTCACTTGTCCTCTACTTGCAATCATGCCAGCACTTTTTACAGTCACTGTCCTCTTGACATCAACAGCACTTTTCACCTTGTCCACTATGGTCTGCGATATGGCCTTTTGCCTCCCCAATGACATTTTGGAGCTGACGAAGAGGTGGTGTTGGTGCTCCATCACCTAAGTGATCAAGATCTGATTCACATCTGTGGACTTGCACTTCCTCTTCCTCTTCCCCTGGGACTCTGGTTGGTCATCAAGGCTGATACTGGGGTTGCTGGGGTTGTTGTCCTAAGCTGTGCTCAGTCCTGGCTGCTCCATTGCTGAGTTCAGCAAAGTGTAACTTATTTTTTTAGACGCAGATGTGTTTTTGTATTTTTATTGCCACTAAGTGATCAAAAAGAATGCTAGTACGACTAATGTGTATGTTCTAGATGCCTATTGGTCTCTTTTGCAGCATTAGTTTTAGATTTGTTAACGACATGGCACACACAACAGTGTCAGGTTTTAAGATGCCGGCCTCTTTCTAATGCAATAGAGCACCATATATAGTAAATATGACCCTAGCATTGCATTACAAGCTGTCGTAACTTGGTGGTAATTATTTTGGCGTAATGCTACATCAAAACTGTGGTGCGCCCGTTCTTGTATATATACCCCTCAATCTCTTATCTGCTTTTTGTTCAACTTCATTGACTAGAAGTGATAAATAAAAAAGGAAATTGAGAAAAACATTTGCGTAACAGTTGACAACTGAACTGTTTTCCAACTGGTAACCTACAATATCTCCAACAGTTTGTAGTTTTCTCCTCTGAACAACTTCTAGTTTCTCATTGTGTCCTTTCCTTTCTTCACTATCTGTACACTCTTTTGTACTCTTCGGTTTTGGACAGATTATCTGTTTCTCATAAAAAGGGCATTGGCCTAAATGAGGAGCATATACGCCTCTTAACCCATGGTATCTTACACAACTTGCATCAATATTAACATTCTTTTCATCAAAACCAATCAAAAACAAACCAGACAATGTTCTGACTCATGGGAATGATACATATGACATTCTGTCTTTAAATACTGTACTCACAATATTAACAAAAGCTGCAGCCACACTTAAACCTTGTACACAGTTACAGCACATGCTTTAGAGATCGGAAATTGCTGGTGCCACCCATATAGGTTTTTCACTAGCAAGCAAAGTACACAACAACTGCCAATCTGCTTCACATCATCCATTTGATCAAATAATGTGGCGAAGTATTCAATCTCTACTCTATTCGAGAAATTAATAAAATCAATTACTTTACACAGTACACCATTTACTAACCCTTCCTCTACATTTAAATTGCAGCTCAAAATTACTCTACAGTTTTGACTGAAGTCTACACCATTTTTTAATCCTGCAGTTTTTGAGACAGACTTTTTCAAAGTATCCAATTTAGCTTGCAGTTTATCTGTGAGTAGTATTGTGACTCCCTGATGTTCCATTTCATCAATAGCTCTAATTTCCAAAATATCTTTTTTCTCCAGTTGTAGTCATTTTTCATTAAACTAGGAGTAGTCTTCAAGTGTTGGCCTTACACAAACTATAATATAAGCAACAAAAGAGTGTGCCTTCTATCAAGAAGAGTGGGCATGAAGAATCTTATAAGATTCTTTAAAAAGACCACACTCACCAACCTAGTTGGTGTCATGCTTCATCATCAGGCCCCACCGGGAGAGGCCAAATGCCTCCCCAGTGTGCTGAAATGTGAGACACATTCTGTATATATTGCATATTGTGTAAATATCATTTTATTTTTGCATGTGCAGTGTGGGACATTTGCCACGTCGTCAAGGCTCACTTGCTAAAATCAGCAATAGCTCTTCCCACCAACCAATAGATACTGCTAAACGCCCTAGTAGGCATGCAGGTGCAATAGCGCTATTATGAAGGTACCAGTCACAAAAATCAAGCTGGCTATAGAAAAAGTAATTAATTTGAGTGCATGTTATCATTCACCTCAGGAAACCTAAACACCCTGAGTGTAAGTGCACTATTTTGAGCACCAGAGCATGATGTTTTTGTAACAAACAAACGTGCAAGATAGAGAATAACAGTATGTCTTGTATTTTCTCTATGTGTTTGCTATTGTTCCCTATTCATTTACAGGTGCAATCTGGTTTCTCTGAACAAGAGCAACCACCTATTATGTGCTGATTGCATTTTTTTGTTATTTTTATACACTTTTTTTACATTTCACATCCTCTGGTCAGGGTGGGCCTTAGCGCGCCCATACCACCGAAATACTGTTCTTTTGGTCCTCATGAATGACCGGTAAATTATACCACAAGGGCAGAAACATGTTGACTCCACCTTATGGGAAATAGCTAAACAATCTATCCAGCTCCTTTTTCCCACACCCTGTTTTTAATGTGTCTGAATGGCCATTTAATAAAAAATAATCTTTGTACACAATCTAGACATTTTTTATCACTTCATTTACACTTTAACTTGTCACCCCAAACTCCAGCTCCGCAGTAATTCTGGCATTGCAGCACACCGGGGAAGGCCCGATGATAAAGCATGTCACCAACTAGGTTGGTGAGTGAGGGCTTTTTAAAGAATCTAATAAGATTCTTTATGCTCGCTGTTCTTGATGGAAGGCACACTCTTTTGTTGTTTGTATTATACTGATTGGGGGACCAAGAGTGTTCCTTTAAAATACTATCCCTTACTCTCTTGTTGTTGATACCAGGCCTTAAACAAACTATAGACATCTGTGCTTTAATGAAATTGTGCATTAGTTCCGCTGTTATAATATTAGATGGAATTCGTTTTTTCATAAGTCAACTTTCAAATGCATGTTTACTCTCCTAATGTCCTTCAGTATTTCTGCATAATTTACATGTGATGCTTGACACATATTTTTCACTGGTTCAGTGTATTCAAAGTTTAACCAAATATTTACATTGCCAATGCGCCTCAGAATTTCAAAGATCTTGACTGCCGGTGCAGAACTTTGGTTGCTTTGTGAACTCTTGTTTGCTATCTTAGTAGCAATTGTTTCTTCCTATTCAATCTCATCTTTCAACATTTGCAACAAGGTTGGAAAGACTGAGCACTCAATGCTGTCCAGAACAGCGTTTAAAGAGCGTTCATAACAGTTATACTGTCCAAGTAATTCTGATTTAGCACTCCATGGCCTGAACAACCGCAAAAGTGCCAAGTAGAAAAACTCTCTTCTATGTGGGGTTTGGCAACTAAGCTTTTGGTGAATATTTAGATTCCCTTTTTTGCATATCACCAAACAACTGTCACATCCAAGTACTTCATATCTTCCTTCTTCTATGTTTTCAGTTATATTACTTCTATATCTGTAGTGCTGAAGTACTTCATAGAGAAACATGTTTTGAAGATGAGGACTCCTTATTGGTTAGTATGTATCCAGCATGTTAGGTTTCAAAATACCTCTACTTTCTGGATCTACTTTCTGGATCAAATTCTGTGAGATACTGTATTTCTGGGAAATACTTTAGTACTCTATTTTGACTGGTTGCAAGTCCTAAGCTTACCTACACAGTTCCTCTTGCCTTGGAGCACAAACTAGCCCAGCTAAACCTGTTCGAGCATTCATGAGAACCTATTTCTCTGTGGGAAAGCATTTTTAAGCTGAAACTATTCAATTTCTTGCTAAGACTCTTTTCTGTGGAAATATACTCCCACATTTCTTTCATCTCTATCTTCTTTGATTTTATTATATATGAAGTCACATAGTGAGCAAAAGCAAAGGAGTTGTCTGCAATGAATGGTAGATTCATATTTACATTCCAAATCTTCAGAATCACAGGGTTGTAGCCATTGATTTACTTAGAAGCATCAGTTCTTCTCAGGCTGTAGGTATATTTTCGTGATTTCCATGTCAGAGTAAGTATGACTGCAGACAAAAAGGTGCGTACTCTTCCTTCTTAGATGCCAGGTTGTGGGAATCCAAAACAACATCTTGGGTAAAATTTTCTTTTTCATCTGTATTTTTGTCTACATTACTTCATACATCTATGTGTTTGAAAAGTAGAACTTGTTGTCTCAAGCCCTTGTTTGCACTAACTTTCGGGATGAAGCATGTCACATACTATTGTTTAAAAGACAAGACAGACTCATTCCTCTGTTCCAAATTGTGTGGCATCTTTTACCGATAATAGCATGTGAATACGTGAAACACCTTTAGTTTGGTACTTCTTTCACCAAAAGAAATCAGTTAGTTGGCCAAGAGGAGGATTACTTGTGTTACAGATGAAAGTCATCATCGCTTGCAATCTGTTGTTAAGATATTTGCTGGGTCCAGCGAGCAAGGTCCTCCTGCTGTTTTCAGATAGATGCCTTTTATGTTTGAATTTGCTTCTCCCATGAATTCAAGGTGGTTACCCCATGAGTACCAACTGAGGGTTAGAAACCAAGTAGGTGCCCCAAGGTTTCTCAACATGCTTTCAGCTTACAGTGATGACGAGTCTCAGGAGATGGGTGAAGAGGAGGATTTGGAGGGGTCTGAGGACCCTCTGACCAAGGAGTGTCAGTCTCATGAGGACTGGACAGGAGACCTTGGGGAGGCCAGTGGCCTGGACACCTCTCCAGACACTAGTTTTGTCTCTCCTCCTACCGTGGCTTCGGAGGAGGGGGCTACCTATGGTGTGGTGTTGACGAGGGCTGCCATGGCCTTGGGCCTTGAGCTCCAAATCGCGGCCGTGAGGACTAACCTCTTCACAGAGGACCTTAAACCGCAGTCATGCTCAGCTGAGCCTCTGCAGCCCTTTAATGAGGCCTTGACCGATGTTCTTTTGGGCACTTGGTCCAGGCCCGCTACGGGTTTGCCCGTAGATAGGAACGTGGCCAGACACCACCGCCCGGCTCCGGGCGTCCCATGTTTCCTGTCCTCCCACCCCACCCCCGAGGGTCTGGTCATCCAGGCCTCTAATTACCAGACCGCATTCCCGACTGCCCCGCCGGACAGGGAATCCAAGAGGTATGAGAATTATGGTAAAAAGATATTCTCCTCCCATAGTTTGGGACTGCGGTCTTCCAACACTGCATGCCTCTTGGGCCGCTACACCCACTCTCTGTGAGAGACGGTGGCGGAGGTGCTGCCAGAGTGCCCGTTGGAGGTACGGGCCAAACTCGGCCAAGCCCTTGTGGAGGGCCTGGATGCGGCCAAGTATTCGATCAGGTGTGGGCTGGATACCACCGACTCGCTAGGCAGAGCGATGGCTACGACGGTGGCGGTGAGACGCCACGCCTGGCTGAGATCCGCCAATTTTTCGGCAGATGTCCAGAACACTCTGATGGACATGCCGTTCGATGGCCGTCGCCTCTTTGGCGACAAGGCAGACCACGCGCTTGAGCGCTTTAAGGACTCCAGGGCTACGGCTCTCGGCCCCGTGCCAGCAAACGGGTGCCTTTCGCTCCTTTCATGGCCAAGGAAGGGGCGTCCCCACACGTGCCGCCAGCCACTCGCTGCAGAGTCAAGTCAAGTCAAGTCAAAGAATTTATATAGCGCACTACGTACCCAGAGGGTTTCAAGGCGCTTAGGGAGGGGAGGAGGATTACTTGTCAAATATCCACGTTTTAAGTTGCTTTCTGAATGCTAGGTGGTTCTGGGTAAGGCGAAGGTGAGTGGGGAGTGTGTTCCATGTTTTAGCGGCCAGGTATGAGAAGGATCTGCCTCCCATGGTGGTCTTGTTGATGCGAGGTACAGTGGCGAAGGCTGGGCTAGAAGAACGTAGTTGGCGGGAGGGGGTGTAGAAGGACAGTCGTGAGTTGAGGCATTCTGGTCCGATGTCGTAGAGTGATTTGTGTGCGTGGGTTAGCAGTCGGAAAGTGATCCTCTTATTGACGGGTAGCCAGTGGAGGTCTTTCAGGTGGCCAGAGATGTGTTCGTTGCGCGGGATGTCTAATATGATCCTGGCTGAGGCGTTTTGGATTCGTTGGAGTTTCTTCTGGAGTTTAGCGGTAGTACCTGCGTAGAGGGTGTGTCCGTAGTCCAGTCGGCTCGTGACAAGAGCATGGGTAACTGTTTTTCTGGTTTCGGTGGGGATCCAGCGAAATGTTTTTTTGAGCATGCGGAGAATGTTGAAGCAGGATGAGGATACGGCGTTGACTTGTCTGTTCATTGAGAGTGAAGAATCCAGGATAACGCCTAGGTTCCGTGCGCGGTCTGTCGGGATGGGTGCTTTTCCAAGGGCTTCCGGCCGCCAAGAGTCGTCCCATGCAGAGGGGGATGTACCTAAGATGAGGACTTCTGTTTTATCTGAGTTCAGTTTCAGACGGCTGTGTTTCATCCATTCGGCAACTTCTTTCATTCCTTCGTGTAGGTTAGTTTTGGCGGTGCTGGGGTCATTGGTGAGAGAAAGGATCAGTTGAGTGTCATTCGCGTAGGAGATGATGTTGAGGTTGTGTTGGCGGGCGATGGCCGCGAGGGGGCTCATGTATATGTTGAAGAGGGTGGGACTGAGTGAGGATCCTTGTGGTACGCCACAGATGACTTCAGTGGCCTCGGACTTGTATGGTGGAAGGCGGACTCTCTGGGTTCTTCCGGAGAGGAACGAGGTGATCCATTCAAGTGCTTTTCCTTGTATTCCGATGTTTCTGAGGCGTTGTAAAAGGGTGCTGTGGCAGACTGTGTCGAAGGCTGCAGAGAGGTCGAGGAGGATGAGGGCGACTGTGTCTCCATTGTCCAGTAAAGTTCGAATGTCGTCTGTTGCTGCGATGAGGGCGGTCTCAGTGCTGTGTTTTGCTCGGAAGCCAGATTGTGAGGAGTCGAGGGATTTGTTGGCTTCGAGGAAAGCGGCGAGCTGGTTGTTGACGGCTTTCTCGATTACTTTGGCCGGGAATGGAAGGAGCGAGATGGGGCGGTAATTTTTGAGTTCGGTGGGATCCGCTGTGGGTTTTTTCAGAAGGGCGGTGAGTTCAGCGTGTTTCCAGCTTTCCGGGAAGGTGGCGGAGTTGAAGGAGCAGTTGATGACATCTCGGAGGTGCGGTGCTATGACGGAGTCTGCTTTGTTGAAGATGTGGTGAGGACAAGGGTCTGTGGGGGATCCTGAGTGGATGGAGTTCATCAGGCGGATGGTGTCCTCAGTGGAGATTGGGTTCCAGTCGTTGAGGGTGTTCAGGGGGGAAGAATGTTCAGCATATGGTAGGGTGGGTTGGTCTTCGGGTTGGTTGTCGAAGCTGTTGTGGATGTCTGCAATTTTGTTGTGGAAGAATGAGGCTAGGGAGTCGCAGAGGGCTTGAGAGGGGGTGATGTCGTTGGAGTTGGCCGAGGGATTGATAAATTCCTTGACGATGTTGAAAAGTTCCTTGCTGTTGTGGGCGTTGTTGTCGAGTCGATCCTTGAATGCTGTTTTCTTTGCCTTTCGGATTAATTGGTGGTGTGTGCGGGTGGCGTTTTTGAAGGCGTCCTTGGTGCTAGTGGTTGGGTATTTTTTCCAGGCCTTTTCAAGGGAGCGGCAGAGTTTCTTGGACTTTTTGAGATCATCGTTGAACCATGAGGCCTTCTTGCTGCCAGGTTTGCTTTGACGTTTTTTCAGTGGTGCTAAGGTGTCGGCGGTGTTGGATAACCATAGAGTGAAGTTGGCGGCGGCTTGGTCTGGGTTAGAAGAGTGGGTTGGGGTGTTTAGAAGGAGCGATGAGGAGATCTGGTCGATGGTGATTTTGTTCCAGTTTCTTTGCAGAGTTGGTTGGAGGTGGTTGATGGGTTTTGGCTTGTTGTAGGTGAAGTGAACGCAGCTGTGGTCAGTCCAGAGGAGATCCGTGGTGTGGCTGAAGGAGACATGATTGCTGGAGGTGAAGATGGGGTCGAGTGTGTGACCTGCGATGTGGGTGGGGGAAGTGACCAGTTGTTTAAGTCTGAGGTTAGCGAGGTTGTCCAGGAGGGTGGTGGTGTTGCGGTCGTTGATCTTTTCAAGGTGAAAGTTGAGGTCTCCCAGATGGATGTAGTCTTTGGAGGGGAGCGCGTGTGGAGTGATGAAGTCCGTGATGTCTTCACTGAATTTTGCGCGGGGTCCTGGTGGTCTGTAAAGGAGGGTGCCTCTGAGTGTGGTCTTGGGGTCGATGTGGATCTGGAAGTGAAGGTGTTCAGAGTTGGCGAGGTTGGCGTCAGAGCTGGTTGAGATGCGGATTGATTTTTTATGGACGATAGCGATTCCTCCTCCTGTGTGGCCGGTACGGTCCTTGCGTGTGATCTTATAGTCTTCAGGGATGGCGATGGTGATGTCTGGGGCGGAGGAGGCGTGCATCCATGTTTCTGTTAGGAAGGCGACGTCTGGAGAGATGGTGTCTAGTAGGTTCCATAGGTCAATGGCGTGCCTGTGGACCGAACGGGTGTTGAGCAGGATGCATTGTAGGTGGTTGGGGTTGGGAGTCTGAGGTGTGATCGTAGCGGAGTTGTAGACGGTGCCGATGAATTTGCAGGAGTAGCAGGAGAAAGGTCCATGGGTGTGTCCAGGAGTGGCTTGGACGCAGTCGGGGGCGCGACCGGGGTTAAGGGCTAGGAGGGTGGAGGCATCGTAGGTAATGCGGGAGGGCTGGGCAGCGCGAGGGGCAGGGGGACAAGCGCTGGGCGCGGTCCAGGCGCGGACGGGCGCAGACGGGCTTACCTTTGGCGCACCTTCGGCGTGTACGTAGCGCGTGGACGCTGCGCGTGGGGGCATTGGCCATAAATGGATGGAGGAGGGGGCGGAGCGTGGGAGGGTCAGCTGGGAGGCGGTCTCGGGGAGGCGTGTCAGGGGAAAGGACAACACACAAGATGGTGGTGGAGCCAAAAACGAAACTTATCTAACTATACCAGCAAGCACAGCCAGATTAGCACTAACACTTTAATCAAGCTGCGGTCACAGAGCGTTCACAACACTGCACAGTTACAACTCGCTGCAAGCTCAATGGTAAGAAAATGCTCAGCGCGCAATTCCTGAAGCTACGATACCACTCTCGAGTTATCAATGCCGAAGAGTCACGCTTCAAAATCAGTTTCAGCTGAGGGCTCTGGGCGCTGCAATTAGCTGGAGTCAGGGAGCGTGAGGGGACTAACATCCAGCGCGGCGGCGGCCGTGGAAACCGCTGTGGAGGCGGTCGGGGAAACAGGCGAAGTCCGTACTTTTCGGCCCATGTGAAGCCAGTGGGAGGTAGGGTTCACCATCACCACTCTCACTGGCGCACTGTCACTTCGGACAGGTGGGCGCTGCAGATCGTCCGGAGGGGCTACTCCCTCCCCTTCGAGACGACTCCTCAAGCCATGCCACCGCAACACAACTGCGTATCGGGGGATCACTTGCGGCTCCTGCAGGAGGAAGTTTCGGCCCTCTTGGCCAAGGGGGCCATCGAGCGCGTTCCTGGGCCAGAAGTAGAACGTGGTTGCTACTCCCACTACTTTCTGGTACCCAAGAAGGGCAAAGGGGGCCTACGCCCTATCTTGGATCTGAGGAACGTCAACGGCTTCCTCCGGAAGGAGAAGTTCAAAATGCTGCCTCTGGCTCAGGTCTTAGCTGCCCTAGACCCAGGAGACTGGATGGTAGCGTTGAACTTGCAGGACGCATATTTCCATATCCCGGTCCTGCCGGCCCATCGGCGTTACCTGCGGTTCACGGTAGGCCACGAGCACTTTCAGTTTACCGTGCTCCCTTCGGCATTACCAGCATCCCACGGATGTTCACGAAGGTGATGGCGGTGGTCGCAGCTCATCTGCGCAGGTTAGGGGTCTCAGTCTTCCCCTACCTCAACGACTGGTTGTTGAAGGCGGGCTCACCCCAGACGGTCGTCAGCCACCTCCAGACTACGGCGGATCTCCTGCACCAGCTGGGGTTCTCCATCAATGTGCAGAAGTCACACCTGTGTCCCTCTCAGAAGCTCCTTTTCATCGGAGCGGTTCTCGACTCGACACAGTTTTGGGTTTACCCGCCCGAACAGCGGGTTCGGGATATACAGGCTCTGATTCCAATCTTCCAGCCTTTATCCAGGGTTTCGGTCAGGTTGACGCTGCGACTTCTGGGGCTGATGGCCTCCTGCATCCTTCTGGTGCATCACACCAGGTGGCGGATGCGAGCTCTGCAGTGGGACCTGAAGTTTCAGTGGGCCCAGCATCAGGGCAACCTGTCCGACCATGTCCTGATCTCGGAGGGCACTGCGAGACAGCTGCAGTGGTGGCTCACGGACCGCAATTGGGTCAACGGCAGATCCCTCTCCCTTTCCCAACCTGAGCACGTAGTTGTGACGGACGCGTCCCTTCAGGGCTGGGGAGGCCACATGGGAGAGGCGGAGATCAGAGGACACTGGTCTCCGGCGGAGTCCCGGCTCCATATCAACCTTTTGGAGCTGCGGGCGATTCGTCTAGAACTGAAGGCATTCCTCCTGTCTGTCCGAGGGAGTGTAGTGCAGGTGTTCACGGACAACACCACCGCCATGTGGTACTGCAACAAACAAGGCGGAGTGGGGTCGTGGACCCTTTGCCAGGAGGCTCTGCGCCTCTGGCACTGGCTGGAACATCAGGGCTTGACTCTGATGGTTCAACACCTGGCCGGTTCTCTGAATGCCAGGGCGGACGAACTCAGCCGCCGGTGCATGATGGATCACGAATGGCGTCTGAACTCGGACGTGGCGCAAGGTCTCTTTCTGCAGTGGGGAGAGCCTTGGTTAGATCTATTCTCCACCGAAGAGAACGCGCAATGTCATCAGTTCTGCGCGTTGGAATTTCCAAGGCGGCACTCGCTTGGAGACGCTTTTCGTCGCAAGTGGAGTTGCGGTCTGTTGTACGCCTTTCTGCCTATACCACTTCTGCCCAGAGTGCTGAAGAAGATCAAGCGCGACCGGGCACAAGTCATCCTTGTGGCTCCGAACTGGGCACGAAGGTACTGGTATCCCGAACTACTCAGTATGTCAGTCGATCCCCCGGTTCGTCTGCCTCTTCAGGAGGACCTTCTGTCGCAGCAGCAGGGGACGGTCCTCCACCCGAACCTGTCCAGTCTCCACCTCCATGCTTGGAGATTGAGCAGCGACAGTTGAGGCCATTTGACCTGCCTCCTGAAGTCTGTAACATCATTCTGGCAGCCAGGCGTCCTTCCACAAAGTCGGTATACGCCTGCAGGTGGAATAAGTTTGTGGCATGGTGCACAGCAAAGGCTGTGGAACCCCTTAATTCCCCTCTTTCAGAGGTTCTCCTCTTTCTTCTCTCTCTTGCCCAGCAGGGCTCTGCTCTGGGCACTGTCAAGGGCTATCTCTCAGCTCTTTCAGCCTTTCTGAGGCTGCCTGATCAACCTTCTTTGTTTAAGTCCCCTATCGTTAATCGATTCCTGAAGGGCATCACTCATACATTTCCTCCTGTTCCCTTCGTGATGCCTCAGTGGGACTTGAACCTGGTTCTTACGTTTCTGATGTGCGCTCCCTTTGAGCCACTTCCCAACTGTCCTCTTCGCCTTCTTTCTTTGAAGACTGCCTGGTAGCCATCACCTCTGCCAGGAGAGTGAGTGAGCTCCAGGCTCTATCTTGTAAGCCTCCTTTTCTTTCAGTCCATCCGGACAAGGTTGTGTTACGAACGAGGCCCTCCTTTCTACCAAAGGTGGTCACGGCCTTCCACATTGGGCAATCCATCACCCTGCCTACCTTCTTTCCACCTCCGCACCCCTCGAGAGAGGAAGAGAGGCTCCACCGTCTGGACCCAAAACGTGCGCTCTCATTTTATTTGAATCGCACACAACAGTTCCGGGTGGATGATCTACTCTTTGTTGGATACGCGGGCGCTAAGAAAGGGAAAGTGGTGCACAAGTGGACCATCTCCCGGTGGATCATCTTGTGTATCCAGGCGTGTTACTCCTTGGCTAAAAAGGAACCCCCTGTTGGGCTGAGGGCTCACTCCACTCGAGCCACAGCAACTACAACTGCCTTGGGCCGAGGTGTGCCCTTGCAGGACATTTGCCAGGTGCCTACGTGGGCCTCGCTGCACACGTTTGCGCGACATTATTGCCTGGACAGTCAAGTCCGGAGGGATGGCTACTTTGGCCGTTCCGTCCTCCAGGACTTTCTGGTGTGATTGTTGGTATTGCTGTGGTATCTATTCTAAGGTAAGGAATCTATCACTAATGTGTCTCTTTCAGATGCACAAGTTACTACTTGTGTAACGATATATCTGTAAGAGACATTAGTTAGTGATAGATTCCTTACCGACCCACCCATCCTCCCCGTTCTGTGAACCGATATCTAGGGTTAAGGTCACCCCCTTTCAGGGCCCTAGTTTCATGGCACCAGTGTTGGTTTTTGGCATGGCTCTGCGGAAAAGCTGTGTCTAAGAACTGACGTCAGCACGCGGAGGCGGCGTCTAAGTACTCCGACGACGTCATCACGGCGCCCACGACGCCGACGACGGACGCGGAGCCGCAGACGACGCCTACCGACACGCAAGGGTACTGCTACGCAAAAGTTTCCAGATCCAGTCTGACGCCTGGGAATATTCTAAGGTGAGGAATCTATCACTAACTAATGTCTCTTACAGATATATCGTTACACAAGTAGTAACTTGTGCATACGGTAGCTAATTGCGGAACAAGAAGAAGCGCTTATTGTTTATAGAATGCAGGGTTGAGACCATCAGACCCAGGAGCCTTGTCACCCAGGAGACCTGCCATGACAGTGACGGTTTCCTCCTGAGTGAATGGCTCATCAAGATAGTTCCGGTGATAGCTACTGAGCCAAAGGAGTTCTATGGTGTCAAAATATTGAGCATAACCTCCAGAGGAGCTGCCTCACCAGCAGAGTACAACTGAGAGTAGAAAGTAGAGATTCTGACAATGATTTATGTAGGAGAGGTTGTTCTGCCAGCGGTTTCATCCCTCAGTGCAATTATGTAGGAGGAGGCATGCGGTTGTCTGAGGAGATTCGTGAGAGTCTTCCCAGGTTGCTTTCCCTCACCCTAGCTGCGGGCGCGTGCCTCCCTACCCAAAAACGTGAACTCCCAGTCAGCCTCTCCATGGAATTCAGTAAGCCTGGCTGTAATCAATGCAAGCATTGCAGGGTAGGGATCCTAAGAATGTTGGAGGTCCAAGGTTTTAATCTCGTTTTCCAAACGTTCAAAAGTGCCCCGAATAGACCTCAGCACCCCAGACTGCTTGGCAATACACTCCCCCTGAATGATGGCCTTAAAACCCTCCTCGAGGGTCGAAGGCAAATCCACAAAGCCAACGTTGAGTTCAAAGTAGGTAATTATAGCACCGCTTATCTCTTTGCGAAAAGCGGTGTCCCGAAGGGCATTGGGGGCAAACACAAACCAAATATATGGAGCATTGTGAGTGGGAGCCGCAGGCGCAGGCGTACAGGAGCGTGATCAGAGAGGGTGTGGGCCATGTGATCCACTGAAGTGGTCTAGAAGGATATGTCGCACATAGTAATCCAAAGATTGAGGAGAGATCATGAGCCCTGCAATCCTGTGACGCAGGTCCCCTCACGCCTGTCAGGGTGCGCGTGTTATCACGCATCCAGCAAAAAGTTGCCCAACTTAATTGCATGAAGCACGGAGGTGGCCTAAGGGTGCTGGGTGCTCCCGCCAGATCAGTGAGTGGGGTCTCAGGGAAGAGATGAGCTGCCAGATGTGTATCAAAAAGTCAGGATCATCAGAGTTGTGGCCGTATAGTGCCACTAAAACCAGTGGACGGTTGTAAAGAATGCAGCAAGGATCACATATCTGCTCTCAGAGTCAATGAAAGATTGGGTAGTTTGCCAGGGGAGACGTCTGCGAAAGAGAATGGAGACACCATGGGAGTAGTTAGAATAGAAGGAGGTATAGGAATCTCCCCAGTGCAGAGATAGTAACCTAGAGGCAGTGGCCGAAAGGAGGTGTGTCTCCTGGAGGAAACAGACATCCACCTGGGGACTAATAAGCTGTGTGTGCATAAGGCGTGCCTTACAATTGTCATTTAGGCCTCTAATGGTCCATGTACAGAATGTAGTATCCATCATGAGAAGGCGCAGAGTAAGTCAATAACGGGGAGCCCGCGTAGTGTAGTGAAACGGACCGCAAATAGTGTTGTGATGAGTGATCGTTACAGACCGCATGCCACAATAGTGTGCCAAAAGCTAAACAAAACTGTAAAAAATACAGACCTCTAGAAGGAGGTACCAATGCCTTAGGGGAGAATAATCCCACCCTCCACCCATTCCAACCACCCACTTAGTTGGAGAATCAAACCCCTCCCCACCCACTTGGAGGAAGAGTTACATAAACAGGAAAGGCAATTATCCCTGAGGGGCATGGTTCCACTTGGCATACACCCCTGCCAAGGAGACAGGATGGTCAAGCCTCAGCAATGGTAGGACCAGAATGATGCAAATTAAATTTAAGCATAGAGGCGTCCCGCCCCTAAAGCAATACTAACATGATTCCAAAACGTTAACACCTTAGCTACGCCGTGTACCTGGCTGCACTTCAAGAGGAACCCATGAACAGTACCCAACAGCCGAAACATTCAATGCCACACCCCAAGCGGGACACAAGAATAAGCCAGAATCATGGACACATCAGTAAATATGCCAGCCCAGGCTACGGCATGGCAAAACAATGGAAAGCACCGAAGGACCCAAATTAGTAATTGTCACTCAATTGTCCTTTTTCTGCATTCAGAAGGCTTTTGGCTGATGCACGCTTTTGTACTTCAAATTTTTTGGTGAAAGGCAGCGCAGCCTTAGAGTCTCCGCAGAACTGCATTTGGGTACCACTCTGGACCTTAAGCTTGGCAGGGTAGACCAGGGCATATTGAACCTCACGTTTTTTAGCAGGAAGAAATTATTGACGGGCGGCCTGCACCGCCAAGTGAAGGCGGGATAGAACGATAGTAGATTCCCCTTATGCCGCACCTCGTCCTTCTCCTGCGCCACTCACAGAACAGCGTCGCAATAGGGGTAATTTAACAACTGGGCAACAATCGGGTGAGCTAGCGCTCCAGTAGGGGGACGTGGCCCCAGAAATCTATGAGCCCGTCCCACAATATAAGACAGGGGAGAGCACCTTGCCAAAGAGGTCCAGCAGGAGTCTCCACGTAGTCCTCCATCCTTGCAATTTTTGTAGACTTGGACAGACCAGTGATGCGGACATTGCTCCCCCTCGAGCGCACTTCCAGGTCCTCATTTTTAGCCCTGATCAAGTCCAGCACCCTGTCCATCCAGAGCAGCTGTTGCTGGTCCGCTGTTGTTGTGTCTTCAACCTTGTATCTTTTGCCATGGCGGGATCGGTCTGAGTAGATTGGTCCTCCGCATCATGTGCGGGCTCTTCCTGTCTGGTCTGGCGCCTGTTATCGAAAGAGATCTTGTACTATTTCAGGTCTGCCTTGCCATTGTTCCTGACCCAGTGGAACCAGAGCAGGTGCAGAAGCCTCATAGCCAGTATTGCCCAGCAGCTACACGCAGAGAACCAGCACCAAAAGGCAACAACACACACACACTTGTCAGGGGGTATGAACGACTATCCCAGTGGTCAGTGGGCCCGCAGGAGGTGTGGGCCTCAGGTTTCTCTATTGGGACACAAAGCGCAGCATTGGGTCAGTCAATAAGGTGTCAGCAGAGCGTTGCTTCGCAATAACCAGTGAACGGCGGCCGGCACCGGCTCAGCGTGGCAGACTTGAACCTGACCCTCCTGCAGGCTCCAACTGGCACTGTCCAGGTGCTACTAGCTGGGCGGGCGACTTATCTGTGGGTGGATCACAGGCTATGAGGCGGCATAGAAATGTGGAACCGCTCTGCAGTCAGCCGGGTGGTCGCAACAAGGGGCACAGTGCAGGCAGATCAGTGCTTCAGACACAGGTCGGGTCTCACGTGTGTCCAACCAGGAGATGGGTCCCTCGTAGCAGGGGGAAGAAGGGTGGTGATTGAAGTTGGGGTGCCAGCACATCTCGCACATAAAGGACTCCAGGTAGGCCCACAGAGCGCGTTGAGCCCTCTGAGGCGCCGTCCTTCACAGCGGGGCGCACCTCGAGGGGGGAAGCTAGGGAGGCACGGCACTCCCGTTGCGGGTTCCACACAGACACACAAGCAACCAGGAGGAAAGCTTCCTTTCCACACCGAGCCGTGTCTGCCCAGTGCCCGTGGTACCATACCCACACCACCCACCTCGCCCGCAGCTCCCCCACCGCAGCAAGTCACACCTCTCACCTGGGCCCAGCGATGTCTCTCAGAGCCAGACGTTGCCCTGCACGCACCAGGTGCCGCAGCCCTCTGGTGCTGCTGCAGCTGTGGTGGTGGCGTGCACTGCAGGCTCACCTCCCAGTGGTTTGGACTTTGGCGTGGCAGCACGTTATGTTCTCGTCGCAGGGGCCACCCGTCGCGCTACTTCCAACTTGATAGCACGGGGCGCCAGGTTGGATCCTCTTCCTTGCAGCCCTCGCTGGCAGTATCACCGCAGCTGTGAAATATCAGAGGGAATGGAGTCGTAGTTGAACTCCTCAGAGTGCAGGCAGACTCTTGCTTTATTTGAGGGGGTCAAAGAAGCCCTGGTCCGCAGTATGCTTGGCCAGCAGAGTACACTCAAGATGCGGCCATCTTGCAGCCGACTACGCCACACCCGTGTGATAGAAAATGTTGATGTCTCCACAATACGTTTTGGGCCCTTGCCTGTCGCAGGCACTTAGCCCACCCACTCAAGTGAAGGACCATTTTTATTGGGGGTCCTGGGGGGATGCTGGGTGGCAGGAAATTTGTGTCGGCCGGTGATCCCATAACTTTCCTACACAGAAATGCAAGGAAAATGTGATTAAGCAAAAGTTGAGGTTTGCAGCGTATTCTGGGTAAGAAAACTTTCGGGGATCCTGGCAAGCCACACCTCACTGTACTCCCCGGGTGTGAAGTTTTCAGAAATGTCTAGGTTACATAGGTTTCCCAAGATGGCAGGTTACTCCCTTGCAAAACCAGGTAATTTTGTGATCGATCATTTTTATCTCTCCACAGAATGTTTTGGACCATTTCCTGTTGTAGACAAAAGGCCTATCCACACAAGTGTGGTACCATTTTTATTGGGGCACTTCAGAACCAGAACTTTCCATCACAGAAAGGTGAGGAAAGTGTGCTTTGTTTTACAAAGTTTACAAGGAATTCTGGGTAATTCTGGGTAATGGAACCTGGTGAGAGGCATACAAGTCAATCCGTCCTGGATTTCCCTGGGTGTCTAGATTCCAAATATGTGCAGATTTGCTAGGTGCCCTAGCTGCCAGCTGAGCTAGGGCTCAAAATCCACATCTAGGCGCATTGCGAAAAAGGGGTCCGTTTTCACTGGAAAGATTTGATATGTTCATGTTGTGTTTTGGTCTGTTTGCTGTTGTGGACACTAGGCCTATCCACAAAAGTGAGGTATAATTTTATCAGGAGACTTGGGCAAATGCTGGGTGGGTGGAGTGGGGAGAATGTATTTTTCTTTTTTAGAAATTTTGAAGTTTGCAAGGGATTTTGTGTGACATAATCTGGTTAGTGTCACTCAATTTACCTCATGCTGGATTTCCCTGGTTGTATCTTTTCAAAAATGGACAGGTTTGCTAGGTTTTTCAAATTTCTGGCAGAGCTAGGGCCCAAAATACACCGCTAAGCACTTTGCAAAAAAAGTGTCAATTTTCAGTGGAAAATTGTGATGTGTTCACGTTGTGTTTTGAGCTGTTTCCTGTTAGGAACACTACGCTTACCCACACAAGTGAGGTTGCACTTTTATTGGGTGACATGGGGGAATTCTGGAGGTGAGTGCATGCCTCCCCACAGATTCCAGAAGTTTTCAGAACAGAAATGTGAAGACATTTTTTTTTTTATTTTACAAAGTTTGAGGTTTGCAGGGAATTCTGACTAACAGAACCTAGTGAAGCCACACAAGTCACCCCATTCCAGATTTCTCTGGATGTCTAGTTTAAAAAATGGACAGGTGTTCTAGGTTTCTCTAGGAGTTGGCAGGGCTAGGGCTCAAAATCCACAGCTAGGCACATTGCAAAAAAAAGGGTCAGTTTTCAGTTAAAATATGTGATGTGTCCACGATGTGTTTTGGGACATTTCCTGTACCTGGTTCTAGGCCTACCAACACAAGTGATATGCAATTTGTATCGGGAGATTTTGGGTGAAATGCTGGGTGAGGGCAAGTGTGTTGCTTCCCACAGATTCCGGAACTTTCCATCTCGGGAATTTGAGAATTTTTTTTATTTACAAAATTTGAGGTTTGTAAAGGATTCTGGGTAATAGAACTTGGTGGAAGCCACATAAGTCACCCCATCCTGGATTTCCCTGGGTGTCTAGCTTTCAGTAATGGACGTTTTCTAGGTTTCTGTAGGTACTGGTAGAGCTAGGGCCTAAAATCAACACCTGGGCACATTGCAAAAAAGGTCAGTTTTCTGTGGAAAAATATGATTTGTCCATGTTGTGTTTTGGAATGTTTCCTGTTGCGGGCAATAGGTGTATCCACACACGTGAAGTACCATTTTTATCAAGGGACTTGGGTAAATGCTGGAGGAATTTAAGACCTCTGCCCTCCTGGTCAGAGACCTGCGCTAGCCACCTGCAGCTCCGCTGTTGTGCCGCTGCCTGTGCAGTGCCCTGTGGAGATAATTGTTTGGGGCTTCCTTCACCTGCAGGCTCTTGCCTGCGCCTCATCCCTGGTATTCTTCTGCTGGTCTGCTAACGTCTGGCTTGTGTTCTGTGCCCTGTGTCTGATTTCTGTTCTCTGTCTTCTGTTATTGTGCCTTTATTGTAATTGTACCTATTTTCTCCTCCGTGTCCATTCTGTGATTGCGCTTCAATTCATATCTGTACCTGTCTTCTCCTCCGCTCCCATCCTGTTATTGTGTCTTTATTTTGTATTTGTATTGTATTGTACCGATATTTTCCTCTGTGCCCGCTTTTACCGCTGCTACCTCAACGGCCCCTCACCCCTGCCGTTTCCCACCCCCACCTCCCAGCTGTGCTTTCCTTGCCCCTTCCCTATTTAATGACGTTCGTTGCTTGATTGCGCAGCGGACGCGTGCAGCAGGTTCACTGCTGGTGCACTAAAGGCAAGCCCGATGGCTCCCATCCGCGACCTGACCAGCGCCAGGGACCATGGATCTCCGACCACACTCCACTATGACTCTTCTGCCCTCCTCGCACTCAACCCTGGGAGGAACAACAACTGTTAGCTGTCCATACCAAACACCACCCACAGCCAGTTTTTCCATCACCTTCACCACCCTCTGCACCCCATGGTCCCTGCCCCCACATTGGAGGCCTAGACCACTGAAACCCTGAAGTGCATCCTCTTCAAGTGCGCTCCCTGCAGAGACACGCCTTAGAGATCTGGGACCTCCTTGACACCCTATCATCAGATGTCACCTTCTTCACAGAGACATGGCCCAACGCCTCCTCCACCCCGTCATTACCACCGACATCCCTGACGAATACAAGATCCAGAGGAAGGACTGCCCCAACCACCCAGGAGGAAGACTCACCATTTCACACAAGAGCTCCCTCCGACTCTCCGCCTTCACTAAGAGTGACTCCTCCTCTACCACCGAACACCTACACTTCCAGATTTAGACTAGCCCTAACACCACACTTTGCGGCACCCTCACCTTCAGACCCCCAGACCTCGTGCATCAGTCACCACTAGCATCGCTGACCTCATCGCACCCCACGCCATCGCCTCCACAGACTACATAATCTTCGGAGACCTGAACTTCCACCTTGACAACCCCAGCAACCCAGACTGCACCACCCTCCTGGACAACCTCACCAACATTGGACTGAAACAGCTCATCACCACCACTACCCACACTCTCGAACCCATCTTCGCAGGTGGGAACAACATCCGCATCAGCCACACCATGCAACACCCTTGGACGGACCACCACTGCTTACACTTCCTCGTCAACAAACCCATGCCGCCCAAACCTGTACCCCGCCCTCCACAAGGAAACTGGAGCAAGGTCACCGAGGAGCAGCTCAACTCCACCCTCAACCTCAATGCCTCACCATCTTAACCAATGCCAACCTCGCAGCCAAACAACTCCACAGATGAATCACCAACTGCGCAGACAAGCTCTCACCCCTATCTAACCCTGACACACAACACCCCAGAAAAGCCACCTGGTTCACCACGGACCTCCAGGAAGCCAGAAGCACCTACAGACGTCTCGAAAAGAACTGGAGGGACAGCAAATCATCAGAAGACCACACCACCTACAAGAACGCCATAACAGCACACCACCAATGTATCAGATCCACTGAAAGGACTTTCATCCAGAACAAGATCCTTGCCAACTCCAGCAACTTCCAGAAGCTCTTCAACATCATCCAGGAATTCACCAACCCCCCTCCCAGCAAAACCACGGACATCACCCTCTCCCAGGACCTTTGCAACAAGCGTGGCTCCTACTTCCACATGAAAATCAAGAGTGTCTACAACAATTTCAACGACCAGACTCCTGACTCCGAACCACTCTCTTTTCTAGCAACCCCGCCCAGCCCACCATCTCCTCCTAGATCCTGGTCTCCACCGAAGACACTGCATCGACCATGTGAGGCATCCTCTCAGGAGCCCCCATGGACCCCTGCCCCAAACATCTTCCACAGAGCCTCCACCACCATTGCTCCAGAACTACGATGCACCATCAACGCCATCTTTGAAACCGGCACCTTCCCTTATAACTGGAAGCAGGCAGAAATCAGACCCCTACTAAAGTAGACCTCAGCAGATCCCAAGGATCTCAAGAACTACCAACCCATTTTTCTCCTCTCCTCCACAGCCAAGGCCACAGAGAAGACAATGTTCGACTAACAAAATTCATCCTCGACCCCTCCCTATCCAGATTCCGCAGCAACCCCAGCACGAGACTGCTCTACTCGACGTCACAGACGACATCCGCACCCACCTCGACCAAGGACATACCGCTGTCCTGATCCTACTCACCCTCTCTGCAACCTTTAACACCATCTCCCACTGCACACTCCCCGCCAGACTCCATGATGCCGGCATACAGGGAACCACCCTTGACTGCTCCACTCCTTTCTCATTGGCAGAACCCAAAGAATTAGACTGCCACCCTTTCTTCTCTGAACCCATGGAAATCAACTGTGGAGTACCCCAAGAATCATAGCTTTGCCCCATGCTCTTCAAAATCTATATGGCGACCTCACTGCCATCGTCAAACAGCATGGACTCAGCATTGTATCCTACGCTGAAGACACCCAGCTCATACTCTCCCTCACCAAAGATCCCATCACTACCAGACTCAACTTACAGGAAGAAATGAAGGAAGTTGCATCCCGGATGAGCAGCAGCTGCCTGAAGCTCAACTCAGAGAAGACAGAGATCCTTGTCCTTGGACCCTCCTCCCTCTGCATGGGACAACACCTGTTGGATCACCACCCTCAGCAGCCCCCCTACCGCCAGGGACCACACCCATAACCTCAGCATCGTACTTGACTCCTCCCTCTCCATGACCTGACATGTCGACGCCGTCGCCTACACCTGCTTGAACACCCTCCGCATCCTCCGAAAGACCTTCAAATGGATCCCCACCAAAGGAAGAACGTCACCCACGCACTCATAACGAGTGGACTATACAAATGCCCTCCACACCGGGATCAACAAGTCTCTGCTCCGCAAAATCAAGACCATACAGATGATCGCAGCCATCCTCATCCTCGGCAACGCTCAACATGGACACATCACCCAACACCTGTACAACCTCCACTGGCTCCCTATTGAGAAGAGAGTAACTTTATTGATACTAACTCATGCCTACAAATGCCACAACAACACTGGACCCCAATATCTCAATGGCAGAATCTCATTCCAAGTACCCAAGTGGAACTGCCGATCAGCCGACCTCGCCCACTCCAAACCCTCTCAAATCAGCAGAGGAAGAATGGGCAGCAGAACCTTCTCCTACATCGTGGCCGAGACCTGGAACAAACTCCCGATCTACATCAAATGTGGCCTCCCACCCTGCACATTTTCAGGAAGACCCTCAAGACCTGACTCTTCGACTGACCCGAGCTGACTTCCCCCAAGCGCCTTGAGATCCTCATGGGTGAATAGTGTGCTTTATGAATCCCTGAATGAATAACCACTGCTTCTAAACTTCATATGTAGGTCTCATTTCTGAAACACATAGGTTTCCTTAATACCTTTTTTCACTCTGTATATTTTACCAAATGAATTGCAATACACAATAAGAAACCATTGCAAGGTGCAGTTGACTTATTGGCTCTGGTACCACACATTCTTGGAGAACCTACATGTGCTATATATCCCCACAACTAAAAGGGTCCAGCAGACGTAACGGTATATTGCTTTTAAAAATCAGTTAAACTTAGGTGAAGTTACAGGTGAAAATGTAGGCAGAGATGGCTATTTGTTCAACTGAATTTCAATATTTCTTTTGTTCAACTGTTACTTTCTATGGGAAAACCTTGAATGATCTTCACAAATTACCTCTTGCTTGATTCAGAATGTTGTCTTCTTTTCTGAAATGTGTAGCTCTGCAGGATCCAGTATTGTTTTTGCATCCATTTCTACCAATAACCGGAATGAGGTTGAAACACCAAAAATAGGAAAACTAGGCTATTTCCCAGTAAAATGAAAAAACTGTTTCAATTTTCTGGCAAAATGTGGCCTATTCCTGAAAGCTGGAAAGTTGTAAAATATTAGTACTGCCATCCTCCATCAATACCATTTGCAGGGAAAAACAGATGCTTTCTTCTGCAGCACTTTTTTCCCAAAAACCCAAATATGTAGTTGTATTTTGGCTAATTCCTCGGTCCCCTCCAGGAGAAGACACTAACCCTGGGTACCTTTATCAGGATGTTGGAAGAAAAGGGCGCACATGAGTACCTTATGTGGACAAAAGGTTACAAGGGCCTAAGCGAGAACAACCCCAAATAGCAAACAATAGTCTCAATACAATGGTTGTTTTGGGAGCCAGATTTAGAGAGGTCCAGGATTTGGTTCCCTTCAATGAACTCGGAGAGTTGGGTGTTGATGGCATTCTTGATGACCTTGACTGGGAAGGGGGGGCAGGGTGATGGGTCTGAAGTTCTTGAGGTCCTTTGGCAGGGGTTTCTTCAGTAAGGGCTTGATCTCTTTGTGTTTCCAGTCTGAGAATGTGGCAGAGTGATGGAGCACTTGTTGGTGCGGCAGAGTTCAGAGGCAATGGAAGTGCCTGCTCTGTTGAAGATGTGATGTGGGAAGCATCCGTGGGTGCTCCACAGTCCATGCTCGTTATGATCTTCAGGCTGTCATCAGCGGTAAGGGGAGTCCAGCTGAGCCGGGTCTGCCTGGGTCGGGTGCCGTTGGGTGCAGTAGTTGCGAGTGGGGTGAGAGGGTCTAGGGTATCGGGGCTGTTGAAGTTGTTGCAGATCTCCTACATCTTGTGGTGGAAGAAGGTTCTGAGGTTGTTGCAAAGCTCTTGAAAGGGTAGGGTGTCTGCTGTCTCTGTGCTGGGTGTGGCAAAATCTTTGACCACAGCAAACAGTGCTTTGCCATTGAGTGCATTGGCATTGATCCTTTCTCGTAGAGCAGCTTTTTTGTTGTTCTAATGAGGTGGTGATCTGCGGTGACAACAGTTTTGAAGGCTGAGTGGCCTTACGGAGTCTTGAAGTTCCTCCAACTCTTCTTGAGTCTGCACTCATGAATGTCAGGCATTCTTGAGGGAGCCAGTGTGTTGGCGCAGTTGTAGATCCATTAGTGAGGTTGTGTGTTGAGGTATTAGCATTAACTGAATTTGGAGGTAGGGTTTTGCTGAGAGAGGTGATGAGCTTTTCTTCTGTGACCTTGTTCCAACCTCTGCAAGGGTAGCGTTGGACGTTGTGGTGTATGGTGGGTTTAGTAAAGAATATGTGGGCGCATCAGTGGTCAGTCCAAAGCAGGGTGGAGGTGTGACTGAAGGTAATGTTACAGCTGGTGGAGAAGATGAGCCAGGCTAGATTGATTCCAGTGGAAAAGTGAGTAAGGGGCCCACGTCTGGGCATACCCTGCCCACTTAGGGCAAACAAAGCAAACACAAGGAGATGATGGACTAAACTCAGATCTGTGGCTGGGGGTGAGTGTCTGAAAAGTTTCAGCGCTCCATCCGTCATCTCCTTTTGTTCACCCTAAGTTGGAAGGGTATGCTCAGACTTTAGTCCCTTGCTCACTTTGCCACTGGATTCAAGCTAGCCTGGCTGATGAAGGGTGTTACCCATAATCTGGTCCTAGGATGCTTGTTTCCGGTTCAGGAAAGACCAGACCTGGCAGTTTGGGCTGGACTTATCCCATGAGGCACAGGGTCAAGACTGAGTTGCATATAGCTGGGCCTGAACTGAGGTGGCGAAGTGAGCTACAGAATGATGATGGATTCAACCCAGATCTGTGACCAGGTGTGAGTGTCTGAAAAGTTTCAGTGCTCCATCCATCATCTCATTGTGTTTGCTTTATTTGCCCTAAGTTGGCAGGGTATGCACAGATGTGGGTCGCTTGCTCACTTTGTCAATGGATTAAAGCTAGCCTGGCTGATGAAGGGTGTTACTCAGAAACTGGTCTTAGGATGCTTGTTTCCGGTTCAGGGAAGACCTGGCTTGGCAGTTCGGGCTGGACTGTTCCCATGATAGTAATATCAACAACGGTTCTGTCGGGTATGAACCTGATTGCTTCAGAGCCTGTACAAATCTTACAATCTATATTTAGGCATAATTGTGCTACTTCTTATGTCTTTTAGACTAAATCATAAAGTGCATATCCAAACCAGAAAGAGGGTCAAAAATCCTTTTAATCATTGAATTATTTTTTCATTCATGACTTGGTTTTCACCGAGACCCTATAGTTATGCAAAAAAATTAATCACAATAAACGGCGCATCCATTCAAGTGAAATGTGACATATCGTGAAATATTGTGACTGAGTGACAATATAATCCGTGATTTATATACACATAAGTGGGGGATATGGGGAAGGGAGGAATTTAAGAATCACTGGGGCCAGTCTATAGTTTAGTGGTTATTGAATCCAGCGTGCCATATTAATTGGCTGTGATATGTTTGATTCTCTTGGCTGGTCCTGTAGTGTTTTTCGTCGACGTTTCGACCCTGTTGATGCCTTAGTTGTGGGTCTGTGACGTGTCTTCTTCAGGACGGGGGAGGGGAGGTGATGTTGCGCCTCTTTTCCCTTCGTTATTCGAACACCATGGAACTACGTTAGTTGTGGTCTCATCTGGGATGATAAAACACCAATGCATGTAGATTTTTGCCTCCGGTGGATTGTTTCAATCAATATTTCCTATTCAGTGCGTTTGCATCGTGGCACCCAGATCATCTATCAATTACATTCGGCGATCACAAGAAAAGGGTATTTCTCATTAACTCGTTTTCTCCGTTCCATCCAGATCGTTCTCCAATTATTTATGGCGATCGGTGGGTAACGGTCTCGATAATCATAACGGGGTTCAATTAGGGTAACAGTCCGGTGTGTTCTCCCGGAGCTATCCTGCTTCCGAATGCGGGACCACATTCGGAAGCAGGATAGCTCCGGGAGGATACTGGGTTACACCATACGGAGTTAATGGACTGTTCCAATGGGCACAGGGTCAAGACTGATTTGCATAGAGCTGGGTCTGAAATGAGGTTGCAAATAAAGCTAAAGAAATATGATGGATTCAACCGAAATCTGTGACTGGGGGTGAGTGTCTGAAAGGTTTCAGCGCTTCGTCCATCATCTCATTGGGTTTGCTTAGATATAATAGTCTTCCTAGCTTCGATGGGAATAAAATGAAACAGTTTCTTTCCCATTTTACGGTTGTAAATGATAAAAAGACTTGATGTGATTTTTGTACAAAAGCTTATCATCGAGGATGACCCTGTGATTTTTGGCCTTGATGACTGGGACAAGAGGCTGTCCAATATTGTCTGGCCACCAGCTGGAGGACCATGCCAGAGAGAGATATCAGACAACATGCTGTCATGGAAATTGGCTGAGACACAGTCTTCGTCCTTATGGACGGAGGGCCCGATTCACAGAAAGAACTTACGACTAAATCCTAAACTTACTACTATTTTGGTATTCACAGAATGTACTTACTACTTTTGGCATTAACTGAATAAACTTACTACTTTTGGGATTCACAGAATGAACTTACTACTTTCGGTATTCACAGAATAAGCCTACCACTACAAACTTTACACCTGCCGCCGGGCCGTAAATTCCTCCGCAGGGCCAGAATTTAATGCTCTTCGGCGGATTTTATGACTCCGGCCCGCAATTTCCGGAATTGTGCCGTGATTTACGATTTCGGGCCAAAAATTGCTATTCCGGGCCAGAAGATGCGAATTTTGGCAGTTTGTCATGTTAGCCAAGGGTAAACACTTGATCAAGTGCCTACCATCCCCCACCATTGATCAGCTGACACACTGCAGCCAATCCCAGCCCACCAACATGGATAAATGCAGAGCAGACACAAACAAACCTTTTCAGGATGTCACTGAATGTGTTCGTAGCACTGCCCTTTGCCATGCGGCAAAACTACTTGAGGAGGAGGAGGAGAGCAGAGAGGATTTTCAGGCAGAGGATCAACCTATTTGGAATGACCAGCCAAGATGTAAGGGCCATGTACCGTTTCCCACCAGAAGTCATCCTGGATATGGTCTGTGAGTGGGAGCAGGAACTTGATTCTGTGACCTGCTGCTCGCATGCAATACCGGTACAAAAGGGGGTGGTGATGGACGGAGCATCTGAATTAATCAAACACTCACACCTAGTCAAAAGATCTGGGTTTAATCCATCACCGTTCTTTAGCCCACTCTGCCACCATAGTTCAGACATGGCTATATGCAAATCAGTCTGACCCTGTGCCTCACAGGAACAGTCCAGCCCGAACTGTCAAGTGATGTCTTCCCTGGACCGGAAACAAGGTTCAGAGGACCAGTTTCTAGCATTCCATCCGTCTTCAGCCCGGCTTGCTTGAATCCAGTGGCAAAGTGAGCAAGGGACTCACGTCTAAGCATACCCTGACACACTTATGGCGGCCAAAAGCGGTACAAAAGGGGGTGGTGATGGACGGAGCATCTGAATCAATCAAACGCTCACACCCAGTCAAAAGATCTGGGTTTAATCCATCACCGTTCTTTAGCCCACTCTGCCACCCCAGTTCAGACATGGCTATATGCAAATCAGTCTGACCCTGTGCCTCACGGGAACAGTCCAGCCCGAACTGTCAAGCCATATCTTCCCTGCACTGGAAACAAGGTTCCGAGGACCAGTTTCTGGCATTCCAGCCGTCTTCAGCCCGGCTTGCTTGAATCCAGTGGCAAAGTGAGAAAGGGACTCACGTCTGAGCATACCCTGCCACACTTATGGCATATAAAAAAAGTACAAAAGGGGGTGGTGATGGACGGAGCATCTGAATCAATCAAACACTCACACCCAGTCA
Source organism: Lissotriton vulgaris (assembly GCF_964263255.1). Classification (NCBI taxonomy): domain Eukaryota; kingdom Metazoa; phylum Chordata; class Amphibia; order Caudata; family Salamandridae; genus Lissotriton; species Lissotriton vulgaris. The sequence goes on along the minus strand of NC_141693.1, from coordinate 1,380,866,135 downwards.
AAAGATCTGGGTTTAATCAATCACTGTTCTTTAGCCCACTCTGCCACCCCAGTTCAGACATGGCTATATGCAAATCAGTCTGACCCTGTGCCTCACGGGAACAGTCCAGCCCGAACTGTCAAGCCATGTCTTCCCTGGACCGGAAACAAGGTTCCGAGGACCGGTTTCTAGCATTCCAGCCGTCTTCAGCCCGGCTTGCTTGAATCCAGTGGCAAAGTGAGCAACGGACTCACGTCTGAGCATACCCTGCCACACTTATGGCGGCCAAAAGCAGTACAAAAGGGGGTGGTGATGGACGGAGCATCTGAATCAATCAAATACTCACACCCAGTCAAAAGATCTGGGTTTAATCCATCACCGTTCTTTAGCCCAATCTGCCACCCCAGTTCAGACATGGCTATATGCAAATCAGTCTGACCATGTGCCTCACGGGAACAGTCCAGTCCGAACTGTCAAGCCATGTCTTCCCTGGACCGGAAACAAGGTTCCGAGGACCAGTTTCTGGCATTCCAGCCGTCTTCAGCCCGGCTTGCTTGAATCCAGTGGCAAAGTGAGCAAGGGACTCACGTCTGAGCATACCCTGCCACACTTATGGCGGCCAAAAGCGGTAAAAAAGGGGGTGGTGATGGACGGAGCATCTGAATCAATCAAACACTCACACCCAGTCAAAAGATCTGGGTTTATTCCATCACCGTTCTTTAGCCCACTCTGCCACGTAACACATCACACAACTCTGATACTGAGCACTCAATATGGACTACATGTCCCATAATGCAAAGTATGAGAAAATGAAACTGGGGTCTGATGTTATGTCAGTCCCCCTGCCTGTGCAGAAATGTCATGAAATGATCTGTTCCCCCTTTAGATACATATTCATGATTCACACCTGCACTGTCATTTCACTTTTTACTACAATAGAACAACAGGATGACAGTGGATTTGATTACTGGTTGTGGATGGACCATGATGAATTCAAAATGGCTGCCAATTACGTCCTGTGATGTATTTCCTGTCTCCCACTTCCTGTATAACATCTCCTGTATGATATAATTTGTTCTGGGTCATTTTCGGAGGTTAGGGCGCAAAATCGTAAGTTTCGGTAGGGCGGCGTAATGCACGTGCACGTAAACGACGATCCGGATCCGGAAACTAACCTTTCGGGCCGCAAATTCTGAAAATGAACTGGAACACATCATTTCATACAGACAATGTTATACAGCAAGTCGGAGACAAGAAATACATCACAGGAAGTAGTTGGCAGCCATATTGTGTTCATTCTGAGTCATCCTCTATCACTGATCAGATCCTCAGGCATCCTGCTGCTCTCATCAAACTTATTTCCCCATAATGGCTGAAGAGTATGAGGAGAGAGCTCCCCCTTTCTCAGAAAGGGAATTGGACATCTTGATGGAGGGGGTGCTGGAGAAATTTCCTCAGCTATATGGTTACCCTGAGCACCAGTTGAGCACTGCAGCCCGGGCCAGGCTATGGGCCAACATCGCCGAGCGCTGCAGTACAGTGGGAGTGTCCACCAGGAGTGCTAGGGCGTGCCGCAAGCGCTGGGAGGACCTAAAGCGCAGGGCCCGTCACAAAGCTACGGAGCTGGCTGGCCTGTCTTCCTAGCACCATGTGCATCATCCTCGCCTCTCCCCTCTGTACATGAGGGTCCTGTGAGCAGCTTGGCCGACCCTCCATGCTCAGCTGGAGGTGCATGAGCAGCAGAGACCAAGTAAGTGCATCATATGCAATATGTGTCTGGGAGTATGATGTGAGTGAAACAGTGCTGCACCATTGTGTGTCCCAAGCCTACATTCACCAATTCCGTGTCCAAGCAGCAGTCACCAAGATTAAAGAAGCACACTGTGGTATATGGACTCTACAGGGCAGAGTGCATTTTGGGAGTTGTAGTTACTTCATGACAACTGGGTAAATGAGCCACACTCATGCATTCATATTGAATTCTGCTCTGCCAGCACCACTACCATTGAACCAAGTAAATCATAACTGATGTGTGCATTGGATGAGCTATTGTACAGAGACTGTCCACTGTATGCATGGCAGGCCATAGGGTATTGGATGTTGTGATTCGCATTGCACCTGTAGAGTTGGGTTCCAATTGGGACAGATCATCATGTGGCATGGAGTCAAGACAGACTTTGAGATCCTTGCATCACTCATAAATGTTCCTTAATTTGGAAGGTGTGTCCACTGACAGACGTCTCACCCTGAGTGGCCTGTACGACATTTTATATGTACAGGTAACCGCACTACCTTTTAAGTCAATAAAGCTAATATGTGGCACTGGATTGTCCGATGATGTGTGGGGATGGGAAAAGGCTAGACTCACAATGTAGCTAGATGAGTAGTCCAGACCCTATGTGGTTGTGTGACCCACATTTGGCTTGTCCCATACAATTCTCCAAAGCAGATGAAACTTGTCCAGAAATTAAACAGCTGCAAATCAATAACAAGAATCTAATAAATCTGGACTCTTCATGTTCTCATTTGGTGGACTGGTTATTAAACATGCACATGTAGCAGTGACAGGACACACAGATCACAAGAATGCCAAGGTTGAGGAATGGCGATACAGTTGTTATAGCCACAATAATACACATGAGATGTCCATGTCAAACTCAATTCAGTATATGACAGTGAACATACATGTAATGTAAGTTCATAAACAGAATGGTGGTTGGGAGCACACTGCCTCACAGTGCCAGCACAGTTCCGTCCTTTGCATCCTGGTAAATGCAGTACCCAGTTCAAACTTACTTCAAAATTATCTGGAGTCATTCACCAAAGTTGGTGCAGACATTTCTGTATATCTCTAGACACGTGTTTCTGTATTGAGCGCTTCATCAATAGAGAGCAGCAGTTTTAAAGAGCAAAGAAAAATCAGATGGGGTTGCTATGTGCCTGTGAGTGGTACTGTGACCTAAGAGGAACTTGGCAGCATTTCCAGCAACCACAGATGATTTTGAAGTAAGTTTGAACTGTGTATTGCATTTACCAGGATGCAAAGGGGCAAACAGTATTGGGACTGTGAGGCAGTTTGCTCCCAACCCCCATCAAGTCCATAAAGACTGAGAGGAAGATTTACAAGGCACTTGTGCCTCTTTTACACCGCCATTGGGTCACTTTTGTGACGCAGCGGCGGACCAAACAAAGCGCCATGCTGCTGGGTAATTACAATGTGACACATCGGTGCAGGAACACCTCCTAAAAGTGGCTGATTGAAATCTGCAAGATTTCACTAAGTCACTTTTAGGGCCATTCTGCATCAAAACTCTGCGCCTGCTTGAAGCAGGTGTAAGGATTTGACGTAGCATGTTAGCGATAGTGCACCCCCAAGCCTTGCTGGAGTGGGGTCGCACTTGCCATGCCACTCCAGCAAAGAGCTGCTATTCCTTCGGGGATGCATCACGCATCTGCCCACCCAAGCGCCATGGTGTGCCGCATTGTAAATGCGGTGCATCAGGGGTGGCGCACGGGTGGGCAGATGCGTTGCATCTCTTTTGGCACACCTCTGCTGATTATCAGATATGCACCAGCAGTTGTAAATCGGCCCCTGACAACTGTAGAGTGTGATCAGAGGAGAACAAAATCTGACCTTGGCTCATCTATGTATGTGTATCGTCCTGCATGAAACAACCACCACATGAGGATTTTGCTTACACTTCTGCAGGCACAGCTGGTGAGACAGAAGACAAGTCCGGAACAGGAGGACATCAGTTTGCCGGCGGCTACACCCTCTTTCCACCAGCGAGCAAGAGGAGGAGGAGGGGCCCTCTACATCTGCAGGCCAGGTGGTTGTGCCCCACCGGGATGAGGAAGAACAAGACTCTGGTACTACGTCCCGGGTGGAAGCTGTGGACATTGTAGGGGGGAAGGACCAGACACCTCGGACCATGATGTGGTGGACAGCTACTCACCAACCACCCACTCTTCACCAGTGGGTCACGAAGAGGTGTCCCCGTGGCAGGCCAACATTCAATCTGGGCCTGCCACCTGCCTGCCACCTGCTCCTCCCTACCTCTACAGTCCCCCATGCCATCGGAGGCTCCAGCTCGATCCCCTGAAACTTTTCCCCCTCCTCATAGCTGCCAGACCAAACAAATCAGCTCCAGACCAGAGGCACCAAATCCCTTGTGTCCCCCCAACCCCTCCCAGTGTTGTACCTCCTGTGGCTGTGCCAGGGGACTTGAGTTGGATGGTCAAGGGTTAAGCTGACAAGTCTGCTTGCATGTTCCTAAAAGTGTGTCTGGAGATACGCTCTATGCGAGCGGACCTTGTACGATCAATAGACAACCTCGGCACCCACATGCAGTCCCTGAGCACAGCCATGTCGTCTTTTTTCTAGCAAATCCCTTCCCATAGCACCTTCAATGTGTTCCCCTGCCCGTTGCCCCACACAGTTTCCCCCGTACTCCTCGTGTGTCACGTCCCCATGTGGTGCCTGTTCCTGCACAAGCCAGCCATGTGGATGTTTAGACCTGAGGATCTAGACATTGTGGACCTGGAGGATGACCAGAAAGACACTTGACTTTTGGACTGAGATATTGACGAATGTTTCTTTTTCCCCTTGTAAATAGACTGGTTTCCCTGACGCTCCTTGACGTATTATATTTGTTTTGCCCCACACCAATCCAAGTTCCCTTCTTCTTCTGCATTAAGATCATCATTTGTTTTCCTTTCTCCCTTCCAACGGACGGTCAGTTTTTGTTCCTACATAAATATCTTTGAGTAATTCTAATTTGTTTAACTTGTTTGACTTCATTTTAAATGTCTGTTTCCAAAGATGGACACATGTTTAGTGAGTCATATGCTAGGCACATAATAACATGTTTCTATAATGTGTTACACTTGTAACTGTCTCACACACACACACACATGCCTACATCGTTAGACAGGACATGATACACAACATGATATTACTTTTGTAGATCTTTATTTTCACTATACACCTAAGGACCCCAAGACAAATTTCCCACGTGAATGTCACTGGCGATCGTGTTTGCGTTTCCGCAATAGTGGGTGTGATGAACGCGATGAGGGGTGAGGTTGAGCTTGTCATCTTCATGTATGTAGATGTTGTACAGGGTGATTAAGAGGTGCAGGTGCAGATGGTATCTGCACATTTGTTGTCTGTACCTGGACAAGGGCTGGTTGTGCAGGGGCTGGAAGTGACTGTCCAGAGGTTGGTGGTGTTTGTGCAGGTGGTGGGGGTGGTGGGAGTGACTTTCCAGAGGTTGGTGGTGTTTGTGCAGGTGGTGGTGGGGGTACCTGTTCAGGGTGCTGGTGAGTTTGTGTACCTTGGCTGTGGTGCTGTGCAGTTGGTGTTACAGGTGTGTGGATGTGTTGTCCTGCAGGCCGATATGATTGTTACCCTTCCTGCGCTGGCCGTGAAGGTAGACTTTGGATCAATCTCACCATGCCCTCCATCATCTTCATGGCCAAGGCATGGCGTCTTGCAGTCTCTTACCTTTGGATGGATATCAGGTCAGTGATATTCCTAGACATTTCCTGCCAAGTGCTATCCATCCTATCCAAAGCTTGGCACCCCCTGTCCACCCCCTGAGGGAATTGGACCATGTCCTGCAGGGACCCTGACATGACGGACAGGGTAGCCCCTATGGCACGAATCTCCTGCCTCACATCTGCCTGCTGTTGGTAGAAGTCCTGCTCCCACTGGCCACCATCGCCATGTGCAGGCCCCCTCTGCAGGTGTCTGCCAGGGATGAGATGAGCAGGTCGAACAACAGGGGAGGGGGCAGGTGGAAGACTGTGGGCAGGAGAAGGGTGCCCAGGGGATACCTGCACCACAGCAGGGCTGGTACTTCCCATAGATGATGGAGAGGATGGCAGGGATACACTGCGTAGGGAAGAGCTGGTAGGGGAACCACCATGTCGGTCCCGGACGTGAGGGCGGTGAGGGAGTGATGTCTGTGATTGGATGTGTGTGAGCCATGGCTGGTTTGATTTATGCAGAGTTTGTTTGAGAAGAGGCAGATGAGCGTTGCTTGGTGATGCCGTGAAGTCAGTATCGTCATCCGGAGTCAATGTGTATGTGCTCATCATCCCCCTCAAAGTCAACGTCCTCATGATCTTGAGCCTCCTCTTGGGCATGAGTTGCTGTGGATATTACTGCCTGGAGGATCAGGGGATTCTCCCCTCTGATTCCCCGTCGGCCAGCATTGGTTGTCGGTCTGTCAGCCTCTCCCTCAGCATCATCTGAAACACAGAGGTTGCAACTGTATTAGTGATTGACCAGGTATTACATGTGCTACAACACCAGGTTTTTTGTAACTGTACTTTGCATCAGCAGATGAGGATCATGTGATCTGGTTAGGGTACCACCACAGTACCACCACAAATGACCGCTCACACCACAGCACTGAGGTGTTACACAGAGATGTACATAATAGTAGCAAATTCACCAGCTCCAGCCACAACTCTGTACCTTCGCGTTCCCCCCTGGTGTATCCTGCTGCACCTGTCTCCTCATAGTTGTTGTAGACATAACTGTAGAGGGTAGAAACTACATTCTCAATGATCTGCATCACCAATTGACAGACAGTCATATGTGACACTCCTGGTTTGTATTTCACTTTGTAAACAACAACTGTTGATTCCATGCAGAAGGGGATATCGATCTCTGTCATGGCTTAGTAATGTAAGCTTGTGACACACCTCTTGACCGATTTACCTGAAGGACAGGTGCGCAACGGTTTCACAGCTGCAGCCAGGATGTCATGCATCCCCCGAGATGTTGCCCGCTGCAGTGGTCTCATCCTGTCAGCACCTGTGATGAGAAATACATGTCCATATTTTAGTACAACAGATTGTAGCTATGAGCCAGAATGTCATTCTCATTAACCATTTGCATATAATCAAGTACGATGTGCAGCATGTTTACCTCATTGAATTTACATGTGGGCACCTGCTCACAAGCAGCATTTGACAGCTGTTACATCCATGCAGCACTGACATCAATAAGATGACACATCAACTTACAAACTTGTATGAGAAGGTTACTGATATTTCAAGGAAGGGGATAAATGACCCTGGCTCATCTGCATTACACTGATTTCACCTTTACCGTAGAGACTAACTTTTATCATGGGTGTAATGTTGTCTGTTAACAAGTCAGAAAGGAGTTCATGTGTGAGATGTGCAGTTGTCATGGACATGATGTTGCCCATTTGTGCTTCCCTACCCATACGCTCATTTTTGAATGAGATTACACAGATTACTAATGTCCATCCTTTGAGTGTTCTCTGTTCCCATACTCCATTTCCAGCATCATGGTACTATTTACATGACAATGGATGGTGTCTTGTGCAGCAGATATCCAAACCTCTTATGTCAAACACTCACCTAAACATGTGAATACGATAAAAGGGAGGCAAGCAGAAAACAACATTTAGTTATGATCACATATTGCAGATGAGGTGAGAAGCTTTGAGGCTTCCCGCCTGCACTGGATTATCGTGTTGCTCTCCAGCCAATTCATTTTGCAGGTGTAACTGCATGAAGAGTCACATTAGCAGCCCCTACACCCATCTGAAAGGTACACAACTGGCACCAGTGTGTGCCTCAGCCATAACAATTTAATTTTGATTTAACCATGTACAGTTTGCTAGGGATTCATCCTATCATTGAATTGCAAGCCTGTTGTGTTTTGGTCAGTTCATATGACACATTGTTCTATTGTATGTCCATTCTACACACACTTGGCATACATTTTGTGTCAGCCTCTCATTTGCCACCAGGGTCTGATTGGCCATGTGTTCAAATGCCCTATGTGAACATATTGTGATGCAGGACAACAGTGTTGTACAACACATACGGTGTAGGTGAAAGGCACAATTAATGAGCATTCAGCCAGGTTGACTTACCTTGGCCCAGCACCGGAGCACTGTGTGGTCCCTGGGCAGATGTCAAGTCCAACCTAGTAGCAGAAGTCAGTGTGCGTCTTTGATTCTGGGAGGACCGCATTGTACCTACAATGATAAGTGTGTTTTGCAACTTTACATTCCTGCTGCCACATGTGATGCATTCAATTTCTGCCACAGAGGACGAGCACAAGCAGTTGTGGGCACCACCGTTGCAGTAGTGTGTCATACATATTGTAAGGAGTGAACCCACATATCACTTAGAATAGGCCCACTATCTTGATGCTACCTATATCACAATGACATGCCTACAAATTCAGAGGTAAGGTCCACTATCGTGGTTTGTTGATGCCCAGAAAATTATCCATCCAATGTACGCAGTACATGACCAGCTGTGTGGACTGTGCAATTTAATGTATGTTGGAAAGATTTGAAGTTGGACAGTGTATGTATTGTCAATACTACAGAGACTGGTATCTCAATGTTTGTTTTTCATTTCCATATCTGTGCAAATAGACTTTCTTGATTAGGTCTACAGACACTATTACAATATAGTGGGTACACCCTTTTGACTAGTTGTGGGCCTCGATTACTGGATTGGTTTCCCCGGTATGGGTCTGTTGGTGAAATACATGTTGTGTACCACAATTACAAAGCTATGATGAGCCAAGATATTTTATATTTTGTCTTTCGCTGTTGACAAATGTCATATGGTAAAGGTGAATGTCCATTGACAACTCCAATTGTAATGAAGCACATTTTGCATCACTGGTTGACTTACATAGCTGGGCACTATTTGTCTCCTGACAATCTATGCATTTGGACCATCTCCTGGCCAGTTTGACTTACCAGTTAGTGTGGTTGTCATGCCTTCATCTGTACGTTGCTGATTCCTCCCATTAGATGCGGTGACCTCTGCTACTGCAGTTGTCTGTTCTCTGGCTGGATGTGTCAATGGGTGAGAATAGAGAAAAGTAATCAAATGGGTAATGTGCTTGTGGAACTTTTCAGGGATTTGCCCATATCTTCTGCGTGCTAACAGTGTTGTGAAGTACTGCCGCAGACGGGGCAGGTAGGAGCAGTGGTATGTTGGGGATGTAATGGCGAGGCAGAGTGGAAAATGGACAACAGAATATGTGTATGACATATTTACATCTGATGATGCTCTCACCTTCTGCTTTGTGATTTAGGCTGGCACAGGGTGATGTACTTCTTGGAGAATTTGTGGCAGGTTTACAAGCCCCTTGAATGAGATTTACACTGCTGTTGCATCACTTCTGTGACACAACGGTGGTGTACAACACATTTAGAATTGTTTACAACGTGACGCTTCTATGGTGAAGCGTCACATTATGAGGCCCTGCGCAACATTGAACCTGCGTCAGCTTCAATGTAGCCAGGATGGGCATTACTTTGGGATACAAGATTTCACAGACGTAAGCAGACGTAAGGAGTGGCGCAGCACATTATGTATGGGACGTGCATGGACATTATTGGAGTTGCATCGCTCTTGCGACACGACTCTAGCAAAGCCCCCCCTACACACCATCATATTCAACACACATCTGTCTATCCCTGCGCCAAAGTGCACCACCATCTGAACACAACGCATCCGTGTTTGCGCAAAGGTTGAATTGCATGTCACATTGGTACTAGCGCTTCCCTGCTAATAATTGTCGATAGCTACTTTAGATTTTTTACTTTATTTAGCATTTCCATATAGCATTGCACATTTTCAGTCAATATGAACAGTTATTGAATTTGCAGGGTTGTGTATGTACGGCTGCAGTACTGTGCCCATGTTTTCAAAAGGGGGGACAGGATTAGCCATTTCTAATGCAAAGGATTCTGGGACTTGTGGTGCTACATACAGAAGGTGACACATGAGTCTCTGACTGACTATATTTTTTTAACCACTTTGGACAAGTACCTTAATATCAATGACAGTGTAACACAGACAATCTTTTCATGCACTTTTTCTTTTCATTCCACTTACCTGGAACCACATAGCGGACCTCACTGACAGACAGCCCATGGATCAAGTTGGGGTGTATTGTTGTGAGGATATCCTCCTCCAGTGGGGTAAGCCGGATGCGGGGTCCAGGGCATGCAGCAGGGAGGATCCTGCTTAGTTCAATCCTGTAGTATTTCTCCTTCACCCTCTGCCTTTTGTCCTGCCACTTCTTTTTTATGTCCTGTACTGTGCCCCTCTCCTCTCCCAAGGCTGAGACAGCAGTGGCTATCTGCTGCCATAGCTCTGCCTTCTGTGCCCCACTGGTGCAGTAGGGTGGGAGTCCATATAGGCGCTTGTGGTGCCTGACTATGAACTCTACAAGCATGGTGGTCTCCTCTGCTGTAAAGTTCCTTTTTCTCCTCATTTCCATTTTCGGTGGCACTGTGAGCGTTGTAGACACAAACTCTCTGTGGACAAACCTGTTCCTTCAATGTGTGCTGCTTTTATGTGTTTTCTAGTGCTGGCCAATTATTGCTAATTGGCTTCAGCTGGAGCGTGGTGGGGGATGGTAGGCACTGGCAACATTCACCATGCAAAAATGTCGCTGTTGGCTGGGATTGGCTGCAGTGTATCAGCTGATCCATGGTGGGGGATTGTAGGCACTTGGACAGGTGTTTACCCTTGGCTAACATGACCAACTGCCAAAATTTGTATCTTCCGGCCCGGAATCGTAAATTACGGCACTATTTCGGAAATTGCGGGCCGGAATCGTAAAATCCACTGGAGAGCCGTAAAGTAGGGCCTGACGGCGGAAATTACGGCCTGGCGGCAGATGTAAAGTTAGTAGGCGTAAGTTTATTCTGTGAATACCGAAAGTAGTAAGTTCATTCTGTGAATCCCGAAAGTAGTAAGTTCATTCTGTGAATGCCAAAAAGTAGTAAGTGCATTCTGTGAATACCAAAATAGTAGTAAGTTTAGGATTTAGTGTTAAGTTTATTCTGTGAATCGGGCCTGGAGAGCGCAATTTGAGATCCGTCTGTGTATGATGTAAGTCCTAGACCAAAAGGTTTAATCACTTGAGCTAAATCTGTCACATAAATATTAAAAAGTGAATGCTGATGGAGGAGAAATGTGGGACTCAACACTGAAGTAAAAAAGGAGGGGATTTGAAATAGGGTTCTGTTGGCTAAGAAGGATGCTAACAGAGCTTTGGTCTTGTCCCTAATGCCTAGGGAGGAGATACGCTTGATCAGGAGTCCATGATCGACCAAATCGAAGAGTGCAGATAAGTCCAAAAGAACAAGCAATGCTGCACCACCCTTATCAAGTGCAAACCTTATTTCCCATGTGGCTTTGATGAGCTCTGGTTCCGTACTATGGCTTTTCTTCGAGCCAAATTGTGTTTCATCCAGCAGGTTGTGGTCCTGAACATATTGGGTCAGTTTGTCATTCACAATCTTGTCCACTGGTTTGACAGGCAAAGGAAGTCGTGCAATGGGCCTATAGTTATTAGTGCTTTCAGGTTTGAGGTTTGGCATTTTTAATAAAGGCAGGATGAAGGCTTTTTTCAAGGGTGGGGGGCAAACACCGCCTGTAAACATGGAGTTAAAAATATTGGCCAAAATAGGCCCAAATAGCGTAGAAAACTCCTTCAGGGTAGAGAGCGGGCATGGGTTCAGAGGTGAACCAGATTTAGCTCACCTCACCACGTCCGTTACTTGTTCAGAGGAGACTGGCGTGAACTCTCTCAGAGAACGATTTACTAAGGGCTCTGTAAGGCGGTCTAACTTACTGCAGTATCGAACAAGGCATTGGAGTTGGAATAAATTGAATCTACAATAGCCTGTAAACTTAGGGATAGGGAGTTACAGAACAACTGAATAGCTCGGTTGGCCAGATTGCTAGAGGGAATCTCCAGTTTGGATACCACCTGAAATAATAGCTTGGTGGTGTCATTGGCAGATTCCATTTCCCCTGTGAAGTAGCTGCTTTTCTCCTTTATTAGGCGACGTATGTAGTTGTACAGAGCATGTTTATAGTCATGTTTCTCTTGGCTATCATAGTCACGTTGCCAGCGTGTCTCTTGGTTTCTGCAATGCTGTTTCTCAAGCCTCAAGGCCTCAAAGAACCACGGGCCGAAGAAGTAGTTTTATTTTTAGAGGCTGTTTTATAAAGGACTATTTTAGCAAAAGAGTCTTGAAGCCAGTCTGTATAGCTCGTGAAGGGCAGATATGTTTTGTCTAAGAAGCCTGTGATCTATATTCTTCCAACATCTGAAGTTTTTAGGGGCACCTGTCTAGGGCACAAGGAGTTACCTTTCAAAAGAAAAATATGTTATGTTATGTTATGTTATTTTAAAAATATTTATACCGCGCACGGTCACCAAACGGTTTCATGGAGCTCACAGACAATTGCGGGGGGACAGAACAACAGGATTACTCATAAGCTAATTGAAAGAGATGAGTTTTAAGTAGTTTACGGAAACAAGTATAGCTGGGGCAAAGTCGGAGTGAAATGGGGAGGGAATTCCACAGAGAGGGGGCCAGAAAAGAGAAACATAAGCCTCCATGCTTTTTGCGTTTATACCTAGGGACAATGAGCAAGTTGTGGGCAGTGGACCGAAGATCTCTTGAGGGGATGTGACGCTTAAGGCTAGAAGTGGTGAAGGCAGGGGCAAGATCAATGAGAGCCTTAAAAACAGTGCCGCCCAATTTAAACATGCAGCGAGAGGCCACTGGGAGCCAGTGCAATCTCCTCAACAGGGGCGAGACATGTTGGTGTTTGGGCTGGTGGAAGACCAGTCTGGCCGCCTGGTTTTGTACCAGCTCCAGCCGGTGGAGATGGTAAGCAGGTATCCCAACATAGAGGGAGTTAGCATAGTCAATACGGGAGATGACAAGCGCCATGATGTCAAGTATGAGAGCTTCAGTAGTGAGGAACCTACGAATTTTGCAGATCCTGCGTAGATGGAAGAAGCAGGAAGATGTAACAGCATTAATTTGAGTCCTCATGGACAGATCACTGCGTATAATTACGCCTAGGCTCTTCATCGAATTGACAGGACAGGGCGGGGGTCCGAGAGAGGGGGGCCAGAAGCTAGAGTTCCAAGGGTTAGCTAACCCTCCTATCAATACTAACTCCGTCTTGTTGGGATTGAGCTTCAGCTGACTGAAATGCATCCACTCAGAGATGGCAAGCATGGTGTATTGGAAATTGGCACTGGAGGAGGGAAAGGGAGCAACAGGGAAAATCAACTGTAGATCGTCCGCGTAATTAAAGATAGTGGCCGGGGTGTGACGGAGAGAAACTATAAGAGGTTGCATGTAAAGGTTAAATAAAAGAGGCGAAAGAGCAGAGCCTTGAGGAACACCACAAGAAAGAGAGGAGTAAGGGGCAGAGAAAGTGGACAGATGAACTGACTGGGAGCGCTGGTGCAGAAAAGACCTGATCCAAGTTAGAGCCATGCCCTGAATACCCGCATTTTTGACACAGTCGATCAAGATAGCATGATCGACCGTGTCAAAGGCGGCTGACAGATCTAGTAGAACAAGTGCCTGGGCAATGTTCTTATCGGCGCCTTGCCTCAGCACATCCATTACGGTCACGATAACAGCTTCGGTAGAGTGAGCCGGTCTGAAGCCGGCCTGCTGGTTATCCAAGAAGGAAGACACCTCAATGAATGCGCAGAGGCAGCGAGTGACATAGGTCTCCAAAATTTTCCACAAATAGGGGAGAAGCGAGATCAGCAGATAGTTACTCAGGAAATAAGGATCAGCACCAGGCTTTTTTAGTATAGGAACTACAACCGCCTGTTTAAAAGAGTTGTTAAGAAGTTCCAGCGGGGGATCAGGGCAGGCCAGGAAGGCTGCTTTAAGGATTTGAGGGGGACAGCAGTCATTAGGGGAACCCGAGCTCACCGTGTGTAGCAGGGAAGTAAACTCCGTCGAGGAAATGGGAGGGAAAACATCAAAATGACATGGGTTCATAGGGGGTAAAGAAGAAGGAGTGGGAGAAGAAGGAGGAGGAAGTTGTTTTTAATGGTGATGATTTTGTCGATGAAAAATAAGTTGAGGGAGTCACAGAGGCTTATGTAGATTGGGGTTGGACAGTAACATGGTCTGGCAAGGTGAGTTCCTCCACAATTGAGAAAATGTCCTTAGTCTTAGAGGCGGAGTCCAGGATTTTCTGAGAAAAGTAAGAGGTTTTGGCCAGTAGGATAGATTTTTTGTATTGTTTTAATAGATCAACATATACAGTTTTTAATGGAGGGTCGTAGTTGCGTCTCCAACGGCGCTCAGCTTGGCGGAGTGCAAGTTTGTCCAATTTCAGTTAATCAGTGAACCACTGCTGAGCGTCGTGGGGACGTTTAGTTTTAATGGTTCTTAGAGGGGCCACAATATCGCTAGCATGTACAAGCCACTGCTCAAGGACATCAGCCTCGGCAGATGTCGAAGCAAGGTCAATGGGGGCTGTCGTAGCTAGAATGGAGTGGAATTCTGCGAGGTGAGCTCGCTTCCAGTTACGCGCGATAAAGTTGGTAGTTAGAGGAGGGTGGAAAGGGAGGGATGAAATTAAAGGAGAAAGAAATAAAGAGGTGATCGGACCAAGGGCAGGAATACATTGAAGGAGGGGAAATGTCAAGATTGGCCGTCCAAACTTGATCAAGGGTATGGCCCTTGCTATGAGTGGCCACTGTAATGTGCTGATAACAGTTCAGACCGAGTAAGAGGTCAGTGAATTCTTCGGAAAGACTGCTTTCACGAGGGTCTGACGGCCAATAATTAAAATCGCCAATGATGAGAATTTTGGCGGAATTAATAGTTAGCCGAGAAACAAAATCGCCAAACTGCTGTGAAAAAAGGGGCATATAGTCAGGAGGTCTATAAACAAGGACACAAATAAAAGAAGACCTAGGGGAAGTAAATTTCGAAGTGAGAATGCCAGTTTTAGGGAGAGTAAAAGTTTCAAGGATAGTAAACTTATACTGAGAACGAATATTAGCTGCAACCCTCCCTCCTGCTCTCCCAACTGCCCTGTTAGATTGTAAGATATAGTAGCCTATGGGAACAGCATCGAAGATATCAGGGGTAGAGTCATCAGTTAACCAAGTCTCCGAAAGGAGAAGAATGTCTACTTTATTATCGTCCAACAGCTGAAATATCTCAAGCTGATGCTTCACCAGCGAGCGGGTATTGTGGTAGACTATTGCCAAGGAGTGTGGTACAGAGGGCCTAGCGACTGGTGAAGTGATAGAAGAGTCACTGCAATTTGTAGGGGTACTAAGGGAGTGTGTACCCAAAAAGGGGCCCAGGGAGGTCATAATACCGCAGTCCGGGCAGGCACCAGTAGCACGGGAATGGAGTGGGCTGGAATGTTGAAGGGCAAGGAGATCCGCAGAGAAATACATTATCCGATGGACATAGTGGGAGGCCGCTGGACGCGGCCGGCCGCGGACAGGTGCAGATGGGCTTAACTTTGGTGCAACTTCGCCGCGAAGTCGGCGCAACCGCTGTGCTTCCGCCAGGTCTCCATCTTAAATAGCCCAAGGGGAGGGAGCAACTAGCGCGCGGACCTGCGTGGAGAGCGTGGCAGGCAGGAAGTGGTGTAGGGCGTGTTGCTCGCAAGGAGACCCTCCGCTCGATCGGCACACAGCCGCGGCGGAACGGGGTCAGGAGCAAGAAGAGCAGCAAGTAAGTAGCATTAAACAAGTTGAAAATTCGCAACAAGTGTCTAAAATGACACCATAGCAATATACAAAGTAAAACATGAACACGGAGGAGGCTAGCGCTAAGTGAGCTTTCAAGCAGCCTGACTCGCAGCTATTGTTACATAGAGCACAGAGCCCACCCCTAGAAGTAGCCTAGAGCTTTGCAGCAACTAGCGCGCTGATCTGCGTGGAGAGCGTGGCAGGCAGGAAGTGGTGTAGGGCGTGTTGCTCGCAAGGAGACCTTCCACTTAATCGTCACACAGCCGCGGCGGAACGAGGTCAGGAGCAAGAAGAGCAGCAAGTAAGTATCAAATAAAACAACATAATGGTCTGACCAGACTAATGGAAGGACCTCCTTGATAGCAACACATTCATTGTTAGTAAAGAGGCCATCTAAGGTATGACCTGCAGATGGGTGGGATAGTCAAATTTCTGCAAAAGGCCCACTGATTCTAGCTATGTAGTGATGCAATCTGAGTCTTTGTCATCATAGACTTCTAGATGAAAATTAAAATCCCCAATTATGGTAAAACTCGACTCACAAGCTGACATTTCTAGTAGGTTTCCCAAAGTAATTGCAGCAAGGAGGGCAGTAAATTGGCAAACCTTGAAAAGATTGGTGCTCCGAAACTATAATATTGAAGCTAAAAGCTTCACAGTCCATAGAGGGGACCAACCCTCCTTTAACTGGGATGGTATATTGTTAAATGAGGGCTAAACCTCCCCTTCTTTTACGGGCCTATCTTGCTTAAAAACTGAGAAGCCCATGGGAGCAGCTGTACAAAAATCTGGACCTGACGAAGGATCTGCCCACGTCTCTGTGATAAATAGAAGATCAAGATGGTGGCTGTCTATTAACTCAGCTATTTAGGAGCCGATTCCGATTTTGGCCGGAAGGGCTCCGAACCATGTTTGGAGCCCTTCCGATCGAATCTGTCAGTGCCGGCTGGATTCCATCCCGACCGATCCATTCAATGGGCTCGATCGGGAAGGAATCCGACTCGGATTTCTGGATTGCAGACGACAGGCTCAGAGAACCTGTCCGCAGTCCGGAAATCCTCCAGTACTCCCCTGGTTTCTTCTGTGCGACCAAGGGAGTACGATGGCAGCTTTTCACTGCCTTTTCGTGCCGGTCTGTCGGGCACGAAAAGGCAGTCAGAAGCTGTCTCTGGGGGCCCCAAGCAGTGCCCCCATGAGTGTGAGGCTGCCGTATGGCGGCCTGGGGGCACCTATGGTGCTCCTCCGTTGATCCCTGCACCCGGTGGCAGGTACTTTGTGGTGCCAGCCACAGGGTGCAGGGATGAACTTCACCCCTACTTTCTACATTGCAAGCATGCTTTCCGGTCGGAAAGCATGCTTCCTTTGTAAGGTAAACGAATGCGACCAAACCATGTTCGTCGCATCATACTAGCAGGGCTGTAACCGACGACAGCAGGTCGGTCGGTTACAGCTCCTGCCCAACGTCGGACGGACTTAGGTCTGTCCGACATCGGAATAGGCCCCTATGTGCTTGTGTTTGGAAGGAGAGGGCACATTTATCAGCTCCCCCTTTACATTTTTTTTATAAAAAACTGGCCCTATGATTACAGGGCCATAGGAAGCAAGTCCTCTTTGGAATTTCCACTACTGTTTAAAATTACTCCCAAGGCTGGAGCTTTTGTTCTACAGCTGGGAGCAGCACCCTCTAAAGGCGAAGTCTATGGTTGCATGCTATGTGATCAAAATCATGATACCCCGTAGGGGCTGTTTTTATGATTTCATTTTCTTTGTGAAAAGTTTATAAAAACACAGACAGATTTTTTACTCACTTTAAATGTTTTATTCATATTGTAATGTTGACAATGCTTATTGATTGATGTGCATATCCTTTATTCACATTAATAGGTGCATTTAATATTTAGATTTGCGTTTACATATGAATATTATTAGCATTGGCTGTTGAATTTGAACCTTTGACCAAGGCAGTAGACTTACTTTAATGTTTGTTTCACCCCCTAGGGAGTCAAAGGTGTGATTTCATCTACAGTATTTTCCATCTACCAATTTACATATTTTTTAATTACTGCGTGTATAGCAGTGTGTATGTAATAATTATGTACATTAAGTCTGAAATAAGTAATGCAAATATATGGTCTACCTGCCTGATGTTAGAAAGAGGCTCTCACTTAATTTCTCCGTTTTGGATGGTATTATTGCATTCTTTCGAATCAGAAGGACATAGAGTCAGTATTTACCATAATTATTTCATCAAACCTAGGCCAGCATCAAAACAAAAAGGAATGTAGATAAAAGTATGAAGTGGGCAATTACTTTTTTTGTTGTAATCTCTGACTTCGACAGAGGCGCATATCCTGAGTTTGGAGGCAGGCTTTGACTTGGTCCTGGGCAGCGGATGTTGTATTGAGCTCTCAGAATAAGAGTTTCTCCTATCCCTTTGAAAGGATTGTCCTCTGCCTGCAACTTCACTTACCCGCATCTGGGATACTGCCTTGCACAAATATAAAGCTGTAGCTCTTTGGTTGCACACAACTCTGTCATTATACCCCAATCCTGACTTCCAGCAGACAATGCACCTCCAGTGTGGCCTAAACTGCAGTGTAATTCTAAATCCCAGAGAATTTCCACGTCTGGGTGCTGAGTATAACAGGTATTTGTTGTCACAATGCAATAGTGAAAGAAATTTCAATCTAGGAAAAATAAAAGCCTGAATTAGTCATTCCTGGATTCGAACTAATATGGTTTATACACATGTGAGCTGTATTAAACACACTGTGCCGTGTATGCCATTAAATGGCACGTTCAGCTCTGTCAGTGCACTTCAAGCCTGACTTGAAGCACAGTCACATAGTTGGAGTACATTTATTTCAATACACCATAGTCTATGTCCTAAGGTACATTCAGTTTCTCAGTACTGTGACGTCCTCTCACATCGCTGCTGCTACACCTCAATTTTTCTCCAGTACTGATTGCAGATGCAAAATCAGTGACCTAAAATAAGTCCTTCCGCCTCAATTTCAGGCCCCAGCACTGTTGCTGTTTATTTCCAAGTGGAGCTAGCTCCCAGTATTACAGTTCCGTTCCAGTACTGAAACCTCATGGTGACCAGTACAACTCAATGTCAACTGCAGTACTATCCATTCTACTAATGTGGACGCAGCATTCACAGCTCAGACAATGGTTGCCAGAAGCATAATTAGTGTTCCAGTAGTTGAAGTATCAGACAGACCTGTACCTCACCTGTGACCCTAATCGCCGCAAATGTTCGCAGCACTCTACACCACTTTACACTACTCCTGGTGTACTCCCAATGCATGAGCCCAGACGTGCACTGGCAGAGACCTTTTATTGCAGCATTTTCAATGTTACTCATTGTGGTAAGATTGTAAACCAAAATCAACACCACACTGCAGCAGGCAGCTACTAGAAGGGGGCCAATGGGGTTTAACTGGTTGTGTCAAGCAGCCCATCCAGCTAATAAATTAGCCCCAAACTTGAAGTCTATTAGAAAAAATGCCAGGATAACTGAAAGGCCAGCTCTGCTCTGCTTGCGGCATTAATGACCAAGCACTAGAGTAAACACTTTGAGCGAACTCGCATTGACAAATTGTGACCTATTGATTTTGCCAGTGTCTAATGAATCTCCATGTTTTCATAAATCTGTTAGTATAAAGTCCACCAAACTAATTTTAAATGATTTAGATTTAATTTTTCAGGTACCCATATCCACTACTAAAGAAGTGTCATTATGGTATAATCCAATCATAAAACTTAACAGAAATGTTAGATTTTGGTATTCATGGATCAAAACTGGCACTTTTTACCTTAAAGATGTTTACTGCAAAAATGCTTTTATATCATTTGAAGCTTTACAAACAAAATTTCCTTAACCTCCTTTCTCAAATGTGAACCTTTATGTAATTCTATTTTAGATTCATTTCCTCATAATATTCCTTCTAATGTTAAATCAGATTTATCAATTTATATTAAAATAGTCTCATGTCTATCTCATGGAGTTTCTGTATTATATAAAAAATGTCTATCTCTCAAGGATCTAATATTGATAAAATCTCAACATTTTGGTATAATGAACTTTCAACCACTTGTTCAATTGACATATGGAAAGTTTTTTGACTTAATAGTATTTCTGGTTGGTTACCTGTTTCGCTCTATCAAACTAATTCATACATTTTATATAACTGTTTGGGAACTCCACAAGGTTTATTTCAAGCCAAATTCCTGCTGTCTTCAGTTTGTTGGCACTGCAATCTACTGTAATCTACTTACCAGTATGCCTTATGATTGTTCTATAGTTTTTAAATATTGGACCGATGTTTGGGATGTTATAAAAAAAGTTCCTCATATTCATGATGATATCTCAATCAAACTGTTAATCTGTAAATCTGTTCTCTCACAAAAAGTAAATGAATTAGAAGGTAAACTTTTCAAGTTTTTTACTATCAGCAGCTTTTAAACCCATTCCAGCATGTTGGAAAGATGTATCATTATTATCTGTACTTGTGTGGCGGTCATGGGTTATCTTTACTAGAAGAGGAGCTCAGTTATCTTTAAATAGTATTATTCATGATTCTTTTTCTTATCATTTCTTTTGGAAACCTGTTGATTTCTATTTATTCTCATAAATATGTATTTATTCCTGTTCTTAATTGTTATTACAATAATCTAGTTGGTATATTATTGTAGCTTCGTTGTATAATCATTATATTATAGCTTAATTCTTTGATCCTTTCCCTCCCTTTTTGTTTTTCTGGGAATATTATGTTCATTGTTTTTACCTATTGTAATTTAATGGCTGCTCTTTTATTATCTCTTAATTGTAATTGGGTATTGGTTTGGTACGATATTTTTGTATTATTGTTTACTGTATATTATGAAAACTCAATAAACTATTTTAAACACAAGAAAGTTTTGTCAAAACTTTGCATAATTAGTAGTTTCTGCATCATTTACAATTCCAGTGTCCAGTAGTTTGTGTGCATTAGAAGCACACCGTGGAACAGTTCTGTTTTTTTTTATTTAAAATAGTGTCCACTGAAGGTCAGGTTGTGTTCTTGCATTTCTCTGTAATCAGAAAAATTTGACATCACATGAGTGTAGCATGGCCTGTGAATGGTATAAGCATTTGTACTCAGTACTGCTACACCCATCAGAATTACTCAATGTGTTCGTCTTCTCTGCAGACATCTTTCTTTGCAATTTTCTTTTTCTGTATGAAATGGTTAATAAAAAAATCCCTAAAGGTTTTTTCCTTGTGATTTGGTGTTTTCGTTTATAGATTGGCTACTTATGGCTCAGCATGCCACTCAGATTACATTTATTGTTACTGTACTGAACAACATCCAGTGCGTTAGTATACATTGTACACTATCTTTTTCAATAAATTATGATTATTGTTTTAATGCACCGAACTGTGCATGAAATATTAAGATCACTTAATGCATTTCACTTAACTGGACGCCTGAGTTTAGACAGAATCCTTTGTGTGCTTTGTTTTATGATATTTCAGGTTAAGTCCAGAGCATACTAATAGCTTCTCATTAATTTTTAACAAGTTCATTGTTATAAGTAAAGCCTGCATATTATAGTTCATGGAAGGAAAGTAAAAAAGATGCTGGGAGGAGTGTTTTAGGCTTTAGAATTCAATGCACGAGTGGCTGGACAACATTGGAACCTCTTATCTACCTTTGTACTGACCTCCAAAGCACTGTAATATTCTAATAAATGACATTACCACTTAATTTGTTTAAGGGATACAGCTAATGCTCTTTATTTGGACGGCATGTTTGCAGAAGCAAGGTTAGCTGACACAAGTCCAGCAAATCAGAGAGCCAAGGTGCAAACACAATTTGTAATCTGTCCTGGTGCTAGCATCGATTTCAATGGGCTCATAAGACTCAGTGCAGATGTAACAAACAGTAGAGGTGATTTAAAGTTTGCCAGCAGGCCCACCATTCACCAAGCTGGGAGAGGACAACATGCCCACCACTCTCACAGAGTACTGCCCGCCACATTTAGAGGTCATCACCAGTGCAGCAATGAGTCCTTGGTCTTCAGAGGAGCTGCTGTCATTATGGTCACTCGGAAGGGACTGTAAGTGTTAATGTGTAGCCACCATCAATCAGTCTGTCAGTTAGCAGAAAATCAAATACCTAATAGCCCCTATACCCACTGAGCTTTCTCCCAGAGTGTGCAAGTCATTTTGTTTTTTCTATCTGGTTCTGCTGCCAGATTCTTCCTTGTGGTGTCAGACAAAAAAAATACATCAGATGGTCTGCTCTAAATAGGGAAGCGAGTCTGATCTCCTTATCTTGAGGGCCATACTCTGGCAACCTGTTGGAGTGAGCATTCGAGCGGTAGAGCCAGCTGTGTACCGCCATCGGAAATAGGACAGTCCTCCCAACTCACAATGGACTGAGAGGTTGGCGGACAGTGAACTCCATAAAAAATGTGGCAGAGTTTGTGATAGAGTATCTTGTCTGACAAACTATTATTTGGGGCCTAAACCCAGCTTAAAGCCAATCATTTTCTTTTTCTAAAAAAAAATTTTAAAAATACTTACTGGCACATGCATCAACAATGCCTTTTGCAATTCCTTATTAGAGAAAAATAAGGATTCGCTAATAAGGAATAGCAAAAGGCTATGCATGTAGAAATCACTTAAAAAATTGCGATTTCTAAACATTCTTTAATTGCGACCCGCAAATTGCGAGTCGCAATTAAGGAATACCTCCCCATTAATTCCTATGGCTTAGAGGCCCATAGGAATGAATGGGAAGACAGTCTCAATTTGCGATTCTCAATTAGAGAATCACAAATTGAGAATGCAATTACAAGGGTGCCAGGGTGTCAAAAGGACACCCTGTTGCACCCCTGAAATCTGCATATGAGTACATCTTGCACACACACATGCCCCAAGGGCATGTGTGTGTGTACAATGGAACTTTGAAAAATGCAGTTAATGCAAATTACCATGAAGTTCGACTGCATGGTAATTTGCTCCCCCTATTAGCGAAATCGCAATTCTTTTACTTTAATTGCATTTAAGGAATCTCAATTTGAGATTCCTTAAAAGGGGCGCATTCTGAGAATCTACCAGTTTGCGACCTGCTTTTGCTTTGACGCATGTGGGCCAAAATAAATATATGCATAGAGGGCCTTTCAGTCAGCCCGCTCCATCCGTTGGTTTGTTGTAGAGGAATTCACATTTTGCTTCCAGACACCATAGCATACAACAGGGGCCAATGGGCCATCCCACTTCAGCCAATGCGTACCCTCACTGCGAGTAACAGCATTAAGTCTATTTACAATGTGCACGTGTGATGGAAAAGCAGTCCCTCTGAGTGCCACAGACCAGTCGATCAGTGTGCATATGGCTGAGATACCCGCCACCCCCTCTCAACACAATCCCCAAGAATTGGGAAACCGGAAACAGTTCTTGAACTTTTGGAAGGCGGGAAGGGAGTTACCCTTCCCGGCCGTATTTATTAAAATATGAAACAAAATCAAAACATTAAAATAACAGTTTCATATTATGTACAATTTCATTTCCACATTACAATGTTTGGCTAACCTTAACAGATCTCTAATACAAAGGTTCTCCTAGCCGAACTAACAACCTACAAAACATTTGACGCGAAATTGTACATCCTAACGTTAAGGGCCAACGGCAAGGTCGTAACCGGTGTCAGATCCCTAAACCAGAAATACTACCCTCACTTGTGAGGGGAGCGACCGCACAGAGGCGTACCTCAAGTGCATCTACCAATTTCCCTTGGACTTGACGGGGGCCCCAATGAACTCGACGCCATTTAACGGTCGTCCGAGGACTCGTGTGAGGTGTCTAAAAGGTAGCGTAAACCCCCTCCCGCACCCCACACAACTTACCCATCTGCCGTCGCAGATGTCCTGGCCCCGGGAAATTCCCCAGGAGGGCCCGTAGCCCCTCCTATCCAGGAAGGGGCCTTGACCACCTTTCCTTTCCTTCCGGCGGCCTATCCTTAGACGGGACCGCCTCCCCGTTGAGGGGCCAATTGGCCACCTCCCCCGAGCGCTCCCATCCGTAATGGGTGACGCCCCCCCATAGGGATCTTCCAATTACTGCTCACCGATCATGACCTTACCGCCCGACCAAAATAAATACGACAATTCTACCTAACTAACTAAGATTACAAAGCAAACATAACTTATTACAAGCATAAATACTGATCAATCCTAGTGCAAAATTACTTTATTTGCAAAACATACTGAAAATAACCATTCTTTATTGCATATTCAAAAATTTCACGACAATCATCACAACCTGCAAGAAAAAGAGTTACCATATCAAAACTTTATTTAAAACAACTCGCTGTCCTCAGGGGCTGGTGGGTGGGTCAAAATTGGCTCTTCGTTCCGTCTCGAGCTCACGTGCAGCGGGGAGGTGCAGCTTCAGAGCACAGGAACAAGAGGATGCTTTCTTGGCTTTTGCTCCTTTTATCCGTCTTCAGGGCGGGCGTAAACCCGCCCCCGCCTGCCTCCGAGGGCGTGGCCGGCCGCGTCAGTGTCTAGGACAACCCACTCTAGGGCGGGAAAAAGGCGCGCCCCGGCTACGCCGCTTCGGGCATACCAGCCGAGACTCGCCTTCCGCCCAAGATGGCTTCCCGGGGGGATCGTGGTACTCCACCATACGTTCGGGGGGACCGAATGGTCGCCCCTTTCCATATGGCTGAGATACCCGCCACCCCCTCTCAACACAATCCCCAAGAATTGGGAAACCGGAAACAGTTCTTGAACTTTTGGAAGGCGGGAAGGGAGTTACCCTTCCTGGCCGTATTTATTAAAATATGAAACAAAATCAAAACATTAAAATAACAGTTTCATATTATGTACAATTTCATTTCCACATTACGATGTTTGGCTAACCTTAACAGATCTCTAATACAAAGGTTCTCCTAGCCGAACTAACATCCTACAAAACATTTGACTCGAAATTGTACATCCTAACGTTAAGGGCCAACGGCAAGGTCGTAACCGGTGTCAGATCCCTAAACCAGAAATACCACCCTCACTTGTGAGGGGAGCGACCGCACAGAGGCGCACCTCAAGTGCATCTACCAATTTCCCTTGGACTTGACGGGGGCCCCAATGAACTCGATGCCATTTAACGGTCGTCCGAGGACTCGTGTGAGGTGTCTAAAAGGTAGCGTAAACCCCCTCCCGCACCCCACACAACTTACCCATCTGCCGTCGCAGATGTCCTGGCCCCGGGAAATTCCCCAGGAGGGCCCGTAGCCCCTCCTATCCAGGAAGGGGCCTTGACCACCTTTCCTTTCCTTCCGGCGGCCTATCCTTAGACGGGACCGCCTCCCCGTTGAGGGGCCAATTGGCCACCTCCCCCGAGCGCTCCCATCCGTAATGGGTGACGCCCCCCCATAGGGATCTTCCAATTACTGCTCACCGATCATGACCTTACCGCCACAGGCCGGATAGTTGACCGGCTATCCGGACCCCCCACTCCTGCCTAAAGGTCATGTGTTAAACCCTTCAACCAAGCTATGAGGTCCCCTATGAGTAACTCATTCCCCACCCGGGACAAATGAACCCCGTCCCCCAAATACATACTGTCCCCTTTGATACAACCATGCGAAACAGAATGCAGTGTACTTGAACGAAACAATCTACTCACTTTGTTATTTATTTTCCTTACGGAATGATTCAGAGCAGAAACCGAAATAGCCCCCCGCCACACTTTCCGTGGGATCATATGGGACCATGCAATTGTGCACCCTGGAACTCTTCTTGCCAACCAACTTACTGTGGAAAGCATTGCCTCAAGAAGAAGTCGTCTACCAGTGGCCACCAGATCGTTGCCCCCAAGATGAACTATGATTATAGACGGCGGTGACCTTGTCCGCCCTAACAAACCCTCGAAAAAGGATTGAAACTGGTCAATACAGAGCCCGCCCTTTCCATAGAAGGACACCCTGTACCCGTATTCCCCAGCCACGTGAATCATATCACCTGCTTTGAATACGTCCGCGGCACGCCTCACGTATGAGTGGCCCACGACCCACACCTCCTTTTTCGCAGTCGGTGATTTCTGACCGCTGGTCCCCAGGTGTCGGGTCGACTGCACAGTCCGCCCCGCTTCGTAAGCTTGCGCAACTGAAAACCAAACAAAAACAAGAAGCGTGAGTATATCATTACAGCTTCACAACATGTGCAACCGCACATACCTTTTATAACAGTTCGAGGACCAACGCCCCACACGTTTTACTTCCTCTACACTCAGACCCTTGGCTGTAGCCTCAGTAGCAGCCCCTATCCGAAAGGAATGGGTCCCGAACTCGCCGGGGTTCAAGCCCGCGGCCGAAATCGACATTGCAAGCACCCTCTGGAACTGAAACCTCGCCAGTGGGGTGGCGTCAGCGTGTCGCAACAAGGTCCCCCCCCATGCTGCCACCCTCTGCGCTAAGTATTCCTCTACGCACACCACAGGGCACATGGAAGAACCGGGGATCCTCTGAATGATTACGCAGTCCCCGATTGCACCCTGATCGGTTTTGGACCTAACAAACAAGACCGTCATCGTCTCCCCCCTGACCTGAATGTGCTCCCGGCACAGTCCCCCCATCGTATCCCGCTTGTTCTTCGCCACTAATTCGCTTACCCGCATAGCCCCATGGAATGCTAGTGCAAATGCGGCTCGGAACAACACTGCTTCGTACTGGGATGAACACGTTGCCGGGAGTACGGACCATAAGAGGGTCAGCCTATCCAGACCTATCGGGTGCCTCTCATCTACTCTGCGACCCTCAAGGCGTTGCCACCCACGTAGCGCTTTCTGCACAACGAAAGACGCTGTCGGGTCCTGGATCCCGTGAGCCTTTGCCATAAAGGAAATGGCGGCCCGATGCCTCTGGGCCGTAGCTACTGATTTGCCTGCCTGACGTAAGGAGAGCAGAAATTTCACTACAAACTCTTCCTGACCCCAAAGTTCCCCCTTAGCAGTACCCAAAAAGGCCCAATAGGAACGGAACGCCCCTTCATATGCCTTCCTCGTCCTGGGTGCTAAACTCTCTCCCACGAGGTTTTGTAGTTCGGGGCACCGAGAGACCAGAGAGCTTCGGGAAAGGGTGCCGCCACCGGGTCCGCTGTAGGCAGAAAACCCCAGAAGGCCTGCATACGGAAACGAGAAAGCGCATCAGCCGCTTGGTTCATCACCCCCGGCACATGTCTTGCCCTAAACAGTACATTCAGTTGCATGCATAACAACACAATTTCCTTGAGCAGTCTCAGAATCAATTTGCATCGTGCTGCCTGACTATTGATACACTCAACCACGGTCATGTTATCAGACCAGAACACCACAGAGTGATCACGGAACCCCTCGGGCCAAGTTTTCAGTGCCACCAAAATAGGGAAAAGTTCGAGAAAAGCGATGTTACTTGTCAACCCGCACTCGTGCCACCATGACGGCCATTTTTGAGCCGACCATTGTGCGCCAAATATGGCACCAAAACCTATACTCCCCGCCGAATCTGTCCACAGCCCCAGCTCCTCGGAGGACATCGCCGGCCTGTTCCAGACAACTCGACCATTGAAATCCGCCAGGAATGCCAACCAAATGCGCATGTCCTGGCGAACCTCTGCCGAGAGCCTCGTGCGATGATGACCTTCCTTCAGGCCGACCATGGCTTGTGCAATCGAACGGGAAAAGGGGCGCGCCATTGGCATCACTCTCAGGGCAAAATTCAACTGACCCACCACCTGTTGCAATTGATGCAGGTTTACTTTTGTTGCACGAATACATGTCTCAAGGGATAACCTGAATTTTAACACTTTTTCCTTGGGTAATCGAAAACAACCTTCTACCGAGTCGAGCTCGATCCCCAGAAACTCGAGCAAGGTCGAGGGACCCACAGTCTTACCTGGTGCCAATGGCACACCGAATTGATTCATTAAGACACGAAATTCATGTAAAGCCTGTCCACACTCAGGATCCCCGGCTGCCCCCAAAAACAGAAAGTCATCGAGATAGTGCATAACATGTTGAAAACCTGTCTTCCTTGTGACTACCCATTGCAGAAAACAACTGAACTTCTCGAAATAGGCACAGGAAATCGAGCACCCCATGGGCATACATCTATCCATGTAATAGCGACCCTGAAACTGAAAACCAAGGAGACGCTGATCGTCTGGGTGTACCGGGAGCAACCGGAACGCTGACTCGATGTCCGATTTTGCCATCAGCGTTCCGGGCCCCAGGCGATTCAACATGGCAACGGCCTCATCGAAAGATGCGTACCGCACCGAACACACTTCCGGGTCTATCGCGTCATTCACGGAAAGACCACGTGGGGCTGACAAGTTATGTATCAGCCGAAACTCACCCGGGTCCTTCTTGGGGACCCCCCTAGAGGGGAACAAACAAAGTTAGCAACCAGTGGCAAATCGAATGGACCGGCGACGCGACCTCGAGTCACCTCTTTCCCAATCTTTACCTGTACCACCGCCGTGTGCTGCAAGACCGACAGTTGATTCTTACAATTTGCTACACCTTGAAAATCCCCCACTGGGATGCGGAAACCATATGAAAACCCGTTTCGTAACACCCCAGCGGAAGCATGATCCGGGTATTCGTTGAGCCAAGGAATCATTGCCATGGTATCAATCGGGGTAGGTAAAGGCGCCCCTCGGACTATATCAGACCTGTTTGGCGCCTCCCTTACCACCGTTATCACCCGTTTTGGCTCTGCACATGGACTCAGGATGGGATGGCTGCCCACACCCCCCACACTCATGTCTGAATTTGCATGACCCCTGGGGCCTCGTACATTTCCCTCTGTTAAAATTCCAACAGATCCCCCTTTAACCCGTGTTGCCACTCGGCTTCGAGTGGTACTCGTTACCTGCACCCGTCCGAAAGGGTGTCCCAGAGTTTTGGCGGGAAGATTCCCCCCCGTTACTCCCTAACAATGGTACCTTCAACATTCCTGTACTCTCCATTTTTTGCCATGACACGGAGTCGTAACAATCCCAAGTCAAAAATGGGTCGTGTTCCTTAGCTTTTCTAAAAAGATTGTCATAGCAGAACCACTGATTGCCCCCATATGCTACGGAATACTCCATGATACGTGATTGATAAATTGGCAACTCGGTCGAAAATTCGGGCCTGCGCTCGCCCATGATGGAGGTAAAAATGCCCCATGCTCTGCCCCAAGTACCAATGTTTTCGTCAACCTTAAAGGCGGCCATTTTTGCGCGCCAAACACTCGGATGCATGAGCTCCTTTTGGCTCTTTACATGCTCCATCTCGTAATGATCGGTAAGCAAAGAAAAAATGTTCACATACTTATTCGCCCAAATCTTTTCCTTCACTTCCAGTGGAACATGCTGAGCCACCTTTTCCCTTCGTGAAGGTACAGACCCCTCCCCCGCAATCGGCAATGGCCGCTTACCTGAACCAGACGCTGCATCTGCCACCGAACCTGGGCCTGATGCGTTAACAGAAGATGGTGCCTTCGCAGCCTCCCTAGATTCCCGCAGTTGCCTCATTACTGCGCGGGCGTCGTCAGCCGCGGTGCCCTCGCTATCTTTTCCCAACCACGCTGCCAATTGTGCCGCTAACTCGGGAGGCATATCCTCCCCGTTCACGGGGGTGACCACCACGGGGATCGGATTCCCTTCGTTCGGCGTCGGGGTTGGCTCCTCAAGTGGGGTATCGGGAACCGGGGTTTCCCCCCCGAGTGCCCCCCTTCTGGACCTCTTGCCTCTCCCACCGGGGACTGCTCCCGGCAAAGGCCGTTTCGGTCCTCCCTCCCCGTTCTTAGCCGCCATCTGCTTCTTCAAATCGGCTACCTCCTTCATGAGCATGCGGAGCATCTGATCAGTACTGACCCGCTTCCCGACTTTCTTGGGCATTCTCAGACGGAATATCTGTAAGACAAAAAGAAAGATTACAACGCTCAAAATTGGCTCTTCGTTCCGTCTCGAGCTCACATGCAGCGGGGAGGTGCAGCTTCAGAGCACAGGAACAAGAGGATGCTTTCTTGGCTTTTGCTCCTTTTATCCGTCTTCAGGGCGGGCGTAAACCCGCCCCCGCCTGCCTCCGGGGGCGTGGCCGGCCGCGTCAGTGTCTAGGACAACCCACTCTAGGGTGGGAAAAAGGCGCGCCACGCCGCTTCGGGCATACCAGCCGAGACTCGCCTCCCGCCCAAGATGGCTTCCCGGGGGGATCGTGGTACTCCACCATACGTTCGGGGGGACCGAATGGTCGCCCCTTTCCATTCTTCTCAAAACATGTTTTTCCTTTGTGACGGCCCGGGCTAGCAGCCCACTGAACTGCTAACAGGCACTTTTGCCATGTATTTAATTTGCCAAGCGCGTCTGTCCTTCAGCTGTCTCTAAGCATGTGTGCTGTGTCGCACTGGGTATGATTCTGCGTTGCAGCTGTGCCTGCAGTCTTTTGTGGCTACTGGGTGCAACCGGTAACCGATTGGCAAATCTCTATTTTTAGAGGGAGCATTTGGAACAACAGCACACTGTGACAGAAAGAGCGGGTTGCATCAGAGGTAGCTGGGATTTGGGTAATCCTTTTTGTAAAAGTGAGCATTGTCACCAGTCAAATATCTGACATCGAGCTTTGTTTACCTTCAATTATGTTTGACAAAGTGAGTCCTGTCGTTCTTCGGTGATTACTTAAATAAAAGCAGTATATCCTGAATTGGCTGAAAGAACATTGTTTATCGGGTTTGGATGTGTAATGTTCTTTTCTCAGTGCAAATGGGGTACGAACTTCGATATCCAAATCATTCACTCAGAGGTGGCCACACCTTATTTTGCATATTTCATTTACCTCAGAGATGTATTCACGCCCCCCATTTCTTTCACATGCCCTACAGAACGATCTGCAATTATTGATTTTTACATTGGGTCTGCCATGTAATACCATTCTTTTACTCCTTTGATGGTTGCATGTCACAATCCTAGTCCATCTACGTGTTAAAACCCTGCATTTCAAAATCCTCTTTTCTTCCCCAAGTAGTGACTGTGTCCAAAATCCACCTGCCTTCTACCCAAACGCTGCCTACATGTACTTTCCTTCACTTAGAAGCCCCCTCCTTCTTTCACCCCCAGAGGTGAAACAAATTTTACTCAAGTGTGGGCTGCATGCTTCACTCACTCCTACAGCAGATGTGACAGCGAGCCCTAAGCCCTCTTTCCCACTGCACTGGTTTTACGCTTAGAGGAGTCTGCATTTTCAACTTTCACTATTTATGACTCTTTCTTTAAGTCCTCTCTTCTGCCCACCACACAGATAGTAGCATGTATAGTTCTCTCCCTTTGCTTTCACCCTAGGGCTGTCTGCGTATTCTACCATGTGTCTTCCTTCCATAAATGGCTGGCTGTAGTGTCCTTTAAGAAATTGGGTTTTTTGTTGAGGGGGAGGAAACCCCACTCAGGAAACAACTACAAGCATTCTCAGGGGGAACAACAAAAATCACTAAATTTGCTTGTGCGTAACCCTTTGGTAGCTTTCCCACAAAGCAGTCAGGCTTAACTTAGAGGCAATGTGTAAAGTATTTATGTAGCACACAAAGAGTAATGAAGACAAACCGCAACGCAAGGAAAATCCAAAACCAATTTATAAAAATAGAGTTAATGTTAATAACTAAAATGATAACAGTACACTAAAAACTCTATTGCGTTGCTTGTTGCAAGGCGAAGATCAATGGGGTTTGGAGCCAGGATATAGCAATTCAATATAAAATAAATAAAACTGAGCGATATGAGTATGGTGAATCTGCTGGTAGATGCCTAGCCCAAAGGCTACGTGGTCGGCAAGCATCTCAACGAATAGAGGCATTGGAGAATAATCAGGGTTGTCTGGTCAAGACATTGGATGGTATAATGGATGTTTTCCAACAATATTATTAAGAAATATGTACCCAGGATTGTCTATTTCAAGATCAGATTGACCAGTTCTTGTCCAGATTTGATCTACCCGAGGTTGGGCTCTCTGTAAGAGAGGAACTTGATGCCCCAATATCTATGCTAGATTTAGAGACAGCATTTGATGACCTGGCGCTCTGGAAAGCAGCTGGCCCGGACAAACTTCCATTAGAGGTTTATCGAATGCTTTTCCCTATTATAAAGGATGATATGTTGGCCACTTGTATTGCTGCTCAGTCCGGTAACCCCCCTCCATCGTGGGATGATGCAAATATTGTAGTGTTTCAAAAGAAAGACAAGCCCCCTAATTTCCCTGGGTCATATAGACCTATATCATTAATAAATGCAGACACCAAGATATATTCCAAAATACTTGCTACTCGCTTACTCCAAATTGTTCCATCATTGGTCTCTTATCAGCAGCATGGGTTCCTTCCCGGTAGAAGTACGGTCAACCACTTGCATAGGGTTATAGCGGTGTTGGATTATGCTTCGGTATATCATAAAAATATTGGTCTGATATTTTTAGATGCTGAAAAAGCTTTTGATCATGTGGCATGGGCATTCCTTTGGTCTGTAATGTATAACATGGTGTTTGGGCCCCAGTTTTTGCTTGCTCTACAGATCATGTATAAGCGACCAAGGGCTAAGATTTGCGCGATGGGGCAAGAATCAGCTTTTGTTTATATTACTCGGGGTACAAGGCAAGGATGCCCATGTTCACAGCTACTATTCGCTATTTACATCAAACCATTGTTGCCAATGCTTGAGACTACACAGGGTATACAATCAATGGTAGTGGGGAATCATCATGTACGTGTCCATGCCTATGCTGACGATATAGCGGTAGTAAAATCTGATCCAGAACAAGCATTACGTGAAATTAAGTGTGTGCCACAAGAGTTTGGGAAGTGTTCGGGTTATAAATTACATATTTCTAAAACCCAGGTTGTTTGTACTGTTGGGCTTTGCCCTAATGAACTGCGAGTGACGTACGAGGCTAGATACCTGGGGATTAAAATTAGGATGTCACTTCAGGAGATAGTAGCTGAAAACTGGGTGGATATATTAGGATCTGTTAGGAGACAGCTGGAAAAGTTGGAATGCCTCCATCTATCGATGGTGGGGCGTCGCAATGTTTTAAATATGTGCATATTACCCAGGGTGCTTTATTATTTTCGGACTGTACCGTGGGAGCTGACACGTGTACAACTAATGCAGTTACAATCTATTACAGATAGGTTTATTTGGGGCTGGAAGAAAGCCTGGAGGGCTTCAAAATATATGACATTACCACTCTCAAGAGGAGGATGGGAGGTTCCGAATTTAGTTTTTTATTATTTAGCTTGCCGTCTTCAACATATGAAAATTTTGGTGATTGGGGGTGAGACAATGCTGTTTGAAACCCCAAATATTTATTTGATGCTAATAAGATGTCAGTCTCGACAAGTGCTACTTAGATTTCTTGAACCAAGTTACTATAAAAGAACAAGATTTAAGACGGTACTAGCCGCATTTAAAGGGTGGAGATGGGTACGTAAAATTATTTCCGTCAATCGCATTCATTTTTGTACTCCCTGTGATTCTATAGAACTATTTCCTTTAATATTTTGGGACACTAAGATGAGGACCTGGGCGGATAAAGGGATCTGTCGCTTAGGGAATATTTTTAATGCCAGTGTTATGGTCGCATTTGCTGAGTTAATGGATAAATATGCAATTTCTCAGAAGGACTTTTTCAAATATCTACAGCTATGGGATTTTATTTTTAAGCACCGCAGTATTATCTCTATAGATACTAATGATCTTCTTGAAGCTTTGAACAAATGGGCCAAAATTGGGACCCTGTATGACAGTTTGTTGATTATGCAGCGTGATGATGTTGATGTCCAAGATGTGAAATGGAGTACTAGACTTGGTATCCCTGGTCAGTTTGTTCAAGAATCTATTGATAAGGCTTGTAAAATTTCCTTGACTGCCAATCTACGTACTCAACATTATAAAACCTTGTTTAATTTATACCATACACCGGCTAAAATGATGAAGTGGGGTGATTTGCATAATGGGCAATGCTACAGGTGTCAAGCTGCAGCGGCGGACATTGTACACATATTTTTTGAGTGTAGCGTGTTGTAACCTTTTATTTTATCTATTGCACAATTTTTGTCTTATATTACAAATGTCAATGTGATGATATCTAGAGAGATGATGCTTTTTGGGCTGTGTAAAGATAGAGACACTTTGCAGTTGTACTATCCATATAGGTTCCTTGTTGTTATGGCTATGTCAGTCGCCCGATTATGTATTGCTTCTATGTGGTTGAAACCTGAGGCGCCCTCGTATGAAATGTGGGGTGCAAAGTTTTACAATGTATTTCATCTAGAACTTAACCTCTACCACATTAAATCATTGAAAAAAAGCAATTAGGGATTAGGATCTGGCTGCCCATGATACAGCATATGAAAAGTGAGTGTCCTGATTAGTGTCCTTGTCTGTGTTTTGATTACTTTTTGATCATTGTTCAACCATCTTATTTTTGTAACGCTTGGTTTTCTTTTTTTTTTCCTTTGCAGCACATTGAATATTGACTGGTTTATGTATGATTTGTATTTGCTATATTTATGCTATGAACTGAATAAAAACAATAAAAAAAAACCCTCAATTGAGTGAAAATAGCAACACTGGCTGTCATCTGGTCGTGCTAGATCAAGAGAAATGCATAAGTTCAGGTTGACGGCGATGGACCATGGGTTTGATAGGGACCAGGCCAGTCCCACTATAAAGTTACCTTCAAAGTCTGGCGTGAAGAGCTCAGTTCAAGAGTCATGGATGGTTGTTGTTGTAGTTTCACATTGGTGGTCACCATGTAGTACCATTTTCTAGGGACTTACAAGTAAATTAAATGTACCAAATAGCTATATGCCAATTATACCATGTTATTAGATTGAGAACACAAAAAATTTACCACAATTTAGTAGGGAAAATGTGCACAGAGACCTCAGTAACAGAAGGTGGCTATATGTTCCAGCACATCTTCTTTTACCTTCACAGGTAGTAGCTAGTCACAGTCCTTCTGTCAAGCCCCACAGGATGCTTTGAATGTTCTAATATGCCTTTATTCTAATTCAGAGTGGTTGCAGTGTCTGATTGTAATTGTATTGTTATTCCATATATATAGCACTTACCATGTCAAAGTACTTTTTCGGCAAGTAGCACGTTACTCTTATTTGGATTGAGAACGATAGTGGAGGTAAAGAATTGGGAAAGGTGTTTAACTTGCTGCTCAACCAATGTGAAGGTGGTGTGGAATGTTGGAGCGTGATGACGCTGTGGAATGTTGGATGACTGAGATTGGCAGTTGACAGTTGGTGTATGGGCTGAGAAGTAGGGTGGCTGCTCCGGGGGGGGGGTGTTGTATTTGCAATGGGTCCTCATGTTCTTACCATGCATGTGTATTTTACCAATGTATACTTTTCCTGGACCATTGCATTGTGTCTTGTTCACCGTAAACAAAGTAGATGTGTTGTACTTGCTGCTCAGCCAGTGTGAATGTGGTGTGGAATGGTGGAGTGTGATGATGCTGTGGAATGTTGGATGAGTGAGGTTGGTAGTTGGTGTATGGGCTGAGCAGCAGGAAGGCTGCTCCTGATTGGGCTATTCATGACATCTTATCTCAATACATCTACTTATCTAATCTACCCTGGAACTGGACATCTTCTTTGTTTACAACAAAAGGTTTGCAACAATATTTCGCTCGCTATCTCCTGATGAGGTGTTGAAGTGCTTTTTGGCGGGCAGCACGCTACTCCAGAAACCAAACAGGATTAGTGAGGAATTGATATAGGGAAATGTGAAAATAATTTGAGCAGTGGCCATGTTAGTCTGTTATTTGGATTGAAAAGGAATAGTAGGGATGTAGAAGAGGAGATAGGTCTAGGAAGTTTTTGTTTGTTTGTAGCAGTAGGAGGGGAGTTGGGATGACTAAAGGGTACGTGGAGGGGGAAGAGTCAGAGGGAAGGGTATAGAAAGGTTTGTTTGGGAGATCTGAATAGTAAAAGAGGTATGAGATAATGCAAGGAGGGGTAGGGGAGGGAAGAGTCTAGAAAGGGTTATTTTAGGGATCATAGTATTGGCATGGGGTTCGGGATGAATGAGAGTGTGAAGGTAGAGGATATATTGAGAGCGGTATAGGGTGAGAAAAGTGCATTGAGAGAGTAGTAGAATGAGGTTTGAGATGAGTCAGAGTGGCGGTAGAGGATATATTGCAGAACATCCTTCATAAACACTTGTGGAAGCTGGACAGGGAGGGAGAACAAGGCACAGGCAGCTTTTTTAGAGAGCGCACAACAGCAAAGAACAGAGCCGCTCTCTGGTCCACTGTCTGTGGCCACCTTGGGTCTGCCGCTTGGTTTTAGTTCCGGGGAAAGGCTGAGCCCCGAAGTTGGGGGCTGGGCCTAAGGCCATCTGCGCAGCCATTATCGGGGTGGCAGCGGGACACCGCTCAGTCCACAAGAGGCTTGCTCTCAGGTAAATAGCCCCAGAAAATTCTCCTCACTGCCCAGGAAGGGAGCTTTGAATCCTGAGAGAAGATATATATAACACAGAACCTCAACATACTACCACAATAATACACCGACACAACCTAAAAAGCAGCACAACTCAGAAAAGCAACCCAAAATGTGGCACAAAGGGGGCGTGCTCAGCAAGATTGCAAGGGTGCACAGTCTTCTGGAGCTCCAGCTTCGCTTTCAATAGCCTGATCTAATCCTGCTGCCCAGGTGCCAATCAGTAGCCTAAATTCACAGCACTGTGCCTCCCTATGTGAGGGTCATAGCTTGGAGTGAGTTTGGTGCCCCGTAGACTCTGCTGTGGCCGATCGTTAACTTGCAGCCTATACGGTTCTGCCCTGGGATCAGCTTAAAAGAAATTAACTCAGGCACCAATTCTTTGTGGAGCATATTGCCCATTGTTCTCCCACTCAAGTGGGGGACCTGGGCCACATGAGTTTCAGGATCTAATTTTGCTTGGAGCAGATCGTTAGTTACTGATTAAATAATGATAGAACCAGATTTTAGTACCCCAGCGGGATGAATAGAATTCTCTTCCTCACTAGAACCAAATAGTAGAGAGGTTTTTGATGAGTCACGCACTGCAGGATTTTTTCAATTTTATACTGGTCCCAATTTAAAAAGAACTAAATGCATACTGCGGAGCTCATCATTTCCAGAGCATGGAACGATGGTAATAGAAAAATGGCCTAAGGAATTTTGTTATTTGGATCGTGCAGTGTGACCCCCACTGCACATGACAAAAGCCACCTTGGAAGTCTCTCAAGGATCCTTTCCAGTTATTAAACAGCAGAATGTGGAATTTTGGCTTATAAAGGCAACCTGAATAATATTCATTGTGCTACTGCTTGTTAAAGTTAGACCCACTCCCACCCTTTTTTTGCCTCATTAACATTGGCCTTATAAGCCACCCTCAGTATTTTTACTAGGGGACAATCATTGGCCTTAAGAGAGGCAAAAAGGGCTGTTTTGGCCTTTCAGCATTCCTCATTATAACAAGGGTGGGAAGGCTTCTTATTAGGCCTATTCTTTTTTTACATGGAAAAAAAGTCCACCGTAATTGCCGATAGCCTAGTATGGTTCTATGCAACCAGCTGAAAATTAATCAATGTACCATTAGAGGATACAGAGTTGATAGCAGACATGAACATTGGGATGAGGGCTTCATATTAAGAGCCTAATTTAGCCTGGGACTGGTTAAAATCGGTCCATCGTACTCTTCTTCTACAATTGGAAAGCGTCAGCCTGTCATCAATAGGTGAATAAACAACTATTGCACACCTTGGTTTAGGGTTGTTGAGTTCTAGCACAAGGGCGTTATGATCACTGTATGACCGAGCCAAAACCTTAAAATCAACAACATTATGCCAGGATTTGGAGTCTATTAAGATGTGGTCTAATAGGGATCCTCGTCCATTTCTAGTAAAGGTATACTTGCTAGTGGAATCAGATTTAGTTCTTCCATTGCAAACCCTTAAGGAATGTTGTAGGACAAGGCAGTTCATCTGTAGCCCCAGGGGAGACCAGATGCTTACTGGAGGGCACAAAGTTTCTGGGATATAGCCCAGCATGTATCTTCTTCGGAAAGGGAGTCTTTATACAATCCCTCCAGTGGTTCAAACTGGCAATTAAAATCCCCTCCGACGATCACCAAATGGTTATCTGCGATGGTGCTTATGAATGTCGTAAGTTCCTCGAGTGTTTTTGACTGCCGGCCCAGACTAACTGGTCTCGAATACACATTTAGGAGGGCAATATACACTTTGGGGGAGAAGTGCAGAAGGACGCACAGAATATCATTTGAAGGCAATTTAATCCAAGATGGCGGTCTGACACAGGACCGCGTAGCAGCAGCTCGCCTGAGCTCCGATGACCGAACTGAAAGAAAGGGATCACCCCCTCGAGCAAACGATGCAATAACGGACTAATTACCTCTTACGCTCCAATATGGGATAACACGGTATTCGAGCTCTAACGCACAATTATGTGAAGGTTGTCGAAGGTACTTTTTGGAAAAAAAAGAAAAAAAAACAGAGCACTCATCTTCTCCAGTGATGTCAAGCGACGTCAAAGGCTTACCTTTATGTGAATGCCATAAGCAAGCAGCAGCAGATAATCCTTGTCCTCCTTAAGCGTGCGATGTTGAAAACTTTGAGTGCCGTCCCGCTCGGGAGCTCTCGGTGTGCTCCCTGCTCGTTGGGTTCAATTCAAACGCTGCAGCCGCAGGTACTTAGCTCTATTCTCGAGCCGAATCCAATAATTCAAACGGACTCAGAGGTTTGCATTAAAGTACTACGAATATTGTGCCGCATCAATTCTTCTCTTGACTGCCTAGCAGAGCCCAGCGATATGCCCCCGAAAACGGCATCAGCGGTATAATCCGCTGCAGCTCGAGCAAGACTTGCGAAAGCAGCACGAACACTTCGGGAAGAGACGGACCGGATTCAGAGAGATGGAGTCGGATCCAAGAGTATCTCCACTCCTGCAGGGAAGCGCAGAGGAAAGACAAAGAAGCCCCTGGCAACCGAATGTTCCCCAAGGCAGGAGGCACTCGCCGTGAGAAGGAAAATGAATCATCAATCACAGCTCTACTCTGGTGGATCAGTTATGGATCTTTTAATGCGAAAACAAGGTATTAAAGACAGAAATCAGCCTGGGTTGAGCCCTTTAAACCTGACTGATCCTGGGATTGATATCCAACCCTCGCAGACTTCATCGACCGATGAGCCCTCTGCTTCATCTCTTTCGACTCTGCCAACTGTAAGTACTTTGAGTAGTGGGGTGGTGATAGAGCCTAGCGACTCCAGTGAGGCTTGTAAGAGTACAGGGGCAGCTCCCAATGATGATCTGAATGGGGAACTGAATGAGCACGATACAGCGGGGCTTTGTATGTCCTTTTCTGGTGAAAGTGCAAATGTACAT
This sequence comes from Lissotriton vulgaris, assembly GCF_964263255.1. Classification (NCBI taxonomy): domain Eukaryota; kingdom Metazoa; phylum Chordata; class Amphibia; order Caudata; family Salamandridae; genus Lissotriton; species Lissotriton vulgaris. Next base: position 1,380,827,135 of record NC_141693.1, on the reverse strand, counting down.
GGAGTCGAAGTGCAAGATGAATTAGGGGGTCAAGCTGGGGGTCAAGCTGGTGATTTGAACACCCCTATCTTGGAATAGACTTTGATCCTGACGCCGACCAAATCCCACGGCGATTTCAGAACTCTGCACTACTAGTCCATCAATAATCGTTGTAAAACCCACCCTGGCCCCGCTATCTCAGAACCCGAATTACTACCAAACATCATGCAGGAAATGCGCTCTATGGTAGAAGGGGATAAAGAACCTTCTGAATTCTATTCTTTTTCTGATGAAGCGGGGGTAGAGTTAGAAACAGAGGGCTCTGTAGAATCAGAGATTGAGTCGGACTTGGAGTCTTCATGTGAGTCTGATGAGGAGCCTGGGTCAGAGTACATATGCAGCTCCTCCGAAGGTAACCCCGAAGAAAATTTAAAGACCAACACTGTACGGACCAAGCCAATCTCTAGCTCTAGACCGCTGCAAAGCTGCACCGAGGAGGATCATCCCCCTTCGAAGCTGTCCCTCTCCCCCACACAAGAGTCCGAGCACCCTGATATTTGCGAATTCCCACCAACAGCGGTGGAGACCATTCTGCAAGCCATCGCAGCTCATAGGGAGGAGACAACCCTTGATAGTAAAAGATCTAGAGCTGCACTTCGGAAAGTCCAAGGGGTAGTTAGAAAGCTCACAAAGTGTTGTACTGCATTTGGGAAGAGAGTAACTGAGATTGAGTTAAGAGTGCTCCTCAAAGAGAATGAGGTAATGGTTAATTCAGAAAAAATGAAGTTGCAAGAAGCCGAATTAGTGGACGTGAAATGGTAACTCGAAGACTTTGAGAATCGGCAACGCCGCAGTAACCTACGCATTTTAGGATCCCTGAAAATATTGAGGGCGAGAACATCCGTACTTTTGTAGTGAAAATTTTCAGAGAATCAATGCCCGAATTAAATGATTGGAACTGGGATGTGGAAATACAGCGAGCACATTGGATTCCTTTTAAACCACCTACTAAACCTGGTGTATATCCACGAGCCATTTTGGTTTATTTTGGAAATTTTTTGTTGAGGCAGATAGTTGCTGAGAAAGCAAGGCCTGATCGTAAGCTGAAGTTTAATGATTGTTCTTTTTGTACAAGACCAGACTTCTGTCATGCAACGGTTGAGCGGCGATGGCGATTACGCTCATTGATCAAGCCCTTTCAGGATAAAGGAGCCCAGGCCTTTCTGAATATTCCAGCTAAACTAAAGGTTGTGCGTGGAGGACATACCAAAGTATTTACTTCAGAGATTAAAGCCAAATCTTATCTAGATGAGATTTAAAACGAGATGTATTAACTAGATCTTTGGCCATAACTCTGTTGTTGGTTTTTTTTTTCTTCTCTTTGTATTTTCACTCTCGTTCTTGTGGTTGGTGATCCTATGGTGATTGTATATATATAATAAATTCAAGTAGGTAGCTCAGGTGTAGCTCTGCTTTCCATCACCCAGACTCTGATAGAGTCTGAATGCCTTTGGTTGGGGGTAGGGTGTTCAGGGGGAGGGTTGTTCAGGGGAGGCAGGGAAGGGTGGGGGTTGGAGGAGGGGGAGCAGCTAAATTAAAAAAGAACCAGGCCAGTTAAAAGGAAACACAGTATGTATGAAGTACAATAAAATAAGTGTCAAACAAAATAAGCTACTGTAGCATATTCAGTTATTTTTTGGTGATACATGTTGGTCAATCTACAGCTATGATAATGGGTAAGCTAACTATTCAAACATTGAATATAGGTGGGTTACTGACTGCTAACAAATGACAGCTCCTGACTGAATTAATTCGTTTAAATCCAGTCGACATCCTGTGTCTCCAGGAGACACACATACCCTGGGAGAAAAGATCTCTGTATAAACTGAGGGGATATAACTTATTAGTAAGTTCAATCCAAACTTCAAATATAAGGGGTGTGGCGATTATGGCAAAAACCCATCTCGGGGCGGCTATCCGTCAAGTGTCAGATCCTCATGGTAGGTGGGTGGTGGTTAAATTGGCCTTGGGAATTACAATCTGTACCATATATGGTTCAAATCAAGATGAACCAGCTAATTTTGAATTTTTAGAAACAGAGCTTCCAAGCTGGCAGGGACCAATTATTGGTTGCGGGGATTTTAACATCTCCCTTAAAGTACAACCAGCCATAACTCCCCTTCAACAGAAATATGTAGGCCGCAAACCTAAGGTGTTCAAGGCACTTACCAGATTGGCTAATAGTTTGGGTCTAGTCGATTTTTGGAATCATATAAACAAAGATGATCCAGGGTATATATACTTCTCGAATCCTCATCAGAAACATGTCAGGATTGACTATTTCTTTGTTTCACACGATCTTCTTGCACAATCTTCAATTAGAAAATATCCCAAGATTATTTTGGACCACAATCCGCTTATCTTGATAACAAAAACACCTGACTCCACTAGTCAATGCAGGCCTTGGTCATTTGACTGCAAATTGTTGGTGAATAGTGAATACATTACTCAGGTCAACGGTTTTAGTGCATCGAGGAATATAGTCTGGGGTAGTTTTAAAGCATCTCTTAGAGGCGAAACTATTAGCTTTCAAAATAAAGCTAGGAAACAGCAAATCAACGAATATAATCTAAAGATACAAGCCCTAGTGAAAGCAGAAGAAAAACATATTACACAAATTTCACAGGGTTGTGATGCGAAACATGAGATGTATCAGGTGACAGCACTAAAATCTGATCTTAATCATAGTCTTAGTCAGAGAGCGGCCCAAACTTACAGAACACATAGAAAGGATGTATATGAGATTGGAGAAAAGGTTGGTAGACAGTTAGCACTACGTACGCGCCAGAAGAGTGTCATTAAAAATATCACCTCTATTCATGATAACGGTCAGATATATACCCAAACGGCGGATATTGCTACGCGATTTCAACAATATTATCAGAAATTATATACTGAGGACGTAGCATAAAGTCGAATCCATTTTAAGGCCCTAGCCTTGCTTTCAAAATTTGAAAAAGGGTCGGCACCTGAGATTCTCAATAATCTCTTATCCGCCTATGTCCCGACTCACTCTCTTAGATCTCTCGGGCAATCCCTTGCGTTGTCCCGCGTTTCAGGCTTAGCCGGATGGGCGGTCGCTCTTTTCGTGTGAGAGCTGCGGCTCTCTGGAATTCCCTCCCTTTAGGCATCCGCCTGTTAGAGGATCTATTAGCATTCCGTAGGGCCGTGAAAACTCACCTGTTTTAATTCATTTTTCACTCACTTTTCTGTTTCCTTTTGCGTTGTGTTATGTTCACCTTTTCCTTGCGCCAGGACGCTCCTTAGCTGGAGCATCAGTGCGCAAAATAAATGATATTAACATAACATAACATAACATACTGAAAGAGATTCTTCTGTTTATTTAGACAATTTACTTAACTCACCAGAGGAGGAAATGTGTCTTGATGATCTTTCTCGCAACGATCTAGAAAAAGAAATTACAATAGAGGAGGTGCTGGCTGCTCTGTCAGCACTTTCTCCTGGTAAGGCTGCAGGTCCTGATAAAATTCCATTCGACTTACATAAAATATTGACCCACCAGCTTGGGCCGCTCCTCCACGACCTATTCTTAGGCAATATAATGGGATCCCCCCTCAATCCTGGAACTAAGCCAATATAGTTGTATTTCCAAAGAAAGGTAAACCTCCGGAACTTGTTACTTCTTATCGTCCAATTTCGCTAATTAATTCGGACTCCAAATTATACGCTAAAGTGATGGCCGCCAGACTGAGCGGGGTCATTGAACATCTGGTCTCCCCGTGGAAGCATGGTTTCGTCCCGGGGAAGGGGACTACTGACCATGTCAACAGGGTTATTACTCTATTCGATGCCGTGTCTGTTACGGGGGGTCAGATGTCAATGATCCTATTAGAGGCAGAAAAAGCCTTTGACTGCGTCTCTTGGTAATTTTTATGGGCAGTCATGTCACGTCTTAATTTCAGCCCTAAATTTTAAAAATCAATTAAATCTATGTATTTATCTCCCAAAGCAAAGATTCAGGTATTGGGCATGACTCCGCCCACATAAATATCTATAGGGGCACTAGGCAGGGCTGCCCTTGTTCCCCCCTTTTATTTGCACTATATATTAACCCCTAATTCTAAAACTTTTAGAGAGTCACTTAATTAAGCCAGTGGTCTGCGGTCAATATAATACGAAAGTGCTAGCAGATGCAGACGACATAGCTGTTGTCACTCCTGATCCTTCCGAGGCTATCATCACAATTGAGAATTAGACCTCTGAGTATGGTAATTACTCGGGTTATTCTCTCAATAAAGGGAAAACAGTAATAGTATGCACTGACAATGTTGATTGTATCGATGCTAGGGTAGCTAATAAAGCTACATACTTGGGAGTTGTGATCAGTCCAGATACCAAATGTATCATAAAACTAAATTATGATCCTCTCCTGGACAGAACTAAATCTGACTTAGATCATGTGAATAGTCTGTATCTCTCAATCATTGGCAGAGCCAATTTTTTTTAAAATGAACGTGCTCCCTAAGTTTCTATACCTATTCCGGGCCATTCCTCTAGCCATTGACGGTAAGATTCTAAAACTGTTAAACTCTTTTATGTCCAAATTTATTTGGCAGCACGGTAAAATTAGGAGGTCACATAAATTGCTGTCTCTACCACTGGAGAGAGGAGGGCTTGCCATCCCCAACACTACTTTTTATAATTGGGCCGCCTTTTACAAATTTTTGCTATTTTGATCAAACCAAAATGCGTAATTGACAATAGGGAAATCAAACCAATACCATCGATATATGAGCTTTTGCTCGGGAGTAATGAGGAAGGCTTGTTTTTGCGATACACAGATTCTTCTTATTATAGAAATAATTGTCAATTTGCAACTATAACCAGTGCCATTAAAGTCTGGAATAAGATTCATAAACATATGCATATTAGTAAGATTAATAGATATACACCCTTGTGACATTCAACTCTCACATCTGGTTTAGGTTTTGATGCCATAGCAAAAAAATGGAAATTCCTTGGTATCCAAACGGTCAATGATTTTTTGGTTAAAGGTTTTGAAACTACTATTCTGGATTTGAAAATGAAATATAATTTACTTAATGGAGACTATCTTAAATTTGTTCAACTGTTTGCTAAACTTAAAGCTAATGTATCATCAGTCGACATGTCAAGCATTGAACTGCTTGAGTTAATGGGGAGATCCAAGATCAGAATTGGCAGACTGTATGATATTTTAATGACTAAAATTCAGGATGACCTCGAGAAAATTGAGGTTATGTGGGCAGGGAAGCTTGAAAATCCAAATGTTGATTTGTACAAATGTATTGAGTTGTCAAATTGTCTTCTTATGTCTAGCAACCTCAAAGCTCAGTTGTATAAAACATGTTTAGTCTGTATTATACCCCGGCTAAGTTACATGCTTGGGGAAAATGAGAAAACGATCTTTGTCCCAGATGTGCAGTGGGTCCCGCAGACAGTATCCATATGTTCAGTAGTTTTTGCAAGCTTGATTCAATTAAAAGTATGATGGCAGACTACTGGGAGGCACTATTTGGTCACAGACTCCCCGAATCTGATTGTTTATATTTAATGGGCTATGATAGTTCTCTAAAGCTGTCAAGAAGGGAAAAAAGACTTGTATTTATCGTTACAGCAGTACTAAGAATTATTCTGTCCGCACGATGGAAAGATTCGGATCCTCCCAGCTTCCAGATGTGGTTAGCCCGCTTTTTAGCGGTATACAGCTATGAGACTTCAATTTATAATACAAGAGGACTGAAAGCCAGGAAGCTGGGAGATGCAATCTGGAGTCCTGTATTACACTGGAAGGATGGAATAAATCCAACCATAAGCAACAGCATTTAGTTTATAGGGTAAATGCTGCTGGTTTTGTGTAATTTGCTATTTGTTTTCTCTTTATTTTTATTTTTGTAATGGAAACCACAATAATATGATAATATGTTCTGTTCTCATTATAACTTGTTGTGTATCCAATGTACTGTTCTGGTTTAAAATAAAAAAATGAAAAAATAAAAAAATGAAGGCAATTTAATCCACTCTGCTGTACAACCTAAGTGGACTGCCACCCAGGTGGTCAAACCTCCTGAGGGTCTCCCTTTCCCACCAGATAGTGCAGGAATGTTAAAAGTGGCATAGCCCACTTTTAAAACATCCCCTCTTGCCCATGTCTGCTGAAACATGCAGATTTCATGTTTGGCAATGAAATGGCCCCATTCTGGGTCATTGATCTTACTGTTCAGGCCTGCTAGATTCCAGGATAGAATATGTAGCCTTAGATGGTCTAGACAGTTTCTTTTCTTTTCTACTATTAAAGGAGGTTGCAAGGGAGGCTCGCTGAGACCAGTGTCACCTTTCATAATAGACCAGCTAGAGGATGGGGGCAACTCCTTACAGATCATCGTCGTGTTTGGGCCCTCAACAACAATGTTCCCTGGTGAGCCGCTCATGCTCACACAGGTTTCCCCATCCGCTAACATCATATGTTGCCCTACATCATTCTCACCGGGCTCAGTTAATGGCAGCATTTCACCCTGCTGCACTACGGGGGCAATAGTTTCGGCATCACGTCAATCTACTCCCTATAGGCTACTGAATCTATTTGATGTAGGTACATTGAACATTTGTTGTCTGGGCCAATGGCAGTCTATGGCAGCTTTGCTAAGGCTGTATTTCTCGTATCTCATATCCCATCCCTGATACCTTTTAACCTCGCTGTACCCTCTCAGAGGGGTAAAAATAACCTAGTGGGAGTGCTAGAATGGACTTCATTTGTATCTTAGCCTCTCTATTTAAAATGTCTTGCACAATATAGGGGTTCCTGAAATTAATCACTATACAGTCACCCTCCTTATCTTTGGGCCTCCATCCAAACCATCCTACTCTACGTGTGGTTAGGATTTCTTGTGCATCTTCGTACCTAAAGTATCTGTGATTCACTAGCCAATGCATGCATTTATTTTTAAAATCTTGATGTGGCTTGTGCTGATCCCTTCTCAACTCGGGTATAACAGTGAGAATGAGAAATGTAAATCGATACTTGTATAGCGCACTACTCACCCGCAAGGGTCTCAAGGCGCTTGTATGAATACCGCTGTGGAACCCATCCTGGCTTTCCCTGTGAGGGGTTCACTCCTGGGCACCCCCAAGGTGGAGGCCAGGCATCCTTAGCCTTGTGGGGGCCGTTGGGGAGATTAAGCAAGCTATTGCCCAGAGTTGCAGAGTGGGACAACATGATTGGAATAGGCACCGAGGCGAGAATTATCAGGTCCATGGAATTTCTGAGCCCAAGATCGCCGAGGCGGGGAATTGTACCCTGGTCCCGGGCTAGACCTCTGCATCAGGGTCTGCCGCTCTAATCATTGAGCCACACTTCTCCACTCATTGAGCCACACTTCTCCACTCATTGAGGCACACTTCTCCACATATGGGGTTCAGTCGGTGGCAGGTTTATAACTGGGGGGGATATTTTCCCTGGGAGTTTGCAAGCAAGTTGGTAATTCTACCGCTGTCGTATTATTGTTCAGCAACCTAGGCCTAACCGGTCAGTTAAGGAGGGGGGGTTGATTTGGCCTACTGGAGGTGGCAGTAGGTACCCTCTCTAAGTTGGATCTAGTCGGGTCTGATATTTGTTGTATTTCTGGCATTAGTACCTGGGTAGCTGAACTAGGATTGTAGTTAGAGGGTAAATTGGCCATTATGGTGGTCACTTGTGCCTGATCTCGAGGAGTAATGTCCCTTCCAACAGTCCCGTCGGCTGCCCCCTTATTGCTTGTCCAATTTTTTATGAGTGAGGTCAATTTGTCAACTCTTCCTACGATGGATTTGAGCTCATCCTTAACTATGTCCCTCATTTGAATTTAGAGGTCCACCACAAGCTTACTAACCCAGTTTGGCTGGTCATTGACTGTTTCAGTAGTGTTTGCTTGTCCTCCCATCCAAGTGATCCTGTTATCTTTATTCTGTGGCATAGCCTTCTTCTTTTTATCTACTGCTTTAGCTGGTGGTTTAGGTCTCCCTTTTTTAGCAAGTTGTGTAGGGGATTCCACCCTAGTATGGCCAGGGGTACTAACTGCATCTATGGAGGTATGGGCCCTTTGAACTTCGTTTTCCAAAGATTCTAAAAATCCTGATGTGTGTGAGGTGCAAGAATCTATTGTAAGGATTTCTAAATTAGGAGTGAGGGATAAGCAACTTTCTGTCCACTCAATTTCAGTAGCCACAGCCCCTAGAGCCTTTTCCAACTTCCTATCTATGGAGGTCGGCTTAGTTTTGGATGTGGAGGCATCAAAGGGGCTTGTGGTTTCTTTTTCTGTCCTCTTTAAGTCAAGATAGTTAGCTATGTATTTTTGGCTTGCTTTAGTTTGTAGATAGCTTTGGGCTAAAGTGCAGACTACTTAGCTAGATCTAGTTTTAAAAAACAATAATACAGGTACGCAGTGTAAATAAAACAGGCCTTTGGAATAGTCAGCACCAAAATTAAAAGTACTATCGAATGAGAGGGCCTATAACACAGGATGCAACCTACCACCTAATTGAAATAGTCAGGTGAGTTGAGTTGAGTTGAGAGAGAATTTGTAGAGCACTACTTTGCCCAAGGGCATCAAGGCGCTAGAGATGGAATAAAGAGCTGTTTGGTGAAAGACGGGAGGGAAGATCAGTTGTAGGCCTGCCTAAAGAGCCAGGTCTTCAGAGCCTTTCGGAAGAGGGGGTGGGAAGTGAGTTCCTTGATCTCAGCCGGAAGGGTATTCCAAATTTTAGGAGCACAAGAGCTGAAGGCTCTGTCGCCCCATCTGGCTTTGCTGGTTTTAGGGACAAGCAAAAGGTGTTTATTGGCTGACCGAAGTGCCCTGCCGGGGACATACAGAGTTACCAGGGGTTTAATGTCTTCAGAGCCAAGCCCGTGCAGAGCACGATGGGTGAGACATAAGACCTTGAACTCTATTCTGGCCTGGATAGGAAGCCAGTGAAGGTCCTTCCTAATAAGAGTGGCTGAGGCTCGTTTCGGGGCATCAGTGATAAACCGAGCTGCTGCATTTTGAACTATTTGCAAACGCTGTATCTGGGATTTGTTAATTCCCAGGTACACTGAATTACAATAGTCTAGCCTTGAGGAGATTAGGGCCGTCGTAACCAGTTTACGGGCATCGGTGGAAAGATAATGAACTAATCTCCTCAAGGTTCTAAGAACACCACAGCAGGTGGAGGTCGTTCTGCTGACTTTTTTTTTGAAAGGAGAGTTTGGTATTAAAAATGACACCTAGGTTCCGGGCAGATTGAGAGGGCAGTGGACAGGTTCCTAAAAAGGAAGGTCACCAATTCATTGACCAGATATCCTCCTTGCCTCCGAAAATCAACACCTCTGTTTTTTCCCATTCAATTTAAGGGAATTCCTCACCATCCAGTTTGCAACCGATTCCATGCAATTCCTGAATTTTCGAGATATAGTTTCAACCATCACCCAGCTTGACCCTCTGTGCACGGCCATCCAGGAAAGATTTTAAGAGACTGAGTGCAGGTCCGTCCACTCCTATCTCCTTGAGCCGTTCGACTAAGATGGAGGGGAATAGGGTGTCGAAAGCGGCAGTAAGGTCGAGCAGGGCCAGAAGTGTAGCCTGGCCACTGTCGACCTTAGCACGGATGTTATTGGTGACAACAGTCAGGGCGGATTGAGGATTGGAATTATCCCAGGCAAAAAATATGCAATTAAGTAATAGCGTCAGCCCTTGATCAATTTAATGTAACCAGCGAAGGAGTATAAGAAACTAGTCATACAAGTAAAGACAGATACATTTTGATACACACTCTGTATAGGTAAAAAAAAAAGTGTTAATGGGCTCAAATATTAAACAAAAAAGGAAACGGAATTTAGATCTTGGATATAAATTGTGATATGAAAAATAGCTTACAAATAAAATAGTTTGGGTGCACTGTCATTAAAAACACTAAATTATGTGTGCTCTCAATCCGAATCAAAGTCCTGCTTAGGGGTACAAAAATAAAAAGTCGACAACACTGTAGTAATTGTTCAATGTACTAAGCATACAGTCACTTTGCTCTCAGAGAACCCAAAGGGATCTCACCAAAGTCTTTCTGAGGTGAAAATATGGTGGGCAAGGGCTCCTCCTGGCTCTGACGGTAGTGCCGGGCTGCCTTTGAGGGCTTCAGTCGCCCTAGAGTGATGCCCTCCGCCAGCGCCACAAAGAGCCTCCTGGGAAATGGAGTCTCCACCTGGCTGTTCCCTTCACAGCGGCGTGTCTGAAATGATGCTTGCCGTTCCCCTCACGGTGCAGGAATAGTACCGGTGAGGAGGCAGAGGGAATAGTACAGCCGTTCTCCTCAAGGCAGGATGAAAACAATATTCTGCCTGGCCAAGGAAGACCTAAAGTAACTTAGATTTGGGAGCAACTTGAGCCCGGAACCAGATATGCTGTGAATTTTTGATGGTTGCAATGCTGTGTTACTGTATTACTACCAAGGGGGGTGGCCCTGCCCTGCCTCTGTCTGCCTCTGACTGGCCCAGATGGGGTACATGCTCTCCTTTTCCGCGCCTCTAGGTGCTATGGGCTTGTTTCTTGCAGCGTTCCCTGCCATGCTGCTTTCTGGGCACTGTGGTTTTGCCCCCCACTGCTGGTGACAGTATCTCACACTGCGGGAGTGCAGGCTTGCCTTCTCGGCACCTCCAGGTGCTGTGGGCGTGTTCGCTGTGGCGTTCTCTGCCAACCTGCTTTCTGGGCACTGTGTTTTGGCCCCCTGCTGCTGGTGACAGTATCCTGTTTATCACGTTGCCACAGCGGTGGGGTGGGGTGAGGGAGCAGCTCCTGTCAGTTGTCTTCAGCCCAGACTTTGAGGGTCCCGGTGCTCCGAGCGCCCCTGACCCCAGGAGTGCCCTGGGTCAGCACAGCTCAGCTGTCGGAGCTCATGCAGCAGAGTGGAGCACGGCAGCTGCTTACACACAGCGCCTCCTGAGCACGCATAAGACCGCTTAGAGCATCACCACCCAATAAGAAATCAAAAAAGTAGCCAGTTTAGAATTTGGAAAGGAAAAACAAGGAGTCCTCCTGCTTGCCTTTATGTCGGAGACGTAAGGTGACTGCACATACTCCACAATATTTTCTACTACACATTAGTACGAAAATGCTTCTCTCAGAATGATTCCTAAATGCACACAGACTCACTGTGTGATTCTAGACAAACAACACTATCCCTTGCATTTTACCAAAACACATTGCACAGTCTGGAAGGAGTACTGCATTGTACTGTAGAAACTTGACTTATTTTCAAATACATAAAGAAGAACTGCTTTCTAATTGTACCAAAATAGTAAAACAACACAGATTTTTAAACAGTTATCTGTCTGCAAACAGATGTGAAACCTATGGTTTTTTCAGCGAATATATATATATATATAAAAGAAAACAAGGCCCACAGCTACGATGTCCTTTTAAACTGACGCTTTTATTGGTCAAAAGGGAGTGGCAGCGTGAACAACCCAATAAACTTACGCGTTTCGGCTCGTTGCTCCTTGATCACAGGTGAGTTAGTTGTGATAATTTTAGTCCAAGTGGTCACATGGTCCTTTCTTTAGACCACTATACCCCAAATGCATATGTTTTTTTCTCAATAAATGTACTTGATGCTGATGTATAGCACATAGATAAATGATTTCCATCAAGATTGCTATTAATTAACTTACAGACAAAGCAGGAGAGCATGCTCCAAGGACCAGTGCAATAGCATCGAGAAAGTAGTGAAAGTGGAAAAAAACTGGAAAATCATGAGGTAAACAGTGAAAATGAGGAAAAAGCAAGGAGAAGGCACTCAAAAAGTGGGGGGAAAAAGCAGGAAGAAAGCAGTGAAAATTAGAGAAAATGAGGCAAAGGCGGTCAAAAAACATGAAAAAAGCAAGTCTATAGTAGTGAATACGAGGAAAAACCAAAGAGAAGACTCAGGAGAAAGCTGTAAAAAATGTCATGAGTGATGTAATATGTGAGTTCATAAGCAGTGCATTGCGGGTAGCTCATCTAACTATAACTGCTGAATATAAATAGGGAAAAGGTATTCCATGACTCCCCTCACTCACATCTCACCGACATCATTAAGTGACACAGAAAGGCAGCAATTGAAGCAGCGAACTCACAACAGGTAGTAACTTAGAAGAAAGTATTTTTATTTTATTTTCATTGTTTTCATTTAAATGTGCAAAGTGCAAAGCTAGAGCATATGGAGACAGACAAGTGACCTACACGTTTCGGCCTGAGGCCTTCGTCCGAGTCACATGAGTAAAAGGTGCAGAGTGATTATAAAGAGGTTGGTAAGATTCTCCCTCTATTACCAAATATTCCTAGTACTGGTTGGCTATTAAAGGAACATTACACATTTATGGCTGTTTTAAAAAACAAAATTGAATTTCTTTTCTACTTGCTGTCTTTATACACCTATGTTGGCAATTTTGTGCACACAGTGAGGAAGGATTTTAACAATTTTACATTCGCATCAAGGGTCAAGAGAGGACCAAGTCAAGGTCAGCTGTTTGTTGCACTGTGTTGTCTTTATTGATATTCTAACTGCAAAACCGCTTTTAACTTTATATTAATGGGGGATCTAAACGAGGCACTTTCTTATTTGCTTTTGCACACCAACATTCTCAGGTTTCTTTCAACTCCCGCCCCTTACCGCCGTGGCTGACGTGCCACTTGAGCGGTGGGCATGGCACATCAAGGTCACCCCATGCAAATATCAGGAAGTGAACAGAGTAGACTTTTCACATTACAGAGTCAGCCAAACGTTCATCTCTATACCCCTTCAGATCACTCTTATAGCTCATATACATTGATCACAATTACCATCTGTCATCTATAAATCAGAGCCCATACTTCATCACAATCCTTTAGGCCCTCTGTAGCTGATTGGTATCTTTCTATAAAACTGGCTTCTGTACGATTCAACGTAATTTCTAGTTGTACCTTTTATTGTGCTTTCACCACTGTGAGCACTGACCAACTGAAGTCATTCTCGCTATGCCCACATTCTATAAAATGCTGTACTAATGGAGCTCCCTGCGTTTGACATCTTATGTGGGATTTATGTTGTAAAACACACATTTTTTCAGCCTGAGTTGTTTGTCCGATGTATGCCCTCCCACATGGACAAATCACTACATACACCACATTTTTGGTGTTATAATTGGACAGTGTCTGTAGTTTGTGTTTCTTGTCATTAAGCATCACACAATTAGAGTCATTTGTATGTTAATAGGCAGTACAGTTATTACAACAATAATGTCCTACTAGTGCCGGCAAACTTTTTTACCAGTGGTTCACAGGCTGCTCTCACTAGATGTTGTCTAAGATTTTTTTCCTTTTCTGAACGAAAAAAGTGGTTTGGGCATATTCAGATGTTCGACTAACCTCCAATTTCAGGAGATAATTTGTTTTACTTTATTGACTTTGGGGTTAAAAGTGAGAACACATGTCAATTGTTCCATTTCTTGGTTTGTCTTAGGTATTAAAAGACTTTCACTTAGTGCATACAATGCCCGTTTAAAGGCCACCCTTACCAATTTCTTTCGGTATTCCCTATCCCACAGTTTATGCTGTAATGATTCAGCATTTTTAAAATAATCAACTTTATTGGAGCAATTACAACGTATTCTTAAGAATTGCCCATAGGGCAAATTTTCTTTAAGGCTTCTTGGATGTCCTGATGTGTACTCTAACAGTGTGTTTCTAACAGTGGGTTTCGTGTATAAACTCACTTCCAGCTTACCCTCATTATCAAAAATCCACACATCCAGAAAATTAATTTGGAATTTACTTGAGGACTTTGTGAATTCCAAATCAGGGGTATGTGCATTAAGCCATACATGCAACTTTTCCAATTTGTCTTGGTTCCCAATCCACATCAAAAAAATGTTGTCAAAAAAACGGACCCATTTGGTGAGGTTTGATCTAAAGGGTGACATGTCATGAAAAATGTATTGTCTTTCAAAATAATCCATGACAAGGTTGGCTATTTCTGGGGCGAAACAACACCCTATAGCCACACCCTTCACTTGTAGGAATAACTCATTTTTAAAAGAAAAAAAGTTATTCTTTAAACAAATCTTTGCAAGGACTAATAGAAATTCAGTATTTAGCTGATGTGGTCTTAATCTCTGGTCCAAGGCCATAACCATCAATGCCTCATCTTGAGGGATATTAGTGTATAAACTTTCGATGTAGAAGGAGACCAACAGTTGTTGGTCCCCATCGAACACTGAATGTTAAAGTTTAGAGATCGGGTCCATAGTATCTCTTACGTCTGCCTGAGTCTCACTCACAAATGGTTTTAATAAAGTATCAATGTACTTTGCCAGGGGTTCAAGAATTCGCCAACAGGCAGAAATAAAATGGCATGCCTGGTGGTTTCTCAGCATTTTTGTGTACCTTAGGCAAGTAAGTAAGTAAGTAATGTTTTTATTTGTACATGATTAATTAAAATCTTTACAAAATTGTAAAACCTCCGATAAAATCATTGTTAAAAAAAACATTTGTACTTGAACTTAACAAATTGGAATACATAAAATTACATATTTGTTGGAAACAGTTCATGATTATCCTCAAGGGATTTAAAAGTTCATCTGGCATTGTTGAGTCTCTTTCTTGTTAAGTCTAAGAACTTCACAACTTGGCAGTTCAATTTGGTGTCGCTGGTGGAAAAGCATAGTTTGACTATCAGCCCACAGGTCGGAACGGCATGTAGATTGAAGGATGGACGTAGGAGGTTGTACCTCAAGCCCTTTAGGCTAGGACAGATGCAAATCACATGAACAATGTCCTCCTTGCCAGTTTTGCACAGGCGACACTGTTGTGAAGGGTTGTTTCTCTCCCAAGGGGGAAGATGTGGGAGTATGGGAATTACGCTGAGGTGTAGTTTTAAGAATTTTTCTTTAACTTTTATTTTCATGCCGATGTTGAGGTATGCTTGTGACTGCATTTTTCCATAATCACCCAGCATTAGCCATCCATGCACTCTATTTGCTAGGTCCTTCTTGTCTACAATTGCTGAAATGATACGTGCTGATTTTTTGGCTACTTTTTTAAAAGGCAAGAGATCTATTGATGTTTCCCAGATATCGGTCAAGCCTAGAACTTTGAGTGATTCATATAAGGAGGCTCTCGGCAGGGAATTGCGGTGCCGAATTCTAATCGAATCTGAGCAGGGGAGACATATTTGGGAAGATTAAAAATAGCCCTGTATGAGTTAGCTATGACTGTGTCCAGCAATGCCGCATCCTTACCATGGTGTGATTCACTCCCATAGGTAAGAGTCAGTTGTAGTTTGGCACGCAAAATTTCAAGGAAAGGTTTGAGTGTAAGGTCAGGTAGTTTGGCCTTTAGTGATTTTAGTGACAAATAGGTCATTGTGGCCTTCCCTCGCAAGGAGTTGAGCTGCGCCCTAGAGGTATTATTTGAGTCCAGGATTACTCCAAGGTACTTATATGTGGTAACCCGGTCGAGCTTTTCGCCATTCAAGTGCCAGTGGGGATTCTTTTTTTCCTATAATTCACAGCCATAACCTTTGACTTATTGAAGTTTATTTGCAGTGCATTCTTTGCTGAAAAAGCATGAGTTGTGTTCAGGAGGTGTTGGAGGCCCGTTGGGGTCCGACTTATCAGCAACAGGTCGTCCACATATAACAGGTTGGAAAGGGTAATTTTCCCTAATTGGATTGCATGATTGGAACATTTATCGAGTTACCCAGATAGATCGGCTAGGAAGAGGTTGAATAAAATGGGTGCGAGTAGGCACCCCTGTTTTAATCCTTTTGTTATCCTGATGGGCTTTGAGAGGTGTGTTCCAGCCCCAAGTTTGATTTTAATCCAGGTGTTTGACTGGAGCAGTATTAGGACGTCTAATAGGCATTAGGTATTCCCAATTGTCCAGTTTCAGCCAAAGTTTGTTACGGTCCACGTGATCAAATGCAGCAGTATAGTCGATGAACGAGAAGAATAAAGATGACTTAGTTTCTTTTGCTGCTTCCATCAGCAATGATAATGCCATGAGATTAGTTGTGGTCCCTTGGCCTTTACAGAAACCCGTATTTTGCCTCCACGTCTAGTAGGGCAATAGGCCGATAACTGTTTGGATGCCTCTTGCTACCTTGTTTATAAATCGGGCTGATGACTGACCCGTGCCAGGACTCGGGAAGGGTCTGGGTAAGCCTTATGCTATTAAACACTGGTGCTAGAGATGCGCTCCAAAATTCAGCATCGAATTTGTAGAGCATAGTGGTATGCCGTTCGGCCCCGGAGCTCCGGTTGGTCTCCCCCTTGTTATTTGCTGTTGGATATCAGATGGGAAAATTATCTTTAGCCCTGACTCAAGAACCTTCACGGGGCTTTTGTTCCGTTTTTGATTTGTCAGGTTTTGAGGTGTTCGTGGTCTCGTGCTCCCCGTTTCGAGGAGATTTGTGCCGGTGTAGTGGTTGGAGTTTCCTTCTTTTTTGTGCCTTGTGGCTTTTAAGCGGAGTTTATTTGTAATGGCCTCGTCTATGGTCCCATTGTTGTTGCAATGCATCAATAGGTATTTTGACCATACCTCTTCTGTTATGTGAGAATTTTGACCTGGGAGGTCAGGATTCTGTATTCTTTTAACCATTTGCCAGAGTTTTTCTGATTCCCTTCCTAAACTAGCTTTACCCATAGATCTTCATTACTTCGCTTCTGATTTCCCCATTTTGTCCATTTCAGCTGTTTTTTTATCTTCCCATAGGGCAGCTTGCAGGCTATAATTTGTTGGGTCCTTTCGCAACCATCTCAATGTTTGATTTATTAATCGTGTTTGTGTTTTCATTTCTGGACATGAGTGTTTCCCATGAAAGGGCGTCTGCCGTTGACGTGAATTGCTGGGTGCGTTTTTTACCATTTTCTCCCTGATGGCTTTGGGGTACACAGGAAGGGAACAGGAAGGGCACAAGAAGGGCTCAGTGGTAAAGGAGGCAGCAAGCGGAGCTCACAGGGAGAACCTCGGGTCAGCAAGACCTAGTCAAGCTTCCTCCCAGTCACCCCCCGGGTTCTTACTCAGTGGCCGCCTCTATCGGCAGCCGCGCTCACACTCACCCTGTGTGTCCCTGTGTGTCCCTGTATTGCCCTGTGACCCTGCTCCCCTCCTTCCAACCCTAGGTTCAAGTGCCCCAACCTCACCTCCAAGTTTGTAAGTGGAGATGCCGCTCTGGACTCCGCCCGGAGCTGGGTGCTTGGCGCTCTGGACTGCGTCAGTTACTCCGGGGGTCCACTCAGGCCAGACAATAATGTGGCAATAGCCGGACGGGAAGGAAAACGATTTTCACAAAATACTGTCACAGCTGGGTATTTCTTGCCGTTCTTGGGACAAGCTCCGGCCGCAGTCACTGTCCCTGCGGCGTTGGTGGTGATCCAGTAGTGGTAACGGAGGTGGCAGGGGTGGCTGGAGGGCATCTGCAGTGACTGCAGCGGTCCTGGTGTTTTTCGTTGCTCGTTGCGGCGGGACGGCACTGCTCGCAAACGCCGATCACAGCAGCCTCCACCAGTGCCCTGCCCTACACCGCACCGCACCACACTGTACCGCGCTTCTCCCTGCAGCTCGCGGCCCATTTCCCAGCTGCCTTCCGCGGCGCAGGCTTTCCCCTTGCAGTGGTGATGGCGGATTACAATTGCGGCTGGGTAAAGGCGGGGAGCGGGGGCGGGTGCGGGAGAGACGATCTCGCTTGCTCGGTTGCTGCCTGTTGCGCCTCTGCTCTGCTCTGCTCCTCGACTTGCTCTTTGACTCTCGCGATCTCTCTGGTGTGTACCTTCGGCAGTACGTATATGGTGGGGACTTTTTGTGTAGTGAAATTTAGATAGTCGTATTCCTTCTTTCACATATAGCCAGACTCTAAGGATTCTGTTGTCAAATACTAAATATTTGCCTTTAATTGTGGTGTGGGATTATAAGTGATAGCGCAATAGTGTTTGGGATTGTTCAGCTGTTTCATGACCTCTTTATCATACTCATCATTGTCCCACAACACAATTCCCACTTCCTTATCGGCAGGTTTAATTGCCGTCAAGGGATTGTTTGCTGAATTTTTTAGTGCTGTAAGTTCATTTTTTACAAAGTTAGGCTTGAAGGAAATATGTTTCACATTAGGTTTATCTTTTTCCCTGAGTATCTGGTTTTCAAACTGTAGGATTCCATTGCGCATAGTGGCACTTTCTGGACAGAAAGAAGATTTTTTCTTGAGACCACTAATGTTCCTTTCTTGGGTCATACTCTGATTTGCAAAAAACTTTTTGAGCCTGATCTTACGTAAAAATTGTAGAACTTCAGTTTTAGTGTCCACTGGGTCCTGCACAACTAATGGAACAAATGACAAGCCTTTTTGTAAGATTTTTGTTTCATATATAGTTAGTGGATGTTTAGATAAATTATAAATCGGTATTAGCTCGTTGTTGGTTACGCCATTCAATTAGGAGTTGTGATCTACCATTTGTAAACTCTCTATCGTGTTCCGAAGAAGTTCTGTTCCTGAGGTGGTTGGTGTAATGGGACCCTCCATCCCTCTCTGAACCCCCTGCCCATGTGTCCGCCTCTGTCTAAAAAAGGAGGAGGGGCACGTGGATATTGATAGTAGGGTTGCTGTGGTTGTTGATATGCCCCTGACCCCTGATCTGAATCAGATGATGAGTCCGAGAACGTCAGATGGAATTTGGTTGATTTTATAAAATATTGTTCTTTAAAATAATCTCAATTTTTACATGATGGGGGGATGTATTGTGTTGTATTTTCAATCTTTTAACTAATGTGGTACTTCAAAAGTTCTTTAAAAAAGTTCATAAGCTAAGCCTGTCTGCTCTGTGCCATAGCTACCATGGGTTAAGCTCAGGTTTAAATTACTGATACCTCTTCTGGAACTAATAAAAACAGTGTGTACTATAATATAGCCCAAATAATAATCCA
This sequence comes from Lissotriton vulgaris, assembly GCF_964263255.1. Taxonomy (NCBI): domain Eukaryota; kingdom Metazoa; phylum Chordata; class Amphibia; order Caudata; family Salamandridae; genus Lissotriton; species Lissotriton vulgaris. Next base: position 1,380,808,155 of record NC_141693.1, on the reverse strand, counting down.
CTTCTCACATTTAGGTAATTATTGACCCTTAAAGCAACACACACCACAAATAAATTGCTCTGAAACAAATGCACCTAAAAGGTTACTTGATGAGCTATGATAACTGCAATGTGCCTCAAAAAAGGAAAATGATTCAGGCTTGTAGCCAGGTAGATTCATTCGAATTAGCTGTAGAGAAGGACCCCATTATACTTCAAGATCAAGTAATAGAGCAAGGAAATTACAATTCTGCTGCTAGTGTAAATTATTAAATTGATTATTTGATTACATCAAAATAATGCAACACATTTGGTTTCACTATAAATGTAATGGCTATTATGACAAGGTAACACATAGATGTAAAAGTGATATCAGTGCTGTAAGAAATTGGGCTATTAATTTTTAATGATGCTAGGTCTTCAAAAGTTAAAGGTCCCTAATTGTCTTTTTAGTGGATGCCAAGCACCCCATTGTGGCACTTGAATCTCTGAAGGTAGTGAAGCAGAGCAGTCTAAGGCCTACTCATAGGAGGAGTTATGGGCTAGTAACTTCAGTTTTCTGGTATGTAACATCACTGTAGAAATCATTTTCCAGTCAGTCCGTCTTCTTTTAAATGAGGCACACACTCCCGCACATGCACATACACACACACACGCACCCCGACACACACATACACACACACAAACACACACAGACACACAGACACACACACACACATCACTAAATACTATGCATTAAATCACAAAGATATATATCAGGTAGATGGAAATACATTTAGTGACATGCTCATATCACATTACACCACTAGGATGTCCTCAGTGCCTTGGTTTAACAACCTGTATTGCTAAAGTAAATAAAAAATACTCTTTTTCCTCCTCAACCAGAAATTCATATTTCTCTAGTTTTTGAGGATAGACCTGCCGTGCTAAGCCCGTCTAACACAAACTTCAATGCGTTGTTTTGTCTTTCCACAGTGACACCAAATACTAGGATATCATCCTGGAAATAAATTAATTACGGGCGGAAAATTTGTTTCGCTCGCGGAATTTGCGAATGTTTGGCAATTTTGCGATCCGGGAATCGTGCGAAATTGACCAAAAATCCGCCATTCGCGAGTTGGCCGATTTTTTTTTCTTGTTCGCGCTTCAAAAGTACAAGCTCGCGTTCGCGGCATTGAATTAACATGATTCTGCAATCGCTGATGAGTTTTCCTCCCTGTTCGCGTGCGCTGCAAGATTTTGGTAGCTGGCCGAGCAACGCCGCGAAAGCTAACACGTCATTGTGACCCAAAACAGGAAATTGCGAACGTGAACACGTCATTGCGACCCGAAACAGGAAATTGCAAACACATCATTGCGACCCGAAACAGGAAAAAGGCATCGCAAGCAGGCTGGTTAAGTAGAAACAACATGTTCGCAACCTTTGGGACAGCATGCGCAAGTTCTCGTTCCGGAACTGGTAAAAAAATCTCGCAAACTCGCAAAAAAAAAAATTGGCAAGCTCGCGGAATTTGGCAGATTTTTGCGAATCGCGATTATGAATTTGAGCGAATTCGCGTATCGCAAATTCGCAAATTCCTACTATGCTTAAAATAAATGACGTTGCTGATGTCTTTAAATACTTCCCCCATCATCCTATAAAAAAACCCTGCAGTGGAGGCAAGACCAAAAGGAATCCTTGTAAATTGAAAAATGCCTTTCATTGTGATAAAAGCAGTGAGTGCCTTGGAGTCCTTTTTTGTTTTTGTAAAAAAATTTTATTGAATCAGCTCAAAGCCATGTATATAAAAAACAAAACATATCAATGTTTCAGCTTAATGATTAACATATTCAACATGAATAGACATAAAGAATTGAAAATGATTTTAGCATCAGATAAATACAATCTGAACAGCAGCTTTATCTTATTTGATAACATAAATAATAATAGCTAATGATCCATATAATCTATCAAAGTCTGCCATATTTTGTACCCTCTTCTCTTTTTCATAATTGATTTAATGCGATACAGATTAAATTCTAAATGAAAAATATTATAAAACTTTGCTCGCCACATTTCATATGTAGGTGCTTCAGGTTTTAGCCACATTGATGATATACAGAGGCGAGCTACAGCCATAGCCATGAATATGATATATCTATTGTCTTGATAACCTCAAAACAGTTCATTATCATTTGATAAACCAAAAATAATCATCTCTTTAGAGATTTTTACATCGCATTTTGCAATGTGTGCTAAAAAAAATTCTATGGATACAAAAAACGGTTTTAATATAGGGCAGTCTGAGAATATATGTATAATATCTGCCAAATCACATTGACATCTACAGCATTTCCCATTGTTTGCATTACTCCATTTTAGCATTTTAAGTGGTGTATGATAAAGATTAAATAAAGTTTTATAATGCTGTGAATATAAATTGGCAGATAGAATAATTTTATCAGCCATACATATTGATTCTTGAAAAGGTACTGCAGATGTACCTAGTCTCGTACACCATCTTAATACCTGCTGTTCCATATCATCCTGCTGTAAATTTAACAGGTAATTGTAAATAATCCCTATGCGTGTTGGGTTTTTTATTATTTCCATAAATTCATTAGGACAGAGTGGTACAATATGTGGATGTGTATAGATGAAATTCCTTATTTGCAAATACTTAAAAAAGTCATGTTTCGAGAGACTGAATTGATCTCTTAGCTCCTGAAATGAGGCGTTTGTACCATTTTTAACCATGTCACCAATGGATATTATACCCTTTTCCCGCCATATACCCATAGTACGATCCCTGAATGTTAACGGGAGCAATTCTATAGAATTACACGGAGTATAAAAATTAATACGTCCCAATGAGATGAACTTCCGAATAGAACGCCATCCTTTAAAGGCGGACAATATAAGTTTGAATCTGGTTCTTTTATAGTAACTAGGTTCTATAAAACGGAGTAGCATTTGTCGAGATTGTGGGCCTAATAAAAGAGAAAAAATATCTCTGCTTTCAAATGAAGGTGGAGTTCCGCCTATTGAAAAATATTTAACATTTTGCATAAGACATGCCAAATAATACAGTGCAAAATTCGGGACTCCCCAACCCCCCCTTAAGATTGGTAATGTCATAAATTTAGATGCTCTCTGCGTTGATTTCCCACTCCATAAAAATCGATCAGTTATAGATTGCAATTTCCTCAATTGTAGTGTGGGTATTTCCAGTGGTATTGCTCGAAAGTAATATAAAACTTTCGGAAGAATAGTCATTTTTAAGACATTACGTCTCCCAACCAATGATAGATGCAGACATTCCATTTTTTCTAGTTGATTTTTTACTGATACTAATATATCTGACCAGTTTGCCATAACTAACTGTTGAGGCAGCAGTCTAATTTTAATACCTAAATATTTAGCCTCTAGAGTAACCCTGCTATCATTAGTACATAATCCTGCTGAGCATATAACCTGTGTTTTTTGGCTATTAAGTTTATAACCAGACACATTGCCGAACTCACGAGTCAGATTTTCTATTTCAGTTAATGCGGATTCCGGATCAGATGTTACCACTGCGATATCGTCAGCGTAAGCTAACACCTTTATATCACCTCCAGGTAGAACCATGGGTTGAATTTGTTGAGATGACATTAGTGCCTTTAGCAGTGGTTCTATATAAATAGCGAATAGCAAGGGTGAGCAGGGGCACCTCTGTCGGGTGCCCCGCGTAATATTGACTGCCATAGACTCTTGTCCTGATATACAGATCTTAGCCCTCGGGTGCCTATACATAATTTGTAACGCAGAAATAAGTTGTGATCCAAATCCCATTTTCACCATAGCTGCCCACAAAAATGCCCATGAGACGCGATTGAACGCTTTCTCCGCGTCTAAAAACACCAATCCAACATCTTTATGTTCTGCAGTAGCATAATCTAGTGTTGCAATAACCCGGTGTACATGGTTGATAGTGCCGCGATCTGGGAGAAAGCCATGTTGTTGTTCAGAAATTAAGGTTGGGACAATTTGACTCAATCGATTGGCGAAGATTTTAGAATATAATTTTGTGTCCTAATTTATGAGAGAAATGGGACGATACGATCCAGGTAGATGCGAAGGTTTATCTTTTTTATGAAATATAACTATGCTAGCATCTTCCCATGATGGTGGGGGACGGCCCTTTTGAGCTTTTAAAAACGTTGCAAGCATGTCACTTTTGATTATAGGGAATAGAATTTGATAAATTTCTAATGGGAGTTTATCAGGGCCACAGGCCTTCCCCAGGGCTAGTTCTTTCAGGGAGGTCTCAAGTTCTTCAATTGTGATTGGAGGCTCTAATTGTTCCTGCTGTGCCGAATCTAATTGTGGCAATTCCAATTTATCTATATATTGGTCAAATAAATCAGATGAAGAATCTTCTTGGGTATAAAGATTTGTATAACATTCATAAAACACCTGCAATATCCCCTCTGGTGATTCTATTAGTATTCCCTGATTATTTTTTATAGAATTTATACGCTGCATAGTCTGTCTCCCACGCATTCTCTGAGCTAGACATCTACCCACATTTTCCCCATATTCATATCTTTCTGCACGGAACGCCTTATATTGTTGTGCTATATCCTGGCTCCAGATCCCATTTATCTTAGCTTTATGTTTCGCAGCTTCATTTTGTGAGGTTTCACTATTTCGTTGTGATCTAATATTGCGCATTAAATCATGTTCTGCATTGGTTAAATCTTGTATTAATTCTATCATTATATTTTTCCTTTTCTTTTGTATACTCCAGCTATAGCTAGAGGTTTCACCACGTAACCCTGCCTTAAAACAATCCCATACCATTGCATAAGATGTAGAACCTCTATTAAGATCGAAAAATAGCTGAACCCAATCCATTATTTGTTTCACATATATTTCATCTAATAAGAGTTTCCTATTAAAAGTGAAGGATCTTTGTGTTCGATGAGTGTTAAATATAGGTAAATCCATAACAATTGGAGCGTGATCTGAGGTGATACGTGGTTTAACAAACATGCTAGATCCTTGTGCCATATGTCTAGGTATAAAAATATAATCTATTCGCACAAATTTCTTGTGCGGCGAAGAAAAAAAAGTGTATCCAGGATCCTTCAGATGAGTCACAGGCCATCCATCAATCAACCCATGTTGAGATAAGAGTTGGCCTTGGAGTCCTTGTGCAACTTAATCTGATGGCAAGCACTCTGAAGATCTAATCTAGTAAAGTACTTACCACCTTTTAGTTTTAATTTTTTTTCATTTTTGGGGGGTACTGGATAACTTTCTATCCCAATATTCTGGTTGACTGTGAGGAGGTCAACACAGAATCCCCATCTGATTTCTCAGTGATCACTACTTGAGAGATCCAACTAGATGTTTCAAGTTTTTTTGATTACCCCTTTCTCCAACATATCCCAAACCATCTTATGAACCTCCTCCTGTGCAGAAATGAGAATCTTCCTCAGCTTGTGCTGAACTGGAACTGTGTCGTGTTTGAGCATAATTTTATGTAAGCTCTCTCAATTAATTTTTTACTGAAGACCTCCTTATTTACATCCAAAGAAAAGTGTAAGATCTTTAAACACATTGATCTGATTTTGTGCTCTTGAATCTACCCTAATATGAAAATCATATTGGTGATGCCAACCCAAATTGGGTGGACTACTCACTGCCACACGCACTCTTCCTTCCACCTGTTTTTCCTGAAATTCGATCTTTACTAACATGTGACCAATGCTGTCTATTTTTTCACTCTTATATCCACCTGGATTAATATCTTTCGGTAGGAGGCACACATTGCGATTTTCATGAAAATACGTCTAGGGGTATGATTTAAGCATGGGCGGAAAATCCGTTTCGCTCGCGGATTTTGCGGATTTTCGGTAAATTCGCAATCCGCGAGATCCGCGAATCTCCCGCAAAATCCGCAAATCCGCGAGCAGCGGATTTTATGGCTTGCTCGCACTGTTCGCGTGAGTTCGCGGCTTGCCAGTACAACTTCGCACCCCGCGAGTAAGTGCTAAATTGCAGAAATACGATCTTAGCAAAACTGAAACTACTTACCAGGTTCAAAAGTTCAGGCTCATCATTAGTAGCCATTTCCTGTAGTGCTTCCTGAGGGGCCCCTCCAGAGTTCAGTTGCCAGTTGCAACTATTATGTGACCCTGCTCTGAACCTCAGAATAGTTACACATATGCCACAAAGGTCCTGAATTACAGCTAAGGGAGACAAGCAGGAGCCAGGCTGGAAGTTAAAATCCATTAATCAGCCCCTAATTCATTATTGTCAGTTGGGGCAGGGCAAGTGTTGTAACTAATTTTGCAACAATGAAAGCACTTAGCAAGTGCAAAAGATCACTAATCAGGAAGCACTAAGGAAGCAGGTGCCAGCTAAAAAAATATTCTGTGACACATTAATCAGCCCCAAATTAATTCAGGTCACTTGAGGCAGGGAAGGTGTGCTTTGCTTTGCCGAAAATAATGTACACTGGACAACCAGAGGGTGTGGTGATGAAACAGAGGGTGGCATGGGTGGGCCAGAGGGTGGCATGAGTAGTCAGAGAGTGGCAGTGGTGACAGAGAGTGGCAGTGATGAAGAAGAGTGTCCCAAACAGGCTGGACACGTAGAAACAACAAGTTCGCAAAACTTGTGACCCGACAGGTAAGTTCGCAAATTGCGAAACTGTAAAAACCCTCGCGAACTGGCAGAAACACGCGCGAACACAAAAAAAAAAAATCCGCAAATTCGCGGGAATTCGCGGATTTTGCTGATTGCGAGTTCGCAAATCCGCAAAATTCGCGAACGCGAGATTCGCAAAATTCGCCCATGCTTAGTATGATTGTTCAAAGTGACCCTGAGTTTACCTGTAACTGGATGATCCTCCCCCTTACTCTCTAGTTTGCTGTTTGCCGGGGTGGTCGATCACATTCACTGATGCTGTTGTCACCACACAAGACCATATCTATGCCTTCCTCACACTCAAGATGTTTTTCATTCCTATCCTTGACTTAGGTCCAGTTTTGCACATGTGTTGTGGGTTAATAAATTCAGATAAGAAATCTCCAGTTCAGTAGTTAGAATTTATTGTAGGAGAAACGAGCCACCGCACCACTCCCAAGCACAGAGTGGTACAAACTGACAAAATGTAGAATTAGAATGCAATAAGAACCATGACAACAGAGTACTGTCAAAGGAAAGGTAAAACAAGCACAGGTAGATAAAACATTACCTCTTTTTTCCAAAAGTGAAACCATGAAAAGAAACATAAAAAAAACAAAAGAAAAAAACAAAGGAAACAAAAGGCACAAGCATCAGCATAATTATCCATAAAAAGAATTGTCAACATAACTACCATGGTAAAATAATCAACGCAGCTTCCATGGTACAACAGGTAAACCCACACAGGAACCTGCATTGGAACTCTCAGCTGGAACATTTTTTTGGGGGGAAGAAGTTACAGAGGGGGTATGACTTGGAAAAGACAGTTTGTGCCAGCAGTTTTTTACCTCAACGATCTTCCCCAGATTCCACCAATGTCCACCATCCACCATGACAGCATTACCACACACTTTCTGCACACAGACAGGCTCACCGAAAGAATCACTACCTTTCTTAATAACTCTATAATTCTTGACACGCACCATGTCACCAGGTGACACGACCATAGTTTTGGTCGAATTTTTCTCATTATACCTAGTGGCCATTTTCACTTGCACATCCTTAAACATGAGAAGTTACCTCTGAGGTGTCAACACATCATGAAACACTTTTAGACACGGTTCTCAACAGCCAAGCAGGATAAAGAGTAGAAGTGGGTAGCCTACCCCTGAGAGAAACAAAAGGTGCAACCCTAGTGATGGAATTAGGGGTTGTGCGATGGAACCAAATCATTGATCTAACAGCATTTTCCACAGCATAATTATTGTTCTTAGCCACTTTATGCAATCCACAACCACACGGTTCATTCTCTCAACTTGACCATTCGTTTGAGGATGTCCTACAGAACTCCTCAAGTGCTTCACTCCGGACTCAGACAAAAAAGTGCGCATTTCAGAATTGACAAATTGGACCCCATTGTCCGAGACAAGAGTCTCCGGAAATCCCTCTCTCAAAAATATTTGTCTAAGAAAGGAAATCGCACAACTGGCTGTGGGATTGGCACAGAATTTTACCTCAGGCCATTTACTGTGTAAATCCACTAACACAAAGGCAAAGCGTAGAGAATTAGGAAGAAAATTAAATGGTCCCACCAAGTCTATTCCAACCTTAAGCCAAGGTTTGGAGGGGAACGGTATGGGTTGTAAAGGAGGAGTAACGACTTTCAAGCCCTTTTCAGCACTAGCACATACACAACACTCTCTAACTCTTTCATCAACCTCACCGTCCATTGACGGCCACCAGTAATGTAACCTCAAGCGCCTTTTAGTCATGGTAACTCCCAAATGACCATCATATGCACAGTCAGTTAACTTCAATCGCAACTTCTCAGGAGGAACACATCTCCCATCCCTCATTATCACACCATCCTCAATGGATAATTCTTCTGAAACTTTCCAGAAAGGTTGAATGTTGAAAGGTACACTTTTCTCCTTAGGCCAGCCAGAGATAATGTACTCTTTAACCTTTTGAAAGGTAATATCAGCATTGATGGCATCAATCCATTCACTCTCCCCACAACCCACATTCTCATCAACATCCAGAGCAGCAATTAAACAATCTTCCCTATCTTCTTCCAACAAAGGAAGCCTTGAAAGCATATCCGCCGTACAGTTTTCTTTACCCGGAATATGCTTCATTACGAAATCATATTGAAGTAACTTTGTCGTGAGACGAGCAATGCGGGGGTTGGGGTACTTGACCTTGTCCCTACTTAAGATGTACACCAAAGGCTTATGGTCAGTTCGAATTACAAACTTTCTTCCCCAGATATATGTGCGAAATTTCTCGCATGCCCAGTAACAGGCTAGAAGTTCTTTTTTGATCACCGAGTAATTTACTTGGGGATCCCTTAGCACTCTGGAAGCATAACTATTGGTGACATCATTGCCCTTAACCTCTTGAGTGAGAACAGCACCCAGTCCATAGTTGCTCACATCTACCGTAATGGTACAACTGACATCAGGGTCATATGGTTTCAACGTTCTTGCATTAGTCCTCTCAATCCTAACTAGGGCAAAAGTCTTTTGACACATTTCATCCCAAACAAACGCAAAACTAAATCTAAGCATGTTTGAAAGAGCCTTCATTTTACTGGCGTAATCCGGTATGAAACGTGAATAAAATTCACATAACCCCAAGAATGAGCGCAGCTCATCCTTGTTCTTAGGTATAGGACAGTCGACAACCGCTTTAATCAGACCAGGTCTGGGAGCAACACCCTCACCAGAGACCAAATGTCCTAGAAACTCCACCTCTCTCTTCCAAAATTCACACTTGTTTCTCTTTACCACAATACCCCTATCATTGAATTTGGAAAGAACTGACCTAAGAGTGTGATCATGCTGGTCCAAGAATTTATTGAAGATCAAAACGTCATCCTGAAAAATTACAACACCCTTAACATCTTTGAGGACACACTGCATAATCCTTTGAAAAACGGAGGCCGCCGTGGCAAGCCCAAATGGCATCCTACAGAATTGAAATGATCCAAAAGGTGAGTTAAAAGCAGTAACATTTCTAGACTCTTCCTCAAGTACAATTTGGTGGTAAGCCGAGGCCAAATCGATTTTTGAAAACCACTGTGCGTCCTTCAACTCTTCCAAAAGATCACCAATCTTAGGAAGAGGATGAGCATCCACCCAAATCTCCTTATTGAGACTTCTAAGATCACAGCACAAACAAATTTCACCATTCCTCTTCCGAGCTACTACCAATGGACTAAGCCATAAACTCGATTCAATAGGCTCAATTATACCATTTCTCTCCAATCTCTCAAGTTCAGCCTTAAGATCAGCTCTTAAGCTAAAAGGAACAGACCTGACTTTGTGTTTCACAGGCACTGCATCTTTTTTTACTTTAATTCTGTGTTTAAAACCAGAAACTTTACCGAGAGAATCAGAGAAGACATTAGGGAATTCATTCACTAAACACAGCGGATCAGGCAAGTCTTGGACAACAAGTGCTTGTTACCTGGTACCAGGCCGCAACACTATGCCAAAGAGTCCTTGATGGTACCAACCGAGAATGTTCAAACCACGCGCAGCGACGTAAATCTTTCCATGTATTCTTCTATCCTTGAATTGTAACACATCTTCGATAAACCCATCTAAAACAGTCTTGCGACCCTCGTAAGACACAGGGGCCCTATCAGGAGGAAACAATTCTCTGTCTTGCCAAGACTGCTTGAACAAATCAGCAGTAATCATTGTTATCCTGGCTTTTGAATCCACAAGTAGTTTCAAACAAACCACCCCAACAAAAATGTCATCATACGGGTCTACACAATCCGAAGGATCACCTGAGACCACACCATCATCAGTGACTGTAACAATCATATCTGTAAAATCCTTCACAATACTCCCCTCCAATATCTGTTCAGAAACCTGTTCGTCACACAACTAACTTTCTCTGACTTATTAGCATTGGCTTGACAAACCTTAGCTAAATGACCAAATTTGCCACACTTATAGCATTTGGAATTCTTACCAGGACAAAAACTATTTTCTCTGGAGTGCGGTGGGTAGCCACACCTATAACAGATATTTTTCTTAAGAAAACCCTTTTCATTAGACCTATCCTTCCTTGGAGGGTTAGTTTTTGGAACAGAAGATACAATGACATTCACACTTTCTTTATTCTCACACACCGTGCTCAATTCCTTGATAGAAGTTTGAGCAAGCTCAATACTCTTAGCAACTTTTATGATATCATCTAGAGTAGGATTCCCCATAGTAAACAATTTATGCTGAATGTGTTTATCACTGCAATGCGCAATAAATTGATCCCTTACTAACTGATCACGAAATTCAGCAAAAAGACAGTCTGCAGATAATTTGCGCAAAGCGCTTAAATACGAATCCACCTCCTCACTCTGAAGTTGTGCTCTCTTGAAGAATTTGTGTCTAAGAACAACCAGACTTGGTTGTACATCAAACTTAACGACTAGTTTTTTAATAGTTTTTAATAGTTTCTTGGTATTCATCAAGTACTTCGCCCTCCCCAAGAACTCCCTCAGGTAAATGCTTATACACCTCCCTTCCCTCAAACCCCAAGCAGTTCAAAAGCAGAAATGTTTTCCTTTCTGCCCTGTATCTAGAAGTACCAATAGCGCCAATGTAAGTCTCAAATGCGTTGAACCACTGTCTCCACTGAATAGGTGGCGTGCCAGGACTTTCAAGGAACGGAGGTGGTTGATTAATAGACTGCATTATGCAAAATGCTGTCTAAAATCAGTTTGAAAGTCAAAGAAATCAGAGAGAGAATTAAAAAAAACAATACCGCTTTCTTCTAGTCGTAGTTATCGTTGAGCTGGTGAATATTCACTAAGAAGTCACTTGTTCCACTTTCATCAACACACCAGCAGCGTATGACACAATGGAAGAGATTGAAAATGAAAGTTCCCAGTTCAGTGGAGATGTGTAAGTGTAAGAATGCCTTTAAGATGGGAAAATTAGTGAGAAACACACACTAGAAGCGTGCGTATCATCGAAGCAAACATCGTGAAAACGAAATAAAATTGCTGAAAACCACAGAGACTCAAAGGGAAACTGAAGACTTTTCCGACAGTCAAAATGCAACAGACATCAAAACGGTTGTGCAAGGTACGTAGTTGCTGTAGTTACCACTTGACTTGGTTACGCTAGTTGAGCACAGTAAGATTAGCTTTGTGACGTGCGTTAGGAAAATGATTGGCTGCCCAGTTTAATCGTCATCGCAATCTTCACCAACTCCCAAGCAACGTTCTGATACGTCATCAGACGTACAAAGATGGTCGAAGAGCAAAGAACGAGTGGAGACTTAAACACAGCTACGCACGTCTCAGAACTGGCATGTCTCAGAGCAGTGAAAACAGGTAAAAATGCGCTTGGAGCAGTCTCTTATGCCAGAAACATCAGCACAATTGTTCTTCTGTCATGAAAAGCTTTTACACGCTTCCCCCTCAACCTCCTCACCTTCACATCCTCTTAATAAACAGCCGCTGGGGAAATAATATTCCCGACAATGCCACAGCCGCAGGAGAAGGTGAAAGGGGAAAAGTTAACCCAAGAATTAAGGCTAACAAAGTTCAGAATAAGTCCGCTTTGCCTTTTACTTCAGTTTTCTTCAGTTTTCTTTCAAAATTTGTAGCAGTGGCTCGTGACTAAATAGCTCTTTCTCCTTGTCGCCAAAAATATGTTGTGGGTTAATAAATTCAGATAAGAAATCTCCAGTCCATTAGTTAGAATTTATTGTAGGAGAAACGAGCAACCGCACCACTCTCTAGCACAGAGTGGTACAAACTGACAAAATGTAGAATTAGAATGCAATAAGAACCATGACAACAGAGTACTGCTCAAGGAAAGGTAAAACAAGCACAGGTAGATACAACAACATGCATGCGAAATGCCTCTTCCCTCCACATATTTTACACTCCTTCCCCAAAGCAAAACAAGATTTTGATTCCACACAATGAAATATATATGCATACTTTATTGTTGAACTTATTATTGCAGGTATTTTTGATAGGCTTACACAACCTTTTATCACCCGCCAGGACTCATTGTCATATTTTTTAACACAACTAACATCATTGTTGCTCACCTTTCCCTTCTTCTCCATTTCTTTCATACAATATTCAATAGTTTCACCACTTTCACAATCTCAATAGCATATTTCAATGATGGGTACTTCGCTGCCCCAAATCTTTCTTGAATCCTTTTGCTCCGACATCGGACAATCAAATTGTCATGTATCGATTCATCTGTCATTGTTCCAAACTGGCACTTGATGGACAATATATGTAGTCTGGAAAGATTTTCATCTATACCTATTTTTTGTGGCTGTGTATAAAATGTAAACCTTGACATGACAATGTTGGTGTCTTTCGCAAACCTTTTTTCCATTCTCTTTCTCACTTCCTTGTATACATCTTCTATATTTTCTCCATTCTGTTGTAATATAGCAGGTAAGTACTGAAAAACTCGCTTACCTCCTTGGCCTTGTGTGCTGAGAAGGATGGCTTTCTTTGTAGATGGTCTAAATTCCTGTCCATTGAGTGCCTCTAAATAATTTTCAAACGTGTCCACCCACTCCTCCCATGCTTGTGTTAGGAAAAATGGTGGGGGTTCAACTCCTTGGCTATTAGTTACTTTCATAGTATAAATGTATTGGGTTGCAATATTTATCAGGGTTTATCAGTAATCACGTATTGCCAAATCCAGGTAATGCAATCCTTCTTTGTTTCCCCAGTCCTTATCAGATAGATCCAGCATAGTCCTTTCTCTGTTTCCTCTCATGTTTCACTAACTGTGTTCCTTCCTACCTTTTGGACTTTCCTTATGTAGGCACGGCCACATGTAGAGTAAACATGTTGAAGACAGTGACAGTGAGAATGCAGACTAAGCATGTAGAAAACAGTGGTGAGGTGTAATTATTGTAAGTGCTGCTTTATGTGGCCCTTTTATACACTTTCATATTGCTCCATTAATATTTTAATGACTAAAGCAGTGGTCGTTCATAAGGTGATGGCGGCACAGGCCTAGGTGGTGAGCCTGCTTCAGAAGTGCTAGGCCGTAGACGCACGTGCTAACGTTCCGTGCGATTGGTTACATTTGTTTAAAGCGATAATGCACCATATTTTTTTACGTACAAGCGATAATCATTGTTAAGTAGTCTTTGAAGGGGTCACTTATCCACTCCTGAGTCAGCTTTGAACAGTTTTTTTAGCTGTCAGAAATTCATGAGTCACACTGAGTTTTCTTATACTCCGTGACGGTTTTCTCTCGAGTGCTGGTGATCATCACCAATATTGTATAGATGATTCTGCACAAAGTGGTGGGAAAGAGTATCTTCATTAACAGATAAGAACACAGCTTAATCACCGAGCTCCCGCAACAATCTCAAGATAACTGCTGAGTGCTGAACCCTCACAGCTGGAAGCACGATGCACATAGCAATTCTCGAAAGTGGAGCATATCTTGAATTCTACATAAGTCACAACGGGTTTCTATTTCCCTGGGGACAAAAGGTCCATCTGGCCCCATACAGCCAATTTTTATCATCTTTGCTTATTCTATTTCTGGTGGCAAACCAAAGCCACAGGGAGCATTTTCTTCAGGCTACCTGGCCTCTAAAAGATTGATTTTTGCGGAGAACTGGTTCCCGGTGCTAGGCCTCTCCTTTGTTTGGCTCACGGTTCTTTTATCCAACTAGTGGGGGCATATGGCACACCCCCTCTGAAGTCAGCCAGCAAAATACACTCCCTGCCACACTACCCTAGCCCCAGAGTATCCTGGCTTCTTGAAGGACAGGGGTGGATCAGAGAAGTCCAAGACCAGTCCACAGAAGTCCTCTGGTAACCACCCAGGGCCCCCCAGTAGGTCCATTCCACCAACTGTTCTTCAGGGGGGTTGAGAGGCCAGTCCCATATAGTTTAGGTCCTCCAAAAGCTTGTTGAGCCATACAGAAACAACAAGTGGCCAATTCAAATTGAATGTGTAATCAAATAAGCATGTATTTGTACCCGGTTTCATAGCAAAACCCTGTGCAGTGTTATAGGGTTATTTCCATTTGAATTGGTAAATTGTGACTTCTTTTATATGGTCTCTGAGCACATCTGATGAATTCAATACAAAGTATACACACATATACGTGTTGATTTTCTTTGTCTTCTGTTCTTTATAGTTCTTATGTTCAACTGTATCACATATTAGCCTTGGACATACCCAACACGTTTTTCGTCTCACTGTAGGGAGAAATATCCAGTGACTTACTCAGGGCTAAAAGAAGTATAAAAGACAAAAACACTCTAGCTTAATGCGTGGTACTATAATCTAGGTGTTATCACACCACAGAGACATCAGTAGCGAATATGCCAAGTATTTAGTCAACGCTAAAATGAATTTGTGCAGTGGAAACCCATGTGCATAGTTATACTTTCACAATGCTTAAATTCAAACATAACTTCCAATTTGCTTGGAATCATAAACGTGACAATGTGTGATAATAAAGTCTGCATCATTAGCCTTTAATAGAAGTAAGCGCTACGTGTCAATTAATCATGTTACAAGTATGGCATACTGAGATTATGTATAAGAGTATTATATACAAAGGGTCACCTCAAGAGATGTACCAAAAGTGTTATCAACACGGTGCCATCTTAATTGTATTCTTAGCATGAGGGGTATGCCAGGTACCAAGATGGCAGCTCATCCATGAAGCTCCAGAGCCGCCGCACAATAAACGTAGCCATGCTCCGGTTCTATGGCACTTTACCATTCACAAGGTAGTCCTGCGGTCACTAGAGAAGCCAGGGAACACTCCAGGTCCCACCGCCGTGAAGATCTCAGCACTTATGTTGGTGCGCTGCCTCTTGCCGGTGGCGGCGGGACGTGGGCCTCGCAGGCCCTGTGATGACAGGGGTCTCGGGTGAGCCTGAGGGCGGTGGGAGATGGAGGTGTGGTGGCTGGGGAGGAGACTCTCCCATCACCTCACCTGACTTCACATGGACGGTCTGTGGTTTGTGATTCTTTCTCCTTCCCCCACGAGCCTTACCTGTACTTCTCTGCACTGCACTGGGGGGCTGCACTGAAATCAGCCTGATTAAGACATAGCTCACGCATGGTGCTGAGTCCCTAACCTAGGAGACCACTGGACACAGCGAATGTTGAACAGTCCCTCCTGATGCCTTATCAGCGATTAGATCACGGTAATTGGACAGGACCCATGTGAGGGACCAAGGCGGTCCGGGGGTGCCGCAGTAACTGCACCACAAATGAGTCCCTGTCCTGAATAGGAGTCAACGGTTTGGCCTGTTTTTGTGTGGTCTGCATCTGGTTTGTCCCTGCGCCTGGCGATGTAGAGAGCGGTACAAAAGGGGGTGGTGATGGATGGAGCATCTGAACAAATCAAACACTCACACCCAGTCAACAGATCTGGGTTTAATCCATCACCGTTCTTTAGCCCAATCTGCCTCCCCAGTTCAGACAAAAATGTAGAGAGGCGCTCCCTTGCTGAGAGGTTCAAGCTTCACTACTGGTATGTACAGTATACATATGGTTCAAATGATTACTCCGTATTTGCGATAATGCAATAATATTGAATCATGGTCTTAACCAGGGGTAGAGGGGCTAGTAGTCAAACTTTCGTCATAGCCGCCTCTGGTACCGTGACCTACTTTGTTCCCTGTAGACCGCATACTGAAGCACGTATACTGTGCATGCGTATTAATTTTGTCCTTATTATAGGATCCGTTAGGAGTGCTACACACTAAGCTGGACCCCATGGAGTCCTGATGAAGAGCTATTAGAGGAACAGCTCGAAACCTGTTGACACAAACGCATTACTGGGATAACCATACTCAATTAAGGTCAGGTCTTTTCCCTTGAACAACCCCTGATTTGAATCATACCATCTAGGGTCAGAAATAAAAGAGTGACCCACTATTTAGGTATTTTAAAGTTTTCAGTTCCACTCCACATCATTGCACTACACATAGTCTATAAAAAGTGCTCCTACGTAGTCCGCAAGTCGAAGTAAGCCTCAATCCATAGCGGATTGAGAGGAGACCCAACCCTGGAGGGTGACGGGTCTCTAGAAAAAAAGTATTTTTTCTAGACAAGTGATCGCAATAAACTCCTATTGGATCCTATATTCCCCTGAGAGCAGGTTTTCTTCTAGAGATTTGATTTTTGTCCACCTAATATAGACATACCTGATTTTTTTCTAACATTTCTGCACACATTTCCAGTTTCCAAATCGACTCTATAGTGATGGGAGTCACTTTAACCTAGTATTCCAACCCACCTTGGACACCACGGGACCAGACCATATTGCCAAACTACATTCCACAAAAGCACTCCAGGCTATGCTACAGGCCCACTTACTGACTGACGCTTGGCACCATCGGCACTCCACTGACAGAGGTTTCTCTTTTTATTCAGTGCCACATGGTACATGATCCCGTATAGACCACTGCTACTTATCCCCAGATCTTCTCCTCCATACACTCTCTGTGGACTACTTGCTCGAATCTTGTCGGATCACTCACCTGTGCTCTTGTCCCTCACCCCTCACAGCCCCCAACAGTTCCGACCATGGCATTTCCCGGCAGAAACTCTAAAGAAGCTTATTCTATAGAAGCTATAATTGAATATTTCCAGTCGAATGTGAGCTATGTGCCCTGCTTCACCACTGTGTGGGAAGCTTTTATAGTTTGTATGTGGGGGATATGCATGGCCAAAGAGGTTGGTGAGCTTAGCTCCATTCGCTGTGACATTGCTGTGACTGGGAAAGCACTCCAGGAGCTCTATGTGCAGTGCCTGGTGGGCACCCAACCCACCTCTCTCCATCAAAGGGCAACCCTCCTTGCTGAATTTCAGGAACTTGCCACCCGCAAAGTCAATTACTTGGGCAAGTACACATGCGCTAGAATTTATGAGGAGGGAAAGCATCCTGGTTGGACACAGGCTGGGCTCCTCCGCCCTTGCCATCACTCTTTCTTTACTAGATGGACTACATGACAACACTACTCTCACCCAGAACTCTGACATCTCTTTTACCTTCCTCTCCTATTATTCTTGATTACACACCAACCGTTCCCAGCTGGCTGATTCGGCCCTCGCTGCCTATCTGGCTGTGTTGGCATTGGTATGGATAGAGGAGGGCCACCACCATTTTCCAGCTGCACCTATAACTGCATATGAGGTGACACTAGCTATAGACTATCTCGATTGATCCCATGCCCCGGGCATGGATGGTCTTACTGGCACATTTTACAAAACATGCTAAACATAGTTTGTTCCCCATCTTCTTGAAGTATATGCAGAAACCCTGGATTCCAGGGCACTGCCTCCCACAATGTGCAAGGCCATCATCTCCCTGCTTCTCAAAGTGGGCAAACCACCCGACAGGTGCACATCCTTTCGGCCCTTATCTCTACCTAATCAGGACTTTAAAGTCCTAGCTAAAATAATTGCAACCCGCATTTCTCTTTTTGTAGACCTACAGCCTGATTCATCATAGTGCCGTTTTGCGAGTTTGAAATAGCGAATCATAAGGAATCGCTATTTCAGACTCGCAAAACGGCATTCATGTAGGAATCGCAAAAACAAAAGCGATTCCTACATATTCCTTATTTGCGATTAGCAAATTGCTAATCGCAAATAAGGAATAACTCACCATTCATTCCTATGGGCCAAAAGGCCCATAGGAATGAATGGGGAGTATTCCTTATTTGCGATTAGCAATTTGCTAATTGCAAATAAGATTGCGATTTAAAGGGTGCCAGGGGTGTCTAAAGGACACCCTTTAGCACCCCTTAACAGTAAATACGAACAGGTGTTGCGCACACACATGTCCAAAGGACATGTGCGTGTGAAACATGCAACTTAGAAAAATGCTTTTAAAAGCATTTTTCTAAGTTTTGGCTATTTACCACGAGGTTTGACCTCGCGGTAAATAGAGGGCCGAAATTGCGAATTCGCAATTTTAAAATGGATGATGAATTGCATTTAAGGAATCTCAAATTGAGATTCCTTAAATGTAATTCATCACAAAATAGCGAAATCGCTATTACCGATTTTTGCATTTGGGATGATGAATCCCAAATGCAAAAATAGAGCTTGCAAAGGGCCAGATTCTCAGAATCTGGCCCTTTGCCAGCCCATTTTGCCTTCATGAATCAGGCTGCAGATTATATCCCCTCTTCAAACTGGTTTCGTTCCGAACTGGTCAACATCTATCAATCTCTTTTTTTTTTTTTTTGTCCTCATCTTCGCCCTTGGTGACCAAGTAACAGTGTATGGAGAGGGACATACTGTCACAGATTAAACTGGTAGGGTCACTGACCGATATTAATGCGTCACCCCTCAGTATAGTCTCCATACTCCAAAATCACACCACTAAGACAGCCAGAGGGGTAGTTTGCTGCAGTCAAATACCCATCATTGATGCCAATATCGTCCTTTTGGGTATACCAAAACTGAAGGTTACCAAGCAGCTTAATCATTGGACCATGGGGGAAAAAAAAAACCATGGCCGCATTAATCAATTATAACCAGATCAACAAAAACCAAAAGTTTCTCCTATCTGGATTACCCGATCTTGTTAAGTCCACTTTGGAAGTTTGCAGCACTGAGGTACGCCAGTCGAGCAGGGTGGGAGATTGCGGGTCTTTCCATTTTCTGCAAATTTCTCTTCTGGCCAGCAAGATACCATAGAAAAGTAAATTCTTAGCTGAACCCCGAAACTGCGGAGCTAGTCCAAATATTACAAGAGCCGGGCTTAGCGTGACTTCTGAGCCCAATGCAGCCGTAAGTACTAAACATACCGCATTCCAAAAGGGCAGCAGCAGGGGGCACTCAAAGAACATGTGCAGGTCAGAAGCCGCAATCAACCCGCACTTAGGACATGCCACTGGTGCATTATTTGAGAATTTTAAAAGTCTCTGTGGCGAATAGTAGGCCCTATGTAGGGTAAAAAGATGGTTCCCACGCAACCAGGAAGGTTTCACAATGTCCCATAAGATCTTAAAAGACTCAAACCACAAATTCTCCATATTGCACTCAGTAATGGAGGATGCCCATAATGACTCTGGGAGCTGGGACTCACCCTCGACCTCCTCCAAAAGTAAGTTGTACCAAATTGAAACCTCCTTTCTGGTTGATGGCCTGTCCAATAAGAGGGATACTATATTACTGTCACCCCCTATCAGGAATCTGCCCTTAGCAGAGATCTGTGAGTGAGCCCAGCTTGTAATTTGAAGGTATTTAAACCTAGAAAGTTCCGTCCCTATTTTAGATAGCAAGGCGTCCCACGGAAGTAGGTAGTCTTCCACAAATAAGTCCCTGCAAACCTCCATGTCGACGTCTCTCAATGGAATTGCAAGACTGTCGAGGAGCCAGCCCGGGGTACCAGGAGAATTCCACAGTGGTGACCTACATGTGAAATAATCAATTTTTATAGAGCGCCTAAGTTTCGCCCATGTTTTAGCAAACATCCCTCAGCACCTTCAGTTTCACTTTTTTAAAGAATTTGGGGTCACCAAATTTGAACAGAAAACCCTGCTCGGCTACCCTTTCACCTCTAAGTAGTGCTGCAAACATACAACCACATCCAGAATTTGTGGGTGACTTTAACAGCATCCTTGCATGAGAGAATTGAAAGGCCCACGCATATAACTGTAGATCTGGACCACCAACCCCCCTTTCTCTCTGCAACGCCTACATTTTTTCCAAGATATTCTGGGAGTATAATCATTCCAAATAAAAGAACTTATATCGCTCTGAAGTTTGGCTAACCGGGAGGGCTAAAAAAAAAGGGGAATAATATTAAACAAAAAAGATATTTTTGGGAGTACAGACATTTTTATTAGGTTTGCTCTTCCCAAAAGAGATAGGGGAAGCGAAGACCAAGATCGCATCAATCTACGGCATTCTTTGGCCACATTCGAAAAATTTGCCGGTACACTTTTATTTATGTCCTTATAGATATTAAGGCCTAGATAACGGAGAGTAAAACTCAACTGAGCCCCTGCCACCGGCTCAGGGTCATTCCAGACCATAATACCTGTCTTTGTGGCATTGATTTCATAGCCGGACACTTTGCCAAAGTAATGGGCTAGAGCAATCACCCCTGGAAAAGCCGAGTGGAGTTTAGAGGAAAAAACGAGGACATCATCCGCGTACAGGGCTACCCTCTTCTCCCATCCCTCATAAATAAAGGGCTTGATGTTGCGATCATCCCGCAGCCGTTGAGCAAAAGGCTCAATATATAGATCAAATAAGAGGGGGGAGAGAGGGCAGCCCTGGCGTGTACCCCGTGAGATGTTAAATGGTTTTGTCAATCCCCCGTTTACAAGCAGGGAGGCAGATGGATTCTGATATAAAAGCCTCAGAGCACGCCAAAATATTTCCCCGATGTTAAATTTCTGCAAGTCCTCCGAAAGGTATCAATCTCCTTACAGTGTTTGCGATACTTAACCAAATTGAGCCAACCCTCAACGCAGTAGTAATATTACTAGGCATAGAGAAGGTGTTTGATTCTCTAGAAGGGCCTTTTCCTTATGTCACTCTGGGTAAGTTGGCCTTCTCCAATGGATTCTGTGATCTCGTAGTCTCTAGTACACAAACCCTGTGGTTAGGCTTCGGGTGAATGGCAAACTTACAGACCAATTTGTAATATTGTAGGGCACCAGGCAGGGATGTCTGCTTTCACCCCTACTATTTATTATTACTATGGATCCCCTTGTGCATCATCTTCAGGAGCAACATCTGCAGCGGTGACTTTGTTTGCATTGTGGCCCCCTACTGGCCTCGCTTAATGCAGATGATGTTTTGCTCTTTGTTCGAGAGCCCAGCAACAACCTTCCCCCACTCCTCCGGGAGGTAGTGTGGTTTGGCGTTTTTTCCAGACAGGTTATTAACTGGTCCAATTCTGAGATATTCCCATTGACCAATTCTAACCTTTCCTTACAGATAGACATTCCCATGCGCTGGTGTGATGATCCCCCTCACTATCTCAGCGTCTTTTTGCATCGTGCTGACTCCAAAGTCATACATCTAAATTATGGCCCGCTATTGACCGGTTATCATCCCAAATAGACCGATGGATCAATCTTTCACTATCAATAGCTGGCTGACCTGCTATTATTAAAATGGTTGTATTGCCTCACTTCTTATATCTTTTTCTCAATATTCCTATCCGCTCACGGCTAAATTCTTTACCGTACTGCAGAGCATGCTCACCAAGATTAATTTAGGCTGCCGTACAGGCACGTATTAGCTGGCAGACATTGATAACGCCTTTTCAGCGTGGAGGATTTGAGGTCCCGGACTTTTACTGGTATTTCATAATCACACAGGCACAAAAAGCTTACTTCTAGTATCATCCTGATGCTAGGCTGCAGAACCTAAAACCTGAATTTTCGCAGGTTCGCCCTGGGTCTCTTTCGACAGTATTTCAGTGTGGGCTCCCGGGGACGTCCTAGGAAATACCAACGCTGCATACCACGTCCTGGGCTGGAGACAAATTGAGTGGATACGTGCATGCTGAATACCTTTATTCTACGTACTTACCACTATGCAGCAACCCATAGATTAACCGAAGTATGGAAACCTTGACTAAGCAGACACTATCTTAGCGTGGACTACACACTATAGGGGATTTTTTTGGGATACTGAATAGCGATCTGTATTGAATCTTACAGAGAGGCACACTGTGTCCCCAATCAATAGGTTCCTTTTCCATAGAACAGAGGTTTTCATGCAAGCTGGGCTGGGCTCCTTGACTACAGTACCAAGGGATTTCCCCCCACTCTCTTTTGTCATTACATTGGCTAACAGCTCCCATCTAGTTTCCCATCTGTTCCAATTAGCTCAGACACTCTCACCCCCTGTGGGAGGAAGGGCTCGTGCGGCATGGGAGAGGGATTTAGGGTGCCGCTCGTAGACGCGTGCAAGTGGAGAAAGGACTTGGACCTCTTTTGTGCCTTGGGACCTCTTTTGTGCCTTGGGAAGCAGAGACAGCAGCGGGGACACCGTCAACAGCACCGGCAGCCAGCGGGACTGCGAGTCCCAGGTTCCTAAGCGGCAGAGTAACCGCCGCACCTGGAGACTCTTCCCGGCTGGGCACGCCCACCCGCCCTGACCTGCTCAAAACCAATCACACAAACGCGCATCGCGGGATGCGAATCGCAGGACACGCATCGCGGGACGTGCGCGGGCGGCCGCCAGGCTAAGCCCGGGCAAAGGCCGGGCCGTTTTAGGCCGTTAGAGGCCGGCAGAGACCGGACCGGGCCACCCCTCTGACGCCCTGCCCTTTCACCACTCTTCTCTCTTTGCCCTGGTTTGTGTGCCGTAGGCGCCTTACATACATGGCTACCAGAGAATCTAGAAGTAAGGCTGCCCAACAGATCTCAGGCACTATGGAAAAATTCCTCACGAAGACCAATGCTGTGGTCACCAAAGGACTTACCATGTTAGAAAGCCAACCAGAAGAGGGTATAGATAACTTGTTCCTGGCTTCACCAGGTTCGTCAATCAATGATAGCACACCACTACTGCTTGATGCCACCCACCTATCACTTATGGACAGTATTGATCAGACTATCGAATCAGTCCTACAACAACTGAGGACACCATCAACCTCTCATAGGGATAGAGACCCATTACGCCTCTCTGGAGTTGTAGAACACTCCCCGGAAGCTGATTGTGTAGAGATAGAAACGCAGGAGGGCGGATCAGACGTAGTTTCATCTGAACACAAGAGCAGCAGGGGGGACCATCCGTCCAAAAGGAAGAGGTCAAGGAAGCCAAAAGACGCCAAAAGGGCTAAAGTTGATTCAATACTGCCCGCTCAAAATGACAACATAGACATTGTGGCCTCTCCTGGGCTTCCACTCACGAGGAATAGAACAGAACCTTCAAGTTCCCCACTAGTTCCATCCTTACCGGTGTGTACCGGGCCATTTATTTTTGGTGGGGTCCCTTTCATTACTACAGATTCGCTCACTAGCTCATTTATGGATATTCTAAAAAATCTTTTGAATCCTCTGTCTGTAAAATTAGACTCTATAGAGGCCAGATTGACCGCCATAGAAAAACTCTGTACGGCCAATAGCGCTGATTCTGGGTCGGGCACAAATTCTCAAAGGGCCCCAAGGGATAGTGTTAGAACCAGTCATCTGTCCCTAGTAACAACTACTCAGCCCCCAAACCCCCTCCCCGCAGTTCAGCCGAGGGAAGCTTCTAGGAATTCCACTGCTCCCGTCCCCCAACCTGGTCCTTCAGTGCCCCAAATAGGGAGGCCTCCGGTACCTGCACCTAGAAGGTCAAAACTACTAGCTCCGTCACAACAACTTAGACAGGAGAGACCACCCGGTGGGCAACCTGGCTGTCCTATTAGCCCCAACACCAGGCGTAGAACAGTCAATCTGCCCCCTGAGGCAGTAGTTTATACCGCGATTCTGGTGGGAGTACCGGAGCTTACCGGCGGCGTAACGGAATCGCAGCATTCCTTACGCAACAAGGTACTAAATTGGCTAAATATCCATAGGCCTCTCCCACCCAATCTAAAAGGAGATGTCCTTATGGTCAGAAGGG
This sequence comes from Lissotriton vulgaris, assembly GCF_964263255.1. Lineage (NCBI taxonomy): Eukaryota > Metazoa > Chordata > Amphibia > Caudata > Salamandridae > Lissotriton > Lissotriton vulgaris. The sequence goes on along the minus strand of NC_141693.1, from coordinate 1,380,783,940 downwards.
TCCAATGGATTGGGTCTACTCCCAAAAAATGTGTGGGGATTTGCATAATTGTTAGTTTTAAAAGTCCGCAGGTTTCCCCATATATTTGTAATTGGCTCGGTAGTGCTGGTAATACATCTATTGAAGTAATGGCCCTTTCATACTTTTATCCAAATGCACACAATTCTGCCATGAGGAGGGATGAGGGTTGGACTAGAGTTGGCTTTGCAGTGGATGGCTCACGATATAGGCCTAGGCACAATGCACTCCCTAATTATGGTAACTTCTTTCACCCAAACAGAAACTCTTGCCTTGATCAAGTTGACTGACCACAAAAGGGCCCTATCCAACAGCCCCTCCAAAAAACTCGTACTGGGGAGGTAGGCAGGGGGGTGATGAGACCAGCCCCCAACACTAACACCTGGCTGCAGGACTCCCCGAATAAAAATACGCCATCACTTGGAAGCCACAAGGGACAAGCAGTCAACTCTTTAAAGAGACCGACGGGTACAAATCTGTCCCCGGCAGTTGTGTGTCTCCCGCCCTTGACATTGGTACCTCTAAATGCTCCGGATATCCCCGACCCTCCCATAGCCTTTCAATCCACTACATCTGATGGGGTAGGAACATCACGCACCCCACCTTTGAGGGTCCTCTCTTGGAATGTGGCGGAGATTGTAAATAAGGTGAACACAACTGACTGGGATCTCCTGTTAAATGGCAGTGATGTCTGCCTTTTCCAGGAGACATGGGCGAGGGAACCCCTGAGTAGAACGGGAATGTGAAATTTTCGAAATTCCGGCTAAGTGGAGTGGTATAGGAAGGCCCTCGGGCGGCCTGGCGGTATGGGTAGCAACCCACATTGGGTGTCAGGCGGTAAGTATGGCTACGCTTTCGCAGGACATCCAGTGTGTGCTGCTCAGATGTCCTGGCTCAATAACCTGGGCAATCATCAATGTATATTCACGGCCCGTTGCCGCGGCAAAGGAGTCATCCACCTTAGACGACCTATCATCCTTTTTGGGGCAACTGCCAGGCGATTACAAGATAGTGTTAGGTGGGGACTTTAACTGCCACTTCGAACCCCTAGCAGATTTAAAGGAGGGCGCCCTCACTACTGAGGACGATTTCTGGGGAGTTGCACTATCCTCATCTCCACACCCCAAAACCTGGTCCCCTCTGGCAGTACAGATCATGTCCCTTACCCTGAATTTTGCATTGAGGGCTTGCAACGGGCGTACCCTGTCCGATACCCCCTCAGTGTGTACTTTTAACTAGAAAGGGCATGAGTCTAGGTTAGATTACATTCTCATAGACATCAGCATGTGGCCCAAAGTTCAGGATTTTAAGGTGTTACCCAGAATAGATAGCGACCACAATGCGCTCCTGCTGGAGGTACAACATCCTGCACCTGTAGATGGGCCTTTCACTTCCACCTCTGGCGATGACCCTGGGAACTTGGTCCTCACTACAAATAGGCGTCGCGTTAAATGGGGGAAGTTGCTCAATGCGGAAGGTGCCATGAATAAGTTATATGAAATAGCAGTCCCCAAGTTTAAAGAAGTGGAAGATCTTATAGACCAACCGAGACCCATAGATTACAACAAGAAACTAGCGCAAATCCACGTGGAACTTGTGAGTGGTCTTGCAGATGTTTTCTATCCTGAGGTACCGTCGCGTAGGAAAAAGACTCATATCCCGACTTGGTATAATTCTTCCTGTAGGAAGATTAAGTCTGAGTTAATTGCCACTATAAAAGATGGGTTTAATAGGGGCAAGGTTGCAGAATTCAGAAGGGAGTATAAAGTGGCGATGAAAAAAGCTAGGGCAGAGTGGGATTGGAATCGCTGGCATGATCTGTCTGATGCCCTAGATGCCAAAGATTCAAGGAAATTTTGGGCTCTGGTGAACAATGGGTCAGGGGAACTTAAATCAGCAGTGGAGCCCAATATTGCCGCCTCTGTCTGGGAGGCCCATTTTGGGACACTCTATCAAGATTCTATCTTAGTCTCTGATGGTGTGGTGTCCGAGGACCCTGTTTTCTCGGAAGTGGGCCTAGAACTTACCCTTGGTGAGGTGATGACTGCAATGGAGAGACTAGCGTTGGGGAAGGCCCCTGGTTTAGATAAATTACCGGGGGATCTCTTCAGGCACCACCCTGAGATCTGGGGCCCGTACCTCCTTATCCTTTTCAACGCCATCTTAGGAGGTATGGCGATCCCCTGTACTTGGCTGGGGACAGAGATTGTCCCTATATATAAAAAGGGCTCTCCTCTGCTCCCAGCCAACTACAGGCCGATCAGCCTTATAGATGTCCCCCAAAAGCTATTCGCTCATCTCATCCTGAACCACCTGTTGGATTGGATGGAGGCCAATGATATTCTGAGTCCCCTCCAGGCTGGCTTCAGGAAAAATACGTCCACCATGGACCAGATTTTCCGCCTCGTCCTGCTCTACTGGAAGACGGTAAGGATAGAGGGGGGGAAGGCTTTACATGGTGTTCGTAGACCTGAAGTCAGCCTTTGACCTAGTCCCACGTAAGAAACTATGGGAGGTCCTGGAAAAGCTTGGGGTACCTACTCAGATATTAAATATTATAATCAGGCTCCACGACAACACATATGCACAGGTCAGGTGTGGGAGGGACGGAAGACTGTCATCCAGGTTCCCTGTTCGTAGAGGGGTGAGGCAGGGTTGTGTCCTGGCACCGACCCTGTTTTGCCTCTTTGTTAACAATGTTATATCTCACCTAGAAAGGGTTAAGGACAATGATGCCCCATGCCTGGCAGGAAGGAGGGTTCCGGCAATTATGTTTGCCGATGATACCCTCCTCCTATCCAAATCCCCAATGGGAATTCAGAGGATTCTGGACGCATTTGGTCTTTTCTGTAGCCAACACGGTCTTGAGATCAATACAGAAAAGACCAAATTCATGATATTTAATCCTCCAAAAAAAGCCAGACCCAATCCCACCCTGGGCACTGCCAGCATTGAGAGGGTAACTACCTTTTTGTATCTGGGAGTAACGTTGCAGAAAAACTTATCCTGGGTCCCCCAGATAATGAGATCACGCCTTAAACTGTCCCAACTATCGGGTGCAATATTGAAGATAGTAAACACCTCAACCTATAAGCCCATTAGCCCAGCACTTGAACTGTACCAAACGTAAGCCAAGGCAGCTGCGACATATGGGAGCGAATTATGTGGGCACAAAGCTGGCCAAGAATTAGCAAGAGTGGAGAACAACTTTGTCAGACTTCTCTTGGCTCTCCCGCGAGGCACACCGCTCTTGCCGCTGAGATTAGACTTGGGCCTTCCCTCTATTACTGAGGAGTTAGAGTCAAAGCCGGTGAGGTTCTGGCATAGGATATGGTCCACTAATGAACTCCAGCATTACAGGCAGGACCTTATTCATGTCATGAACCTGAATCAAAATGACAAAATTCCCTGGCTTGCTTTTATAAAAAAAGGAACTGCACCTCATGAACTTATCAGAACTCTGGGAGGATCCCGAACAGAGCTGCCGAAGGGTTCCACGAAAAAAACTGGTCCAAATGTACAAAGAAAAAAGACTCTCTATCCTGCTGAATGAGCCAAACAGCGGCACCCTCACAAATCGGTTTCTGGAATTTAAAAACTCTTATGTCTTTGAAAGTTTCTTGGACCTTATTTTTCCCATCCTTGCAAGGAAATTATATGTACAATGGAGGCTAGGTACTCTGCCCACCAGAACATTCACCCACAAGTGGCACAATGGTGGTGATACGATGTGCCCAAGCTGTAATACTTACAAGGAAGATGAGCTCCACATTATGTTTGTCTGCCCTGCCTACAGCAAACCCAGAAAGTACTGGCTAGGGCCCCTTTGCAGAAATTTGGGGTTCAGTGACTGTACCCATGCATTTAGAATAATGAAAACCAGCACTCTGGTCCATATTGTATTTGCAGTAGCTAAATATCTAATGGCAATTTGGCAGACTAGGAAAAAAAAAACTCTTTAATGTGTGGTCATTGACATGGCTTGTTTTTAACCTCCTTTTTCCTTGTATAGGGGGGAAATCAATTGTAAGACTGTAGGAAATGTGTTTTTATTTCTCTTAAACCGATGTTTTATTAATTGCTGTACTGTATCTTTTATTGTCTATATGACCGAAAAAAAGAATTAAAGAAAGATTTAGGTCAACATTTAGCTGATTTCTAATAACTACAGACACAAAACTTCTCAACTTTAAATATCTACTTAGGGCTTACTTCACACAACACTCCTTGTCATGATGGACCTTTCTAGATCCCACAACTTCCACGGATGTGCAACTGAAAACACAGATTTTATACATGTAGCATGGAACTGCCCGCAGGTCCAGGCGTATTGGGAAAAGTTTTCATGTATCTTACATAAATGACTGAAACCAACTTAGCCCATTCCCCATTGCTGGCACTATTGGGATACATCCAACATCTGGATGCTGGAATACAATGGTTCACTGCTATTGCCCTACTTCTCACAAAGAGGCAGGTGTCTAGGAACTTGGGCACCGCCATGGCCCCAGCAATTAAGCCCTGGATGAGAGACTTAATTTACTGTGATGCGACCAGTGCTACCTATGCAAAAGTGCTGACCCTCTCCTCCAGGCCTAACAATATATGGCAACCCTTTTGCTCCTCCCTATTGCTCCATCCCGAGGTGACAGACTGAGGATGTCCTGCCCCGGTTGCCCTAGGGACCTCTTGAGCAACGATGGGGAGGGATTATGGAGATTGCGACATGATGGCATGTAGGCCTTTCTCTTCTCCTATAGATACACACCACTGTATGGTTGTATGGTTGATTCTGTTGCCCTGAGTTGTTTTTCTTCATTGGTATTTTGTTATATGCTGCTTTTTTGATCTTTCGTAATTACTGTCCAGTATGTTTCCAACTATGTATTTGTATGGCAGCTAAGTCATTGAAAAAATGCTGTAAAAACAATTTACATTTGTTTGGGGAATTGTATTTTGAGCATACAGTGAAACGTAATGTGTAATTACGATACCTAAATCTTCATTAAACAATACATAATAAAACGGATAATAACAGTGTGTCAATAAAGTTATATTGATAGGAATTTGTTTGCCATCCAGACCAGAATGGAACATTATATAGAAAACACCTACCTCCCTATCGGTTGTAATTCCATCCCAAAGGTGGTAGTATTCGCAACGTGGGTCAGATATTATCTATTTTGGATCCCCAATAATTCTTGAGAAACCTAATTCAAAAACGTATACTTCTTTTAGCTATGAGAAAGTTGCAGGATATTTCTCCCTACAGTGCAATGAAAACTGTGTTGGCTACGTCCAAGGCTAAGAAGTAATACAGTTGAACATAAGAACAAACAAGCAGTTGCAATGCAATAGGTCTTGCATGTGTTTTAGAGTTAGAGCTATTGACTTTGTAATGTAATGTAATGTGCACTTTTATAGCGCTACTACCACTCCAAGGAGTATCTTGGCGCTTAACGCCACCCCAAGTGGAATAGGTTGAAGGGAATGGAGGCGAACTTAGCCACGATATACTTTACACCAGTGCTCTACAAGCGGCGTCAGTAAGGGAAAACATCCAAGTTTTAAGTGCCTTTCTAAAGTGGCTCTCATTGGACATCAATCGGAGCTGCGGCGGGAGTTTATTCCAGGCCTTAGCACCCAGGAAAAAAAGAGATTTACCACCTTTGGTCGCCAGCTTAAATCTAGGTGTTACCAACAAGTTCTGATTTGCAGACCTCAGGCAGCGCATGGGCTGATAACGTTTGAAGCCACTGGACAAGTATCTAGGCCCTTGCTGTTGGAGAGCTCTGAATGTAATCAGAAGAATCTTAAACAGGATCCGTTTACAGATCGGTAATCAATGGAGCGCCTTAAGCCCTGCCGAGGCAGATGACTTGCGAGGCCAGCGTAACACCAAATGGGCAGTTGCATGCTGGACCATCTGCAGCCTGTGGAGAACGGACTTATTTGCTCCCGCATACAGGCCGTTGCAGTAGTCCAGTCTGGATGTTATCAGAGCAACTGCCACCGTTTTTCTTGCTGACAAAGGGAAGTAGATCAAAAAACTTCCTCAGGATCTAATAATATAGAAACAAGTGCTAGCCACGGCCACCGCTTGTTGTTTGAAAGACAGCTGGTCATCAAATTTAATGCCCAAATTTCGAGCAGAAGAGATAGTATTTGGAGGAGCTTCAGCATCGTCAGGCCACCAGTCTTTCGGGGAAAATAGATTTTGAGAGCCGAACGGCCGAATTTCCGTCTTACCGGAATTACATTTGAGGTGATTGTTATTTATCCACTCAAATGTGGCTGTTAGGCAATTTTTCAGGTTTTCCTCGGCCCCAGGCAGTTCCCTATCCAGGACCAGAATAAGCTGTGTGTCATCAGCATACGATATTGTGCTAATCTGATAGGAAGCTATTAGCTCAATCAGGGGCACCATGTACAGATTAAAGAGTACAGGGATCAAACTAGAGCCCTGGGGGACCCCTGAGCTGATGACTTTAGCTTCAGATTGAAACTGGCCCAGTACAGTGACTTGGCGCCTATTGTTGAGAAAATTTCTGAACCACGCCAATGCCACTCCTCCTATTCCTGCGTTAACTAAACGGTCCACTAAGATGGTGTGTGAGACCGTATCGAAGGCCGCCGATAGATCAAGTAAAATCAAGACGGCCTTCTTTCCCTGATCCACAGCCATTCGTAGGGACTCTGCCGTAAACAGCAGGGCTGATTCGGTGGAATGTTTCGAGCGGAACCCTGATTGGTTAGGGTGCAGGATGTCATTCTGCCGTGGCCAAAGATGAATTGATGAAGCTGTTAATAGTGGGATTAACCATCTCCACTAAAGCCTGCAAAACCGAAGGTGGGCATGGGTCGAAAGGGGATCCAGATTTACTTGCTAAAATGGCTTTGTCAGTATCCTCTAAAGAAATAGGGGCAAATGAATCCAAGCAGGAGGAGCTAGTTAATGTCCTACCCACCTCCGTCTTTTCCAAATTCCTAGAGATGGAAGACACAGGAGGAAAAACCTTCACAATATCCAAGATCTTATTTTCAAAATATTTAGCGATGGCATTACAAAGAAATTGGGACGGGGGAATTTCCTGCGAAAGGGCTAAAGGGCTAATGAAATGGTTTACTATCTTGAAAATTTCCTTTTGGCCATTTCCAGGGATAGATATCACTTGCAGGTAGTGGGCTTTTTTAGCTAGCCTAATTGCTACATGATATCGTCTTCTGGCAAATTTATAGGCATCACGGGCGACAGCCTCGTAGTTTCTATGCCACCTTCGCTCCAATGCTCTCACTTAACCTAACTCCATTTTTAGAGCTAGCGAAAACCATGGGGCACTCTTTTTACTTTTTGAGCCGCCTGCATTTTTCCTGCGTGTTGGAACTAAAAGAGTCCCAACTGTAGTTACCCAGTCGCAGAATTGCTGATTGTCCGTGGAAGTATGACCCGTTAGGGTGGGCTTGCTTTCTTTTAACTTCTCTACCAAATCTAACCTTGTGGGTAAATTCCTCCACTCTGGTTTGCTTACGGCATCTGTTTTATTCCTACTGTTTACAGGAGCCTTATGTTTCAAAGAGAGGTCAAATGGAATTAGATTATGATTGGACCATATTTGAGGGCAAGGAGATTTAACTATTAGTCTATCTGAGTTAGAACAGATGCAGTCTAAGACATGCCCTGCTGTATGTGTGGGTTCCAAGGTAAGAAGGGTAAGGCCCAGGACATTAATAATGTCCAGAAAGCAACTTACTCCCGGCTCTTTAGGAGAGTCTAAGTGGAGATCCAAGTCCCCTAAGACTGTAAAATGGGCAAACCTAAGCGCCAGGTCACTCAATACCTCTTGTAATGGAAATATTTTTTACTCATGTGAGAGGGCGTGAGTGCGAAATTGAGAGAAAGCAAGTAAGAGATGGAGTTATTTGCGTTGTGTATATAAGTGAGCAGTTGAGTCTAGAGAGAGAGAGGGAATGAGTTAGAGAGTGAACGAGAGTTAGAGAAAGGTAGAGTTAGAGAGAGAGTGTTTAGAGGTCCTTGTTAAAGTTGGAGAGATAATTGTGTGGTAGAGAGAAGAGAGAGAAATGCATGCTGTGATTCTAGGCAAATCATTTAATCTCCCTGTGCCTACCAAAAAATGAATATGACCTTCAGATTACAAGACCCACAGCTAAAATCCACGTTCACTTCACCTCTTTCCTCCGTAATTCACATTCCACCTTATGACAATAACACACAAATACCGTTAAAACAATACTTTGTATCTGCAAGATTAAATTGCTACAGGATGTAGTGGTACATCTACAAAACTGAAATGCCTTTTCCACCTTCATAAGACAACAACCTCGAAACCCACGCTCTCTGAGGGAACAACATATAAAAGAAAACAGACCTCCTGACGACGCCACACAGCCTGCCACCAGAATATCGATCCAGAGCAGATCCCTTGCAACAGTCAGCATGATAAGAGAGAAGGTGGGTCCGAAGGAAATGAAAGTGTAACCAAAGAGCATGGAGGCCCCATCTTGCTGGACACTTACGGAAGCCCGACCGGGCCAGCTGCCTCCAATGAACCACTCTGATACAAATACCACTGACACTGGGCGTAGATAGATGCCATGGAAAAAAGGCACAAAAGCACAACGAACCAGCATCTAATGCAACCACCTTCTTATTATGACTCCAACGTTAACATTAAAAGGTGGTCGCACAGTGGGACACTTCCAAATGCCTGTGTATAGATCTCACTGCAGCTAGCGACCTACTGCATGGTGCTACTGGGAGGTGATGCTGGGGTCACATGCCAGTACCTAGTTAAGCCACCCAGGCCATACAGGCGTCCAGCATAAACCTCGTCAGACGGAGCTATCCCTCCTCCGGTTGTGTAGGCATTCACAGTGCTGGGCAAGATCTGCGTTTAGCACTGGCAGTCCCCAAGCTTTGGCGGTACTTGTTACGGGGTGTCCTCCTTTAAACAGCTGTCACCCGCAGCCGATGCCCTCCGAGCTTCCTCTGGCATTCCTATCGGTGCAGGAGCATAGTCTATGCCCCACATGACAGGACCAGGTCAGGGAACCTCTTGGCCCTAGCAGCGAAGAGAGAGGTTAAAGACCTAAAGGAGTGACTTTGTCCCATACTCGAATCATCTAAATAAATAAACAAACGTGCGCGCCTTGTTCGGCAGCAGGGGGAGGGGAGAGACGAGGGGGCCTGCATGATTCACTTGCGGGAGCGTGCGGCTGGCACCGTGATAATTGATAACATATGGCGCTGTGCACTCCCACAAGTGAATCGCCACATGTGCACGTGTTTCCATTGAAGGCAATGGAACGTGTGCACGTTTTTGGCTGAAAAGCCAAAGCGACGGCTAAAGGTCTTTTGGCCTATGCAGCGCATGCGCGCTACCTAGGCGAAACCTAAAAAGAATAAAAGACAAAGAAAATCCTCAATTATATACACCTTGTATTGAATTCATTGGCGTGTGCTGGGGGACCATATGTCATGTTATGTTAGGGGCTATTCTACAGCGCACAACTAACCCGGGGGCATCTCAGCGCTTGCTTAGCAAAAAGAGAGGAAGGGAAGTGGAGCAGGTAATGCAGAGAGGTTAAAACAAAAAGGCTTTTAGGAGTTTCTTAAAGACCAAGTAGGAGGTGCATTTACATAAGGCCTATACAAGCTGGTTCCATCACTTGGGGGCAACATATGAAAAGGCTCTGCCTCCGATGCGGGTGAGACGGATATGGGGGATCTTCAGTAAGGCTAATGAGTTGGACCTAAGATTACGGCCTGAGACCTGTTTAAAAGCTTCTTTTGTAACTAACATGGACCTTTTCCATTCACCGCATTAAATGTGAGGCAACAGATTTTGAAGAAGGACTTTTTTTTCACTGGAAGCCAGTGCAGCTCTCTGAGCAGAGGAAGTGAAGGAGAGCCGGGAGGACGATTTAATATCATCCTTGCCCCTATATTTTGAATCACTTGTAGCTTGGCTAACAGTGTCTCACCTGCTTCCGCCAAAAGAGCATTTCGGTAGTCGAGGTGACTCATGACCATTGCCTGAACCACGGTTCTGTGGTGTGCCAACGGCAAGTTAGGTAGTACCTTACGCAGAAGACGAAGGCTATAATAACAGGACCCAATAGTAGTTGAAATGTGGTCCTTCATCGTGAGAGTTTGATCTAATTTCAGTCCCAAGCTTTTTACTGACGGGGTTGGGGTTTGAGCCACACCCAGCCGAGGAGGCCACCAGACAGCCGTCCAAATGTTAGATGCTTTACCCAGGAGCATAAGCTTGTTTTTCCTGGGTTTAGCTGGAGGTATGTGTTATGGTTACTGTCTTTTTAATGGAACACTGTGTACTCTACATCATTGATGGAATGTTTGCATTCTTAATACTGTGTGAGTTGCTGTGGCTTGCTGCTGATGGATGTACCCATAAACCTGCTCTTCCAATGTATCCTGTTTAAGAGCTTTTATCACTGGCGACGAGGGTCAAGGCTTGATTGGGGACAAGCATTTACAACCATCAACTCCCCTACAATTGGAATTTTGCTTTGGACTTGGTTTGGACAAATTTGGATTTTGAACCAACTACTGTACTTGTATACTGTACAGATACTAAAATCTATTTGGATTTATTGCAGCACCATACTCCACAGATACTGCTGACTATTTGAATTTGGACTGCAGCACCTTCATTTTTAGATTTCTGAACTCTATTTTGCTTGGATTGATTGTTTATTGTGACAAACCTGGATTTCACAATATTAAAAATCGCTAACTGTTTTCCTGCCATCTACTACATGACTGTGGATTACTCTTGGAGGTACTGATGTGCTGTTTACTATTTGCGCAGATATTTCGAAAAACAGGTAACTTTGTGTTAATTTGATTCACCTGTTCATCTGTGACCGTTGCCTCTCTGCACATTGTTTTCCTTTGAAACGACCCGCGTGTGACATCGTGTGTAGCCCGAGCCGCGTGTGGCACCGCGTGTAGTCTTGACACGTGCTAGCTCCTTCGGCATGTTCTCCAGTTGTCTTGGCTTCCTCTGACTGCACTATGCGACGCTGGAGAACCCTGAACTTTGACGCACGCAACGCACGTAACGTAACGTGCAGCATCATCACAGCGGCCATTATGGTTTGGTTTATCTTTACCATAGCAACTCATCACGCCGATGTGCACAGCAGCGCATTTTGGTTGTCAACTTAACTTATCACGCCGATGCGCACGGCAGCGCATTTTAGGATTACCACATGACTAATCTTGCCAATGCGCAGGGCAGCGCATTTTAGGATTTGGATTACAACTTCTGACTGATCACGTCGATGTGCACAACAGCACATTGTTTCTTTTTCACGATTTTGTCTGGGAAGTGAGTTATATTTCTTTTATTACAAATAGACTCATAATTTGAATTTGGTTTTATCTTTGTTCTTATTATTAATTCCTTTACTATAACAATATGGCTACTACATCCAGCATGTCACAACCCCCACCATTTCTTTCTGAGGAAGGAGAACCCATACTTCCTTGGAAGAGATGGCAAAATATTTTTGATTCTTATTTGGTGGCAATTGGAGGAGAAAAGTTTTCAGCCGCTAGGAAGCAGGCAATTTTATTGCATAATTTAGGAGTTGAAGGTAGGCACACTTAAGATAGTACGGATACCATACCAGTGGGTGGAGCTGATGGTGAACCTTCAAATATTTTTGAAATGTCTATGTCTTTGTTAGAAAGTTATTTTGGTCCAAGAATTATTGTTTTTTTAGAACGCCATAGATTCTTCACTCGCGTACAAGGTCCTGTTCAACGAGTAGGTACTTATGTAGCTGTTCTAAAAACTCTTGCACGCACGTGTGATTTTGGAGATCTATCAGAATCACTTGTGAGAGATCAACTTGTGAGATGCACGAACAGCACAAAAGTACAAGAAAAACTGTTATCAAAGAATCCTACTCTGAAAGAGGCTATGGCTATTGTAGAAGGCATGGAGAATACTTCTACTTGGGTTAAAGAGATAAGAAAAAATAAAAGAGGAAGCAAATCGAACTTCATTGGACATTAAAAAGAAAAGTCAAGGTGTAGTACATAGACTAGAAGAAGATGATTTTTTAGAAGAATGTCCTGATGCTATTGCCAAAGTTTCGGTTAACGCAAGAAACAAATTGCCTCCAAAAAACTTGTTAACACAGAAGGGTTCTCAAGAAAGTTGTCCTTCCTTTAGTAAAGAGACTTCCTTACCTAAAGAACGAGATTTTCGGCAACAACGCTCATATTCTAGTCAGAGAATGCGTTGTGTCAGATGTGGTAGTTTTTCTCATACTTCTAATTTTCCGAATTGTTTTGCAAGAGATAGTATTTGTAACAATTGTGGAGGTAAAGGTCACTATGCTCGTGATTGTAAGTCTAACAAAAAGAAAGAATCTAATGAAAATGTATCTGACATTGTACGCACTGTGGTTGTATCAAATGTAAAAGATATTGGAGAAAATGTTGATTCTGAACGTATTACTATGCCTTCCTGTGATATAGGTATTTACAAGTATGTATTTAAACTTATGGCGGACTCAGGATCTCCTTTTACTTTGATAGGGAACAAAATTTGGGATGAGGTTATCTGTATAGAAAATGTTCCACTTTTGCCTCCAGACATTGCTCCTTTAAGTTATGGTCGATTGAAAATAGATATTTTGGGGTATACAGTAGCTAAGATCTCTTTCAGAGGTAAAGAAATTACTGGCAAAGTTTATGTGGCTGTGAGAGGAGACAATCTTCTCGGATGGAATCATCAACATGATTTTGGTATAATTCTAAATCCTTGTGCTAAAAATCCTCATGATCAAGTCATGCTTATGGAAGACTTAATTTCTTCTACTCTTCCTGATGGAGTTAGCAGTGTATCTGAATCTGACAAAAAAATTTCAGAGTTTCCTAAAGTGTTCTCGGATACACTAGGATGTTTAAAGGGATTTGAACACAGGATTATTCTTAAAAATTCAGCAAAACCATGTGTACATAGAGTTCGAAAAGTTCCGAATATGATGGTTGAGCCTTTGAAACTGGAGATTGAGAAACTTTTGAAATTGGGAGTAATAGAATAAATAGAATCTTCAGAGTGGTTAAGTCCAATAGTTTTAGCACCCAAGGATGGTGGTAAAGCGGTAAGAATGTGTGTGGATTTGCGTGGACTAAATGAATGTATTTGGGTCGATCGACAGCCTTTACCGAATATATCTGAATCAATCAGTATCTTGAAAGGAGCAAACATGTTTAGTGTTTTAGATCTTTCTTCTGCGTACCACCAAATTGTTTTACATCAGGAGTCCAGACACTTAACATCTTTTTTTACACCCCTTGGTGCTTATCAGTTCTTAAGAATGCCCTTTGGGTTGGCCTCGACTGCTGCTTGCTTTCATAGGGTGATGAAGATGGTTCTTGGAGATCTACGGAATGTGATGTTCTTCCAGGACGATATTTTGATTTATGGTGTGGATGCAAGGGAGCATGATGCTGTGTTAAGATCGGTGTTAGACAGATTATCTGATAGGGGTCTCACAGTTAAGAAAGAGAAATGCAGAATTGGTTTGGACTCAGTTACTTACCTTGGGCATGTAATTTTCTGGAAAAGGGATACAACCGAAGTTAGAATTGGCTGAGAGTATTGTTAAGGCACCGGCTCCAGAAGATAAAGACCAGGCTAAGTCCTTTTTGGGCATGGCATAATTTTATTCCAAATTTGTTAAAGGTTTTGCAAGCATTGTTGGCCTATAAGATCTCTTTTGAAAAAGTGTGTACGGTTCACTTGGTCTAGTGACTGTCAGGAAGCATTCCATTTGATAAAGACTGAGATTGGCAAGATGCCCACTTTGGGTCATTTTGATTCTAAATTAAAAACCATTGTCACTACTGATGCCAGCCTTAAAGGTCTTGGCGCAGTACTTTCTCAGATTGTAAATGGGGAGGAAGTTGTGGTGGCTTTTGCTTCAAGAGCTTTGAAGGATGCAGAATTGAATTACTCTTGCATTGAGAGAGAAGCGTTGGCTGTATGTTGGTCACTACATCATTTTAAATTCTTTTTATGGGGCATTCCATTTGTTGTGAGGTCTGATCATCGCCATATTTTCATTTCATCAACAAGAGTTTAATTTTATTGTACAGTATTTTTCTGGCCAAAATAACAAGCCTGCGGACTGCTTATCTAGGGTATACAACGTTTACAACGCGAGCGTTACAACGAAGTACCATTACCATGCGGTTAGAACAATGGAAGTTGTTACAACGAATTGCGCTGGGTGGCGCTCAAGGATAGTAAATCATTTAATTTACTATCCCAACACCTTCCCTACTATCCACGGGGACTGGTGTTGGAATAGTAAATTATATTTTTTAAATTAGCCCCCCCCCAACGCAAGTCGTTGTAACGACTTGCGTTGTTACAACCGGGTTGTAATGGTACGCGTTGTAAAAGTGTGCGTGGTAGTGACGTACATCCGCTTATCTAGATTACCGATTGAAAGGGATGGTTTTTCTGGTAGCTTAGAATGTGTAAATTAGGTACTGGAATCTTCTTTGTCTAAGGATGAATGGTTAAGTTGTGTTGTGAATGATGTTGTTTTTCATTCTTTGAGGGATGTCATCAGAAATAGTTGGCCTAGATATGATCAACTGGATAACAAATTAAAGCCATATTGGACAGTTAGAAATGATTTGACGTTTTGTCAGGGAAACTTATTGAGAGGGGACAGACTGGTGCCTCCAAGTGATTTGCAAGAGAAAGTTGTCAATTTGGCTCATGAGGACCATCTTGGGAGGAATCTCACTAAGGCTCGCATCAGAGAGAGATAATGGTGGCCTGGTATGGATCGCATGGTGGAAGTTGTTGTAAAGGATTGTCATTTGTGTGCTGCGAATGACAAATCACACACCACTAGTCAATCTCCTCTTTCTCTAGTAGATATTCCTGTTACAGTTTGGACAAAAGTGGGGTTGGACATAGCGGGTCCTTTTGAGGTCATGCCCTCACATTAGACGTGTGTGGTATTGCTTGTGGATTACACTTCAAAGTGGGTGATTTCGAAATGCATGGGTATGGTGAATTCTAGGGCCATAATTGAATTTCTTAAGGATGTATTTGTGTCAGAGGGGGTGCCTAAGTTTATGGTCACTGACAATGGGGTTCCATTTACCTCCAATGAGATGGATTGTTTTCTTAAAGATCTTGGGATTGTTCACCAGAAGACAGCTCTTTATTCGCCTCAAGCGAATGGACTTACTGAGCGAATGAATAGGGTTGTAAAGAGTTGTGCACAAAGGGCCTTGCAGTCTAGGGTCTCTTTCAGTAGTGTGTTGAGGGAGACCTGGTGGGGACATCACACAGTTCCCAATGCTATCATGCAAAAGTCTCTTTTTGAAGCATTGAGGGGAGAATGGCTAATGACTGTGTGAGTTGCTGTGGCTTGCTGCTGATGGTTGTACCAATAAACCTGCTCTTCCAATTTATCCTGTTTAAGAGCTTTTATCAGTAACTTTCGTCATCCGCTTTGAGATGGCAAGCATTCCTGCTGAAAAGCGTAATTTCTCATCTGCGGAGTTAGAACCAATGGGGAACATCAGCTGAGTATCATCAGCATATGAGATTTTTCAAACCCATACGGTTCCACAATTTTGTTCAGAGGAGCCATATACACATTAAAAAGCGTAGTGCTAAGACACAAGCCCTGAGGCACACCCTTGTCTAGCAAGAATTTTTGGGACAGGTGAGGACCTAACATTATGGTTTGCCATCTGGGTGACAGAAAATCAGTAAGCCATTTTAAGGCTAGATCCCGAATACCACAATCATGTAATCTCTCCACAAGCAGTCGGTGGAAGAATGTATCGAATGCAGTGGAGAGATCCAGGAGGATCAATATCGTTGATCCTCCTGCATCCAAGGTCTGTCTCATGGAATTGGTGACAGCCAGAATGGCAGTCTCCATACTAATTCCCGGACGAAAGCCAGATTGTTAAGGGTCTAGGATTTTATTAGATTCTGAATAAGAACTTAGCTGTTTATTTATTAAAGTTTCCAATAGCTTACCAAGCAGAGGCAGCAAGGATATGGGTCTATATTTACTGAGGACGTGGGGGTCAGCTTTAGGTTTCTTGAGAATCAGCCTGACATGAGCTTCTTTCCAGGCAGAGGGCACTGAGCCGGATAGAACTGAGCAGTTAAAAAATGTTTGAATTTCCGGTGCACACACGGGGGAAAGCAGGGCCATGATTTTTGGAGAGCATGGGTCACCTGGTGAGCCAGATTTGGCGGCTGACAATAATCTGTCAATCTCCTCCAGTGGAAATATATCAAACTGGTCCAGATGACAGGCAGATGACATTGCCGATTCCTCAGGATCAGTGATAAATGTTGTCTTGTTGGCCTTGACTACATATTAGGGAGGAGGGTGGTTCACTCTACCTCTGCAGCACCTCTACATACACTTCTCATAAATTACTTAATATTTTGTGGACCTCCCCTTAGGGAGCCATTTCCCTATAAACTCACCGCCTGACCTTTTCAGTATAAATTGTGACTTCTATATGGCCAAAAACATTTTAAGGAGCCTAAACTACTGAAATTAGGCTGTTTACATAATGCCCTGAAGTTGTTTATTTAAAGGAAATGTGTTGGCTGCGAGGGTTGCAAATTGGAATTATAAAAAGAAGATCGTTGTACTATATCAAGACTGTTTCCTTTTGTACAATGAATCTGATTGATCAGATGATTTTGTACTGTAAATAGAGTGCTGTCTGATTTACTCTTTAAGGTGTGATATTACTATCAATGTTGTTCATGAAGTGTTTCCCCAACTCATTCCCAGTGGATAGAATGATCTAAAAGCATCATAGCTCTCCTGCCTCGGGATATAATGGTTGTAAAAAGCCCTGTCTATTGTTATGGGCCGTGGCCTGCAGCTCCATTGCGTAACGCAGGAAGAGGGCCTTTAATAACTGTTCTAGCACTCAGCAGCAAGCTACATAATATTTACATTGTAGTATTATTTCATCACATACCTTTCTACGGTAAGCTAACACAATGGCATGTCATGCCTGGCCGCAAATAGCTTATTAGTTCCTCGTGCATAGTTGACAAATGCAATTTTGCAAGGAACTTTTCTCTTGAAGACAACAGTCACTTTATTGTCTTCACATCTGCTTGAGCTAAAATTCCTCTCCTTGGTCGAAGAGGCTCGACACTTTTCTGAGCAGCATTCAATATGGCAGCTCGTCAGATTGTGAGAGGAGGAAATACAAACTCAGCAGAGAAAAATGTCCAGGCAATTGGGTGTACTGGCTGAAAATCAGCTACTGACATTTTGTTAATAACCACTTTGGTCCTCGGGGTATTCAGCGATGGTACACAAAATGCCTCACAGTGACCTTGAAGCGGTGGGTCATGCTGCGAGCATCTTCGAATCCATACCATAGTCTGTAAATATGCAGCAATCGCATAGCAACCCGGTCCCTCTTCTGTTTAAGCTTTCGTGGGGAATATCTGACTTGCACATTATGTGTTATTATTACATGTGATAGCTGGCATCGTTTCAGCAGAATAAAAAACAGCTCTGCAACTCGTATTGGAATCGGGAGGGTTATACCAGCTAAGCCTGACTGCTGTGTTATTTTTTTACGTAAATATGTTTTCCTTCGAAGTTGGCAGTGAATGTAAAACAGCAACCAAAACGCGGAAAAAATACATTTAGTAACTGTTATGTAGCCAAGTCTACCACGTCGGTGCCGGTCTAAAGTATATATACTAGAAATAAGTAAATGTCATTTTTATTAAGATACATACATTTTGACTGTGTGTGTTTTGTGAGTATTGTGCGAACGTGTGTAGAGGTATCTGTGCCAATGTACATGTGTGCATACGTGCACAAGTACACCCTTGCGCACGTGCACACAGCACAATGTTGGAAGAACACAGATATTAAACTGCAGAATTGACTTCACTTGCAACTGCGTGGAAAACCTTATCAATTTTTTCACAACTGGACACAGAATATCTCTATTAATCTTCATCGCCCAAAGGTTTTATAGCGAGATCCGATGCAGAAAAGGAGAAAAGGTAGTGTTTCCAAGATGGAAGCAGATGATAAAATCTATAAATCATTTCCAAAGAGTTATGATAATGGATTATTGATTAATAGTGGATAAGACTAAAAACGTATGATGTGCCTGGGAGTCATAAATGCAGCAAATTCCTTTCACGCCCAAAATAATTGCATTCTAGCAAATCTGTATACTGAAACAAGTGGGGTCTAGACAGTATTCTTGAATTCGATCTGCTCGACTGACGGAATGTGTTCGCGTAGCCATGCTTGCTTAGCTGAAGTGACAACCTTGGTGTAATCAAGCCTAGAAAGAGCTTGTTTCTTTCTTAGCTTATTATGGCTTTAACGATGGTTGAGCATCGGTAATAAAATCGATGATAATGTTCTAAGCAATTTACCACTGGATTAATATATTTAGGGCAAGTGCGAGCAGGAATCATTAGCGAGCAGCATGTTAAGACTTAACCTGTTTTACTTCATATTACGTTTAGAATCACTATTGTAAGCTTCTACAACTTGTGGGTGGGTGCAAATGGGTATGGACTGTTTTGTATTCAGAGAAATATACAATTTGTTTTTGAATCTGCATAAGATGATACATCAGAAATCTAGTAGACTAAAATAAAGTGGTGTTAGCCTTTGTGTGCTGCTAGGAGCCTTGCAGTTCTGGGCAGACTCAATACAGACAGTACCTAACTTGCTGGGAGGTGTTAAGGTGTGGTTATCAACGATTATGACTTAATCAGATGAACAGAGTGAGATTGTATCCTGAGGAATAAAGATGTACAATCCAGAGCTCCATGTGTGGTGTATTTATTTGCATGGTCCCGGGGTGGGAAGGACTCTACAACTAGCAACGAGTGCCAGATCTGTGCCCCAAAGAAAATTAGAGTTCTCATCCTGGAAGTTTGCAATGCTCCTGAACATACCTTGTGTGTAACATGTGCGTCTACTTTGATTAAAAGCAGTTCAAAATTAGTGTTGGCGTTATCAAAGCCCCGATCCAGCCCATTTACGGCTCTTGAAAAAGTTGAAGTTCCTGCAAAGGAGCACAGTCGGAAGCTTTCTAGAAACCCAATGGTATGGCCAAGAGAAGAGGTACTGCACCCCACCCTAACACAGAGTCATCATCCATACAAAACAAATGCTAAAGGCAATGACAACCAATTGTGAAAGTACGAACACACTTACTAGCACAAGCAAGGGAAGAGCTACACAAACTCAAATTGGCCGTGACGACCAAGACCGATTCATCTGGCAATGGGTGCAAAGCGGCAAGTGCAATCCAGTGCATCAAAAAGGCCTTTAGAATAGTGACATAGTTTAATGGCTGCCGAAAGAAACGCAAAGTGCGGTGCAGCATCAGTGGCAAAACAAAACTAGAGGGGGCCCCCCTGCAAAGTACATGGTCTGGGCCCCCCCATTCTCCGTGCCAGTCAAAAGCTCTCAAGCCAGCATCCCACCATACTGCCCATGAAAAACATAAAAATGTGCCTCCCTATGTCTTTGGTTGACCCTCTCTGAAAACCAGAACATGTGCTAAAATTGTCGAAATCTATTGGGACAGCTGGTGAAAAACCTGGACTGTCCAGGCGAATCCAGGACACCTAGCACCTAGTCATCCTAGCCCCTCCCGAGGTTGGTGGCTTGTGCTCTTCTCTAGTAGTGAGTGCTAGCTGCGAGGTGGTGCTCCTAGTGAGACACTGCAGCAGAGGCAGGAGCCAATAAAAAGTACCAAGAGGAAGGATGCAGCCATGGACTATCATTTAGAAGTCGCCAGGGATCGCACCTGAGACACCTTGCTACCAATGGCAATCTCCTTGTGACCCATGGGACTCCCCTTGCGACCCATGGCAGGTAGATCAAAATGAAGAGCAGAAGGCAAACAGGATGCAGATTAGAACTGTTTACTTTCAGAAACTTTCCGTTCTTGTGTCAGCCACTTTCTGTTTTGTGAAATAAATATATTCTTCCTGGCAATGTGTGCTCTGAAAAACTTTCCTTGGTTGTCTTGATTGCAAAGATTAATACAATATACAATCCTTAAAATGTAAAGCATTATTTCTCTATTCTGGCCAGATAGATAGATTCCAAATGACAATGCTTTTTAAAAGGAATAGATGGCCCTGAATAGGGTGCCCCTGGTGACAGGACATATCTGGTAAACTTACTGTACATTAATACCATCCTAAGGGCCTGATGAAGAGGAGATTGTATATCTTTCTGATATTAAGAACAGAGCCAAACTTTGCAATTATAACACCTTTTTAAAAATAAATTATGTGACACCCCACCAAGTCAGCTATGCCAGGTTTGACAAACTCCAGACAGTCCTGACATTCGAGTCAATAGATGTTGCATTTTTGGATTTGTTATTCATTTACCTAAACAGAGTCGGCACAATCTAGTGCAGTTACAAAATTAATTAGGAATATAATCAAAATGGCACAATATATCAGAGCTAGTGAAGAAATACATCAAACACCCTTCTTTGTATTGACGTAGCCTAAATAAATAAAAGCAGACCGGAGCCTAAATAACTAAAAGCAGACCAGCTGTGTGCCTGCGTTTTACAAACAAATGACTAAATCTCTATACATTTAACAGGTTGGCTTTGCGTTTTGTGCTCTGTAAAAAAAGAGAATGCATATACTTCTTTCAGAGAAACGTGATAGGCTTGACTCAAATAGAGCTAGGGTGACCAACCATCTGTAAATTTCACGGACCGTCCGTAATTTGGATCTCACGTCCATTGTCTGTGACTATCCCTTTTACGGACACCTTTTGTCCGTAGTTTTGGGCATTGGTGAACATCACTGTTCCCCTGCCAGAAGCTTCACCTCCCTGATGGGGCCACCACGCACTCATCCTATGAGTGCAAGGTAAGTCCCATCCACCCATTGTCATTCTGTATGGTGCTGATTGCCACATGCAGAATAACAATGGGACAGTCTGTACTCTCGCATTCAGTCAGGTGGAAGAAATGCACAAAACGCCCATGCTGCTTCACGAGAATCATGTTGACAAAAAGAAGGCAGTGAAACAAGTTTTATAAAAAGGGCTATGGGTCTTTCACTGTCTCGTCATTTTAAAACGGACGCATTTTCAGTGTTATATTCAACAAAGCCATGGCTGCTGCTCTTTTATTTTATGCAACTGACAACCATTGACAAAGTCAATAGTTCTGGCTTGTAGGTGTAAAACTACTTTTTTTGTTATATATCTGGATGTGATGAAAGAAGCAGCAAATTACCAGTCGCCCGCCACACTATCCTAAGTACAGATTTTTAGCTTAGTTTTTTTAAGCCATGCCCTTAGTTACATCGAACACCCCCTTTGGAGAGACTTTTTTCACCTCACTTAAAGCCCTGAAAACAACACCATGTCATGTCACAGTGGCACTGTGCTTCATGCATGACTCATGACTTCCACTTTTTTGGATTGCCTAGGTACAGGGGTATAGTGAGCCCTCCCCCGTTCCACCCCTTGCTTTAGGAACTACAGCAGGGGTGATGTCTGCAACTCTGCAGACAACGGCTCAGCTCATAATTAATGTGAAAAAGTGAGTAAGTGCAGGGATGGGTGGATGGCTGGATGGATTAGTGAAAGGGTGAAAGGATGAATGAAAAGGTGAATGAATGGAAAATGGGAGAAAGGATGTACGGATAAATGAGTGGACGAATGGATGCGAGAAGGTAAATATCTGGATGTATGGGTGGAAGGGTAGATGGACGAGTAAATGGTTGGATGAGTGAATGGATGAGTGAAAGGGTGGCTGAATGGCCAGTGAATGGGTGGATGGATGAGTGAACTAATGGGAGGTTTGATGAATTGATAAGTGAAAGGATGGATGAGTGAAAGGGTGGATGTAAGGCTGGATGAGTGAGTGCATGGGAGGGTACAAGGACAAACGGTTGATAGATGAGTGAAGGAGTAAAAGGGTGGCTGGATGAGAGAGGATTGATGTATGAGTGATGAAGTGAAAGGGTGGATGGATGAGATAATGGATAGATAGATGGATGAGTGAAAGGATGGATGAGTAATAGGGTCAATTAATGGATTCATGAGTAGATGGATGGGTGGATGGAAGGATGGATGACTAAGTGAAAAGTGAAAGGGAATGGAGAGAGAATGGGAGGATATATGGATGACAAAGGGTGAATGGGTGGAAGGATGAGTGACTGGGTTAATGAATGAGTAAGTGAAAGTATGTCTGGTTGGGTGAAAGGTTAAATGGCTAGATGGATGAGTGAATGGATGGATGAGTGGATGGATGAGTGTACGAATGGATGGGGTGAAATGATGAATGGAGGGGTGGATGAGTGAAATGGTGGATGGTGGGATAGATGAGTGGAATGATGGATGGATGGAAGGATAGATGTTGGATAGGTTTGCAAATGGATGGGCACACAGATGGAAGGATAGAATGATGGTGAAAGATTGAATGATGGATAAAAGAATGATTACACCTTGTAACCCCCATTATCTTAAGTAACATTTCATATACATTGACTTTCACATTTACATGAGTCATTGTCTCTATATAATATGTGTGTGATATAACGCACCCAACACCCTGTCCTACTTACTTGGGATGAGTAGCACTATAAAATAAATTAAAAACACATGAGAGAGGGTCTTTGTAGAGATTAGGGGCACCATGTGAGGTTGGTTGTAAGACCGGACTTGCTGGACCGGGTATCATGCGTTTCCCAGGAAGGCTGAAAAGGTGGGGTGGGGGCGGTTTTGTTACCACAAAAAGAGCTGCACATTTGCTCAAAGCTGCGCATTCTGAAAAATCATGAAGTGCACAATTGTCTCAACATAACAT
Source organism: Lissotriton vulgaris (assembly GCF_964263255.1). Taxonomy (NCBI): domain Eukaryota; kingdom Metazoa; phylum Chordata; class Amphibia; order Caudata; family Salamandridae; genus Lissotriton; species Lissotriton vulgaris. Next base: position 1,380,760,998 of record NC_141693.1, on the reverse strand, counting down.
AAACGTATTTTCACTTGTACTTAAGACGTTGCCTATTTACTTACTGATATACTTTTGCACAACCTCCTCTGATGTGTCTGTAAAACATACCTTTTGTCATGAATTTCGACTTTTGTCCTGAATTTTGACCCTTTGCCCTAAATTTTTACTCTCACTGTCCAGAATTTGCACCCATGCCAGTTGGTCACCCTAACTAGAGCCGATTAAGTGGGTTGCGAAGTGCTATAAAAGACTTCACGTACAAGAATGGAGATACAGCAGAAGAATGTGTAGGGACCGGCCTAATAAGAAATGATGCAGCCAGAATGATGTGGAGCTTTCTTGACCCCATTGGCAAGGGCTTTACGTGGGATGTAAAAATGCGGGGGTCTCTGAAATGGGGGAGGTCTATGTAATTAAGAGTGTGACTTAAAGAAGTAAACTAAATTTCCTTGATTCTGATAGTGTGCCAACCAATCAATATTTTGTTTCCTCTTTGAGCTTTCTGTACCTGTATCCAGATATATAGCACAACTGAAAACCTAAGCTGATCATTAGCTCTTCAAGATAAATAAGTAACAGCAATTACTTTGCTATAAACAATTACTATTGAATTTTTTTACTCTGAAATTTTTGGACCTGTCGAAGCTGTAGTGATATTCAAAGTATTTTAATCGCTCATACACACAAGCTTCAGGATATAAACACTGTATTTTATTTTGCCTTATCAGCTTTTAGTCTGCTGTGTATCTCCAGCGCAAACATTACACAAAATGGCAACTGGAATAGTGACCAATTGCTCTGTGCGCTCTACAGAGAGGCCAGCGATTGCATGGCTGTCTTCTGAACAACTTTTTCGACCCAGTAACAGGAAGGTCGCAGGTTTATTAAACCGTGTGGATGATGGGGAGGAGGAAGCGGCTGGGTGCCCCTGCAGCTGGTGCCTGGGTGGCTTTTGTTGATTGGCCGTTCCATTTTTCCTCAAAGGCACTTCCTGGTTACTGATAAGGCCCTGCATAGGGTGACGAAATGATTGTTCACATGGGGGAAACATGGCGCCCGCTAGTTGAGCGGCGACGCGCGTCCTAGTTCTGCGTTCTCCCCCTTTTCGGCCACCGGAGGAGTTCATGGTGCTAATGAAGGGCTAATGGGCTGAGCCTACCTTCGTCTGTGCAGTGGTGTGGCGGGGGCTTGTTGGATGTGTCCCGGGGCCGGGCGGTGCCCTCCGTGTCTTCCCAGTCCTTCGCTCCGGCCGCGCTGGGAGAGAGCCGCCCTGGAGTTGAGACGCGGTCGCAGAGCGGCGGCTCGCGGTCTTCTCCGGGGAAGCTCAGGTGGCGTCAGAACAAGTGGCATCGGAGCTTTCGTCCTATGGGAGGGAGCAGGAAGCACGAAGGCTGAGGTCAGTAAGATCTCTGATTACTCTGTATGCCCTGCTGACAAACAAGGGGATAACGAAGCTGATGCCGGTAAGAACGATATTTCTTCATTGTTAGAGAGCCCCTGCGCACTCATTTCTGATCAAGTATTGGAGACTGGTGACTCTAAAAATATAACAAAGCCAACTACACGCAAAAGAGGGGGTAAAAGGAAAGGGAAGTACGAAAAGAGCACACAAAAGAAGTTGCTGGATGGTCATATATGCAGTTCAGCAGGTGATAAAGGAGCTCTAGATAGTCCTAAAGGCACACCAGCATCTGCTTTGAAAAGGAGACAGCAGCAGGAAGAGTCTCGGGTGGGGCACGACACTGCCTTTCAGAGCTATCAAGTGAAGGGGAGGAGTGTTAGGGGGTTAGAAGCAAAGGCTCTGCTAAGGCCTCCTCGAAGGCTACCTCTGTTAGGGTCACCCCCTCGTTACTCTCCTTCTTCAGGGTCCAACCCCAGATTTTTAACGTTACCAATCAAGAGTTATCTCCTGAGTTGGGTTGCTCTCCTGTCCCTGGGAAAAATCTTGTTTGCTCTCCCTCTACCCCATGCATGATGGCTAATCCCATTAATCCAATTATGGCGGTATCTACCACATCTACCACATCTAAACCTTTTACGCCCCCTATGACACTACCATCGGCATCATCTGCAATCCCTATAAGCAAGGTAACTATCTCAGAGGACTTAACCGCATCCAACTTGTTTATTAAAGTTCCTTCTGAGGTTGTTTCGTTTGGTGGCCCGTGATAAGGGAGGAGGGGAAGATACAGGTGGTAATTCGATAGAGGCCCTCTTCATGTCACTAAAAAACGATATAAAACAGGGCTTCGCAGTCTCTGAAGATAATCAGTCTGAAATTAGGGCAGTATGTGACGCCCTGGAGAAGAAAATAGCCTTATTGAATTCAAGGACTGAGACTTTGGAGGGCTCTGTTGAAGCTAACCTAGGGTCTGCAGAGGTCAAAATTCAAGCACTACTCAGAGACGGGGATGTCCTGCGAGAGAGAGTTGAGTCACTGGAGAACAACTCACGCAGGAATAATCTATGCCTCCTAAAGATCCCGGAGGGGAAAGAGGGGAGTGACCTAAAGACCTATATAGTGGCATTGCATAAGGGCTCTCTGAAACTCGTGGAATCAGTGGGATTCCTAGAAAAAGATAATCAGAGGATTAATAGGGATCCATTCCGACTGAATCCTAGCGGGGCTAAACCGAGGAAGATCCTCATAAATTTCCGCACTTACACTGTAAAGGAGAAGATTCTGAATTTGGCACTAAAGGCTAAAACATTAAAGGGACCAGACTTTTCATTTGAGGTGCGGTCAGACCGCCCTCAAACTCAGACCCAAACGCCACCTCCGATCAGCCAACCACGCCCTCGCCGCCGTCCCCCGCATCCGAAGAGCGACTACAGGAGGAAGGTCCTTCTCCTACCTGGCCGCCAAGACCTGGAACTCCCTCCCGTCCGACCTACGCCTGACCCAAGACCACCTCTCCTTCAGGAAGAAGCTGAAGACCTGGCTGTTCGAGCAGTAGCGGCACCCCCCCCCCCCAAGCGCCTTGAGACCCTACGGGTATGTAGCGCGCTCTACAAGTGTCACTGATTGATTGATTGATTGATTGATCTAAAGTGACCTTAGAGCGCCAGTGGGAATTAGGCCAGAGAATGGATGAGTTTAGGTCATTAGGGGCCACAGTGCAGATGAGATTCCATGTTTTTCTCAAGATTATGCACAACAACAAAATGTATATTATTAGAACTCCGTATGAGGCTGATGAGTTACTGGAATCTCTAAGTAGTGCAACTCGGGAAAAAGAATGAATTGAATTTAGAGTACTAGGGGAGTAGTCCAATTTAGGCCTTTTTTCTTTTTTCTTTCTCGTCCCCCCCTTTAGTTCTAGTTTATATATGAGCCTTAACCACTCCAACCATTAATTTAATATTTTTAAAAAAAGAAGTGAATAAAAAATGGCAGAAACAAAAGGAGAAAAAAAAGAAAAAAATATATTAAATATATATAGAAAAAAAAGAAAGGCTTGAACATGTTTTGATAGAGTGGGTGGTGGGCTGGAATTTCTTTTGGTAGGATTTAGTATAGTTTTAACTTCTATTTAGCACTAGATAACACTAGACAGTATACTTTAAGAGTTGGGGAAGGGGGGACTAGCAGAAGCAGTGGGATTCAAACTTGGCCATTCACCATGTCATAGTAATAAGGGATGGGTTTCCCAAAGGGTGGGAGGGGGACTGGTGATATAAGATTAAAATTTCCTCATTTGTTGACACCCTATTATTATTTTATTTGTCTTAACTTCCAATGTAACATAATCCTGCGAGCTCAGTTGTCAGCTCAGCTGCTTCCTCGTTTAGAATCAGACTGGGGCTGTGCCTGTGGTATGGCATTAAAGGTGGCGATGAAAGATCCATCATGACACTGATACAGTTTCTGTCCTGGAATGTCAATGGCCTGCACACGAAGAACAGAAGAGCTAGAATCTTACAATATTTAGGAGACTCTCCGGCGCAGGTCATTGCCATCCAGGAATCACACCTTCTCAAGATAGAGGCAACAGAAATACTAAAAAAACAGAAATGGGTTGATGCCTTCGTTTGTACAGATCAATCAGCAAACATTAGAGGGGTGATGGTTTTATTAAAAAAACAAGCCAAGGCGCAAGTACTGGAATACAGGGAGGATTCTAGAGGCAGATGGCTCATATTAAAAACGCTACTAGGGGATATTCTTATCACTTTGGTGGACTATTACGGGCCCAATCATGATGACCCCTCCTGTTTGGATACCATTCGTAACCATCTAATTGACTTCCCTGATCCTATTATTTGGGTTGGAGATTTTAATATTGTTCTAAATCCTGGGTTAGATAAATCTCCAAAGTCACGAGCTGCAGTTCATTCTAAATTACGGCAGACTCTAATGACTATAATGAGGCAGATCGGCCTTTTAGATATTTGGAGGGAGCGTGCAGGCGATCAACCGAGGGTTTCGTTTATCAACTTAAAATACCATCACAAATCTAGAATTGATTATGCACTGTTTAGTTACACCCTAAGGGATTTGGTCAAACACATCAAATACCTGGCATCCCACTTGTCGGATCACTCTGCATTAGCTTTCAGTTTATCTCTCACACATCAACAACAGTCTAGATCATGGTCTTTTGACCAACCTATTCTATTAGTGGAGGATGAGATACATTTTCTCAAACTTGAGACTATTCAGTTTCTTGAGAGGAATCTAGATACATCTAGCATCTCAGTTGTGTGGGATACTTTGAAAGCATTTTGGAGAGGCTGCATTACTAATAGAGCTTATTTTAGGAAAAAGAAATTTAGGAACGCTATCAAGGGTTTGGAAGAAGATATGAACAGAGTACAACTAAAACTGAGCACTCAATCAGGAATTGACCCGAAAGCAGACTTGGAGGAACTGGATTCACTTAAAAAACAACTGGAGAGTAATCTCCAGGAGAGAATTGCTCGCAGATGGGAAGTGCGTAAAATTTCCCACTTTGAATTCGGCGAAAGCGCTGGTAAGCTACTCGCTTGGAAAGTAAAATCTGATCAGGTACGAAACCATATTAACCAGATCATGGTGGAAGGTGAGTCATCACCTCGGTCATCTAATTCAGACATAGGGATGGCCTTTTGCGGGTTTTTCCAAATAATCAATACTAATGATACAATTGAAGATCCTGAGAAAAGGAAAAAAATGGCTTGATAAGATCTGCCTATCAAGTCTCACGACCGAACAGCAAGCTGGTTTGGACCGGGAAATTACCGAAGATGAAGTTAGAAAGGTGATCAACCTCTCTAAAACAGGAAAGGCGAAAGGGCCAGATGGCCTTCCAGGAGAGTTATATCGTCTACTCAAAGTGTATATTATCCCAGTGTTGGTAAAGCTTTTTAACATCATACTCTTGAAGGGAGAAGACACTTCTGGGTCTTGGAGTGAAGCCACAGTCGTCTTATATTAAAACCTGGAAAACTCCCAATTGACTGTGGCTCTTACGCCCAAACTCACTCCTAAATAGCGACTATAAACTCTTTGCCGCCATCCTGTCAAAAAGGTTGGGGGGAGTTCTGGATAACATTATTCACTTAGACCAAAAAGGCTTTAATAAAGGGCGTCAATTAGCAGACCTTACTTTCGATCTAGTAGGTGCTATTGATATCGCGTCTACCTTTACCCTTCCTTTGGCTGTACTAACATTAGATGCGACTAAAGCCTTTGATAGGGTTAATTGGGCATACCTCTCTGAGGTGTTGAAGAAGTTTAATTTAGGAAGTGGTTTCTGCCGTGTTATAGAACTGCTGTATAGGGCCCAACGGCTAGATTACTTGTTAATGGGACATTGATAGACCCCCTTATGATCACTAGGGGTACGCAACAGGGCTGCCCCCTTTCCCCTCTCCTGTTTAACCTCTATATAGAACCATTCGCACAGGTACTTAGAGAAGACCACAACATTGTTCCGTTTGAATTTGGAGAGTGGGAGAGTAGAGTGTCCCTGTATGCAGATGATATCTTGAACTTTACAGCTGACCTTGATACAGCTTTTTCTACGGTCATCACACATGCAGAAGAGTTTGGCACAATATTGGAATATGAAATCAATGTGAATAAGACCGAGATAACGGCGTGGAATATGGAAAACACACACCACCACATTGTTACCACTATGCGATACCTAGGTATTATAATAACTCAGGAAGTGGAGAAGATCTCGGAATTCAATCTTACCCGCATTTTTAAAGAGTGCCAAAAACAGCTGAAATCTTGGGTGCACCTTCCCTTATCAATCTTGGGAAGGATCAATCTAGTTCAAAATGTCTATCCTCCCCAAGCTAACTTTTCTCTTTAATTCTATCCCGCTAGCGTTTGACACGAAGCAAATAGCGAAATGTCAAAGAGAATTAAATTCATTTATTTGGAAGCATAGAGCTAACAGGTTAGCTTGGAAGAAGCTCAGGCGGAAGAGGGAGAAAGGAGGACTGGCAATGTCCGATATGCAATATTACGCGAGGGCATTCCAGCTATCTCACTCACGAATGTTGCTGAAAATGCCTACCAGCACAACAGTTGGAGAGTTGTTTCGGGCTATGCTAAGGGGATCAGACTTGTCGGAAGTTGGTTTTATGTTTAAGTTTGGAGACCCAATGGTTTTTTTTAAAGTTAGATTGAAAGTTCTTCAGTCAATAGCCAGAAGTTGGTCAACAATAAGAAGGAAAGTAGCGCTGGGCTATTTTTCAAAAAGGGCACCATTATGGGATTCCCTGGTCACTCCTGCATGCCTTCAGGATAATCTGAGTATACCTCTGAGAGATTCAGGGTTTTTCACGTGGGGAGACTTGTTGGAAGGGGGTCATTTTGCCTTCTTGGGAAGACCTTCGTGAGGCAGTGGGGCCAGGTCTCTCTTAGTTTAAATATTTTCAAATGAATAGCTGGGTCCAGTCACAGGCTAACCGTAATGTACTATTAGGGAGGGAGAGTAATCTATAAGAGCAGCTTGCCTGGAGGGAGAAGGGAGGTCTCAATGTGGTACTGGGCTATTGCGGAAGAAGCAGATGGCGAATTTAAACTTGCCGATGATTTATGGGGAGAGCAGATGAATATACAATGTGATTCGATGTGGATGGATTCATTTAACACTCTGTATAGAATAGTCAAACCTGCTTGGCTTAGGCGCAATCACATCTTTACAGCCCCTAGAGGGTACCTCTCCCCGCTCAAGCTATCGAAATTTCAGCCCGGCAAAGTATGTAATAAATGAGGATTGCCAGAAGCATCGGATGTACACATGTTTAAGGATTGTCCCCTCATACGCGATTTCTGGGACAAAGTTATAAAATCTATGGAATCTATCTCGATGGTCCCTTTGGCTATTAGTCTACTGTTAATCATCTTCGGCCTTGATGACAACATTGTGGGCCCTGCAAGATCCTTACTTTTCTATACAATACTTTTGGCAAGAAGGCAAATATGCAAGTATTGGGTAGAGTCAACAGCGCTGACCCACTCATAATGGCTAACCTTGCTGTATGAAGTGTCTAAGGTTGACTTGGCCAGACCCTGTAATATGAATAAACTGGCATTTTGGGATCTACTGAAGATGTGGAGGTAGGAATCCGGGTTTTTTTTTTCCTCCCCGGGTCCTATGATTATGCCTTTGATGCTCTTCGGACTACCAAAAAGGGCCTCCCAGTCACTTGGTCCGGCAGGTTATGTAAAAACCTAGGTGGAGCAAAAATCTCTTCCCCATGATCCTCCTTCAAGTAACTAAATGTCTTTTGATGACTGCAGTAAACAACGAGATCAGCAGGATACTGAATGAAAGATCGAGGATATTTTCTTCTTTTCCTTCCAGTGGGGTTAAGGCTAATGAGGAACAAACAAAAAAAAAAGGCCCTGAATGGGGTGCATGGTTAGCACCTCTCTCGCCCGAGAGTGAGGGTGGAGCTATGCCTGGAGCGCACAGTGTGTCTCCGGCTCGCTGTAGGAAGGGGACATGCCATAAATTTGAACCACAGTTGGTGGCCGGGAGGTGAAGTCACAGGTAGGGTTACATGGGTAGAACACGTGGGTACATGCAGGTAGGTGCACGGATGCTACACAGGGATGCATGCAGGTAGGGTGGGACATGTGGATGTATGCAAGTAGGTGCACGGCTGGGACACATGGGTGCATCCAGGTAGGGTTTCATGGGTTGGACACGTGGATATATGAAGGTAGGGGTTCGTGGGTGGGATCACGTGTGTGCATGCAGGTTTGTGCAAGGCTGGGGCACGTGTGTGTATGATTTGAATTAGTTGTGCCTCTGGTTTTGCAGACAGTACCAAAAAGCCAGGGTCGGGAGGACTTGCTAGGTATTGGAGATAAAAGGGGGCATGCCTACTTTACACTCAAACATTTCTTTCTTCTGTCATCTGCTTATCCTCTCATCTACTGCCAACTCCGCCTCGCCCTCGAGTGCTCTGAAGCAGCTCAGCTGGTTTGAAGCGCACACCCACGCTTGCAAAGCAGCAAGGGTTACCTGGGGGGCTGCAGAACGGTAGAGGGGGTCCTCGGGCAGAGGAGCAGGCGTGGGCAACGCAGGGCCCAGAGCAGCAGCAACAATGGCCCCGCCATGGCTCAGGGCTGAATCCTGCCGGTGGGCCTCCTTGATTTGGTGTGGGCAGGGTCCGATGCCTGACAGTTTGTGCTTGCACCAGGGGAGGGCTCTAATGTGCAGGGTCCGAGACCTGCCAGGCTGTGCTGGCACCAGGGGGAGGGTGGGCTCAGGGTGTGCAAGGAGGCGGGGGCGATGGGCATGCTTTGTCAAGTGCAGTCTGCAGAAAGAACAGCCCTGTTTACCAGTGAAGCTGCATGATTTAAAGGGTCAGCTTTGCGCCTGCATGGGGGACTGTAGTGTTGAACTTCTGAAAGCCTCAACAAAGCTGAGACTGTGGATCCCAGCCGTGCGGATAAACAACTCCACTTAACCCTTTACTGCCGTAGTGGCGCCGTCTGAAATGGAAATGAATGTATTTACTAACGGAGGACTGTCTGCCAACCTTATTCAGAAGGCACTCTTACACACAGTTTCCCAAGCAGCCGTGCCGAACCGAGTACTAGAAAGGAATCGGAAAAGAAAATACTTACATGTACATTGCTCTTGCATGCCCCATACACATATTTTAGTGTTCTATTTTACAAGAAGCATTTTTATCAAGGCCACTGGAATTATGTGTATCCCGTGCAATTATCGATTTATCATCCTTGTCACATAAACTACCATCTGCTGAATAATTAGCTGATTACGGCAAAAAATGTACTAGCTCATGTAAGTCAAAAGTTAAAAAAGCACCATATTTGTTATCGCATTCTGCGTTAAAATTGCAAAATAATACTTCAGCAGAATGCCAGGCATCGTGCAGAATAACTTGTCCTGTCTCGTCGCAGAACGGAGTGAACCCTTCTGCATAACCAGTCTTCCACTTCAACATAACTCTAGCGGCCCTGACTATTAAGTGTAACAATCAATGCGATCATTTTTTTTCAATTTGTGTCGTTTTCATCCCACATTATATGCTTCCATGTTTACAAGACTACCGCAAAGTATCCGATAGATGCCAGGAATGAGCTACAGTGAAACTGCACCTAACTCCAGCCTCAAAGTGGGTCTCCCTCCTCCCGCCTCCACCCCACGCAGAACGATCACCTGGGTTAACACGCCTACTAACAGAGATTCCTCTAAATACACATAGCAGGGTTGTAACTCGGAGGGCCCCACCCACATCCTTTTTCCGGGCCTGGCTCATTGCTCTGAATGAAGAGAAACAATGTAAAATGCTACTTTGTTTCTCTTCAGACCTGGGTCAGTGCAAGAGCTCAGAGCAGACTGCACACGCAGCTGCTTTAGAGAGTGAGACACACAGCTCTCTGCCAAAGAGCTGAGGGGGCCCCCTTCACCTACTGAAGTCTGCCCCCCCCCCTCCCCACACTGCGGTGGCTGTGGGAGTGTTTGTTACACCCCTGTGCAGCAGCCTTTCTGAAACCACCCCTGCCATTTGACACCCTCAAGAAACAGAATATTTGTGTCAGATGGATTGCATAGATCGAGACATTCGATGATTTTATAGAGGCCCTAGAAGAGGTAGATGACAAGAAAATAATAAGGTACCCAAAGAACCTAGCTGGTGATGGAGAAAAAGAAGTGCTGTAGTAAATTTCAGAAGCTGACAAAGTATCAGAAAAGTTGGAATCCAAATTCAATCTGATCACAAACGTCGTCTATGAAAGATACTTTTTCAATCAAGCACAACAGAAAGTTGGTGAAACAATGGATGAGTTTGCTGAAAGTTAGTATGCTTATCAAACACTGCAACCTTAGTGAATTTAATGGTGAAGAAGCCATCCATCTCTGAGTTATCGATGGCTGTCTTTCAGACTCCTTCAGAACATGCATATTGAGAGAGATGCTCAGCTTAGAGAAAGTAATAATGGCCACCAGGACCCAAGAAAGAGCTGACCGACAAGCCACTTGTAGCATCATACCTAGCCTGTGTACTTGCCAATGACTAAGCCACACACAGAGGGTAGTTATACATGTCTTTATTCTTCAGCCTGTAAGCAAAAACTCAACATTCTAAACCTGCATTCACTTCATTATCCTCTAAAGCTTATGCCACAGGCTCACAGAGTCTACCAAGACCCAAAAGAGTCCCATCATTCTTTATTTACACAACCGTGCATCTCCCCCTTGGTTAAATAAAATGTTATAACTTTTTACAATAAATCAAATAATGAATAAATGAATGCATAAATAATTACAAATACATATGTACTTATAACTCTTATAGAGTCATTGTGGTGCTTAAATCACATGCCCTGATTGGATTATCGGAAACCAGATGCTGGCAGTCGAAGTGACAGTTATCTGCATAGGTGAGGTGGTTACAACAGAAGTTGCAGAATCATTAACTGTCTGTCTGGACCCAGTCTCTACGGTGACATCAATGTTTATTGAGTGATGAGCCTCTCTTCTTAAGTGAGAAGAATATCTTGTAAGGGATGTCCCAGAATGATGGACAGTCACCATGTGTCTTTCGGTGGCTGTGACAGTAAAGAAGCATCAGATTTATGTTTTCTGTATTTTCAAACTCGGACTCAATCTCCTCTCTTGAAAGTGATATCTTTCTCATGGCGCTGCTTGTCAAAATAGATTTTCAATTTCTGGTTGTGACCAGAATCTCCCCTGCAAAGTTTTTTCTCAGTTTTTGATCTGAGGTCCAATGAGGTAAACTGGTCTCCATGGCTCTTCCAAATATTAAGGTTGCAAGGCTTTTCCGTAAAGTTGGCAAGCTTGAAGAGCGGTTTTCCCAACAACCTTGAGGTCAAGCTTCTCGAATGCAGCACACTGCACTGCTTTCTCTAGAGTACTCATGAATCGATATACCAGACCATTGGCCTTGGGCCAAAGAGAAGTACTTTTCTGATGCTTTATGTTGAAATACCTGAGAAAGTCTCTGAATGCTCAATTATTGAAGGACCTGCCATTGTGATATTTCAAGATCACAGAGACACCCCATGTTACAAAGAAGCCATCTCATGTTGTTTCAATAACCTTTTCATGAGTGATGGATGAACGATCTTCTTCCAGTGGAAAGTGGGAGTGTTCATAAACTATGACCATTAGATGAAGTCTATTCTCAATAGAACCAATGAAATTAGGAGCAATTCTCTACCAAGCATGGTTAGGCAATTCTGACATGTTTAACAGGTGCTGAGTAATGTGTGATGTGAGGCAGTGCAAATGTGACAGGCCTTTATGTTGTGTTCACTTTATGCATATTGCTGCTAGTGCTGGGCTCGTGTTCATCTGTTCCTTGCCCCGAACTGAGCGTTCTCTAAGAAGACCGTGGGACAGAGACCGTGGGACAGAGGCAGTTTGATTCCCGGCATTGCTGGTCGGGATTTTCCTACTCGCAATAAAGCCTGAGTTTATTACTACTTCTGATTGATGCTTCTTCGTTTGTACAACATTTTGTGGCGACTGGGAGACCCACGTTATCAAGAGCAGACGGACGGACGACACGGAAGACAACGAGGAAACCCAACAGTGTATGGAGCGAGAGATTCACAGTACAGAATCTACTCGCAACGCCAGGGTTTAAGGACAACAAGGCATATGGTGAGAGTATTCATAAAATAAGGTACGGGCGAGAGGTACTGCCAGATTTACCTTACCGAGGCAAGGTGTAGGAGCTCCGAGCCCTGTCCTGAAGCGTGGGAGAGCAGAATTAACTTCCCACAGTCGTTAAGTCCGGTTGTGATCACACAGAAACAAATTAAATCTTTGCGTTTCTGTGTGGATTTAAGGAGTTTGAATAAAGCAGTAATAATGGACAATTTCCTGCTTCCCAAAATAAATGAGATTGTTTTAGGTTTGGGGGTGGAAAAGTGTTTTCAAAGCTTGACTTACGAAGCGCATACCATCAGATAAGGCTTCATCCAAACTCGAAGGAATACACTTCATTCATCACTCCTGAGGGCACGTTTCAATTTAAGAGACTTCCTTTTGGATTGTGTTCTGCGGCCAGTGCCTGTCAGAGAATTATCACGGATATACTCAAAGACATTGAAAGTGTGGTCTTCTTCCAAGATGGCATTTTGATTTATGGCCTAGATTCAAATGATCATAATTTTGGATAGAGTTTTAACATGCCTTTCTAAGGCTGGACTAACGTTGCGCAAAGAAAAATTTGTGTTTGCAGTTAAAGAGGTAGACTATTTAGGATATCATGTTAGTGGGAGTGGTATTCAACCCACACATAATCTAGTTAGTGCCATATGTAATGTATCAGAACCAGATGATAAAGACAAGTTGAGATCATTTATGGGCATGGTGGAATACTATGCGAAATTTGTGAGAAATTTTGCAGAAAAAGCTGAACCTTTGAGGAATATTTTAAGAAAGGGAAAAGTGTTTGTTTGGGGAACTAAACAGAAAAATGCTTTTAACTTGATCAAGGAAAACATTCTAAATGCAAATATCCTTTCCAGTTTTGTACAATCTTTATCTACTGTCTTGACTGTGGATGCAAAATCGTGGGCATTGGGGCAATTTTAACGCAGAAAAATGCTGGACAGGTAAACATGGTTGCTTTTGCATCTCGGTCTTTGACTGAGAGTGAGAGGAATTACTCTGTCATCGAGCGAGAGGCATTTGCTACTAGGTATTTTAGAGATTATTTGTGGGGTATCTCATTTACACTCAAGACTGACCACAAATCTTTGTTAAAAGTGTTGGCTCCAGGGGGTATCAAAAGTTGTTCAGAGAGACTAGCCAGATTAGCTTTTAGTGTACAGGACTTTATGTGCAATGTTGAATATGTGCCAGGTTGGTGCATAGTGTTGCGGATTGCTTGTCAAGGTTGCCAGACACGAAGGCAAAACCGAGAGAGTTAGTAACTGAGAATGTGGTTGCATACCTGGAAGATTTAACAGGAGATCTTCCTAGGTCAATATCCAAGGAGGAGTGGATGGAGGCCATGAAAAAGATCAAATCATGGAGAATTTAATTAGGATGTGTAAAGAGGGTGTGTCCAGACAAAGTACAGTGCCATCTTGTCTTAGAGCTTATGTCCAACTGCAAGATGAAATCTCGATGCAAGGAGATTATATTTTAGTGAGAGGTGAGAAATACATATCACCTGAATCTCTTAGACCTCGTATCATTGCCTTAGCTCATGAAGGTCATTTGGGCAAACTGCTCACTGCTAGACGTCTCAAAGAGAACTTTTGGTGGCCGGGCATAGATTTCCCGGTTAAATCGTGGGTGGAGCATTGTGAACTTTGCAGGGAGTCAGAGAAAAGATTACAAGTAGGTGCAAGTACTCACTCATGTGGACGAGTAATATCTGAGGAAGGTCGAAAAAAATTTGCATTGATTTTATAGGTCCATTTCATGAGCTACAGGATAGTGAAAAGTTTGCAATGGTGTTGGTGGATTCAACTTAAAAGTGGGTAGAAGTTGCATTCATGAAAAGCATTAATACACAATCTACTATTAAAGTACTTACTGAGATTTTCAGACGAGTAGGGATTCCTGCTATGATTTTATCTGAAAATGGGACACAACTAACATCCAGGGAGATGGAAAGTTATTTGGATCATGTGAGTTTGAAACATTTGCGTACTTCAATTTACAACCCACAAAGCAATGGCCTTTGCGAGAGGGTGAATAGATTAGTCAAGGGTACTATGCAACTTGCTTTGGCTTCTAACCGTTCTGTTAAAAAAGAAATAAAGGAAATGCTTTGGGCATACTGAACCACAATACATCAGAACAAGACTAAGACACCATTTGAACTTATGAGAGGAAGATCAGCTGGTACAACGTTGGTCCCAACATGGTTGTAGAAGGCAGATATAGAGATAGATTACAATATAAATAGTCATCACAATTTAAGTAGCTATGGCAAAACAAACATATCTGAAGGTGACTTGGTTAAAGTGAAACCCGGTGGAAACCATAGAATGTTTAACAAATTCAGGGGGCCTTTTCAGGTTAAGTCAGTAACTGGCAACTATGTTAGGTTACAAAATGGTAAAACATGGAATCTCCGAAGGGTGGCACTATATCAAAAGAAAGATAAACACTTAAATTGTAATTTGTCACAACCAGACCTTCTAAAGGTTGCTGACAGTAAGGAGAGTAGACCTATTCGTAAAAGGAATTCACCTGTATATTTGAAAGATTTTGTTTAAATGTTTAGGAAAGGAGTGGATAGTAATCATTGTTGGATTATATGCATTTAGACATATTTTATGTTTATATTGTGATTTTAATGTTAAAGGAACACATATTTTATGTTTAGTTTTGTTATTTTAATGTTAAAGGAAAGGAGATGTGTTATGTTCACTTTATGCATATTGCTGCTCGTGCTGGGCTCGTGTTCATCTGTTCCTTGCCCCGAGCTGAGCGTTCTCTAACAAGACCGTTGGAGAGAGGCAGTTTGATTCCCGGCGTTGCTGGTCAGGTTTTTTCCAACATTGTAACTCACAATAAAACCTGAGTTTATTACTACTTCTGATTGTTATGTTATGTTATGTTATTGGATTTTGTATAGCGCGCAGATGCCGCAGCCAAGAGGCGTCCCAGCGCTTTTGGAGATAAAAGACACAACACAACAACGATGACCAAAACACAGAGCTATACCGCGGAGAATAAATGGGTTTTTAATTGTTTCCTGAACTGAAACAAGTCGTGGATGGAACGAAGTGAAGCAGGCAAAGAGTTCCAAAGTGTAGCCGCCATCACCGAGAAAGAGCGTCCACCCATTCTGAACCTTTTAAAACGAGGAACAATAGCCAAGTTAGACCCTGCAGACCGAAGAGCTCTTGCGGGGACGTAGTGGAGGATGGTCTGGGTGAGAATGGGAGGGGAGGCCAAATTGAGAATTTTAAAAGTAAGGCACAAAGCCTTGAACTTAATTCTTTGGCCTACTGGGAGCCAGTGAAGGTCACGGATAGTGCTGCGGGCTGAAACAAATTTGGGGAGGCCGACCAGCATCCTAGCCGCCGAATTTTGTACACGATTGATGTTTCTTCATTTGTACAACACTTTAAGTCTCTTTCAACCATTTCATCGAGATGAGTAACTAGACCCTGTCTCAAACAGTTTTCTTCCAACAGCTTCTTGCAAGTGAAATGCAATTTGTCTGTGCCTTTGGGCAACTGGACGAACATCCTCTTTTATATGTAACTGTACGTATATAGTCTTGGACATTTCGAACCCATGAAATAATGGAAATTGACTTGCTATTTCATGATGAGCATTCATATTGTATTTCACTGATATTAGTCCCATATCAGCAGTGATGTTGAAACTGAGCAGACAGGCCCTTGAAACCGTACCCTGAAGTACATGAATAGGCATGTGCACCACTGTTTTGTTGGGTTTCATCATAGCTACTTATGAACCTTGACTTTTTGAAGATGTCAACATAGCCCATGTATATATGTTAGTGTTTGATTGCGTAAGTTGTGGTAATGGAGACAATACATGATATTTCGTCTCAGGCATAATGTTGATAGATGCACCGCTATCAATAGTAAAATATATCAAACACCAATTTAACTTCAGGGTAATCTTCAGACAATATTTGCTGGTCTTTTGTGCTTTTTAATATCAAATTTTCTTCCATCTGTGTTTTTCTTCTCACATTCAACTAGCCCCACATGTGCATGTCTTTCTGAAGTAAACATTGACATCACACTTGCTGATTTTATTTTAATCTGTTTCAATGATTTTGTCTATGAAATCCTCAAAAGCCTCTACCCAAGCAGTCCATCTTTTGCCAATAATGTGCTTTTTGGCCATATCAAACGATGATGTTGGTTTTAAGAAAGTGGCAGCAGTGAAACCACTGGTGGACAACAGTAGTCTCGTCTTCTTGCTGAACTTGCTCATGCAAACCATCTTTAGAGCCTAATGATGTGCTGGCTTCAGGGTCAACCTTAACAGTTGGATGAGCTTTGGCCGGCTGCTTTTGTTGGTTGGCTGTATTGTTCTGGGACCACTCCACAGCAGGCGGTGGTCTGATGAATTTCTTTAGTTGTTTTGTTAAGTAGACATATCTTTTAATATTTGAATGAGTTGATAAGCAGGTAACATTATGATATTAAATTGGCTTTGCGCTTAAATATCTCTTTGCAACCACCTGGTTGAGCTCTGCTTCATAGCACATCAGATTACAGTTTCACTTGCGCTTGATTGTCACAATATGCTGTTTTTCAAGAACTGGTGCCATTATACACAAACTGCCCCGGTGGCGCAATGGGCGTTTGTGCCCGCTTTGCGCACCCCCAGGGCACTTTGGTATTACAGAAGGGGCCACAGATGCTTGTACAGCCCCTTCTGTAAGACCGATATAGCTGGCACACATAAAGCAACAGCGCTAACTTCAGGGGGTTTACCTAATTTTCATGTGGGCATGCCCCATACAAACGAGGGAATCCCTTTGCCTCTGCGCCCACACAGTATTACAGATGCGGGTGCAGAGGCAAAGAAGCTCTCAGGAGGCACACTGACCATGTGTCAGCTAAAAGGTAGCACACAGTCAGTGCACCCCTATTAGAGCAGCCCCTCTGGAAAAGGGTACGGGGGTCCTATGGACCCCCAGACATCCCCTTTTAGGCGGATGCAGTCACTGCCTTCACCAGCCTGCAAAGGGATCTCTAATCCCCTTTAAAAGTGGAGGCGGGTTGCTCCCTGCACTGTGAAAACACGAAGCAGCTTCAAAGTAGCCACTCCATTTTTCACATGAATG
Source organism: Lissotriton vulgaris (assembly GCF_964263255.1). Taxonomy (NCBI): domain Eukaryota; kingdom Metazoa; phylum Chordata; class Amphibia; order Caudata; family Salamandridae; genus Lissotriton; species Lissotriton vulgaris. The sequence continues at coordinate 1,380,743,760 of NC_141693.1, read as the reverse complement.
CACTGCTTCCAGGGCAGCACAAGTTTGCGGCTGCCCTCAAGGTAGCTCATTCATCATGATATGGTGCTTTTCCTTCATTGCGCTGGGCGCCTTTTAAAAGATGTGCCCAGGACAATGAAGGAAAATGCGCTGCATATATAATGCTGCCCTTGGCGGCATCCCCCTTCAGCATTATCACTCCGTATGACACATAGCATTAAATTGCATAGTAGCATGGTACCTCTGATGGTGGCCTTTTCATTCAATTCTCGGCCACCGATGTGTAGATTTTCAATGATGCTCTCTTTGTTCTCAAACGCTGTGCACAGCTTGGCATTAAGCTGAGATTCTACAGATGCCAGCATCAATTCTGCACTTCGATTGCAGCACACATGGCATGCATAAGCAGTTTTTTGGACCACAGCAAACTTTCTGGGAGAGTGCTGTCAATCTACAGGTTACTTATCCCCTACTTATCACCAGTTGTAGCATCCTACCCAGCCCGGGTATTTACCAATGACTATGCCACACATGGAAAGTGGTAATACACATCCTTTTTATTCATACTTATAAGCAAGAACACACAGATCTAAACCTGCATTCACTTTACTACCCTCCAATACTTACATCACAGGTCTAAGGAGTCCATCAGGAACCATAAGACTTCTGTCATTCTTTTTTACACAACACTACACCACATACATCTAAGCTGGAACTGCAAAGAGTGAATCAGCTTTGGCCAGGAAGAGTAAGAACAAATACTGAGTAGACTCATGTAAGTCATCATCTACCAAGAAGAAAAGGTTGTGCTTCCAATGTGGACTTTCATATCCACATGAAGACAAATGTCCAGCCATCGAACAAAGGCGCAACGGCTGCGGTAAGCAGAACCACTTCATAACAGTTTGCAAAGCCAAAAAGAAAATAACTACATACCAGCGAGAAGATAAAATTGATTCCGTGAAAGATCCAGAAGCCTTCTAGCCACAACCACAAAACTAAAAAGTGACATCAATTACGACAAGTTGAAAACACATTAAGTTGCTTGTTGTCAAGTTCATCCTACAGAGGCTTGTCAATATCATCCTAGACCGCCAGTGAGGAAGATGGATGTGCACTGATGGCATTGACCAAAGAACGACAAGCACATGTAGATCTGGCTGCTTTCAAGGAAAACCCACCAGTGACAAAAGCAAACCACCGAAGAAATCAACACTGCCCTGTGATTACGATAAAGGTCAACCGTTGCCCCATAACCATAATTCTAGCCAGTGGTGCATTGTGTGCCATTTCTGAACTAGGCGTGGGCAGTAACAAAGTTTTGTCTACTCTATGCTCCACTTGAAGCACGGAGTTCAGCAAAAACTCCACCTACCACTGCGTGGCAAAGTTTTGTCAGCACCTACTCCTAAAAAGCTGTTGGTTTTGACAGCACTGCAACTTTAAGAGACCTTAAAAATGCTTCTGGGCGCGGCGGGTTGTGTGAATGAATAAGCTGAAGTCCAGTAGGAATTGTGCACTCCTGTATGGCACGAGATTCTTGTGGGATTTGTCAAGATTTATAGAAAGCCGCCATATGCAGAAAAGTGTTGCGCTGTAAGCATGTAGCAATCCCATTGGGCACATGTATGTCTGCCTGAGAGGTGTCTGTGGCAATTCCTTGTTCTCGGGGTGGAGTCGCAGGAAGTCATGGCCCTCTGTCTCTGAATCATTCCCCTGGCACAGCCGCTCTCCAGCCCTTCCTTCCCTGAGCACCACCATGTGGACCCCTGTTAGACACAGGACAGGAACCCAGAAGTTGCACTGCATGATCGACTCAGGTAAACCAAGACACAGACGTTTCATTAATTGTAATATATTTGCAATGACTGGAGCTAAGATGTTTTATGCATGTGTCACATTCATAAGGGATGCCACTAAATATATTAATATTCAAACCTCATTCTGAGTTTTTCACTTTCACAGCAATGAAAACAGTGACGTCTCTAGGTGAACTCAAGATAAAGATAAGGTATTCTGACCCCCAATGACCTATTCCCTGTACTCATATAATACCCACCCCTCCCCTTTTCTGCACCTTTAATGCTCGCTTTCATATTGAAACTGCAAATAAACGAATGGCATGCTCGTCCTCGAAGGAGCGTCCTTCTTTTCCCCTGCTATGCTGTAGCTGACGTCCACAGGTATTTTCTTTTTTAAAAGCATGGGTGTAGAATATTAACTCACCAGTGAACTCCGGTTTGTTATATAAACCCTCAAACACACACAACTTTGTTTAGCATGCATCTTCCTCCATACCAAGTTGTAGACATAGTTGCATGCTTGTTTGGATACTTCATCCTCATCCTCTAGGGTAAGGCATAAATACATGTACTGGATGTCTAACTCAGTCCTGGTAGTCTGCGGACATGTTATTATAACTACCTGTCCCGGCGTATCTGCACAGCTAGCGTTTGATTGTATAATATCAAATGTACTGGTTCTTTAATAAGAAAAAATAATGGCCTGTGACATCATGATCATCCTGCATCCCCCTCGACTGTCAAACACCATTGATTATGTAATGTCACATTGCAGACGTGGTTTCTATCCGTATCCACGATATTCAGAAGGTTTGATTGCATAATGTCATAATGCATCATCCCTCACATGACCATAACTTTTACAATGTTTGTGTGGTTTCACAATGCACCACAGCCCCTTGAGGCACCTTTGCTCAAGTGTTTGTGAATATATGATGTCATAGTAAACAGTATCTACCCTCCCGTCTTCTACACTCTTGGTTTGTGTGATGTAATAATACACCATGCCTCCCATGTTTACGTCTTTAGAATGTTTGATTGTGTGATGTCACAATGCAAAACAGTACCTCAAGGCATATTTGTTCCAGTGTTTGTGACAATATGATGTGATATTGCCATTTATTTACATTGCTAGACTGCATGATGTCATAATGCACCGTCCCTTCCATGACCGCATCTTTCATCATTTTTGAATTGTGATGTCACAATGCACTACAGCACCTTCAGGCACTTTTGCTTGAGTGTTTGTGAACATATGGCCGTGCAATGTCATAGTGAACGTTTTTTTTCACACAGATGTCCATTGTTCATGACATAGCTGCTGTTGTGTGCAAATACAGAGTGTTGGAAAACAAGGCATTATTTGTGAGAACTGCACAAACAATATGTCTACATTTGTCCTTCATTGGGAACCAAACAAAACAAAACCAAACACCAAACTGGAATTTGTAGGCACTAGGAAAGTGAAACTACCCCATATGGTCTCTCTCTTCATAGGAGAGTAATGAATTTGTAGACCCTAGGGAAGTGAAACTACCCCATGTGGTCTCTGTCTTCATAGGAGAGTAATAAGTGTTCCTACAGTGAAACTGTAAAGCACACTGACTTTCCCTTAAATTTGTCCCCCCACATTATAAGGCCGATTTCATGTCACCACCCAACTCTGCACAATTCCTGCCACGCCATTCTATCTGTACCTGTTCCTGGGCTGAGCATGACAGGAATCTCCCCCACTCAGCCCTTACACAGGTGCACACACATGTGCACATGTGTCCACATGCAAGCAGTCCAGTGCCCCTTACCCTAGCTGCGGCGCAGCAGCCTTCTCTCACAAGGCAGACATCAGTGAAATGCACATGCAGTCTATTTCATCACGAGTTCACTGTGGGTGAGTCCCAGCTTATGAGGCTACCCCACAGTGAAAGGTTAAAAATCAGGTGTTCAAAAAGTAAAAAATTTGGGCGGCTCAGAAGTTCAGAACCACCTTCTCACAAATACCACACCCAGTTGATTCTTAGGGGGAAGAATTAGCCACTATACATGGGTATTCTTCCCCTAGTCAGCGATAACCAGTGACAAGGGGTTCTGAACAGACCACCCTACTCATCAGTTATCCGCTCAAACCATCTACTTCTCCCAGCCATGAAACCTTCTCACATTACAGGGATACCAAACTACCCTAGGAACCCTCCTGGCTTTAGGTTTGATACCTCTAGGTCACTCACAGTCTACATGGAAGGAGCCTAACCAGGCCTACTCTTGCCCTTGGTCACGCAACACTATGCCTACCTCCTCTTTGGTCAAAGGTACAGTGCCTCAGCCCTGAAGCGGTGACCTAGGATAGGTCTAAACCCCATCCCCTGGGGTCACTAGCTGGTCTCCGTTCTGGAGATTATTCCACGCAATACCCTCTTTCTCTTGGTCCTTGCACCCTAAAGATGCAACCTATCTGGCACCTAACGCTCAGTCTGCTGCTGGGGTCATTCAGCTATCACCACCCTTTCGGGAATACTGTCTTCCCTAAAGAAGGCACTCGTGCTTCTCCCTTACAGAGAAGAACCTTTGGACCCTGACCTGGTTCCCTAATAGGACATCAGACCGGCTTCACCACCCACTGGCCGTGCCAGCGACAAACAATGTCTGTGCCTCATCAGACATCCTGCTGTACATTCCCCCCTCTGGTAGCTCCCCACAGAAACTACCCCAGGAACCTATACCCTTTTCTTGCTCTCCACTGCATGAACAAGGCCTATGCACCTTTGCCTCCGAGAGACGTACTTTCGTCCCAGAGTACCCTTAGAGAGCCTGTGAGCCCCTGAGTCAGCTACACACAGGCTCACCTTTCAGAGCCCTCCTTGGTCTCCCTGCAGTCCCTTGGGAGATTATCCAGGGACCCTGAAGATCCCTGCTTGGCCTGCACCACCACCCTCTGAAGCACAGGGTCCCCTCACTTAAGATAGGGTGGTACTACCACCATCAGCCAGGGACCCTCCTGATTCCGGCTTGGCCTGCACCATCTTCCCCTGAAGCAAAGGGTCCCTTTACTTAAGATGGGCCCCACCTGTCTTCAAGGTGGTACTACCATAATCAGCCAGGGACCCTCAAGATCCTGGCTTGACCTGCACCAACCTCCTAGGAAGCACAGGGTCCATTAAAATAATACCTCCTACCCAACACTCAGCTCCTCTAATGCCCCTTCCGGCGCCACATATCACAAACCGGTTTGGCGGTTGCTATACGCGGACTGGCGGAGACTCAACGACTCGGCGGGTGTACCGTACTATGGTTGAACTGGTTACAGGCACAACACATGTGGCGCCGGAAGGGGCGTGAGAGGAGCTGAGTGTTGGGTAGGAGATATTATTTGACCCATCTAAAAAGGACATATTGAAGGGGAAATTATAGGCCTGTTACTACAATTCACTGTGTTTTCTGATATTGAGGGACACTAGTGAGATCCATTTCTTTTGCCCTGTGATTTGGATATTTGCAGCGTTTAGAATCACCTTTTACCTTCCAGATTTACTTCCGGATTTGGGGTTTGTGAAGACGACGGTATTCTGAACTTTTGGGCCCGCGCACTAATTACACGCAGCTTTAGGATTCATGTCTCGACCTGCCTGATTTACTTCCGGAAAGTAGGTTCTTGTAGACGACGATCTCACAATATTTTGAGCCGGGGTGATTTATTGGACTTTGGTATCTGACCCTTCCACGTAATCTACTGTAGGAGGCTACACAAATTGTTTTTCTGGACATGACCGGCCCAACTTGGATGCCTATGCCTTGAAAAAGTCTTAGTAAAATACGAAACACGTGTTGGCTATCGTGTGCTGGGAACATTTTAAAGAGACATTTTACACAGCGTGAATAAAGACTGCTAAACAGCTAGAACAATATTTTATCTAGATACCTGATTCTGATTAATGATGTTGTGCCTTGTCTTGTCCAGTTTTGAGTATAGGGATATTGTAGAAATCAATGAAGATTGGTAGACAGCTCTTAAAGATGTAGTTTATTCTTCAAGTTACAGCTCAGTAAATTCCAATGTAAGTCCTACTATAAGCCTCACCAGGAGCAGCCTCCTGGCTGCTCAGCCCATCTTCTCCAACAGCTCCACCTTCAAGTACAAACATCCATAACATTCCAAATGACATCATTTAGCTAGAGCATCAGGCAGAGAACCAGTGCCAGGGAGATGCATTACATAAGAAGCAGATTACTACAAGTCCCATGAATTGTGAACTTTACGGTTTATGACTTATATGTGACTTAAAGGAGTGCTGCTAAAGTCTCAATTTTGGTATATTCATATCTCATATTGACCCTACAGTATATCCACTTAAATCACAGTGGCTAACAGTTGGGGTGTTCAACTAACGCAGGAAAGCCTAGCAACATAATCCCAACTCACTTATTTCACATATCACATGTGACTTACAGTCCCCAAAAGAAACAATGTTATGTAAATGCTCCACTTGTGAATAAATACCTTTCCACCCCTAGGGTGTGTCACCTCGATGACAATCCATGTTTAGCTTCGCATACTTCAGTGTAGTCCTAAGCATCAGCAGCAGAACACAAGTTCCAGTGCTAAGTAACCTCTAACAAACATGAATAGCCATTGGGGGGGGTTCTTCCCTTTCAGTCTCCAGTGACTGAGGGTGGGGACATTTCACTTTGGTACTGGGGGAGTCTGTGTTGGTCCTGCAGCTCCCCATACACATTTGCCAACAAATGATGGTGGCCCCATCTTCCTGGGGCCACCACACGCAAAGAACAAGCCGCTTTTTCTCTCTGGCCTATCTGAGCCATGCAGGGCATTATGGGGCCCTTCTTCCAGCACGTGCATATTGTAGTAGCGTCTCTCCCAATGCTCTGCGGAGAACCGTGCTGCCTTGTTGGCAGCTCCTCAATGCGTCTCCACTTCTTTGGGGACCTGGTCCCACCTGGGCAACCAGTATCCAGGTGAGGTTGGAGAGCAGTTCGAAGAACCCACCCCCCGGCTACTCTCGACGGCTCCCCAATTGGCCAGCACCCTCATGTGCTGCAGGGGGAGTCGGCTTTTCAATCTGGTCCGCTGGCTCATGCCGGCAGACATGGATGATGCCGCCGGTATGGCGGGCCATGAGGGAGTGCGACGGCACTCTTTCCTCCTCCTTCTTTTAGCTGCAGGGGAGTCTCTTTGCGCAGACCAGGGCCCAGTGTTGGGGGTCCCGGACCTCAGGGAATTCTTCACAGGGAGCACGATGGTGCTCCATGGCTTCCTGGACCCCCGAGCGTGTTCACGGGGAGCGCAACAGCACTCCCCAACTTCTTTCTTCATGGGGTGCAACGGCGCTGCCTGAGGGGACTGGATTTGAGGGTCCCGGGCCCCTTGCATCATTTCTAGGGGGGGCATGATGGTGCTCCTCTTCCTCCATTTTTCTTAAGTCCAAGGTGGGCTCCTGGCATCCCCCGGGGCACTTCCACAGGGGGTGCGATGACACTCCCCGACTTTACTTCTCTGGGGTCCAGGATGGAGATCATGGGTCTCATAAGCACCTTTACAGGGCGCAATGGCGCTCCCCGTCATCTCCTTCTTCTGGGGGCTGCCCCCAGGACCTGACCCACCCCAGGGGCACATCCAAGACCAGTGGCGGAGCCCCACGCGATTCGTTGTTGGTCTGCTGAAGGGTCAAAGGCCACCTAACTTCTGGGGGCATATCTCGCCCCCCCCTTGCTGACGATTTTCACCGTCTTGGTCTCTTCTCGCTCTTGCTGGCCAGCCCTTGCCATCTGGAGCAGTTTTTTACCATCCTCCTGGCCTCCAAGAGTGAGATTCGGCAAGGAGCTCTCTTCTCTGGCTCTGTTTGCCAGCCTTTCACCTGGCTCTTCCTCTGGGCCTCTCTTCTCCTTGCACAGAGGCCTAGGCTTCTCCTCACTGGCCATGGACTCCCCAAAGACGCAGTCCAGAGTCCTGGGACAGGCAGGGGTTCCTCCTTCCAACTGCCCATGGCACCAGGCTCCAGCACCAGTGTTCCTCAGCAACATCACACCCCAGAAAGAGCTCCTCTTCCAGTGCAAGACTTTTAAAAGAACTGATAAGGGGCTAGCATGAAGGCACTTCTGCCCTATCCTGCAGTGACACATCACCTATTTGCCCATGCTCCCTCCCTCCTCCAGGGGTCTCATGCCACATGGTCTCTGACAAGCCCTCTTCCCCCATTGCTGACTTCAAGGCCTGGGCCTGGAGCAGGCCTGCGGCCTGGGACCAGCTGACAGCTGCTTATGGATAACCTGCAGCTTCACCCCCATCTGGAGAGAAGACCTTCACCGTTGGGAATGCTTGCAGTGAAGGGATAGGCCTTTGGTGCTACAGCTTGGGGAGGAAGGTAATTAATCCAGCCTGGCTGAGTCACACCTTGCCAGGCCCTGGTTATGAGCTGTGTCAGAGGAATATGAAATTTGTGCATGACCCATAAGCAGTACAGATATGGCTTTGGACTCAGCAGAACACTTCTTTTTACACAACTTACAGTGTACTTTGCTCCGTGTCTGGAATTTGCAGGCCCTAGGGAAGTCGAATTACCCCATGTGGTCTCTGTCTTCATAGGAGAGTAATGGAGTGTACAGTGAAACAGTAAAACACACTGACTTTCCCTTACATGTGTCCCCCCACATTATAACGCCTATTCCATGTCACAACCCAAATCTGCACAATTCCTGGCACACCATTCTATCTGTACCTACTCCTGGGCTGCGACCGACAGGAATCTCCATGTGCAGCCCATACATGGGTGCACACACGTGTGTACATGTTTTCGCATTTTACCAGTCCAGTGCCCTTTACCCTGGCTGCAGCATAGCAGCCTTCCCTCACAAGGCAGACACCTGTGAAATCACATGCAGGCTATTTCATCATGAGTTCATTGTGGGTGAGTCCCAGCTTATGAGGCTCCCCCACAGTAAAAGCTCAAAACTCAGGTGTTCAAAAAGTAAAACATTCGGGCGGCTCATATGTTCAAAACCACCTTCTCACACCAAGGTGCACTCAAGCCACTTTTTATATTGGTGCTCACTGCTCAGGACACCCCCCATTATGTAATTGATTGATAGGTCTCAATTCTGGATTGTTGGTACAGTCCAGAGATTCACTTGTAGACAAATGTAAAACTTTAAATGTAAGCATGTAGTATTAATTTCTCACCCAGTAACAGGCTGCAGCCCGAAGCAGCCTGCATATGTGAATGCCACTTAGTATCATTCTGTCCTTGGCTTGGCGTGTGACAAGAGGCTGGGACACTCTGCTTCTTAACATGTTTATTTACTTCTGCCAGGATCTAATTTTCTCAAAAACTCAGGATTGCATTCCCAGCTAGATTGAAACACACCAGGCATTTCTCCTGACAGTGAAAGAGGGTTGCTGATGGGCGCTCGTCATGGTGCTAACATACAGTAATCATCTAATTATGGCATCTGGGCTGAGTCTTTGTGGTTCAGATATGTATAATATATTAATTAATGGTGGGTGGTACTCCGCAGAATCTCACAGAGTTTTTATCTAACTCTGCATAATTCCTCTTAGTAAACTCCCCAAGTTCCACCCATCCATAGTCTTAACCCATCAAAAATGAAAGTGTATATGTAGGATGCTTTTAAACCATTGCAGAGTTAATGGTCATTCACAGCGACTTTAACACATAAAGCAGTGTCAGAACAAGCGCCAGTTCATGTTGTTCAAGGAGCTTCAGCCAGTGCTTACCTACTCAGCTTTGCCACCGCTGCTGACATTGGACAGATATCTATCAATTGCAACCTCCACACTCAGTCTGAAGTTGAGAGTAAGTTCCTGTCAATATTTCACGGCCTGGGCAGGCTTAAGACAATAAAGGTCTGACTTTACATCAATGAGGATGTTCACCCTGTTGTCCAGAGGCACCACAGAGTCATTTTAAACTTGCAAGAAGCCATTGAGAAAGGACTAGAAATGTTGTTGAAGCATGACATCATTGGTCCACTGGTCCTACACCATGGACAGGAGGGGTACAGTGTGCATCTGAGTTGGATATGAGCCAGGTGAACAAAGGAATTGAGAAAGAAAGACACCCTGGTCACACAGTGCTGACATGATTATGCACTGAACGTGCCCTAAGTTTTATCCCTTCTTTCCCTGAACAAGGGATCTCATCAACTGGAGTTGGAAGAGAATTGCAGGCACATCCCTACTTTTTTGACTCATGTTGGCTTGTTCAGATACAAAAGGTTGAGCATGAGCTTGAGAACTATTTCAGCAGGCTATTAAGTTAAGGCATAACACTCAGTTCCATTCCCGGTGTGTGCGTAAATTGGCAACTCCAAGTTCCAAAGAGAAGGTGGAGTTACAGTTAAACTCTGCATGTGCAACGGAGAAGAGTTTTTTTTGGTTCTCCATGCTCGAAATTTAATTTTGCATGCCCTGGAGCGACTTGCCAGGACCTTGCAATCGCCCACAATATTTTCCGGGCCATTTGTAGACAGCCTGAGATTTGCTAGCCGGCCCCATGCTTCTACAAGATTTTGCTGTCGCCAACATGTCATTCAGGCATGCCTGTGACTTATGGCAGATGTTTTCTGCTGTATGTGATCCCAAATGCTCAAGAACTATTGCAGCTGCAATCCGGGGAAGATTCTCTCCTCAAGAAGCATCAAAATCTTATCAAACTGTTTGGAGTTAAAAACGTCATGAATTGTCATTTTTCTTTTTGTAAACTTTTTTTTAGAGTTGGAAGGAAGTGCCCCAGTGTCTTCAACTTCCAGTTCCTGTCTAGCAGGCTCATCCCAGTGCTTTGCCCATCTCCTGGTCACTTTTCATTTGGATTTGGAGCTGGAAGCATCACTCTTTCTGCCTGCTGTATACCCCATTGGATTTTAGGATTTTTTGTATATGAGATTTCACAAGTAAGTTGAGAAACAGGTGTTGTTTATTTGATTTAGGCCATGCACCTGGAGTTATTTTTTATTTCTGATGGATTTTTAAAATTTATTCTAGTGGTTGGCCTGTTGTTTCAGTAGGGGGCTAGTAATTTCTTTGCAGTTATTTTTTTTATTTTTGAAAGAAAAATGTTTCACAGTTTGCTGCATTTCCTGTGATAACGGCCTTCGAATACCATGGTTTGCATATATCAAATCAGAATTCTAGAAATTCGGTAGGGAGCAAGCTTTTACAAAGAGAGATCTATGCCTCATCTATGCCCCATTTTTAACAAAAAGGAACTAGCCTCAGCTTTTTAGCATGTAAAAATTGTCTTAATAGTGTAGTAGAGAAACCACTGATAACTGTATGTTTGTCACAGAGTATCTCCGTGCTACCACCCATTTAGTTAGAACTGCTTGTGGGAGATGGGACGGCTCCCTGCTATTTAGGTTTCATGCTGATATGGTTAAATATTTGTTGTGTTTTCCTTCTGGGTACCAACCGAATCTTGCTGCTATTCCTTGATCATGTTATAATAAATAGCCAAACCATGATACATTTTTTACTGTTCTGTACATTTTATCAATTGTGTACAAGGTTATTTCTGCTTCTGCCTTTGAAAAGGTGATACTGTGATATCAGGCAGATTGGAGTAATGTTCTAATCAATCTTAATACTGTCTGATACTGAAACATGTTTATATGTAGCCTCATTTTTGAGACATGCTGTGAGGGCACATGGCACTTTATTATTATAATAACCTGCTGCTATCTTGTGTTTTTAATCCTTGTTTTCAATTTATGGTCCTATGTATAGACATGTTTTATCTGGTTTATAATAGTACGTCAATGCACTTGTGTTGATATAATGGTGACTGTTTTATATGTATATACTTTTATGGAAGGGTAAACCTTCCGAATAATGATATTGAATTGAATTGAATTGATACTACATTTTCTTCATGTTTTTTAATACATTTGCAATATTGATTTAATTCACTATGTGGCCTAGTCTGGAAAATGGCTTCTAGCCAGTAGGCCCAGGGCTAGTCATGGATGCATGAAACAACTGTTTCTGTGGTGTCAGTTGAAGTTGAATCCGCATTTAGGCCTTGGATGGAGTCGGATTGAATATAAAAAGTGATTTTTTTGTGGTCTTTCAGTTACTTTTTTCCTGCAAACAGTGTATAGGACTAGGTGGGTTAGTTTATTGCTAATTCTGGTTTTCTGCATTGCTGAATTAATGCTTTGTTCTCAGTTTTACCATGCCTCTGACCAGTGTTTGTGTGTGTGTGTGCCATTGGCCACCACTTGTCTTTGTTCCAGATGCCATGTGGCCACTGGCCAGGGGCCATATTGCATAGTCTGTGGACAGTCCATAGGCCTGCATGTGCTCTTTGTTTAACATGTTTCCTGCCTCTTGTTGTGAGTCACCATATGTCCACCCAGTGAGCTTTTGCCATAGACCTGCATGTCTTCTTTGTTGTGGCCATGCCTTCTTGCTGGTTGTTATGACATGAGGCTGGTGGCCATTTTCTGTAGGCAGCCAGAGTCCTTTTGTCATAGGCCTGCATGTGCTCTTTGTTCTAGGCCTCCTGCTTCTTGTTGAGGTCATGTGGATGAGGCAATTTTATGTAGGCAGCCAGTGTGCTTTTGACATAGACCTGCATGTCTTCTTTGTTGTGGCCATTACTTCTTGCTGGTTGTTGTTGTGACTGAATCTATAACAAAATCTCAAATACAAAAATATCGACATGCAAAATTATTGCAACAAAAATATCGATGGCAAAAATATCGGGATCCTATACCTAACAAGGTAAGTACAAAAATATCACAAAAAAAATATAGAATGTCAAAAATATTGTTTTTTGTAAAATATTGTTTTATTTTATTAAAATAAAAATGTAATATTAACAAAATAATACTTATAAATGTAATTAATATATTTAAAAATATATTATAATTAATAAATAATGTAATGCAAATTAATAATAATAACGATATAATACATAGTATATTTTTGATTAACACTAACTCTAAATTAATTATTTTATTTAACTTATAAATAAATAAAAATATAATAAATTACTAATACATTTATATAAATAAAATAATAATATAAATAACAATTAATAACAACATAAAACGAATAAAAAAATAATCATTTAGATAGTGTATGACTAAAAATTACTATTCCCACTCCAGAGAGTGAAACAGTAGGGAAAGTGTTGGATAGCGTAGGGGTAACAATTACTATTCCCACTCCAGAGAGTGCAACAGTAGGGAAAGTGTTGGATAGCGTAGGGGTAAAAATTACTATTCCCACTCCAGAGAGTGCAACAGTAGGGAAAGTGTTGGATAGCGTAGGGGTAACAATTACTATTCCCACTCCAGAGAGTGCAACAGTAGGGAAAGTGTTGGATAGCGTAGGGGTAACAATTACTATTCCCACTCCAGAGAGTGCAACAGTAGGGAAAGTGTTAGATAGCCTAGGGGTAACAATTACTATTACCACTCCAGAGAGTGCAACAGTAGGGAAAGTGTTGGATAGCGTAGGGGTAGAAATTACTATTCCCACTCCAGAGAGTGCAACAGTAGGGAAAGTCTTGGATAGCGTAGGGGTAACAAATACTGTTCCCACTCCAGAGAGTGCAACAGTAGGGAAAGTGCTGGATAGCGTAGGGGTAACAATTGCTATTCCCACTCCAGAGAGTGCAACAGTAGGGAAAGTGTTGGATAGCGTAGGGGTAAAAATTACTATTCCAACTCCAGAGAGTGCAACAGTAGGGAAAGTGTTGGATAGCGTAGGGGTTAAAATGATATACTTATAAATAAATGCTTTTTTTAATAATAAAAATATGAACTATCAAGTCAAGTCAAAATATGCTTTATTTGAGGTTTCACTCATAAAATCAGATCATTTAACAATTTAAAAAATACAAATAAATTTGCAGTTAATTTTGTTAAAGACTGAAACTTCCATTTACACTTGTTGACTAAAGCATTCATTTTATAGTTATTTGACTTGGGTTACAGTTCCAATTTTTAGGAATTAGAAAACAGTGCAAAATTAGCAATATGTTAAAATTAGTACAAAAGTTAAAATTTACCAGTTTAAAACAATTTTATGTGTATAAGCATATGCATAGATTACAGATGAATTAATTGGACAGAGAATAGGCAAATGACTAGCAGTCTCTGTCTGATCGACCATGCCCATCCAAGATACTTGGCAGTAGCTATTAGTAACCATGTCAAACTGTTAGTGCATATAATACGCAAAGCAACAGTGCTGTTTGTAGTTCCCAAGTTCTTGCACATCGGTGGTAACCAAATGCGCCGTGGATCAGAATAGGCTGTGCAAGAAAATAGAAAATGACCAATTGTTTCTTTGGCGATACCACAAGCAGTGCAACTGTCGCTAGCTCCACCATCCCATTTTGCTGTCAAAACTCTAAGGGGGAGTGCACCTGCTCTCAGTTGGAAAAGAAGCTTTCTGTCACCGGGCCTTGGTATGATGTCCCGATAGGGTTCTAGGCAGGGATAAATTTCATTTCTAAAAATGTTCCGGCCATAGATCCTATATTCGAACTACCCCATCCCCTGGAGGTTACCTTCTCCCAGTAAATTTCTTTTAAAACTCTTTTGGTCGGAAAAGGAGTTCCCACTGGGTCTTCCCAAAGTGATCCCAGACTGAGCTCAGTCAAAATTGCACTGAGTGATTTGAGCCACTCAATTTTATGAAATACGTCTGCCCTGATAATGTCTCGAAACCCTTCGGCATAATGGGAAAGCTCTGGAGTCTTCCAGAGCCTTCACCAATACAGAATTGGTCGAAGCCTGACCAAGTCTGTGACAGCTTTTCTGCCCAGGTCATACCTCAGAGGCAGCAAGGGAGTGCTTTTGGGTATGCCAGTTATTGCCCGGAAGAACTTATTTTCCGAGGTTTGAAGTTCAGCTATCTTCTCAAAACTCCATAGCTCTGCGCCATAGAGTGCTGAGCCGAGAGCCTTTGCTTCATATATCTGGAGAGTTGGCTTCACAGGTTTAGTCAGGGATTTTATGTGTTCTGAACTAATAGCACCCGACAGTTGCCTGTTCCTCAATGTAGCAAGATCTATGTGCTGTCTCCATCTGTTCTTGCTCGATATATGGATCCCTAAATATGTGAAAGCATTCACAATCTCTAGGGGCCGGCCATTCATAATAATTTTAGATTTAAAACTACGGTGGGGGTTGAAAACCATAAGTTTTGTTTTGGCCACATTGACCTCCAGGCCATGCTCCTCACAGAATGAATCAAAGATGGACAAGGCGTTCTGGAGTCCGCTAGGAGTCTTTGATAGAATGAGCGTGTCATCTGCGAACATTAAAATAGGCATTTTATGCCAGATAATGAAGGAGCATCTACCTTCGCAGACAACATACCGGTTACAACACCATTGATAAATAATGTGAAGAGGGTCGGTGCCATTGAGCAACCTTGCCGGACGCCCCGCTCAACAGGGAAATCCTCAGTCCCCCCCATTGAATTCTAGCAAAATTTGTTTCGTGGAGCCTCATTATTAAAGACAATAATTCTGGAGGAACACCCATAGTCTTAAGGACTAACCACAGCTTAGACCGTGGCACTAGGTCAAAGGCAGCCCGCAAATCGACAAAGGCTGCGTACAAGCTACCTCCGCCCAGTACCACGGTCCTCCATTGCAACAAGGTGAAGCGGAAGACCTGGTCCACCGTGCTTGTGGACCTACGGAATCCAGCTTGGAAAGGTGACAGAGCGTTGTTCTCCTCTGCCCAGTCAAGGAGCCTGTTCACAATCACACGGCCCATTACCTTTTGGATGGTGTCGATAAGGCTTATCAGCCTGTAATTGCCAGGCTGTGATCGGTCACCCTTTTTGAACACTGGCATAATTACCGCACCCTGCCAGGAAGTTGGTACCTCTGCACCCTGATAAGGAGGTGGATGTACTTACACCAGCCTTCTTTATCGTTGATAAAGACATCCGCTGGAACTCCATCTAGTCCAGGAGCACGCCCGCTGGACACAGAGCTCAAGGCCGCCATTATTTCTTTTGAGCTAAAGAATTTATAATTGAAGTGGATTAAGCCCATACCCGCCACTGAAGTGACCCGTTTAGGCTCAGCATACTGCGTTTTAAAGTATTTTACCCACTCCTCTTCTGGAACATTGTTACCTGGGGACTCGGGTTGCCCCTCACTACCCCACTTAACAATGCTCCAGAATAACCTAGAATCATTCCTATCGCAGGCTACTTTTAGCTCAGACCAATGTTGTTCATCCCAGGCTTTCTTTGCCTTCGCTATACTAGCCTTATACTACTTTCTAGCAGATTTGATAGTAGTTGACTGTCTACCTTTTATGGTAGCTCCTAGAGCAAGTCGTGCTTCCCTGCAATGGGCATTAAACCATTTTGCTTGTTTGGGGGCTCTTGCTCTAGTAGCTTTTGTGGGCTTCAGAAAGTGGTTTTAAACCATTTACAATACCTATACATAATTATTGAAAATATGATTAGCAAAATATATTTAACCAAAAAAAATATTAAAAAATACCATTTTATAATATTTAATTACCAATTAATAATTAACAATGATATAATTAGCAAATCAATTAATTTAAAAAACATTACTTTATTACATTTAAATTACTTTCCACCATATTCCCCTATAAACCCACAACACTCAACAGAACACATTTATCAATCAATGATTTCATTAAAATTAATTACCAATTAATTAAAATTATTTAGCAATTAATTAAAATTAATTTATAATTCCTACTAATTAATAATTAATTCAACATAATGAAATTACTTCCCACCCTATTCCCCTATAAACCCACGACCCGCTACAGAACATATTTATCAATTAATTAAAATGAATTACCAATTAATTAAATTTAATTACCAATTATTTAAAATTAATTAATAATAACTACTAATTAATAATTACATTTACATAATTAAATTACTTCCCACCCTATTCCCCTATAAACCCATAACCCGCTACAGAACATATTTATGAATTAATCAATGAATTAAAAGTAATAAAAAATAATTACCAATTAATTAAAATTAATTAATTATTCTTACTAATTAATAATTAATTTAACATAATTAAATTACTTCCCACCCTATTCCCCTATAAACCCACAACCCGCTACAGTACTAAAATACAAAATGTTATTAAATTACATGAAAGAAATTAAAAAATAATAATAAATACAATATAATATACACAAAAATTATTAAAAATCGATATTAGTAACATCGAAATTATTTACATCGATATTACTGACACCGATATTTAAAACTTCGATATTACTAATATCGATATTAAGAGTGTCGATATTACTTACCTTCGATATTATGTCCCTTCGATATTTAAACTTCGATATAATTGTATATCGATATTTAAATATCGATATTTTGTCTGTGCACCGTTGTGACTATGTGGCTGGCAGCCATTTGTGTAGGCAGCCAGTGTGCTTTTGCTATAGGCCTGTGTGCGTTCCTTGTTCTAGGCCTCCTGCTTCTTGTTGTGACGATGTGGGTGGTAGCCATTTTGTGTAGGCAGCCATTGGGCTTTTGCCATAGGCATGCATGTTTACTTAGTTGCGGGCACACCTGCTTGCTGATTGTTGTTGTGTGACCATGTGGCTGGTGGCCATTTTGTGTAGGCTGTCTGTCTGCTTTCGTTCTTTGTTCTAGCCCTTGTGCTTCTTATTGTGACCATGTGGATGGCAGTTAATTTGTGTAGGCAGTCAGTGTGCTTTTTCCATAGGCCTGCATGCATTATTTGTTATAGGCCTCCTGCTTCTTGTTGTGACTATTTGGCCGGCAACCATTTTTGTGTAGTAAGCCAGTGTGCTTTTGGCCATAGGCCTGTATGTGTTCTTTGCATTCTAGGCCTCCTGCTTCTTGTTGTGAGTCTGTGACCATGTGGCTGGTGGCCATTTTGTGTATCCAGAAAGGGTGCTTTTGCCATAAGCCGGCATGTTTTCTTTCTTGTGGGCATTCCTTCTTGCTGGTTGTTGTGGTTGGGACCATGTGGCTGGCGGCCATTTTGTGTATCCAGCCAGTGTGCTTTTGCTATAGGCCTGCATACGTTCTTTGTACTAGGCCTCCTTCTTCTTGTTGTGACTATGTGGCTGGTGGCCATTTTGTGTCACCAGTACCACTAGTCAGCCATAGGCCTGAATGTGTTCTCTTGTTGTGATCATGTGGTCAGGGCCGGGCCATTTTTTGTGTAAGCTAGGCAGCCAATATTGCTTTCCCTATAGGCCTGCATATCTTCTCTTTGTTCCCAATGCCGTCCCGCTCAGTGTTGTTGTTGATGACAATGTGGCACTGGCTGGCAGCCATTTTGTGCGTCCAACCAAATTCGGTCCTTTGCCATAGGCTACATGGATGGTTGAGCAATGAGATAGCAGTTTAATAACTTGTTATTATATCTTTGAGGATAACTTCACTTATGTTTAATTTTTTTCAATTAAAATGCTTTCCTTTTTTATTAATTCATAAATTATAGCTTTTATTTTTTCAAAAGTTTTAAAAGCTTTTTGTATAATGTTTTAAATTATATTTTGGGGGGATTCATAGTAACCACTTTTCCACCACATCTGTCATCTATCAAGTCAACCCCATGTCTGCTAAGGGTGCACAACAGCATTCATTGTCTAGGGATTATTCCTTCCATTGTAATTTGACAGCTGCACCTCTCTGAGTGCCACATCACACATGAGTGATGTCACACATCACACATAAAGCAAACAGTTTCATCTGTATATTGTTGTTGTTTTTGTTCTCTCGTATCCTTCCTGAGTGTATAGTCAGTCACCATGAAAGTTTATGTTGGTCTGGTATAGAAATACAGTATTGTTCATTATTTATAATAGGGAGTAACAAGTGACCACACTAAATGATATTTTGTTTGTTTGTACTACTAATTAAACAGCAACAATACCATGTTTCACTGTCCTTCTTGCTTCTTTTCTTTTAGGTGCACAAGAGACAACATCACCTACAGTACTGCTTGAAAGAAGGCCTGTACATGGAGTGATGCGTGAGTGACTCACACATCACAGACATCTCTTAAACTTGTGAAGCTAATTGTCACTGTGTAGTATCCTGCATTTGGTAATGTTATGTATTTTACACCTCCTGCTCTGCCAGTGTTTGTGCTGTAGGCCCAATAGAATGTTGGGGTCATGATGTTCGTCGGAATGTTGGGACACTGAGAGCTGAAGTGACAGTTGGACATGGGCTGAGAAGCTGACAGGCTGCTCCTGGCGGGGCTCCTAGGTACAAGTCAACTATTTGATGTTCTGAACTTTACTACTTGTTATCTTCATGAAATAAACATCTTGAATTACAATCTCCAGTATTGACCTTCGTCACTACATTTTATGGCGACAAGGATGGTGACTAACCTACAGCTACAAGCATATCTCAGGTACTTGACGTACAAGTGGACCTGGAGATGGCAAAATCTACTGAGACTACAGCAGCAACTACAACAAAAAGTACACAAGGAGGTATCCATAGGAAAAGAACAACTGCAAGCAAGAAACATGAGTGTTTGACACATTTTGAACTCATGAAAGAAGAAACAAGTCTCTCTCAAGAAACCAAAGAAGACAACAAGAAACAAGTAAGCATGAAGCACTACGCCTTTAAGCCCCACCAGTGTCCTCACCACCGGACAGCCCTAACCCAGGTGTGTTGTGCTCATCTACATTACACATTATGGACTTTGGCTTTACCACCACAATCTGCTGCACTGCTATGCGTTTTTTTAACATTTACAGACTGCTGTTTGTTTTATCGAGATTTTCCAACAGCAGTAAGATGTGGCTGCCGAAGGGAATGCTAACTTTAAGATGGCCCCAAAGAAAGAGACTAAAACTGCTACCAAGAAAGTGGCCAGTTAGAAGAAGAAGGAGCTTACCACTACCACCACCCCCACTAGTAGATCTTTTTTGGAAAACCAAAAACAGTGCCTGCTCCACTGGCCTCTGGGGAGGAAGCTGGGAGAAGCACCCTCAAACCAGTAGTCTACCCCAATCTAGCCACAAGCCCATGCCTGTCACAGAAGCATCCAGTCTAATCTTGTCAACACCGATGTTGCAGGAAACAGGAAACTCAGAGTGGACAACAACAACAGCCACAAGCACCAATAGTGGTAGAAGTAGGAGCTGTTCAAGAGATTGAGCTTCATGCTGAGAAAGTAGAGCAATTTAGTTTGTTCACAGCCTGGTGGGCAGAAAATCTGGATTTTATTAAAGACATGGAGGCTAAGATTATGCAAATCTCCTTTATTGCCACAGCTCAGAAGCAACAATTGAACAGAATATTGAACTTCAAATAACATTCTAACACTCAGCCATTTTCCTTCTTTCACAGTGCTACGAACAAGACAAAACTCAGTAGAACATAATGTAAACTTTGATGTGGAATGATCCAATCCTGTCAAAATATTTTGGAGGCATCTTATTCTGCAAGGGAAAAGACATAATAGATCAATAATTGATATACAACCCATTGGGTGGGCTAATAAGTGGAGGGATAATCTTAGCCTCCGTGTCTTTAATAAAATTGAGATTTTCTTCCCACCAGGCTGTGAAAAATCAACATTTTATGGCATGACACGGGGCTAACATTATGCAAGTTTAAAGTGAACCAAGTACATTGTCAATCATGTTACTGATTGGTCTAAAGTAGAAGTTCTGGGGGTGTGGCCAAGATGGTGACCTGAGCAGGCGCAGGTTCGTGCGGGTCCTCTGACCTGGTCCCCATCAAGCCCCATAATCTGCACCTAACCCCCTGTTCGGCCAAAGTCTCACTCCCACGAGAGGTAGTGGCGACTGCCCAGCCCCCGACATAGAAGTATCGGCGGAGCAGACACCTGAAACAACTTCCGCCGCGTTGCAGAGTCCAAGCCGAGCTGTCACAACATGGCGGCCTGAGACGGGGGTCGTTGGCCCAGGCGGCAACGACGAGAGAGCCGTGGAGACGGGCGGCCCAGCCATTGCATCAACGGCTGGGATTCCGCCCTAGCACCGAGGGGCATGGAGGTGTGAGAGCAGAGAGCCGCGGGGTGAACGGCATCGTGCCCCAAGACACCCGGTGAGCACTCGCTAAAATTGAGGCTCCGGTCCTGGGGCCTACATGGAGCAGCCCCGCCTACCCAGGTCGGGACTCCAACTGCGGACGGCAGCCCGGACCATCAGAGCGCCCTAGCACCGAGGGGCTCGGCAGCGAGTGTAAAGGGAGCGGCGGGGTAGAGGGCCTCAAGTCCCCAGGACACCTAGCGGGCTAACACGGGAATCGAGGCCCCGGTTTTGGGGCCTACATGGTGCAACCACTCCTAGCCTGGTCGGGACCCTCACAGCAGACAGCGACCCGGACCGTTGGACCCCACGGCCCTCCACGAGGCTGCGCCAACAAGGTACGGGGAAGTGCGGGTCCCGGAGGGAGAGAAGGGTTGGGCCCAGACAGCCACAGCAATGGAAGTGCGAGGGTCGGGCCCCGGGAGCCAGGGGGACCCTGTGCAACCCGGTAGAGCGAGAGAGCGCGAGAGACACAGTCGGCCCTTGGGGCCAGCGAGGTGCAATTTGTCCGGATTCGGCTCCCCCCCACGCCGACACCAGAAGCTGCCAGGGGAGCCAGAGGTCCTTAGTCTCGGACACAGCTCTCACCATCGCCACGCGGCCTTGGGCACAAGGGGTCTGGTCACCAACAACACACCGGCACCTGAACTGCGGTCCCTGAAGGACCACTGCATGATGCCTTTGACGACCAGGACCTACCGCAGGGAGTAGCCTGCGAGCCACCGAGCAACCAGATCGCGACCATGCAACCAAGGACCCACGTGCGCGGGACCGGCACAACACAGACACAAGGGCTACCCAACTTCCCGACCGATGAGGGGGACCAAGGTCGCAGTGAGACACAGTCGTGTCCCTCGAGGGAGGTAAGGAGTGGCGAGGCAGTGCTGAGGTAGTGCGAACGACGAGCCCCCGGCGTGTGGCCCGGAGCGGCCCGCCGGATCAAGCAACGACCCAGGTGCGGCCTAGCAAGGGCCGGTGAGTTAGCACTACTGACTGTTCCTCCAGGCCTGAAGCATAGCATGCAGGAGGAGCCACATGGGACCGGGCTGGACGGCCAATACACTACACGCAATACATTGCCGCCGGATTCACTTGGGACCCGAGGAGACGAGTGACAGAAGGCCCCCCCTTGCACTACCAGTTGGGGCAGCACAGCCACAGAGAGGTCCGTCCCCAGGCCGGGGTGACCAAAACATCGTGTGACGACCCCCTCAACCAACCTGACATAGGTTTTGTGTGCATTGGAATAGTAAGTGTATTCTCTATCGTGTGGGTGTGAGCGGCGCCAAAGATCATGAAGATCCAGTTGACTCCCAATTCAAGCCTGCAAACGCGACATGGCAAACTCAAACAGAAGGGGAGGCGCACCATCACGGAAATGCTGACCAAAGGGACCCTCAAAGGGGAGAAGAGCCCATCCCCACCAACGACAACAAAAGACCCTCCAGGACTGGACAATGGAGGGGCCCCCATTACTAAAGCCTTTCTGGAGTCCCTCTTCAACTCCTTGAGAGATGACTTTCAGACACTTAAACAGGACATGGCGTGAGAACATAGAGAATTGAGACACAATGCAGATGGCCTGAGAGAGCGGGTGGCGGCTATAGAAGAGGGGGACCACGCCAGGAGTGAAGAAGTGGAGCAACTGCAGCAAGAAGTGGTCCGCCTTCGCGAGCAACAGGTAGACTTACAGGCACACAGGGAGGATCTTGAAAACCGCTCTCGCCGTAACAACATTCGGGTGCGGGGAGTGCCATTGAAATCAGAGGGGTCTAGCGTGGCTAGCCTCCTACAGCAGCTTTTCCGAGAGATCTTGGGGGAGCGGGAGGACTTTGAGATTCGCATCGATAGAGCCCACAGGGTGGGTCTGGCAAGCAGGGAGCCGCTTCCCCCACCTGACATCCTAGCATTCCTCCTGGACTCCCACCTGAAAGAAAGAATCCTACGAGAGGCCCACCGACAGCAGCCTCTGCAGTTTCAAGGCCACCCGGTGGGGTTGTATCAGGATCTCTCTGCCATCACTTTACAGAAAAGAAAAGCTTTCAGAGTGGCAACCAAGTTCCTCTGGGATAACGAGATCCCTTATTCACCCTTTTCGACTCATCTTTAAATGGAGGGGGGCCCTGCACCAACTTCACTCCCTGCGAGATACTTGCACCCTCCTAGGCATTGACCCCGAGGAAGAATCGCATGCGGAAGGAGCCTCACCACGTCCGTCTCAGGACAAGTCTCCAAACACTGCCCGCCTGGAGTGGCAAAGGGTGGGTCACCACCGCTCGCCAAAAGCAGTCCTTCAACCGGACCCAACAACGATGGCACGAGAACAAGCAGCGGCAATCAAGGAGGTATCCAAGGACACAGCTCATCCGAACTGATATGCCACGGTCAGAAGGGGGTTATCATGATCGCATTGCTTTTAAGCGGGCGGGATGGGGGAGGGGCGGGGGAGCTGGCGGGGTCGCAATTGCCACAGACTCCTCTACTTCCACAGTGACTTTACCACAGGCCTGGACTGTGTTTGTGTAGGCCTGGGACTATGATTACCAGTTAGGGTTTTACAGTTGGGGTCAGGGAGGGTTTTTTTTTAGTTTTTGGGGGGAGGGGGAAAGGGAAGGAGGGGGAGGGTTGTCCAGTGCTCCGAATTTGATCGAGATGCCCAGCTTGGCGGGCTACACCTGCTGCCGCGACCGGCCTACCATTGCCCATCCACACACAAATCACACGTCCCTCCGGGCTCGAAGACTAGCATGTCTATTCCCTATGTAAAACATGCCGCCTACAACTTTTAAGGTCCTGATTCTTAATGTAAGGGGCCTAAACAATCCCGTTGAGTGGCGCGCAATTTTGTCCCACTTAAAAAATGCCCAGGCAGACATCTGCTTACTGCAGGAGACCCACTTGCTAGCCCGTGACTGCCACAGTCTCCGTTCACACAAATTTCCAACTCAATTCTTCTCCTCCTGCTCCACTAAGACTGCGGGGGTGGCGATCCTCGTGGCACGGCATTTTAAAGGGCAAGTCCTCCATAAGAGTGCTGAGCAAAAAGGTTGCGTTTACGATTGGGTTTCTTTATAGCCCTAAATAGGGCCAGGAACACTTTCTACACTCAGCCCTTATGGACATCACGGACACATCGGACAGGTATGTTATACCGGGGGGGGGATTTTAACATGGTATTTGACACTACTCAGAACAGGTCCGCTCAACGCACCCATCAAACTGGAGCGTTTTCGTCCAGCTGCACTGACAGATTGACAGAGCTGGATCTTCATGATCTTTGGCGCCGCTCACACCCACACGATAGAGAATACACTTACTATTCCAATGCACACAAAACCTATGTCAGGTTGGACCATCTTATAGTCTCTAGCATAGTTTGCGCTTTGTCCACCTCGAAGGAGATAGGGGTGATCTCCCTCTCGGACCATGCACCCGTCACTACCACACTCACCTTGCCATCGGTGTCAAATCCTCCAAGAGTCTGGCGGCTTAGAGACACATTATTGCAAAGGAAAGATGTAGTGAAGCATATTCAGGACGCCATCCAAGACTACCTGTCTCACAACGCTAAATTCTGACACGACTTTGGCGATACAATGGGCGGCCATGAAGGCGGTCATCCGGTGGGAATTTTTGGCTCTTTCCTCCGCTGAGAATAGGGATTGGCCACGCAAGCGTGAGGAGCTCACGCAGCGGGTGCATGAGCTTGAGCAAATTCACCAACGAATTGGGGTGCCCCGGATTTGGAAGCAACTTAAAGTCGCACAACATCTTCTAGCAGCTCTGGACACGGACCGAGCGGAGTTTGCTGCCTTGCAGCTGCGACTTGCCTTTTACACTGGCGGGGACAGATGTGGCCGCCTCCTGGTGAACAGACTAAGAGTAGCACGTCAGCACCAAGGGGTCTAAGAGCTCTCCCGCCCAGATGGGTCCACGGTCATAGAGGGTGCCCAGATCGCGGAAACTTTCCACAGCTTTTAAGCTACCTTTTATGCAAGCAGCCCATTGGCCGCTTCAGCAGCGACTGATTATTTGGACTCGGTTACGCTCCCCTCTCTAACGCCCTCACAAGCGGAATATCTTGAAAGAGATATTCGCATCGAAGAAGTGATCTCCGCCATTGCCAAACTCAAGCCGGGGAAAGCCCCAGGCCCGGATGGCTTTACAGCCCTCTTTTGCAAGACACTCTGCACTGTGCTAGCACCGATTCTCACCCAACTTTTTAACACCTTTTCTGAACCTGGCGCCCTCCCACCCGACCTCTTACTTGCATCCCTTACAGTCATCCCCAAGCCGGGGAAGGACAGAGCCAAATGCGGCTCCTACAGGCCGATATCGTTACTGAATGTGGACCTTAAACTGTACACGGGAATACTGGCGGCTCGGTTGGCTCCCCACCTGCCAGGCCTTATAGACCCAGATCAAGCGGGCATCATGCCGGAACGCCAGACAGTAGATAACACCAAAGGCATCGTCCACCTCATAGAAAAAGCCTCTCGTATACCAGGGGAGAGAATTATGCTAGCGGTAGACGCCGAATAGGCGTTTGACCGAGTCCACTGGTCTTACCTAGAACAGGTACTGGCGAAGGTCGGAATTGGGGAGAAATTCCGCACCCTCATTTTTAATTGTTATAAGTTCCCCACGGCAATAGTAAGAGCAAATGGTTATAGCTCAGAGAGTTTTAACATTGAGAGAGGCACGAGGCAGGGATGCCCGCTGTCACCACTAATATTTGCCCTCTATATGGAGCCATTCGCTCAAAGGATTCGCCAGAACCGTGAGGCAACTGTGATAGTATTTGATGGCTTTACACACACCATCAGTCTCTATGCGGACGACGTCCTGTTGTCACTAGAGATCCCGCGGACGGCCCTACCAGTCTGTATAGCGGAGCTAGATGCATTTGCTGAAGTGGTCGGGTTCAAAATGAACGCGGACAAGTCCATAGCCCTCTATCTGTCTTTGAATCCCTCCACAAAAACCTATTTACAAAACCTCCTCCCTCTCCAATGTTCATCCGGCACGGTGCCATATCTGGGGATCCAGCTGGCCCCTGCGCATCCAATTATGACGACGGCCAACTAAGCTACACTCCAAAGGAAGATACGTGAGGAATTGGGACACTGGAAACACTTCCCCCTCTCATGGCTGGGCAGGATTGCAGCGATTAAAATGACTGTCCTTTCCCAAATCCTTTATCTCTTCCGGGCGTTACCTCTGCAACCACCGATAGGTAGGCTTCCCTGTTTTCAGTTTCTATTTTGGGTAAATTCTGGTGGTGTTTTGTCAGTGTTTTCCAGTGATTTCAATACCTGAAAAAAACAGTGCTTTTCAGTGATTTCAAATTTTCGCGCCGTAAAAAACAACTGAAACTGTGTTTTTCTGGTGTTTATGAAACGCTTTGCTTTTATTTTGCTGGCTTTCTTCATTGATGCATGGCATATAGACAGTGCATGTACGTGTATATGAAGTTCAAATACATTTTCACAAGTCAAATTTATTGTAGTAGACCATACAATATTTCTTCAGAGATTCTTTAGTCATTCGTGCTCTCTCTTTCCTTCCCATGTACACTTTTATTTGTGAAAATGCCCTCTCAACATTGGCACTTGAGACTGGCAACGCCAAAACAGCCAGTGCACAACTTGCCAACTCTGGCCACTGACGTAGCTTCCCATGCCAGTACTGGTGCACCTCAAGGTTGACATTCTCTGGGACAGGTTCTGCAACATACGCGTTGAACTGGGTGCACATGCCCTCAGAAGTATTAAAGCGGTCAAAAATGAGGCTGTACTTTGAAAAGTCCGGAGAAAATTCCCCTTTACGGAATGGATCTAACACTTGTGCAGCGTACCAAAGTGAGGCTTCATTGACTTCAAACGCCATGGTTGGTGAAGGGACATTTCTATGCATCATAGCTAGCCATTTCTCATGCATGGTAAAATAAAATTTCCTGAATTGGTCTTCAACACTTCTTTGCTTCCCAAGTGGCAAGCATTCTAACAGGGAACATGTTGCCGTGCCAAAGTCACTAAAAGTGTTGTCTAGCCTACTCTCGAGGAGATGTTTGACATCAACACCAATTATACTGAACACTTGGTACACAAGGGTGTTTTCTGACTCTAGTTTTTTTATTATGTCCACTACAGCAGTCATGTTTTCCTGCAAAAATCTAAGGATGCAGTACAGTGTACTTTTCTTGACATCACTATCAATATGCACCCGAAGATCCTCACATTTCTTGCCTTTTGCATCATCACTAAGCAAAAATTCAGTAAGGGGTCGCCACATAGATAATATTGCATTCACGGCCTCAAGTACTGAGAACCACCTACTAAATGACACAGTTGGGATGATTCTTTCTTTGCTGCCACACAAAACACAAAATGAGAAATATTTGCGTTTGAGTTCCCGCGCATAACGAAACAGTGCGCCTGAATGTACTACAAAATCAATAGCATTCTTCATCAGCTCAGAAGATTGTAATGCTGCTTTCAGCATACCATCTAGCAAGTGGCAAGGATCTCTCATAGGGAAACACTTCAGCTCTGGCATTGCTTTTGATAGGTCATCACATAACTTTTTCATATAAGTAGATGAATCGCTGCAAATACAAACAATGTCACTCCAATCTTTGTTAAACTTGGTAAGAACTCTCTGCAGCAGCATTCCAAGTGACACTGCGTTGCATGTTTCCAGTACATCCAGATCTGCCATGATGGTACGTCTGTGCCATCCATTTTTTGCATCACAAAATGTGATTAGCACTGCCACTGATGGGTCGCCACGCATCTCTGGGGTTTCATCAATGGTAACAGAGATCTTCACATCACCTTGGAGTAACTCTGAAATATGTTCAATATCTGCAAGGAACACCTCTGGTAGGTATTTCTCATACATTTGTGTTGTTTTTGGTTCCTCACGTTTTCTTTTGAAGCGGGTCATTGTCTCAGCAAGAGACATCTGGCAAAGGCTGTCGCTATTAGGTGGCTCTTTCAATTTCAAGTGGGTCTTGGTGACAAGATGTTCAGCAATTCGGCTTGCAATTTTCCCACTTACTATTGGGACAGTCACTCTGCAAAACCTGCAAATTAACATCTTTTGGCCACGCACTTCTTCAACCATGAAATCTTTGTTTTCCAGCACATAATCTTCTGCCGTCTTTATTCTGCGGGGCATTCTGTTCTGCGCAAAGTAGATCATAAAAAAAGACACTTAGAAACCGGTTGTGTACTGTTGAGAAAATGATGCCACTGAACAGGCTGCCAACCAATTGGTGAAATTGATGAACACATATTTGAGGCATAGCATAAGGATCCATTTTATCTTTAGCTTTTGATTTAAAACTTTACAAATCTGTATCCTAGGTACCCTAAATGCTTATTAACCATCATACTTTCAAAAAAGAATTAGTTTCTGGATGTATGC
Organism: Lissotriton vulgaris; assembly: GCF_964263255.1. NCBI lineage: Eukaryota > Metazoa > Chordata > Amphibia > Caudata > Salamandridae > Lissotriton > Lissotriton vulgaris. Next base: position 1,380,715,480 of record NC_141693.1, on the reverse strand, counting down.
AAATTAGCTAACCTCCATCTTGCCTAAAAGTGATTAATACTTGGTGGTCGAAAGCCCTCAGGCCAATTTCACGCTTTATAAAATTGCAAAGGAATGCAATGTATATACAGATGCAGGTCAGGTAACCTATTGTCAGGAGAATGTTCAGCTTAATGAAAGGGGAATGTTGAATCCATATGTGTCCAGTATGAAACATTCAAATACAGTTCAACAGTAATAACGACCAGTGGTGTAAATATACTTACATAGCTCCCAGACGCGCAACTACAGTCAAATTTCGGGGTGGAGGGGTGGATTCTTCCAGCAATTGGCAGAATGGAGATGCAGGGGTTCTAAGAAGGGGTGAAATCAAGAAAGCCTTGTTAAGTAAAATGTTCTTGTTGGATAAGCAAAATATGAAATACAAGGCAAACAATACAGAATAGATTGGTCAGAGCGCACTGCACACAATCACCACCACTGCTTCAACGAAGGTACACACCTCTCATGAGTTGGGGGAGGTCTGTTTCAAAAATGTAAAACTCAATGGAAATGGACATTTGCTACAATGTGTTTAACCTAGCGCTTGAGACCGTACTTTGCTATCGCAGCGCTGTGTCTGGCAGAGGCTCTTTCTGTATGTGTTCCAGTCCTTAAACAGAAGGGGGAACGGAGACCATGCAGGGGATCGATCTGTGCATTTGTGCACGCTTCCCCCCCCGAAGGTGTCCCCTGGCTGAAACACAAAAGTCTATTGATGGCCAACTTAATGGTGGTCCTCATTTATCGACCTCAGAAGGATGTTAGAATGGGTGGACCTGCCGGGATTTACCTGAGCCATAGGGTCAAACACAGTCCTCATACAGTGGATGCAATAGTCTGCTAGTAACTACACCGTATCTTCATTCTACAAGGGGAGTTTGCTTTTCCCCCTCTTTTTTTATTAACAAGGAATGCAACGCATGCAGCGCTCCCTCACTACCGAATAATAATGACCTGCACTGGCAAGATGAGGGGAACACAGGTGTATATCGCCTGCAACATTCCAGCTTTCGTATCTGAAAATAATAACCCTGAGTCCCAGTGGCTAATTAATACCACCAAGACGATGAACGAGTGGGGACACTTTGGGGCTTCAGCAAGGACATGCGTGCAGTCGCTGCATCTGTTGGCCTCGCGACATTCATTTACACCAAAGCACATTTTAACTGTCAAAATTGACTGTCTGATGGCGCTAAGCTCCCCATTCTAAGAAGGGGTGAAAAACAAGAAAGCCTCAACAAGTAAAATGGTCTTGTACAGACCCGTGAAGTACTCGGGTACGGCTGCAGTTAAACAGACGCCAAAACACATTAGCTCCTCTCCCCCCCACGTGAGTCCGGCAGGGGGCCTGGTGTTTCTCTGGCCCTTTGGCCTTTCACACCTCGGCTCCCCATTCTCCTGTCTGCCTTCGCCCCCTGCACTCTGGCGCTCATGTAAAGCGCTCTGATATCTCTGCGTTTTGTGTCCCCACATGTCAGCAATCATACCCCTTAATACGAGTGCAAATGCACTAAGAAAGTGCGAACATCAGCAAAATATGAAATACAAGGCAAACAATACAGAATAGATTGGTCAGAGCGCACTGCACACAATCACCACCACTGCTTCAACTAAGGTACACACCTCTGTTGGGGGAGGTCCATTTTAAACATGTAAAACTCAATGGAATTGGACATTTGCTACAATGTGCTTAACCTAGCGCTTGAGACCGTACTTTGCTATCGCAGCGCTGTGTCTGGCAGATGCTCTTTCTGTATGTGTTCCAGTCCTTAAACAGAAGGGGGAACGGAGACCATGCAGGGGATCGATCATGTGCATTTGTGCATGCTTCCCCCCCCCGAAGGTGTCCCCTGGCTGAAACACAAAAGTCTATTGATGGCCAACTTAATGGTGGTCCTCATTTATCGACCTCAGAAGGATGTTAGAATGGGTGGACCTGCCGGGATTTACCTGAGCCATAGGGTCAAACACAGTCCTCATACAGTGGATGCAATAGTCTGCTAGTAACTACACCCGTATCTTCATTCTACAAGGGGAGTTTGCTTTTCCCCCTCTTTTTTTATTAACAAGGAATGCCACGCATGCAGCGCTCCCTCACTACCGAATAATAATGACCTGCACTGGCAAGATGAGGGGAACACAGGTGTATATCGCCAGCAACATTCCAGCTTTCGTATCTGAAAATAATAACCCTGAGTCCCAGCGGCAAATTAATATCACCAAGACGATGAACGAGTGGGGACACTTTGGGGCTTCAGCAAGGACATGCATGCAGTCGCTGCATCTGTTGGCCTCGCGACATTCATTTACACCAAAGCACATTTTAACTGTGCAAAATTGACTGTCTGATGGCGCTAAGCTCCCCATTCTAAGAAGGGGTGAAAAACAAGAAAGCCTCAACAAGTAAAATGGTCTTGTACAGACCCGTAAAGTACTCGGGTGCGGCTGCAGTTAAACAGACGCCAAAACACATTAGCTCCTCTCCCCCCACGTGAGTCCAGCAGGGGGCCTGGTGTTTCTCTGGCCCTTTGGCCTTTCACACCTCGGAACCTGGCCCCACCCACCAACCACCCACCAACCTTGCCAACCAATGTGTCTCCCCGAATTTAATGGGGGTGACACACATGCCAAACTGCTTTGTTCTCGACCTAAATTGGAGCTTTTCTTCGAATGCTTTGGCTCCATCAAGTGGCCAAGTGGTGCCATAACAATGAAAATCGGTGACACTCGGGTTAAACCTTATCAGCTGATTTTCACACCGGTAGTGTATTTTCGGGCAGATTCGGTTTTAACCGAATTCCGGACTGGCTACCGATAGGTTTGATCCAGCAAACACAGGCAGACCTGGCTCACTTTATCTGGCGAGGCCAGAAGCCGAGACTGAAGAAGGCACTGGCCATGTTGAGCCCAGAAGCTGGGGGCCTGGGGATACCGGACTTACGCAAATACTTTCAGGCGGCACAACTACGCTACTTAGTGGAATGGAGCAAGTGGGAGTCAGAATGTTGTAAATAAAACAGCGATAAATGTTAAGCATTCGCTGAAGACATATTGTGTCTTCAGTGTAGTTACTGTATTTGTCATATTTACGGCCAGACTCCATTTTGTTTTCTGGCCTCCATCTTGTAGGCCACATTGTGCCATGTGCTCGCCATGAGGCAAGTCCTACCTCACTGACCGTCACCCCTGGAGTTTGCCCAGCAACAAGCTATAAATAGTTCCAGCCTATCTAGCGCATGCTCAGTATGTGTAACATCTGTTTCTGCTTAGAGGGGATTGGAATGTGCATTCGGGGGGCTTCATGAACCCTTAACTCCACCCATGTATTGATCATGTTCAGGAAATGTCCTTATATGGTTGTAAATCATACTTTTGATCTGTAACCGCCCACTTATGAGCCCCTTCTTTTGTGTATAAAAGGGGACCGCGTGTCCGAGTTCTTTGTGCTACCTTGTACAATACTGAAGGGTGTTGTGTGGGCTGTAGTACCACCTTTAAAGGTTTATTAAACTTTGTCTTTGTATTTCCAGTTTCCGTGCCAATTTCTTATATAGTCTAAGGACTTATTGCGTACAGAAGAGCGAACCTTTTGCACTTGAGGGCCTGGCTGAGGCCTGAACTCATCAATTGGCGCCCGTCACGTGGGGCTTATCGGCGACTCGGATGCTCGAAGGACTGGTCGTGACGAAGGATTGGAACCTTGCCGGGGACGTGATCACTACCAGCGGCGCCTTTAGTCCTGGCATCCCGAGGTATTCTTCCTTCTCCCTTCCGATCTGACTGTCTGGGTGGCGCCGGACCTCTTCTGTCGGTTTGCCGCGTAGTGGCCGTTTGGGCGAATTCAGAACTTGGCAGTTGGAACCTGGACGCTCTTGACTGGTAAGAATTGTTGCACGATACTTGCCCCAAGCTTTTGATAGTCTTGATTGGCAAGGCAGTTTTAGGATACGCTTGCCCCGACTAATTTGTTTGAATTTGAAATTGACTAGTCATTATTGATTGTGTCTATGAATGTGATATATGAGTTGCAACCCATATAGGCGGGCAATGTGGGGAAATTTCTCCTGACCTATGAATTTGAATGGCGCAACGTTTTAAGTGCCACCTTTTTGTAATATTGCATATTCTGCATTATTTTGAGACATGCCCATTTTTAGCGCACTTCGTAAGTGGTGCTGCTGTTTTGGAAATGACCGGTTGGTACTTGAAGAATCACAGCCGGCTCCCCCGGAGGGGAAGCTGAATAGGGATATGTATGTAAAATTTGGTCTTTCCCCTATAATGTACAGCACGTTGTGGAGGAAATACACCAAGAAGGATCCTGAGTTGCGATGGCCTATGTATGGATCGTTTGATTTGAGGAAAATTGAGTATGTGGAACAGTGTATGTGTAAGCGGAGAGTGCGACAAGATATGTTTGAATGTATACGTATGTGGGTGAAAGAGGTGCGAGAGCGTGAGAAGCGTGAGCAAGCATTGATTGAGAAAGAGCACCGAAAGAGTGAGCGTGAGAAAGCACAAGAGTTGAAAAAGCGTGAAGCTAAGGAGTTAGTAGAAAAGCATGAGAAAGAACGGCGGTTGCAAATATCTGGCCAGTATTCTGTTCGCCAGCCACTCTATCCTGTCCTTAATAAATCGGATGATGACTTTTCGTTATTAGATCATTCACCACCGCCCTACGCTGGTCCGTCCGCCCCGAATGGAGGAGATTCAGATTCTAGACCGCCCGATCAGAAGAGGGATACGCGTTCTATGTTATCGGCCGATCGTATGACTGATCTTCGTAAGATTGCTTATTGGGTCACCAAAGATACTGTGTCTTTAATTGTTAACAGAGCTTGAGACAAGGGAGGATAGAGAAAGACTGTATTTTGTTAGTTTTCTTTCTGATGAAGTGGTGACCGCCTTTCGTAAATACTCCGATGTTCTTGAACCAGAGGATGTGGTAGCTGATGCTAAAGAATTACGTAAAGGTCTTTTTCTTTCTTCCCAGGTACCCAATGCAGTACGACGACTCTTTGCGTTGCGGGATGAAATGTTTCGACTCCGGGAAGAGGCGCGGAAACGGAAGGCTGGCGACGAGTCTTCGGGCCTGTCTGGCGCCGGGAAGCAGTCACCCATCTTTCATTCAGATAAGATCGACACTGTGCATGTTAAACCGATGCGGGTGGCAGCGCCTTTGTATGTTCCCCCTAAGGGAGCCGGTACCAGTTCAGATAAGGGGTCACCTGATGCTCAAGGGTATTTTATTTATAATTGGGAATAGAGCGGATGTCATGGCATTGAAAGCAGCATTTCCTGATCCCCGAAAGAATCCCACAGCCTTTTATGAGAAAGTTGAGGAGGCTCTAAGTTCTTGTACTATGACTTTGGCCGATATTGACTTGTTTTTCGGACTTTTTCTGCCGCCGGATATGTGGAGGTCGATTCGAAAGGTCGACGATCTCACGATATTTAAAGTTAGATGGAGGGATCTTGAGGACGAGGACAGGGAAAGAAAACCAGCACAGAAACCGCCCCAATCGATTTTAGATCTTCCCGCTGCCATAGTCACTAAATTGAAAACGCTTATCCCCCCTAAAAAGATTGATTGGACTAAGTTAGCATCCTGTAAACAGAAAGTAGATGAATCTGTGTCAGATTTCTTTACGCGGTTTGAAGAAACGTTCCATGATTTTAGCGGCCAGTCGCTTACAGACGACACGGGCCGACATCTTTTTGTTGATAAATATGTCTCAAATTTATTACCAAGTATAGCAGCTCTATTAAAAGTGAGTGAAAGTTCTTGGACTACCTCGACGTCAGCATCCCTCCTGACAATGGCTCAGTATTACGAGCGTCAGGAATTAGAAGTGAAAGGGAGTGAGGAAAAGAAAACTAATGATTTGAAAACGAAGGTTATGTTAGCGCAAGTATACGGGCCACCTCGTAGAGGAAATGAGCGAGGTGACAGGAATTTTTTCTAATATCCCGCAGGGTCGTACTGATATGGCCCGGGATCAATGTGCGTATTGTAAACAGAAAGGCCATTGGGCATGCGATTGCCCGGCGTTACGAGCACATCGCCAGGAGCGTGGGCAAGGGTCTGTAAGGGGTAGAGGAAATTTTTCAGGTCCTCGATATAACACAAATGACCGAGCTAGATTTGATTCCAATGTGTGATCCTGTGATGGGTCAACGTTTTTGATCGACAAAATCAGTACCAAATGTCCGAATATGCACCTCCCGAACAGCATGATTCTCAGTATGCATAGGATTGCGTAGGATGAGGTAAGGAACCAGTTGAAGTCCCAGTAGATCAGAGGGGTCCTTATGTTACAGCACATGTTTTGGGCTCTACTGATAAGTTCCTGGTTGATACAGGAGCTACTCGTAGCGCTTTGTCCAGAAAATTGGTTCCGAGGGCTCCCCTGTCTGGCTCATCGATTACGTCAATAGGGTTCGATGGAACTCCTTCTGTTAGCCCACTGTCACAACCTCTTGCACTTTATGTTGATCAGTTTGCTGCACCATGTCCATTCTTACTTTCTCCAAACACTCCTGACAACATCGTCGGCCTGGATATGCTCAAGTATTTCCAGGCCACGATACGGTGCTCCCCTGAGGGAGTACGTGTTATTTTGAATGACAATTATCCATCGATGGAGAGGGTATACTTGATTACTGTAGAGGCCGCATTGGCCTCTTTGCCTGAATCTTTGTGGGCTACATCCGATACCGACGTAGGACAAATGATTATTCCTCCAGTGCACATTAGTGTAAAGGAGGGAGCTGTGCGGCCATGTCTGCCTCAGTATCGGATTTCACAGGAGGGGGAGGAGGCGCTTACACAAATAGTGCAGGATTTGATTAAAGCCGGAGTGGTGGAAGAAGTCCCTTACAATGTGTGGAACAGTCCTATCCTACCGAACTTGAAAAAGATACTGACACCTGGATTTATCGATTCATTATTGATCTGAGGGAGGTTAATAAGATTGTGATACCCCAATACCCTGTGGTCTCCGATATCACGACACTTCTCACTTTGGTCCCACCAACTGCAACAACGTTTTCTGTCATAGATTTGAAGAATGCCTTCTTTTCGATCCCTATTCATCCTGACAGCCGATACCTTTTCGGATTCACTTTCAATAACAGATCGTATAGATTCTGTAGAGTTCCCCAAGGCTATACCGAAAGTCCCAGCATCTATAGTCAGGCATTGAAGCGACAACTAGATTCTTTTGTTTTACCTGACGGTGTGGCGCTTATACAATATGTCGATGACATCTTGTTGGCCGCCGACACTCCTGAGCAATGTGAAACATGTACTCTGTCCTTACTTACATTTTTGGCATCCCACAACCATAAAGTGTCGAAGAAAAAACTGCAATATTGTAGACCAAAGGTGACTTACTTAGGTCACCTTTTGTCTAAGGAGGGGCGTGCACTCAGGCCAGATCGTATTCAAGCCATTTTAGACACACCAGTACCCTCCACACAGAAAGAAGTTCGATCCTTTTTGGGTCTCACCTCCTTTTGTAGACAGTGGATATTAGGATTTTCACACATAGTTAAACCACTGTTAGCCCTTTTGACAAAGGATACCCCAGTTCCCCTTCCATGGACAGATGAATGTGAGAATGCTTTTCACCAATTACGTCAAGCCCTTTGTTCAGCACCAGTGTTAGGCACCCCTGATTACACAAAGCCCTTTACGTTGTATGTGCATGAGAGAGCTGGATGCGCGTTATCAGTGTTAGTGCAGATGCACGGGATAAGCAGCGCCCTTGAGCATACTTCTCGGCAGTACTTGATCCTGTTGCCCGAGCGTTGCCTGGATGTTTTCGCTCAGTTGCGGCGATAGCTGTGTCAATACGCCAGAGTGAAGAGATAGTCTTATCTCATAAGCCTATGGTGTTGGTCCCCCATGCTGTTGATGCCCTTTTGAATCAGACAAAGAAGCAGCATTTGACTAGTGCTCGTCTCACAGGATATGAGCTGACACTGCTGGCTCCTCACATAACTTTGAAAAGATGTGCAACACTGAACCCAGCTACATTGTTGCCCTTCCCAACGACCCAGCCTGAGGCACAAGAGACGCATTACTGGGTCTTTGTGACCGAGGAACAGACAAAGGGTCGCATTGATTTACAGGACACACCCTTTGCAGATGTGGATGGAGAACTATGGGTGGATGGGTCCTGTTTAAAATTACCAGATGGAACCACTTCTGCGGCCTATGCAATTACCACATTACATACGATAGTGGAGACAGCACGCATACCACAGAAATCAGCTCAGGCAGCAGAACTGATAGCATTGATACGAGCCTGCGAGCTTAGCACTGGATTATGTGTGAATGTTTACACCGATTGCCGCTATGCTTTCGGAGTAACGCACGATTTTGGCCTGCTCTGGAAGGAAAGGGGCTTTTTGACATCACACGGAACTCAGATTATGTATGGAGAATTAGTACACCAGCTTTTGACTGCACTGACACTCCCTAAAAGAATAGCTATAGTAAAATGTAGTGCGCACAAGAAAGTGACAGACAAAGTGGGACAAGGAAATGCCTTTGTAGATCGGGTGGCACGAGAAACTGCGATGCAGCCTGGTTCCACTTCTATGTATGTTATCAAGTCACAAGCTGAACGGTTGCACGATGCAAGGGAGAAAGTACTAGAAATGCAAAAGACTGCTACTGAGAAGGAACGAGAGCAATGGTCCAAAGATGGAGAATTGGACGATGAGGGTTGTTGGAGGAATAAGCAAATAGATAGGTGGAAGTTACCCACAGCCTTTGTACAACCTATGGTTCAGATGGCACATGGGCTAGCACATGTTGGAGTTTCGGCGATTGTGAAATTGCTTACATAAGTCTGGGAGCATCCAGAGATTGCTAGCGTAGCTAAGAGAGTGGTACAGACGTGCATGAATTGCCTTAAATACAATCCAGGAAAAGGGACACGAACTCCGGCAGGAGGATTTGCAACACCCACTGCACCCTTTGAAGTATTGCAAATGGATTACATTCAGCTGGAACACTGTAATAATCTGAAGTACGTCCTGGTTGTGGTTTGTGCATTCAGTAAATGGATTGAAGCATACCCTACTAAGGACAATAATGCAATGACTACTGCTAAGGTGCTTTTGAAGGAATTCTTTCCTCGATTCAGTGTTTGTAGATTGCTGTGGAGTGATAACGGGCCCCATTTTGTGGCGGACGTTATTAAGTATGTCCTGAAGGGGTTGGGCATTGTGCAAAAGTTCCACGTAGTATTCCACCCGCAATCAGCAGGACTGGTGGAGAAGTATAACAGAACTTTGAAATTGAAAATTGCAAAAACACAGGCGTCTACTTCTCTGACTTGGCCAGATGCTTTGCCTTTGGTGTTGTTGTCTATCAGATCGGTACCACACTCTCGGACAGGCTTGACACCTTATGAGATTGTCTTCGGGCGCCCCATGAATATATGGGGGGTGCCCAAACCGAGTTCAGTTAATGATGTACCTTGTGTTTTAATGAATGACTATATGGCACAATTAACTGATAGCTTGGTTTCTATTCACCAACAGGTTCGAGAAGCACTCCCTGATCGGTCCACAGGAGAAGGTCATAATCTCCGGCCTGGTGATTTTGTTCTCGTGAAGTCTTTTGAGAGGTCGAACAGTCTGAAACCAAGATGGTGTGGCCCTGAGCAAGTTCTTCTAGCCACAAGAACAGCAGTGCGAGTAACGAATCAGAAAAATTGGATCCACTCGATCCATTGCCGGAAGGTGCAACTTGACCTGGTGGAGCCTGCTGTACTAACTGACCATCGAGACATCCTGACTACAGAGAAAGGCCGTGCTGTGGGACCTGACGATTTGGAGGAGTTCTTCCCGGACCAGACAACGCCTGTATCGAGGAGATTCGATCTACGACCAAGAAAAGAATCTGCAATTGTGTGAGAAGTTGTCAGAACGGTCCCTAGGTTTGTGAAACGGAGAGCCGATGAGGAAAGGGGGGGGGGGATCAGCCATGCATTAGAGTAGTGACACCCGTCTTGGCCCGATGGTGAAGAAAACAACGGCTGCCTAGGGGTAAGAGTTCTGACAACACTTTAGAAACAGGAAGATACTGTGACTTTGTTCAAGATGGACAAGAAGAAAGTTTTTGGTTCTGTAGGGTTCATTTTCATTATAGCAGTCATCGCTACAGTCATGTGGTTTGTTAAGGAGAAAGCTCCTGCCCGTGAACTGTATGTTGTTTCTACTCCAGTTCCCGATGAGCATTTCTTTTATACACTCCCTTATCAAGAATTGAAGCATCAACAGTCTTATCTGAATAACACTTTTATACAGATGTTGCATCATACCCATGTTGCTACAAATGCCACAGACTGTTGGATATGTGGGATGATGCCAGCGCACCAAAAGAAAGGGGGAACACCGTTTATACCACTTCCCTTTTCACACAATGGCTCTTGTAGAGCATGGTATACTTTGCTTTTTGCTACAAGAAAACCTACTGTAGGACGATTGATTTTCAAACTGAATAAAGAATGCCATCAAGATAAAGACGGCTATCCACAAGCCAACGGAACTATATGGGAGTGGGAAGAATATAAACCGGACAATGCATCAACCCCTTATATCTTCACAAACACCAGAGACACTGTTGGACAGGAGAAATTTGTAATCTCTGTGGCCCAAGCACAAGCTGATCTATGTGTACAAAGTGTAGGCCATATTCCTGTAGGTGTTAGTGATTGCATTGTTGTTTTGAATATTGACGGTTTGAATAACAGTACTTTCCTTGCTTCACATAACACTTATTTTGTATGTGGGAATAAGGGTTATTATGGATTACCCGCTGGATGTTCTGGAGTATGTTACGTATCATTTCTACTGCCACCTGTATTTCTAGCACCAGCATCTTATCATAAGGATTTGAAATTGTTGAACAATGTAACTGTGAATAGATTTAAGCGAGCTTTATCCATAGATGATGTAGATCAGACAGACACTAGTCTGCAAGAGTATATAGATTTCAATTTAGGATTGTTCTTTGTGGGACCAGCTCTGAATAGTAGAAAGATACGACGATTAACGCGAGTAGTGGAGGCTGTTACAAATCAAACTGCAGCAGCTCTAGGGAACCTTACTGAAGAGCTACAGATTACTAGGGTTGTAGCATTACAGAATAGGATGGTCCTTGATGTGATGTTAGCAGATAGAGGTGGAGCTTGCAGAATTATCTGAAGTAGATGTTGTGACTTTATACCTGATCACACTCCTTCTGTGTACAAAGCTATCAATAAGTTGCATAAAATTGCAGCAGATATACATCAAGAAAATGGGTCTTGGACGCTTTCCGGGTGGTTTTGGACACTAATCTCTACATGGGGTTGGAAGGTTCTTACTGGGCTCTGTATAGTTGTTGCCATATTGTTCACCTGTTGTGTGTGTATTCAATGTAGTCCTATGATATGTTCGTTGTGCATTTCATTTTGCATGCCCAATAAATAAGCTGTTGCGGATGCTGCCCATAAGAAAACCATAACTAGAGAGATAGCGGACATGATGAGCATCGATATAAACAATGAGTATCTAGATTATCCAAAGAAACCGAATATCTTCAGCAAATGCTGAAAGGGTCGTCTGTTGTAAATAAAACAGCGATAAATGTTAAGCATTTGCTGAAGACATATTGTTGTGTCTTCAGTGTAGTTCCAGTATTTCTCATATTTACGGCCAGACTCCATTTTGTTTTCTGGCCTCCATCTTGTAGGCCACATTTTGCCATGTGCTCGCCACGAGGCAAGTCCTACCTCACTGACCGTCACCCCTGGAGTTTGCCCAGCAACAAGCTATAAATAGTTCCAGCCTATCTAGCGCATGCTCAGTACGTGTAACATCTGTTTCTGCTTAGAGGGGATTGGAATGTGCATTCGGGGGGCTTCATGAACCCTTAACTCCACCCATGTATTGATCATGTTCAGGAAATGTCCTTATATGGTTGTAAATCATACTTTTGAGCTGTAACCGCCCACTTATGAGCCCCTTCTTTTGTGTATAAAAGGGGACCGCGTGTCCGAGTTCTTTGTGCTACCTTGTACAATACTGAAGGGTGTTGTGTGGGCTGTAGTACCACCTTTAAAGGTTTATTAAACTTTGTCTTTGTATTTCCAGTTTCCGTGCCAATTTCTTATAAAGTCTAAGGACTTATTGCGTACAGAAGAGCGAACCTTTCGTACTTGAGGGCCTGGCGGAGGCCTGAACTCATCAAGAGAGGCACTGGCTCTTTGAAGACCAGGCAATTGCGGGGTGCCCGCTCCAAGAAATACCCTTTCTTCATAAGGCCCACAGGCCCCCTGACCTCTACGCCTCGTTTGTCACACCGGTCCCCTTGAAAGCGTGGGATTCCACTAACACCATCCACGAACTAAACACTTTCCCTTCACCACTAACGCCACTGAATGACAACCCGGATTTTACTCCAGGCCTAGCGAAAGGAGCCTTCACGCACTGGCGAACCGTGGGGTACCGGGTCCTTTACCATATTTACGGCCCAGACGGGGTACTTCCTTTCACACTCTTTAAACAGGAATATAACCTCCCAGAGACGGAACAAATGCGCTACATGCAAGTTTGACACTGGGCACTTCAACCGCAAGTGAGGGAGACGGCAGACAGGAAACTCCAACCACTTTAGGCTGGTTACATAGGATGTGGTGTGTATTGGGGATGGAGAAGCTATCACTCACCTTAGCTGGAGAAATAGATCAATATGATGACCTCTGGCAACCGTTTCACTCACTGTTGGTCACTGAATTTAGGCAACTCACCTGCTCGAGATACCTTCGCCTGTTGCGGCTTACAGGGCCCAAAGAGACGGATTCCTAAGGAGGTACGAATGAAGAGTCCGCCACGAGCCAGAGTGGGAGGGGCATGGGAAGGTGAAAATTGAGCACTGGACGGGGAGGCGGGGGGAGGGGAGGAACGGGGGTTTGGGGAGTGGAGGGATTTCCCTTTGGGGGGTTATCGCATATGCAATGTACGTTCCATTTTGAATGTGCTGCTTTCAATAAAAAGATATAAACCTAAAGTAGACGAGTCAGTGGCTCTAAGAATATCTTGGAGCCCCCCACCTAAAATAAAAGCTTTTCAAGCTGATGTGCCTCTAAGAGAATGTGCACCAAAGATAGAAACATCTACGCCACTCTCACTCATAACCTCTTTAACCCATCTCTCAAGCGTAGGAGATAAAACTGCTTCATGTGGAGATCTAGGTCAAATCAGAAGTTGAGTTCCATCTCCTCTCAGACTTTCAGCTCTCTTTTCATACTCTTTTAGGAATTTCACAGCACACAGTCTTTCATTTGCTGAAAAGAAAGGGTAAAAGTTAGAGGATGACATAGTTTTGGTCCTTTTTTTAGATAAAAGCAAACTCCTTCAGGTTGGTAAGCCCTGCTTGTAACATCTAATGCTTTAACATCTGAGGTTTGTCTAAATGACAGCAGGCATAGTAAGACTGTAACTATGTAGGAAATATATTTGAGAGAGAGGCTTACATTATTGACCCATGAAGATATAAGTTGTAAAATGTTTCTAACATCCCATAAGGCTGTGATTTTGCAGATGGAGGGTTTGGGACCCGCATACTTTTCATACTTTTTTTCACCAAGAGGTTTTGTCCCACGAGACACCATCAACCAAGGAATGTCCCGCAGCTATGGCTGATCAATAGACATTAACTGTTCTGTAACTTAGTCAAGAAGCAAAGAGTTCTAATAGGAGGTTTAAAACATGAACTAAATCAGTTGAAACAGGATTACAGTGTTGTTGAAGACACCAGCGAACCCATTTGTTCCATACCAGTCAATATGCCTTCCTTGTTACTAATGCCCACAACTCCGATAAGTGTCGAAAAGCAACTTGCAAAAGCCCTGGGATTTGCCATTGTCGCATGAAGTCTTCCAGGCCGTCAGAACCATTAGACCTTGATCTATGAGGGGGTGTGATTCGCGTTCTGGACCCAAGAGTACTTCCCTGAAATGTGGTAGTAGGAGTGGGGAAGCCATGGTCATCTCCAGGATAACTTGGAACAATGCTTGAGACATCCAAAGGGGGTTACCACTATCAGGCTCTGCAGGTACGGGCCTATGTATAAGAGAAGCAAATGGAAGCATGACAAACTGAGGGAAGGCATATGGCCTTAAACCCTCCCAGTCTTGGAGGAAGGCCTCCACCCCTGCTGCTTGAGGCTCCAGCTTCCAGCTGAAAAAGTTCTTCAACTGAGTGTTCAGCCTGTCAGCGAAAAGGTCTGTCCCGAAGTGACCCTATTTGAATGGACATGAAAATTCCCCTGTCTAACTTCCAGTTGCTGGAGTCCTTGAAATTCCTGGAGGACCAGTCTGCTACACCATTGCTTAAACAAGAATGTGTTCCACTATGACTGAGAGTCATTTGTTCAAGCAATAGCCCCAAAAGCCCTTTGCTATCTCTGTAAGACCCTTGTAATGTGGTCCCCCCATCTTGTTGACGTGTTTCACTGCCGACACATAGTCCATGCGCAACATTATGCAACATTTAATTGAATTCTGGGTGACGCGCCGAGCTGCAAAGGAACCTGCTAGTAGCTCTAGGCAGTTGATATGTGATTCCTTCTTGTGGTGTGTACAGCTAACCCCTGTTGATGAGTCACCACATCTGACACCCCATACTTCCAAACTGGCATCCAATTCTATTATCAACTCTGAAGCCTCTCCAAAGATGGCTCTGCCATTCCAGGCCTCCACATTCTTTAGCCACCATCATAGTTTCCCTCTTGAATCCTGGTCTAAGGAAGCCATTGGTGAGTAGGATTGTGTTGATCTCAGAGATTTCACTTTGAGTCGCTGGAGGATCGTTGAGGAAAGGAGACCCAGGATCCTTGACAGGAACCTCAAGGGGAATTCTATCAATGACAGAATCTTTCTGAGCTCCTTGCAAATGTTCCTCACCTTTTCCCCTGGTAATTTCAATTCTGCATTTATTGTATTCACCACGAAACCCAGGAATTGAGTTTCCTGCCATGGCATTATGCGCCACTTCTTTGTATTTAGCTCTGTGTGATGGGATACATTCAGTTTGGATTGAGCCATTATAAGGATGTAGTCCAGATATATTCTTCACCTTACGCCCCTTTCCCTTAGCCATGCTACTACCAGACGCAAGACCTGGGTGAAGCACCACAGGGTTGAAGATAATCCGAATGGAAGGGTGCAAATATTCCCTTCCCATGTAAATTAGAGGAATATCTGATCTTTTACCTCTTGGGATACCATCTTCTCGTGTTCCCATGAGAAGGCTATCTCCCGGGTTTCCCGGGTTTCCTCACCTGTGTGGGGGTATCCATGAATGACATTTTTTATCCCCTGACTGTATCTAGAACCCACTGGTCTTGTGTAATCATGTCCCAATTTCCAGAGAATAGGGCTAACCTCCCTCCCACCTCCCACCTTTGTAGGGGGTATCTGAAGGGTCTTTCAAGGGTCCTACCTGTGGAGAATCCTCTCTGTCTTCTTTCGCTCCGAATGGTCTTCCGCAGCCTCTTTGCCTTTGCGGGTAGAATTGATGTCTTGAGAAAGTTGACTGTAAATTTAGGTCCACGTCCCAGGAAGGGTCTTAAAGAGGATTGCCCTCATTCTCCCGGCCCTATCAAAAATTCTGCCCTGGAAGACCTTTTTAATGTCCCTTTGACATTTTTTAATTGAGCTAAAGGCTCCCACATATTTAGCCTTATCACAAATAAATTCTTCCCCAAAAAGGAGGCCTTGTGAGCTGGGTCCTCCTTCCTTGTTTGTCAACTCTATCAGTTTTGGGTCGATTTTGAGGAGGATGCCTTTTCTACGCTCATTGGAGATGGCGGTATTGGCATTGCCTAGGAGGTATATGGTCCGTTGGTCCCGATCACACAGTTTCTTTGGGTCTATAGGGTTTCCTTCTACATAGGCATTCTCTGCCATCTCAAAGATTTTTGTTAATGACCCTATGGTATCTAAAAGGCGGTCTTGGCAGGACCTCAGACTCTTATCTATTCCCTTCCTCAGGTCTTTTGTACCCTTGGCTATGAATAGTATCGCCTTAGGGTCTAGCTTAGGTGTCATTGCTATCTTATCAGGGATGGATGGGCGTGGGCATTCGGATCTCAATTTGGACCTGACCTCCTTAGTTATCTCCCTTCTCAGTCAGAATGTAAGGTAGTCTGCCACGTGTTGGGAAGTTAACCATTCTGGAGATTGGGGGTGTTTTATTAGGAGGAGGTTAAACATGTTCTCCCCGGAGGGGTCGAAGATGCTCATTTTGGATCCTGAGGCCTTATCTGCATCTTCAAAGCATCCCATTGTCTTGTCCTCCACTTCCACTAAGTTGGTATTGAACTCAGAGGAACATGAAATGTCTATCTCTGCTTCCAATGGTTCATCGCCATCAATGTGAATATGGAGCTTAGGGTCTGTTCGTTGCCCTGCTATGATGCCCAAGGCATCATTCTTGTCACCGCCTGAGAAGCGTGAATGAGTTGGATTCCCCTTTTTTGTATATTTCGCACCCTTAGGGTGATTAGGAGCAGATCTTCTCTTTGGGGCCTTCACTGCCCGTTTGTTTCCCTGGATATGGGTATAACTGGTAGAGGGACATGCTCTGGATAGTGTCAAGTGAGTCCCTAACTTTATCCAGTGCCTTATTAACCATTATCTCTATTTTCTCTGCTTGAAATGCTGATTCATTTTTAATTTGCCCTTGAATTTGCTTCTCCTTGAAGATTAACTGTCAAAACTGCATTCTGAACCAGTTGCGTCTCTATGACCACCACATTCGTTGTTGACGTGCGTGGTTTCTTAACCTAATGTCCTTTCCTCTAGTCATGCGTTCCGTCTTCCGAGGTGCAGCTCAAGGGGGTCGCACCGAGCTGTTTGTGGGAGGAGCAGGTGTTCTGCTCCGCTTTTGGCTTGTCCAGATGTGAGAGAAAGAGCGGTAAGTGGTGCAGGGCGCCCCGCTTGCTCAGTGTGCCATCGGATGGTCTCAGTCCGCTTACCTTGCCTTGCGGTAAATGCAGGCTGCTAGGCAACTAGTTTGCAGCCTTTCAGTTGAAAGATGAAGACGCGCAAAAGCTTAGCGGGATCCTGAAGGGAGCTCAGAGTTGTCAGGCACTATTGGCGTTACGTGAGTTTTAAGGAGTCACGATTGGCTCCTGAGATAATCTTAAGGCTAGAAGAGTAATCGCACAAAACTTTCATCTTGATAAAAAGAACCAAAGAGTTTACACACATGGTGGGGTCAATAGGACCCAGCTACAAGATACACATAAAAATATATCCAATAACAGGCAGACAATACATCATGCAAATTCGAGAGTAAGGAGAGATACGTATCTTGTAAAATGGAGCAACAAAGAAGGAAGATGGCTGAGTGCTCATGGACTATATACTATGTTAGAATGTTGTTTGAAGTTCTATATTTTCTTCAATTGTTGCTGCTGAGCTGTGGCAATAAAGGAGATTTGTATAATGTTAGCCTCTGTGTCATGCCATAACATCTGCTCCAGAAGAACCATTGCCTTCCAGATCTCCAGTCAGAAAAAGGAGAGCTAGTGATGCAACCCCCTTCTGAGGATCTAGAGATCACTTGGATCCCACCTCAGTCTGAGAGTGAGACACGCCATGAGATGAGGCTAGGGAACAGGAAGGTTCCAGAAAGCCTTAGAGTTATGGAGGCAGATTTAGAAGATGGAGATGATGACAAGCCGGTCATCATGGACGTTAGCCCAGCCCCAGTGGATACCAAAGTTACCTCATCCCAACTTCCTGGGGGAGTTGGCAGTGGCACCACAGATCCAAACATTGCCAGTTGCCATATTTGCACAGTGCCGGCAGTGACCTACATCCACAACCACTTCAGTAGAAGTAGGTACTGCAGAGAGTCAAATATCAAAACATCCACCTACTGCCAGTTCAATCGACATTGGCAGTGGCACCAGCATCAATAAGTTGAGCTCCCCAGTTTGGGATTTCTTTTTGGTTAGCCAGAAGGATGTGAACATTATCGTATGCTCCCTTTGTGGAGCAAGTGTTAATCAGGGTAAGCTTGGCACAAACTATCGTACAGAGAGCCAAACAACCCATTTGAGAAAGTACCATATGATCCATTGGGAGGCGCACCTTAGCGGCCACAAAACTACAAGTTTTGTTGGTGAAGGGGTGAAAGCTGACTGATCAGGGAATCCATATCCGATCCAATCATGGTGGAAGGTAAGAAGAGGAAGACATCTTTATTGTGCAAAGCAGCCCTGTCCCCAGCAGTGCAGTAGTATTGCCCACATCAGCAACACCATAATGGCACAATACTCTGGTCAAGACACCAAGGCAACTGAGGACTGTGACAGCAAGTCGTGGCAGCCATCTGCCCAGAACAAGGTTCCCAGCCGGTACTATTTTGCCAGAGTTGCTGTTCCAGCGCCACATAGTGATTTCCTGGAATTGCTTGGACAAGCTTTGCAGCAGAGTGCTGTTCACAGTATCCACCAGCCAACAGACATGTGGACCAGTTGCCAAGCGACTGATTACATATGCATCACTGTACACTGGATCTCCTTTCTGTTTCTGATACTGCTGAGATCTGTAATGCTGCTTGGAAGCATGCAACAGTAGCCATGTTCGCTATTGAGAAATCCCATACAGCTGCAAGCATTTAGGAAGCAAGAGAGCTTAATATTGGATTTGTTGCCATGGACAACAGCAGCAATATAGTTAAGGCCATGGCAGATGAGGGTTATTTCAGGGTCCTATGTTTGGTACACTGCATCAATATCATTGTACAGGACTTTCTCAAAAAAGACCAAGTAAGCAGCTTACTGTCCACCTGCAGAAAAATCTGCACTCATTTCAGCCATTCATTTAAAGCCCGGAAACAGCTGAGGGTCATTGATCATGATAATAGAATGCCAGTTAAAGCACTCTTACAGGAGGTGCCAACAAGCTGTAACTCGACATATTACATGCTTGAACACCTGTTTGAGCAGTACAGATCTATCAATGAATATTGTATGCAAAGAGGGGGTGCAACTGTGAAAGGCATGATCATTGAGATGGTCTAGAGGGACCTAGTCTAATGTCTGGCACAGATGCTGCTTCCTTTTGAGGTGTTCACACAGGTAGTCAGCAAAGAGCACAGTACCATGGGCCAAGCTAACCCATTGTTGCACATGCTACTGGAACAGCTAAAGGAGGTGTCTGCAATGAACACAGGTTTGGAAGGAAAAAAAAAGATGAGGATGACTTGGTGGAGAGTGTAATCCTTCGCTTATCTGCTAGTACAAGGGTGCAAAGGGACATTGCGTCCTCCAAACATGACATCTGCGGCACAATTCTTGAGTCACGGTACAAACCATTACTGTCTGGCAATAAATGATCTGGCTTTTCCTCTAGCAAGCGTCTCCGCTAAGCATGTTCAGTGCTGCTGGTGCCATTCTCACAGTGAGAAAAAACAGTCTCTCATCCCAAAACACAGAGAGATTAACCATGATGAAAATGAATCAGCACTTTATATCACAGGATTACACCATACCTGAAGTACCATAGAAGGAAGATGAGAGAGCCTTAGGTCATGGATATATGCCTAGATGCATCATTGTAACATTTTGCAATTTCTTAATTGCGAAAATTAAGGAATCACAATTAAGAAATCGCAAAATGCTATGCATCAAAAATTCGCAATTCTTTTTGCGATTCGCTATTTTTCCTTAATTGCGATTCACAATTTGCGAATCACAATTAAGGAAAACCCTTCCCATTGATTCCTATGGGCCAAAAGGCCCATAGGAATAAATGGAAAGGCATTCACATTTTGCGAATTTCATTTTGCGAATCGCAAAATGTGAATGCAATTTCAAGGGTGCAGGGGGGGTCCAAAGAACCCCTCCCTGAACCCCTGAAATTTAATTTTAAGTGCAATTTACACACACACACACATGACCCAAGGACATGTGTGTGTGTAAATTAAAACTTTCAAATATGCAACTAGTGCGTGTATTAAAGTTTTCGGTAAATTAGCATGAAGTTCAACTTCATGCTAATTTACCCATTCCAAATTGCGAATTCACAATTTCAAAGTAATCATGCATTGCATTTAAGAAATCGCAAAATTGCGATTTCTTAAATGCAATCGCAATTTGAGAAATCGCAAAAAAATTGCGATTTCTTAAATTGTGAAAATAGCAAAATGCTTCATGCATCCCAAAAACAGGATTTGCATTCGCAAACGGCCGAATTTTGCGATTTGCACTGTTTGCAAATGCAAAAACCCTTGATGCATGTGGGCAATAGTGTGTTAGATGACCTACTTCTGGGCGAACCACAGAGTTTGAGGATGAGCTCTCCTTCTCAGACTACTAGTCCTGGGACAACAATATTCATAGAACTTTCTCGCTCAGCCTTTAGTCTATTGATTATCTGCTTGTTGTTTTTTACACAAAAAAAAGATATAGGCGCTAAGAAACATTATTATTTATTTTATTATTTGTTTGTGTCTCGTTTGACAAATTCATTGCTGGATTGGAGTTGCAACTGTGTGCAGTGAAGAAGTCATGCCTCCCCCTCACACCCATTTCCATCAAGCTGGTCACTGGATGGAGAAAACGAACATATGTGTGCCTGTTTTCCAACCCTGGGCATGGACGATCTATATTTTGCTAACCTAGAGGGACTGCCCCACATGTGACATTATAATTCGATTTACACTGGCCTTTCTCTGCTTTATGAACAAATGGATCTACATTCTGCAATGTACCACAAATCGATCACGGTAAGCACACTGGAAGTAAAGGTAACTGCATATGGCATGCATTGAACGTTGAGTGATTGTTGTTTGTTGTGAACTTGTTGTCAGATGTCATCATGTGTGTTGAAGAGAGATGATTCATGCTGCATCTGAGTCTTCTTTGTGCACTCCTTGTGCAGTTCATCGTTTCTCCCTGATTCTTCAATATAATTTTTGTTGTTCAATCTACAGGCCCTTTGCCCTGCTCCATACTGGAAAAGCAATATAACATTCTCACAATTACCTTACCGAACCGCATCCCCCTCGCACCTAAGATTGATGGACAGTCCAAGAGGAATGCAGATGCCACTCCCAATATGGCAATACAGTATAATTTTTTCTCTTTAATCATTAGAACTGTGTGTGTTGTTTATGTTTGTTTACTTGAATCCTACAGATTTTAAATGTATTTGCTATCTTTCACAGCTCAGTACGACAAAACATAATGTAACTTGGGTCTCTCTGGGGGCAGACGGACAATTTGATTTGGTTTACCTGTACTACTGATCATCATTCCTCCATTTCCTCTTCCTCCGATAACAGATTTATGGTGGTCAGCTGCTGAGATGAATGTTGTCCTTGTGTAGTGTTTGACTTTGTCAAACCTTTTCATCAAATCTGCCTTCCCATCCATTCAACGGACCCCTAATCCTCTTCTCCTGGGCTGTGTGACTTATTGAGATGTGGCAAAATGAAATGTATACCATTAATTGATCACACACTAGGTGAGGCGGATGTGGTAAAAGCAACACCAACTTAAGGCAGGGTGAGGATCTTCTTCAGCTCTAAGTACAGCCCACACTGGCAATAATATATATAGTTAGATTACCCACCCATGCACAGTATTTGATATATTTTTTTCCAGAGGAACATAATTCATAATTGCCAGCATCTTCATCCTACCTGCACTGGTTTGAGAGCACAAAGTTTATGCTTGTCCACTTCATAGCTCGAGTTGACTTCATTTTGTAACTTTTACTATCTCACCATTCTGATTATTTTAATTTAGTATTGCCTATCATATTTTCTCTATTGGCTTTCTTCTTCTTGTGCACTAGTGGTCTAGTCTCCCATTGGCGACTGTCTCATTTTTTGGTAAAACTATGTTTTTATTTCAATTTAATGAGTTCCCTGCAATGAATATTCCTCATCCTTCAGTTTGAGCTCAGCTAGGAGGGAGAGGGACCTCGCTTCTGGATATGGAGCTTTCAGTATTTGACTAGTTCTCTAGCATGCTAGTACTGTCTACTACCACCACCATGGCACCTTGGAAAACCATGCAGCCATCGCTTTGTCTAATCACAGGTAAGAGAAGAACTATGGGGATTCATTGTTGAGCAGTAATATTCTATATACAATGGAAATTCACACACCCACACCCTTCGAGTCCTTAGGGTTAATATAGCTGAAGACTGCAGAGACGAGGAGGAAAGAGTAGTAGGAGAAGTGATGATACTGCATAACTATTTGTTGGTGTTACACTAACATCAGATTTTTAAAACTGGCTGCGGACCTCTGGCAAAGGAAGAAGTGCAAAGTAAAACAGTAACCCGTCAAAAAATATTGAAATTATTTGCACAACTATGAAAAATTTAAACTAGAAAACCCACGACACCTGGCCCACCCCGCTCCCTTACCCCAACCAATGTCCAAAGTAAGCTTAGAAACAAAGCACAAAAACTTAATTCTCCATAAATGTTCATAAATAAATGAGAGAAAAAAACTAATTTTCCAACTCTCATATTCCCACCCTCTCCCCAACAAGCCCCACCCACAAAGCAAAAGATTAAAAAAGGGGGAAGAGTGGCCCAGCGGCGGGCTAGGAGTTTTCTCTCCAAATACATGAATGATATATGTCACATGAGGCACTAGTATTGTAACCATGCAGCTGTTAGGTCACCCATGGCTGTCACTCGTGAAATGCCATAGGTTGGTACTCAGAGGGAGGCAATTGATAATGTTGGGTGGGTACATAATATATGTTGCACTTGAAATCTACTGTGAGTCAAGGGTGTAGTCTGAAATACCACGTCAAAACTTTGAATCAAAAACCTTGATAAAAAAATATTGTTGTTTACTCTTCTTCCCACTGATTTTCCCATTCATCACTGCATTTTTCTTCTAGTATTTTTTATTCTTCACCTTTGGCTTTGCTCCTCAGTCACCATTTAAGTTTTACATTCACGACATCCAGTCTTCATCTTTGAATACCATCCACCCTTTCTCAACAATCCTTTCAACAACATGTATGTGCCATTTAACCCCCTTGCTTTGACCCATCCACCCCCCCAAGGATTACCTACCCAGGTAGGCATCCTTTCACCTTTCATTCATCCTTTACCCACCCATGCATCTTATCAGCCAACTAAAGTATATGCATCTTTTCACCCACGCATCCTTCTCTGGCAGTCATATTACATTTGACCCATCCTTCCTCCTTTAATCCATTGTTTCCTTTTCCATCAACCCAGCAAGGTCTGACTCTTCATGAAACTTTCCCTGCTGAGTTGGAGACAGAAGGCAATTATTTACTCAACTTCTGCTGTATATGCTAAGTAAAGAGGAGCTTCTTCAACTGTACAGTGTACACCCTTGCAGCGAGTATTTAAATTGTCAATAAGCAAGTAATGTGACTTACCACTGCTTGCCACTGGCGCTGGATCACAACCCTGTAGCTGCAGCATCTGCTTCCTGAATGGCACCACAGTCCCGCAGGCCATGACACTGGTGGCCAGTACTGTTAGAATAAACATTACGCATTTTATAAATGCCATATATGTCTCCCCCCATTTTTTTTTCTGTTGTGAAATTTAAAATACATACACCATACATATTACTACAATTTGGATACAGATAGTATGTTCTAGCAAAAATATCCATTTGCCATTTTGTTGGTGTCATTTTTGAAAAACCTCTCAAAAGGAAAACCTGCAAAAGTCTGAACTGAGTGGCTAGACCTAAAGATGAATTTCATTTTTTGAAAAGTAATACAAGTGGCCAACGGATGGATATAAGGTATTTTTGGTTGGTAAATACAATAGGGCTGTCCTCCTCATACTTCCTGCCAGCTACAGTGCACGGTAATCTGTTCACCATAACCTGCTGCTAATAATATTAGATCTACATAAGAAGAAGACACAACTTTGGGGTGACCAACTTGACCATGGCCACTTTCTCCTTTTACTGATGACATGAGAAAGTAAAAGAAACTCTTCTCATCTCAACAAACATGCATATAATACCTTACTTGTGCATTCAATCTGCACAGCAGAGTAGTATAGTAGTACTAGTTGAAGTAAGTGATCATGAGCAATGGATTCTCTAAGATAAAGGTAGTTAGTATTAGTAATTTAGTTACACGCATTCTCTCACTTTAGTTCTTATAACCTTTTCTCTGAGTTTTACAGTATAACCACTAGGCAGTCCACAAAATATATAAACGGAGAGGGAAAGCTGACTGATAAATCAGAAGATAGGTATCTACAAACAGACAGAGACAGTTTGAGGTAAAATACAGACACTAGAAATGTAAAATAACGTAATAATTAGGATAATGCAGGGATAACAAATATTTAGAAATGGATAGATTGAAGAGCATTTGGGAAATATGACTTAGTCCTGGTCAGTCAGAAGCAAAATTGGAAAACAGACACTCCTTTGCTGTCGATCCTCTGAGGGTTGTGATGTGCAAAGGACTAGGCTTGGGCGGAACTCATGGAGTTTTACTCAGTGGAATTCCACAGAGTTACATAAAAATTCAGCGAGATTCGAAGGAGTCCCATACCTAATTAACCCTTTACTTGCAGTAAGACACAGATATTTTGCAGCAAAGATAAAAAGGGTGAGTCACCTCTGAGGGTTCAGGGGTGAGATTCTAACCTGTGACTTGTGGAAAAACACAGGTCTGTGTAGCAGGGATGAAAGTATGAGTCAGCTCTGCCAAGATTCTAACCTGTGACTTGCGTTAAAACACAGATCTTTTCCACAGGGGCTCAGCCTACAGAGGTACAGTTGTTGCAGATAATGACCATGTGTGAGCACACGTTGGCTGTATAAGTAGTGTGTGGAAACATTACCTCTTCTCTTTAGCATTATCTTGCCAGAGAAGTACAGTTTTCTCACGTAAGGTGCACAGTAAACTTAATTGCCAGTAGGTGCTTGGAATAAATGAGGAACGGGCTGCGGGTGCAGTAAAAGAAGCTGTTTAAGAGTTGCATCAGTGTCAGCACTTTATATTGGGCCCCATTGAGAACCAGCTGGAGGCCGAGAAGTTTATTCGGACTCCAAGCCCATTCAATCCATGGCCCCTCCACTGAGACAGTCAATCAGTTTGGAGTACTGCGGTATGCAGTGCACAGGTGGCATCTCAACAAGCCTACATATTGTGTATTCCTGCACAGATTCAACCCCTTGTACTCAGGTCCTTCTGCCACCATTTGTATGCTCAGGGAGTGCAATTTTTCTGTCGTGAGCGTGTTATCGTAAGCTGGCACTGTGCAGGGTGCATAAGTAGAGCTCTGTGGACACATCCTTCAGAATACAGTGCGTCAAGCCTTGAGAGCTGACTTGGGCCTCCAAGAGCAACACCATTTACCATTTTCATTCTGGTGAATTAAAGGTGTACACCTTTTATCCTATACATACTGTATCATTTTACATATGAGCCCACCTCTGAAAGTGAACCCTTTTCCTGTGTCTCTTTATTCCCAGTGTGGTGTCTATCATTTTTATGGTGCAAATGCTGATGCCTGCTGCTAAATGAAACGTCACTAGAGTCTCTAGGTGCTGCAGTGAGAGACTTGTGAAAATACTAAACATGAGACTCCGCATTCCGTGTCTGGCTATATTCTGAGGTCTAGTCTCACTTATTTTAGAACCCTGTAAGTATTGTGCATTTATTCAATGGATTCGAAATGAAAGTTGCCTTTTTGAATGCTTCCTGACCCAGTGGAATTATGTTTTCAGATAGAAGAAGCCTCTTGAGGGGAGGCAGTGATGTTCGGGGAGGAAAGATGGGACGGCTTAATTCCGATTACAAGAGAGGCGTGGAATTACTTTATTACTCCAATTCCTCCTGCGTAATAAAACATTCCTCCCACCATGTATTCCAGCAGACACATGGTAATTGCACATCATCCAGGACATTCTATCACACAGAAATTGTCACATTTCAAACAGCTATCCCACAACTCCTCGGCTCCCTCACCTACTGATGAAGCCATACCGCCTGACAGGCCAGATCAAGCATTCGAATCTTAAACATCTGTGCCTCAACAGAGGGTATCTCAACCACTTCCTGTCACTCAATCTTATCGACTAGTGTGAGAGCCTTGACGACTCATCGTAAAAATATAATATACCTGTTGTTTGTACTTTTAATTTAACGAAGCAGGAGATGTAGTGTTGTGAGGCTTTGTGTGCTAGGACCCTCGCGGTTCTGTGCCGACTTGATAAAGTACGTAACTTGTTAGGAGGTATTAATGTGTGGTTATTACCGGTTATGATATAATCAGAGAATAGAGTGAGATTGTATGTTGAGGGATAAAAGCGTACAATCCAGAGTCTAATGTGTGGCCACATTTGTTTGCATGCTCCCTGGCTGGGGAGGATGCTACATAAATTATCTTAACATGTTTACTTTACATTATCTTTTTTTTCCCCGCACAATTTCAAATTACTATTTCAGGGCGCCAATAACAGTGACAGTGACTACAAATGTATTAACTGAGCAATGAGGAACAGGTTCCACACAATAGATAAGATGTCCAGATTCCTTGCCTGAGTTTTAGAAACGGGTGCAAGTCATAACAAACTGACCAAGACTATTTTTATACTTTTCTTGAAAATGTAGAGTAGTTTTCTAGCTGGTTTCTAAAGCTGAACTGCTATAGAGGGAAGGCCTCAATATTATTTTTGAAACAACAAATCTCACCAGTGCCAATTTAGACATGTCTAGGCATGTTGGTGAAGTGATGAGGTCCTTTGCATTTTGCATCACAATAAATCTGCAGTACTAAATTCCATGCAACATGTGGAAGGTGAACATAAACAATGCATGGTTAGCCTTGTAAGTCTGGGAACACCCACAAACTCGTATGATTCTAAACATGACCTTTTCCCACCGAGGAAAGGGAAGGAGATTAACTGCAGCCAAGCGCTGGAATATCTCTCCTTTCAGGATGGGAAGGACGCTGAGGGGTACAGATAACTCCCCCCCCCCTCCCCCCCCCCCCCCCCGATTTGGTGGTAGTGTACAGAAACGCCCTTCACTACAGAAAAAAAGAATTCTCTGGAAATAAAAAAAAAATAAAAAAGCAGGTGTTTGCACAGCAGACTTCATTTCACCATAAATGAGTCTATGCCATGGTGAAATATGAGCCTGAGGGCAGTCCTACAGTGATATATTTGTGGGGCTACGGAACCGTGCATAACAGAGAACAAGCATTGGCATAGCCAAAAGGTCTCTCCTCCGGGGCCTTAGAAGTGTTTAGGCAGAGTTATTGACTTTGCCAATGTGTTTAAGCTGTGCTGTAGAGAAGTGTGGCTGCTGTGCAGCATGCTGCAAAGTTGTAATAAAAAAGTGCCAGAAGAATTTTTGTTTTGAACAACCATATTAAACAAGCATTGTCATAGCCAATAGGTCTCGCCTTTGGGGGCTTATAAGTGTTTAGCCATGCAACAGTTGATGTTGTTGCACGAAGGATATTGTGCTGCATAATTAAATATTTATAAGGTCAAAAAGCGAGACCTATTGGCTATGCAGCGAAGGCGGAGTTAGGCACCATCCGTATTGCTGTGATATAGTAACTGTATCTGTATGCTATCATGCCACAGATTGCTTTGTACTTAAAGGACGCCAGACTCCTGCGGAGCTTGGATGGGCGAGTATGTCTCCACGTACAGTGTACAACATGTGATTGGCGCACTATATTCCAACTTAGTGCAAATCTTGATTCTGCTGCTGTAAAAGGTGCCGGGTTTGTAGAACAAGAGGCCAACGGACCAGTAGGATTCTGACAGATGGACTACCGAGCTGCCCAGACTGGCGAGCTCAGAGGCCATGCATGAGCATCCATTGCTTGGCCTCCCTGCTGAAGTGCAGAGCTTGTTGTGATGGTGGTTTGGGGGATAGAATGAGAGATAGAATGAGAGGCAGATGATGCTCCTGGTTTTGTAATAAATCTGATAACGTTTACAGTCACACCCTAAAGGGAAAGGGGGATGAAAAAATTGCCCTGTTCACGCCAGTTAGTGAAATACTGGTAGAGCTTGACAAGAGGTAGTCAGTCAGATGTCAGGCAGGAGTTAGTCTGACTAGCAGGACTCTAGAGTGATAGTCATAGTTCAGTCAATTTGGTGAATTCAGATCTAAGTAAGGCCTCTGGAGTGAGTTATCTTTCGGACATGTTACTTTGAAAGATGGGTAGCGCAGGTATCACCTTGATCCTTGCCGGAAGGCAGGCTCTCTTAATTTACTTGCTCCAACCAAACTTAGGGCAGTATCCATGCCATGAGTGATATAGCGCCAGTGTTGAAGTGGGTGGTGGCCTCCTAAAAAATGTTTGGGTACCTGCACTTATTTATATTTTATTATTACGCACTGATGTCCATGACTTTCATGGGGAATGTGAAAGAGGACGAGGTGACTGGTCCGGTGGACTGGGCAGGAGAGTGTCAGGTGGAGTGGGCAGAAGAGGGCCAGATGCACTGGGCAAGAGAGGACCAGGTAGAGTGGGCAGGAAAGGGTGAGGTAGATGGACAGTAGAGGGTCAGGTGGAGTGGACAGGAGAGGGTCAGGTGGAGTGGGCAGGAGAAGGTCGGAAGGTCCTTGTCTTTCTTCCTAGGTCTGCCCGTAAAACGCTAGTACATGCCCTCGTGACCTCACGCCTAGACTACGGCAACCTGCTGTACCTGGGTGCCACTTGTAAAGCAATGAACCGCCTCCAGGTAATACAGAATGCTGCCGCCCTCCTTGTCATAAAAATCCCCAAAAGATCGGATTCCAAAGCTGCCCTTCAGACCCTCCACTGGCTGCCAGTGAGAAGCAGAGTGGAATTTAAAGCCCTCTGTACTTGTCACCGCATTTTTGCTAACAAAGCGCCAATACCACTTCAGAACCTAGTTACCAAGCATGTACCATCTCGTACTTTGCGCTCCTCAAACGGAGGCCTACTTGAGGTACCTAGGGTAAAAAGGGCTCGCATGGGAGGGTGCTTGTTTCGACATCTGATAGCGAAGAGTTGGAACGCCCTGCCTACCAATCAACGCCTAGACTCATCTGAATCTAGCTTTCGGAAGAACTTAAAAACTTACCTGTTTGCAAGATAATAGAGCTCTCTTCTTACTTCTGCTTGGAGGTATTTTCAGTCTTAGCGCGGGGACACGCTTCTAGCGTAACCAGGCGCTTTACAAGCTTCTCTATTATTATTATTATTATTATTATTATTATTATTAGGGTCAAGTGAAGTGGGCAGGAGAGGGTGAGGTAGAGTGGACAGGGGAGGGTCAGGTGGAGTGGGCAGGAGAGGGTCAGCCGCAGTGGGCAGGAGAGGGACAGGTTGAGTGGGCACTTAAGGGTGAGGTCGAGTGGGCAGGAGAGGGTGAGGTCCAGTGGGCAGGAGAGGGTGAGGTAGAGTGGGCAGGAGAGGACCAAGTACAGTGGGCAGTAGTGGGCCAGTTGTAGTGGGCTGAAGAGAGGATGAGGTAGAGTGGGCAGGAGAGGTTAAGGTAGAGTGAGCAGGAGAGGGTGAGGTAGAGTGTGCAGGAGAGGGTGAGCTAGAGTGTGCAGGAGAAGGTACGGTAGAGTGAGCAGGAGAGGGTGAGGTAGAGTATGGAGGAGAGGGTGAGGTAGAGTGGGCAGGAGAGGGTCAGATGCAGTGTGGAGGAGAGGGACAGGTAGAGTGGGCAGGAGAGGGACGGGTAGAGTGGGCAGGAAAGGGTGAGGTACAGTGGGCAGGAGAGGGCCAGGTGGACTGGGCAGGAGAGGGTGAGATGGAGTGGGCAGGGGAGGGTGAGGTGGAGTGGGCAGGAGAGGGTGAGGTGGAGTGGGCAGGAGAGGGCCAGGTGGACTGGGCAGGAGAGGGCCAGGTGGACTGGGCAGGAGAGGGCCAGGTGGACTGGGCAGGAGATGGTCAGGTGGACTGGGCAGGAAATGGGCAGGTGGACTGGGCAGGAGAGGGTTAGGTAGAGTGTGCAGGAGAGGGTTAGGTAGAATGTGCAGGAGAGGGTTAGGTAGAGTGGGCAGGAGAGGGCCAGGTGCAGTGGGCAGGGAGTGGTCCAGGTGCAGTGGGCAGGAGAGGTGAGGTAGAGTGGACAGGAGAGGGTCAGGTGGAATGGGCAGGAGTGGGGGTTTTTCTGGCAGAACACTAGTCTTAATGATGACCGGCTAAAGGTTGATTTCATGTAGTCTACACCATGTTGTTTACCCGTCGTTCTGTAGGAGGGCATTGAACGTTAAGTGCACCTTTTTATATGATTTGTATATGCATTGTTTTATCTCTTTTAGTCTCTTAGGCACTGAAGCCCTCTGCTGCATTATCTAGCTGGCAGAACATGCACTTTGGTCTGGATAAGGAAGAGTGGACATTAACTTCTGGGTTTCGTTCTGTGACAAGAAGTAGGCGTTACATACCTTGAAACACTGTTCCAACATTATTACTGAAATGTTTAGCATTGCACAGTTTGATATCAGCGTATTTACTCGCATCATCCATCAAGCATATTTGATGTTTGCATCGTATTACATTCAAATTGATGGCCTTTTAGGTACTTGCGTAACTGAGATGGAAAGGTCCTTGCGGTGCCAGTTATGTCGACACTTGAATGTAATTATCACGTTACTCACTCTGGTATGCTTTTTTATGGACAGTGGCAACACCTTTTAATGCGCTCTCCTAGGAGTATTGGAACAATGTGAGACCATTTGTTGGCATAGCTTAACCATGGACTTTTGCAGTTCACCAAGAAGCAAATTATAAACCGGTAGTGCCGGAGAAAGTATTCTAAGATTTAAAAAATTGAGGATGTGAGGTATCACATCTTCTGTATTGCATTAATTATGTAATGGCTTCAATATACATTTTTGTTGCTGAACTGTTCTTTCTCATCATTAATAACTTGTGAGGGGAATGTTTTGAAACTGAAAACTTTTAAGGTAGCAGTTATTTCTCAGTTCTCTCCCCATCCTTTTATAACTCACCTCCCTCTTGCCCCTTTTTCAGCTCTCATTTGACTAAGATAGTATGGAATTTGTATAATTTTCTTTTAAGTAATTACGTGAAATATCAAGAACATTATGTGTCATTTATGTTTTGGCACAAGTGTAATGTGAAATTTGAAAAATTGCACATGATTTAAATTTCACCCAGGCCAGTTTTTAACCCTCCACTCTCTCGAATGCAAATGTAATGGACGCTTTCCAGTGGAAATGTGTTGTCTTTAACGGCAGCGTGCTATCACACCATACATACTCCACACTATGCCACTCCACTTTATACTACTCCTCTATACACCACTTCACTCTGCTCCACTCTATGCCATGCCACTCCATGAAACTCTACTGTAAGACACTTTACAACAAAGCTCTCCACTCCACTATCCCACTCCACTATATCCAACTCCACTTCACAAAAATCTACCCCACTCCAATCTACCATACTCTAATCCACACAATCTACTCCACTCCAATGTATCCCACTCCAACCTAAACTACCTCAGTCTACTCCACTCTACCCAACTCTACCCAAATCTCCCCACTCCCCTCCTCTAATCCATCCAATCTACCACACTCCACTCGACTTCACTTCAATCCATTCCATCTACGCCTCTTCAATCTTCTCTACCACACTCCAACCAAACCAGCTCCTCCTCAATCTACCCGACTACAACAGCCTGACTTCAAACTTATCCACCCTACCACAGTACACTCCTGTCTACCCCGTTTCAAACTACCACACTCCAATTGTTCCCAGTCTACCCACTCTAACACAATCTACCTCACCCTACTCCGACCTACCCCACTCCATTCCAATCTACCCATCTCGAATCCACCCAATCTACCCCACTCTATCTGCCTTACTCCGCCCCTCCCTTTTCCACTCCACCATACTGACCCTTAATATGTGAGATCACTGAGGCCAAGCACTTCCGGTGCATCAGAGGTATGTGTGTTAGGCAGCATGAAAACTCTCAGTACTCCTAACAAGAGGTGAGAGGATGTAGCCTTAAGGCTAGAGAGGTCGACCTCGAAGCAGGAGAACTGGGTTCGAGTCTCTGCAACAACGCTCAACATCCTGTGATTCTGGGCAAATCACTTAATGTCCTTGCGCCTAACAAAAATGAATGTGTCCACCTGTAATGAAACTGGTGCTCATGTAAAGCGCTCCAATACCTGAAATATGAGGGTCGAGTTTGCGCTATATAAAACTCTTTAAAAAAAAAAGGCAGGTTATTACTTAACTTCCCAAGTTAGTCCTTCCTAACCCTACACTGTCCTTCAATTTGCCTCTCATACCTTTTTCCTCTTCACCTGGTACATCTTCCTCATTTCTCTTGCTCCTTCACTTCCACTCAGTTGTTTCTTGCCAGCATTCTTCGGTCTTAGTCTCTCCTTCAATCCTCTTCAGCCTCCCTTCTCCGCCCTTCAATGCTTCCCTCCCCTTCTCCTCAGCTCTGACTCTTCTGCCTGTAGTCCTTTTTAATACATGCAGTTTTCTTCAGCCTCCCCTATTCTCCCTTTCTGTGCTTCACATACCCTTACCATTCATCTCCCCATTTTCCTTACTTCATCTACTTAACTGCTGTGACAAACCCTAGCAAAATCGACACAATAGTTATCTTCAAGGGTTTTGGGAAATCCTGCAATACATTGCTACGTAATGTAAATCATTTGTGTTTATTTTTTGAAGTGTTTGTTTTTATTTAATATGGTTAA
Organism: Lissotriton vulgaris; assembly: GCF_964263255.1. NCBI lineage: Eukaryota > Metazoa > Chordata > Amphibia > Caudata > Salamandridae > Lissotriton > Lissotriton vulgaris. The sequence goes on along the minus strand of NC_141693.1, from coordinate 1,380,682,704 downwards.
TAAATATGCATTTTTAGGTTGAGCTTTGGCACCGCGCAAGCGTTGCTGCAAGAAAGATCTTCTGTAATCAATACAAACGCTTTCTTCCTGCGTACAATTGGTTTATTCCAGCGTTGAATTTTTTTGCCACCTCCTGTCTTGTTCCCACAACCGATGCCTCCCTTCCTTTGCAAACTCAGGAGCACCAGTGTACTAGGGCTTGCCTTCCTTATCGCCTTTGGTTAAGAACTCTTGTATGTATCTTTTTTTATGCTTTTCTCCAGTCGCTGGGTCTGCTCCTTTTGATTCCCCTTCTGCTACGCATTACAAAGGCCTCCCTCCACCATACAAGTGCACAAAGCCCCTACAGCAGTCTTCTTTTACCCATCATTGCTTAGTTAAATTTTTAACTCTTTCTGCCCTCTTCACAATGCCATGTTTCTTGTTTGGACGGCATTTGCCAATCTGTGTGTAATAAAGTAATGCAGCAGTAGCGCAGACACAGCCTCCTTCTTTCTGAGCCCTTTCTTTCCTCCAAAGCAGTCAGCAAGCTGCCACGGATGGGTATGATTGAGACGCCACACAGTATGCCACGCCCAACTGGCTTCTGGGAGAGGCCTTGTCAAGAGACCATGCCGTTCGCAAGCACACATTAGGTAAACCTAATCAGTGCAACCATTAACACATGCATTTCAGCGGTTACAGAGTTAAAATTGACATTTGCTGTGGCAGCGCACAGTTAATTATATTTATAAAGCTAAAGGAAAAAAAAATGCCTTTTAAATTGCACGACAGGAGTGGCAAGTCAAGGCGGTGGCCCAAATAATAATTTATATATTGGAAAAAGTTTGTATAAAAGTTAAAAGTAAACCTTTGTATTGTGATGCTGTCCTGCTTTAACCCCAATAGCCCCTACTCCTGGTATCAGGGCTGCTTCACTGAACGCAAACCAAAAAAGTGGCACTATTTATTGTTCTCTTGTCCCCCTAAACGTTACTGTGTTACATAGGCTAGTTATGTGGGTGAAGTCAGAGTATGAAGCATGGACCAGTGACCCAGTATAAATGTGAACTCTAGTGTCTGGCACAGATCAGTGCTCCACATCTAATGTATGTAGCATAAATTAAGCAATGGTATATTGTATTTGAGCCTATGTTATACACCTTCAGCCAGGACCCTGCTTTTTCTTAGCCTGGTTATGCAGCATGACTGAGAGCCCACATCTTTGTTTGCCTGGTTCTGCTGAATGAGCAGTGGCCCTTTTTTGTGAGCTTAGTTATTCACCTTATGGTAGAAGAAGTTATATGTATAATTGCAAAAAAACAATGAGAGGGACGAACCTTAACAAATGCCTCTGTAGCACTCAATTAGACCCCCAAAATGTACATCCTAATTATTACTAGGCAAAAACATATTTTCCTAGACAGGATGTAAATATGAAAAATCTATACAAAAGGGTGCTGGGTCAGATAAGAACATAGCGTCTCCTTGAGAAATCAGGAAACTAACTTACATCTACTTTCTCTTTATATCCAGCCTGTGTTAAATAGGGGAAACAAAAGAGTAACCGTTGTTCCACTCTCGTTGGATCAGATAAATCAGATAAGTAACTATGACCTTCTAACCATATATATCATCATCATCCTACCATATACCTGATAGACGAGGATTCTTTGGTTAAATATATCTTTCTTCTCTCATTGTATTGTGTACAGGACGAGAGGCTGAAGACATTCTGGCACGAAGAAACAGAGATCAACGACTTGTAAGAGGAAGATCCGCATGATGGAACCGTAACATGTCAGAGACGTCCAATCAAGATACCGCAAATTCCCGACTGTGGGACAACTGGACCCCAGCAGGTAAGTCGACAACACAAAGGGAGTGCGGGAAATGCTAAGCCGATCTGTGACTGAACGCGAACCATGTTCTTGTCACAGACCGACCAATTTATCCACACTTGACTCCACCCAGCTCCCTGTCTGCAATAGGACTGGGCTTGACTGACAATGCCCTCACCCTGCTCTCCTTGAGCCTTGTTCTGACTAATGCTGGGTGTTTAGGGCCTTTTTTTGTGAAACTGCTTTTCTGTCATATATTATGGCCATCTTCAGTATTACCTGTTTTAGATGCTGAAAGGAGGATGTAGAATGGATCCTTGTTCAACAAATTTGAAATGCTTTGATAGTTAAGTAACAGATAGATCACTGGTATCCTAGAAAGCTATCACTTTGCCCTGATAGTATTTCCAGAGGCAGGCATATTTGTTTTAATGAGTGGTGAAGGGGCTTGCAACTGAAAAGGGACAATATTGAATCAGTCAACTGTTAAATACAGAACTTGTCACTTACCCAAGCTGGAAAAGAACACACAGGATATCTCTCTCCTGTCTCTGGATTTCTTAAACGCCTATTTCTGCCCTGCACCATCACTTGGCAATTGAAAGCCACTGCAACCGTGGCTATGCATTGAGATTCAGTCTTTCAAAAATGTTTGAACCCTTGCAGCGATATTACCTTTCTCATGCTAACTTGGCAAAAATATTAAAGTATGTCCATGTGCTAATATATAGTGAACCCCTAGTTTTTCCAAGTTGTTCTCAGCCAGTAAGACTAAGCAACTTTCAACCTGAAAAAATAAATAGCAACTGGTGACCTGACAATATATATCCATTGTCCATGGTCTGGAACACAGAGTTGTGCCCTGTTACTTATAATCATCAGGGCTCTGGATACGAATCGTACGGATGTTTTTTACCAGGATCGGAATCGACCCCCTATATGTCCATTGTCCATAGTCTGGAACACAGAGTTGTGCCCCGTTCCTTATAATCATGAGTCCATTAAGTTATGTGGTCAGTGCCCCATTACGCATGGCGGTGAACACTGCCATGGGGCAAACTTACCTTGCTTTGCTCTTACAAAGCATGGCCTCATGGCTCTGTTTGCACTTGTCAACTGGTATTGGGGGATTCTGTTGCCCAAGCAGAACCACACCCAGCCACTACTTGCACAATTTCCACTCTGATTTAGGACTATGAAAATACAAGAATATACATACAGTGTTAAAATGTATGTTTGCAGATGTGGTCCTGAATCATATTATTGTACACAGACTCCCTCACACTTAACAGCCGTCTGCAAAAGAGCAATGGGAGAGGGGTTGCAACTCATTGAGAATGTGTGCTACAAATGACATGCAAATCTGGTGCATAACCTTGAGCTGGGATTTCATGTCAGCATCTTCCAATAATTAGATCAGTTGCTCTGTTCCTAGCATTTGGTTGTAATTCACACTCATCCCAAAGTTGTCAATTAGTATTCATGGAGTTGTAAAAGGTAATCACTCCCTGCCAATGCCATGAGTTCTAAAGTAAGACCTAGATTTACAAAAGTGTCACTTAACGCAGCCCAACACCCAAATTTGCTGCGTTGCATCATAGGGTGAGAGCAGGAAAGTGCCATGTCTACCCCTGTCCCTTGCACCACTGCACCATTAGGCAGTCGAGCACCATGCACACACATTTGCACTATGGTGCAAAGGTGTCTGCGAGAGTCTAGCTCAGGTTTTGTACTGGAAGGGCCCCCTTGCAGTACAAAAAATACTACGCCTTGAAAAACTTAAAATGTTTCCATTGTTGGTGAGTGTTGTAACAAATATCAATTTGCTCTGGTTTATAAATCCCGATAAGGTTGTGCGTCAAGTCCCCATTATAAAACTTAAGCAAACCAAAAACAAAAGTTCCATAAATCTGGTCCAAATTATAAGATCAATATTGTCCTACTCTGGAAAGATTACTTTTTAAACTCTTCCGTGAGATGCAGGCACTGTACAAATTAAATCTCAGAAACATTCATTTTGGCTAGCTTTGTGCTGTGGAAATACCATATGCATGAAAAAGTAGTGGCTTCAACAAGGTTATACTTTGCATTCAGATAAGTAACAACTTGTGCAGATACTCGCATACTCCTGACTCACTGGGACTTGCCTTACTTTGAGGTACAGAGAATTATCTGAAGCTGTTTAATGTGGTGACCAGTGGCAAAAGACTGAAACAAGTAATGGTTAAATGAAAAAGTATCGAAGGGGATATGTTAACGTAATTCTATTGATCTAAAACACACCTTTGGCCACATAGGAGGCAGGATACTGAACAAGAGAACATAAAGAAAGTCCAGGACACTGTTCAAGAGGGGAAAAATGCCAGAATACTACAAAAAGAACAAAAGGCTTGATGAAAGTCAGCAACTTCAATGTTTGTTTTTCGATTCAGAGATTTTTAGTCCTCTTCCTGTACTGCAAATCTTTATAGCCAGCTTCCTTCTCATTGTTCTGTTGTCCAGTGATGGCCAGCCTTCATCCCTTCACATAGACTTCATAGAGTCTGGAGGAAAAAGAACTTAACATACATCAATATCATGTTAACACCACTATTTAAGATTTGTAATAGGACTGGGCTGCCTTTAAAATGTTCCAATCCTTTTATGTGTTCCAATGAGATATGGTTACAAGGGTTCATAATTTTTACATTAAGGTTACTTGGTCGAAGACGTAATGGTGAAAGCAAGGCATTGATGAACAGGTGGGCAGGAGGTAAAGAAAGAAGATTCACCTGTCCAAGTGAAGAAACTGCAGCTGTTTACCAGATGCTGTCACGCTTCCTCTGCAAACAGAAAGCAATCAATACCAGATTTCATTTACAAAACCATCATGAGGCAGGCATGTTGAGCCTGAACTCTGCTTACAGTATTCTTATTTGGAAAACAGTCAAAAAAATTACCATACTGACCAGAATTCCAAATAGGAGATTACAACCAAATGCTAGGAACAGAGCAACTGATCTAATTATTAGGAGAGCTGAAATTAAATCCCAACTCAAGGTTATGCGCCAGATTTGCATGTCATTTGTAGCACACGTTCTCAATGAGTTGCAACCCCTCCTCCGTAGCTCTTTTGTGGATGGCTGTTAAGTTTGAAGGAGTCTGTGTACAATAATATGATCCAGGACCACATCTGCAAACATACATTTTAACACTGTATGTATATTCATGTATTTTCATAGTCCTAAATCAGATTGGAGATTGTGCAAGTAGTGGCTGGATGTGGTTCTTCTTGGGCAACAGAGTCATCCAATACCAGTTGACAAGTGCAAACAGAGCCATGAGGCCATGCTTAGTAAGAGCAAAGCAAGGCAAGTTTGCCCCATGGCACTGTTCACCTCCATGCAGAATGGGGCACTGACCACATAACTTAATGGACTCATGATTATAAGGAACGGGGCACAACTCCAGACTATGGACAATGGACATATAGGGGGTCGATTCCGATCCTGATAAAAAACATCCGTACGATTCGTATCCAGAACCCTCTCTGTACGAATCGTACCCGTCCATCCAAGTCGCGTAGTACGATCCGTATTTCGTGAATCCGTCTGAATCGTCGCGATCCGTACATATTGCAAGGCTGAAACCGTGAACGGTATGACTCGTACACATGCCATACGACCCGACGAGTATGATCCGGACCTGGGAATCAGGACGCGATTCGTACGGTCGATGTCAGGTAAGGGCAATTCGTACGCAAAAGCGCACAATCACATACACACCATACGGCGCGTATCCCCCATGATTGCAGGGGTACGGTGTGTACCCCTGCGATCATGGGGGATACGTGCCATACCCCCGATCGCAGGGTGTATGCACCGTACACCCAGCGAACATGGGGTACGGTGCGTACACTCCAAGATCGAGGGGTACGGCGCGTATCCCTCATGATTGCAGGGGTATGCGCCGTACCCCTGCGATCATGGGGGGTACGCGCGTGACCCGGTGGGGCCGTTCCGTGCCTGTTTCAGGGCGAACTCTGCTTTTATGGCTGTTTTCAGCTCCCGTAGGAACAGGGTCGTACGGTGCGCACCCGACACGAATCGTACTTGCCGGGTCGGAAAAATCAGCCACGATCCGTACAGATTGCGTACAGCGGGTTCTGGGGGAGATTCGTGTGGAGATTCGAGTCATACAGTCTTTGTACGATTCAGCTTCTTGCTTCAGCTTCTTGCGGAACTCAAGAAGTGAGGAGGTGGCTCTGATATGTTAAGGCTTATGGGTATGGGTGGAGCCAATACACAAAGTGGGTGGAGCCGGAGGAAGTGGGTGTGGCCTCCTTAAAAAACATTGAGCACCTGCACTCAAAATTTTGCAAATTAAGCACAGGGGGAATGTTTTGAAACTGAAAACTATTAAAGTGGCAGGAAACTACAAGAGAGAAGCATTAGTTATTTCTCAGTTCTCTCCCCATCCTTTTATAATTCACCTCCCTCTTGCCCCTTTTTCAGCTCTCATTTGACTAAGATAGTATGGAATTTGTATAATTTTCTTTTAAATAATTACGTGAAATTTCAAGAACATTATGTGTCATTTATGTTTTGACACAAGTGTAATGTGAAATTTGAAAAATTGCACATGATTTAAATTTCACCCAGGCCTGTTTTTTAAATCTTCACTCTCTTGAATGCAAATGTAATGGACACTTTTAAGTGGAAATGTGTTGTCTTTAACGGCAGTGTGCTATCACACCATACATACTCAACACTATGCCACTCCACTTTATACTACTCCTCTATACACCACTTCACTCTGCTCCACTCTATGCCGTGCCACTCCATGAAACTCTACTGTAAGACACTTTACAACACCGCTCTCCACTCCACTGTACTCCACTCGGCTATCCCACTCCACTATATCCAACTCCACTTCACTAAAATCTACCCCACTCCAATCTACCATACTCTAATCCACTCAATCTACTCCACTCCAATGTATCCCACTCCAACCTAAACTACCTCAGTCTACTCCACTCTACCCAAATCTCCCCACTCCCCTCCTCTAATCCACCCAATCTACGCCTCTCCAATCTTCTCTACCACACTCCAATCAAACCAGCTCCTCCCCAATCTACCCCACTACAACAGTCTGACTTCAAACGAATCCACCCTACCCCACTACACTCCTGTCTACCCAGTTTCAAACTACCCCACGCCAATCGTTCCCAGTCTACCCACTCTACCAAAATCTCCCTCACCCTACTCCAACCTACCCCAGTCCATTCCAATCTAAACATCTCAAATCCACCCAATCTACCCCACTCTATCTGCCTTACTCCACCCTCTTCCACTCCACCATACTGACCCTTAATATGAGAGATCACTGAGGCCAAGCACTTACGGTGCATCAGTGGTGTGTGTGTTAGGCAGCATAGATACCTCTCAGTACTCCTAACAAGACGTGAGAGGATGTAGCCTTAAGGCTAGAGAGGTCGACCTAGAAGCAGGAGAACTGGGTTCGAGTCTCGGCAACAACGCTCAACATCCTGTGATTCTGGGCAAATCCCTTAATGTCCTTGCGCCTAACAAAAATTAATGTGTCCATCTGTAACAAAACTGGTGCTCATGTAAAGCGCTCTGATACCTCAAATCTTCGGGACGAGTTTGCACTATATAAAAAAGGCAGGTTATTACTTAACTTCCCAAGTTAGTCCTTCCTAAACCCTAATCTGGCCTTCATTTTGCCTCTTATACCTTATTTCTCTTCACCGGGTACATCTTCCTCATTTCTCTTGCTCCTTCGCTTCCACTCAGTTGTTTCTTGCCAGCATTCTTCGGTCTTAGCCTCTCCTCCACTCCTCTTCAGCCTCCCTTCTCCCCCTTCAACGCTTCTCTCCCATTCTGCTCAGCTCTGACTCTTCTGCCTGCAGAACTTTTTAATACATCCAGTCTTCTTCAGCCTCGCCTCTTCTCCCTTTCTGTGCTTCACATACCCTTACCATTCATCTCCCCATTTTCCTTACTTCATCAACTTAACTGCTGTGACAAACCCTAGCAAAATTGACACAATGGTTATCTTTGATGGTTTTGGAAAATCCTGCAATATATTTCTAAGTAATGTAAATCATTTGTGTATATTTTTCTAAAGTGTTTGTTTTTATTTCCTATGGTTAATAAATTGCATTTTTAGGTTGATCTTTATCAGCGCAAGCGTTGCTGCAAGCAAGACCATTTGTAATCGGTACAAACGCTTTATTCCTGCCTACAATTGGTTTATTCCAGCGTTGAACTTCTTTGCCGCCTCCTGTCTTGTTCTCACAGCCAATGCCTCTCTTCCTTTACAAACTCAGGAGCACCAGTGTACTAGGGTTTGCCTTCCTTATAGCCTTTGCGTAAGAACTCTTGTAGGTATCTTTATTGATGCTTTTCTTCAGTCGCTGCTTCCGCTTGTTTTGATTCCCCTTCTGCTTCGCATTACAAAGCCCTACCCCCACCATACGAGCGCACACAGCCCCTACAGCAGTCGTCTTTTACCCATCATTGCTTAGGTTAATTTTTAACTCCTTCTGCCCTCTTCACAATGCCATGCTTCTTGTTTGGACGGCATTTGCCAATCTGTGTGTGTACTAAAGTAATGCAGCAGTAGCGCAGACACAGCCTCCTTCTTTCTGAGCCCTTTCTTTCCTTCACAGCAGTCAGCAAGCTGCAACGGATGGGTATGATTGAGATGCCTCACAGCATACCGCGCCCACCCTGGCTTCAGGGAGGGGCCTTGTCCAGAGACAATGCCGTTCGCAAGCACATATTAGGTAAACCTAATCAGTGCAACCATTAACACATGCATTTCAGCTGTTGCAGAGTTAAAATTGATATTTGCTGTGGCAGCCCACAGGTAATTATGTTTATAAAGCTAAAGGAAAAAAATTGCCTTTTAAATTGCACGAGAGGAGAGGCAAGTCAAGGTGTCCCCCTTAACGTTACTGTGTAACGTAGGCTAGTTATTTGGGTGAAGCCAGAGTATGAAGCACGGACTAGTGACCCAGTATAAATGTGAGCTCTTGTGTCTGGCACAGATCAGGGGGTCCCTGATACCTACCCACAGATCAGTGCTCCACATCTAGTGTATGTAGCATGAATTAAGCACTGGTATATTGTATTTGAGCCTATGTTATACACCTTCGGCCTGGGCCCTGCTTTTTCTTAGCCTGGTTATGCAGCATGACTGAGAGCCCACATCTTTGTTTGCCTGGTTCTGCAGAATAGGCAGTGGCCCTTTTTTGTGAGCTTAGTTATTCACCTTATGGTAAAAGAAGTTATATGTAGAATTGCAAAAAACAATGAGAGGGACTAACCATAACAAATGCCACTGTAGCACTCAATTAGACCCCCAACATTTACATCATAATTAATACTAGGCAAAAACATATTTTCCTAGATAGGATGTAATATGAAAAATCTACACAAAAAGGTGCTGAGTCAGATAAGAATATAGTGTCTCCTTAAGAAATCAGGAAACTAACTTACATCTATTTTCTCTTTTTTTCCAGCCTCTATTAAATAGGGGAAACAAAAGAGTAACCGTTGTTCCACTCTCGGTGGATCAGATAAATCAGATAAGTAACTATGTCCTTCTAACCATATATAACATCATCATCCTACCATATACCTGATAGACGAGGATTCTTTGGTTTAATATATCTTTCTTCTCTCATTGTATCGTGTACAGGACAAGAGGCTGAAGAAATTCTGGCACGAAGAAACAGAGCTACACAAGCAGGTACCTCCGGCGAGGAAACATGGATGAGGGCAGGAACCCGGAAGAAGAGATCAATGACTTGTAAGAGGAAGACCCGCATGAAGGAGCCGTCACATGCCAGAGACATCCAATCAAGGTACCATGAATTCCCGACTGCGGGACAACAGGACCCGAGCAGGTAAGTCGACAACACAAAGGGAGTGGGGGAAATGCTAGGCCAATCTGTGATTGAAGGCAAACCATGTTTTTATCACAGACCAACCAATTTATCCACACTTGACTCCACCCATCCCCCTGTCTGCAATAGGAGCGGGCTTGACTGACAATGCAGTCACCCTGCTCTCCTTGAGCCTTGTTCTGTCTAATACTGGGTGTTTAGGGCCATGTTTTTTGTGAAACTGATTTCTGTCATAGATTATGGCCATCTTCAGTATGCTGAAAGGAGGATGTAGAATGGACAAACAACTTGGTGAGGGTCCAAGGGCTAGATTAGAAGGTGGAGAAGTGTGGCTCACTGGTTAGAGGAGGCATACCCTGAAGCAGAGGTCACAACCGGGACCAGGGTTCAATTCCCGACGCGGCAGGGTCTGAGCCCAAGTGTCCACGGACTCGATAATTCTCACTTCGGTGCCTACTCGAATCACGGGTTCACACTCTGCAACTCTGGGCAATAGCTTGCTTAATCTCCACTTCGCCCCCCCCCCGCGGCGGGATGCCTGGCTTTCACCCTGGGGATGCCCAGTATGGGTTATCTCACAGGGAAAAAGCCAGGACGGGTTCCCAATGCAAGCGCCGAGATGCCCAAGGGTAAGACGAGTGCTATATAAGAACACACATACATACATACATACATTAATGACCCATAACAGACACATGCCCTAATACTGCATATACATAACAAAATATGTCTGTGGGTCAGAAAAGAAGGAAAAGGGTTCTACTGTGTAACCTAAAGTGTAGCACAACCAAGGCAAACCAAAAAGTGACTAGTGCAAATGTGCAACAGAACGCACTATTCATTTATTATAAAGTTTTGTATAGCGCGAACAAGACCCATGGGTATCAGAGCACTTCACATACAAAAGAGAGCATGTTACTGATTAACATATAAAGACATATATATAACATCACATAGAACTGAGGTAGATAGTCATTTCACGCAGGTAAGAGGTAGATAATTATAAGGCTTTGGGAGGTGCGTATAGATATAAATATCTCAGAATGAACATTGTGCCTTATGTGGTCGGTTACGGTTAACTACAACACATCTATTTAAGCAAATCAATATGAGGTAGAAGATTATATGGCTTTACGATGTGAGGTAATATGTAAATTAACATTGACATGAGGTAGTGATGCCTGCCTCAGTAATGACGCCAGTCTCAAATCGTTGAATCCTACAAATTATTCTCGTTGACCATCAGATCCCATTCAGTACCGCCCAGTCTGTCCCCAAACCACTCCGAGGCGCTGCTTTTGCTACCTAATTGTTTCTCAATAGTCGCGATAATGTTTTAAAGGTGTTAGATTGTAGTGCCGTCACCCGAGGATTAATAGCAAGGGAAGTCAGAAGCACGCGACCACCTGTGCGCGTTCCCATGGCCCAGGTAGGTACCCCCACCCCGACTGCAAGGCTTCGAGGGGTGCACGGCACCGCATCCAAATCTGATATGGCCCGTTCAGCCTTTCATCATCACAGGACCATTAACTCAAATACTCTCATTTGTAAATAGAAAAACCTATTTTCACAGCCCCTAGAAAGGCTAAAAAAACTTCCTTTCCCGTTAATATGTATCTATTACTAATAATGTATCTGAATCTGTTTAACTCCTACCTCTCAGCTGGCACAGACACCCAGGCCCCATATATGGGTTCGCACAGCTACTTATCCGAGCCTCCGGTCTAGACGCATTTCCAAGTCCCTGGACAATTGTAACACAATATATATAGAGAACTGCTCGGTGAGTTACACACTCGCCACTGACAGCTGTGCGATGCGAGCACAACCTGTTCGACCCCAAAGGAACAACTAGGCCTAACATTATTTTACTGGTTGGTTAACTGAAATCAATAATATTTGGAAATAGTATTTCTTCTTCCGTATAGTGCCTAGAAGTACACGTTATATCAGGTTATTTGCCGCGTTCAGCAACATCGGGGCTTTCAATAAGGAGATCATGTAAAACAGTTTGGAGAGCATTTTCACTATTTGGTTATTCTTGGGTCGAGGGTTTGTTTTCAGAGAAAGTAAAAACCGAGAAGGGCGATAACGTTGCAATTGTGCCCCGGGCCTTAATGGAACACAGGCAATTGGATCACTCGGTTTGGTAGTGAAAGACAGACATACATAAGTATGGTGAAGTGGGTTCCTCACACCTCCGGACCTGGTGCCACTGCCCCGCTACATTATTGAGACCTACGACGCTGGGCGAAACATGTCAACCCCACGCCTCAACTTGCAAACATGAAAGCAAATAAGCGTAGGCAGAAGATCAGAAACAGGTGAGAAAGTTCAGAGGGCTACTGCGCATGCTTCAGAGATGTGGGTGTACCTTCAGGGCACCTGCTCGACTCTCAACAGAGCTGACCCGATCTTACATTTTTCCTGTCAGTAAAACGTCTATCACTGAGCTTGGGGCAACAACACACCATGTTCATGACCTGGGGTTTTCTATGCATGTGAAGAAGCCAACCAATTGGCTGCCGAAATCTCACCAATCCTAATGACGGCACACAGTATCCCAAGTCTGCCCTATGAAGCAACGAGCTGCCGCTTTTTCTTGTGAGAAAAATATTGCCTGTTCGTGTCCGTTTGTACGCTGGAAGGGCCAAGAGCTGCGAAATAAATGAGAAACTAAATACAATATTCACTAATCTTTTGCAACAATTATACCTGTACTTGCTCTAATAATCGTTTAGAAATGATAAAGACAGATCACAAATCATTTTTTGCCGATTTCTTCATTGATTTCCTGCTTGAAGTGTATGCTTCAAAAGGGAATAATATCAGGGGCGGCTGGTGACATTTTAAAGAGGTGTGGGGCAAACTGATTTGCGAGTGCGGGCCCCAGGCCACTCAGGCTGGCAGCGACCCCCCCCCCCCTCCCACGTACACAACACTCAAAGAAATGTATTCACACACGAATACACACAAACACATCCATTCGCAACACTCTCCACCAAACATTCATGCATACATGCACGCTCGCACCAAACACTTTAAAAGAAAAACACAAACTCTTACCTTGCTGCCGTTCCCGGTCTGCGCCACCTCTGGGCTCTGCTCCCCACACGTCACAGGCTCACAGCACCCCTGGCCAATCCTGGCTCAGGGGCACAGGTACCTTCTCGCCCGCAGCACGCCCATTAGGGCTCCTAATGGGCATGCGCAACATCGCAAAAACACAAGTGCGCATGCGTGGGCACGGGTAAAAATTCACCCTCCATCCCCACTCATGCGCACTTGTGTTGCCGCATGTACAATCATGTCAATCAATCAACATGACGCCAGACCGCCAGGCAGGGCGGTCTGACGTCATGTTGATTCATTGACATGATTGTCACAAACGCCGAGGAAGCTGCGGGCGGCTTCGGGCAGGGGGCTACGCCCCCACGCCCCAATGGACGAACCGCGCCCGAATAATATACCAGCTATCACGACTTTTCGCAATATTTTTACTGACCTTTAAAGATACAGTCCATTAAAAATACTGCCAGTCGGCAACCTTATAAATATCCACAATTTCGAATCAATTGTGAGTGTGACTGCCAACATGTATTTTAGGGTGGAGTTGGTAATGGAATCAACACGCCCCCTTACTTGTGTCCCTTCAGATTTTGTCGAACATTAAGATCCAAGTTTTTTTTCTTTGAAACACATGTCCATTTTCAAAGTGTTTCCTATTTTTATTTTATTAACCTTTATTTAGCAGACAGGAGTTTTGATGACTCTATTCTGGCTTGTATTGGAGGACTGAGAAGTTTTAGTATGTAATCGTTCACTTTGGATGTATTTTAATACTTTGAGACAATTTTGACGTGCAATTTTGTATTAATATATTTAAATAAATGAGGATGTACACACGCACAAACAAAAAAAATACCAATGCCTGTTTTCTCAAAACGTAATATAGTCTCATCCCTCTCCTGCCAGAGCACAATTCCCTCTCTACCCCCCAAAAAAAGACACACACACAGTTTCTTGGTTATTTATGTTGTGGTAAACCCACGGAATGATGAATAACTGTGCGAACCCGATTTTCTGAGTTGAAATGACACACATAGGGGCATATTATCAAGGGGGTTTATCTCTGCTTTTTTGGCTTTAAAAGCCAAGAAAGCGGAGATAAAATTATCTCCCTATTACCTAGCTGTCGCAAACACCAGTTAGCGACAGCTAGTAGGAGATAGCGACCATCTTGGGCCCCACTTTGCATGTCATTGATATTTATTACTAATGACATGCAAAGTGGGCGTGCCAAGATGTTATCGACTGAAAACAGTCGCTAACATCGCTATCTCCTATTACCAACTAGTAGGACACCTGCCCTGAGCAGTTCTTAGCCATGTTATCCAATGGGAGGTAGATAACATAGCTAAGAGCATTAGCTCGCTAATGCATGAATATCGCTGACTTTTCAGCGATATTCATGCATTGCGGCCGATTTTTATCGCATTTGCGATAAACCTTGGTAATACCAAGGTTTATCTGCGATGAAAATTGCCGCAGCTCGGCGATAATTTTTTCACGCTAACCAAGCAATAGCGATAATTATCGCTATTGCTTGGTAATATGCCCCATAATTCCCTATTATGTGCAGATTATCGCGGCCATTCACCACCTCCTGCAGGTGATAAATGGGAGCGAATGGTGCTGCAGGGCTGGAGACCGGGGAGGAGGGGGGTCACAAGGAGGGGAGTGGAGAGGGCATCAGTGAGCACTGAAGGTTAGTCTCACAGGGGGAATCACTGTCGTGCTTTAAAGAGCATTGCATATTAAGTGCAACTTTTTATTTGATTTAGACAAATTGTTTTACTCTGGATGTTAGAAGCATAATAGCGATACAACCTATCCTGTTCTTCAATGCAACAAAAAATAATAACTACATGTGGAGGAACACTTCGAACAGTATGTACTGAAAGTATATTTTTCAAAAGCACTGGAGTGCACTTTGTATTCATACCTCTCTGTGTTATAAATGAGATAGGTTTACCCTTTGCCACAAAGTAATATCAACAGATACTCATTTCCGAACCATCCTCAAGTCATCAAGAGCTATCACACCCTGTAAAGTAATCAGACAGTCCTTTTCAAGTCATCCTGAAATCATCAAACTGAGTTTCTAAACTCTGCTGATGCCTTCAAGAGCTTGATGATGTCTGATGATGATGAAATTAATTCTAGAGTAGTTGCAGGATCATTCGATGATTCTGGGATGGCTTCTAAAGTCATTCAGTTTCACCTGGGGGAATAGCTCAGCCGAAGTAATCTGATGGCTTCAGAATGGCTCCAGGATGATCTTCCTTTTTGACCAGGGAACTCCTAACCTAATGTACAAACTCTGATTTAGCGAGGAATCTCCTTTCTAATCCTGTGCTTACTCCTAACTTCCATTTATAGACCCTGCAGCCTTGTGAATCTCTGCTTGCGGGTAATGGGATTAATTCTAACCCGACACGGTTCACGTGATTTTCCTCCACATGGTGGTTTGTATGTACCCCAAGTGCATTTATTTCTAAATATATACTTTGGATGAAAAACAAACTGAATACAAGTTTTGGCCGTGGCATGGTGAGATTCAACCCATGCCAGCAACCTGCTCCCACCCTTCACATAAGAAAACAACAAACAGAATTCTAACTGACTTCACTGGAATTAGCTCACTACAAAGAGACTTGTTTTTTGGCGTTGTACCGGCGCCAAGATTGATTCTTTTTTTTTTTGGCCTGATACCCTCGCATCAGACCGCAATGGGCCTCACCAATCAAACCTGTAACCTTGTTATCTTTAGCGCCACACTGTAACCGCTTGGGATACCTCGCACTGACAACAAACTCGTTTCAATTAATCATCAGCATGCGAGAACAAGTACTACCGCTTTGTACATCACTCAAAACAATTTAGCTTGGTTTGAATCGCAGTTGGCATGTGAGAACGAACATAAATAAATTCATAATTTAGAGGGACCGAAATGAGGTGTGTTCTGTGCCCTCACTATGAAAACTTTTAAACATTATGAATCCTGGAATTAAAAACCAAGCGCTGCGGATAGCCTTGCAAAGACCCTGCCCTGAGCGGACTCGGGTTCGTACATGAAACCAGCCAATGCTAGACGGATGGTGTTCTCAATATGAAACTTTTAAACACTTAAAACATGAAATTAAAACCAAGCACTGCGGGGAGCCTCGCAGAAATTCAGACCCGTATGGACTCGATGAAACATTCAAACATCTTTATACCTTTAACATCCTTGCAACATGGAAATTTAGACCAAGGCCTGTGGGTTAAACTCGCAAACATTAGCATGCCTGCCTCGTGCGTCAAACCAAAACAATGTAAAAACGGTGTAAATGGCCGTCGCATGTAAGAATCAGCGTTATTATTCCCTTCGTTGGCGAAAATTGCTGCCTTATTATATCCATATGGTGGCTGGTGTAATTTGGGAATTCGCCGGATTGCGTGTATTTGTGGGTCACGGATCACCTGAAACAAGTTGACGCTGAACCTGACTCGAAAGAAGAATCGATGCGACAAGACCGATTTCCGACTGCAGAAGTCGAAAAGACCTGCAACAACAGCGCAAAATGGCAGAAATCCTTCTGCTACCAATGCCACGAAAATCGTTGGCTCTGCTCCCTTAGCTCCCTGATGTGAAGGTGAGCTGCCCAGGGGTAGCGTCGCCTTATATCACCCTCCCCTTTCTCTCTTCGCTTTGTTTTTTGGAGGGGGAAGAGAGCATCAGGCGCGTTCCGCCACGCGTCCTTTCCTGGTGGCACAAACCAGTGCCAACCAGATATGTTCCTTTGTGGGCTCTGGCGGCCGTTATGATGTTGGTCCTCAATGCCTCCTTTGGGGGTGGCCTCTGCTGAAACAGACAGGCACTAACGCATTGGGGAGAGATTACTCATGTTTTCCCAAGCTCTGAAAGGAAGAGTTGTGACTAAATCGCCGCCTAAAAAGGGAATAGAATGCATGTTTCAATTCTTCAGGCACCTGATTATCATTAGTTAATATTGGGAGATTCTACTTTTCTTGGTGGCTCTCTCTTGATAGGCTGAGACTGAAGGAAGAAAAGAAGAAAAGGAAGACTTGTTAGACCATACAGACTCCTGCAACATCCAGAGGGTTGCATTATAAAATACTTTGTGTGAGAAAACCAATAACACTTCATCATTAAGAAATCTATATAGCTTCCTCTCTTATTCAAAAATCCAGGCCTGCTGCACTGGTTCAGTGTCTGTCTTTGGTGCATGCAGATGGAGGGGTCATCAAGCAAGTAATATTTCTTAGGATCCCTGTCATCAAGTTCTGTCAGTACTTGAATTACAATAGAAAGTAAGTCCCTAATTAACCCTTCTTGACTCTCCAAGTGGATATGGAGGATCAGTCAAAGTCTAGCTTCAAAGAGGTGTTGTAGGGCAAGTACATCAGAATTGTTGCAGTTGCAATATAAATGCAACTGTTTCGTAATAGCAGAAGGTGTGATTTATAAATAAAAAATCTATTTACAGTATGAGTGGTAGGTTACAAAAGTCAAAATCCCATAAAACAGAGCATACAGTATGAAATGCACAATAGTCTTTCAATGTATTAATACACATTGAAGAAATAAAAACCAAGGCCCTTGGCTATACAGTTTATGTAAACAAACCTACAACAGAAAAGCACAGAGCCTATGCAATGCAATACAAAATTAGTAATATCATGACACATAGAGGTAGTGTTTTCAAGCAATAATGGAAGCACATTGAATAATGTAATAAAGAGAGACTACAATCTTCCTGCCAAATGGTAACTTTGAAGCATGTTAGTAACTTTTAAGGTTTTGCTGCTGTAGACATTTAAAATCATCTAAAATAGCACAGGAACACACCAAAGCAACTGAAAATAAATTAAGAAGCATCAAAATTTTGAGTGTGTGTTTATTTGAACACAACAGGTTTGAGCCCACAGACAAAGAGGGTTCCCGACAGTTCACATCCCCTCTCGATCTTGCTAGCTGGCTAGCTACCAGTTATCAAAACATTGCAGCTGCAGAATCAAAGGAAAGAACACTAAAAAGTGGTGCTGGGAGGAGTGTGCTCTTGAGGCAAAACCCTCACTAGTCTCCCTTAACCATGCACATCCTACCGCAAGGGTTCCAGATGCTGTAACAGTACCTGTTACCATTGGTCCTATCATGCCCATATAAGATCCGAACCAAAGGGAAATGTGGCCCAATGGATGTCCATAGTAACAGAGGGGAACATCAAAGGAAAAAGCTAAAGAGCCCTCACACAAGGTTCATTTCCTTATCACAGATGAATATGAGTACCCCTTTCTGAGGTAACATGAATAAACACAGCTATGTGGGAGTCACTTCCCAGAGTGAAAAAACAGCATGCCTCGAGAGACAGAGAAAACACCAAGTGACCCAAGTGTCAAACCCTATTTGATATCTTGGACTTAGAAAAGTCGTTCAGAGAATGTAGCAAAACCAGCAAGAGCCAGAATACACAGCCTAGCCAGGGAACTATTAAGTCCACCATAAAAGTGGATTTGATGTACGTGCTCAAGTTAAAGACTGAGGTATACATAATGATAAGTGGTACATTGGAGTTTTATAAAATAGAGTCTTACCAACTGCATGAACTGTTGTTCATGAGTAAAGATGTTACTATAAGGGTGAGAGAGGTGCACACACAGTTATTTTAATTGGTCAGTAAGTTTGAGATTGACATGGAAAAGACTAAAGCATTGCAGAAGAATCATCGGCTTACCTTTAGTGATTAAGACATAGAGCATTTGAGAGTGCCAGGACTCAAAACACAGATTTGAAAACTAAGTTAATGTATTTGAATTTGGAGTACTTTAGATAAGTGGGAAGAGAGATGGATGGAAAGGAAAACTACGAAAGCAAGTGTTCAAGCCTTCCCTTTATGAGAGATGCCAAGTGGAGTATATGTACATGTGCATTAGAGTAGGGGTGATCTAGCCACATTTACCAATTACTTCCAGAGATTCAGGGGGAAACCTGTAGAGTAGTACAACCAGGTTGATCATTTTGTGGAGATCTCAAAGATTTTGAGAATTGGTCTTAATACACTGCTTAAAATTGTCGTTTCAAGTACTAAGTGGTTGGGGTGTAAAACAGCTTTAGAATTGTGAGATGGCGAGCACGAAAGGGTTCTAGTGACACATGGTCCCTCACCTATGGTGATGAAGAAATATAATCAGGTGCTTAAGTGGTTAAAGGCTAAGGTGACCCCACAGGATGTTGATTGGGTTAAAGTTGACAGAACCACATATAAACCTAAGGAAACTATTCACGTTTATTATGAGAGGCAATTGCAGGCTTTTTAGCAGTACAGTGGAATTGACACTTTTGAATCGTAGGACATGGGACAGTTTGTGTTAAAATTAGTGATGGGGTTGCGGACTGAAATTAGCCTGATGATTTAACAGCATTGTATCTGCTGGCAGAACAAGTCTTTTGGTGAGATTCTGCATTATGCAGAATACTGCAGCATTTAAATCAATATGAGACACAAAAGGATGAAGGAAAAGCTGATGTTAGTGCAGATGAATGCTGTTCAGAGTGGGGGTCAGGTATCAACACTATAGAAGAGATGTTGCTCATACAACCAAAGCTTTCCAGCAAGGAGTCCTGGTGCAGCAGGGTGGAGGATTGCAGGAACAAGCAAGAGGCAGGGGTTTTCCCATAGGCCCAAAGACTGGAGTGATCGTGGCTGCTTTAAAGTAAACCAGCCTGTGTCATTATTGAAATAGGGTAGGGTATTGGCAGTGTAAATGCCGCTTAAATCCTGCCAGAATTGGGGGGCCTAATCAGCTACAGGGAAATGTTGTGTCGCCTCAGGGCTTGTCTAGGCCAAGATCTCAAAATATGAGAAGACCACGTAAATGATCTTTATTTAGATATAAAACAAATATCTTTAAAAGCAAAATTTCCGATTCATGTCGATTACAAATATTAAAACAGTACAGACAATCAAATGAGAAGACCACAAAATCCTGTAATGTCGGTACCGCTGCCTCCGATCCTACCGCAAGCATCTCAGAATGTCGCTTATAACAATGTTCCATTTCAACAGTATCCCATGTTTTACATTTTCTTTGACTCTGGCACTAATAATTCATTATGATGTTGCCTGAGAGGTGAGACAATACACTTGGTCCAGTGTTGAAGGTAAACCCGAGTGGACCTTATGTCGATGCTGATGGTCAAAATGTCACCTTTTGAGTAGATACTAGTCCTACCCTCTCTACTGTGAGAACAACAGAAGCTCCCAACCTTACCCTCTCGGGAAAAACAATCCAAGTTGTAGGTGCTACAAATAGGAGGTTATCCAACCCCTTGACAGAAGAGGTTCCAGTAAAGATAGGAACCTTTGAAGATCATCATCAGTTTGTGGTATGTGATTCGAGCCCTGTGAGCCTGTTAAGGAAGAAATTTGTTGTGCAAGCTAAACTGCACCACATATTGCATTCCAAGGGTCTTCGAAATTCAGACCAAGGATGAGGATGTTGCATTTTAATTGGCAAATCAAGATTTAGGGGTTTCATTATTTCCCTTACTGATGACAGAAGACTTGCCGCTAGATCTTAGAGAAACAGTGGCAAGTGCAGTCTGGGATTTTATGGATAGGACACTAAACTCACCTGCAAAATTAAAAATGTGGTTGTTCCTTGTTGGCCCGTGCTATCAAATCTATCTGTGATACTGTTTCAGATTCCATGTGAGGCTGAATGGTTGACAGTTACTGATCTGAGCCAGGCATTCTTCTTGGTCCCCTTGGAAGAAACCAGCCAGTTTTTATTCACATTTAGGATGTGGGATTGTGTTTTAATGTGGTGCCATATCCCTCAAGAGTATAGGGAGAGCCCTTCCATCTTCAACCAGATTTTGAAGAAAAATCTTGAGTCTCTGGTCATGTCCTGTAAATTGGTCCTGGTGCAGTATATCAACATCCTCTTGTTTGCCTTGAATTCTCAGGACGCTTGCCGATTTGATACAATTGTCATATTAAACCATCTAGCTGAGAATTGACATAAGGTGTCCCCAAGTAAGTGGCAGTACTGTTTCCCTAAAGTTCTATATTTGGGACGTTAAATTGTAAAAAGTGTCAGAAAGGTGTCGTAAGAGGAAATGTCAGCGATTATGTAAATAAATTTGCCGCGTACACAGAAGGAAGTCAACATTTTTTGGGGAATGGTGGGCTACTGTTTTCATTGGATGGCAGGATTGTTTCTGTGCAGGAAAGGGCACCTCCCTGCACAAAAACATTCCTGAGGAGGGGCTTCATCTTTCTATGTGTGCTGGAGAATGCAGCACACATGGAAAGAGGAAAAAACGAGGAGAAATGAAAACATTTCTCCTCGTTACGCCTGCTGTGGGGAGGCATAAGGTTTTGGTGCTGCTCCAGTTTTACATGGTTTTCAAATCTGGGGCACCGTCAAAATCCATGGGTGTTGCATGGAAACACACACTGCAATGCCTATGGAACGCCAACTTGACCTAGAATAAAGCAACACAGAGACTTGCGCTGCTTTGTCTTACTCCATATCAATGAGGCCAAGCAAAGCCATGCAGGGTGACATTGCCTCATCTCATAGATATGATTGAGACACTTGTGCTGCTGAAGCTTAAAAAATGTCAAGCTCCAGTGGTGCAAGCTTTTCATAAATCAGGCCCAAAATATTTTGTTCGTTTTTTAGGTCTTTCACCATCAGGTAGCTACTTATAAAATATTGGGTAGCTTAAATGAAAAATACATTAAAAAAATTGTTACTGGAGGAGGAGCTTCGCGGGCAAGCAAGATGGCCGCGTAAGCTCGGAGCTCCGGAGACCCTCCGATCCTCCACATAAATCCTGATGAGAATCCTGATCCACGGTAGTGGAATATTGCGGGTGAACGGTTGTTGAGCTGGGACTCGTTGTCCGATTCAAAATCCGACACTCCTAGGTGGAGTTACACCGTGTAGAAGATTCGTGCCAGGGACGTGCTACTGCCCGTGCGGTGGTTGACGACGGCGACATTGTCGCACGGAAGTGGTGTGGTGTGAGAGTGACTACTCCGCTGGCCCAACGAAGCACGCGGAGTTGCGGAGTGGGACGGTGCTGATCAGCAACAGGTGTTCACGGCGCCCGATAGTCGCATCGAAGAGCCGGTGTGGCACCGGTGTGTGATCCATTGTGCTGGTCCCCAAAACCATCATGGCGGGCAGAGGCGAGTCGGACAAGGCGAAGGTCCGTGGGAGTAGGAAAACTACGTATTCCCAATCGAACAATATGGATCGCTATGCCCAGCAGAAGAGCTCGCCGGGTGCAGCTGCCCGGCCTAAGGACTCAAATCGGGACGAGTCGCCAGACACGTCGGACCCGACCCTCTGGGACGTCATGGGCGCCATTGCGGGCATCAAAACGGAGATGCATAAACAACATGAGGTCCTGACGCATAAAGTCGACACCCTGGCGATTGAGGTCAACTTGATTAGAGCCGATCTAGGCAAGACCAACGATAGGGTCAAATCGTTGGACATTAAAACCGCGAGCCTCACAACTGATGTATCGGACCTACAAACAGAGGTCCGAGACTTGAGATCAGCCAACGATCTTTTCGAGAGATGGCTGGATGATTTTGAAGGACGTGCCAGGCGACAGAACGTCCGAATCATCGGTGTACCTGAAGGGGCAGAGGACTCGGCCACCGATCTTTTCATGGAAGACCTGATACAAACTCATCTGGCCCCTGCGGGCCTCAGCCGTTTCTTCTCAGTGGAGCGAGCTCATAGACTGCCAGGGGGACGCCCGAAACTGGGTGCCCTGCCGAGGCCCATTATAGCACGGCTGTTTAACTTCAGGGATCGGGATGCTATCCTGCAGGCTTCAAGAAGAGACGGGCCGCTTAAGTTCCAAGATGCGGACATAAACTTTTATCCGGACTTTACTCGTTCGGTACAGCGGCGGCGACAAAGCTTCACGGGGGTGAAGAGGTGACTCAGAGAACTGGGGATGAAGTACTCGATGATGTTCCCCGCGAAACTGCGCATTAAACATGATGGCCGTGCCATATTCTTTGATTTGCCTGAAGTGGTGAGCGAGTGGTTGGACACTTTGCCGCAGAGACATGATGAACGCGAGGAACAATCGGAGGGCGCCTCGGGAGGCCCTGAGCAACAGGAGTAGAGTCTATCTTCGGAACATTGTCGGACAATGGGACTGCTGGTGACAACCGGTATCACATTCCTGCACTTTATAATGAATATCCTTTACTTGGTTATGGAGGGTGGCGGGGGGGCCTGCGTGATCTCCATTCTCCTCTAGGCTCTTTCTGTAGCGTGGTTTTCTGGGGCGACAGGCACACTGCTGGTTGGGGGGCTACTTAGTCTGATGCAGGGGTGCAGGGTGGGGGGTGGTTTGGCCGTTGGTTGTATGTTTTTTCCTTTTTTCCCTTTCTCTTCTCCAAGGCAATGTAAAAACTGTAATTCTTATGGTTCTGTAACTATGATGCCTGCCGGGACTGGCGAAGGCCCACAATTCGACGATGGGGGGTAGGAACCTAAAAGTATTGTGTTGGAATGTCAATGGGCTGGGGGATCGCATAAAGAGAGGTGTGGTTTTGCAACTGTTTAAAAGATGTATGCCCGACGTTATTTTGCTACAAGAGACACACTTGGTGGGGAACACGTGCCAAGCGCTTAACAGGAAGGGTTTCAAGATGGTGGCGCACTCGGGGTTCTCTTCGGGATCCCGGGGGGTGGGGATCATGGTGCGCGCGTCTCTCCCTTTTGAGATTGACTCTAGTGTTGCCGATGAGAGGGGGCGGTACGTCGCCGTCTCGGGGAGATGGGAGGGACGGTCCCTGGTTCTGGTTTCGGTTTATGTTCCCCCTGGGTTGCAAAACAACACGTTTCAGGTAATTGGGGGCGCCATTTTAGGTCTCCCTGAGGGTCTGCTTATTATAGATGGGGATTTCAACGCAGTTTGTTCGGGGACCCTAGACAGACAGACATCCATCCAGAGATCTCCGAGGTTCGCAATCCTGGATTCCCGACTTCCTGGACACTATGGGACTTATTGACTGCTGGCGGCTCATGCACCCTACCCAGAGTCAATACTCATTCCACTCAGTGGCTTGACTTCGACATCGTGGCGACCGAGAGGGTGGTATCAGTTAATCCGTGGTACTTCCGCAACCCCAAGACTCATGGACACATGGCTAAGGCTATTGAGCTTTATTTCTCTGAAAACTCGGGGTCAGTTACATCGGCTATCTCCCTATGGGAGGCCTTTAAGACGGTCTTGAGGGGTGAGGCGTTCTTCCTTATAGCTGAGGTTCGGAGACGCAGGGACGCGGATGTGGTGCGGATTGAATCTGAAATTGAAGATCTGGTCTCCCAATTGGAAGTCGACCCGACACCGGACCTACCCCATGTTCTCTCACTTAAAGAGTCAGAGTATCGAGCTACTGTTACTGATGCTGCCAAGGTCATGGGTAGAGAGCAACAGGGTAGGATCTATGATGTCGGGGACAAGGCGGGAAAACTCATCGCTTAGCTGGATAAAAAAGAGAGAGCCAGCCGTGTGGTCCCGGAGGTGCTGGGGGAGGACGGCGTGACTGTCACCGACCCGAGTGCCATTGTCATGGCATTTGCAAACTATTTCGAGACCGTTTACACCTCAGTCTCCGACATGTCCGAGACTGACTCTGGGGAGCTCTTGGCAGAAGCGGAGCTCCCGTGCCTGTCGGAAGCGGAGCGGGACGACATGGATAGGGATATTACCGCCGATGAGATTGCCCTCACAATACGTTCCCTGAGATCTGGCAAAGCGCCCGGCCCCAATGGTATACCAGTGGAGCTTTACAAGATTAAGCTTGATGCCATCTCCCCGCCCCTGCGGAACATGTTCCTGGAGGCACGGGAGGCGGGCATGCTTCCCTTGGACCAGAGACCGGCCACCATTGTTGTCATTCATAAGGAAGGGAAGCCCAGAGACCTGTGTCGATCGTATCGTCCCATTTCTCCGTTGAATGCTGAACCCAAGATTCTGGCTAAACTGCTTGCCAACCGTTTGGTTAGAGCGATTAGCGACTTGGTTCACCCGGACCAGTCGGGCTTTATTCCACACCGCAACACTGCCCTTAACCTCAGGAGACTACATGGGGCCCTCGCGAGGGTCCACACGCTCAGGGAGCCTGCCGTCTTGGCGTCTTTGGATGCTACGATGGCGTTTGACTCCCTCGAGTGGAACTATCTGTGGGCAGTGTTGGCGAAGTTCGGATTTGGCCCGGAATTCATAGGATGGGTCAAGCTCCTGTACGCTAGCCCGCTTGCCAACGTAATAGTTAATGGTCGTGTATCTGCGTCCTTTGCTCTCCGCAGAGGCACCAGGCAGGGTTGCCCCCTGTCACCCCTGTTGTTTGCATTGGCGCTTGAACCGCTGGCGGCGTGGCTGCGACTCCACCCGGATATAAACGGAATACGGTGGTCCCCTGGATTCGAGGACCGTGTGTCGCTGTATGCAGACGACATCTTGCTATATCTCACCTCTCCTTGTAAGTCACTCATTGTGGTGTGTGATGTGCTACGTCTTTTTGGTCGGCACTCTGGCCTGGTTATTATCGAAGTCACACCTACATGTGCTGAGAGGTGGGACTCCTCGGCTTCCAAGGGACTGCAACATATCAGTCGCGCGGCAGGGATTCAAATACTTGGGGATCTATATTTCAACGGATCCCAAGGTACGCTACACGAATAACTTGCTCCCCCCTCTCGCACGTCTCCGGCGTGACGTAGAGGGATGGCGGAAGCTCCCGCTTTCCCTGCCTGGGCGTGCGGCACTGTTTAAAATGATGTCCCTGCCCAGATTCCTGTATGCTCTTCAAAATACCCAGGATCCGGTCCCATCCAGCTACTTTAGGGAGGTCGAGGGTTTGCAGCGGGCCCTTCTCTGGGATGGCAGGCCACGCATCGCTATTACGAAGCTTACGCTCCCATGGTATGACCGAGGCATAGCGTTGCCTGACATCTGTAGATATTATTGGGCTTCTCAGCTATCGGCCCTTAACCACGGCCTCTACGATCCAGCAGTAAGCCCAGGTTATGCCATGGATCGGTGGCTCCTGGACGACGGGAAGTATCATAGAGCGTTATACTCGAGATCTCTGGATGGTAGGATGTCGGGGCCGACGAAGACAGCTGTACATATATGGCGGGCAATCACAAAGTCACAGGGGTGGAAGGGTAGGCTTACGATGGCAACTCCTCTCTTTGAATCTGAAATACTGGGCAAATTATGGCACACGAAGGGATTCGACAGGTGGGACATGATAGGCATATCCAAGATGGAAGATATGATTGTGAAAGGGGAGATACAGTCCTTTACTCTTTTACAGACAGAGTTCCAGTTGGGTGGAACGGAATATTTCCGGTACGCCCAACTGCGTCATGCCATTCTGGCAGTGATGCCGGAGGGCGAGAAGATCCCTGAGTCTTCCCCGTTGGAGGATAGGGTGCTGGACGGCCATATGCCGAACAGTGCCATTTCCTTAATATACAAAAAACTCATCAATGTCCGTACGGACCTCCTCCTTGGGGTGAAAGACCAGTGGGTGCTTGATGGGATTGAGCTGGATGATGAAGACTGGCAATATGCAGTGTCCTCCCCCAAGGAGGTGGCGATCCCGGCCAGGTTGCGGCTGGTTCAATTAAAGATTCTCCATAGAGTGTACGTGTCGGGTCCCAGGCTGATACACATGGGTCATTCAGTGGACGGCCTCTGCAGGCGTGGCTGTGGTGCATTGGCCACCTTCATGCATATTATCTGGGAGTGACGGGTGGTCGCCTCCTACTGGAGGCGTGTACATATGACCATGAGCAAGGTGACTGGGGTAGACGTGATGGCAGAGGCCCGGCGCTGCCTCCTGAATGTGTGGGGTCCTACTGATTATAATAGTGCACAAACACAATGGGTCACCTTGGGGAACATGGTCGCGAAACGAGATATTGCTCAGATGTGGGGTGCTGTTACAGCCCCAAAGGTGGAACAGTGGAAGGCCAACATGGATTGGTGCATGTTCCGAGAGAAGACGGTGTACATGGCCAGGGGTAAACCCAAAAAGTGGCAAAAGATATGGGGGGCCTGGAACGAGTATAGGGGTGATATTTGCCTGCCGCCTGGCACTGCCCCCCTGGAAGAACGAATGTCCCCGTAGCCTATGGCTCCAACATACGTCCTATTAGCGGATGTATCCTGTATCCTCACCCCCTCCATGGTCTTGCAATTGGTGCTGTTCACATTGTTTTTATGTTATTGGGCATAGCTTTTCCTATGATCGGGCTCTGTTACACAAATGTTTAATTGCCTTGTTTCCTAGCACTAGTTTGGTGCTTTTACCTTTGTACGATTTGGTAATATGCTTATTGTACACCAGCCGATTGACCGATAATATGCTGCCTAGCCTCCGGGATGAAAGGCTAAATAGCTGTGTGCACTGATTTGAAAATGAAGGTTTTCCAAAAATTAAAAAAAAAAAAAAAATTGTTACTCTGTGGGAAATTCACTATATAGTACATTATGAAACCTCTTTTATTTAATGCACTGCGTGTAACCAGAAAGCAACAGAATAAAATTTGGTTGGTGCAGTGGAAAATAGTGTCCTGTGTATTTTTAGTGCTATGAGGTCACAGCCAGTGATAGAAAGCACTTTGAATGTGTAAGTCATTATTTTATACTTGCATTACACACATTATAAGATAGACTGCTACAAACTGCAAATAGTTTTAGGATAAAATGGTGCTTCCAAAATGTAGGTTGCGTAATATTAGGCCATAAGTAATGCATTTTTTTGCATAACTGTCCCTCAATTCCTCCTTAGGGGTACTAAGCACTGTGTAAATAAATCTATGATTTAAAGCACACACTTCACATCCAAGTAGTTAACCACCACACAAAAAACCCACATCTTTGTCACCTCAATGCTTGGAGTGATTTGAGCAATTAAAGCCAGAACCCCTCCCAAGCATCCTTTACATTTGCAGATTAACTCTTAGCGTACATTTGCATTTCATTCAGGCAAGCACCCTGGCATGAAGCCTTGTTTGGAGGATTGTTTTAACTGTTTGCTGGGCTTCTTTACCGCACATGAGACTTTATTTACTCCAGCTGAAGCATTTTAACAATTGCGGTTGTCTTTATTCAAAAGGAAGAGTGCATGTTTTGTATTCCAGGCAGAAATTAGGCCTGGAAATGCAGGACCCCTGTCCCTGGACCCCACCACCCCCCTGGGGGTCGCACCCCACAGATTGAAGACCTCAGGCCTAGAGAGATGCAAGGGCATCGAGATGTGTCATCGACTGACTGTTTATGTCCCTTGGAATTTCTGCTAACCAGAACACAATACATGACAAACAGTAGGCTTACAAGTTCTGAATAAGTCATTTTGACGGCTAAGAAAGTCACTTTGAAATTATGTTCTATACTTTATCTTGCCTCCTTGCTACAGTTGCCTAATTATGAAGAGAAAGAGACTGAAGGTGAGAAAGACTGCCTTAATGTTATTGAGCTCTCTACGAAGCCACAACCTGACATTACCGCCTAAGCAGTGGCGGAAGTGACTTGCCTTCAAGGAATATTCTCCATGCAAGTGGCTGCATTGATTGCCCTGACACTTGCATGCTGCGTCTCTAACCAACTGAGGGTGACGATATTCACTGATAGTATGGCTTTGGTGTGGTGCATGACTTCGGGCAATTATGCTCTCAGAGAGGGTTTATGACCTCATCAGGATCACCCATCAGAAATGGGGAGGTTGTGAGAAAACTGTTGGAGGCTTTGCAATTGCCACAGGAGGTTGCAATTGTTAAGTATTCTGCACATTGTAAAGGGAATGGTTGTGTCTCTCTTGATGAGACCGATCTCAACCTGTAATGACAATTGCTGATACATGGTACAAAGTGAAGAGGTTGTAGGAAGAGGTTTCCAATAAAGTGAAATATGGTTGGATCAGAGCAGGATGTGTAAAGAGGAAGGATGACATTTGGGTATGTGTGGACGAGGGACCAGTGTTGCCAAATACTTTGTTGCATCTGATGGCTAGGCACATTCATGGACCAACACATGTGGGAAAAAATGCAATGGTGAAGTTGTTCAGGCAGACATGTTTTAATCCCAAATTTTAGGTGATAGCTGAGATGTATGTTACAGATGTATGAGTTGTCAGCAAATGAATGTGGGCAAAAAAGAACCACAGTTACTCTGAGTCATTGGAGGTTCACAAGGACCCTTTAACCCCTTCCGTGCTCCCGTCAGCCAACGGCGGATCCCCGCCCACCCTTTACAACGCCCGCACCGCAGCAGAAAAACCGCCGTGGTTAAGGCATTAATAAAATGCAGCTAAACCTTGTTGAGATCACTGTTTGTAATGGACTGTGGTATGTTTTGGTGGAGGTTTGCATATTTTCTTAGTGGGTGGAAGCATATTCTACTAGAAGCTGTGATAGGCTTACAGTGGCTAAATTGCTTTTGACAGAACTTATCCCAAGATTCGGATTTCCAAGTACATTTGAGCAAGACCGAGGATCTCATTTTGATAATGAGATTATGAAACTGCAGTGCGAAGCTTTGCAAGTAAAACAGAGACGTCATTGCAGTTATCGGGCGGATGCTTCAGGTATAGTGGAGCATATTAATTGTACTTTAAAATCCAGACTGGTTAAAGTCTGTGCCTCAACGTCCCTGAAATGGCTCAATTCATTGCCTTTTGTGTTGAAAAGTCTTTGTAGCATTCCAGACAGAAGAACTGAACTCTCGCCACATGAGATTCACATGGGGCAGGCTATGAGTTTGCCTGCTTTGCATGCCAACGTTCTTGTGAATATATTGGATGATTTTTTTGGGGGGGGGAGTTTTATATGGTGCCAACTAGACCCGGAGGTATCAGAGCGCTTTACATGAGCCCCAGTTACGTTATATACAGACACATTCTTTTTTGTTAGGCACAGGAGATTAGGTGATTTTGCCCAGAATCACAGAACATCAAGCGTCCCTGCCGAGACTCGAACCCGGTTTCTCAGCTCAGAGGTCTACCGCCCTAGACGTTAGGTAACATTCTCTCCCAATGATCTGGTCCTCGACTACTTTCAGGGGCTGGCTGACGTGGTTTATTCTGTGTCTCACAAGGTTGAAGAGGAAACTGCACCAACACATCAAGAGCAATGTCACCACCTACACCCCAGTGACTGGGTGCTGTTGAAAAAACATGAGGAAGAGCTTTCTTGAACCCCGCTTGCATTGCCCATTCCAGGTGATTCTAGTAACGACTCCTGTTAAGTGTGGTGGCCTTCTGAAATGGGTGCATGCCTCCCACACCTGCAGGGTCCCTTGTTCCCTTGACGAAGAAGCTCCTCTCTCAGAAGAGACACCATCTGTGGCTGAGAGGCTACGATAGAGGGTCAGTCAAGGTATAAGGGGACACTCTCAAGTTGAAACAGCACTAGAACAAGCTGAAAGAGGACCAGAAGAGCAAGGAGAAGGAGCTGGCTCACACACATGTGATGTCCAAGGGGTGAGTGACACAGATTCTGCTCTTGACCAAGAAGCTAGTGCTGTGGGCCAGCAGGTGGAGGTGGAAGAAAGTTGGCCTAAGGGGTCACCTATGAGAAGTTTGACTTTGCCAACTGAAGGAAAATTTGCACCCAAAAGTGAAACGTCTGAGTTGGAACAAAGTGAAGGTAAAAGTGGAGTATCCAGCTCAAGGAGATCCAAAATAAGGAGGGTGCATTGTCGGAGGTACGCTTCTCCTGAGCCACAAATGCCGATGAGAGAGAGCAATGGAACTTCAATGCTGATAATAGATATTTTGCTGAGGATTCAGGTGACTGATTTGAATGTTCTTTTTCATTTGCTGTTCCCTACCTGCTGAGGCTAAGGGGCTTGCAAAACTCGATACTGAATGATACTGTCTTTCCTCATCTAATCCAGAACAATCACCTGAAGAGATTGCTGCATTTAGAGCGGATTTGTGACAGTTGCTTAAAAATGCATTGGGATCAGATCTTATAATAGACTTTGAATGATATTTCATGAATTTTGATGAAAGTACTTGAACACCTATGCCTGAGTTAAAGAAGAAAATATTTAGGGTATACAATTTAGAAGAACAAGAAGTAGGTATGGGGAAGTCTCAACAAGATTGAATATTGTAAATAAATTGGACTCTAAACAATTTATTGTTTTGCTCTTTGTACTTGTAGAGAAGAACAGAGAAGATGCTGTAGCTGCTATTTCTCTGCCGAACTTGGTCTGAGGCTAAAATAGAATGGATGCTAATCATTCTAATAGTAGGCATAGATGCCTGATCTGTGCTGCTTCTATAACATTCATAGTAATACAATTGATTATGGTAGTTGTCATACTGTATTGAGCCCTGCTGGTAGTAGTCATAGCTATACCAGCACAGACATGTTCAGCTGAGCCAAAGGGGGCAATAGCAGTATTAAGAGGGCAGCACTTACATACTGATTTAACTTGAGGGGATTTTACACCACTAAAGGATTATGCAAAGCTGCTCTATGAGTATGGTTGGATACTTTGGGACCTGCAAGAAGAACTTCAGGAAGGAGTTCTAACAGGACACAGCCTGATGGAGGGGGCTGCACAAGACTGGAATTCTTCGGAACAATTGCTAAAGGGGAATGTGTCCCTGTCAGAGGCAACAAAATGACTAAAAGGGACACTGTTGGATTCTAAGCACTACAAAGTGACTAATCTTTAAACATTCATATCCCTGGTCCTCTACAGTGAATCTTTTCATTTTGGTGTAATATAAAAGATGCAAATATTTCCTATTTTTATAAATTGGTGCTGAATTTTTATTTTGTGTTGTGTCTTAATTATTTACTGAACTGGTGTTTTGCTGGTATCTAAACTGCAATTCCCTATTATATACTAGGGACTGATAGGTAGTTTCAATCCCCCTGCCCTATTATGTACCGTGGTCCTATGGGATAGATCATGCCAATCACAGGCGTACCCCGACCCTTAGTGTTCCCTAGTGTATGTAGATGTTTTCACTGTATTCTAAGTGTTTTCAGCATAGCACTGGCCCTGGGCCTGGGTAGGCAGAGTCCAGGGTCACTCAGAGTCAGTTACCACCAGTACCAGTCAGCAAAAAGTTGGGGAATGCCCAGGACACAGGATGACTTTGCAACAATTTTCAAAAACTAAGGAAACCCAAGGGCAATAAAGAACCACAGGTATAAGTATTTTCCAAGGAACAAGGGTCCCTTACTCAGAAGATAGCACAATATAGAAACACAATATAGAAACATAGAAACATAGAAATACATTATAGTCTATGTAAAATGTCCAAATGGTCAATGACAATTGTTTATTAGATTACAAATCAACAGTACATAAATAGAGTGGTAAAAAACACAAAGGAAGTTAAAAAGCTTCAAACCTCAGGCATCATTTCATGTGAATACAATGAAAAAATAACAGTTATTCTTAAGTACTAATGCACATATAAATTATAGACCAACCGTCTAGGTCATGGTACTAAGGTCGATGACGTTTCTATTCCCTACATCATTTAGGGATAATCATCAGGACATAAGGAATTATGACTGAGAAGATTTTTGCCAGTATACCATCCACAGGAAATTGTAGGGAAGGTAATCATAAAAAAATCAGGGGATGCTCGACTGAGTCAGTCAGCAGTGACAGAACCCTCTTATGGGGTAAGGAGAGAATTTCAAACTGAATGAGGGTCACTGGGGACCAACTAGAGGATTGCAAATTATCGATTAACCACAAAATTGAGTTGGGGGCAAAAAATGGCAAGGTCCACCATTAATTAAAGAAAGAAAACCACACTAGGAATATTCACATTTTCAGTTACGGAGACCCCGAGTATCGGGAGTGCATCCGAGTGTGCTGAGGATGGGTTGATACAGAATGACATCAAGATCAGGAAATTATCTACTGTGGTTGATAAGTTGTACACTAGTAATGCCGGATCCTTTTTGCTCACGAATACTGAGATGGTTGCAATTAGATCCATGGTTTTGCGGAACCATCTTGCTTTAGACCTCCTGCTTAGAAAAGGAAGCTGAGTCTGCTGGATGTCAAAGGTTCCGCATTGTTGCACGTATATATCCCTTATAAAAGCAGAGATTTACAAAAGTCCATAAAGGACATTACTGACATACAGAAGGACTTAAGTGGATTGGCAACTGAAGGAGATTAGGATTCAATGGGAAAGGGATTTGGTGCTGTTGCTAGATGGTTTCAAACATGGGAAGTAATATGGTAAGCTAAACCCCAAAACCTTTGCTTACCATTGGTATTTACGTGCTTACCTTGGTGCACCTGTGCACAACGCACCAGCACACAGCGGCGATGAGACTCATGTGGATTCTGGTGCACGCAATAACAAGGCAAGTCATCACGAAGATCTCACAGGGCACAACTCCTACGCGCACAGCGTTGATGAGACTCGCTTGGATTCTGGTGCACACGATAGCAAGGCAAATCCTCATGAAGGTCTCAAAGTGCACAACGCACACGCTCACAGCATCAATGAGAGTCACTTGGATTCCAGTGCACACAATCACTGGAAAATCCTCACAACGGGGTTCAGGTTGCACAAAGCACACACACACAGCGTCGCTGATCCTTGCTTGGATTTCAGGTGCACCTGATCACAGGGCGATCCTGCTGAAGGTGTCAGTGCTGCACAAAGCACACGCACCACACAGTGTCACTCACTTGGACACCAGGCGGCCACGATCACAGGCAGTTCTTACAAGGGTCTCAGACTGCAACAGGCACATCCCACAGTGCCGCTGAGACTCTCCTGGAAACCTTTATGTTCCTGTGCTTCCAAACATGGAGCCAGCTCACCTCAGGCCTTGGGGATAGTTACTTCAGAACACAGCACACAGAAAAGTCCTTCAAGCAGTGAGACACAGCACACAGCAAAGTCCCTTTAGCCTTTCCTTTGTTGAAAGAGCAAACTATAGGCCAGCCCCAGATCACACAGCAAGGGTCAGTCCTATCCTTCAGTCTCTTCAGTTGTTTCTTCCTTGGCAAAGGTCCACTTGACCATGAAGTGGCTCCAGTCTTGTTCACACTTGATCAAGCCATTCTCAGAAGTTCAGGGGCTTCAGCTCACATAGTTATACCCCTCAATGAATTTGACGTCTTTATGCTTCAGGGGGCACTGACCCCTGTTCAAACCAGTTCTGGGTTCCTTCCTTCCAGTGACACCTTTCTTCCTTTGATTAGTGAGTGTCTGAATTCTCAATAACTCAGCAAGAGATGAGCAATTGTATTATAGCAGCAACCCAGGCCTCTTCCCCTCTAAGGGCTTCTCCTCCCCCGACACTCCAGATGCAGGTCAACCTGTTACTGTCTTGCATCCTCCCCTGGGTCAAGACATTCCCCAGATCCTATTGCTTTCAAATCCAGACAGTCAATCCACAGCCATGCAGAGACACACAGAAAGGTTAGCGTACACAACTCAAACACTTCTAAAAGAGTGGTTTCTGAACACACAATGCAAAAACCACCTTCATAAAAAGATATTTGAGTTCAGGCATATGAAATTCACCTTTCCATCTTAAGCCCTTGGAAAGATAGGCTGGAAAATGTTTTATACAGCCTTCCAATTCTATCCTATGGGCAAGATGGCCTTTCAACAGTGAAAAATGAAAATGGAGACTATTTCACAGTCAGGACATGACACCCACCTTACGACATGTACTACCTTTCACATGCACTGCACCTTGTCCAGGGGGTACCCTAGACCTACCATAGGGGTGCCTGTTATACACAGAAAGGGAAGGGTAAGGTCTGGCAAGTGAATGCACTTTACAGAACAACATGGCAGTTTAACAAACTGCACGCAGGCCCTGCAATGTCAGGCTTGAGTTCCTTTTTTAAGGCTACTTGTGTGGGTGGCATAAATAGTGCTGCAGGCCCACTAGCCAATACCACCACTGGGTTTGGGCTCCCAACTGTAAGGCCAAGACTCTGAACAATATTTAACTTAACAACCGTTAGTACTGCTTTTCTTATTCTATCTTAATTTGTACTACCAGATTAAACATCCAACAACATGTGTACTAGACTCCTGGTTCTGTCTGAATAAATCTTTTCCTTTTATTATTTTGTTCTCAAAATCAAAACAAAAGTGCACTTTTTTTACATCATGATTACAAAAAAAAACATTCAGTACTACAGATGTAAAACTACATACATTCAGTCTCTCATTCAGCCTTTCCAGCATACAATCAAAACATCACATACACTCACAGCACACAAAAGGGACATTTACAATTCAATTCCTTTTTCTACTTGAATTATTAACAATGACATAGAACCAAATTATCAACACTTAATATTGTTGTGTCTACTTAAAGCTTGTTATTCAGCATTCTTATGGCTATATACAATTGGTCTACGCGTTTCGAACTCGTAATTATTTTGGAGTTCTCTTCAGGACCCAAAGGCTGTGAAGAAAAACAAAAGACACTGGTTAAGCCTTTAGCATTTGATATAGCTACTCCTCATCTCATTACCTCCTTGTCTCACCCTTACCTTTCTTAACTTGAAACCTTGCGATCGTCCGACGCGGGACACTGTATCAAAAAGATAGGTATGGTGTCAAATAATTGAGTACACCGACAGCTTAACCAAAAGGACAGGCATATCTCGTCCCAAAACACAAGCACTCATTACTTACATCAGTGTTTTGCGCACGTCTTATTAGGGATCAAAAGACTACCAGTCGGGGACCTAAAGAATAATTAAGCATTTGTTAGTGAGCGCTTCTTGCTCAATGCGCGTAAGACTGTGCTGGGCATTCTTGAGAACTTACTCATGATATCTCTGTGATGGTTTTATGCTGGCATTAAAAAGTGCGAGAGCCTTTTTTGGAGGGCAAGTCTGTATTGGAGACACAAACGGTGTTGGATTTAGAGTGGGTCTGATCTTCCGATCTATTACAAATGGGTACTTCGAGAAACGGCCAGTCCAGGGTCGATGTCACATACCTCTAGGCTGCTCCTTTTCCGCTGCATCAGTCGGTGAGTTCGGAGGTTGCAATCTCTCAAGACGCGCGTCCACGATTACTTACGGCATCTTCCTGGTACAAAGGATCAGTAGAGTTGTAGTTTTTTCCATAAACTAAATGGGAAATGTAGTTTCATGGCTCTGTTTACTGTGAACATTCCACAAACAATTATCAGCAGAATTTTGTTGTATCACCTAGATGTTTTTCAAAAATCCCAGTGTAGAAGCTTGATGTCAGCCTAGTTGCCTGCCGATTACCAGTGATTTATTGTGCCAAATTTTTTGTGTGCCCGCTTGTCCCCAATAATTCTCTTGTAGTTTTTTCCACAGACTAGATGGGAATTGTAGTTTCATGACTCTGTTTACTGTGAACATTCCACGAACAATTATCAGCAGAATTTTGAAACTCCCAATGTAGAAACTTGATGTCAGCCTGGTTGCCTGCCGATTACCCATGATTTATTGTGTCAGAAATGTTTTGTGTGCGCGCTTATCTCCAATAAATTTGCGTTCGTTGGCTGTTTACCTCTCATGCCCGGCTTACCGATGGAAGTGTTGTCTCTTTATTCTAAATCCGATCGTTTTTTTTCCCTACCTGCGTTCCCAAAAATTGTTCTAATTACTCTCGTGGCACCGATTAAAAGGTTCCTTTTATTTGGGGATGTTCAATCGAAGTTCTTTAAGAACACTGCTCTTTTTTTTTTTTTAAACCTTTTATGTAGATGTCCCATATTGGTATACTGTTTGTATGTCCCATCTTAGTCTGCGATGTTGGCCCATTCTCAGATGTTATTTCATCGCGCACAAGCATGACTATCAGGTTATTATTTTGAAACAAAGGGTTCAGTGTGCAAAGTATCTCAAGTCAGTTTGTAGATTTCTGACAACTCATTTAGCCCATCAACTGCAGTGTTGTATTTTATTATTAGCATGGCTTCTCTTCTGGATAATTTGGCATCAAGGTCACCGCCTCTGAGGTGCGTCTCCACTTTAGAAATGACCGTCCAGGCCAGATCTTTTTCTGTATGGTTGTTAAGGCCCCAGAGGTTCACCAGCGGCCTGTTTGTTTGTTGTTTTTTATTCTGAATTTATGTTGGATGATTTCTGTTCTTATCTCTTGGTTAGTTTTCCCAATGTATAGCATATTACAAGGGCTTTTTATTCCATACACGACCAACCACGATTTACAATTTGTAAATGTCTCATGCTTCTAAAAGATGTTTTTGTGCTCAAACACGCATCCTTCTTCTGTCGTGGAGCAGCATATGCAGGTCCCACATTTGTGGTGACCCTGAATGGGTGGAAGCCCCACAAAAGATCTAACTGATACTGAACTCTTTTGGGGTAGAGCAGCACGCACTAGTTGATTTGCAATGCTGTAGTCCTTTTTGAAGGCGAACAAAGGAGCGCTCTTTAGTGTCGCATTTAGATTTTTCACCAGATGCCAATTTTGGGTTATCATCTTTTTTAGCATGTTGGAATTAGGACAGAAAGTGGAAACACATACTATGCTGTCCATTTCTTTTTTTGGTCTTTTTTCCAAGAGACATTCCCGAGGGGTCCACCATGCACGCTTCATGGCTCTTTTTAATAGTTACTTTGGGTATCCCCGTTCTTTTAGGTTCTCTGACAATTTCATGGCATGTGGTTGGTATTCGTCTTTGAAATGACAATTGCGTCTGATTCGAAGGTATTGCCCAAACGGCAGATTCTCTTTCAAATTGCGAGGATGATTACTGGAGAAATGAAGTGCCTTTTTTCGGTCCGTTTCTTTCTTAAACAAGGTGGTTATTAATCCTTCTTCCGATGGATAAACCTCCACGTCTAAGAACGGCATTCTACTTTTTGAATAGTTCAGACTGAACTGCATCTCTTGTGTGCGGTTGTTTAGCCATTGATGGAATTTGATTAACTCTTCTTCGTTACCAGTCCACATCATAAAAATGTTGTCAATGTAACAACTCCAATTTTTAATGAATTCTCCAAATGGGTTGTTCTGGTAAATGAACATTTCCTCGTACTTAGCCATAAACAATACGGCTAGTTCTGGTGCAAAGGGGCAGCCCCTGGCGACTCCTTCTACTTGATAATAGAACTCCCCATTAAAGTTGAAGTAATTTTTTCTTAGTATGAAACTCGCCAATTTTAAAATAAAATCCGTTGGTACCTTTTGTGGTCTTTCACGTGTTTTTCGAGGAAAGACTCTATCACATTTAATCCTTCATCTTGGGGTATCTGGGTGTACAACAACACCACATCCAGAGTTACGAGGTAGTGAGCATTCGCTTCGAATTCCAATGTTGCCAGTTTGTTAATTAAATCTCTCAAGAAGCACTGCACTTTTGGTAAAAAGGGTTTTAGAAAAAAATCAACAAATTTGGAGATGCGTTCCATGAGCAACTCACACCCAGAGACTATGGGCCTCCCAGGGGGTGTAGTTTCGTTCTTATGTACTTTCGGAAGTACATTGAAAAGGAGGATGCGTGGACTTTTGATCTTTAAATATTCAAATTCATTCTTTCAATGATTCCTTGGACTTTTCCTTCTTCCAAGATTGAATACAGTTGATTTTTTAATTCAAGTGTGGGGTCTTTACTGATTTTTTTTATAACATGTCACTTTGTCAAGTTGTCTCATGACTTCAGAGATATAATTCGACTTGTCCCATACAACAATTGAGCCACCTTTATCGGCCTGTTTTATTATCACCGATGTATCCTTCTTTTTTTTTTTTTTTTTTTTTTTTTTTTTAAAAAACCTTTATTTACAAATGCACAGTACACAGCGTCTGCCTACAACCCCGCAGGGCCGGCCGCTATGACAAAGACAGGCTAAGCGAAAAGTGGATTATGAGGCAGTCCGTTGCTGGAGCGATCCATTACATCAACATTGTCGGCGAGAGCACAGTATCATACAATAGGATACGAAAGGTTTAATTTTATGTTTTTGTTGAAGTGAACACAAACAGACAAACACATGGTATCATAGTGGCAAGGGTTGCTGGAGGCGGGGGAGAGGGGAATTGATGCAGGAGAAATGTCGAAGGCAAGGGGGGGGTGACGCGCGCAAGAGAGCAAGGCATGTGGTAAGTAGAGGAGAGGAACGTAAATCACGGAGAGGAGGGGAGGGGGATCTCGTACTCAAGTGGAGGTGAACAGATGTCTCCACGGTAGGTATTCCAGGGAGCCCAAACTCTGGACCATTTCCCTGGACGCCCCCGGGCCTCATACACCGTCTTCTCTCGGAACATGGACCAGTCCATGTTTTCTTTCCAGGCACTCAGAACTGGCGGTCTAGGGGAGCCCCAGAGCTGCGCAATATCCCTCTTGGCGATCATATTGCCCAGGGTGACCCAAAGTGTCTGGGCAGCAGTACAATCAGTCGGTTCCCACACATTCAACAGACAGCGACGCGCCTCAGGGAGCAATAGGACCCCCGTGACACGACTCATAACATCATGCACCCTAGACCAGTACGCTACAATCATTGGACATTCCCACATAACATGAAGAAAAGTACCATCCATTCCACAGCCACGCTTGCAGCGTCCGTCTGTAGCCAGACCCATTCGCACCAGTCGCATTCCAGTGAGGTACACACGATGAAGGATTTTCAATTGAACAAAGCGAAGTCTAGCAGGAATAGCCACCTCCTTAGGGGAGGACAAAGCGGACTGCCAGTCCTCGTCATCAATTTCGAGACCGTCAGCAGTCCAGGCAGCCCGGAGCTTCTCGAGCTGGTCAGCTCTGTTATTTATAAGCTTCTTATAAATCAAAGAAATGGTACTGTCTGGGACGTGGCCATCTAGAACTCGATCCTCCAGCGGGGAGGACTGTGGAACGTCCGTACCAGAGGGGAAGACAGAGGACAAGGCATGTCTCACCTGCATATATCGGAAGTGCTCCCTATCATCAAGCCGGTATTCCAGCTTTAGTGATTCAAAGGACTTAACCGCGCCACGTGTCCAAAGGTCCCCCACAGTACTAATCCCAATCATGTCCCATTTCTCAAACCCTTTCGTCTTCCACAGATTGCCCAGTCGTTCAGAGTCATACAGTGGCGTCATACGTGTCAGTCTACCACCCCAACCCGTGGCCACTGTAGCGTCCCGCCATGCACGCACTGCGCATTTCGTCGGGCCCGTGAGGAGTCGAAAGGGGGCCTTAGAGTACAGCGCCCTATTAAAGTTACCACCGGGCAGCTGCAGTTTATCTAATGCAAAGGCAGGGGCAGGCTCCGGAGAGTAAGTCGCATGGTTGATGGCGCTCAGGTGTGAGGCCCAGTAGTAACGTCTAATGTCTGGTAGCGCAATACCTCCGTCGTACCAGGAGAGCGTGAGCTTGGATAAGGCAATACGGGCACGGCCATCCCAGATAAGTTGTCGCTGTAAACTCTCGACTTCACGGAAATAGCGGGCCGGAACGGGGTCGAAGAAATTTTGCAGGGCATAGAGAAAGCGAGGAAGCGACATCATTTTAAAAAGCGCCGCCCGGCCTAGTGGAGATAGGGGGAGATCGCGCCATCTCCGAACATCCTGCTTCAGTCTGCGGAGCGGAGCATACAAGTTCCGCTCGTAGCGGACCGAAGAGATCATGGATACATGGACCCCCAGATACTTAAATCCGTCGGTCGCTACCGGGATTGGAAATCTGCGGGGAAGAGGCGGTAGGGTACCAGCTATGGCGTAGACACAGGACTTGGTCCAATTAATGACCAGTCCCGAGTTCTTGCCGAAGGAAGTGAGGACGTCGAAAAGAACATTTAGTGACTTCTGAGGGGAAGTAAGATAAAGGAGGATATCGTCCGCGTATAAGGAGACACGATCCTCAAGGTCAGGGGACCATCGGATCCCTTTGATCGAGGGTTCCCACCGGAGCCATGCGGCAAGTGGCTCGAGTGCCAGAGCAAACAGAAGCGGAGAAAGGGGACATCCTTGACGTGTGCCGCGGCCCAGGGGAAAGGGGTCTGAACATCTTCCATTCACCGCGACCTGAGCTAGTGGCCGTTCATAAAGAAGTTTGACCCATGCAATGAACTTGGGGCCAAAGCCAAATTTGGCGAGGGCTGCCCACAGGTAGGGCCATTCAATGGTGTCGAATGCCATTGTGGCGTCTAGGGAGGCGATTACTGCCGGCTCGGCGAGAATAGAAGCTCTCGCGAGAACACTGTGGAGCCTGCGTAAATTAAGAGCAGTGTTCCTGTGGGGGATGAAACCGGATTGATCCGGGTGGATCAGGTCACAAATCACAGTAAGCATACGGTTAGCCAACACCTTAGCGAGGATTTTGGGTTCCGCATTAAGGA
The DNA here is from genome assembly GCF_964263255.1 of Lissotriton vulgaris. NCBI lineage: Eukaryota > Metazoa > Chordata > Amphibia > Caudata > Salamandridae > Lissotriton > Lissotriton vulgaris. The sequence continues at coordinate 1,380,641,543 of NC_141693.1, read as the reverse complement.
GGGAGATGGGGCGGTACGAGGCACAACGATCACGAGGTTTGCCATCCTTATAAATGACCACTATAGTAGCTAGGCGCTGCTCAAGGGGGAGGCACCCGGCCTCAACCGCCTCGAGAAACATGTGACGCAAGTGGGCGGCCATCTTGTCGGGACAAAGTTTGTAGAGTTCAATGGGGAGTCCATTAGGGCCCATTGCCTTACCCGAGCGAAGGGAACGAATTGCGAGGGCAATCTCGTCAACAGTAAAGGGGGCCTCCAGAGCGAGGTGGTCCGCTTCAGACACAGTAGGCAGGGCAATGTCACGCAGGAGCAACCTGGAGTCGGCCTCATCACGATCACTAACAGGCGTATAAACCATACGGAAATGGTCAACAAAGCATTCAACAACTTTACCCGGATCAGAGACAGTCACGCCAGAATCACAAACAATGGAGGGAACAACCCGACTAGCACGCTCAGTCTTATCCAGCCATGCGAGAAGCTTGCTAGCCTTGTCACCCACATCATACAGTCGACCAAGTTGATTGGACCTCATCAATTTAGCAGCGTCCGTGACACAGGCTCTATAGTCTGCTTGTTTTAGTTCCAATTCATGCAACAGTGCAGGTGTGTCGTTCCCACCCAGCTCACTTTCAAGCGCAGTGATTTCAGTTTCAAGAGCCACAACAGCCTCCCTTTTGACCCTACGCTCGGTGGCAATGAGTGAGAGGGCTGAACCCCGAATAACCGTCTTGAAGGCCTCCCAAAGAACAGTGGGGGAAGTGACTGAGCCCAGATTCTCGGAAAAATAGCAGTCTATTGCCTTAATCAAGTCTGAGCGGAGCCGGGGGTTTTTCAAATGCCAGGGAGGGATCGGGGGAATTCTATTACCAGGTGGGCCACCCACAGAAATCGTAATCAGCAAGGGAGAGTGATCCGAGATACCCCGGGGTAGATGCCGGATCTCACGTACAGTGGACAGAGTGGAGGCTAACATAAGAAAATAATCGATACGGGAGAGGCTGCCGTGTGCTCCAGAGTGAAAGGTGTATTGTTGGAGTGAGGGATGTAGTGAGCGCCAGACATCAACCAAGCCAAAAGTGTCAGCCATTTCACTTAGCCACATCTGGGACTGCGGCAACACCCTAGGGGGTAGTCGGTCGCAGTCACCGGACATGACAGAATTGAAGTCCCCACCCAGGATCAACAAGCCATCTGGCAGCCCAAGAAGAGCCCTGCCTAAATCAGCATAAGTGGTCGCTTGCAGTCCCGGGGGGATATAGACAGCAACTAACACGACCTGTTTACCCTCCCACCTCCCCGAAACAGCAGCATACCGCCCACGCCCATCAAGGATAACATCGTCGACAGCAAGAGGAAGGGAAGACTTTACCATAATACCCACACCCCAGGAACCCGAGGTGAAACCCGCATGTGCAATCAGTCGATAACCCCGGCGGTCTAAGGCCTTGCAAGCATTGCCAATCAAATGAGTCTCCTGAAGAAAAACAACATCAGGGGCGTGGTGCCTCAAAAATTGCAATACAATGCCCCGCTTAATCCTATCACCCAGACCATTTACGTTCCAAGAAAGAATCCGCATCTCACCCCCCCCCCCATAACAGCAAAGACACTTCACACCCACCCCCCAGCAGAGCCCACTATAAACAGTTATTGCAAAATATAGAATACCATGAAACAAAGAACAAAACCAATTGAACGAAACACAACTCAGTCCCCAAACACAGACCCCAGAACCCAAACCCGTTACAACACCCCCCTCCCTGCACCCCTGCTGACTAAGAAGCCACCCCCAACTGCAGTGTGCCTGTCGCCCCGTACTTCTACACAAAGAACCCCCCGAGGAGGAAGGGAGAAATCACCCGTTACCGCACCGCCACGGGCAGAGTCAGTAGGGAATAAGTCAATTTGTACAGTATATTACATAGTCTCAATCGGAACCTCCAGGGCATCTGTTACTCCTGGGCCGCTGCACCACCTTCCGCACCACCAGGGCTTCCGCCCCCAAAGTCGTCTGCCGGCAATGAGTCTAGCCAGTCGGCCGCACGTTCAGGTTGATCGAAGAAGTAGGCACGTTCCCGATATTCGATCCGGAGCCGGGCCGGAAACAGCATGGCATATTTTAGTCCCCGATCCCTCAGGCGACGCTTCACCCCGAGAAAGCCAGATCTTTGCCGCTGCACTTGAGGAGTGAAGTCAGGATATATGGATACAGAGTTATTGTCATACTTTAGGGGACCATGCTTACGGGCGGCCTGGAGGATAGCATCTCTGTCCCGGTAGTGGAAAAGCCTGGCGATGATAGGCCTCGGTGGGTTTCCAGGCTTCACTTGGCCTCCGGGAAAACGATAGGCACGCTCTACGGCAAAGAACTTACTAAGTCCTGCCGGAGCCAGCTGGGCGACTATTAATTCCTCGACCAAAAGGTCGGTCGCTACCGCACCATCGCCTTCCGGCACTCCGACGAGGCGTATGTTGTTCCGCCTGGCCCTGTTATCATAGTCCTCCATCCGCTTGAGCAGCAGGTCGTGCGATGCACGCAGATTGCCAATTTCGGATTGCGCCTCGGCCATGTCGTTCACCAGGCTCGACGTTTTAAGATCCAGCGCCTTCACCCGCTCATTTGTTTTGGCCAGGTCGACTCGAATCAAAGTCACATCCACCGCCACCGTATCTATTTTGGTCACTACGGCTTCGAATTGTTGGCCCATATCAGCCTTGAGACCAGCAATGGCAGTCATAAGGTCTTGGAGCGACACCTCCGACGTGGACGATGTGTCGGTCTGAAGTCCTTCAGCACCCATGCATACGGCCCCGGGGGAGCCTTTCGGTAAGGTATAACGTTCGATCATGTTCGTCTGGATCGATCCCCCCCGGGTCGTAGTCTTACGACGTCTTTCGGCCTCCACTTTCGTCGCCATCGCGCATTCAAGTCTGCCGATTAGCCGGAGAGGTGACGGAAAGGCTGAAAAGTCTAGAAACTCCGATGTGTCACTGGCACAGAGGTGTCGCAGCCTCCTTGCAAGTCCAGCGGAGGAGCGTACGACTGAACAGGCAGCAGGCGAGGCAGGGTAGGTGGAGACAGGGACAAAGGGAAAGAAACCGAAAGTGAAAGCAGTACACCTCCGGCGGGCCAGATGCCAGGCAGCCGTTGTTGTTCAATTACAGGTCGGCTACAGTGGGCAGCCGAGTCCCCGGTCGCGCCCGTGGGCAGGCCAGAAAGTTGCAAGTTGTAGAAAAGCGGTCCCCAGGGTCCGATTTCGACCGGAAAAGGATCAACGGCCTCAGCGATGGTAGCTCTGCAAAAGCCCGTCAAAATGACCAGGATAGGTGAAGGATAGATAAAGGAGGACGGCGCGGGTCTCGGGAGCTCTCTGCTCACGCGACCATCTTGGATGCCCGCGTAGCTCCTCCCCCGATGTATCCTTCTTGAAGTTGTTCAAGGCCTCTGTTTCCAATTTAGTTGTATTATGTTTGATCCATCAGTTTGTAGATTTCTGACAATCATAAAACACAACACTGCAGTTGATGGGCTAAATGAGTTGTCAGAAATCTACAAACTGACTTGAGATACTTTGCACACTGAACCCTCTGTTTCAAAATAATAACCTGAAAGTCATGCTTGTGCGCGATGAAATAACATCTGAGAATGGGCCAACATAGCAGACTAAGATGGGACATACAAACAGTGTACCAACATAGAACATCTACATAAAAGTTTTTTTTTAAAAATAAAAAAAGAGCAGTGTTCTTAAAGAACTTTGATTGAACATTTCCAAATAAAAGGAACCGTTTAATCGGTGCCACGAGAGTAATAAGAACAATTTTTGGGAACACAGGTAGGGAAAAAAACAATCGGATTTAAAATAAAGAGACACAGCTTCCATCTGGTAAGAGGGGCATGAGAGGTAAAATGCCAACGAACGCGAATTTATTGGGGACAAGCGGGCACACAAAAAATTTCTGACACAATAAATCGGCAGGCAACCAGGCTGACATCAACTTTCTCCACTGGGAGTTTCAAAATTCTGCTGATAATTGTTCGTGGAATGTTCACATTAAACAGAGCCATGAAACTACAGTTCCCATCTAATCTGTGGAAAAAACTACAAGAGAATTATTGGGGACAAGCGCACACACAAAAAATTTGATACAATAAATCACTGGTAATCGGCAGGCAACTAGGCTGACATCATGCTTCTCCACTGTGATTTTTGAAAAACATCGAGGTGATACAACAAAATTCTGTTCATAATTGTTCGTGGAATGTTCACAGTAAACAGAGCCATGAAACTACATTTCCCTTTTAGTTTGTGGAAAAAACTACAACTCCTGTGATCCTTTGTACCAGGAAGATGCTGTGAGTAATCGTGCCGGACGCGCGTCTTGAGAGATTGCAACCTCCGAACTCACCGACTGTTGCAGCGGAAAAGGAGCAGCCTAGAGGTATGTGATATCGACTCTGCACCGGCCATTTCTCGAAGTACGCGTTTGTAAAGATCCGAAGATCAGGCCCACACTAAATCCAACACAATTTGTGTCTCCATTACAGACTTGCCCTCCAAAAAAGGCTCTCACACTTTTTAAAGCCAGCATAAAACCATCACGGAGATCATGAGTAAGTTCTCAAGAAGGCCCACCACAGTCTTCCGTGCATTGAGCAAGAAGCTTTCACTAACAATTGCTTAATTATTCTTTAGGTTCCCGACTGGTAGTCTTTTGAACCCTAATAAGACGGGCGCAAAACACTGATGTAGGTAATGTGTGCTTGTGTTTTGGGACGAGATTTGCCTGTCCTTTTGGTTAAGCTGTCGGTGTACTCAGTTATTTGACACCATACCTATCTTTTTGATACAGTGTCCCGCGTCGGACAATCGCAAGGTTTCAAGTTAGGAAAGGTAATGGTGAGACGAGGAGGTAATGTGATGAGGAGTAGTTAGATCAAACGCTAAAGGCTTAAACAGTGTCTTTTGCTTTTCTTCACAGCCTTTGGGTCCTGAAGAGAACTCCAAAATAATTACGAGCTCGAAACGCTTAGACCAATTGTATATAGCCATAAGAATGCTGAATAACAAGCTTTAAGTAGACACAGCAATATTAAGTGTTGATAATTTGGTTCTATGTCATTGTTAATAATTCAAGTAGAAAAAGGAATTGAATTGTAAATGTCCCTTTTGTGTGCTGTGAGTGTATGTGATGTTTTGATTGTATGCTGGAAAGGCTGAATGAGAGACTGAATGTATGTAGTTTTACATCTGTAGTACTGAATGGGTTTTTTTGTAATCATGATGTAAAAAAAGTGCACTTTTGTTTTGATTTTGAGAACAAAATAATAAAAGGAAAAGATTTATTCAGACAGAACCAGGAGTCTAGTACACATGTTGTTGGATGTTTAATCTGGTAGTACAAATTAAGATAGAATAAGAAAAGCAGTACTGGCGGTTGTTAAGTTAAATAAAATGCAGGCCCACTGGCAGCAGTTGCATTACCAGCCCTGGCACACTTAGTGCACTTTATTAGGGACTTCACTTAGTAAGGCGAACATACCAATCATGGCCAACTAATTACCATTACTTTATACAGGTAACACTTACACTGTGACACTGTTTAGCAGTGGCAAAGTGTCCAAAGCATCTAAGTTGGCAAGACTAGATCAGAAAAAGATCTAGAGGGAAAGCAAAAAGTTAAGGGACTTTAGCCAAAAAGGGCCAAGTCCCATACACACAATTAACAAGACTTTTGTGTGCAGTTTTAAAATGCACTGACAAGGGGGTAAATTAGTATTGTGTGAAGCAATAATAAACTACATGTGTTTATTGATTACTTCAATATTACAGTCATAACCGTTAGTTTGTTACAACTTGTCACCTATAACTGTTTAAATGTGGTGAAAGTATTGCCTATTTCTTTATGAAAGTGCACACCATATGTAACCTGTGCATTGTTAATTTAGCCTAACTGGTGGCCTGCAAATAGATTTCTACGTTTTTTTCCAGCTAACGTTTGAATTACTATTTTACTTGAATTGTGGAATTTTGCATGTAAGTGGTGTCGCCCCTGCGGGGGGGACAAGGCTTCATTAGCTGGGAGTAAACATTATTGTTCCTAGTAGACAGGGTAGCCTGAAAACAGATGGAGGACCAATTCTCATGGGGAAAAGGAGATGGCATCAAAGATGTACAAAATAACTCAGCGTGTGAACATAGAGGTGGCGGAAGGAAGCCAGAGGTGCTGGAAATGGAAATTTGCCAGTTGCACTATGGGAGGTGCCTTGATTCAGCAATTGCTTATGTTGGGATGTAGTTAGGGACAGCTGACACTTTACTTTAGGACTCTTTGGGTGTAGACCTATTCATAAGCTTTGTGACTTTATGCTGCATGACCCTGGTTGGAGCTACTTCTTAGGAAGGCTCTAACGGCTGACACCTTTCTTCCCCACCTCCACTAGACTGAATTTAGGTTAGGATTTCCATGGTAGTGTAGAGACAGGTAGGTCTTTATAGGGCTTTTGCTTGGGACTTTATGCAATCCAAAGTGCAATTCTGTCTATATGTAGTGATTGAGATAGGCGTTTTCTTTATGTTATACCGACTTAATTGATTTAGTAGATTCAGCTTCATACTGTTTACTTTGCATTTTTACACCATAATGCTTTGATTGGTGTATATGAATCTGATTCAGAATTTGAATTAAACAAATTAACTTGAATGTGGTTGTCAACCTGGATTCGTACTTTGAATGGGGAATTTTTAATTTTAAATATTTAAAAAGAGCTTTCTCGTTACCTCACATGCTACTTAAAAAGTACCCTCGAGTCAGATTATTTAGAAGTATGGGTTCTATCTCTTCCAAGAGTGATCGGGCCAGAGGGGTCGAGTGGTGCACGAGTGTCTTCCCACCATCAGCACATATTGTCAGAGGAAAGTTTTAAAAAGGTGAGCATGAGTTGACAAAACACATTGACAGACGCTATTCCTTTCAAACGTGCCCACTGATTGAAATGATGGGTTCTAGCTCAAAGAGATGTGCTATCAGGGGCATAATGTAACGTAGTGTTTGCTTTTCCATAGCTGTATTTTCTCGATTACTGCGGGATGTACAGGATGGGGAGAGGAGACATGATTGACATTTTGTAAAAAAATGTATGACATTTATTTTTGGAAACAGCTTAAATACGTACCTCTTTTATTGCAGTACACCTGTGCTAAAGACGTTCGTCTTCAATAATGAATGCAGAAACAATGCGCATTAAACTGCACAGTCTGATATGGAGCATGAACTGCATTTGCAGCGGGAAGCAAAGTTTACTAGATTGAAAACCCACCCTACTCCAAATCAAATTCAACCTCTTGGCTATCATTTTTCTACTGTGACTTGCGAAATAAATTACATTCATACTGGTGGTGTCAGTAACCCGACCACACATCCTTAATTCTCAGAATACACCCTCGATTATTTCATGGTAAAGGTTTATAAATTACACAATTAAAAGTGTTAAAACTGCAACTGAATGAGCCCAAGTCTATATATCATGCTGTACCATCTAATAAGTGAACGCCATATGAATGCTGGAAATTATGCAAATATAGTCACATCTCAATGTAAAAAGAATACATGGTTCTGGGAGGTCGGTTTTTGTAATGACCACGTTTAATCATTGTCTACTGGCTGCCCTCGCTCGGCGCACGGTAGTCGCATAGCCATCATGGCAAGTAATGAAAGACCTATTGTCAACTTGTGGTTATTAAAACAGTAGGGAAAAATGGCAGTGGAGCATGGCATGGCAGGATCATAAAGCTCGAGTGTGGAAGCTGTGTGTGCATAGTACCGTGGCCGTCCATAGATTGGTGCTGAGGGCATTTGCACTGTTTTCATCAATGACGACTTAATTTCAGGGCGAACAGGCAGCTTGTGTCAGTGATTGTTTCACTGGCATTACCGCCCCGCGCATGGATGGAGGAGGCTTTTTCCGAGCCCGAGTAGAAATTATTCGTTGGATCTCCCCTATGGTGCCCTGCATAAAATTCAGAGTTATTTATCTGGACAACTTGGATCTCTTTACCAGTAATATGAAAGCGCGAAATCAGGATCAGGGGGCACAATTCTGGCGGGTATCTCCATCGATTACTGGAATCGTTTTCAGCTCCGAGATGAAGACTAACACGAGTGAACGACTTCGGCGTTCACGTTTCTGCGATCATTTTAACAGTTCTTTGCCCTCTGCTTCAAGCAGTCGATAAACGTGCACGAGAGCACATTTAATTTTACGGGGGTATCCCACATCCGGTTAAAAACTGTGATAGGGCACCACCATATCCCCCCCCCAGGTGATACCACTCCCCCCGACTTGTAATGGGGGGCCATGTGTCGAGAATGCATTGTAAAGTAGCCTGGGTCAATACTTCTGGTCACAGCATAACAGGAAGAATCTGATTTTATATTAATTAGAATGTTTAGCAGAAACAATAACTAGTTTGGCATTTTCATACACACTAGGGGGCATATTAGCAAGTGCATTTATGCCGCTTTAGCAGCACTTTCTGCCGCTAAAGCAGCGATATTATTATCGCCCAATTAACAAGCTGTCGCTAACAGCTGTTAGCGACAGTTTTCCGGTGATAACGACCGTTTCCCTTGCCACTTTGCATGTCAGCGATATTTAACGCTAATGACATGCAAAGCAGGCATGCCCCACGAAAACAACAGTATTTTTTTCATCGCCGGCTGGGTGTGTTTGCGAGTGGACTCCTGTTGTTTTCGTGGGGCGCGCCTACTTTTGCATGTCATAACCAAGGTATCAGCCACCTGTTTTGGCCTCCTTAGGGTGATCAAAAAAGTCCTTCCCCTCCTCCGATTCGAGGCCAAACAAATAATTATACAGGGCCTCATCCAATCTCGTCTGGATTTTAACAATGCCCTCTACCTGGGAGCACCAGACTACACCCTGCAAAAGCTTCAACGCACCCAGAACTGCGCTGCTAGGGCGCTGCTGGGAATCCCTCGGAGGACCTCAATTAAAACCGGCCTAAAAACCTTACATTGGCTGCCTGTTAGGGACAGAGTAAAATTTAAAGCGCTCTGCATCGCCCACCAGACATTCTGGGAAATGGGTCCAGACATCAACCGCTCCCTGATTTCGCCCTACAGGGCCAACAAGACTCTTCGTTCCTCAACGGCATTCCTAGCCAAAATTCCCAGAATTTATAGAGCCAGAGCAGGAGGACGCTCATTCTCGTACAATGTCTCCAAACTCTGGAACACCCTCCCTCTGCAGATGAGAAACAACCCCAACCTAACCAGCTTCCGCAAACAGCTAAAAACTTTCCTGTTTAATGCTTAAAGAATAGTAACCTTATGAGGGCTTTTTCTGTGTTCTAGCGCCTGGACGCCTCAGGGCAGCTGCCGCGCTCTACAAATCACATTTTCATTTCATTTCATTAGCGATAAATATCGTTGACATGCAAAGTGGCAAGGGAAACGGTCGCTGTCACCGGAAAATTGTCGCTAACAGCTGTTAGCGACAGCTTGTTGATTGGGAGATAATAATATTGCTGCTTTAGTGGCAAAAAGTGCTGCTAAAGCGGTGTAAATGCCCTGTTAATATGCCCCATTATTTCCAAATTATTGTGGTCAAAATATGGAGGCACAACATATCTAAAAGTACATAAAGGTTTACATTAAACCTAAGCTTACCAATATATGCTTATTTAGTCAATACATTTTTCCTCGACATTTTACCCATGATAATATCTTGTTGGAATATTTAGTAGACGATATGTTGTCATGCAACTCTTCAGTGATTAAAACAAGTAATGTATACATGGTGGTCATCACAGCAGTGTACCCTATCTACAACAAATGACATTGGAAGGGCCATTATTGGGCTGCTGAGTTGAGGTTCGGTGGTGCAAGCTGTGTAGCATCCTATTGGTGATTTATGAGACACATCTGAAAGGTGTTTGCCTTCACCTCGCTTCTCGCCTGCAAAGGAAAAAAGCCAAGCTTCATATCGAGAGGAATGTTATTTCAGTTTATGGGTCCATAAGGGGATGACGCTTGACTGTGAGTTTTTTCTTCTTCATATGTATTTTCTTCAAGTCTGGATATGTCAAGCCTGCTTTTGTTGTGTTGATGCTAAGAGCTGTTTAGCCTCCTGTGCCTTGCGAATGATGGTCAGTTCATCACTGCTTTGTATGTTATGCCGTGGTCTTAAATATGATGTAGGCTTGGAAAGACAATCCCGTCAATCTATTAAGGTGGACAAAATGTGAACAGATGTGTTTGCTACTTTAACGCGTAGAGCGGAATGATTTTGTGTGGTTTTACGAGTCATAAATGCCGGGAAACAAGGTGCTTCCATTCATCATGTGGGGAATGCCTTGATGAAAGTCCCTGACTAGCTTTACTGCTGTTCCCTACTGTCGCGTTTTCTTTTTCTTGAGTTTTCCCTGAATTTTGGCACTTTTTTGGCTAATTATGGGCTCCTAAATCATAATCCTTTGTACTACAAACATGACCGTCCTCAGAAACAACTTTGGTGCGTTTGAGAGGGAGGGACTTTCAATTAGTCCCCTGAAATATAATGGGAATGCGTCACCCCCCTCCTTTTTCTTTGATCAGGTCCTAGCTGATGGCAGTACGTATATTTTTGGGAGAATAATAGCACATCCAGGAGAGATGTCTACGTGTCACAATCTAAAACATGTCCAGGGAGCGATGACAAATGTGATCCTAAGAGTTTATAATTTTTATGTAAGTAGATCTTCTCAAAAAATAGTTTATTATTAAGTAAATCACTGTGAACATTGGAGAATCTTCTAAACTAGAACTATTTGGGAACCCCTTTTCTGCACCTCTCGATAGGGTTAACCTTAAACGATTTTGATTATTATCCGAAGTGTGCAAGTGAAGTTTGAGATACAAATGGTGGTTCCTGCCAGCAGAGTACCACCACAAAGCTTGTCTCACATTCTTCTTGCTCCTTAGCTTCCGTATGTAGAATCCACACAAGCTTTCGTGTTGAGGAGTGCACCTGCCTGGTTGCACACATGCCATAAATCTCTCAGTGCATCTTAGTTAGTTGCAGTGGTGGCTAGCAGAGGGAGTGCTGTGGGGCGGGGTGAGGTAGGGGCAGGATGGGGGGTAGTGGACTCGGACTTACGACGGAAGGGAGTAAAGTAAGTAAATAAATATATAAAACAATTTACCTTGCGCGCTCTGCATCGCCATTTACTTACTTTACTCCGTTCCGTTGTAAGTCCGAGTCCTCTACCCCCCCATCCTGCCCCTCCCCGTCATGCCCATCTCTCTGCAACGCTCCATCTACAAGTCGCCACTAGATAATTGGGATTCCACACACAAGGGATTTACCGACTGGCAATTTCCGAAGAGCCAGGGACCTGAATTCCTCTCTGGCTTTCTGAGCACTGGCATCTGTGAGTGCTGAGACTTCGGACGACTCTCCTCTGGTATTTCTAGAATGTGAAGCAGAATACGGCTCAGCTCTTCTAGGGTTAGAAACAAACCTGAGGGCTACTTGCCAACCCTGCTGCTGTTATGGACTTGCTAATACGGTGCATCAGGCAGGGCGGAGGGTCCAGAGATTAGGGTTCAGTGATTAGGGTACAGTACTGTAAGAAATTGAGTTACTGTTTGAGAAAGGTGAAACCTTACTCAAACAGCAACTGCAATCCTTGACAGGGTGAAGTCACAAGCAATCCCAAAGTAACCTGTGCTCAACTGTCTTGGAGCGTGGCACAGAGCAGTCAAGCTTAAGTTAGAGGCAATGTGTAAAGTATTTATGCAGCTTTTCAAAAAGTAATACAGTGAAAACACAACAGAAGAAAAACCCCACACCAACTGAGAAAACAGAGTAAAATGTAATAAACAATTAGACACAAAAATGACAAAAAATCAATTAGTAGAACCACAGATATGCAATTTCTTAAGATTTCAGTGAAAATTGTGCCAGACAGCACAAAATGCCAATACTGGCTATTTGTTTGTGAAGGCTGGGTGAAAGTCACAAGTTTAGACCAACTGCAATGCAGCACGGTTCGGATACAGGGACCAGGTTAGTACCGCTGAAAGAGTTGCCTTGAAAGTTCAAATACTGGTTTCAATGAGCAAGGAGAGTGTACCAAAAGGTATTTGATCTAGTGCAAAGAGCAGGCAGAGCATCACAGATGGCTGTCACTGTAGTGCAAAGTTCCTTTTTGGGATGGTCCTTGCTGGAGTTTCACATTGGCTGCTACCACAAAATGTCAATGCTGGCAGGCAAAGTGCAGACCTTGTGATGCTCAGCCTACAAGGTGGTTGCTGTAGCACAAAGAGTCAGGTTCACTGGCAAATTGCTTTGGTGAGTGACAGATGTGGCAATATCTTGGTGCGAATTGGCTTATTTGCAAAGAGCTTCAAAATTTCAAGTGAGCTCAACTGAGGCCTCACCAAGGGATATGGTGCATTTGTTATCCCAAGGGAGCGGATTGTGCACATGTCGATGTGTCAGCCTCAATAGGGGCTTTGAAATCAATGACAAGTTCAGTATCCACTGTCTACAGTAATCAACCACTTCTAGAAACATCCTACTCTCCCTGTGTGTTCTTGGTGGATTCATCTGCAAGATGGCTTCCACTCTCTCTGTTGACACCTTCTTGACTCTTTTCCTAATAATGTGTCCCAGATTCGGAACCTTTTTTGCCAGTACTGCAATTTACCTTCGTTTTCTCCCAGGTGTTTCAATGATGCAATGGTGTAGTATGCCGGCATCACGTGTTTCTGAGGCTACCAATAAGTCATCAATGTACTGTACAAGGGTAGGCACAGAGGACACCTATAGGGATTCAAGATTTTTCTTTAAGATCTGATTGAATATACTCTTGAGGAATGCAACCCAACATGATTTTCTTCTGCTGGAAGACAAATAGAGAACAAATAATACTGGCCATCTTTGTGCAAGGGTACTGAAAACAAAGCCTGGTTCAAATCAATAAATGTATACAATTCTGCAGTACAAGGAATTTTAGAAAAGTAGTGTAGCAGGATTTGGTACTACAAGAAAACAAGGCACTGGTATTTTATTGTTCTGCCTCAGGTCCTGAATAATCCTATACTTGCCTTCCTGAAGCATATCTTCAATCATTGGTTGTATTCCTACAGTGGTCTCTGGGGACAAATCATATGATGGTATTGTAGGGAAAGTAGCATTTTGCTTCAAATTGACTCGAACAGAATATATACCTATTATAAGTCCAATGTCGTTCCCTGTAAAAACCCAAACATAAGTATTTACAGTAGTTCTGAGATCTTTTGGCAATTCAGAAATAGTCAGTCGAGGAAACATTCCTATTCAGCATTTTGTCTGATCATCTTAAAATCAACATCCTCATCATGACTTAGAATGCCACACCATCCAATGGGTGGTATATTGTGCAATTTAACATACACAACAAATCTCATCCTAACAGATTTACAGGACCAGAATCACAAATTGTTTTTTCGCCGAAAGATCCTATTTTCACTGGGACTTATTTGAAATGGGATTTAGCATCTATTTGTTTGTAACCCTAACTATTTGGATTGTTTTCCCCAAGAGATGCAAGTCTGGAACTTCCAAGGTTCTAACTGTGGATTGGGTAGCTCCCATGTCAATCTGGAATGACACGTTTTGACCATAAACGTTGGCATCCACATATGGGCCACTTTGGTCTATCTCTAACCTTTAAGTTTGCGCCAAGTACGCAATCCTATTTCTCTCTCAGGCACCATCATTGGGAATTATCAGAAGTGAACTAATTAGTTTTGAATAATGGGTATTGACCCAAAGTGCCTTGATTCTGATTTTGAAATTGTGGCTTACCATTCAGGAATTTATATGCATTCAGTGTAGGCCTCTAAGTTAAATTACATTTGTATAGGAGGAATGGGCACCATTTGGGCTTTATTTTGCATGGGAGTCGGTATTTGCTATGCAGGCATTTTCTGACCTACCATAGCTTGAGATTTTTGCATTAATCTGCCGGCATTTTCAAGATTAAATCAACATTCTTGTTACCAATGCCCCACCCTATTGCAAACAGAGAAGTGGTAACCTTTTTCATAGCAGCAATATCTGTTCCAGATCCCACACCTCTAGGAACACCTTGTCCTCTACCGTGGGGCATTGGCATCCCATTCTGATTACCTGCAAAACCAGCCTGTGGAGCAACCACTCCTTGCATCATTCCCTGATTTACTGCAAGAAAGGGTTCTGAAAATCTTTATAAGCTAAACTTGTCTGAGCTAACATGAAATTCTCCTTTATTTTCCTATGCTTCATGTCTAGTTCATCACTGCAGTACTTCGCATATCGCAAGATCTCATGTAGTGTTTTCGACGGCTAGCAGATAACACTTTGCATATTGTGAGCACTAATTTAGGGTTTCAATACTAGGGCAAACTGAGGCACCAAACCTCCCATATATTTCTCTTCTGGATATTCACATTCACTATGCTGTTTAAACACCTGCAGCAACCTTTTGTAATACTCATGAACTATCTCCTTCAGCTCGCGTGCGGTTCTCTTAATCTTTAACCAATCAGGATCTCTGAGAGGTATTTTTTCTTTCACAAAGGTCTTTACTGCTTCGTATTTTTCCATTGTCACGGGCATTGGTACACCAGTTTTTCTTTTCCTCTGGGGTTCTGCTTTTAGCCACTGTGTTGCTACCTTACATTCTGCCCATAAATCAGCTGGAACCACATCACTTTCAAAATCTTTATAAATCTCTCCACTTGTACATACCGCTACACATCCTTGTCTCTCAACTTTGAAAAATTGCTAGTAAATGCTGTCAAATCACCTTTATTCCAGGGCACATGTACATATGTACTCCCAACTACATCCCTCAGTGGGTTGGAAGTCGCCTCATCCTACTCATCCTGCTTTCCCTCTGTTTACCTCTTTTTCTTTTCATGCTTATTTTCCAATGTAAGTTTCAATTTTTCCACATCCTTCCATTTGCGTATACATTTGACTAGTCCAGTAGCATGCAAATGTGTTCCTGTAATTCTCATGTTTATATTTCCTGATCATCCAACTCAACCCTGTAACTATGATGGAAGTTCAGATTTTTAGAAAGATCCACTTCGTATTTCTTTGCTACTTCTGCCAACGTATCATGTATCATAGTAGTTCTCTGAGTGATCTCCCTACACAGGTAGATTACCTCATGTCTCTGTTACTGATCTAGATGATCAAACTCCAGGCAAAACTTAATCAGCTCTTCTAGATGTATTTCTAATCATGAAATTTCCACTGGTCTGGCTTTTCTCTTTTCTACATCTTTTGGAGGCTCTTTAACTTCCCCCCATCTTTCTTTAGTAATCTCCTCAAGCCATGTGGGTAAACCTCCATCCTCATTGCCAATTAACTAATTTGGAGCCAAAGGAGTCACAAAAACTAAAGTCCCTCCTCCGTCTACTAGAGCCTGTACATTTTGTGGGGGTCTCCAAAGATCTAACTATGTATTTTGTGTTGTCAGTACATTTTCAACAACTAGTGACATTAAGGCCTCATATCTCCCCTCAGTTTGGGGTGTTGCAGTAGTAATAACTCATGGTACACTTGAATCAGTATCTATTGGAACCACAACTATTGGTCTTCTCACAACTGGTAGGCAATCTGTAAGATCTGTAAGGGTCCTTCGACTGGAAGTGTATCTGATTCTACTGGAGCTATAGCTATTGTCTGACTCACACCAACACGTATCTCTCCTGAGTCAGTATATTTTTCTGGTGGTGGTCAGGAAGACAGCATCTGTTCTAATATTTAATCTTCCGAATCAGGATCTGACTCTTCCCCTTCTAGCTTAACCTTGTCCATATCCTTCTTGGTATTTTCTGATGTAGGAACCGGATATAATCTGGTTAATTCAATTATACCTTTTCTCCATCTATGCTGTTCTTCATCCCTTTGAAAATTTCCATAATTTCACATTGCTCTTCCTATTCTTCTATGATATTTTTCCTTCTCCTTTTCACTCCCAACCTTTTCCCAAGCGTTAAATGCCTCATATTGTATCAGTTGAGGTGGTGGCTTCATCTCGTACAATTTTCTTTTTATTTGATCTAAGATTCTGCTCTTAAATGCCACATATCTCAGAAAGGGTAAAATACCCTAATTTTTCATAATTCTCCTCCATTGCTGTAGCTATAGACTTGAATTTAATCCATACTCGGTAGCATAATACATGCTGAAGTACCCCCAGGACGTGCTTCCTCCCCTTCTCATACAGGAATAGTGACATCTCCCCTCTCAAATTTCCATAAATCCTTAAAACAATTCATTATGCCAGTTAAATTGATACCTGGGGCCATGGGGACCATCCTTGTTACCCCGAGCAGTCCCTCTAGTTTTTGCCACTTTGCTGGCCTGGTGCGTTGTTTGAGGCAGTACGCACACCAGCGACGGCCCGTGGAGGGAGTTACGGTGGGGCAGGAGGGCGGGGAGGGGGAGGGGCAGGGCGGAGGTTGCCAAAAACCGGCATATGGATAATTGCAGGTAAGTAAACAATTTAATTAATAAAACGAATTTCGTAGTGCGCCTTGCATCGCAAAATGCAATGCAGTGCGAGCTACGAAATTCGTTTTATTAATTAAATTGTTTACTTACCTGCAATTATCCATATGCCGGTTTTTAGCAACCTCCACCCTGCCCCTCCCCCTCCCCGCCCTCCTGCCCCACCGTAACTCCCTCCACGGGCCGTCGCTGACGCACACTTTCCTTTTTTTATTTGGATTTGTGCCCTCCCCTCAATTTGCACAGATCTTTGTTGGCGTGTGAGAATCTTGGCGGGGGAGAGGGTACAGAAGGTGGAGTACTAACTAAATTAGATGGATCATTTAGTTGGAGTGCTGGGGACAATGAGACCACTGGCAAAACACAGTCAGTTGACGAGTCTGAAATTAGCAAAGGACCAGGTAAGAGAGCTTCAGAGGAGTGACAACGGGAGTCAAAGGAGAGTTGCCTTTCCTTGAGCTTAGTCTCATGTATTAGGACAGACCCGGCCCGCATAAGAAACGTGTCCAAGGTGCCTACTACAACCCCCTGATCACCTGCCCCCTTGCGGTGACCTTTTATCTTGATAACTTAATAAATGATAAAGCACTTAAGTGAAAAGGATAAAGATGTGTATTACACTACAGAATGATGTACAAAGTCAAAACGACTGACCATGTCCCAAGTAGTCCAAAGTAATTCGAAATGTCCCATGAAAGGGGGGTGGTTCAGCCCTGCCTCCTCCTGGCTCTGACTTGCGCGGATGGACCCGTCCTTGGCCCGGGCACGCCCGCGCGTGTCCCGTGCTGTGGGAGCCCTGGAGCAAACTTAAGCACCTTCTGGCGCTTGGCTGTGACGCTGATGGTGGGCAGCGTGGGGGGACTCTGAGACGTGCAGTTCCCGGCACCTGCGTCTGGTCCAACTTGCGTGTGGCAGCAATAACAATGATGCAGTCCCCATGGACTGTTTGTATCAGGGCAAATAGGTTCAAACAACGGCAACCAGCTGAGTGAGTGATGGACCCGCGCTGCGGGAGCCCTGGAGCGAATTTAAAGCGCCTCCTGGTGCTTGGCTGTGACGCTGATGGTGGGAGGTGCAGGCGGACTCCGGGAAGTGTAGTCCCCGACACCCGCGTCTGGTCCAACTTGCATGTGGCAGCAGTAACAACGATGCCGTCCCCACGGACTGTTTGTGGCAAGGCAGGGCAGATAGGTTCAAACAACGGCAACCAGCAGATTGAGCGAGGGACCCACGCTGCGGGAACCCTGGAGCGAATTTAAAGCGCCTCCTGGCGCTTGGCTGTGACCCTGATGGTGGGCGGCGCCGGGGGACTCTGGGACGTCCCTACAAACTGTTTGTGGCAGGGCAGGGCAGATAGGTTCAAACAGCGGCAACCAGCAGATGAAGCGAGGGACTAGGAAATATTTACCACAAATATACACCTGGGATATACTTTTGAATGGGTTGCGGTAAATAAATAGCTCTGCCTTTCCAAAGCATTTGTGATTGTGGCCCAAGTTTAAGGATTGATAAGCTCCTCAAAGATTAGGGCGAGGAAAACAAAAACATGTAAGTGATATTCATCTTGCAATGGCTAATGAATGAAGAGAGGGTTCATTCATAAACTTTCAGATGATTCTGTCACGCCACTAGACAATGTAGAAGAAATGTATAAAAGGTAAAACAGAAGGCAGTAGGCTTTTCCATCTTTGCACCGACGACACTTCAGGACTGCCCCTAGACTTCTCCAATTTAGGAAAGAGTAGAAAACACACCACATTTTTGAAAACACTACATCACAATGTAGTAAAAGCAAGCATATACTCACAGAACACAAATATCTCTCCAATCATGGTTATGGGAGGGCTGAGGAGTTGGTGTTTGACATTGTAGGAGTAAGCGTATTGCAGAGAATACGATGTAGAGCTCCTAACTGTGCCATGCGTATTTACACATACTATGAAATTGCCTAGAATATATGATACAACAAGACGAAAAAATGTATAGATTGTATCCTTGGTATGCTCTCTCCAACCTATGATACAGAAACAGTAAAACTTTGTACAGGTTACCTATTCATGATTGTGAAATAGTGAAGATAGATCTAAATGTGCTGAGACAATGCGAGATATATGTTTTCTTCTATGAATAGTGATATACTTACCTCTCCATGTAGGGGATGCTTAATATTGAAGAAGAATCTCAATTGAGAATTATACAGTGTATTTAGGATGTTTTGAACCTTTCTTGCTGGTCTTCCACGTAAACCTTCCCCCTTCCGTGGAAGTAACCGCTTAGAAAAGGATGGTTTTAAAGTTTTAAAGCTAACAAATATTCGTTGATCAGTCTTTCCTCTGCAATAGGCTACTGTGTCTTTTCTTTATCTTCCCTGGTTTCCAGGGAAACACGCAGATTACAAGGAATCTCCATTGATGTAATGTCAAATGGGATAATATGTACACACTTGGCTATGCAGGAAATTGATGGGAATATTTTGTCTTTTATTTGTTCTTTCAGCCCTGAAGAAACTCCTTGCTAGGGAGTGAAACGCGTTGGCTGATCTCACCATATATTTTATTGATGTGCCCTTTTTTTGATGAACAAAGATAAATAAAGAACATTTCTCTACTTATTCTTTTTGGACTCTCATTTTGGTGCGCCCCCATGAGTATCTAAAAACTGTTTAACTGATCTGGAGAGCACAGCGACGCCAAACAGCAGCTGGTGTCGGGGTTGGCAGCACAATATCAAACTGACTTGATTATAGACTCATTGGCACTGGAGGTTATGTGCGGCACTTTTTAAGGTCCGCTGCTGTTTTTTCGTACAAATACCTAACTGCTACCTGGACCAGCAAGCACTAACAACCAACCAGCAATAGATTGACAACAAACATGTCCAAATTTGACGACAAACGGGAGGAAATGGCACAGGACCTATTCGGGAAAGACTCTCGCACAAATTCTAATATACCAAATGCGCCAGAAACCGGAGGATTGAAGGCACTGTTCCAAAAATTGGAGAGATTGAGGAGACAAGAACTATCACGATGGTGGGATGGCGTAACCCTACAACAATATATTCACCAGAAAAAAAGTACCAAGAGGGTTACGCATCCTAATCTTTCCTACATTTGAGGATTTGAGTGAGGACTTATTAAAGGACTGGGAAACCAACTTGGAGGGTGCCTCATGTGTAATGATGCAAATACTAATCAAACATGCTGAAGAGAAGGGGGCTAAACTTTTGGTAGAAATAGAAAATGTAGTAAAAGAAATTGAGGCCTGTGAAAACCGGGATCTAGTTGAAAAAAACTATGGGCCCGATTCACAGAATGAACTTAAGACTCAATCCTAAACTTACTACTATTTTGGTATTCACAGAATGCACTTACTACTTTTGGCATTCACAGAATGAACTTACTACTTTTGGTATTCACAGAAGTTAGGATTTTGTCTTAAGTCTGTCTTAAGTCTGTCTTAAGTCAGTCTTAAGTCTGTCTTAAGAAAAACTTAAGACAAAATCCTAACTTCTGTGAATACCAAAAGTAGTAAGTTCATTCTGTGAATGCCAAAAGTAGTAAGTGCATTCTGTGAATACCAAAATAGTAGTAAGTTTAGGATTGAGTCTTAAGTTCATTCTGTGAATCGGGCCCTCAGAGATCTTGAAAAAAGTAATTGACAACCATCAAATGTATCTAAAGGATAAGAAACTAAGAAAGATAAAGAGGGATGATAAAGACTATCGCGATGGTCGCATATACACCTTTGCGAAAAAATTTGACAATATAAATACAGATGACTCTACAAGGAAACGAACGAGGGAGGAAAGTGAAGAGCTAAGATCAGTGAGCACTACCTCTCTGTCCTCACTAGATAGTGTATCCTCTGCAACAGCCCCAGGTGGACTCCCTTTAGAAGCAGGCCCCTCCACTTTCCAGAAAGAAATGGAGAAACTAAGAATAAGTGGGAATCAGGCCAGAAAAATACAACAGCAAAAAAGACAAGGAGAGGGGGCAGGAGGTTCCAAAGGTCCAATAAGAGAAGAGGGGGAGGAGCAAGTGAGGAGATCAGAGAGGGGGAAGAACAAACCAAAAGAACAAGCGAAGCAATAGATGGTATTGAAAAGGATAATGACATGGAAGTGAATAACCAGTCAGAATTGAGAATAGTCAACCTGTCAGATAGATGTTTGGATTCTGATGAAAAGAAATTGTTGTGTAAAGGTTTGGGGTTTTGTCCTACACAGGATGGTGATTTTTCTGATGTACATGTAGATTTGTTTAAATTTACACGGCAACTAAAATTAAAATAATTTTTTTGCAACAAACCTATGTGTAACGCAGTACCTGGTAATTTGGGTGTTGAAGTAGAACCTGTGAACATGTCTATCGCTGAGATAAAGGGTTTACAATGTTTAACCTCACTTAATGAGGAATTGGAAGTAGACTTAGACACTATTCGCTCTGAATGTAGGATTACAGAAAATATGTCTGATGACAGTGGATTACATCCCAAATCTAAGTTTCTCCCTAATGTATACCATCAAAACATTGATATATTTAACGAACGAGTGTCTGCCGGCCTATACAAACTTGAGAGGGAAAGTATGGCACAAAGATCCAAAGACTCCAACCTTACTAAAGGGGAAAAAGATGCCCTCAAGAGATTACGGGAAGATCCTAATATAGTGATCAAAGAGGCCGATAAAGGGGGAAACATTGTGGTTATGAATAGAAAAGACTACACACATGAGATTGAGAGACAGCTGGCTGATAAAGACTGCTATGAGCAGGTGACACACAATCCAATTGGGCTACTAACCATCGAAATCAATTCCAAACTGCTAGATTGGAAAGATATGGGACTACTCAGCGACCAGGAATATCAATACTTACTAGTCTCCAACCCCAGATCTCCCTGTATATATATTCTCCCCAAAATACACAAAGGTGGGCCATTCCCGCCAGGTCGTCCCATCATCTCGGGAATAGGCTCACCTACTGAAAAGCTATCAGAATATATAGACCTGAAACTTAACAAACATGTCTTGAACTTACCATCTTTTATTCAAGATAGTAAAGACATCTTGAACAAATTACAAGATTTTGAATGGTCAAATGATCTCCTTTTTGTAACCTTAGATGTTACAAGTCTCTACACTTCCATCCAACATGATATTGGCCTCAAAGCTAGCGAATTCTATCTGGATAGAGAAGGGGCGGACTTGCTCCATAAGAACCAAATGGTCCTAGAAATGATGGAACTGGTACTGACAAAAAACTATTTCCTGTTTGATGATATGTGGTACCACCAAAAGAGGGGTACTGCGATGGGGACCAAATTTGCACCATCGTATGCCTGTCTTTTTATGGGACAATTTGAAAGGGAGCATGCATGGAACCAGAGTGCCTCCCCCTGGACCAATAACATCGTGTTCTGGGGGAGGTACATAGACGATATCATCTGTCTCTGGTCCGGATCTGAAGCTGATCTTATGGACTATTTTGACTACCTAAATAAGAACTACATGAACGTGAAACTCACGATGGATTATAGTAGAGAGAGCATAAACTTTTTGGATTTAAAGTTCTATATCAGGAACAACAAAATCCAAAGTACTCTTTTTCGTAAGGACACGGCTTGCAATGCGGTTCTGCACGCAAGTAGTGCACATGCCAGTTCCACAATTAAGAATATACCATTTGGAGAAATGGTACGCCTGAAGCGGAACTGCACAGAAACAGAATCTTTTGACACCAATCTTCAAGTACTCAAGAGTCGTTTTGAAGCTAGGGGATACAGTAAAGATGTCATCCACAGAGCAGAGAGCAGGACACGCAAGATCCCTAGGGACGAAACTCTTAAAATTAAATCTCGTAAGAAATTCAAAACAAACACAGATGTCAGATTCATAACAAAATATACCAGGCATAACAACAGCATATTCAAAATTCTAAAAAATAACTGGCATCTTCTAAAAGAGGTCCCAGGACTGCAACTACATGTGAGAAACAGTCCCTCAGTAACATATCGCAGAGGTAGAACACTACGCAACCAACTATGCCCTAGCTATCTTAAACCAAACAAAGATACCAATACCAATTGGCTGTCACAGAAACCGAAAGGCTTCTTTACATGCAGGGAGTGTAACATCTGTGAATATGGTAATGATAAAACTAAGCACTTTACATTCAATGGCTCACCAAATTTTGAAATTCTATCCTTTATAAACTGTGCGACTACCTTTGTAGTATATGTTTTGGGCTGTAATTGCGGACTAATATACGTGGGCAGTTCAAAACGCAACCTCAGGACAAGAATCCAGGAACACAGGAGAGCAATTTTGAACAAAGATGCTAGATACGCCCATACAAAACATTTTTTGGAAAAGCATAGTGGGAAACCTGATTTTTGGTTCCATGGTTTGGAACATGTACAACTGCCCCTAAGAGGAGGTAATCGGGAGGTACTTCTTAGGCAGCGGGAGGCAAGATGGATATGCAAACTACAAAGTATAAAATACGGTATGAACTTGGACAGTGAAATGTACCATTTCTTATGATGATATGATAATTTGTATTGCACAGAATTAATACTTTGCCAAAACTGTGTGAAGAACTATGTAAAGCTCTGAGTCAATACTTTATCAAAACTGTACAACTCACACATCCTTGAAAAACTTTTTTGCCTGTCAGGAGGAGTACTTACAATGTAATAAGAGTGTGCCAACGATATGACTAGATACGAATTCAATATAGACACATCCTCCTTTTTTACATCCTTCTTTTTTACACCCTCCTACACATAGCAGTATCAAGTACCACTAACAAAATACTTTGTTCCCCAAATGCCACCTCCCTACCTGCCTCTTAAGTCTGACCGATACCCGCTAAAAATAAAATGTAAATGTGGAAACAAATATTGCGGAGCCTTACACTAAATTTGCTTAAAATCAGAGCGTCCCCCTATATCTTATGTGACAGCCCTAAGCACAATGGTCCACCCATCTATCACGCCTTAAACCGACCTAAGGATACAGACTGGTGAAAGTCTCTGATAGATAACCAACACAGTCATATATGACTTATAAACTCTTGAGATGAAACAGCCCCAATTCGACCAAAGGGCATACCATAGGGCAGCTATCCGCTCCAAGATGGCGCTCGCTAAATACGCGATCTGCAATGAAGTTCAATTGCGATAGATCAATGAATATACAAAAGAGAGGCCTTGTTACTCAGGACTATGATACTACTGAGTGACCATTCGGTCACACATTGACACACTAACGGTAATACGCCGTTAGATTAACTAGGTTGACTCCACGACCTGTAACAGGAATATTTTTCCATATAAAGTGACTAAATATACAGAGAGGAATGCACACTTCGTATGGAAATCGAATTGCATGTAGGGTCTACCAAAATGCACATCTAACATGCTTTACTACCAACGTTTCGGAAATTTGACTAGTCCAAGATGGCGCCCGAGAAATAAGTTATTCAATGCAGTTACAATTAAGTGTATACTTGATCTACTAACGAATTCATAAAAGAAAGGCCGTGTTATTCGGGATTATGATAGTACTAAGTGACTAATTGGCCACAGCTCGGCAATACGACCCTAGAAAAACTAGATTATCATCGCGATCAGTAATACGAGTGTTCTTTCCATACCGAGCGCTAAAATATACAAAAGCGAGCGCATGCTTTTTATAAAAACAGAACTGTATGTAGGATTCATGAAAATGCACATTTAACGTGCTATACTAGCAACGTTATGTAAATTTGACCAGTCTAAGATGGCGCCCGAAAAAACCTACCCTTTACAACCAACTACAGGAGCTTAACAGATCGGCCAATGAGCTAGCTCCTTTCTGTATATAAGGCGGTTCCAATAAATGGGGAATTCATCCTGGAACCAGCCATGCCGAGACGCCGAAACTGACGACGGTCTTTACAGGTGAGAGACAGGGTTAGGAGTTTAGCAAATACATGTACTGGGTTTTTAAAAGCTAAGATCCCAGGGATGTTAGAGAAATGTCAGTGCTAACATATTTGTGCCATACAACTAAGTAACTTTTTGGCTACCTTGTGTGTAAACTTTATGGTTTCCCCTTTCTCAATTTGGGAACATTTAAACATCTCTACTATCCACTCAGAAGATTATTACTCCAAACCCATGGAGAAATGTGTTATGCTGTTTAGAAGGGTAACAGTTTTTTTGGCCTTTACAGCTTGGATCCTTTCTAGGAGCATGGGTTGAGATGTATTATGGTTCTGGGATACCCTGTAATTGGGAAGGATGTCCTTTGGCAAAGATTACATGTAACATCAGGTTGGGTTAAAAATCTAAAAATCTAAAAATCTGCAGTGGGAATAGGATATAGCACTAGGGGTTGGAGAAGCAGGTACATACTGAACTGATTTACTTATGTTTCCTACCGTCTAGCACTTCACCCACCTAGAACAAACACAACCAGGGACGGGTAGCCCTTTGAAGTACCAGAACTACTTTTTTGGACAAGACCTACAAAGTCCACTACAACAAGAAAAGAGAAGGGAAGATAGATACTCCAAAAAGTTTTTTTAAAAGGTATGCATAATATGAAGATATATAAGACACCGTAGGCGTAACTTAACAGAATATAGATCTGATGTTAAAACAATGTTTCTTTTACTGATTAGAAATAGGCTGGAATACCAACCGAGAAAATATCAGTGTGGCCACAGAGGGATCCTACTAAGGACAACTTACCGAAAATATTCACAGCGGTAAGAACCATAGCCGTGGTAGCATACTCTTCCCTGCCAAAAAATTTGCGTTCTACATTAGTATTACCTTCCCCTCTCCATGTCCCTTCGACAATGAAATATAACCCATTAGATGGAAAGGAGGATGGTCTATCTTGAATATGGGTAGACGTACTCCTGTTTTTGATATAAATGTCAGAAAAGAGAGAGAATACGATGTAGAGCTCCTAACTGTGCCATGCGTATATACACATACTATGAAATTGCCTAGAATATATGATACAACAAGACGAAAAAATTTATAGATTGTATCCTTGGTATGCTCTCTCCAACCTATGATACAG
This sequence comes from Lissotriton vulgaris, assembly GCF_964263255.1. Lineage (NCBI taxonomy): Eukaryota > Metazoa > Chordata > Amphibia > Caudata > Salamandridae > Lissotriton > Lissotriton vulgaris. The sequence goes on along the minus strand of NC_141693.1, from coordinate 1,380,615,907 downwards.
AAACAGTAAAACTTTGTACAGGTTACCTATTCATGATTGTGAAATAGTGAAGATAGATCTAAATGTGCTAAGACAATGCGAGATATATGTTTTCTTCTATGAATAGTGATATACTTACCTCTCCATGTAGGGGATGCTTAATATTGAAGAAGAATCTCAATTGAGAATTATACAGTGTATTTAGGATGTTTTGAACCTTTCTTGCTGGTCTTCCACGTAAACCTTCCCCCTTCCGTGGAAGTAACCGCTTAGAAAAGGATGGTTTTAAAGTTTTAAAGCTAACAAATATTCGTTGATCAGTCTTTCCTCTGCAATAGGCTACTGTGTCTTTTCTTTATCTTCCCTGGTTTCCAGGGAAACACGCAGATTACAAGGAATCTCCATTGATGTAATGTCAAATGGGATAATATGTACACACTTGGCTATGCAGGAAATTGATGGGAATATTTTGTCTTTTATTTGTTCTTTCAGCCCTGAAGAAACTCCTTGCTAGGGAGTGAAACGCGTTGGCTGATCTCACCATATATTTTATTGATGTGCCCTTTTTTTGATGAACAAAGATAAATAAAGAACATTTCTCTACTTATTCTTTTTGGACTCTCATTTTGGTGCGCCCCCATGAGTATCTAAAAACTCAATTACCTTTATTTACTTATCATTGTGTTACTTCCATTTATCATTCAAGGTCAGTGGTAGTGGCATTTGAGGGTTGTTGCGGCTAGGCCTCTGGGGTGTTGTTAGAGGAATCCATGAGTCTGAGTTCATACGAAACTTGTTGTTTTAGGGTGGTGGCCAGAACAAGCTTACATGAAAAACATTTTTAGGGTGTTGACTGTGAGAAGCAAATTCAGTGTGGAGCAGCTTTAATATGCTGCTGTGGGGATATCGTGAAGTACAGAGAGAAAAGCATCAGTAAGTTTAAGAGCAGCCTAAAGTGCAAACTTACTTTTGGTGGAAAAATCAATAATAGGAGCATAGTCACTGTTGGTGCACCGTATGCAGCATTGTCGTACCACATTCATAAGCAACATTCAATTCCGGTTCCAATAAGTAATAATCACCCTTGGTACATTATCAGCAGGAGAATGGCAAAACATATGTTTGTGCGCAAATTACATTTGGGAGAAATGGCACATTTCCGGGAAAAATTAATATTTAGGAGCTGTAGTGAAGCAGATTCTGAACTATTTGAATAACCATGAGTTTTTTGCCTTTGGACTTCTGGTCTTTGGACGTCTGCTGTGAGCGAGTCTCCCAAATTGAGCACAGAAGGAGTACTCTGACCATGTTACGCATTAAAATGTGAACACATATATGTGCACACCTGTGAAGGCTAACTTAGGAAGAGTGTCGTCTGAATCAGTCTGGCATCGATGCACATGGAGCTCTGTGACGAATGAGATCCAGAAGAGATTGTTTATGCCCAGTTAAGGCATCATAATTCAATTGAAATGCAAAAATGAATGTTTCCCTTTTTTGTCTGATATATTGAATCGGTCATGTGTAACCTGCTTTTGCCCTTTGAATAATACATGCCTAAACCATAACATACTGGTATGAGGTAGGATAGTCATGAATGGGTCTTTCCCAATGAATTGCTGGATTATGAACACATATACAGACTTAATTTCAGTTTATATTAATTTGTTTATTCATTGTAAAAATTAAAGGTATTTCTCTGCACTAGCTTTAACGAAATTGTTTTGAGCTACCCTGTTGAGTCAAGTTAATTACTCTGTTGGCCAGCTGGAAGTTCAAAGCGAAGGGAGACAGCCGGCTAGAACTGGCAGGATTCTCGGGTGAAGGAGAAAGCAGGAAGACCTTTGGCTCTAGTCATCACAGATTGTGTTTTTGAATCATGAAAGGAAGAAGCCAGATCAGGGTGTTTGGAGCGTTCCATTGGCCCATCAATAGGCCATCTTGATTCTTCGCAGAAGGCTTTGGAAGCAGGTTTGATAGTCGAAGAGCTACTCCAGGGAAATGCCAGTCAGTCATTCATTATCCTGGATGGGTGATGTGGCATTTCTTATTGGATTGGTGTTGCCAACTTGTACATCTCACCTTCTACATTTTTAAACTAGGGTTGTGCGAAATTCGCATTGTGTGATTTTGTGTAATGACGCAAAATTAAGACAAAAAAGCAAACACAATATTGGAGAGAAAAATGAATCATCGCTTCAGAATTTGGCACAAGGATGCATTTACAGAGCATCACAAACAATGATCACACATGCTTTTCCTGTGCGCTTCTGCTTAAGTTTTACCGCAAATTGTGCAATTCAATGTAAATTTCGAATGCTAATTGTGTCAATTGCTGTAAATTTTCACCGTGAATAGCATATATTTATGCAAAGTGGCGTAATGGCATAATTTGGAGACTTTCGTGTAAGAAGCGCAATATGAAATTCTTCAAATCAATAAAATTGCACTAGCCCAATTAATATTTTTTCCCAGGTCTACTTTAAAACAGTGTTCAAGGAAGAATCTTTGAGAAAAAGAGCAAGAAAAGGAAGACCGATCGACTCCATTGATGAACCCCTGTATGGATAGTGGCTCTATCTCCCTGCCTTGTCCCAGAGACTGTAGAGGGTGGACTTGCTAAGGAGTCTGGGGACCTTGGATTCCTGAGGACTGGTTCTGAATATGGGTGCCCCAGGATCTGGTATCACATGTTTATGCTGGACACAGAGACACTTTACAAGTAGCTGAAAGACTTGGGTGCTAGGGTAGTGCAGGCAGGAATGCAATGTGCCTTGAGACTTGCCAAATGCTGGTTCAGAAATAGCCAATATCATGAGAATATCAAGGGCTCAACAGATCACATCCAGTCTCTTCCAGCCAGCTACTGCTACGGCAGATGAACAAGACGTGCTAAGGACTGTGAGAAGTCACAAAGAACCATTATCATCACTTTTAGGGGCCAGGAGTACCTACAAGAATGCTACAGATAGCTAGGGCATTCTATAGTAAGCAAAGCAAAGAAAACCCAGTCCAATATGTCCCAAAAGGTTAATAGGTATCCTAAAAAGAAGCAGTCATAAATGTGAGGTGCTGAAAACAACTGTGATGAGCACTGGCAGACCTCACTATTATGAACAGGCGCAACACCAAGACCAAGATTGTCCTGCGCCTAGGGCATGTGCCCGCAAACCATTTTAAAGACGCTGGTACCAGTGTGCTGGTCTAGAATATTACTCCTTAGGTTGATGCTGAGCTTATCCAAATAACAGTGACCTACTAGGTAGCATCTACTTCTCAACATGTGGAAAACCAAACAATCAACACAATCGTCAGTAATTTGTAAATGCCCTTAATAGCCTTCATTTTGCTCCAATTTATCAACTTAATATCATTTCATTTTGAAATCATCACTGAGTTGATTTAAGTCTACCATCCTGCATAGTATTTTTTCATCAAACCTCATCAGAAGGACCTGTAAAAACGAGAAGTCCACAAATGAAAAGTTGTTAAGGTATATTTAATCCTCAATAAGAATGCTGGACTGAGGGGCCCAGAGGATCAGCACCAACTAAATCAGGTGTTAGCATCCCAACATTCCATTACAGCATAATACATAATATTGAGACAAGGAAATACCAACATTCCATGCCATAGTATAAAATAGGGGAGACATAAAATACACAAAATGAATATAAATAGTAATACAATAGAATACCACAGGGCCTCTAAGTTGATGTTTCTAAATTGAGAAATTACGCTTTTTTTCACAAGTGTGATTTTCAAAATGTCATTCAACCTTTATACTGGTTATAGGGAAAATATAACCAAAGCCATCTTGAGTGTCTGCATCGGTGTAAGGGAGAGAGCAGAAAAAGGTAAATTACTTGTGAGAAACAGGAGCAGTGAAAGTAACATGTGCAAGAAGGGTAAGTGAGTAGGGTTAACGAGGGAAATAGTTTATGAAAAAGGCAATTGAGTGTGTGCATGGGTTTGTGAGATGAAATCATTGATAATAGATGGTGTAAGGGTGTGTGAATGAAACTGGGATGTAAGAGGAAGTTGTGGAACAGAAAAGAGGCCATAAGAGAGAAGGGTGTGAGAACAAATTGGGACTAGAAGATATGTGAAAGAGAGATTTGAGAAAGGACTGGAATGAGTTATGCTAGTTAGATGACTGTCAAGAAACGTAGTGTGTGTGGGGAGTAATAGGGAATTGGAATGGATAGAGAGAGAATAGTGCATCAGAGGATCAGGAGAAATATTTGGACGAAATACCGGTGTGAATAGTGTGGATGGTAAGGGAGATGGAGAGAGAAAGGTGGAAGGTTGTGGAGAAAAAGTCTGAGACTCATTCATTTAAGAAAAGAAAGGGGATGAATGATGAAAGAGTTCAAGAGACTAGCTGTGAAAAGAAAAGACAGTGAGACACATGAGAGCAGGGGCAATATCCAGCTAACACATCCACGGTATGTGCCTCATTAGCAACCTGGAGGGTGTGTCATATTTCTAGCACAAACAGTAAATATAGCTTCATTGTTACAATTAGTGATGTAGAAAAAGTACTATCAACTAGACATTAACCTGTCCTGAAGGGAATGGAATTTTGCCCTTGATGTATTCTGCTAGAAAAGAAAGTTTACTTTGCTACTGCCATTCCTGTCCTCTGTAGATTGAAGGTTAGCCCAAGATGTGTCTATTCTATGAAGATGGGTCTGAGTATATTGCAGAAGGCAAACACAAGGAGATGATGGACGGAGTGCTGAAACTTTTCAGTCACTCACCCCCCGTTACAGATCTGGGCTGAATCCATCCTCATTCTTTAGCTCACTTCCCCAACTCAGTTCAGATCCAGCTATATGCAAATCAGTCTTGACCCTGTGACTCATGGGAAGAGTCCAGCCCGAACTGCCAAGTCAGGTCTTCCCTGAACCGAAAACAAGCATCCTGGGACCGGTTTCTGGGTAACACCCTTCATCAGCCAGGCTAGCTTGAATCCAGTGGTAAAGTGAGCAAGGGACCCACGTCTTGGCATACCCTGCCAACTTAGTGCGAACAAAGCAATAACAAGGAGGTGATGGACGAAGCGCTGAAACTTAAAAAAAAAATCACCCCCAGTTACAGATCTGGGTTGACTTCATCATCATTCTTTAACTCACTTCCCCACCTCAGTTCAGACCCAGCTATATGGAACTCAGTCTTGAACCCGTGCTTCATGGGAGTAGTCCAGCTGGAACTGCCAAGCCAGGTCTTCCCTGAACCGGAAACAAGCATCCTGGGACTGGTTTCTGGCTGACACCCTTCATCAGCCCTGCTAGCTTTAATCCAGTGGCAAAGTGAGCAAGTGACCCACGTCTGGACATACCCTGCCAACTTAGGGCAAACAAAGCAATAACAAGTAGGTGATGGACAAACCTCTGAAACTTTTCAGGCACTCACCCCCCGTCACAGATCTGGGTTGAATCCATCATCATTCTTTAGCTCACTTCACCACTGCAGTTCAGACCCAGCTATATGCAAATCAATCTTGACCCTGTGCCTCATGGGAACAGTCCAGCTGGGACTGCCTAGCCAGTTCCTCCTGAACCAGAAACAAGGCTCCTGGGACAGGTTTCTGGTCAATTCCCTTCATCACCATGGCTAGCTTGAATTCAGTGGCAAAGTGAGCAAATGACCCAAGTCTGGGCATACCCTGCCAACCTAGGGAGAACAAAGCAAACACAGGGAGATGATGGATGGAGCACTGAAACTTTTCAGACTCACCCCAGACACAAATCTAGGTTGAACCCATCATCATTCTTTAGCTCACTTCGCCACTTCAGTTCAGACCCAATGGACAGTGGTACTCAACGGTGCCTCACAGTACAAGATGTGGAACCCATTGATGAAGCTTACCACACTAGGTTGGTAAGGTTACATCATCCTACGTGAGTTCATTAATGTTTGGTAATTCCATAGGAGATTTGGTTATTTTTCTGCACCGTTCAACTTCTAGTATGTTTACATCTGTTCACTGAGAACAGTCCTTTAGCTACTATCACTCTCTCTCAGGGTGGTAGCTACCTGTATGGTAACTGATCTGCAAGTGCGAGAGAACCATCAGTTGTCCCCCAGCTTCTGCAACCTGTCTTTTATGTGTACTGTTTCTTAGGATTCACTGATAGAATGTCGATGTCATAAACATCTATCTTCTAAATATCGCAAAAAAAATATCGGCTGCAAAAATATCGACTCCAATACTTGAACAGGAGAGTAAAAAAATATCCAATCAACAATATGAAGGTAAAAAATATCGATTTAAAAACATGGGCAAAATAAAATAATATATAGTAAATATATTAAATATTAATATTCATTTTTAACATCAATAATTAAAAAACATTACATAATAAATTTTAATATTAAACTATTAAAAAAAGAACCTTAGATTTCTCAATTCAATGAGTGCAACAGTAGGGAAAAAGTGGGAAAGAGGAATAATTAAATATACTATTTCTACTCCAGTGAGTGCAACAGTAGGGAAAGTGTTGGAAAGCGGTGGGGTAATAGATTATTTATTTATTTATTTATTTATTTATTTATTTACGTAATTTTTATAGCGCAACAAATACCCTGGGGTGTCTCGGCGCTGTGGAGCTACTGGGGTCAGTCATCCTCTTACTGGTTAAATAACCACATTTTTAAGAGCCTGAGGAAGCTCATCAGGTTTGGGGCAGTTTTGATGGAATGTGGCAAAAGATTCCAAAGTTTTGGGGTAGCCACCAGGAAACGTCTATCTCCCCAGGTGGCCGTTCTTGTACGTGGCACGGTGAGGAGGTTGGTATTGGCCGATCTTAATTGCCGTCTAGGAGTATATGGCTGAAAAGCTTCAGTCAGGAACCTGGGTCCTATGCCGTGTACTGCCTTATATGCAATGCAGAGGGCCTTGAATTTAATGCGGCTCTCAACTCTCAGCCAGTGGAGTTGACGAATGGCAAGAGTGGTGGAGTTGCGGCGAGGAATGCTCAGGAGAATCCTGGCGGCCGCATTCTGGATGGATTGCAGCTTTGTTATGACACGCTTCTGGGTGTGAAGAAAGAGAGCGTTTCCGTAATCCATTTTGGAGAAGACTAAGGTAGAGACCAAAGTCTTCCCAGCTGAGGGAGGGAGATAAGGCAGCAGCTTCTTTATCTTTTTCCGAATAAAGAATGAAGACGACACAACCTTGTTTGTATGGAGGTCAAAAACCAACTTGCTGTCAAAAATGACTCCCAGGTTTCTGGCTTTTTCCACTGGAACAGGTGGATGGCCGAGCTTTTCCGGCCACCAGCTAGAAGACCATTCTGGAGAGAGTTTTCCAAAGGTCATAACCTCGGTCTTGTCCGAGTTGAGCCTAAGACAATTCGAGGCCATCCAGGTACTGACCTCAAGCATAGCTCTCTGGAAGTTGGCTGGCTGTTACTATTCCCATTCCAGTGATAACAACAGTAGGGAAAGTATTGGATAGCAGAGGGGAAAACATTACTATTCCCACACCAAAGAGTGCAACAATAGGAAAAGTGTTGGATAGTGTAGGGGTAATAATTACTATTCCCTCTCCAGTGAGTGCAACAGTAGGCAAACTGTTGGATAGCTGAGGGCAAAAATTACTATTCCCACTCCAAAGAGTGGAACAGTAGGGAAACTGTTGGATAGCGGAGGGGTAAAAGGTACTATTCTCACACCAGTGATAGCAACAGTAGGGAAAGTGTTGGATAGCAGAAGGGTAAACATTACTATAACCACTTCAACAAGTACAACAGTAGGGAAAGTGTTAGATAGTGAAGGGGTAAACATTACTAATCCCCCTCCAGTGAGTGCAAAAGTAGGGTAAGAGTTGCTTAGCAGAGGAATTAAATGTACTATTCCCACAACAGTGATAGCAACAGTAGGGAAAATGTTGGATAGCGGAAACAGCTAAAATTACTATTCCCACTCCAGTGAATGCAACAGTAGGGAAACTGTTGGATAGCTGAGTGCAAAAATTACTATTCCCTCTCCACAGAGTGCAACAGTAGAGAAAGTGTTGAATTGCATAGGGGCACACATTACTATTCCCATTCCAAAGAGAGCAACAGTAGGGAAAATGTTGGATAGATGAGGGGTAAAAATTACTATTCCCACTCCAGTGAGTGCAAAAGTAGGGTAAGTGTTGGATAGCAGAGCAATTACATTTACTACTCCAACTTCTTTGAGTGCAATAGTAGGGAAAATGTTGGATAGCGGAAGGGCTAAAGTTACTATTCCCGCTCCAGTGAGTGCAACAGTAAGGAAACTGTTGGGTAGCGGACGGCCAACAATTACTATTCCTGCTCCAAACAGTGCAACTGTAGGGAAAGTGTTGGATACCGGAGGGATAATAATTACTATTCCCACTCCAGTGAGTGCAAAAGTAGGGTAAGTGTTGGATAGCAGAGGAATTAAATTTACTATTCCAACTCCTGTGATTGCAACAGTAGGGAAAATGTTGGATAGCAAAGGGGCTAAAGCTACTATTCCCACTCCAGTGAATGCAACAGTAAGGAAAATGTTGGGTAGCAGAGGGGCAACAATTATTATTCACACTCCAAAGAGTGCAACAGTAGGAAAAGTGTTGGATAGCGAAGGGGTAAAAATTACTTTTCCCACTCCAGTGAGTGCAAAAGTAGGGTAAGTGTTGGATAGCGAGGAATTACATTTACTATTCAAACTCCTGTGAATGCAACAGTAGGGTAACTGTTGGATAGCGGAGGAGTACGCATTACTATTCTCATTCCAGTGAGTGTAACAGTAGAGAAAATGTTGGATAGCGGAGAAGTAAACATTACTATTCCCATTCCATTGAGTGTAACAGTAGGGAAAGTGCTGGATAGCGGAGCTGTAGAAATTACTATTCCCACTCCAGTGACTGCAACATTAGGGAAAGTGTTGGATAGCAGAGAAACAAAAATTACTAATAACACTTAAACAATTGAACAAAGGTAACAAATATATAAAATGTAAAAAATCATAAAAATAAATACACAATATTTTAAAGCATACATTTTGTTAAACAAATAAAAAGAACACATGCTATAATATTCATTACATATAGCAAAAAACTACACATAATATGTAAAATAAATGAATAAATACATTTATAAACAATAATGATTTAAAAGTAGCGAATATTAACAAACAAAAACATATTTGAACCTAATATTTTATTTCCAACCCTTTAACACCACACCAATAACAAAACACTTCAACATGTTTAATTACATTTATTTCCATAATTAACATAATTAATAATCAAGGAAAAAAATCTTAATAATCAAAAAACATTATTTTAGAACGCATGCTTTAACACTATAATATAATAATAATAATAATAGGTACATTTGTAAAGCGCCTGGTTACACCAACCGGTGTGTCCCCGCGCTGTGGTGAGAGGGGGTAAACTTATGGGCACAATCAAGTTTGAACGGGCAATCCCTGCACATAGGAGAAAAGGTGGGTTTTCAGATCTCTCCTAAACTTATCCTCCGATGCCTCTAGCCGGAGACCCAGGGGAAGTTTTGTTCCAGTTCTGCGCAGCCAGAAAGTGTAAAGACCGTCCAGCCATCCTGGCCTTCCTGACCATAGGAATAAGCAACAAACCATTCCCACACGATCTAAGAAGCCGTGTAGGGATATATCGAGTGAGCAAGTTCATCAAGTATGATGGACCAATTCCCTGCGTGATGCGGTGGCACACACAGAGTGCCTTAAACAGCACTCTCTCCCTAATTGGAAGCCAATGGAGGGAGGCCAAGGCTTTCCTAGAGGTGGCCCTCCTAGGCTGCACAAGAACTAGGTGAGCAGAAGCGTTCTGTAGAACCTGAAGTCTGTTCAAACATTTGGCATTGGTACCCAGGTACAATATGTTGCCATAGTCCAGGCGGGATGTCACAAGGGCATGCACCATAGTCTTCCTGGCCTCATAAGGAAGCAGATCCAAAGTTTTACGGAGGCATTAAAGGACTCCCAGACATGTGCCCACTACACATCTGGTTTGATATTCAAAGGACAAGTTAGAGTCCAACCACACTCCCAAGTTCTTCACCTGAGTGCAGGGTGTGGGACCCAGGCTAGGGGGCCACCAAGGCGAGGACCGTACTGATGGAGCCTTCCCCACTACAAGCACCTCAGTCATGTCTCCATTCAATTTCAGGCAGTTGTTAGCTATCCAGGAGGCAAGCTCCTGCATGCATGCCACAAAATAGGAGGCTGCGAAGTCGGGTGCTTGAGTCAGGGAGACCACCAGCTGGGTGTCATCGGCATAGGACACGACCCAGACCCCGAACCAATCTGCTATCTCAGCAAAAGACTTCACATAGAGATTGAACAGGGTCGGGCTCAGGGCTGATTCCTGTGGTACCCCCTGTTTCAGTTTGATAATTTTAGAGTAGTGGGATCCCTGCCTCACTTGGAAACTGCGTCCTGCCAAGAAGGATTTCATCCACTTCAGTGCAGAGCCAGAGACGCCACCTTTCTCCAAAATTACACTCTAAAATAATAAAACACGAGTAAATATTATTTTAAAAGGAAAACCTATTATGAACCACTAATAATTAAATATTTAAAAATGTTTTTAACACCCACCTTTCTCCACTTTAAAAGTAAAAACAACACACAAAAAACAATTACACAAAATAAATTTCAAATAATTAACATTCATTAACAACTATATAATAATTAATTAAACACAAAATACTTAACACCCTTTACTCCTATAAACACAACACACACCTAAAATTATTACACAATTACCATAATTAATTAATAATTAACTAATTAAAATAATTAACCACTATGTATTAATTCATGAATTAAAAATAAATTACTTCCCACCATTTCCACCTATAAACACCACAACACACATTTAAAATTAATTACACAATTACCATTAATATTTACCAAATTAACAAATTAATGAACAACTAATTATTAATTAATTAATATTAGATTACTTTACCCATTTAACAGCAATAACATCTCAATTAAACAAATAAGAAAAAAGAAAAATATTCAATAAATGTAAAATAATGAAATTACTTCCCAACCCTTATCCCCTATAAACCCACAACCCGCTACAGTACTAAAACCACAAAAATCAAATAAAAAATATTAATAACTAGTTAAAATAATCAACTAATTGTATATAATGAAATTACTTCCCACACTATTCCCCTATAAACCCACAATCCACTACGGAAATAAAAACGCAAAAATCAAAAAAAAATCTTTACAACTATTAAAAATGTAACACATATATTAAAAATACAAAAAAATCTTACACAAAAAAACATACATCACGTACATTTAAACTATATACTAAAATACATAACATAAATAAAAATTGATATTTTTAACAACTATAGTTTTGCAAAAGATATTTTACACTTCGATATTTTAAACATCCATATTACTTACCACAATTCGATATTCTTGACCACGAGAATTTGTCTGTCGATATTTCTGACTGACGATATTTTTGACTCGATATTTGTGTTAATCGATATTTTTGATTCGATATTCTGTCTCTGTACCGTGTCTTTTTATAAGGATCATGCTGCAGCTGCCCATGCTGTATCTTTTTGTGCTGTGAAGCTCAGTCTTAAACTTTCCAATACAAAAACGAGAAGCATTGACAATGCTTTTTTAATGCAAGACAAGAAAAAAAAGAACCCTTACAAAATAAGTGAGCAGAATTTACTTTGGGTTTAGGTGTGAAAAAAGTAGTTTTTGAAATGGACTGGATGTTTTTTTAAATATTGCCTTGCGCCGCCGGGGCATAATTTTTAACGTGGGAAAAAGTGACGCACCGGCGGCGCAAGTCCTTCATAAATCTGCCCCTAATTTTGCCAACACGTGGCTTAATGTCATGCATTATGCCTTCGGCCACTTCTGGCATTGTAGCCAACAGCACTCTGCATGCTGAGGTTTTGAATGACATAATGGTAGATTTAAAAACCAAACTCCTAGCCAACAGTGCAACATCCTTTTGGATGAAAAGCCAGGAATTTGGATGGTATTAAAGGCAAGACAATTGGAATTGTGCAGAGTGGTTGAGAACATTTTGCACCAGTAAAGAGAAATTATGCAGCACCATCTGTGCTGCATTAGTTCTTCATTTTGCCATTTTAGCAAATATGGCCAAAGCTGGGTTACTTTAATATGAGCGTAACACCTGAATATGTCTGTCAACAACTAAAAGGTGATTGGTTGAGCATTGCAAAGATTCTGCCACTTCTCAGAATTGTATGGAGCGCTTTTTGATTAATAACGTTTGGTCTGTTAGACCTAGAAATATTTTTTCTCTGACATTTTCAAATTATTCAGAGTCTGGTACATATTGTGGAAAATTAGGAAAAATCAATGGCCATGCAGAAAAGGCCTCAGAAACACATGATTCCAATGGCACTGATTGTATTTCGCAGTGCCAACTGACAGACTTTTGAAATGTAAATTAACGTTTAGTTCCGGCTTTCTACCTTTATTGTTCGTAAAGAAGCAAAGGTTAAAAAGCCCAGTGGATAGGAGGGCAGAGAGAGTATTTCAAATGCCAGTGAGAGCCGACCACTGTTTATGGGCTAATGTCCTTAGGCTTGGGGATATTAATCACATCCTCTGGGCCCAAGCAGAAGCCAGGAAAAACCCCTAGGGAGCCCATCAGCTTTAGGTGCCCCAGGAAGAACAAGAGCTAGTTCTCTAAATTGCCTCCTGGTCGGCATGTCAGCGCCATCCCTGAATTTTCTACACAGGTGAAGTGTACGGCAATGAAAATGTAGGGAGCCAGCAGAAACAAGAGAGTGCTAGGTGGGCGAGTAGCTGGCTAAATTATATGAGCTGTGGGGCACCCATGTGGCCCAAGTTGAAACATGCACGGATGCCCCTTAAGAGAAATTAAAGGTAATTGGTGGGAGCAATAAACATTGAAAATTAAAAAAAAATTACATTCCAACCGGTGGGGGTATCAGAAGCAATGCCAAAGGCTGAAGGTATGGCCCACAGGGACGGCAAAGGAAACTTGTATATTTTTGAGTGGTACCCAACCTGCTAGTTCACTTGTCTATTAAGGTCCAAGTGCTTGTGTACAAAGGAAAAATCCGAGCTCATAGGTTTAATTATGGCCAAGACTTCTGTCATTGTAGAATCAAAGTCGCTCATTTTAACTCCTAGTGCAGTAATTTCTTTCAAAATAGTGCCCAGTGTGGCTTCTGTGATCTAGCATTATTTTTTGGAGGCAGCTGATTGGCCACGCAATAGCACTTCAGAAAACAGAAGTTATCTTGATGTACTTGAGGAAGACATAAAGCTTTTAGTATGGCTTTGGGTCATATACAGTAGCATATGAGCAGAACACCAATCAGCAATATGTTGTGGATAACATCAGTAGATATCACAGATAGACATACAAAAATCCCATCTCATGGCAATGTCAGAGTAAGGGTGATTTACTACCCATGTTTGCAAGCCCTTGCAATATCCAAACCAGCTTTTAGGGTGTCCACTATATGTGCATTTACCTGTCACCAGCAGGAGTATCCGCCAGTAACAGGATATCTTAACAGGAGCTTCAGCTTCCAAAAGGTCTGGTTAGCACCTCTCCTGTCTGTCTTCTCTCTAATTGTGTAAAGGTCCGTTCTGTAAGACAGGCCATGAGATTTTATTTCACTGAATTCAGCTCACCATATGGGTTCATTTCCAGAGCAGAGCCTTTTAGGCCCTGTTAAGTCGAAGGGCAGCTATGTTGGAGAAGACATTTTGTAAAATAGGCCACATTTCAACCTTCCTCCACTGACCTATATGGTGGTGCAGAAAATATGGGATGTGGTGTGGAGGTTGTTCATCCAGGGTAACGTTCCAGCTTCTTTGCCTCAAAACTTATATTCTCAAGCAGTTTGCCAGAGAGCTGAAAAGAAGCTTGTCTTCTTCACCAAAGGCCACACCCTTCATTGAAAATAGCAGTTGCAAAGGGGCAGATTTGTAGAATCTGTCTTTTTGCGACCGATATTTTTGCATTTGGGATGCATCCTCCCAAATGCGAAAATTGCTATTTAAGTAATCCCTAAATTTGTGCTTACTTAAATTGCAATTGCATTTAGGGAATCGCAATATGCGATTCCCTAAATGCAATTCAACAACAACAACAAAAATTTGCAATTAAGAAATGCAAATTACCATCAACTCAAATTTTATGGTAATTTGCGAGAACTTTGAAAAATGCACAAAAGTGCATTTTTCAAAGTTCTATGTTACACACATACATGCCCTTGCGCAACATGTGTTGACATTGCAATTTCAGGGGTGGATCAGGGTGTCCTTTTGGCACCCTTGCACCGTTGAAATTACATGCACAATTTGCTATTACCTATTTGAGGCCCATAGAAATTAATGGGAAGCAATTCCTTATTTGTGATTTGCAATTTGCGAGTCACATATAAGGAATATCTAGGAATCACAAATTCTTTTGTGATTCCTACATAAATAAAGATTTGTGATTCCTAATTTGCGATTTCTTAAAAATCGCAATTTAGAAATTGCAATTCCTAACTTTGATGCATGTGCCACACATCTTAGTGCACACCACTGCCACAGTTCTGAGAAGTTCCTAATAGGGTCATCTGTACCACAGAGGGGGTAAGACAGGCCACTAATACTGCCCAACTGATTGAATCATCTGTGGTCTACAAAAGGCCTGAAATCAAGTTGTGGTGTGTATTGTTATGAAGTACTATGTACTGCTTAGCCAAACTGAGACTAGAGAAGTAACATTACTGCACAGGCCAACATGAAGAAGTTGATTTTCCAGGTGGTGCATGTGAGAAAGCAATTGTATGTCTGAGGCTGATGTCTGTTTCTGCGATAAGTAGACTTTCATCACTTGTAAGCTACTGGACCTGAATTGTGACATTTCCAGCAACAAGAATTCCTATAGGCATAAGGCCTCCACATGAGACCCATGCCACAGCACTAGGAATTAGTGGCCGAACACTGTCACAAAAGCCTACATTCTGAGTGAGATGTTCACTAATCACCTTCCACAGGTGTGAGACTGACAAGTGTGATCCTGTTGCAACCCCTCGCCATTAGAGGTCAGTAATCCATAGTGAGTCCCCGGTACCTGATCAAAACTGCTGACTGACCTAGAACTTTGTGCAAGACGCCTGGAAAATGCCGTGGTCCTCGAAGGTCCTGGGATAACCTGCAAATCCAGAACTACTGTAGTAAACTGAATCCTGCAACCAAATGTCATCAGTATATGTTTGAAAGTAGAACAAGCACTCAACAGTGCTTGTACTCTCCCAGAGGCCTTTTGACATCACCAGTCCTAGCACTGCTGATGCTGACCGGTTCTGCTAAGACCATTGTATACCTCCTCTTTGTCATGGTGGTCACCCAACATGAAAAGCCCAAAAGTCTTGAAGAGAGAATAGGAGACAGTGAGATATTTCTAAAATCTCCAAATGTGAGGCTGACTGAGCAGCCAATGTACCTGCCTTATCCCCTGATTCCCCTGCTTGCATCCTCTCCAATGAAAACTGAAGAATTGCAGAGTGATTCACCTTTTATGAAGCAGTTGAAGAAAGAACGATTCTATCAACCCCAGTCAGAGTGTTCAACTGAGTCATCCTTAATAGAGTGAAGGAACAAGTCAATGTTCAGTTACCAGACCAGCAAGCTGGCCTCTGTGCAAAGATGTATCCTGAACATATCAGATTGCAATATTGTGTATCATTATTGAGCAGTGGATGTCATGGAACACCCCACTCTATGTCAACTTCATCAACTAGGCGAAGGCATTTAACAGAGTGACCCTTTAGAAACTCCTCCTTCACTATAGTGTGCCAGATCTAATCACAAGAATGATCAGGAACTCTTACAAGGAAATGACTTGCAAGACAGTCCATGGAGGACAACTCACGGAAGCCTTCCAAGTGAGGAGTAGGGTCTGCCAAGGTTATTTGCTCTTGCCTTTTTTCTTCCTGCTGGCCATAGCCTGGATTATGAAGACATACACATTAAGGTGAAGAAATGGAATCCAGTGGACACTTTGGGTGCAGCTTGATGACCTAGGCCTTGAAGACAACTTGGCCTTACTCTCCTAATCCATCTGCAGATGCAAGAGAATTCCAACATAGTGCCTCAACATCCACAAGGGGGAAAACAAGATCCGGAGGGCTAATAAAACCAGCACAACTGCAGTCACTCTTGCAGGTGATGCACTGGAAGAGGTTGAGGCCTTCACCTATCTGGGCACTGTCTTCGACAAGCAAAGTCGCACAGACGCTGATGGCAAAGCAAGGGCTGCCTTTATTTAGTTAAAGAAGATCTGGATCTGCAAGGACCTAATGCTGTAAACCAAGATCAGGCTTTTTATCAGCATGTCAAATTTGTCCTTCTGTGTAGACAAGCAACTTAGAAGACAACAGTGAACACTACCAACAAAGTCCAGACCTTCTTGAGAGGATGTGGTCTCATTGCAAGACGGGTCTCATGGCAAGACTGGTTTGAGCCTTGGGTTGACTCCACATCCTGTGATTCTGGGCAAATCACTTAATCTCCCAATGACTACCAAACAAATTAATGTGTACTCATGTAACATAACTGGCGCTTTTGTAAAGCACTCCAATACCTTTGGGTCGAGTTTGTGCTATATAAATCTTTAAAAAAAAACACCTGTTTGAGAGAAGTTCTTCAAATCCTCTGGCTAAGCACCATCAGCAACAATGGCCTATGGCAGCAGACTGTCCAATTCCCTTCTCCTAGAGAAATTATGAAAAGATGTTGGGGCTGGATAGGTAACACCCTCCGCTAATCCGCATCAAACACCACCAGGCAAGTCCTGACCTGGAACCCTCAAGGGAAATGGAAAAGAGGAAGGCCAAGACACACCTGGTGCTGAGGCCGTGATGCTGACTGCATGATTATGGGTTACAATTGGAATCAGATTGAAAATAAAGCCCAGGTCAGAGATGTCTGGAGAGTACTGGTTGATTGCCAATACCCCAGCAGGGGTAGTATGCATTAGTAAGTAAGAAGAAATGTCATAAATACTGAGCAAATTGCCTTTACAATTTTAAAATCTTATATAGTAGGTCCTTGTCTGTGCCCCCCAGTGACAGTGTCCTGTCCAGCTTGCCCGCAGTCTACTACATTCTGCTGCCTGTCTACCTGCTGCCCTCTGCTTGTGCCTCCTCTGCTAGTTTCTTGCTCTGTTTTGCCTTTTTTGCTCATTTTTGTGCTCTCTGTTTTGCCTTTTTTACTCATTTTCTGCTCTCTATTTTGCCCTCTTCTGCTCCATTTTGCCTTTCTGCTCGTTTTTCTGTCCTTTGTTTTGCCTTTTCTGCTTGTTTTTCTCCCCTCCATTTGGTCTTTTCTGCTCGTTTTTCTGCCCTCTGTTTTGCCCTATTCTGCTCTGGTTTGCCTTTTCTGCTCGCTCATTCGTCTGCCCTTTATTTTGACTCTTTCTCCTCTTTTCTTCCCTGTTCCTTCCATTTCCTTAAGACATGCTTTTTGACTTAGACCTCGCACCTCAGCACCCAGATACCCCCAGGGGTGACATTGTTCGCACGACAAATGCAGGTTGATTGATTGGTTCCAAAAGAATAGCACTGTTTGGGCATTAAACACATGAAGATTGATAAACATCCTGAGCTAGAACAGTCCATCCCACAGCACCATCCACGAGTAAGCCTTGGCTGTTTGACTTTGTTTTCATATCACAATATTTGCCTATTTGTTCTCGAGTCTTACATGCCCTGGAAAATTGGTCTAACAGTTTCTGTGCAGGTGCAAATGAAAAGTTGACAGCGGATGTGAAGCTGTTATTTGATATGGTGATCACTGCAAGCTTCCAGTTCATGACATTTTGCTGAACAATAATTGACGTGGAGGATAAATCTGGCTCACCTTTTGGTATCCATATTTTAGGAGCCTCCATTGAGGAGGAGAGCATTGGGAAAGGTCTGAAGTGGAAAACTATATTTTCCGACAAAACTGTTGCTCCAAAACAACGAACATGCTGGGGCAAAGTTACAAAGAAATGGCAATGGCTGCAATCAATTTAGCAGCGCAGAGCGGCGTCATTTAAAAAACACAGGGATACATCGTCTTCTCAAGAATATGGTCTGTGTTTTCCCTTGCGCCAAAAAAAGCTACCTAGAGTCAACACAGACACCCTTGGGCCACGGTGCACGGGTGTCTGCGTTGCAGGGACGATTGGTGCAAGAAGAGACACCTTTCTGTACATAAACCATCACTACTGGTGATTTTCTCTTTCTAGGTGTTCTGCAGAGTACAGCACACATAAAAAGAGCTAAACAAGGTGAAATAAAAGTATTTCTCACTTTGTACCACTCTAGTGCCTGCTTTGTATTGGTGTTAGTTTTTGATGCTGCCTCAGATTTTCATCTGCTTGTGAATCTGGGGCAGCATCAAAATGCAATGTGTTGAGGTGTAACGGCCAAAACAACACCCATTGCACTCAGATACCTGAGTGAAAGGGTATGATATTTACAAAGCGTCACAAAGCCACTCAAAGTGGCTTAACGCCACTTTGTACATATGGGGCTTTGTTGGAAGTGATTCTCCGTGGCGCAATGCTCTTATAAATAAGCCCCACTGTTTTTTAATCCATTCTCGCACGCAAAAGCAGGCTGACATAAATGATTATATGAAGAAGAAATTAAAAATAATTATGGCAGTGCTCAGTAATGGCAAGGGAACTGTGCCTCAACATATATAAATAAAAATAATTAATGAGCCTTGTAAATGAGTGATTGTAATATTCACAGCTGATTATTTGTGAGCAAACAGCAACTAGCACTTTGGCGTTTTTTTCCTTATAAATCAACCTACGGTCCACAGCTTTAAGTATGTTGATTTAATTTATCTGCAAATTACACATTAACATAAACATCTCTAACTAAATTGTGGTATGATTTATACTTTGTTAAGGTACTAACAGCAAGTCAGCCGTAAAACCACTGCGAAATATATTTACTCCAGCAATCCGTTTAGTATATTTGCGGAGAGAAGATGGAAGCCTGCGTGAGCCGCGGCGCAGTTTCGATGCTCAGAACCACCTCTTTTGCCAAGGAGGGCATCCACATAAAAGAGCGATGCAAAAATTCATGAAAGGAGGCTTTCTTTCATATTTCAGGGCATCTGTTAACACAAGGGGGCAGTGCAAAACTGAAATAAATATTTAGAACTTTGTTGTTGGGATGAAAGCTTCTTTCATGTGCAAAAGTCTATTTCAGAAGCTGTTTCGCGATGCCGAATTTACCCCGGTCCCTTCTACACGGTTGTGTTTATGGAACCAACACTTTAAAATTGAAAGGATTATTTCAGTGAGACTGTTCACATTTTTTTTACATTGCCTATTGAAATGAAGTATTCAGTCTAGTGTTCATCGGGGAACCACTTTAAGTACAAAGCACACTAATTGGTAGCAGACAAAACTTACGTCATGCTTTCCTCTATTTCCTGTCCGAGCAACACATATAGATTGCTCATACCAGACACATCTTTGTGGGACATTTGTTGTCTGGGTACAGGGTGTACCAGCACTCATGTCATCAACAACAAAAACATACGGGTAGGAAAGTTGAGACAGCTACCCTCAGCCAAGGTTCATTTCAGTTAAACCTCATCTAAATTAGCCAAACTTAAAACACACATTGGCCAAGATTCTCAACGGTTTAGCGTCAGGTTAGCATTACTTTTATAACGGTAAATCGACTCTAAACCTTTTTGGGATTCTCAAACCAATACAAATTAGCATTTGCGTTGGGTTGTATAGAAAATGAAAGCAAAGCAATGAAACGCTGCTTTTCAGTAATTTGCGTTAAGGGAGGATTACATGGGTGGTACATGGGCGTACCCGTGCTGCCACCCATGCTTTTTGATGCTAAACCCTATTCTCAAACTTCAGTAGAATGGGTTTAGTGCCAAAAATTAAAGCAGCTGTGAAGCAGGTGTTAAACTCTGTGCGTTTACGATTTTACATTTGTGCTGCACTGTGCATCACACATACAAAGTAGGAAAAGCTTTTTCACTTCGCTGGGCAGGGTGGGAGGCGTGATAGCAAACTACAGTGTCCCGGGATGGGCACCCTGGGACAATGCAGAAACTGTCCCTGAGGGTGGTGGTCCCCAGGGCCATCACAAGGCTCCAGGAGGGGGTCCGCACAGCCCCCTGACCACCATCTGCAAAGCCCCGGGGGATGGTGCCACCCAGAGCTCGGGTGTCCATCACGGACCCCCAATTAAAATATTTAATGCCCGGGGAGTTGGCGGTCTCCGGGGCGTGTGGAGGGCTTAAGCCCCCCACACAGGTTATTTTATTTAAAAAAAGCACCAGGGGGTTGCGGTCACCGGGGCTGTGGAGGTGCCTGAGAGCCCCCCACAACATATTAAAAGAAGCCCTGGGGGGTGGCATTCCCAGTGGCTGGGGTCCTGATAGCCCCCCCACACATAATTTAAAAAAGCCCCATGGGTGGTGGTCCCTGGGGCTGGGGGGTCCCTCTGGGCCCCCCTTTACATAAGTATTGCCCCTGTGATTTGGCCCCCAGGGGGCCAATTACCAAAGAAGCGCGGGAGCCTGCGCTTTGGTTTTTTTGCTCATCAGCAAGATCCACTCATCCTGCAAAAATTTTGCTGATTTAAAAAAAAAATGTTGGGCCTTGGGGGTCCTTGTGGGACCCCCTGAGCATGCCTAGGGGGTCAGGGTGTTTCTACTCTGCCCCCTTTTCTTGTTTTGCACATTTTCTTATTAGGTTTCTTGTGCCTCGGTTCTACGGAGGCACAAGATTGCTGCAAACACTTCCTGGTTTGGAGTGTTGACAGCCAATTAGAATACAGGGAGTGCACAGCAGGGTGCGCGGATCCTCAGATGCCATAGATATATATGTACTTTTGATTTTGATTTTCTCAGGAACTACTGAACGAATATACACCATTTAAGCAAAAGGAACGAGGCTGAACCAATGACTACCTTTTTGCCAAATTTGGTGTTATTCCATTCAGCAGTTCAGGTTGTTGCCGTGATGAACTGTTCCTATGGAAAATTGCATGGGGAAAACACGTTTTGGTACCCCCCTTTTTCCTCGGCCCCTCTTTATGAATCACCCTGAGACTTTCAGGATAGGAGGGGACCGGAGCGCCCCACCAGTTTTTAAAATTTCTCGAAGATTCGTCACCCGGCGCCAAGGTTATTCCAAATAGAATGTTGTGGATTTCCTATGGAAAATAGGTCCTAACTATAAGTACTTACTGGCGACCGCCAGTAGGTAATATATATATATATATATTTATATCATGTGATCAAGACCCGAGTGGGGGTCGAAACAAGTAATTGGGGACTGGCTGGGTAATTGAATTAAGCACTTTTGATTGGCGAGGCAGTTGCAGGCGGCGATTTGCACCTATGAATATATATATTACCTACTAGCTGTCACCAGTAGGTAGTTATAGTTAGGACCTAGTTACCATAGGAAAATCGCAAAATTCTATTCCCAATAACTTTGGTGCCGATTGACAAATCTTCAGGAAATTTTAAAAAACGTATGGGCCGCTGTGGTCCGCTCCTATCTTGAAAGCTTCGGGGTGATTCGGCAAGCAGGGGGTCCATAGGAAACTTTAGACACAGCTACAGCCTGAACTGCTGAACAGAACTACATCAAATTTGGCAAAAAGTTAGCCCTTGGTTCAGAAAGAACCCTTTTTGTTAAATGGTGTCAATCTGTTCAGTAGTTTTGAAAATATTAACGGAAAAATAAATAAATATATATATATATATATATATATATATATATATATATATATATATATATATATATATATATATATATATATATATATATATATATATGTGGGTGGAGCCTAACCACACATCTCATTGTGAGATCTGATTTGCTGTCAGCACTTCATCCAAAAAGTGTTGGCAGCCATCTTGGGACCGATATTCATGATAGCACCTCATTAAAAAGCATTGCAGTTGATAGAAGGTATTAAGACTTTACTTACATTATAAATCATGTGTTGATGGTACCATACTTATTTTAGGAATTGTGGTGTGTTCTAAGGTGATTTGACCTTGTGAAAAAGCCTTTTGATGGGATATCATGAATCATGTTTGAGAGAAAAATATGTTCTCATGCTTTTCCCAAAGAGGTTTGGAAGGTGATCTATAAGCTAAACTGATAGCATATTTTCTGTAAATTCACATTATCTTTCTCAGTCATGTGTAATGAAGTCTGACGTTCTCAGTAAAACATGTACATCCAACAACTGTCAGTTGATTCATTTGTGTTCTACTGCAGCTTCCCAGAGTGTTCAAAAGCACAACCAGAGCGCTAACAGTCCTACATATGACAAACGTATTGCATACCTGAAGCCATCTTGATTGGAATACAGTGGTAACTCTTAAAACATTTAATTTTAAAAAGGAATAAAATGGGGGGTTTATTTTGCCTAAAAAGTATGATTAGTGCTGCAGAAATAAAAATTAGGGCACATTTTGAGTGATTTCCCAAATCCTCTTCTATTTCATTAAAAAAATTCTGACATGCAGACTGAAACATGCACTTTCAATACCAGCAGCAGGCTTCCCTGGTGAGCAGTAGCTTTACTACAGTGATCTAATAAGCAACCTGAGTGCTAACATTCAGAATTTATGGCAAATGTGTGACACATCTAAATGCCTTCTTAATGGAATCAAAGTAAAAAACTGAAAGTATTTCCTACTGAGGAGACTACAGTGAATGAGGAAATTAGGAAACTTCATAACAGATAAGTCTCCCAAGATGGCCACCAGAAACAAAATAGCCCAAATGTAGCACAAATATCATCCAGATGTAGCCCATATATAGCACAATGACAGAATGTTCCGAAGTGTTCTTGAGAACAACTAGAGCGCCAACTGTCTTACTAATGGCAAAAGTATAGCACACCTGAAGCCATCTTGATTGGAATAAACTGGTAACACTCATAGGAACACAATGAGGGGGTTCATTTTGCCATAGAAAATATGATTAGTGCTGAAGAAAGAGAAATTAGGGCACATTTTGAGTGACTTCATAAATCCTCTTCTATTTCATAAAGAAATTCTGACATGCAGACTGAAACATGCACATTTAATACCAGCAGCAGATTTCCATCGTTTGCAGTAGCTTTACTAAAGTGATTTAATGAGCAACGAGAGTGCCAACATTCAGAATTTATGGCAAATGTCTGACATATCTGAATACCATCTTGATGGAATCAAAGTGAAAAACTGAAAGCCTTTCCTACCTATGAGACTGCAGTAAATGTGGATATTAGAAAACTTCATAACAAATAAATCTCCCAAGATGGCCACCAGAGACAAAAGAGCCCAAATGTAGCACACATATCACCCAGATGTAGCCCACATGTAGTACAATGACAGAAGTGTTCAAACCACTTTTTATTTTTTTGTGTTTTTGCAGTTTTATATAGTGCAGACTTGTCAGGTATTGGAGTGCTTTACATGAGCATTGGATACATCACACAAGAACAAATTCATTTTGGTTTTAGACATGGGGAGATTAAGTGATTTGACCAGAATCACAGAATGTCGAGCTGAAGCAGAAACTCGAACCTGGATCCCTAGTTGCAAAGTCTGCAGCTCTTGAAGTAACACCACATCCTCTCCCCTAAGTGCAACATTTAATCAAGTGGTCAACTGGATAAAAAAACATAAAGATAACAAATCATTTAAAAGTGCTTTGTCGCTATTTGAAAACTCAGAAAATATGTCCTCATTTCAGTTTTTCAGAGCACTCACCATATTTGTGATGCAAATAAGACCCTTACATATACGTAATTTCTGAAGGAAATGCTCTAGGTATTACAGTTTTGATTACATCAAGATAACGTCAGGTGGGGTACACAGTCTAAATATCGATTCCTAATTGTCGACCTACAGAAATATCGAGTTGGAAATATCGAAGGTACAGAAAATCGATGTCAAGAATATCGTTGGACAGAATATCGACCCTAAGGTAAGTAATATTAATTTTTTTTATATCAATGTAAGTAATATCGAAGTTCGTAAAATCGATAGCATATATATCGATGTAACTAATTTCGATGTTACTTATATAGATATTTGTATTATTTTTATGTATTTTATTATGTATGTGTAATATGATTTTGTTAAGTATTTTAATTTTTTAAATTATATGTATACTATTTTTATATATTAATAATGTTATTTTTAAGTAAATTTTATGTTTTAGTACTGGAGCGGGTTGTGGGTTTATAGGGGAATAGGGTGGGAAGTAATTTAAATATACTAAATTAATGATTACTTTTTAGGAATTATAAATTCGTTTTAATTAATTTTTGTTTTTATTTCTGTAGCGGGTTGTGGGTTTATAGGGGAATTGGGTGGGAAGGAATTTAATTGTAATTAATTAATGATTTATATATATTTTTTGTAATAGATAAATATTTTATTTATAATTAGTTATTAATTGGCAATTAATTATTTTAATTCATATATTTATATTATTTGGTAATTGTTGTTTTTAATTGTTAACTCATTTTTTTAATTGAAAATAATTTCTTTAATTGGTAATTAATCTAATTGAAATATATTTGTAATTAATTAGTAATCAATGTTTCATAAAAAGTATTATTTGGTATGATGTTTCTATTGTTTAATAATTTTTAATTGTGAATTAATTTTAAATAATTATTATTTTTTGGTGATGAAAAATGTTATTATTATTATTTGGTGAGTATTATTTATTAATTAATATTTATTGGTATTTGTTGTTAGTTAATCGATAATTAATTATTCAATTATTATTAATTGCTTGTAAATTATGTAGATTTATTTAAAAATTTAATTATACATTATTTTAAATATATAAATTATTTATTAGTATGTTATATTTAAATTCTACGCTATCCAACGCTTTCCCTACTGTTGCACCCTCTGGAGTTGGAATAGTAATTTCTACCCCTATGCTATCCAACGCTTTCCCTACTGTTGCACCCTCTGGAGTTGGAATAGTAATTTTTACCCCTACGCTATCCAACGCTTTCCCTACTGTTGCACCCTCTGGGGTTGAAATAGTAATTTTTACCCATACGCTATCCAACGCTTTCCCTACTGTTGCATTCACTGTAGTGGGAATAGTATTTTTTACCCACCCGCTAACCAACGCTTTCCCTACTGTTGCACTCTCTGGAGTGGAAATAGTAATTTTTACCCCTACTCTATCCAACGATTTCCCTAATGTTGCACTCTCTGGAGTTGGGATTGTAATTTTTACCCCTAGGCTATCCAACGCTTTCCCTACTGTTGCACCCTTTGGAGTTGGAATAGTCTTTTTTACCCCTAGGCTATCCAACGCTTTCCCTACTGTTGCACCCTCTTGAGTTGGAATAGTAATTTTTACCCCTAAGCTATTCAATGCTTTCCCTACTGTTGCACCCTCTGGAGTTGGAATAGTAATTTTTCCCCCTACGCTATCCAACGCTTTCCTTACTGCTGTACCCTCTGTAGTTGGAATAGTAATTTTTACCCCTACGCTATCCAACGCTTTCCCTACTGTTGCACTCACTGGAGTTGGAATAGTAATTTTACCCACCCGCTATCCAACGCTTTCCCTACTGTTGCACTCTCTGGAGTGGGAATAGTAATTTTTACCCCTACGCTATGCAACGATTTCCCTACTGTTTCACTCTCTGGAGTTGGAATAGTAATTTTTACTCCTACCCTATCCAACGCTTTCCCTACTGTTGCACCCTCTGGAGTTGGAATAGTAATTTTTACCCCTACGCTATCCAATGCTTTCCTTACTGTTGCACTCACTGGAGTGGGAATAGTAATTTTTACCCACCCGCTATCCAACGATTTCTCTACTGTTGCACTCTCTGGAGTGGGAAAAATAATTTTTACCCCTACGCCATCCAACGCTTTCCCTACTGTGTCACACTCTGGAGTTGGAATAGTAATGTTTACCCCTACTCTATCCAACGCTTTCCCTACTGTTGCACTCACTGGAGTGGAAATAGTTATTTTTACCCACCCGCTATCCAACGCTTTCCCTACTATTGTACTCTCTGGAGTGGGAAAAGTAATTTTTATCCCTACGCTATCCAACGCTTTCCCTACTGTTCCACTCCCTGGAGAGGGAATAGTAATTTTTAGCCTTACGCTATCCAACGCTTTCCCTACTATTGCACTCTCTGGAGTGGGAATAGTAATTTTTACCCCTAGGCTGTCCAACGTTTTCCCTACTGTTGCATTCTCTAGAGTGGGAATAGTACTTTTTACTCCTACGCTATTTAACGCTTTCCCTACTGTTGAATTTTCTAGAGTGGGAATAGTAATTTTACGTTCTACGCTATCCAATGTTTTCATTACTGTAGTTTTTTCGGACTTTAAATAGTAGTTTTATTTATTTATGTATTTAATATTTTTTGTATTATTTTAAACAATGTTGTATTTCATTAACTTTAAAAATATTGAAAGTATATATATTTTTTTTAAATCAGACAGGAGAGAACACTGTAGCATAACAGACCATAAAGGGCAGGAGGAACATATCAGGGGCATTACAATGGAACAGACAAGCCAGGAGGGAGGGAATAGGGGTCTTCACATGGAAACAGAGGGCTGGGGGCAAGGGGGCAGGGCAGGAGCAGCAAGATGACCATGGAGGTCAGGCAGGATGGGCACTGGAAGCAAGACACACCATAGAGAGCAACAGTGAGACTATAATGGCATACACACAGACCATGGAGGGAAGGTGGGAGGGGTCAGGGGCATGTAGCTGACCACACAGGGAAGGTGGAAAGAACCGTGGCAAGCGGGAGGGTTACTGGCAGTACATTGGCTATGATGGGCAAGAAGGAGGGTGCAGGGGCATGTACAAAGGACCATGGGGGATAGAAGGGAGGATCAGGACGCACAGACAAGAGAGTTCAGGGGAAGGGGCCGCACACCAGACCACCCGGGGCAGGCAGGAGGATCAGTTACAGCTCAACAAACCAGGGAGGGCAGAAGGGTGTGTCAGTAAAATGAACCATGGGGGACAGGAGGAAAGGGGTAAGGGCATGGAATGTGGACAGGCCGGGTGGATGTGGCCGGGACAGGTTATAGTCATCTGACAATGCTAGGCAGGTGGGAGGGGAGTGACAGCTCTACAGGACGCTCAGAGTAGATAGGAGTGGCAGGTCCATGGAATATGGTGGGTAAAAAGGATGAAGCAGGGGCATGCACACAGACATTGGATGGCAGGGGCCAAGAGAATAGTAGAAGCAAGCTAAGCACAGAGGCTAAGCAGTAGGTCAATGATGGGGCTTAGAATTAGGCAATATAGGGGTGGAGGAGTGGACTGGTACATCATTATAAATGGAGGACAGTGGCAGCACATCAGACCATGCATGGCAGGAGGGAGGAGGCTAGTCCATGGATTCAGACAACAGAGGAAAGAGAGGAGGTGGATGGGGCAGCAAGCTAACTGTTGAGAGAAGGTGGGAATGCCAGTGGCAGAACAACTGCCACACAGGGCTGTAATAAAGGAGCAGGGACATGAAATTGGACAATGGATGGCTAGGAGGAGGGAAGGCAGGAGCAGCAAGCTTAGGTGGGGGCAGCACAATGCCAGGCCCTGCTTCCAACCCCCCACCATCTATTGTAATATGCATCTTACTTAACATTATGAAAAAACTCGAAATTTGCTGAAAACAAATAAGATTACAGGGACGGTATAGTTCGACTCAGATTTCACTCATACACAACCAGTGAAATTCAGCAGTTATAGTTACCTGGGCTAACTATAACTTATGCCCCCGCAATGTATTGCTAATGACCTCAGACATTACATCATTCATGACATGGTCAGTTACATCGCTCATGACATCAATCATGACATCTCAAATGAGCTGTGAATGGAATGAAACTATAATCGCTAGAACTGTATTTAGGGACAGTGTGTGTATATTAACATCCCTTTTTTTTTCTTTTCTTTCGTGAAAGAACCATTATAATATGCAACATGCCCCGATTAATATGGGTGATAGCCTTTCACTTTAAAGTAATGTGTAGTCCATTGTTTATGTTGATTTTTGCAATCCTAAGTATGTTTATTATGAATAAGTCACGTTGACGAACATACAGGTATGGCGGTCATCGGGCAAGATATGCTGAAATGACATTGTGTGCATATTAACACTTCTTTTCTTTTTTTTATTGAATCAATTCCTGAATTTTCACATTGTGACTAGGCCCATATGGACGCCAGTTTTTAGGATTTAAGTACTATGTAGTCCTTTGTTAATGTTGGCAACTGTAGGCATTTGTACATTTAAATGAGGATGTTACAATGATGTCTTGTATCGTTATCAAGGTTGGGACGAGGCAAAATGTATTGATCACGTCCTTTGCAGATTAAATACTTTCAAACTACAACCTGAGTGCTGATTCCTTCCTTATAAGAGTGAGAGGAGATTAAATACATATATATATAATTCACCGAAACCACAGGTTGTGACAAAAGGGGTGGCTGAGGTATTACAAGGGATAAAGAGGCAAACGCTATATCTGGCAAATTAGCGAGTGAATGGGGAGTCATTTTTCGTAAAACTAGTTATCCCTTGCTCCCCCGCAGTTTCGGACCATTGAGCTACTAATCGGACTTCAATTACCCACGCTCTACTGCCTGAGTTTAAGTGTAAGTTTCACCCTGTCCATTTCATATTCGGCACTCCCCCTCCATTCACTCGCTAATTTGCCAAATAACCTGGTTGACACCTTTATTAGATATAGCGTTTGCCTCTTTATCCCTTGTAATACCTCAGCCACCCCTTATGTCACTCCTGCCTACCCCCGTTCCGGCCCCCACTCCTATCAAATCATTGCACACCTTAGTCTGTAATGTAAACTGGATCACCTACCTGTTCACCTTCCCACCCCTAGCCTTGTCCCAACCCGAGATCCCCCGCTCAAATTGCCCTTTCTGTCCACAGCACTGTTTTCATCGACAACCCTGTCCTGATGACGATCCCGACTAAAGGGGTTCGAAACGCCGTCGACTATACAGCTTGAATTTTACGACGCATATCACGTCTTGTGCTCTTGTATAAATAACTGTGTTTCAAGTGTATATAACTTGTTTCTTTTGGAGCCATTATTTGATGTTAATACTCTGGTTAATGCCTCGCCAATGCTGTTGTTTTTAACACTTGCACATTATTTATTATTTATTTGTGTAATTTATATAGCGCGCAGCTACCCCAACGGGGTGTCCCGGCGCTTCTGAGTGAAAGCAGAGTGATAGTCCTGGGGGAATTAACAAAAGAGAAAAGTTTTTAGTGCCTTACGAAAGGGTAATTCTTCCTGGATCATCCTAATTGCGATCGGGAGTTTGTTCCAGAGAGTTGTGGCACAGACCTGGAAGGTTTTACCTCCAGAACGTGCTTTCCTGAATCTTGGTATGGAAAGCAGATGTTGGGAGTTGGAACGGAGGTTCCGAGAGTTACAATAAGGACGGATACTAACAGAGAGGTAAGCCGATCCCCTACCCCTAGTTGCTCGATGGGCTAAGGTCATGGCTTTGAATGCAGCTCTTTGATGGTTTGGAAGCCAATGTAATGCTCTGAGATGTGGCGAAATATGGGTGCGTAGGGAAACCCCGCAGACCAGCCGAACAGCCGCATTCTGGACTGTCTGGAGCCGATGTAGGAGGCCCGCGGGCAACCCTAAATACAGGCCGTTCGCATAGTCCAGGTGAGATGTAATCAATGCCTGGACTATGGTTTTCCTGGTATCACTAGGGAGATAGGTGATGAATTTCCTAATCATCCTGATCTTGGAAAAACAAGCGGCTGAAACGGTCTGTATTTGGTTGCTAAAAGAAAGATTAGAGTCCCACTTGACCCCTAGATTTTTACAGAGTCCTTAGGGACAGGGGGAAGGCTGAGTTCCTGTGGCCACCAGAGAGTTGAATCAAGAGGGGAGGGTTGATGGAAAAAGAGAACCTCCGTTTTCGCCGCATTCATCCGGAGGCAGTTATGGTCCATCCATTTTGAAATGTCCCGCAGACAATCCTTCAAAGGATCAAAAGTAGTTTGCGTGGCACCCTCATAGGAGAAAAGCAGCTGAATGTCATCTGCATAGGAAGTAGCTATGATGCCCGACCTTGCAATGAGTTCAGCCAGAGGAGAAAAATAAACATTGAACAATAGTGGGCTCAAAGCCGAGCCTTGAGGGACACCCCATTTCAGGGTACGGCTAACAGAGGTAAAAGGGTGAGTATAGACTGCCTGGGTGCGATTAGACAAAAAAGAGGTCAGCCACTCCAGGGCCTTCCCCTGAATACCCTTCGACCGAAGACGGTCAATCAAGATGGGGTGAGAGACAGTGTCGAATGCTGCCGACAAGTCGAGCAGCACCAGCACCGCTCTGGAACCCCCATCCAGTTTCCACCGCACAGAGTCGGCCATTTCTATAAGGGCAGACTCAGTGCTGTGGCACTTTCTAAAACCATGTTGGGATTTATGAAGTAGGCCGTGGGTTTCAAGAAAACCTGCCAGTTGTTGCTGCACTAGCTTTTCAAGGACCTTGGCAGGGGCTGGAAGCAGAGAAATGGGTCGATAGTTCACCGGCTCATTAGGATCTGTATTAGCTTTCTTTAAAATCGGGACCAGTAGGGCATGTTTCCAAGACTCCGGGAAAATTCCGGTTTTGAGCGAGTCATTCCAGATGTAGTTGAGGAAGGGATTAAGAAAAGAGGCCAATGATTTATATTGCTTGGCTGGCCAAGGGTCAAGTGGTGAGCCGGAGCGGCATCTAGACAGTTCCATCAGTGAGTGTTCCAGTGAGATTGGCTCAAAGTCTGAAAAGATGGAAGAAGGCTCGATGCAGTCAGGTAAAGGCGTATCACTCCCAAGATCATTATTCTTGGGGAAGGTGTCATAGATCTTCGCGATCTTGTCTTCAAAGAAGTCAGAGAGGCGGGAGCAAAGGGCCTGAGAGACTGGAAGACACTGTTTAAGAGCCAAGGGATCTGTGAAAGTCTTCACTGTGTTAAAAATTTCCCTGGCTGAGCCATGCGCTCTATTAATTTTCTCCTCCAGGTAACATTTTTTATGTTCAATTATTTTCCTACGGTATTCTTTGAGGGCCAGTTTATATTTAAGTTTTGTGTCAATAGAATAGGATGACCTCCACCGGCGCTCCAACAGCTTACAAGAAGATTTATATTTCCGAAGCTCGTCGGAGTACCATGGGGCGGAGGGAGCTGCTCGAAAGGTTTTAATCGGTCGCATAGGAGCGAGCGAGTCAATAGCAGAGGTGACCCAGCAGTTGAGGTTAGTCAGGCGTGAATCTAAATCAGGGGCGTCTTTGGGAGTGGTATTTACAAGATGTAGGGCAACACTGTCAGGGGAGATCTTACTCCAGTTACGTCCTACCGCCTTAGGGGGAATTCTAGGTCTCACATGCTGGCAAAAATGAATAGCAAAAGGGATAAAAAAGTGGTCCGACCAAATCACCGGATAGGGATCCTCAATCAGGATGTTTGAGAAATTCGAGCAAACAAGATCCAGAGTATGACCAGCTTTGTGCGTAGGTTGAGAAACCAGTTGGCTTAATCCAGCATCTTTTAAAGTAGAAAGAAAGTTGAGGCAAAGCTTGTCAGAAGAGTCCTCTGCGTGTAAATTTAGATCTCCTAGTAAGGTAAAATTGGCATAGCGTAAGCTAGCCTGAAGGACATAGTCCAAAAATGTAGCCAAGTCGGAAGCCTTAGATTTAGGAGGGCGATAGACCAGTAGCCCTGTCAGTGTGGTATGTTCAGCTAATTTAATACAGAAGGGAAGGGCTTCAATCAGTTCAATTTGTGTGTAAGGGAAGGAAGAGATCGTCCATTGGGATCTATAAATAATAGCTACCCCACCTCCCCGATTGCGACCCACTCTATTGGCGCATAGGATATTATATTCTGGTGGAATGGCCAGGCATAAAGACGGATTAGATTCATACTCCAGCCATGTTTCTGTTAGAAAAAGTAAATCCCAGTGATTGTCCATCAGAGACTGGGCAATATCGAGAGAATGTTTAGGCAGGGAGCGACAATTAATTAGGCCAGCCTTAATAGAGAAATTGCTGGTGTCTTTAGGGGCCTGAAGCGGCAGCTGATCAAAGGGGCACGGCACCAATGTGTCATTCAGCATATTGCATGGTATGCCCAACTCTGGATATAGGGCTAAGTCCCTTTGAAGAGAGACAGTGAGAGCACAGCATTTGTGTTGTATCGAAAGAAGAGACTCCTTACTATATGTTTTAAAGCAAGATGTTGGGGTTTCAACAGAGTACCTAGCCTCGGCTGCGTCCTGATCGCGGACGGGCGCAGACGGGCAGGACTCTGGCACGACTCCGGCGCAGATCCGGCGCGTCCGCTGACCGCGTACGCTGCGCGGAGACATGACCGTTGCCTTTTATGCTGATGGCTGGACGCTTCCCCTACCCAAAATGGCCGCCGCGCTTCTGCCGATTCGAGGGAGAGCCTCCCAGCCCCAAAATCGACCGAGGTAGGCTCAGGGAGCAAGGCAGTGCGGGGAAAAACAATTTAGGTAGGATACCACGTCGAGATGGTAATTATGAGCAGATAAAAACGATGTGCAATGTGCAAAGAAATCAAGCGCTTTATTTAAAATGCGGCAAAAATAGAGGCATTAAAATATATAAAATGGTCAGAGTCACAGTGCACAACAACCTCCCGGCTTCCGCCTCAGGAGGGACTCACACACTCACTCAGAAAGGGCGAAACCTTGCGAGGGGAGTGCCTTTTAAGCTGGTGACTGGATGCTTCCCCTACCCAAAATGGCCGCCGCGCTTCTGCCGATTCGAGGGAGAGCCTCCCAGCCCCAAAATTGACCTTCACTATCACTGATTGTATATAGCACTTTGCACCAAGTGTCACTGGGTTGTCACAAGATCCGTTCTGTACAGTGCTGCTTTAACTGTATTGACATATGAAAGATCTTACCTTTTGTTTTCTGGTAAATAATACTACCCTCTCTGAAAATCATTCCGACTCCTTGTTTCTCCTTTCTTTGTAATGCATATTGCATACATTTCTGAAACTGTCTTTACATAATACCTGTTGGGAATTGTTTTTGCTAACATCATTTCCTCCAGAGCAAGATTGAGAGGATGTGTGGTCCAGAGATGCTTTTACATAGAAGCAGTGCCGGAAGATTATTGTTTTTCACTGCCTCTTGACAGGACTCGGTAACAAATTTAGCATGTCACCTTTCTCGCATTTACTTTCTTCTCTCCAGGTGGAAAAGTGAAGAATTTACACACAACAGATTCCGGCCTCTCCTGCAAGAATTCATCTTCAGAAGATACTTCCTTCTGCTGCTGCTTCCAGATGTCATTTTGTTTGATATTTTTTGAAAAACACCAAAAAAACAAGCAAAATGGGTTCTTGTAGGAAAAGAGATGTCTCTCTAAAGATGCTCCAACAAAAATGATTAAAATGGGTGGGGTCCTTCAATAGTTACAGTGGGAAATATTATGAACCAATGAAAGGTCACATGGAATCCGCGCACTCTGTGCTCATGAAGCACGAACCCGATGCAACTTCGTGAAAATATATTTAACAATAATATAAGTTTATTATAAGTACAAATATATTATTTTTATGAATATCTTAGATAATCTCTTGCCATAATATGTATATTGAAGACACATAGATATCATTTTAGAACATTAAAAAAATATGCGGGTGTAGCTCACCCAGCACTCCCCAGTACGTATATGACGTCATGCGGGACCCACCACCACACAAGCGCAGCGTACTGTAATGCGCATGTTTCACGAATGAGCAGGAGCAGGATTCGCGGACTGGTTGCATACCAATCGCGCACATCACATAATATTAAATGTATATGATGTAAATGAAAAACACGCAACCGTCGCACAACGTACGCGGATCCTTCACAACTTTTCTAAAATGGTGGCTAGCATCCGCAAACCCACTGTGATGTGTACGCTTTGGTTGCGTGACTCTAAAAAGAATTGGGAAAAAAAGAACATAATATAAATATATTAAAATAAAAAATAAACCAAAACAATAAAACAATATTTCAGTTTGAATAAAAAAAAAAAATTGTTGCAATTTTCCGAAAAAAATATAGTTATTTAATTAATAAAATATTTATAAATAAACAATTAAAAAACTGTAGAAAATCAGTACAAAATAAGGTATAACTACTATTACACCTAAAAATTAGTATTTAAAAAACCTTTGAAATTCACTGAAAAAACCATAGGTTTCAGAGACATTATAGTTAGAAATTAGCACTTCAAAAAACGTTAGAAATTCTGAGAAAAAACATAGGTTTCAGGGTTGTTATAGTTAGCTGGACACTTCACTCGTACAAAACTATGGAAATTCCATAGAAATTCCTCTGTTATAGTTAGTTCGAATCCTGCAGTTCACAAACATTTTCTTGATGTTGCTACCTCTAACTGTGGCAGCGTAATGGAACATATTTACCGGCCTAGCCAGGTCGGGGAGGTAGCAACATCATGAAAATGTTTGTGGACTGCTGGATTCGAAAAATTGAGAAACCGTATTGCAGAATGACAGGTTTTGTGCATTTAACTTTCAACGGACACAGATTTAGAGGCCCGACTCAGGGTTTGATTTTATCTTGCAGGAGGCAGAGCCCAACATGGGTCATATGGTGGTTGGAGGACTACGAATCCCAGAAGTCCAAAGATGACGTCAGTAATAACCGCTATCAAATAGGATGAACCAGGGACTTGTTCTCTTCCTGCGTCTGCGGCTGCATGCCCGCCCTGTGAGCAAAGAGCATAAGGAGCTCCGAAACGCGTTTGGCTTAATGAAATATCCAGCGCTAAAATCACCAAAGTGCCAAAGCTTTCGGAAGCGCACACTTGTCAAACTGAACCATCCGGCTTTCTCTTTAGCGGTACAAAATGGGGTGGTGATGGACGGACTGAATCAATCAAACACTCACACTCAGTCAAAGGATCTGGGTTGAATCCATCACCGTTCTTTAGCCCACTCTGCCACCCCAGTTCAGACATGGCTATATGCAAATCAGTCTGTCCCTGTGCCTAATGGGAACAGTCCAGCCCGAACTGCCAAGCCATGTCTTCCCTGGACCGGAAACAAGCTTCCGAGGACCGGTTTCTGGCATCCCAGCCGTCTTCAGCCCGGCTTGCTTGAATGTAGTGGCAAAGTGAGCAAGGGACTCACGTCTGATCATACCCTGTCACACTTATGGCGGCCCAAAGCGGTTCAAAAGGGGGTGCTGCTACTCCATAGTAATTCTGACTCGTTTCTAGGCTGTTGCCTTTCATCAGAGGTCGCTCGAAAAATGACTGAGAGGGAAGTGTCTGGTATTCTTTATTTAATTACATGCCCCGCCCTTGTGTTTTTTAATATATATATATATATAAATGTCTGCTTTTCTATCAAAGATTTTAAGCATAGGATTAGCACAGTGCTATCCACGCCGAGATAGAAATGGACAAAGTCTTTTGCTATTTGTACAGCAAAGTCTTTCAGCATAGGATAAGCACAGTGCTATCCACGCTGAGCTGATAAATGACAAAAGCCATTTATCACTCCAGGCACAAAAATACAGCTTTGGATTGGTAAAATACCGTCCAATCCAACCTGAACTGAACAAAAGCAACCCCTGACACTTGTTTCGCTGTCATTACAGCTCTTCAGAGAGGTTTAGGTTTGTCCAGACACAAGGTAGCACCTAGTATAAGTCAAAACAATTCCCTTGCAGGTATAGAGTGATGCATAAAATATGCAAAAAAGGAGGAGAGAACTCTGGGTAGTTCCCAAGTTTAGGTGGAAGGCAGCTCCTGTATAGAGCATCCTCAACACCAACAACACTCTTAATCTGCTCACCTCAAATGTCTGCTTTTCTATCAAAGTTTTTAAGTATAGGATTAGTACAGTGCTATCCACGCCGAGATAGAAATGGACAACGTCTTTTGCCATTTGTACAACAAAGTCTTTAAGCATAGGATTAGCACAGTGCCATCCACGCCGAGCTGTAAAATGCCAAAAGCCACTTATCACTCCAGGCACAATATTACAGCTGAAATGAACAAAAGCAACCCCTGGTTATATATATAACCTACTGGCGGTCGCCAGTAGGTAGTTATAGTTCGGACCAATTTTCCATAGGAAATCCCCAACATTCTATTTCCAATAACTTTGTCACGATTAACGAATCATCGCAAAATGTTCAAAAATTACCATCAGCTCCGGTCCGCTCATATCCTGAAAGTCTCGAGATGATTCGTGTAGCAGGGCCGAGAAAAAACGGGGGTCTCAAAACGTGTTTTCCCATGCAGTTTCCCATAGGACCTCTAGCAGCAGCTACAGCCCGAACTGCTGAACGGAATTACTCCAAATTTGGCAAAGAGGTAGTCCAGACTCGTGCCTTTTGCTTAATTGGTGTCAATATGTTCATTAATTACTGACACAATTACAGTTAAAAGTACATATATATCTATGGCAGCGGTGGATCCGCGCACCCTGTGCGCACCCTGAGCGCACCCTGAGTGCACCCTCCCGATCACACACTGAATGCTAATTGGCTGTCAAGTAGTTGTCAACATTCAAAACCAGGAACTGTTGGCAGCCATTTTGTGCCTCGGTAGAAACGAGGCTGAAGAAGTCTGTGGAATGAGTGTGCAAAACGTATTAAGGGGGCAGGATAGAAATACCCTGACCCTCTAGACCTGCTTAGGGGGTCCCAGAAGGACTCCCAGGCCCCCAAATTATTAATTTCTTTTTAAACGCAAAGTGCGCGCAGGGTGCGCGGATCCTGCCGTAAAAAACTCATAAATAGAACACAGCTTCTTTTATGATTTGCCCCCAGGGGGGGCTAATCCCGGGGGCAAAATCATTACATTTAAAGGGGTCTCAGAGGGGCCCACCTGCCCTGGGAACTGCCACCCTTCGGAGTAACAAAATACATTATTGGGAGGGGCTCAAAAGCCCCTCCCAGTATAATTTGTGGGGGGGGCTCAACGGCCCCCCAAGCCCCGGGGACCACCACCCATGGGGCTTTATGTATTGTGGGAGGGGGCTGCGTGGCCCACTCCTGGAGCTCTCGAGGGCCCTAGGGTTGACACCCCCCAGGGCCGGCTCCTGCATTGTCCTGGGGTTCCCACCCCCAGTACACTGTTGTTTGCTATGAGAGGGCGGGATTCTCCCACCCTCCCATAGCAAACGTGGTTTGGATTTTGAAAGAGAGAGCAGGGAAACCTGCTCTCTCTTTCAAAATCCAAACCATATTGCTTTTCCACATGGGGAGCAGCATGTTAGCAGCTCCCCATGTAGAAAAGCAATGCCGGATGCGGGGAGACAGCGGGGACCGAGGGGGCATTGTGTTTTTTGCAATTTTCACCCCGAGTGTGCTGGGTATACTCAGACGTGAGTCCCAGGCTCTCCACACCACTGGAGTCAAGCTATCCAGGCTGATGAAGGCTGATAGCCAGAAACTGGTCCTTGGATGCTTGATTCCGGTCTGGGAAAGACATGGCTTGGCAGTTCAGACTGGACTGTTCCCATGAGGCACAGGGTCAGAGCTGATTTGCATATAGCCAGTGTCTAACCCAGGGTGGTGTGGAGTGCAAAAAAACGATGGATTTAGGCCCAGATCCTTGTACTGGGGTGAATGTATGACATTGTTCTACATTCTGTCCATCAACTGTGTTTTTTGCAATTTTTTCCCCCCAATGGTCCCCAACATTTTTTATAAGCCCTGTGGGATTGGATCCCCAGGGATAATAAAAAATAGTATTAGTGGCTATTGTTTTTTAATGGTGAAATTAGGAGTCGCGCATCTAGTGGGGCGCTCAGCGCGCCCCCCTGGTGTGCACGCGTTGGAAGTATGACTACTAATCTGTAGGGTGCGCGACTCCAGCGCATTTGGTGCATGACCTCTATGAGTTGGATGCACGATTCTAACGTGTTGGGTGTGCGACTCCAAGCCAAAAAAATAAAACAAATTGAGATATACATCAAGCTGATGTATTTATATCTTTGGTGGCTCTAAGACGAGCTGTTGTGTTTATTGACAGAGTTTTGGTACCTACAAGTAAGTACCGATGCAGAGTCTGAAGTTTATGAGGAAGACTCTGTTTCCCTCATCTGTAAAATGTACACCATCTCTCTTATAGATGCCATCCATATTGAAACGCAGATTGTTGTGGTAAATGGATCCCATTCTATAGTCTCGGAGAAAAGCAGAAACAGATTTATTCACTTGTTTTCTAGTTTTCACAATCTGTGGACAAAATTGATTGGACCAGTTCCATTTCTGCCTTTGGCATATGTCAGAATAGACAAAGGCAGTTCGGGGGAAAAGTGACATCTATTCTCCCAAGGTGTCCTGCATGAGCATTTCCAGACCTACCCCAGTCAAAGTGCCTAGGTCATTGCCACCACAGTGCACAATTATGAGGTCAGAGTGTTGGAGATGAAAAAAAGGATTTAACCAATGGCATCAATTGGTGCCACTTTAACCCTCTCTGTCCAATCAATGTAATGTCTACATTTGGCAAACCTAGGTGTTTGTGAATTCCTTTGTTTTCTGCATACCTTTGGCTCCAGAAAAGATAGCTAGGTCCCACAATCCACACTCTAAGCATCTTGAAGGGAGGTCTGGATGTACTCAGATGGTCTCTGTAAATGACATGGCAATTTGAAAAGTAAGATTTTTCTAAAATGGTGGATAAGATGCAGTTTTGAAAAAAGAAAGGAAATGATTGGTTGTTTGACAACATTCTACACTGAAAACTAGGGTGCATGTTTCTGTTTTTTAAAAGCATGATTCTTATTAGTTAACAAAAACTGATTGAAATAAACATTACATAAGATAAGCTGATATGTTGAAAAGTCAAGCACACTTGCTGTTTTGATTAGCAACATTGTGTGGTGAACTGGTGCTCAGTTACGTGTTACATGAACTGTTTCTATGGCAACAGGCAGAAGGCAGATTGGGGGAAGGGTTCAAATTGATGACAATTGGAAAGGGTTCAAATGTGTAGCCAATAGATATGTGTGTTTGCTTTTCAATTGATGTGGGAAACAATGTGATTTGATGTTTAGATGTATATGTGTTTAAAATGAGAGGGAAACTTTGCCATTCTTTAGTTTTGGTGAGAAGTATACAGAACAGAGATTCTGTATAAGAAAATCTGGTGTGTGACTGACATACTTCTTCATATACAAAACAATTTGAAAGGTGAGTTTTTAGTTTGTGAGGGCATGTATGTGGTGCATTTTGATTTTAATCAGACTAATGTGTTTCTCCTGCTAAAGTGCAGGGAATACTTTTTTTCTCTAGAATCTTATTGTGAGTGTGTGTGCGTGTAGAAACCATTCTGAGATATGCATTTGTGTATTTCATGTGTTTGCAGACAGATAACAGTGCAGTTCTCATGTTTTGGTAGAATTAGAAACGAGTCATTGTTTATGTATTTGCAAAATGAGTAACGTTTCTACACTAAAATGCAGTACTCCTTCTAGACTATGAAATGTGTTTTGGTAAAATGCAAGGGATAGTGTTGTTTGTCTAGACTCACACAGTGAGTCTTGTGTGCATTTAGGAATCATTCTGACAGAAGTCTATACTAATGTGTAGTAGAAAATGTTGTGCAATGTGTTCAGTCACCTTATGTCTTGTAGACTAGTAAATGTGTTTCTATAAAATGCAAGGGATAGTGTTGCTTGTCTAGAATCACACAGTGAGTATGTGTGCATTTAGGAATCACTCTGAGAGAAGCATTATGGTACTTCATGTGTTTAGTGACATGCAATTGATTAAAAACCTACTGTCTTCTCTCTTTTTGGTAGAATTAGAAAATAGTCATTTTGTTATGTATTTGCAAAATGAGTTTAGCTTTAATAGTGAAATGCAGTAATGAAATATGTGAAATGGATGCTTGATGTGTTTGCAGACACTAAAGTACATGTTCTCATGCAGTCAGCCAGGCTTTAGGGCACGCAGTGCTTCAACGTCCTATGTTATATGCATGTACTGGTCTAGCAACCTTCACACTTGTGTTTCAGGCCTACATTTCCCCAGTCAGCATTTATACACTCCAACTAACACCCTGTTACTGCACTTGCAATCTCATAGCGACTCTTTCAGTACCATGTACTCATTCTTTCACTAAAGTAAAACTGAATCAATTATGAATTCACAAAGTGTCTTTCCTTATAGTACTATAATCATTCAGTCAGTATGCATGTACTCATGCAGTGAGCCAGTCTTTAGGGCACGCAGTGCTTCAAACTCATATGCACTATGCATGTAGTAGTCTAACCACCTTTACACTTGTGTTTCAGACCTACAATTCCCCAGTTAGTGTCCATGCACTCCAGTAAACACCCTGTGACTGCTCTTGCAATCCCATGGTGACTCTTTCAGTAGCATGTAGTGATCCTTTCAGTGAAGTGCAATAAATAATGTTATTTGTCTAGAATCACACTGTGAGTCAGTGTCCTTTTGTTCTTAGTGCTTGGAATATGAAGCACCTGTATTTGTTTAACCCTCTGAAAACAGAGAATACCCAAAGTGCTATATTGTACAACCCCTTACATTCATAATGTGGATGTTTGTTCTGTTGTTTCTTTTTGTTTCTTTATTTTAGGAATAAAAAATATATATGAAATCAAGTGCTGAAAATTACATACACTTTTTTGAATACTGCACAAATGGTGTAAGTACTATTCTTGTTGTCCTGTATGTCCTGACGAATGCTTTATAGACCCGGCTGGGCCAGAGAGAGCAGAAACATGTCGACAGTTTTTTAGAGATATAAGGTGATCCAGTAACTTGATTGACTACTATATCCAATTCTTTTTCATAACATTACCTCTCCTTTTTATATTAAAGTTTTCCACTGGAGAAGCATTGTTTTTTAATTGAAGTTTTTTCTTTCTTTTTCACCTTCACCTCTGGGGGTGTCCCTCATTCTCTTGACACTGCTACCCAGACCAGAGGTTGCCTCGGGATGAGGCTGGCATATAATATGTAAATTAGACACCCGATGACAATGCCATAAAGCTAAACGTGGGGCGGATAACAGATATATACCGCATTTAACATCATAGCGTTTATGAGGGTGATCCATCATAACCAATGATTATGAAGCTACAAGTGTCCATTCTCTTTTCTGATTAACTGACTACTGCAATGGGGAACTGAATGGACCTCTATTCCTCCTCGCTACTGGTTGATTACGTTAAAAAGATAAAATCTTCTTGTAAGACCACAAAGCAATTTATTGAAAATGTTTGTAAGGCCAGACAGAATGTACAG
Organism: Lissotriton vulgaris; assembly: GCF_964263255.1. NCBI lineage: Eukaryota > Metazoa > Chordata > Amphibia > Caudata > Salamandridae > Lissotriton > Lissotriton vulgaris. The sequence continues at coordinate 1,380,574,544 of NC_141693.1, read as the reverse complement.
AATGCTGAAACTACTGACAATGCTTCAACTCGAAAACATAGTCAAAATAAAAGGAAAGGAATAAAATCTAATGGACAGACAAAGGACACGATGTATGGCAAAAGAAGAGAAAATCAGTATAAAGAAATCCGCAAAAATTTATTTTACAACAGAGTAGTACATAGTTTGATGAAATATACGAAGAAATATAAAAAGAGAACACTATTTTATAAAAAGAAGAAGCATGTTGAATACATTGTTGAAAAGGCGTTTGAAGTAAAAAGGAAACTATTCATTTTAGTATTAAACAGAATTCGATCACTAGATAAACAAATCCATTTAAAGAAGGCCAAAAGTAAGAAGACAAGAGCCATTAACAGAAATAATGTTTCTGTTATTTTTTTTAGGGGAATGGAAACACAGTTCAATTTCTGAGCCTGTTTTTAGTGAAGAGAGCTATTTTCAGACCAATGATTTGGTGCATGCAGTTGACACCAGTGGTCGACCTTATGAGGTTCGAAATGGTTGTCCAATTGAGAAAGAGAAAATGATAACCAGAAATGCAGAAGAAGTGATAGCAGACTAAGTTCTTGGCAGACGTCCTAAAGCTCCAGTGTACACTTGGGATTACAGTAGTATTTGTAGTGTACGACAAGAATCTATTGATAAATTACGCAGTTTCTTACAAGCATTTTGTAAAAAAAAGTGTTAAACAAAAGATTAAGCTGTTGCAAGGACTAGACGCTTGCAGAGTGAGAAAAAAGTACTGATTTGCATGGTCATTCTCTGGCTTGTCTTTCTAGAAAAGTATGTCAAAGTGTTTTTCACCATTTTAGGATGTTGGCAGTAAATCATACTCAAATGCGGAAGTTAGTGAGAAGATTGTATTATGCAAAAAGTCCAGCAATAAAGTTAAATGAGTTGAACAGTGCTCTTTTGCGTGGGTCAGTATCAGATGTGAAAAAATGTCTGTGATAATATTGAGTATTGGTACTTTGGTCCTGAGACAAGAGAGTGAAGAAACTCAGACATTAATAGAAGAAAATGATGTAGAGAATGTTGAACATAGTTGAACAAAACATTTTGAAAGTGAAATTACAAAGTTTAAGGTGATGTCAGGTGAAATGCCAAATTGTTCTTGTATTTGTTGTCGGCGAACTCACTATTAAAATCAGACTAGGAGTGTTGATCAGTATTTAAAAAGTAAAAAAGAAAATAATGATAAGTGGAAGGCATTTGCTCATTGTTTTGATTTGGGTTCTGATCAGCATATTTGTAAATATTGTTATAACAAATTAGATGAGAATAAAATGCCTGCTAGAGCTGTGCATAATTGTTGGACTTGGCCCTTTTGGCAGGTTCCTCCCGAAGCTTTTTGCTTCTAAATGTGACCTGATGTTAGTTGTTTTAGGCTTCTGCGCACTTTAACACTGTGACCCAGTGTAAAGTGTGTGCGCAATCTGAGTGAGTGTGGTGAGATTGGTCTGTCCTCCCATAGAAATGCATGGGGATATGTGTGCCCATGGTAATTCCTTGTGTGAGAGGAGTGCAGGGGCGAGTTTGGTATGTGCAAACTCGTGAGAATAAATGTTGCGCAATGGTTGCGCAGATTTATTGTGGCTAGTGGAGAAGTGCCACTTTTAGAAGTTGGCATTTCTGTGTGCAGTGAATGTGAATTGCCTGTCTGACTTGTGATTGACAGGGGATGGCTGGTGTGCTTGGCTCCAGGAGCCAGGATGGGTCTGCCCGGTGGTGAATGGGGGGCCTGCTGCTGCTGCTGGGTGCCAGGAGGAACCGCCGCTGGGGACTGCCTCCCTGCTGGAGGGCCCTGTGAGCTGGTCCCTGGGCCCGGCCTTTGCCCCCTCTTCCTTCTAAAAAAGACTTTGGGCTGCAGCGCCTGGGAGCACATTATTTTTCATCCTGGGAAGCGCCTGATTGTGGTGCCCTTTTCTTGAGAGGGGCAGTGCTCCTAGTGGCAAGCTGCAGCCCAGAGCTGCGATTCTTTCACCGAGGGAGCCCCCGGCATGGGGATCCCCCTGCTTTAGGGCCCTGATCGAGCAGTGTGCCTACCTCACAATCTGCCTAATTCGGCGCAGGTGCCCACCCCGCAGATTTGCCATTGTTAATTTCCCTAGAGGATGCCCACCCCGCCAGAGACCTTGTGCTGCTTTTAATACCCCTAGCTGGAGCCCACCCCGCCAGGGGCTTTGTGCCGTTACGATATCCCCTAGCGGGGGCCCACTTCACCAGGGACTTCATGTAAAAATATCAGGAGCCTACCCCGTATCACATCCGCCAGGAGTAATGCTGAGGGCCTCCACGTTGCCTGCCGCGACCCGGGAGTGACTGAAAGCAAACAGGAAGCAGACGGGAGCCCAGCCCGCGCTCCCGTTAACAGAAGAGAGCTGGAAACCAGAAGCTGAGCCTGGCTGGAGGAAGCTGAGCCCGGCCGGAGTACTGAGGCCGCAATACAACCACGATATCTTGCAGGTGGTACCCCCGTAGGTAAGAGGGAGTCCCGCAGGCAGCCACTGGCAAAAGAGGCAGTGGCCATCGGTAAGAGGACGGGGCTCCCATGCACAGAGGAGAGCCCGGTGTCCTGGGGCTGTTGTTAATGTTAATGTTAATGTTAGCCACACTTTTAGAGCGCACGGCTACCCCAAAGGGTGTCCCGGCGCTTTAGCAAAGAGGCCCCTAAAAACAGAAAAACCAAAAGGTACGCAGACTGCCGTGAACGCAGGTTACTAAATGAAGAGCAGAGTCTTCAGCTCCTTCCTGAAGGTCAAAAGATTATTTGCTTTCCGGAGGGAAAGAGGGAGTGCGTTCCACAGGCAAGCTGTTACGTGTTGGAAGGAGCGACCTCCCATCCGCACACGTTTGGCCACAGGCACCTCCATTTTGGCCAGGTCCGCCGACCGCAGAGACCTCCGTGGCACGTAGAAAGCAGTTCGCTTCCTCAGGTAGAGAGGACCAATCGCATGGAGAGCTTTAAACGCCAATGTGAGGAGTTTAAATTTAATTCTCTCCGCGATTGGTAGCCAGTGAAGCCTGGCTAAAAGCACTGAGGCTCTTGCTCTCCTCGGCAGGCCATAGATGGCTCTGGCCGCCGAATTCTGAATGACCTGCAACCTAGATAGCAAATATTTAGGTAGGCCTGCAAAGAGCGCATTTGCATAGTCCAGGCGTGAACCCACCAACGCCTGAACTATATTCCTGCGATACTGCAAGGAAAGCAGGGGTAGGAATTTTCTAAGCATCTTGAGGATGCTGAAGCATTTCCCTGCAAGTCCCAGGATGTGGGGACGAAAAGACAGATCGTCGTCAAACACCACTCCGAGATTTTTTACCTGAGCTGATGGAGTCTCAGGGGGGAACATGTCCTGGGGCCACCACGACTTCCAGTCCGGGTCTGGTGCACAGCCAAAGAAGAGCAGCTCAGACTTGTCTGAGTTGCATTTCAGGCTGTGCTGCTGAAACCACGCAAAGACTGCGCTTAGACAGTCCTTAATTCTGCCGCCGTTGAAGACCTCTCCCTTCCTGCAGGTGAACAAAAGCTGGGTGTCATCAGCGTATGAGATGACCCGGGCCCCGAACGCCTCCGCTACCTCCGCTAGAGGGGCCATGTAAATGTTGAAAATGGTGGGGCTCAAGATAGATCCTTGAGGCACCCCCACCTCCAGCGCAGGCATTTCGGCCGAGAACGGCGGAGCCCAGATCACCTGTCGGCGGTCGGCAAGAAAGGATTTAAACCAGTCCAGCACCGTCCCTCGCAGACCAATCTCCCTGAGTCTTGAGAGAAGGCCTGCGTGTGGGACGGTGTCGAACGCCGCCGAAAGGTCCAACATGACCAACATCGCCCGTCCCCCATGATCGAGTGTCTCCCTGATGGTGTCCGTGACTTCTACCAGAGCGGTCTCCGTGCTATAGTTTGCACGAAAGCCGGACTGGGAGTCATGCAGCAGATTGTTGTTTTCAATAAAGGTGGAAAGAGTAAGCTGCACATGTTTTTCCAACACCTTCGCCAAAGCAGGGAGGAGGGAGATCGGACGATAGTTAGCCCATTGCAGGGGGTCTAATAGAGGCTTCTTAATCAACGGCAGAATGAGTGCATGTTTCCACTGTCGTGGGACCACCCCCGAGCTCAGTGAGAGATTCAACAGGGGGTTCAGCAAGCTGTTCAACGCTGAGGCCACCCTGCCCAGGCATTTCGCCGGACAGGCGTCCAGTGGCGAGCCAGATTTCAGCCGGGATAGCAGCTCCAGCGAAGTTTCGCAGGACAGCTGAGGAAAAACAGCTAATGTGGGCCCAGAGTCATCCCGACCGGGGTCTGAAAGAGCATCAGCCATACGGGAATCCACAGATGGAAAAGTGGCCTGAATCTTTAGGATTTTAGTCACAAAAAAGTCGGCCAACTGTTTGATCCATTCCTCTGTATGCGAGTGAACAGGGGTGGCTACAGCTGGGCTCACAAACTCCTTAACAATCCTAAAGAGTTCACGGCTGATATTATCAGCTTTGTCGATTCTGTGTTCAAGATAGGTCTTTTTTGCTGAGGCAATCTGTTTATAGTACGCCTTAATCGCGTCTCTATATTTCTTTTTCTCCACCGGCTCATAATTGCGCCGCCAGCTCCTTTCCAGCTTCTTACATTCTTGCCGCATTATGCGTAGGGTGGAGGAAAACCAAGGGGCAGAGTTAAGATCGGGGGCTGTTTTAGCAGCCCTCAAAGGGGCCAGCTCCTCAAATCTTGCCTGCATCCAATTCTGGACCAAGATTAGATCGGCTTCCAAAACCCCGGTCAATTGACACGGGTATTGGCCAAGAGCATCAGAGAGCATTTCAGGTGTTACAAGATGGAAAGCTCTGGACTGCTGGGACCCTGCCTTAAGAGTCCTTTGGCTAGATTTAGAATCCAGAATAAGAGCAAAGTTTAGCAAATAGTGATCTGACCACAGGACCGGAAGTGGAGGGGACGCCTCAATAGGCATAGAAGAAAATATAACATCCAACGTGTGGCCTTTCACATGAGTGGGGCTGTGGATAAAAGGGGCTAGCCCTAACATCGCCGTGATATCACGAAGCTTGTCGGCATCCGCGTCAGTAAGGCAATCCATATGAAGGTTTAGGTCGCCTAGTAACATGCAATGCGCAGAGCGCATGCATGGTACAGAAAGGGCCGACTGCAGATCCTCAAAAAAGGACCCAATAGGACCAGGAGGTCTGTAGAGGAGAATGCCAGTACAGGTCTGAGACGCTGATAAGTGGAGCGTAAAACCTAAGGCTTCACAGCCGGCAATGTTGTCCACCGCAAAGGAGGAACAGACAAAAGCCTTGTCCACTATCAGAGCCACCCCGCCACCTCTGCCCTCCGTTCTATCCCTCCTTAAGATAGTATAGTTCGGCGGAACGGCACAGGCGATGTCAGGTTCCGAACCCACTCCCAACCAAGTCTCAGTTAAAAATAAGCAAGAGATCTTGGACTGCGTAAGATGATCCCAAATATCTAAGGTGTGACGAGGAAGGGACCTGGTGTTAAGCAGTGCGCAGTGGCAATGTTGGGGAGGGGTAGGAAGAACACAGGTAGATGTTCCTGTGGAGTGCCAGTTGCACACAGGGCAACCTTTGCCTAAGCGTCGGCCGCCAGGGAAAAGAACCGGACAGGCCGAGTAAGAGGGGCGCAAGGCATACAAGGTAGCAGCACTGTACACCAACATCCTCAAACTACCGAAAGGCAACCTGTAGGCAAGCAAGCGACAAGCGCCGACAGCCAGAGTGCTTTTAAGGCGGGGGGGGCCCGAGGCACATTGCGGATGCCTGCCCCGCCGGGGTTGGAGGAGATGTGCTGCTGGTGTAGGAGCAGCTCCACAGCATTGCCACAGAGATCACCTGCAATGTGAGGAGACTGGTGAGTGGGCCTAAGTTCCAGGAGAACGAATCGGAGTCCCCCAAGAGCCGCCCGGTGAGTGAAGAAGGGCTGGGGGGTTCCGCAGGTAGAAACCTGCTGATCCGGTCCAAACCCTGCCTATGTCCTGAGCAGGCCCACCGTTGCGGGCCGCTCCATCATTGGGGCAAGTGTTTTCGGGAGTCCCCTGAGTGGAGCTCCCACATTGGTGCCTGTGCTGATTGTTCTTGGGGGGCATATTCACTCTTAAGCCCTAGCGTGGGACTTGGGGCCATTTGATATTTAAGGGTCCCCGAGTAAGGCTCAGGCGGCACCCTGGTGCCCATGCTCATATTCCCATCTGCCCAGCAAATAGTGGGCAGCTGCCATGTTTAGGCCCCAAACGCTTGCACGCCTTTGCTTTGACTGCCTAGGCAGTGCGCCCTGACTATTGTGGGCATAGGGCATTGGAGCCCTGTAGAAGGCCAGTTGGCCTCAGGACAATTTTCTGTGTGGTGCACCCGCCAGGGTCACACTATTTTTATGATGGTCAATACTTAATGGGATTTTGGCGTAATGTATGTATGCACCCTGTTTTAGACCCCTAAATGTGTTTTCATGATTCGGAAGGTTGTTTTACATAGTATGGTTTATGCTAGTGAGTTCATGTTTCCCTGCGTGATCTATGCTTAGGATGATTAGTATTGCGTAGTGTGTTCCTGCCTTTTACCAGTGGTTACTGGTTGAGTTCTACAATTGTTATTTGGCGCAAGCCTTAGCCAACCAGAAAATCCCATTTCTAACAATAATAATTTAGAGTTAGTTGCTATTCCTATCGAATTGATGGATTTAAAGACCTATGCGTCTATTCTGATTCAATGAGTGCACCAATTTCAGGCTATTGTTCGTATGGGGCCTAAAACAGGTAAATTGCCTCCTTCAGATTTACAAAGAGGATTAAAAAGAAGAGTTGTGTATTTACTGTTAGATTTAAAGAAAAATATTGAAACTATTGGTGTAGACAGTGTAGAAAGTGAACCGCTAGTTATTCTTGTTAATGGTGTACAAACTAAGAATAAGAAACTCTGGAAGGAGTTAGTGGATGTTAGGAAAGTGCAAAAGGCAACATTGTATCTGATAAAAAACAATGAGTACTATAGAAATGTGTATGTGGGAGATAAATAAATAGTTTAACCAGAAGATACTGAAATGTCAAGTGGACAAATTGAAAAAGTGGACATGTTAAGATGTGAAGAAATCCATGAACATTACAGTGTGCATCAACTTCATTCAAAAGAAGTGATGGAGAACAGTATCGAGTTATTCCAAATGAAAAAAGCAAAAGGAAGTCCTATGAGTGTATGGGAAGATAGCTTGGAAGCAAGTTATTCCCAACTGAAAAGGAGGACGATATGATGCACGTCCTGTGCAGATTCCAGCTTTTGAATATCGAAGAACAAGATTATATGCAGAAGATCCAAGATTTCGACAATGTATTTCTTATATATTTCATCTTTTGTTTGAGAGTGACTTGTCTGGACTTTCATATGTAGTCAATCACATTTTAAAAACTAGAATACATCTGCAAAATGCATCTGCAAAACATTTTTTAGATAAAGTGCACCAGAGAGATGATCATTTAGAATCTCAGCTCATTAATCTGATGACATGTCAGCGTGGGACTAACGAAAATTCGTACCGTCATCATGGAGAACTGAAATGTATGCTACGGAACTTAGGAACTCCGACATGGTTCCTTACCCTAAGCTGTGCTGAGTACGCTTGGGATGATTTACTTGAATTTCTTTGAGAGGCAAATTGCAATGTAAACAATATTGAAAAAAAGACACCTGGGAAATTGTGCTCTTTGAATCCTGTTAATGTATGTCGGTATTTCAATCATAGATTTGAAGCTATGAGGTCTTTTATCTGCAATAAAAAAATCCTCCTCTTAGAGAAGTTGTGGATTTCTTTTAAAGAAAGGAGTGTCAAGCAAGAGGTGCTCCTCATATATATATGCTGTTATACAATATGCGATTCAGAAAAGGGGGTGGTGATGAACAGAGTGTCTGAATTAAGCAGACCACTCTTACCCAGTCCAAAGATCAGGGCTTGATCCATTACCGTTATTTAGCTCACTGCACCATCCCAGCTCAGAACCAGGCTATATGCAAATTAGTCTGTCCCTGGCCCAGTGCATCATGGGAACAGGGCAGACCAAACTACCAAGCCAATTCTTCACCGGAAAGGAGACAAGCTTCCGGGGACCGGTTTCTGGCATTTCAGCCGTCGTCGGCCCGGCTTACTTGAATCCTGATGGTGCAGTGAGGAAGGGACTCATGTCTGAGTATACCCTGCCCCACCTATAGTGACCAAAAACGATTCAGAAAAGGGGGTGGTGATGAACAGAGTGTCTGAATTAAGAAGACCACTCTTTCCCAGTCCAAAGATCAGGGCTTGATCCATCACCGTTTTTTAGCTCACTGCACCATCCCAGCTCAGAACCTGGCTATATGCAAATTAGTCTGTCCCTGGCCCAGTACATCATGGGAACAGGGCAGACCAAACTACCAAGCCAATTCTTCACCGGAAAGGAGACAAGCTTCCGGGGACCGGTTTTTGGCATTTCAGCCGTCGTCGGCCCGGCTTGCTTGAATCCTGATGGTGCAGTGAGCAAGGGACTCATGTCTGAGTATACCCTGCCACACCTATAGTGGCCAAAAACGATTCAGGAAAGGGGGTGGTGATGAACAGAGTGTCTGAATTAAGCAGACCACTCTTACCCAGTCCAAAGATCAGGGCTTGATCCATCACCGTTATTTAGCTCACTGCACCATCCCAGCTCAGAACCTGGCTATATGCAAATTAGTCTGTCCCTGGCCCAGTGCATCATGGGAACAGGGCAGACCAAACTACCAAGCCAATTCTTTACCGGAAAGGAGACAAGCTTCCGGGGACCGGGTCTGGCATTTCAGCCGTCGTCGGCCCGGTTTGCTTGAATCCTGATGGTGCAGTGAGCAAGGGACTCATGTCTGAGTATACCCTGCCACACCTATAGTGGCCAAAAATGATTCAGAAAAGGGGGTGGTGATGAACAGAGTGTCTGAATTAAGCAGACCACTCTTACCCAGTCCAAAGATCAGGGCTTGATCCATCACCATTATTTAGCTCACTGCACCATCCCAGCTCAGAACCTGGCTATATGCAAATTAGTCTGTCCCTGGCCCAGTGCATCATGGGAACAGGGCAGACCAAACTACCAAGCCAATTCTTCACCGGAAAGGAGACAAGCTTCCGGGGACCGGTTTCTGGCATGTCAGCCGTCGTCGGCCCGGCTTGCTTGAATCCTGATGGTGCAGTGAGCAAGGGACTCATGTCTGAGTATACCCTGCCACACCTATAGTGGCCAAAAATGATTCAGAAAAGGGGGTGGTGATGAACAGAGTGTCTGAATTAAGCAGACCACTCTTACCCAGTCCAAAGATCAGGGCTTGATCCATCACCATTATTTAGCTCACTGCACCATCCCAGCTCAGAACCTGGCTATATGCAAATTAGTCTGTCCCTGGCCCAGTGCATCATGGGAACAGGGCAGACCAAACTACCAAGCCAATTCTTCACCGGAAAGGAGACAAGCTTCCGGGGACCGGTTTCTGGAATTTCAGCCGTCGTTGGCCCGGCTTGCTTGAATTCTGATGGTGCAGTGAGCAAGGTATTCATGTCTTAGCATCCCCTGCCACACCTATAGTGGCCAAAAACGATTCAGAAAAGGGGGTGGTGATGAACAGAGTGTCTGAATTAAGCTGACCACTCTTACCCAGTCCAAAGATCAGGGCTTGATCCATCACCGTTATTTAGCTCACTGGACCATCCCAGCTCAGAACCTGGCTATATGCAGATTAGTCTGTCCCTGGCCCAGTGCATCATGGGAACAGGGCAGACCAAACTACCAAGCCAATTCTTCACCGGAAAGGAGACAAGTTTCCGGGGACCGGTATCTGGCATTTCAGCCGTCGTCGCCCGGCTTGCTTTAATCCTGATGGTGCAGTGAGCAAGGGACTCATGTCTGTGTATACCCTGCCACACCTATAGTGGCCAAAAACGATTCAGAAAAGGGGGTGGTGATGAACAGAGTGTCTGAATTAAGCAGACCACTCTTACCTAGTCCAAAGATCAGGGCTTGATCCATCACCGTTATTTAGCTCATTGCACTGAGCAATGAGCTAAAAAACGGTGTTGGATCTAGCCCTGATCTCTTGACTGGGTGAGAGTATTCTGCTTAATTCAGAAACTCTGTCCATCACCACCCCTTGTTGTTAAATATTTTGTCCACCCTAAGCGTGGAAGGGTATACTCAGATGTGAGTCCCTTGCTCATTGCACCATCAGGATTCAAGCAAGCCGGGCCGACGACGGCTGAAATGCCAAAAACCGGTCCCCGGAAGCTTGTTTCCTTCCCAGTGTAAGAATTGGCTTGGTAGTTTGGTTTGCCCTGTTCCCATCATGCACTGGGACAGGAACAGACTAATTTGCATATAGCCAGGTTCTGAGCTGGGATGGTGCAGTGAGCTAAAAAATGGTGTTGGATCTAGCCCTGATCTCTTGACTGGGTGAGAGTATTCTGCTTAATTCAGAAACTCTGTCCATCACCACCCCTTGTTGTTAAATATTTTGTCCACCCTAAGCGTGGATGGGTATACTCAGATGTGAGTCCCTTGCTCATTGCACCATCAGGATTCAAGCAAGCCGGGCCGATGACGGCTGAAATGCCAGAAACCGGTCCCCGGAAGCTTGTTTTCTTCCCAGTGTAAGAATTGGCTTGGTAGTTTGGTTTGCCCTGTTCCCATCATGCACTGGGACAGGAACAGACTAATTTGCATATAGCCAGGTTCTGAGCTGGGATGGTGCAGTGAGCTAAAAAACGGTGTAGAATCTAGCCCTGATCTCTTGACTGGGTGAGAGTATTCTGCTTAATTCAGAAACTCTGTCCATCACCACCCCTTGTTGTTAAATATTTTGTCCACCCTAAGCGTGGAAGGGTATACTCAGATGTGAGTCCCTTGCTCATTGCACCATCAGGATTCAAGCAAGCCGGGCCGACGACGGCTGAAATGCCAGAAACAGGTCCCCGGAAGCTTGTTTCCTTCCCAGTGTAAGAATTGGCTTGGTAGTTTAGTTTGCCCTGTTCCCATCATGCACTGGGACAGGAACAGACTAATTTGCATATAGCCAGGTTCTCCAGAGTAAGAATTGGCTTGGTAGTTTGTTTTGCCCTGTTCCCATCATGCACTGGGACAGGAACAGACTAATTTGCATATAGCCAGGTTCTGAGCTGGGATGGTGCAGTGAGCTAAAAAACGGAGTTGGATCTAGCCCTGATCTCTTGACTGGGTGAGAGTATTCTGCTTAATTCAGAAACTCTGTCCATCACCACCCCTTGGTGTTAAATATTTTGTCCACCCTAAGCGTGGAAGGGTATACTCAGATGTGAGTCCCTTGCTCATTGCACCATCAGGATTCAAGCAAGCCGGGCCGACGACGGCTGAAATGCCAGAAACCAGTCCCCGGAAGCTTGTTTCCTTCCCAGTGTAAGAATTGGCTTGGTAGTTTGGTTTGCCCTGTTCCCATCATGCACTGGGACAGGAACAGACTAATTTGCATATAGCCAGGTTCTGAGCTGGGATGGTGCAGTGAGCTAAAAAACGTTGTTGGATCTAGCCCTGATCTCTTGACTGGGTGAGAATATTCTGCTTAATTCAGAAACTCTGTCCATCACCACCCCTTGTTGTTAAATATTTTGACCACCCTAAGCGTGGAAGGGTATACTCAGATGTGAGTCCCTTGCTCATTGCACCATCAGGATTCAAGCAAGCCGGGCCGATGACGGCTGAAATGCCAGAAACCGGTCCCCGGAAGCTTGTTTCCTTCCCAGTGTAAGAATTGGCTTGGTAGTTTGGTTTGCCCTGTTCCCATCATGCACTGGGACAGGAACAGACTAATTTGCATATAGCCAGGTTCTGAGCTGGGATGATGCAGTGAGCTAAAAAACGGTGTTGGATCTAGCCCTGATCTCTTGACTGGGTGAGAGTATTCTGCTTAATTCAGAAACTCTGTCCATCACCACCCATTGTTGTTAAATATTTTGTCCACCCTAAGCGTGGAAGGGTATACTCAGATGTGAGTCCCTTGCTCATTGCACCATCAGGATTCAAGCAAGCCGGGCCGATGACGGCTGAAATGCCAGAAACCGGTCCCCGGAAGCTTGTTTTCTTCCCAGTGTAAGAATTGGCTTGGTAGTTTGGTTTGCCCTGTTCCCATCATGCACTGGCACAGGAACAGACTAATTTGCATATAGCCAGGTTCTGAGCTGGGATGGTGCAGTGAGCTAAAAAACGGTGTTGGATCTAGCCCTGATCTCTTGACCGGGTGAGAGTATTCTGCTTAATTCAGAAACTCTGTCCATCACCACCCCTTGTTGTTAAATATTTTGTCCACCCTAAGCGTGGAAGGGTATACTCAGATGTGAGTCCCTTGCTCATTGCACCATCAGGATTCCAGCAAGCCGGGCCGACGACGGCTGAAATGCCAGAAACGGGTCCCCGGAAGCTTGTTTCCTTCCCAGTGTAAGAATTGGCTTGGTAGTTTGGTTTGCCCTGTTCCCATCATGCACCGGGACAGGAACAGACTAATTTGCATATAGCCAGGTTCTCCAGTGTAAGAATTGGCTAGGTAGTTTGTTTTGCCCTGTTCCCATCATGCACTGGGACAGGAACAGACTAATTTGCATATAGCCAGGTTCTGAGCTGGGATGGTGCAGTGAGCTAAAAAACGGTGTTGGATCTAGCCCTGATCTCTTGACTGGGTGAGAGTATTCTGCTTAATTCAGAAACTCTGCCCATCACCACCCCTTGTTGTTAAATATTTTGTCCACCCTAAGCGTGGAAGGGTATACTCAGATGTGAGTCCCTTGCTCATTGCACTATCAGGATTCAAGCAAGCCGGGCCGACGACGGCTGAAATGCCAGAAACCAGTCCCCGGAAGCTTGTTTCCTTCCCAGTGTAAGAATTGGCTTAGTAGTTTGGTTTGCCCTGTTCCCATCATGCACTGGGACAGGAACAGACTAATTTGCATATAGCCAGGTTCTGAGCTGGGATGGTGCAGTGAGCTAAAAAACGGTGTAGAATCTAGCCCTGATCTCTTGACTGGGTGAGAGTATTCTGCTTAATTCAGAAACTCTGTCCATCTCCACCCCTTGTTGTTAAATATTTTGTCCACCCTAAGCGTGGAAGGGTATACTCAGATGTGAGTCCCTTGCTCATTGCACCATCAGGATTCAAGCAAGCCGGGCCGACGACGGCTGAAATGCCAGAAACAGGTCCCCGGAAGCTTGTTTCCTTCCCAGTGTAAGAATTGGCTTGGTAGTTTAGTTTGCCCTGTTCCCATCATGCACTGGGACAGGAACAGACTAATTTGCATATAGCCAGGTTCTCCAGAGTAAGAATTGGCTTGGTAGTTTGTTTTGCCCTGTTCCCATCATGCACTGGGACAGGAACAGACTAATTTGCATATAGCCAGGTTCTGAGCTGGGATGGTGCAGTGAGCTAAAAAACGGAGTTGGATCTAGCCCTGATCTCTTGACTGGGTGAGAGTATTCTGCTTAATTCAGAAACTCTGTCCATCACCACCCCTTGGTGTTAAATATTTTGTCCACCCTAAGCGTGGAAGGGTATACTCAGATGTGAGTCCCTTGCTCATTGCACCATCAGGATTCAAGCAAGCCGGGCCGACGACGGCTGAAATGCCAGAAACCAGTCCCCGGAAGCTTGTTTCCTTCCCAGTGTAAGAATTGGCTTGGTAGTTTGGTTTGCCCTGTTCCCATCATGCACTGGGACAGGAACAGACTAATTTGCATATAGCCAGGTTCTGAGCTGGGATGGTGCAGTGAGCTAAAAAACGTTGTTGGATCTAGCCCTGATCTCTTGACTGGGTGAGAATATTCTGCTTAATTCAGAAACTCTGTCCATCACCACCCCTTGTTGTTAAATATTTTGACCACCCTAAGCGTGGAAGGGTATACTCAGATGTGAGTCCCTTGCTCATTGCACCATCAGGATTCAAGCAAGCCGGGCCGATGACGGCTGAAATGCCAGAAACCGGTCCCCGGAAGCTTGTTTCCTTCCCAGTGTAAGAACTGGCTTGGTAGTTTGGTTTGCCCTGTTCCCATCATGCACTGGGACAGGAACAGACTAATTTGCATATAGCCAGGTTCTGAGCTGGGATGATGCAGTGAGCTAAAAAACGGTGTTGGATCTAGCCCTGATCTCTTGACTGGGTGAGAGTATTCTGCTTAATTCAGAAACTCTGTCCATCACCACCCATTGTTGTTAAATATTTTGTCCACCCTAAGCGTGGAAGGGTATACTCAGATGTGAGTCCCTTGCTCATTGCACCATCAGGATTCCAGCAAGCCGGGCCGACGACGGCTGAAATGCCAGAAACCGGTCCCCGGAAGCTTGTTTTCTTCCCAGTGTAAGAATTGGCTTGGTAGTTTGGTTTGCCCTGTTCCCATCATGCACTGGCACAGGAACAGACTAATTTGCATATAGCCAGGTTCTGAGCTGGGATGGTGCAGTGAGCTAAAAAACGGTGTTGGATCTAGCCCTGATCTCTTGACCGGGTGAGAGTATTCTGCTTAATTCAGAAACTCTGTCCATCACCACCCCTTGTTGTTAAATATTTTGTCCACCCTAAGCGTGGAAGGGTATACTCAGATGTGAGTCCCTTGCTCATTGCACCATCAGGATTCCAGCAAGCCGGGCCGACGACGGCTGAAATGCCAGAAACGGGTCCCCGGAAGCTTGTTTCCTTCCCAGTGTAAGAATTGGCTTGGTAGTTTGGTTTGCCCTGTTCCCATCATGCACCGGGACAGGAACAGACTAATTTGCATATAGCCAGGTTCTCCAGTGTAAGAATTGGCTAGGTAGTTTGTTTTGCCCTGTTCCCATCATGCACTGGGACAGGAACAGACTAATTTGCATATAGCCAGGTTCTGAGCTGGGATGGTGCAGTGAGCTAAAAAACGGTGTTGGATCTAGCCCTGATCTCTTGACTGGGTGAGAGTATTCTGCTTAATTCAGAAACTCTGCCCATCACCACCCCTTGTTGTTAAATATTTTGTCCACCCTAAGCGTGGAAGGGTATACTCAGATGTGAGTCCCTTGCTCATTGCACCATCAGGATTCAAGCAAGCCGGGCCGACGACGGCTGAAATGCCAGAAACCAGTCCCCTAAGCTTGTTTCCTTCCCAGTGTAAGAATTGGCTTAGTAGTTTGGTTTGCCCTGTTCCCATCATGCACTGGGACAGGAACAGACTAATTTGCATATAGCCAGGTTCTGAGCTGGGATGGTGCAGTGAGCTAAAAAACGGTTTTGGATCTAGCCCTGATCTCTTGACTGGGTGAGAGTATTCTACTTAATTCAGAAACTCTGTCCATCACCACCCCTTGTTGTTAAATATTTTGTCCACCCTAAGCGTGGAAGGGTATACTCAGATGTGAGTCTCTTGCTCATTGCACCATCAGGATTCAAGCAAGCCGGGCCGATGACGGCTGAAATGCCAGAAACCGGTCCCCGGAAGCTTGTTTCCTTCCCAGTGTAAGAATTGGCTTGGTAGTTTGGTTTGCCCTGTTCCCATCATGCACTGGGACAGGAACAGACTAATTTGCATATAGCCAGGTTCTGAGCTGGGATGGTGCAGTGAGCTAAAAAAAAGGTGTTGGATCTAGCCCTGATCTCTTGACTGGGTGAGAGTATTCTGCTTAATTCAGAAACTCTGTCCATCACCACCCCTTGTTGTTAAATATGGTATACAATATGCAACATGCGCTGTACCCAAAAGCACAGAAGAAAACAATTCAAGAGCACAAGTCTAACGATTCCAAAGCTACCGATGTGGTAAATACTGTCGACGAAAGTACAAATCTAAGCATAAGTTGTACACCAAATGTTTTGCATTTCCACATCCTGTAATATTTAAAGGAAGAATGAATAGTTTGCGAAATACCATCATAAGAAAGTCTCCAAAAATACCTACAACTTAAGAAGAAATGAGTCAAAATTCATAATTGATTACAACCCAGTTATTTTGTCCATGTGGAATGCTAACATGGATATTCAGTAAGCCTGGGCGTAGTTCGCGTAGCCGCACTCCGCGAGCTACGCGAAGATGCACTTGCACTCCGCGAACTACGCATAGCTCCGCGAGCATGCGTAGTAGCTTGCTTGACCCGTTCGCGAGCCATTGTTCGTCTTCGGGAGCGCCGTGGAACTCTGGAACCTGCTCGACACCACATCTCAAGACGTCGCCTTCTTCACGGAAACATGGATGAACGCCTCCTCAGCGCCCGACATCGCCGTCGCCATCCCGGATGGATACAAGATCACCCGGAGAGACCGCGTCAACGAGACAGGAGGAGGCATCGCCATCGTCCACAAGAACACCATCCGCATCATGACCAATCAGACGACACCCTCACAGCCGCTTAACGTCTTCACTTCCAGATACACACAGACCCCAAGACCACACTCAGAGGCACCCTCATCTACAGACCCCCAGGACCTCGCACACAATTCAGCGAAGACATCGCAGACTTCATCAGCCCGCATGCCCTCGCCTCCGCTGACTACATCCTCCTAGGGGACCTCAACTTCCACCTGGAGAACAACAACGACAACACCACCACCACCCTGCTGGACAACCTCGCCAACCTCGGACTCATGCAACTGGTGAACACCCCCACCCACTACGCCGGACACACGCTTGACCCAGTCTTCTCCTCCAGCAAGTACATCTCCTTCAGCCACTCCACCGGACTCCACTGGACAGACCACAGCTGCGTCCACTTCAGCTTCAGAAAGACCACGACTCACCACCACCCGCAACAGGTTCCCTGCAGGAACTGGAACAAGATCACCACCGACCAGCTCACCACTTCACTGAGCCAGAACCCTCCCGCCAGCTCAACGGACCCCAACCAAGCAGCCAACAACCTCATACAGTGGATCACCAATTGCGCTCGTCCAACCAGCCTCGACCACTCGCAGTCCGGCTTCCGCGCCAACTACAGCACCGAGACCGCCCTCATCGCAGCCACTGACGACATCCGAGCCCTGCTCGACAACTGGGAAACAGCGGCCCTCATCCTCCTGGACCTCTCCGCAGCATTCGATACGGTCTGCCACCGCACCCTAGTGCAGCGCCTCAGCAACATCGGAATCCAAGAGAAGGCACTGGAGTGGATCATCTCATTCCTCACCGGAAGAACCCAGAGAGTCCGCCTCCCCCCGTACAGATCCAAGGCCACCGAAGTCATATGCGGCGTACCACAAGGATCATCACTCAGCCCCACCCTCTTCAACGTCTACATGAGCCCCCTTGCAGCCATCATACGCCAACACAACCTCAACATCATCTCCTACGCCGACGACAACCGGCTGATCCTCTCCCTCATCAACGACCCAGGAACCGCCAGAACCAACCTACACGAAGGGATGAAAGACGTAGTCGAGTGGATGAGGAACAGCCACCTGAAACTGAACTCAGACAAGACGGAAGTCCTCATCCTTGGATCATCACCCTCCGCCTGGGACGACTCCTGGTGGCCACCTGCCCTGGGCAGCGCTCCCAAACCAACGGACCACGCACGCAACCTGGGCTTCATCCTGGACTCCTTCCTCTCGATGACCAGACAAGTCAACGCCGTCTCATCATCATGCTTCAACATCCTACGCATGCTCTGAAAGATCTTCCGATGGCTCGCCACCGAAACCAGGAAGACGGTCACACAGGCACTCGTCACCAGCCAACTGGACTACGGAAACACCCTCTATAGCGGAACCACAGCCAAAATCCAGAAAAGACTCTAACACATCCAGAACGCCTCCGCACGACTCATCTTGGACATCCCCCGATACAGCCACATCTCTGGACACCTGAGAGACCTTCACTGGCACCCCGTCAGCAAGAGAATCGCGTTCCAACTCCTCACCCACGCACACAAGGCCCTCCACGACCTGGGCCCCAGGTACCTCAACAACCGCCTGACCTTCTACACTCCCACCCGCCAGCTATGATCGAACAGCCACGCCCTCGCCGCCGTGCCACGCATCCGAAGATCCACCATGGGAGGAAGATCCTTCTCCTACCTGGCAGCCAAGACTTGGAACTCCCTCCCCATCCACCTCCGCCTGACCCAAGACCACCTCTGCTTCAGGAAGCAACTCAAGACATGGCTGTTCGAGCAGTAGTGGACCCCCCTCCCCCAAGCGCCTTGAGACCCTCTGGGTGAGTAGCGCGCTATACAAATATCCTGATTGATTGATTGATTGATTGCCTGAATGCTCGGGATGTGTAGCGCGCGAAGTTACCCATGAGGTTTGTCCCGCCCGCTTGCGTCCCCTTATTTCCGGTCACTACTAACGTGTTCGCGAGTTATTCTGTGCCAGATTGCAGTTTCTGCGTGTTCGGCAACTCGATCGTCCCGACAAGCATCCTCGCGCACGCGAAAATGCTATTGAGCGCGCGAGAACTACGCTACGCAGCAGTTCGCGGAGTATTCGACAACTTCGCGTTCTCCGCGGAGCGCGGAGTTGCCGAAACTCCGCAAACTCCGCGAACGGAGCGTAGTTCTTCGCCCAGGGCTAATATTCAGTATCTTGTGGACAATTCCATTGTTGATGTTCGATATGTAACATCCTATATCATAAAATCAGAAAATATGGAAATGAAAGAAATGTGGGAAGAGATTTCTCACGAAAAGACTCTAAGTAAGAAATTATACAGTTTTAGTTTGAAGATGTTATCCCATCGAGAAATCGGAGCATATGAATGCTCAGATCAGTTATCATCTGCAAGTCTATACTCCAAATCTAGAAGAATCATTTGGGTGAGTCTAGGTCTTACAGCAATGTGAAATCGAATACTGAAATCTGTACCAGAAATTGAATATTTAGCAGAAAACGATCAAGAAAGTACAGATATTTTTTGAATGAATATGTTGGACACATATTACCCAAACAGAAGTCATCATCTTGAGAACATGTGTCTCTATGGATTGCTGCCAAGCTACACTTTTAAATGGAATACTACAGAGAACATCAATGATGGAAAATATGGAGTCATTGGTTCCGAAGGATGTTTGGTGAAACAAACAAAATGAATTTGATTAATCACAGAAAGCTGAGTTGGGGCACTGCTGACAAAAGGGAATTTTAACAATTTGCCCTTTTACAATTGTTCAAACCATGGCGTTCAGAACTGGAATTACTTGGAGATTTCCATAGCTATGAAGATTCCTTTAATGCTTGTAAAGATAGCATACAATGCAATGCTTATGCAAATTATGTGAAAATGGAATGATTTGGGGATACAAATCCAGTAGATTAGCCTGGAAAAAAACTGAGAAGGAGAAGAGAAAAAGGGGGGCTTGCATTGCCTGACCTGGAATACTACGCCTGGGCATTCCATTTGTCCCACTCCAGGATGTTACTAAAGGCCCCCTGGGAAAATGCAAATGGCCTTATGTACAAGGCTATGTTATTGGGTTCGGAACTTCCAGTGAACGGCTTTCTCTTCAAGTTCGGCCACCAGAAGTTCTTCAAAAAAATTAGATTGAAGACATTACTGGGCACTTTAAAAGAATGGTCTCAAGTAAAATCCAAGGCCGGGATAGGATACCTATCTGAACATGCCCCGATCTGGGACTTATCTGGGCTAGCATCACAAGAAGCCAACACAGCTAAAAGAGTCCTTCTAGACGCAGGTATCACAAAGTGAGGCGATCTGTTGGTGGAAAGAGCAATCATGGACTGGGATATTTTTAAGTTCAAGGTAACATCATCACTCTCCTGGATAGTATATTTACAATTAGGTAGCTGGATTCGGACTCAAACTAAGAAGAAAGGAATGATGGGAGAGGAGAGTTCATTAGAAAATATCCTAGTTGAAAGACCTGCGGGAAAAAAGGAAGTCGCACTCTTTTACTAGCATATCATAGAGGATGGAGAGCGAGATCTCAACCTCCCGGAAAAACTTTGGGGAATGGAGGGGGAACCACATATAGAGGACATCTGGGAGGAATCTTTTACCCTCCTCTACAAAATTATTAAGCCAGCATGGCTGAGGCGCAATCATTTTTTCACACTTCACAGAGCGTATTACTCTCCTAAACGCTTGTCGAAATTTCAACCCGGGAAGTGTTGTGGCAAATGCTCTTTTCCAGCAGCCTCAGATCTCCATATGTTTTGTGAATGCCCGAACATTGCCACCTTTTGGCACGATGTCAGAACAACACTCGAATATATTCTCGGATTATCTATCCCGTGTTCATGGTCTTTAATCATTTTCGGACTAAATGACAACATCAAGGGATTAGAAAGGGATTTTCTGTTTTACGCCATCTTACTGGCAAGAAGAGAAATCTGCAAAACTGGGTTACCATAAACCCCCCAACACATGTAGAGTGGCTATCTTCATTAGATGCAACATCAAAGCTGGATTTATCTAGAACATGCAGCCCTCGATCTCTGAGATTTTGAGACTTTTTGATCAATTGGAGAAGGGATAGTTATCCAACCCGGGGTTTTTATCTTTTTCTTTTTTTTTTTTTTTTTCCCCCAGGTCCGATGATTAGGCCTAAATCTCTCTGTCCAAAAGGGTGGTACCGTAAAGATATTGGACAACTGGCCGAACTGGTCCGAAGGGAGAACGTCTTTCCAAGCTCAGCTGGCGACATTGGGGAGGTCTCTCTGGGCACCTGGAGCTTAGTAGTGGGCTTCCTGGGGCTACAGGGGGGTCGGACCTCGTGTCTGTGCGGATTGGAGTGCAGTTGGATCGATTCTATGGCTAATGAGGACAAAAAAAAATGGAATGATTAAATTGATCAAGAAGCTACAATTGCAGCTTAGATTGCTAGTGACCAGTTCTCAAGTCAGTCAAAGTTCTACTTCGCCGAGTCAAGATCCACTAGGACAACCAATTGATGAAAATGAATCAGCAATCGCCATGAATGAAGTGGAAACAGCAATGCATCAAGCTCAAGAAGATGTAACAAACTTAGCAAACTTGGAAGAACAACTAAATGTTAAACAGAAACAAATATATCAGCAAGTGAGACAACAGATTGACCATGAATTACTTCATGAAAAGAAAGAGTGCTCATGCACATCATTTCAAGCTATCCGAATGTAAGTGATTGGACAAGCTGGAACAGAAAAAGTGTTTTAATTAAGGTAATTAATTACAAGTTATCTACAGAAAACTACTGAGTCGCATTTGTCTTGTATTGTCACTGCTCCAACTGGGTTGGCAGCTCACAAAATTAAAGGAATTACTTTACATCATTTACTAATGCTACTAGTAGAGCAAACAAATTGGAATACCACAAGCTATCTGGAAAAGCTTGTTGTGAAGTTTCAAGAGTATTTAAGAAAATGATACTTCTCATTATTGATGAGTTAAGCATGGTATCAAATGTAATGTTTGCCTTTGTGCATTTAAGTATGAAGCAAACTCTGAAAACAGAGTACGACGTGTTATTTGGAGGAAAACACGTCAATATCAATCAATATCAATATCTTGAACCGTCCCCCTTGGAACACACATGCCAAGATCTTTCTGAGATACATCGATGACATTTTTGTTTTATGGCAAGGAGATCAGACATCTCTAGAAGCAGCACTCATACAACTCAACTACATCAATGATCGATTTCAATTCACTTTTGAATTGAGTCAACAAACTATCACTTTCCTAGATGTCAGTGTCACAAGAGTCATGAATCATTTAGAAACCAATCTATACAGGAAAGTGACAGACAAAAACAATACACTCCACTATAAGTCATTCCACCAGAAGCCATTGAAGAATCATCTTCCGTTTTCTCAACTGCTTCCAGTTAAACGGATCATCTCAGATCCAGCCAAATATGAGGGACAAGCTATTAACATGATGAAACGTTTTGAACAGAGAGGTTACCCTCAAACTATCTTGAAAAATGCAAAAGAGCGATGTGATAAGCTTAACCGCCAAGACATTTTGACAATGAAGAAAAAAGACAACGTGAAGAGTCCTGTGGTCATTTCAAAATACTCAGTTGTTTGAAAAGCATACAAAGCTTCCATATTAAAACACTGGTCCATCATCAGCACTGAGCAAGATTTCAAACACATCTTCAGTGATCAACCCTTATTTGCATATAAGAGGGGAAACAATTTGAAGGAAATCATAAAAAAGCCTAGACAAGTTTCTTCAACTGTTTTCAAAGGCAATCAACCATGTCTCAAATGCAAAAATTGCAACACCCTAATCAAGGGACCGATCATCAAACATCCAATGAAGGGCACGGACATTAACTTGAGACTCAATGCAACATGCGATACGGAAAACGTAATTTACATCATCAAATGCCCTTGTGGATTGGTTTACACTGGAAAGACTTCGCGGAAACTGAAAACGCGAATAAATGAGCACAAAAGTAATATAAGGACTGAAAATGTTGAACCCAACTTAGCAACACATTTCAAAGAGAACCGACATAATATCAGCCAACTCAGATTTGCTGCTGTAGAAGTTGTGGCTAAGCGTGACGACAGTGACAACAACAATTTCCTTTTGCAACGTGAAAATCATTGGATTACATTTTTGCAATCTTCCAAACCTTTTGGTTTAAATGACCGGATGGAATTCATATGCTATCTATAACAATCAGTTTTTTCATCATTGTTATATTATGTTTTCTTCATCAATGTAATGTTTCTTCTCTACTTTATAACCATATTGTCTTGATCACTTTGATTATTATTTGCCTACACATTTCTTTTATTCACTGTTTCTCTTAAATCTTCTATATTCTTGGCACTTTGTGTTTACTCCATTACAATATGGCCACCAACCACGATGTCCTCTTTCTATGTTCTTGTTACAAGCCAACTCACTTCCGTATATACGGCACGAGTGATTACTGTCGGATAGCGAAGGGCCTAAGAGGTAGACACGCGGGTCTACACTTCCTTACGAGTAAGTCTGCACAATGTCGCATGAACGTGTCTTTATTTTTTTAAATTTAAACCGCACTCGTGAGTTTATTTGCTATAATGGCGTTTGCACGTGTACTCATTTGTTTCACCTTTTAGGCACTTTAGATCTTCCCCTCACACTCGAGACAATCACTTGATGGATGTGATTTATTTTTGAACTATGTATTCCCAACAGTCACGCATAATATTTAAATACACAGGGTTCTATTTTTTCTATGATTCCTACGTTAGTGGGATAAAAAAAACACTTGCTGTTTTTTCACCTATTCATTTTATTTCACACGCAGTATGCAATAATGCTAATAGACATTTTTCGGCAGATCATATATGCATTGTATTTATATTGTTTACAGAAAACCCCTGATGAAGGACTGACTGTCTGAAATGCATTGGGTGATGATGTACCATTACGTGTTGTACCAGCAATGAAATACGGAATCTATGGATTACAACCATTTCAATAAAAAATATTCATGTGAAAACAACATGAAATAAATAATGAGAGAATCCAATACAGTTTTGGTTTGAACTTCATTGGAATTAAAATTGAAAAAACGAGAATAGTTTTCTTAGAGGTTGTGCTCAGGGAGTTGGCAATTACTCTAAGTGTCACGGACAATACATTGATCGCTACACTTCAAACGTCGGGGAGTGATATCTTTGATGCACACCACAACCCATTCACCTCAAAACCAAACAAGGAGTGCATAATCCGTACCTTTATTTTCAACTGTAAAATAAGGAATGCTTGCCTAAAGCATAATATTTTGTATAAAAAGAGAAGGTTGACTTTGTAAGATTGAGCAGTCTCCTGAGAATATGGAAAGGGGCGACCAATCGGTCCCCCCGAACGTATGGTGGAGTACCACGATCCCCCCGGGAAGCCATCTTGGGCGGGAGGCGGGTCTCGGCTGGTATGCCCAAAGCGGCGTAGCCGGGGCGCGCCTTTTTCCCGCCCTAGAGTGGGCTGGCCTAGACACCAACACGGCCGGCCACGCCCTCGGAGGCAGGCGGGGGCGGGTTCACGCCCACCCTGAAGACGGATAAAAGGAAACGGAAGCCAAGAAAGCATCCTCTTGTTCCTGTGCTCTGAAGCTGCACCTCCCCGCTGTACGTGAGCTCGAGACGGAACGAAGAGCAATTTTGAGCGTTGTAATCCCTCTTTTTGTCTTACAGATATCATCTAAGAATGCCCAAGAAGGTCGGAAAGCGGGTCGGTACCGAGGAGATGCTCCGCATACTCATGAAGGAGATAGCCGATCTAAAGAGAAAGGTTGAGGCTAAGGACGGAGAGGGAGGACTGAAAAGGCCTTTACAGGGGACAATTCCCGGTGGAAAGAACAAGAGGCCCAGAAGGGGAGCACTTGGTGAGGAGACCCCGGTTCCCGAAGCGCCACGAGAGGAGCCAACCCCGGCGCCAAAGGAGGGGAATCCAATCCCTGTGGTAGTCACCCCTGCGAACAGGGAGGATATGCCCCCCGAGTTAGCGGCGCAATTGGCAGCGTGGTTGGGAAACGATAGCGAGGGCGCCACGGCTGACGACGCCCGGGCAGTGATGAGGCAACTGCGGGAATCTAGGGAGGCTGCGAAGACTCCATCTCCTGTTCCCCCGCAGGTCCCGGCGGTTGGAAGTACAGCAGGCCCAAGTTCGGCGACAAGCGTGGGGTCTACTTCAGGTAAGCGGCCATTGCCGATTGCGGGGGGGGACTCGGCACCTTCTCGAAAGGAGAAGATTGCCCAGCACGTCCCACTGGAAGTCAAGGAATTGATTTGGGCGGATAAATATGTTAACATGTTTTCATTACTTACCGACCATTACGAGATCGAGCATGTAAAGAGTCAAAAGGAGCTCATGCATCCGAGTGTTTGGCGCGCAAAAAATGGCCGCCTTTAAGGTAGACGAGACCATTGGTACTTGGGGCAGAGCGTGGGGAATTTTTACTTCCATCATGGGGGAGCGCAGACCTGAGTTATTGACCGAGTTACCCATTTATCAGTCACGCATTATGGAGTATTCTGTGGCATATGGGGGTAATCAGTGGTTCTGCTATGATAATCTGTTTAGGAAAGCTAAAGAACACAACCCGTTGTTGTCTTGGGATTGTTACGACTCTGTGTCTTGGCAAAAAATGGAGAGTACAGGGATGTTGAAGGTGCCATTAGTAGGGAGTAACGGGGGGGAATCCTCCCGCCAAAACTCTGGGACGCCCTTTCGGACGGGTACAGGTAACGAGTTTCACACGAAGCCGAATGGCAACGCAGGTAAAAAGGGGATCTGTTGGAATTTTAACAGGGGCAAATGTACCAGGCCCCAGGGGTCATGCAAATTCAGACATGAGTGTGGGGGGTGCGGGCAGCCATCCCATCCTGAGTCCATGTGCAGAGCCAAAACGGGTGATAACGGTGGTAAGGGTGGCGCCAAACAGGTCTAATATAGTCCGAGGGGCGCCTTTACCGACCCCGATTGATACCATGGCGAAGATTCCTTGGCTCAGCGAATACCCAGATCATGCCTCCGCTGGGGTGTTACGGAACGGGTTTTCATATGGTTTCCGCATCCCAGTGGGGGATTTTCAGGGGGTACCGGACTGTAAGAATCAAATGTCGGTCTTACAGCACACGGCAGTGGTGCAGGTAAAGATTGGGAAAGAGGTGGCTCGAGGTCGTGTCGCCGGTCCATTCGATTTGCCACCTGTTGCTAATTTCGTGTGTTCTCCACTAGGGGTGGTTCCCAAGAAGGACCCGGGTGAGTTTCGGCTGATACACAATTTGTCAGCCCCACATGGTCTTTCCGTGAATGACGCGATAGACCCGGAAGTATGTTCGGTGCGGTACGCATCTTTCGATGAGGCCGTGGCCATGTTGAATCGCCTGGGGCCCGGGACGCTGATGGCCAAATCGGACATCGAGTTAGCGTTCCGGTTGCTCCCGGTACACCCAGACGATCAGCGTCTCCTTGGTTTTCAGTTTCAGGGTCGCTATTACATGGATAAATGTATGCCAATGGGATGCTCGATTTCATGTGCCTACTTCGAGAAATTCAGTTGTTTTCTGCAGTGGGTATTCACGAGGAAGACAGGTTTTCAACATGTTATGCACTATCTCGATGACTTTCTGTTTCTGGGGGCAGCCGGGGATTCTGAGTGTGGACAGGCATTGCATGAATTTTGTGTCCTAATGAATCAATTTGGTGTGCCATTGGCGCCAGGTAAGACGGTGGGTCCCTCGACCTTGATTGAGTTTCTCGGGATCGAGCTCGACTCGCTGGAGGGTTGTTTTCGTTTACCTAAAGAAAAAGTGTTAAAATTCAGGTTATCCCTTGAGACATGTATTCGTGCAACGAAAGTGAACTTGCATCAATTGCAACAGGTGGTTGGTCAGTTGAATTTTGCCCTAAGAGTAATGCCGATGGCACGCCCCTTTTCCCGCTCGATTGCACAGTCCATGGTCGGCTTGAGGGAAGGACATCATCGTACGAGACTCTCGGCAGAGGTTCGCCAGAACATGCGCATTTGGATTGCATTCCTGGCAGATTTCAATGGTCGAATTGTCTGGAATAAACCGGCAGTGTCTTCCGAGGAGCTGGGGCTATGGACAGACTCGGCGGGGAGTGTGGGTTTTGGCGCCATATTGGGTACACAATGGTCGGCTCAAAAATGGCCGTCATGGTGGCATGAGGGTGGGTTGACGAGTAACATTGCTTTTCTCGAACTGTTCCCTATTCTGGTGGCCTTGAAAACATGGCCAGAAGGGTTTAGGGATCACTCTGTGGTGTTCTGGTCGGATAACATGACCGTGGTTGAGTGTATCAATAGTCAAGCAGCACGTTGCAAATTGATTCTGAGACTGCTCAAAGAAATTGTGTTATTGTGCATGCAACTGAATGTACTGTTTAGGGCGCGACACGTGCCGGGGGTGATGAACCAAGCGGCTGATGCACTCTCTCGTTTCCGTATGCAGGCCTTCTGGGGTTTTCTGCCCACAGCGGACCCGGTGGCGGCACCCTTTCCCGAAGCTCTCTGGTCTCTCGGTGCCCCGAACTACGAGACCTCGTGGGAGAGAGTTTAGCACCCAGGACGAGGAAGGCATATGAAGGGGCGTTCCGTTCCTATTGGGCCTTTTTGGGTACTGCCGGGAGGGAGCTTTGGGGTCTGGAAGAGTGTGTAGTGAGATTCCTGCTCTCTTTACGTCACGCAGGCAAGTCAGTAGCTACGGCCCAGAGGCATCGGGCCGCCATTTCCTTCATGGCAAGGGCTCATGGGATCCAGGACCCGACAGCGTCTTTCGTTGTGCAAAAAGCGCTACGTGGGTGGCAACGCCTTGAGGGTCGCAGAGTAGACGATAGGCACCCGATAGGTCTGGATAGGTTGGCCCTGTTATTATCCGTGCTACCGGTAACATGTTCATCCCAGTACGAAGCAGTGTTGTTCCGAGCCGCATTTGCATTAGCATTCCATGGGGCTATGCGGGTAAGCGAATTAGTGGCAAGGAACAAGCAGGATACGATGGGGGGACTGTGCCGGGAACACATTCAGGTCAGGGAGGAGACAATGACGGTCTCGTTTGTCAGGTCCAAATCCGATCAGGGGGCAATCGGGGACTGCGTAATCATCCAGAGGATCCCCGGGTCTGCCATGTGCCCTGTGGGGTGCGTAGAGGAATATTTAGCACAGAGGGTGTCAGCATAGGGGGGGACCTTGTTAAGACACGCTGACGCAACCCCACTGACGAGGTTTCAGTTTCAGCGGGTGCTTGCGATGTCGATTTCTGCCGCGGGCTTGAACCCCGGCGACTTTGGGACCCATTCCTTTCGGATAGGGGCTGCTACAGAAGCTACAGCCAGGGGTCTGAACGTTGAACAAGTAAAACGTGTGGGGCGTTGGTCCTCGAACTGTTATAAGAGGTATGTGCGGTTGCACATGTTGTGAAGCTGTAATGTTGTACTCACGCTTCTTGTTTTTGTTTGGTTTTCAGTTGCGCAAGCCTACGAGGCGGGGCGGACTGTCCAGTCGACCCGACACCGGGGGGCCAGCGGTCAGACATTGCCGGCTGTGAAAAAGGAGGTGTGGGTCGTGGGCCACTCATACGTGAGGCGTGCCGCGGACGTATTCAAAGCAGGTGACATGATTCACGTGGCTGGGGAATACGGGTACAGTGTGTCCTTCTACGGAAAGGGCGGGCTCTGTATTGACCAGTTTCGCGCATTTTTCGAGGGTTTGTTAGGGCGGACAAGGTCACCGCCGTCTGTAGTCATAGTACATCTTGGGGGCAATGATTTGGTGACCACTGGTAGACGACTTCTTCTTGAGGCGATGCTTTCCACGGTAAGTTGGTTGGCGAGAAGAGTTCCAGGGTGCACAATTGCATGGTCCCATATGATCCCACGGAAAGTGTGGCTGGGGGCTATTTCGGTTTCTGCGCTGAATCATTCAGTAAGGAAAATTAATAATAAAATGAGTAGATTGTTTCGTTCAAGTACACTGCATTCTGTTTCGCATGGTTGTATTAAAGGGGACAGTATGTATTTGGGGGACGGGGTTCATTTGTCCCGGGTGGGGAACGAATTACTCATAGGAGACTTCATAGCATGGTTAAGGAGTTTACAGCATGACCTTTAGGTAGGAGTGTTGACTTTGTAAGATTGAGCAGTCTCCTGAGAATATACACGTTGTTGTACTTCTAGGATAGCTGTTACTGGCTGCAGCCAATAAATACGATCTTTGACTTCACCTAGAAGACTCTGTGTTTCTGTAGTCCGAAACAGGAGAACTCGAAGTCTTCGGGTGTTGTACCCTGGCACCGCTGGGTTCTTAAAACCCAGTTGACGTTCCCAACGTGGGGCGATTTCAGCGGTACCGGTCCAAGCCAGAGGTTCATGAGGAGCTTCGTGTGAAAATTCTGGAGGAAGGCCGCCACTTCATTAACCCCTGTATGTCGACGTGGTCCGAACGTCTTTGCTGCGAGGTTCCCCGCTTCCCGACGGCTACGAAGGACTGCTGCCCTGACTATCGTCATCTGGGTTGCATGGTTGAAATTGTGGTATCCAGAGTGCCCTTCCCTAGGAAAAACCTAGGGCTAGCAGAACTTAGACCACTTAGTTGACCCTCAACCATTAAAGATGGTCAGACCCAATAAAGTTATACAAATGACATCAAGTTAGGTATTTTTAGAACACGTGGATTACAACTTTTTTTCCCTTTCTTTTTTCACTATTTTCTGAGCACTGCAACCTAGCACCTTTCAGTCTGCACCTGATCATCTTTAATGGTTAAGGGTCAACTAAGTGGTCCAAGTTCTGCTAGCCCTAGGTTTTTCCTAGGGAAGGGCACTCTGGATACCACAATTTCAACCATGCAACCCAGATGACGATGCTCCGCTATTGAGTGGGCTGATGGGTACTTTTTCAAGCACTTTTGAGGCTGTTTTTCTAGTTATCTCTTCTCCTGCAGTTCTACATCCATATTACTAGGATTGTTATACCTTGTACATTAACCTGTTGGTTTTGTCTTACAGAATGAACACTTTATAGGTTCTCACACTCAGACTTCTGGTACCTCTCATGTTTTTTGCTGTTAAGTTGGGGGACAAGGTACCAATAGGTCTATAAATACGACTCCCCTTAGGCCCTCTCTCACCCTTTGTTTTTTGCCCTGACTATCGCCCTGTTTTGGACCCTTGATGATTGCTAGAGCGAAACGGTAGACGAGTCTTCTGGTGACGTCATCGATACCTTTCAGTTAAGTATATGCGGAGCGTCTCCCAGTCCTTAGTTTGGTTCTATGTTCTGGTATCCTTTTTGGATCGCTTTGATTTGGAATTTGCAAATCCCAAAGCCGAAGGACTCGTGTATTCGCGAGACTATCGTATTCGATAATCCTTTGAAGTTTGAAGCTAGACTAGAGAGCGTAGATGCCTGGTCTTAGCAGACTTGGAAATATGTTTTGTTTTGGCTGTAATAAGGATTCCCGATTGGAGGACTCGTGTCCGGTTCCTCCGATTGGAACTCCAACGTATGAACTCTATGTGAAGCATGGCGTAGGCCCTATCGCATACAATGAAGTATGGATCCGATACACCTGGAAATATGGTGTTTTAAAATGGCCTCAATATGGTAGTTTTGACGCGGAGATTTTGGATAACTTAGAGGTTAAACTTTTTAAAAAGAAAGCCCAGCCGGCAATGTTTGACTCTTTTCGCATATGGCGCAAAGAAGCCAAACAGAGAGAAATTAAATTAGCGAAGAGGAATAAACGAGAACGAGGTATGTCTATGGTACAAGCAGCTGTTGCGTTCAGGGATAATGAGGAAGAGCAAGAAAGCGAACAAATACTTAGGGTGAAGAAGTTAGCGGTAGACAGATGCTACCCAGTTTTGCCGCGTAAAGAACAGGAAGGAAGGGAAAATCTTGAGAAAGATCCTTTAATGTCACATCTCTTGAGTTCACCACCCCCTTATGTACAAAGTGCGACGACACCACCGCCACCAGCTGTGATTGCACAACCCCCAGTTGTTGTGCCACCTGTGATTCTACCACAGCCAGCTCCTCTTCCGTTGGCTAATCTTCCTTTGGCGCAGCCTCCTCAGCGGCCGCTACCTTTGACTCCTGCTTTGTCTCCTACTTCTACGCCTGTTCTTAATGTTTCCTCTATTCCGACTTTGAATTCTCCTGCTACTGTTCCGTCTTCTCTTATTCTTTCACCTTCTCCTTCTGCTAGACAACGAATGACTACTGCAGTTACTGGTTTCTTTTCTCCTTTGTTGGGACAATTGGGTATGTCCCCTGTTATTGAGCGTAGACAGTCACGTAGTCAGTTGCCGAATATGGATGAGTGTGCGATTTTGGATCACATGGCGCGTAGATGGATTATGTATGATACCCGATATGATCTTGAGGGTGTTATGCATGTTTTCCTTCAATGGGAACCACCGAAGCAACGGTATGTTTTTGATACGATGTGTGCTTTCCTTGTTGAGAAATGGGACGAGGAAGTAGGGCAAGCTCCTGACAAGTTGTATAGTATACATTCCGAATTTGTGAAGGGAACGATTGTGAGTCCATCTGATGTTGAGAAAGCGGTTGCAACATTGTTGTTACTTAGGAATGAGTCTCCTTCTCGACAGTTGTTTGAGTCTGATTCTTCAGTTGGGAGCAAGACACGTCAATATCCGATGAGAGAAGTTCCTCCGGTGTGGAAGGAGGAAGTAGCTGCTGGTCCAGGTAATGTTCCGCCAGCTGTACCAGCTCATTTTCAGCGTGTTTGGGTACATGTTCCGTGGAAACGTGCTGAAGTTTTAGCTATTAAGCAGTCTTTGCCCGATCCACGCAAAAATCCAGCAGGGTACTATAAAGAGTTGACTCAAACTGTGAGTTCCTGTATTATGAATTTGGCAGATATCGACATGTTGTTTGGCAATGTTGTTCCACAACCCATTTGGAGTAGGATTCGTCATACGAATCATACAGATGGATTAGGTGATACATGCGTTAATCTTAGAGACGCCGACAATAGATAAGTAGGCGGTGCTAAGCTTGAGGTTTTGATTACTGAACTTCCTGAGAAAATTATTACGTACATGAAGACTTTAATGCCTGAATTGCGTGTCAATTGGGACAAGTTGTCTGCATGTAAGCAGAAGAAAGACGAAACGGTATCTGACTTTTTCACGAGGTTCGAAGAGACCTTCCTAGATCATAGTGGTCAGGATATGGCTACCGAAGGTGGTCAGAGATTGTTTGTTGACAAGTTTGTACATAATTTGCTTCCTGAATTGTGCAATAAGTTGAAGGATTCTGAAAGCGCTTGGGCTGTTTCCACGTCAGCCCAAATTTTGGCTACTGCCCAGTACTATGAAAATAGGCGTAAAGATGAGTTAGAGAAAGTGGATAAGAAGACCAAGGAATTGAAGACTAAAGTTCTTCTACAGCAAGCTTATCCACCTCGCGTTACTGGTCAGCGAGATTATCAACAGCCTCAGCAGTATTCGAGAAACTTGCAAAGAAACGAGTCTTCTCAACAGCGTTTTCCGTATGGGCCTAATCAGTGTGCATATTGTAAAGAAGAGGGTCATTACAAGAATAGTTGTCCAGTTCTGTTACAACGTACAAATGGTGCTTCTGGTGTGAGAGGTAGAGGTGCTCAACAAGTTCCTAGAGTTAGAGGTCGCGGACAGAATGTACGTATTTTGCCTCCGCAGAATTCGATGAATAGTTTTGATCAACAGCAAAGTTCGACTGGTAGGACAGCACAGTACCATGTGGATGATTACTATGTTGAAGGTGATGAAGCACATGGTAATGATTGTTAGGACAGCCATGGACAAAGAGAGGGAGTTGTTTCAGTTCCAGTAGATCAGAGTGGACCTTATGTTGAAGTGATTACATCAGGTGTGTCAGAACCTTTTCTGTTGGATACTGGTGCTAAAAAGAGTTCTATTATGCATTCTAAACTCCCTGGAGCACCTTTGTCTGGCTTTGATAATGTTTCTGTAGGTTTTTCTGGTGCCCCCGTTACGAATCCGATTTCTGCTCCATTGTCTCTTTCTGTTGGTCCGCGTGAGATTGAAGCACCCCTTCTTTTGACTACAGGTTGTAATGAGAATTAGTTGGGATTGGATTTGTTAAAGAGATTGTATGCGACATTGTATTGTTCTCCATCAGGAGTACATCTTACTTTAGGTAAGAGAGTGATCTCTCCGATGTACGTGTCGAAAGATTGCATTCCATCTGAATTGTATCTCTTACCAGATTCATTGTGGGCTACAGGTCCAAATGTTGTGGGTCTATTGGACATTCCTCCATATGTTGTGACACTGAAGGCAAATGCTAAGTTACCGCGCATTCCCCAATATCGCATCTCGGGGGATGGTGAGCGTGCAATTTTAGCGATTATTTATGATCTGATCGAAAAGGGTGTCATTGAGGAAACGAGAGGTAATGTGTGCAATAGTCCTGTTTTGCCTGTTCTGAAGAGAACTGATCCTTCACAGCCTCCTGTGTATAGGTTTGTCATCGATCTTCGCGAAGTGAACAAGATTGTTGTTCCACAATTTCCAGTTGTGCCTGACATTACAGCCTTGTTGACTTTGATTCCGGCTACTGCCACCTGGTTTTCGGTGATTGACTTGAAGAATGCTTTCTTCAGCTTCCCGATTGCCATGGAGAGTAGGGACATTTTTGGATTCTCTTTAGGAGGTCGCAGTTTTCGCTTTAAACGCTCTCCTCAAGGCTATTGCGAGAGTCCATCGATCTATAGTCAAGCTTTAAAGACACAACTTGATCTGTTGATTTTACATGATGGTGCAGCCCTTATTCAATACGTAGATGATTTACTAGTCGGTGCTGACACTGAGGAGATTTGCAGGGAAGCCACTTTGTTGTTACTACATCACTTGTCTGATTGTCATCACAAAGTTTCTCTCTCGAAGTTGCAATTTTGTCGTCAAGAAGTAACCTACTTAGGTCACCTCTTATCGAAGGAGGGAAGGAAACTGACCCCAGAAAGAATTCAAGCTATTGTGAAAATGATTGTGCCTACGACACAGGGAGAAGTACGTGTGTTTTGGGGTATTACGTCGTACTGCAGACAGTGAATCCCTAATTTCTCGTTACTAGCGAAGCCTTTGATAGCACTTACTGTTAAGGATCCTCCAAATCCTATTCCTTGGACTGACGAATGTCAGAAGAGCTTTTCAGAGTTACGCAATGCGTTGTGTTCGGCTCCTGTGTTGGGTACTCCCGACTACAGTAAGCCCTTCACATTGTATGTCCACGAGAGAGAGGGATGTGCATTGTCAGACTTGACACAGCAGTTCGGCGATAAGCAACGTCCATGTACGTACTTTTCTACGACTTTAGATCCGGTAGCTAGAGCGTTGCCGAGTTGCTTGAGAGCTACGGCGGCAGCGGCTGTTTCAATTCGACAGTCTGCTGGTTTGGTTATGGATAACACGTTGCTTATTATGGTTCCACATGCAGTGGATACCTTGTCGAACCGTACGAAGACACAGCATTTAACTAGTGCTCGGTTGTCGGGTTATGAGCTGGCGTTGTTAGCGAGTCATGTGCACATTAAACGATGCAACACGTTGAACCCAGCCACATTGTTGCCGATTTCAGTTGAGACAGATGATGATAATGAAGAACAGCATGACTGTTTTTTGAGAACTGAAGAAGAAACGAAAGGGAGAATAGACTTGAGGGATACTCCTCTTCCTGAATGTGATGGCACTTTGTGGGTTGATGGTTCGTGCTTTAAGTTGTCGAATAGTGATACGACTGCAGCATATGCTGTTACGACTTTGTATACGTATCCCACATAATTCAGCAAACGTAGCAGAATTGATTGCACTTACGAGAGCGTGTGTGTTGTCGAAAGGAAAACGAGTGACTATATATACTGACAAAAAGAAATTCCCTTGAACAGGACTAAATTGACTGAGCTAGACGGTCAAAAACAATGACAAGATAGACATATGTATAAAGAATTTTTTACAATTTATTAATAATACAAATGTTAAAAAAGTGGAAATTAGGGAACCACTTGACACAAATTATTAAAAAAGAACAGTAAAAATAATAGACATTAAATATTGACCAGCAAATGCTCTAGCACCAGGAGTTTCTTACCTGCAGCCCGATTTAGACATGCGATTTAAACTGGATATATAAAACCAGCATCTCTACTTACATGCACTTTAGTATGGAAAATGGTGGAAATCTGACGGCCTCTAAAAGCGGATTTTAAGGGAGATTATATTGACCCCTGTACTACGACAGACATCAAACTTAGTCTTGATAAAGGTGGATAAAATTGTGGAAAACCACCGAAACGCGTTGACGCACCATTTAGTATAATTCACGACTCGGATATCTCTGTTGATACACTGTACTGTGGTGTGCATAATATAGGTGTCAGAAATAGAGTTTGAATATACATCTAGTATTGTACGAGTTCAATGTATTACTGTTTTCTGTCTCCATGTCTCAATCTTGCTGGTCAATATTGAATGTCTATTACTTTTTACTGTTCTTTTTTAATAATTTGTGTAAAGTGGTTCCCTAATTGTCCACTTTTTTAACATTTGTATTATTATTAAATTGTAAAAAATTATTTTTACATACGTCTATCTTGTCATTGTTTTTGACCTTCTAGCTCAGTTAATTTAGTCCTGTTCAAGGGAATTTCTTTTTATCTCTTCGGTTGTTTAACCCTACTTCCCTTGATTCTTGTTAAGGGGTACCTCTCAAATTTACCTCCTCTATATATATTGACAGCCAATACGCTTTTGGCGTGGTTCATAGCTTTGGACGTTTGTGGCG